>NC_134687.1:607892358-609382358 GCF_050947455.1 Rhinoderma darwinii
AATTCTTGCGTTTCCCTTTAAATATGATAATGTACCGCATTTGCTGATTTAAAATTAATGTATTGAAAGATTTCTACTGCACTACAATTGGTCTATGAAGGATATTGATGGGCTGAGTAATATGTAAGCTGCAATATTTCTACAATTAAGTAGTAATAGCTGTTATTAAGAGTCGTCTACCACATTAGTCATCGTCTGCGTCTTATAAATACACAGCTATCGGTGGCTGGAGGGTATAAATCACGCACGGGGTTCATAGACATAGTGGTAAAGCTGAGCTGACACCGCTCTGCGCTCTCAATGATCTATGTTATTAATATCGCCCATCACTGGGGACCGCTGAACCCGAACACAGTGAAGTCCAGAAAATTACATGTGCCTGAAGACACACTTACCTGACATAGAGGAAGATTAGAAGAGGGGTCGTAAAATGGAACTGGAAATCAGTGGAGAGATACCAGGCCCATCCGGTGCACTGCGAAAGATGACAAGGACACCAATTATTATCTCCTACTCAATTTAGAAAACTTCTATTGTATGTGTGAACTCTATTGTAGTATCCCCGATGCCCTACAGTGTCTGCTGAGATAGCTCAGGCCAGTATTAAAAGGGTTAATTTGTCTGGGTAACTAAAGCGAAATTCACGTATAATAAAAAGCTCTGCAGATTTCTAATATACTGGTAGATTTACTACTGAGACTGCGTCTAAAACCGCGCCTTATTTCATTTTAGACTTTTGCACCTCACTAGACACTTCAGAAAAAAAAAGTCTCAAAAAGAGGGTGTGGCTTAGCATGGAAGGGGTGTGGCCTTAAATGCACTTTGTGTTTCAATTTGCAAGATTTCTGCTTGCCGTCAGTGGATGGAAACATTCTAGTTTACATCCTGTTCACACAGCTGCTGTTTTTTTATTTTTTATTACAAGAGAAGTAAAACATGATTGTGACTCCACTAAGCTTCCCCAAAGTACCAAACTTTGGGGGGCTGCTTAATGGATTGCACTCACTAGTTTAAGTCTAGTAGGTTATAATAAATACACTAAAATGTATTTAATAAAGAAAAATAAAATGGAGGAAAAAATAAAAAAAGTATTTTTCCCAAAATATTGCAAACTTTTTCCAAACACGCACGCACCAATTTTGACCATTCTGGGTGACACAATTGCATTTTGCGTGGGCGTATTCAGTCATTATTACATTCCTGTCAGGAAGAATGTACGTTACCCCAAACAAAATATAATTAGCCACAGCCACTAATTTAGGTCTGTTCTACCCCAGCCCTATCTGCTTTTACAAGAAAGCAAAGCATGGAAAAATTAGGAATTATTTTTTTTCCAGTTTCTGACTGATTCATAAAGAGGAAATTTTACCCAAAAATAATCAGACAGTTCAGATATCAGAAAATACACGCATGAGGGTCCTTTAGTTCTTGATAACATACAGATAGTACAAGAGGGGGCAGATGGAAGGGACTAACACATGACTGTAGGATCAGAATACACAGGATTTGTTTGTAGCCTGTAACCATGGAGACACATAGTTCTGCATAGTAGCTGCATACACAAACGAATAGGAGATTTAAAAAATTCTGAAAAATAATTAAATGATCTAAGTGATTATGAGATTAAAGGCAGGAACAATTATCTATGTAAATACTTACAGAATCTGAAACAGACACAAAGTTGGTGATGAGCAGGGTATTTGCCCACCACACCCGCCTGCAGCTGTCCCACTGATGCTTGGGCAACTCCCAAAAAGCCCCCCATTTTACCAATGAGATAAGTCCAATAGATATCGGGATGGAAGCCAGATGGAGAGGTTGTAACCTAGAGAGAGAATAACTCAACAAATCAAGCTTTTCTCCAACAAAATGCTGCATAAACATTGCAGTTTTTTTGAAAAAACAAAGCATTGTGGTTTTTCTACGATTGGCAAACTGCGGGTGGAGAAATATCTGCCCATCTTGACCAATCTTTTCAATTTGGGGCATAGTATTGTGAATTATTGCCAATGGTATAGTGATCACCACTAATAAACAGTTCTTTATCTCTCTATACATGGTTCGATTCTCTCCATCAATAAACACAATTTTGTATTTTAGGTCAAAAATTTTGTGTTGGATCTCTATATTTCTGCTCCAAAGCTTTAAATTCCGATAAAATTCTGGCATTCTGTAGTCACCACTAGGGAGAGCTTACTGAAGACAGATTTATTATTGAGTTTAATAGAAGCTGTATCAATCTACAGTATCTTCTCGGGTGACACGATTCTTCCTGACACTTCTATTGGCCAATAGGGCTTAAACTCCATACTTTATGTACAACACATGATTTTGCTTTGGCTCTCAATTGGGAGAGCTGGCAAAGTTTTTTTTCTCCTTGTACAATAAAGATATAGACATATTTTTACATTGGTATAGACTTTTGATTTTACCCGTAAGCAACCATATCTCCAACCTCCCTATTGTTTGGTTCCCCTTCCGCTGACATTATCCAGAGAATCAACCACCAGGCTTTGTTAGAGGCACCAAAGTCCTGGGGACAGCGGAGTACCAAAAACCCTAAATGAGCTTGTGGGTCAGGGGGTGTTATAGGTGAATTGTGCCGCCCTGTGCGACCTTTCTCTGGGTATCATAGGAACCAGACCGTAACAACCTTTTTGCATTTATTTGAACCATACTACTTAGCACCTTATCCTAGAGAGTGTCCCAGTGAGGGATGTTGGGTACTATAGACATAACCGGCTTAAGAAAGCAGCGGATATTTATGTATGTGGCGAAAGATCTCAATATTTGGCTCATCTGGAGCCACCGGATACATTTGGTCGATGGCCCATGTGATCAATTCTTTATCCTGTATCTAGGAGAGCCTCGTAAGATTAACTAGCGCATTACAAGGCCATGAAAATAAAATCAAAATCGCATATTTGTATTACATTACATAAAGAGAGGCACCTACCTCCGTAACCTTTTGTAGATATATTTCATGACCATGACCAGAGTTACTTCCTGCCCAGGATTTTCAGTTAAAATTAAAAAAGACTTGGCTCCCAAAAATCCACTAAAAAAAAGAAAGCTAACACCAGTTAAAATACAAGATCACAAGAGTGCACCCAATAGAGGCGGGCCATTTTGGCTGTCCGTATTAACGCTTTCATCTTTTGCACTGAGAATTTTTCCATTTTTCATTTGCTTCTTAAAGGCTATGTAAACCTTTTGAGGGGAATTTATTTTTTATTTTTATTTTTTTTATAAACAGGTCATTCAGTGTGTTTGGTGTATCTTTTTAATTAGTTTTTATTAAAAATATATTTGGTTTTACTTTTTTAGGTACAGCTGCTCTGTATTCTCTATACAGAGCAGCTGTATGTAGCGCTACACTACTGTTCAAAAGTTTAGGGTCACTTAGAAATTTCCTTATTTTTTAAAGAAAAGCACAGTTTTTTTCAATGAAGATAACATTCAATTAATCAGAAATACACTCTATACATTGTTAATGTGCTAAATGACTATTCTAGCTGCAAACGTCTGGTTTTTAATGCAATATCTACATAGGTGTATAGAGGCCCATTTCCAGCAACCATCACTCCAGTGTTCTAATGGTACATTGTGTTTGCTAACTGTATTAGAAGGCTAATGGATGATTAGAAAACACTTGAAAACCCCTGTGCAATTATGTTAGCACCGCTGTAAACAGTTTTGCTGTCTAGAGGAGCTATAAAACTGAACTTCCTTTGAGCTAGTTGAGAATCTGGAGCATTACATTTGTGGGTTCGATTAAACTCTCCAAATGGCTATAAAAAGAGAGCTTTCATGTGAAACTCGAAAGTCTATTCTTGTTCTTAGAAATGAAGGCTATTCCATTCGAGAAATTGCCAAGAAACTGAAGATTTCCTACAACGGTGTGTAATACTCCCTTCAGAGGACAGCACAAACAGGCTCTAACCAGAGTAGAAAGAGAAGTGGGAGGCCCCGTTGCACAACTGAGCAACAAGACAAGTACATTAGAGTCTCTAGTTTGAGAAATAGACGCCTCACAGGTCCTCAACTGGCAGCTTCATTAAATAGTACCCTCAAAACGCCAGTGTCAACGTCTACAGTGAAGAGGCGACTCCGGGATGCTGGCCTTCAGGGCACAGTGGCAAAGAAAAAGCCATATCTGAGACTGGCTAATAAAAGGAAAAGATTAATATGGGAAAAAGCACACAGACCTTGGACAGAGGAAGATTGGAAAAAGTGTTATGGACAGACGAATCGAAGTTTGAGGTGTTTGGATCACACAGAAGAACATTTGTGAGACGCAAAACAACTGAAAAGATGCTGGAAGAGTGCCTGACTCCATCTGTCAAGCATGGTGGAGGAATGTGATGGTCTGGGGTTGCTTGGTGCTAGTAAAGTGGGAGATTTGTACAAGGTAAAAGGGATTTTGAATAAGGAAGGCTATCACTCCATTTTGCAACGCCATACCCTGTGGACAGCGCTTGATTGGAGCCAATTTCATCCTACAACAGGACAATGACCGAAAGCACACCTCCAAATTATGCAAGAACTATTTAGGGAAGAAGCAGGCAGCTGGTATTCTATCTGTAATGGAGTGGCCAGCGCAGTCACCAGATCTCAACCCCATAGAGCTGTTGTGGGAGCAGCTTGACCGTTTGGTATGCAAGAAGTGCCCATCAAGCCAATCCAACTTATGGGAGGGGCTTCTGGAAGCATGGGGTGAAATTTCTCCCAATTACCTCAGCAAATTAACAGCTAGAATGCCAAAGGTCTGCAATGCTGTAATTGCTGCAAATGGAGCATTCTTTGACGAAAGCAAAGTTTGAAGGAGAAAATTATTATTTCAAATAAAAATCATTATTTCTAACCTTGTCAATGTCTTAACTATATTTTCTAGTCATTTTGCAACTCATTTGATAAATATAAGTGTGAGTTTTCATGGAAAACACAAAATTGTCTGGGTAACCCCAAACTTTTGAACGGTAGTGTATATCCTGTTCCCGTCAGAGGCATACCTAGGCTCTCCAGCAACCGTGGCAAAGATTCAGTTTGGCGCCCCCACTCCCAAACCTCTTTTCCAACATCTCCTTCCCCCTCGGCATGTTTGTTTTCTCTACCAATCAATGAGGTGTCATTTTTTGTCCACATTTGTTTTCGTGTAACTCGAGCATAAAACATTTTACAAGCAATATAGTTTTATATACAACACCAGAACCAAGCTCATTACATATATACAGCACCAGAACAAAGCTCATTACATATATACAGCACCAGAACAAAGCTCATATATAGATAGGTTCTTTGTGGGCCCCCCCAAACTTCTCATGGCCAACCGCCCGCAGCTTTCAGCTGCATCGCTGGGTCTCCTAAGTGACCCAACGATGCAGCACTAGCAGCCAGGTGCGTCGCTAAGGTCTTGAAACATCAAGGGAAATAGCCCCAATATATATTCCCCCCATAAATATGTGTGTGCGTGTATGTATATGTGTATATAGGAGACACCATATCTATAGCACTATGACCCTATAGCTATGGATAGGATTAGATACAGTAACTTAGCAGAATTTATCACATATGATTGCATTAGATACAGTGGCTCAGCAGACAGTATCACACATGATAGGATTAGATACAGTGGCTCAGCAGACAGTATCACACATGATAGGATTAGATACAGTGGCTTAGCACATGATAGGCTTAGATATAGGGCCCAGCTCACTGACATTGCGGCTCCTGCGCTGGACACTGGAAAGTTAAGAATAATAATTGTTTTGCTTTTGTATGTGTTACTAATTATTTTTGTGTGTTTGTGTTTTTTTACGGTTCGGTTGTTGGACTGCTTCGGATTCGAGGACTACTTCGATAACGGCGTTTATTATCAATAAAATGGATAACGAGGGTTGTGTGTGGGATTTTTATTTCAATAAAATATTGTTTCTATGTCTTTGTATTTTACTAAACTTTATTACTACCACCTTAGTAATGGCTACTGGCTGATTGACATCGCCCATTACTAAGGCAAGGTTTAATGTTAGACATGAAGAGGCTAACACTAACCCCCATTATTACCCTGGTACCCACCGCCACCAGGATTAGCAGGAAGAGTCGGGTACGAACCAGTACCCGACCATCTGTAGTGATGGAGAGGCACTGGTGTGGCCGCAGGCTGGTATTATTAGGCTGGGAAAGCACAAAACCAGTGGCCTTTCCCAACCTGGTAATGCTAGCCTGTTGCTGCTGTGTTGTACCTGGTAGGTTATAAAAATGGGGGAATCCCACATCGTTCTTTACATAATTTTTATTTTTTTTAAATGACGTGGGATTCCCCCCCCCCCCATTTTTCATCGCCAGCCAGATACAACACATTAGCAGCAGGCTAGCATTACCAGGGTGTGAAGGGCCACTGTGTTTGCCCTTTCCCATCCTAATACCAACCTGTGGCCGCCCCAGTGCCCAACCATCACTACAGATGGTCGGGTACTGGATCGTACCCGGCTCTTCCCGGCACCCCTGGTGGCGATGGGTACCGGGGTAATAATGGGGGTTAGTGTTAGCCTCTGCACCAGCTAACACTAAGCCCCGCCTTAGTAATGGGCGCAGTCAATCAGCCAGCAGCTATTAATAAGGCGGTAGTAATAAAGTTTAAAAAAAAATACAGACATAGAAAAAATAGGTTTATTGAAATAAAAATAAAAAAACAACCTTCATTAACCATTTTATTAATAATAAAAAAAGCTGTAATCGAACTAGTCCTCGAATCAGACGTAGTCAAACGACCGAACCTGTAAAAAAACACAAACACAAAAAAAACATTAGTAAGGGCCTGTTCACATCACCGCTGCCCTTCCGCAGTCGACTGCGCTATTGGTTGCGTCAAGAACAATGGAACCCTGTCACGACGGTGACAAACGGAAAATTCTGCAACGTTTCCATCACCATGAAGATCAATGGTGAGGGAAAAGGAAGCTGAGGTTTAAGTTTGTTTTTCCGTTAAGGGTTTACTCGACAGAAACCTCCGAAATAACACCTCAACGGAAGAGCAATGGTGATGTAAACACAGCCTAACACATATGGTAAGCTTAGATACAGTGCCCATGTGCATGTGTGATAAGGTTTGTTGGACCCTGTATCTAAGCCTACCACAAGGTAGGCTTAGATACAGGGTCCAGCAGACAGTAATCTTATACTGTATAAGATTACTGTCTGCTGGGGCCCTGTATCTTAGCCTACCACATGGTAGGCTTAAAAGGGGTTGCCCAGTTCCTAAACATTGATGGCCTATCCTCAGGATAGGCCATTAATATCTGATGGGTTGGGGTCCGACTCCTGGGACACCCGCCAATCAGCCGCTATGAACGCTGTGACGTCAGGACCTCCGCTGCGCTCTGGAAGGAGGAAGGTAACAATAGTAACGGGGGCCCGTGTAGTTTATTACATAGGCCCCAGTTACTATAGTAACTTTTCATTGATGTGGTGCGGGGGACCCTGGCTTCGCGACCGCTGTGACCCCTATAGTTACGCCACTGCTCAGTACATTATTACAGCGCCAGAACGAAGCTCTGTACATAAATACAGCACCAGAACTAAGCTCAATATATATATATATATATATACACAGCACCAGAAATAAGCTCAATACATACAGCACCAGAACCAAGCTCAGGACATATATACAGCACCAGAACAAAGCTCAATATATATATATATATACAGCACCAGAACAAAGCTCATACATATATACAGCATCAGAGCCAAGCTCAATATATATATATTTATACATATATATATATATACACACACACACACACACACATATATACAGTACCAGAACCAAGCTCAGTACATATATACCGCACCAGAACCAAGCTTAGTACATATAGACAACACCAGAACGAAACTCTGTGCATAAATACAACTCCAGCACAAATACAGTTCAATTTAGTGTAACCCCTGCCGTATAGGTTTGCACTAAATTTTATTCAGCTCCCAGCATGGCCCGTACAATGGTAAGGATATGCTGGGAGATGCGTTTTTTTACAACAAAAAAAAAATCATACCACCCATCATCTCGCTGTAGATCATACAGTGACTAAAGTGCTGATTAGAGGCAGAATAAACATTTACATTAAGTGACTCACAGGTGACGTCAGATTCTTGTTGTTATTTTTCTCTTTTCTTCTCCATCCGGTCCAGACCTCTATGACGACTTCACCCGGCCACAGCCCATTTCTGCAGTTTGCCGCTCAGATGTCTTCAGCTTCTTACTTTTCAAACATTTCTGCACCTATAAACGAAGATAAAATTCTCATGGTGTCAGACATTGTGCCCTACATAGATCCCCCTGTAGATAGTGACCCCCATAGAGCCCCTGTAGATAGTGCCCCACATACAGCCACCCCTGTATACAGTGCCCACATATAGCCCCCCCATAGATCCTGCCCTACATATAGCCCACCTGTATATAGTGCCCCACATATAGCCACACCTGAAAATAGTGCCCCACATATGTAAATCTACAACACCCTTGTAGACAGTGCCATACAGCATGCCCTTGTACATAGTGCCCCCACCTCTCCTTTGTAGATAGTGCCAAACAGCCCCATGTAGATAGTGCCCCCACCTCCCCATGTAGATAGTGCCATACAACCCGGCTGTAGATAGTGCCCCCCACCTCCGCCTTGTAGATAGTGCCATACAGCCGCCCCTGTAGATAGTGCCCCCACCTCCCACTTGTAGATACTGTTATACAGCCCCCCTTGTAGACAGCAACCCCCACCTCCCCCTTGTAGATAGTTCCAGGCAGCCCCCTGTAGATAGTGCCATACAGCACTCCCTGTAGATAGCGCCCCCATCTCCCCTTGTAGATCGTGCCATACAGCCCCCCTGTAGATAGCGCCCCCACCTCCCCCTTGTAGATTGTGCCTTGCAGCATCCCCTGTAGATAGCACCCTCCCTATAGTTAGCAACCCACCAAACAAATAAACCAAAAAAATCATTATATACCCAGGCCCCGTTCCCTCGACGAATGGAGCTGCTCCAAGGCATCAACGCTGAAGGAATCTTTGCGTAGGCCAGCATGATCCAGTGAAGTCCCCACGCCCGCCTGCCCTGCACATGATAGGCTGTAGCCTAGTGAATGGCAGAGCAGGGAGATACTTCCCTGCTCTGCCATAGTGTTCAATGGTATCTGCGTCCTAAGGACACAGATACTGTTGAATGTGGAGTTGCTACCGCTGTTGCAGCCATGGCAGCTGATAGCGGCGCCTCCGGGCATGCCGGGGCATTCCGCGGGCCCCTTAGAAGCTGCTATGCTGCTACAGCGGTAGGTACGGCACTGGTGGAGGGACACAGGCTGTATTAGTGTAGGGAGCGGAGAACCCATGGCAGAATAAGCATGGGAGGGGAAGAGATCACACACACAGGTAGCATCAGTGTCTGTCCAGTTGATAGGAGATACCTCAATGGCTGTATTATATCTACAGAAGGGGAAAGCAGAACAGGAATGAAGCTGTGTTAATGTGTGAGAGCTAGTGAAGATAGCAGAATCCTGGATTCACATAACTCACATCCAGCATGTATTACTGGGAGAGATACATCCACATGAGCCATTTCTGGAACCAGGAGCAGGTTGCAAACTTCAAATCTTATAGGCCCACAGGTGTATAACCGGCGGGCCTGAGACTGTATCGTTAGGCAGGGGTTAAACATTTCAGAGTAGGGCTAGGAATTAAAATGTATGCAGCTCCGGATACAGCCAATGGCATGGTTGCATTGGCTGTGCTGCGATTGGTTCCTTAAGGTATAGGAGGGGTGGTCTATAGCACAACTCCACCCCTCCATTACACAAAACCCCTGAGCTCCCGCTTCCCGGCCTCTTTTGCAGCCTTTACTTGTGTAGTAATACATCCTGCACTCACGGGCAAAGAGATGGAGTACACCATGAGGGACCTGGATGGCTGCAGGCTCTTTTAGATGAGAACCGCTCCTCAGGTCCAGAGGTCTGGGAGACAATCGAGACCTCCAACACGCCTCTCCCCTTCTCAACAAGTGAGTCTGCATGCAGCTTCCGCCCCTCCCCCACCAAATCCGGCCAGACAGGCATACCGGTCAGCGGAGGAAGGGTTTATGGACTTCGTTCCACCCTCACCTGGGCTTACTGCTCCCTCTGGGTTAGGGCGTGCTAAGCCACGCCCTGTGACTGCACGGGCCGCAAGTACAGGTAGCAGGCAAGTGGCTTCACACACAGCCAGCCTGGCAGAACTACCAAGGGGGCCTCCCTTCCCCCAGCATACAGGCCGCCTCCTACAGCGACATTGACGTCTTCACAGCTTCCTCACAGCGGTCCGCAGGATGCTGTAACAGGTACTTGGCACGAATTGTCGCCACCTCCCTTAGATGACAAACCCCCACTCTCCCTGTGCGATAGCGGGGACGATTTATTTAATACTGAGAGAGGTCAGCCACCCGCCCCTCCCATAACATCCGCTGCCCTTACTGGTCCTGTATTCATATATAGGATGCGGGTCATGTTGGCTTTTCAATGAAGGGCACTGTAAATTTTTGGTTCTGGTAAATTCAAACACGAATGCTCTATCTGCGGGGGCGGACAATCCGCGGTACAGTGCTCGCGGCACGTTCCCCTGCCCGCTGGGCCTCCACACGCCAGCAGGGTTGAGGACCCCAGTACACATCAGCGAGATGTGGCGGTGGCTAGAGCGGTACCCCAAGGACCGGTTTTATGTTTGTTTTTTTCATTCCCTTTAACCCCTTGAGGACCAAGCTCATTTTGGCCTTGAGGACCAGACCCATTTTTTCAAATCTGACATGTGTCACTTTATGTGGTAATAACTCCGGAATGCTTTTACCTATCCAATGGATTCTGAGATTGTTTTCTCGTGACATATTGTATTTTATGTTAGTGAAACAATTTGGACGATAAATTCATTGCTTATTTGTGAAAAACGCCAAAATTTGGAGAAAATTTTAAGAAATTATGATTTTTGCCAATTTGAAATGTATCTGCTTGTAAAACAGATAGTAATACCACACAAAATAGTTACTAATTAACATTTCCCATATGTCTACTTTATATTTGCATCGTTTTTTGAACATCCTTTTATTTTTCTAGGACGTTACAAGACTTAGAACTTTAGCAGCAATTTCTCACATTTTTAAGAAAATGTCAAAAGGCTATTTTTTTCAGGGACGAGTTCAGTTCTGAAGTGGTTTTGAGAGCCCTATATGTTCAAATTCCATTTTTTTTTTCTTACGAAATTCATTTACAATACATATTTTTCTGTACCACAGAAGGTTTTACCTGAGAAACGCATCTCAATATTTATTGCCCAGATTCTGCAGTTTTTAGATATATCCCACATGTGGCCCTAGTGTCCTAATGGACTGAAACACAAGCCTCGGAAGCAAAGGAGCACCTAGAGCAGGGGCGTAACTAGGAAAGACTGGGCCCTGTAGCAAACTTTTGACTGGGGTCCCCCTCCCCTGGGTGTCACACAACCCCCCCCCTTGTAGATAGTGCCCTTTTTACAGCCCCCCCTGTAGATAATGCCATACAGCCCCCCTCTGTAGATAGCGCCATACATCCCCCTGTAGAGAACGGCATACAGCCCCCCCTGTAGGGAACGCCATACAGCCCCCCCTGTAGAGAACGCCATACAGCCCCCCCCTGTAGGAAACGCCATACAGCTCCCCCCCTGTAGGGAACGCCATACAGCCACCCCCCCCCCTGTAGGGAACGCCACACAGCGTCCCCCCTCCCAAAAAAAGGCGACATACAGTGTGTCCTACAAAAGACATGTTTCCCCTCTCCACAGGATAGGGGATACATGAGTGATCGCTGGCAGCGATAGGGAGAACGGGGGACTGAAAGTCCCCTGAACTTCTCCATGACAAACCTCTGACTTCCGGCGTCTGCGCAGCTCAATAACAATGAAAGGAGCGCTGGTCACGCATGCGCACAAGCACGACCGGCGCTCCATTCATTTCTACGGAGCTGCCGACATAGACCCCGGAAGTCCGAGGTTTGTGATGGAGAACTTAAAGAGGCTCTGTCACCAGATTTTGCAACCCCTATCTGCTATTGCAGCAGATAGGCGCTGCAATGTAGATTACAGTAACGTTTTTATTTTTAAAAAACGAGCATTTTTGGCCAAGTTATGACCATTTTCGTATTTATGCAAATGAGGCTTGCAAAAGTACAACTGGGCGTGTTGAAAAGTAAAAGTCCAAGTGGGCGTGTATTATGTGCGTACATCGGGGCGTGTTTACTACTTTTACTAGCTGGGCGCTCTGATGAGAAGTATCATCCTCTTCTCTTCAGAACGCCCAGCTTCTGGCAGTGCAGATCTGTGACGTCACTCACAGGTCCTGCATCGTGTCGGCACCAGAGGCTACAGTTGATTCTGCAGCAGCATCAGCATTTGCAGGTAAGTAGCTACATCGACTTACCTGCAAACGCCGATGCTGCTGCAGAATCATCTGTAGCCTCTGGTGCCGATGTGTCCTGACACGATGCAGGACCTGTGAGTGACGTCACAGCGTGATCTCTGGAGAACACGGCTGTGTCTGCACTGCCAGAAGCTGGGCGTTGTGAAGAGAAGTGGATGATACTTCTATACACAACGCCCAGCTAGTAAAAGTAGTAAACACGCCTCGATGTACGCACATAATACACGCCCAGTTGTACTTTTACTTTTCAACACGCCCAGTTGTACTTTTGCAAGCCTCATTTGCATAAATACGAAAATGGTCATAACTTGGCCAAAAATGCTCGTTTTTTAAAAATAAAAACGTTACTGTAATCTACATTGCAGCGCCTATCTGCTGCAATAGCAGATAGGGCTTGCAAAATCTGGTGACAGAGCCTCTTTAAGGGGACTTTCAGTCCCCCGTTCTCCCTATCAATGCCAGCGATCACACATGTATCCCCTGTCCTGTGGAGAGGGGATACATGTCCTGTGGAGAGGGGGGGGATACATGTCTTTTGCTCTATTTTGCGCCTTCAGGACCAGACACCGCTTAGCCATTTTTAGCACGTACTAGTTAAATGGCTATAACTTTTTTATTTGTTGGGCTAACGACGTGATTTTTGCAACGTTTTTTCCGTAGATAATGCAGGTTTCTTTTTTTATCAATTTTATACACACCTTTTTTGCTATTTTAGAATTTTTATTCATAAAGTTTGAAAATAATAGTAAAAAAATAAGCTTTTTTACATTTCAGCTATTTTTTTTTTGGTAATAACATAGTTTTACCCTAAAATAGACCTTTTATTTGTGATCGTCATTGTCTACCGTAAATTTTTATATATTACATGTCTATATTAGGGTAATTGGGTCAGCACTAGCGTTACAACAATGATTGGTGGGAGGGAACTGTTTTTTTGGGGTGGGTATTTTATGTGTATTTATTATTTACATTTTTTTTGCACTTTACTTTATTTTTTTTTTTATTACTATGGTCTGTCCCTCTAAGGTCAAAAAAGACCTTTGGGGAACATTATATTACATTATATATATTTTTTCTTTCTTTTACACCATGTTTTTCCCCTGTAACTGGGGCTTCCCCAGTTACAGGGGAAATCAGCCCTCTCATATTGTCACTAATAGGGCTGTGCTGGGTCTAGTAAGACCCAGCAGCAGCCTGCCACTAAAAGCACCCGGCGATCATGATCACCGGGAGGAATAGAGACAGCGCCGCTGCTGCTGCCTCTATTCCTGTACACAGCGCGCATTCAGCGCTGTGTGCAAGTGATCGGAGAAGACAGAAGCAGCGAAAGCTGCTTCTATCCTCTCCTCATGGTCCCCGGCAGTCACTGACAGCCGGAGACCCGACATTCAGCTGCCCGATCGCGCGGGCAGCAAGTTAAAACCCGAGCCGTAGAAAGTCTATGGCTCGGGTTTTAAGGACCCGTCCCTGGCCGCTGGCCGTAAAAATACAGCCAGCGGTCGGAAACCAGTTAATGGCAGAGCGGGGAGATACCTCCCTGCTCTGCCGTAGTGTTCAGTGGCGTCCCGCTGTAGCAGCCATAGCGGCTGCTAGCGGAGCCTCCGGCCATGGTGGGGGCCTGTGCCGCGGGCCCCGTAGCAGCCGCTACTGCTGCTACGGCGGTAGTTACGCCACTGACCTAGAGGATTTTGGGGCCTCCTTTTTTTAGAATATATTTTAGGCACCATGTCAGGTTTGAAGAGGTCTTGTGGTGCCAAAACAGTAGAAACACCCCAAAAGTGACCCCATTTTTTAAACTACACCCCTCAGGGAATTTATCTAGGGGTATAGTTAGCATTTTGACCCCACAGGTATTTTGCTGAATTTATTGGAATTAGTCTGTGAAGATGAAAAGAGACTTTTTTTCTGAAAAAAAAACAGAATTTTCTAATTTTTATAAGGAATAAAGGAGAAAAAGCTCCTCAACATTTGTAAAGCAATTTCTCCTGATTAAGGCAATACCCCATATGTGGCAATAAACTGCTGTTTGGACCCACGGCAGGGCTCAGAATGGACGGAGCACCATTTGGATTTTGCAGCGCAGATTTTGCTTAATTGGTTTCTGGGGGCCATGTCGCATTTGCAGAGCCCCTGAAGTACCAGTATAGTAGAAATTCCCCAGGTGTGATCCCAATTTGGAGACTATACCCCTGAAAGAATTAAATTATAGGTGTAGTGAGCATTTTGAGCCCTCAGGTGTTTTATAGATTTTATTATAATTGGGCCGTGAAAATTAAAAAATATATTTTTTCCAATAACCTGTAGATTTAGCTCATCATTTTTAATTTCCACAAGGAATACAGGAGAAATGACACCCCAAAATGTGTTACACAATTTCTTCTGAGTAGGGAAATACCCCATATGTGGTTGTAAACTGCTATTTGGACAAAATTATTTTTTGACGCCATGTTGCATTGCGCTGAGGTACCAGTACAGTGAAAACTCCAGAGAAGTGACCCCATTTAGGAAACTACACCCCTCCAGGAATTCATCTAGAAGTGTAGTGGGCATTTTGACCCCAAAGGTTTTGAAGAAATTAGTGCACAGTGGATGTTGCAGATTGAAAATTGCCATTTTCCACAGATATGCTATTTCAGTGCCCAATGTGTTGTGCCCAGCTTGTAGCGCTAGAGACAGACACCCCATAAATTGTTAAGCGGTTCTCCAGAGTACAGTAATACCCCATATGTGGTCATAAACTGCTGTCTAGGCACACTGCCAGGCCCAGAAGGAGCGACAATTGGCTTTTGGAGCGCAGATTTTGCTTGGTAGTAGTTTTGTTTAGTGTTTTACTGGTGTTTCAGTTTATAATGTGGGGGCATATGTTAGCTGGGTGGAGTGTATCAGGGTATATGTAAGCTGTGCGGAGTACATCAGGGTATATGTAAGCTGTTCAGAGTACATCAGGGTATATGTAAGCTGGGCCGATACGAACGCGGCGATACCTATTATGTCTAGGTTTTTTTTCTTCTTTTTTTTCTAATTATAAAGGGCTTGATCAGGGAAACCTTATTATTGTTTTTATTACGTAAAACTTTTATTTATTTATCTAAAACGTTTTTTTTCTCCACTTTTTTTTTTACACATACTAGGAGACTGGAAGATCTGATCTTCTGATCCCCTGTACAATACACTGCACTACTTCTGTATGTACTTGTGTAGTGCAGTGTATTGTAACTGTCATTTTACAACTGACAGTTGAGCCTACAGTATTACATCCTGCTTTGGGCAGGACCTAATAGGCTCCCGTACCTGGCAACTAGGAAGCCGTTGCTAGGCTTCCTTGTTGCCATTGCAACCATCAGAACCCCGCAATTTTTTGCAGGGGGGGGCAACGGGGTGCAGAGGGAGCCCCCTCCCTCTGTATCAATCACTTAAATGCCGCTGTCGCTATTGACAGCAGCATTTAAGTGGCGATCGGAGATAACAGTGAGATGTCGGCTCCTGTGCCCGCTTCATCCTCAGGGTGTTACTATACGCCCATTTGCGGGAAGGGGTTAATAAAAATTGTGTTTTTTTGTTTTTTTTTACATGTCTTTCTCTGATCTCCTCACGGATCTCACAGAAATGAGGAGATCAGAGAAAGTGACAGGAGCTTTCTCCTGTAGACGACGTCACAGACGGCTGTGATTGGTCAGTCTCTGAAGACTGACCCCTCACAGCAATCGCCGGCATGGGGGCCTGCTGATTGGTCCCCAGGCCGGTAACAGAGACGGTTAGCTGTCAATGAAAGCTGCCGTCGCTGTGTTATCACTATGTGATTTCACATAGTGACAGTTTATTCCTGCTCCGCAATAGTACAGCGCAGGTCCGCTTCAATGAGCGGCGTGTGCCGTACTATTGCGGAGCAGGTACGCAACGGGTTAAACCATAGCCACACGCCTTTATTTTCAAACAACTTGAAATCAGCCAGGGAATTCCCTTCTATTGTAAAAGATAAAGTTATGAAGGAAGTAGCTATGGGATGTATGGCAGGCCCCTTCTCGGAATTACCTTTCCCTAACCTTCATGTTTCTCCCCTCGGCGTAGTACCCAAAAAGGAGTTAGGCAAATTTAGTTTAATATATCACCTTTCATATCCCAAAGGCAGCTCGATTAACGACGGCATTAGCAAGGATATAACAGCAGTTTCTTACGTTTCGTTCGATCGGGCTGTTGACTTAGTTAGCTATTCCGAGCGGGGGGGCCCTCATGCCAAAATCTGACATTGAATCAGCTTTCCGGCTCCTGCCGGTTCATGAGGACTGTTTCCACTTGTTAGATTGCCAGTTAGAGGGACAATTTTACTATGACATGTGTCTGCCCATGGGGTGTTCCATTTCTTGTTTTTATTTTGAAGTTTTTAGTTCCTTTCTCAAATGGGTTTTGCGTGAGGAAACGGGGGCTACAACCGTAACGCACTATCTAGATTATTTTTTCTTCGGCGGCCCTCCCGACTCGGTTCGTTGCCAGTTCTTGTTAGATTATTTTCGTTTTTTTGTCACGCGGTTTTGAGGTTCCACTATCTGTGGAAAAAAACCAGAAGGTCCCACTAACACAATTTCATTTTTGGGTATAGAAATCGACTCTTTGGAAATGGTTTTTCTTTTGCCCGTGGATAAAGTTGAAAAATTGCGGTCCCTGCTATTTTCCGCGTTGTCAGTTAAGAAAATGCAAATGAAGGAAGTTCAGTCACTGTCAGGTTCGTTCATTTTTGCCAGCAGGGTTATGCCCATGGGACGTATTTTTTCCCGCCGTTTGTCGATGGCTACGGCCTGTGTAGTGGTACCCTCTCACCTGGTTATATTATCTGCAGGTATTAGAGCCGACCTGCGGGTTTGGAATACCTTTTTGCAGGACTATAATGGGCGCACTTTCTGGAGATCCCCCACAGTTTCTAATACAGATTTTGAAATGTTCACAGACACCTCCGGTAGCCTGAGTTTTCGGGCAATATTTGGGACAGCGTGGTGTGCGACCCCTTGGCCCGAGGTTTGGCGTGATGGGATGGTGTGGTAATCTCACTTTGCTGGAAATCTTTCCTATTATTGTCGCAGTGGAATTATGGGGAATAGATATGTCTAATTCCTCTGTTTTGTTCTGGTCAGATAATGCGAGCGTTGTGCATGCGGTTAACCACTTAACTTCATCGTCCTTATCCGTAGTGATACTGGTGCGCCGGCTGGTGCTGCGGTGCTTGCAACACAACATACAGTTCAGGGCACGGCATGTTCCTGGCGTTAATAATAAAGTGGCTGATTCTCTTTCCCGTTTCAATTGGCAGGTCTTTCGTTCACTTTGCCCGCAGGCAGACCTGGAGGGAGCGGTCTGCCTGGATGTGGTTTGGCGGCTGTTGGATCACAGCTAGTACCGTTTGTAAGGGCTTCTTTGGCGCCATCAACATGGACTACATACGGTAACGCTTAGAACAAATGTCTTAATGTGGTGGGCGAAAGGGTGATAGGTCCTTTGGTACATCCTCGCTTAAGTTTCACCATTGAGTATTTATCGCAGCTGCTCGGTTGGGGTGAGCAGCGGCGTTTAGCGGGATTGTCTTTTTTCCTTAAATTGCACGGGTGGCCGGATGTGACGAAATCCTTTTTTATTTTACAGATGCTTAACGTTTGGAAGAAGTCTGTGATACGTTGTGAAGCTAGAAGGCCCATTTCCTTTTCCGTACTTCTAAAACTATTGCATGTTCTGCCCTCAATATGCTCATCTCCTTTTGAGACCTCTCTCTTCACGGCTGCTTTTTCACTATGTTTTCTCGGGGCATTGTGAATCTCTGAATTAATACCCCCTAGCGCGTCCCGTCCGGGCGGTTTATTATTTGAAGATGTTAGCCTGTCTTCTTCTGGCCTTCGTTTTCGCATTCGTCGGTCTAAAACTAACGTTTTTGGTAGGGGTTGCTGGGTTTCCTTATGGGAGATAGGCGGGCCCAGTTGCCCGGTAGCAGCGGTCACTTCGTACTTGTCGGTCTGCAGCCTCGGCGCTCAATTTTTGTCACATAGCAACGGCGCCCCCCTTACTAAATTCCAGTTTTCAGCAGTTCTCAAGAATGCCATAATTTCATCCGGTTTCCCTCCCGGCGAGTTCGGCACTCACTCTTTTCGTATAGGTGCGGCTATTGAATTGGGTCTTACGGATACTGAGGTGCGTCGCATAGGGCGTTGGCGCTCTGATTGTTTTGCAGGTTACGTTTGTCTTGATTTGCTCTTACATTGATTTTTGTTTGTTTACAGGTTACAGGCCTTCAGTTTGGATAATCGGCCATTTATATGTGTTTTGGGCTGAAAGGAGAGCTACAATAAGGCCCGGGGGCCTATCGTTGGGTTTCCAGGAAGCGGAGGTCTACTGGAGAGGTCGGAGGGGGCTACGTTGGCTTCAGGCACTGCCAGAAGTGGTGGAAATTAATAGACACCGGATGGTGCCGACATTGTTGGTGTTTCACATAGGGGGTAATTACTTATGTTCGGTCCGCCTAGGGGAATTGATCGCTCTGATACATTCCGATTTAGAGCGCTTTGCCTCCTTTTTCCTCGAGCTGGTGCTTGTCTGGTTGGAAATAATCCCTAGGATAGTTTGGCACGGTGCACGAGATGGCAATGCTATTGAGCGGGGCAGGAGGATGTTGAACACACGGGTATTCCGCTTCGTGAGAGACAGAGGTGGGGTGGTGATTAGGCACAGGTGAGAATAGATGCCTTTTGCTAACAGATGGCTTCAACTTGACAGATATTGGGTTGGATATATTCCTTTCGGGCGTCCAAGACGGTATTGAGCGGGCTCTTTTTCTGTTGGCTGGGGGTCGGGGTGGGGCGGAGGATCGTGTAGTGTGAGTACACGCCCTCCTTATGGCGTTTATTTTATAAGGTGATCTTACCTACATGCCCACTTATTTAGTTGGCCGGCATACGGGTTTTACCTAATTTGTTGATTTTGTTAATAATTTAATAGTTAAATAATAAAATAAAGCTGTGGCCGACCCCGAGTTAACGCACGTTTGGAAAAAATAAGTATGCGTCCATTGTTATGTTACTCTTAAGGTATATGCATTCCTAGCACAGATTATGGTTAGATGTTAGTTGTTTTATGCAGACAGTCAGAGGCGTTTGAAAATGACTCAAGGAATAAAGATTGCAGCCTGAAACTTAGTTCCATTTTTAACTTCGGGTAACCACTAACATATGGGGGGAAAAAAAATTCCACTTCAAAGATGGAGTGTAGTGCTTGACACTACATAGTGCCTGTACTGGAAAGGGGTTCAGTATGTTGAAAAACCACCATAATGAATTAAACAAAAGTATTTCCCATGGATCCCAAGCTTCATCCAATACCTTAGAGGCAAAATAAATACACAATGACATTGGTGAAGTCTGTGATCTTGGGCTGTCACTGATTTCCAGATTTACAGTTCTGTAGAGCAATGAAACCCTTTCGGGTTAAAGGGAACCTATCACCAGCATTTCACCTATTGAACTCTACTCACCCCTCGCTGGCCGCTGCTGTCAAAAGTTCATTGCCGTTATCCCCTCTTCTAAACTCCTCCTCTGACCGCAAATAACGGTCTGCAAACATTTTGCGCCTTTTATGGTAATAATTCTTCAGTCTCGTTCGTTCCCCTCCTTTACCTGCCCACCCCTGAAAACTGTCCTGTCCTGAATGCCGAAATCTCGTCTGAGATAGCACGCATGCGCTCGTCATGTATGGTCCGACACCCCACGCTGCTTCGTCTGGGCCTCAAATCGAGATACGGTGCATGCGCCGTTATAGTGTCCTGTTGCGTGCATGCACCTGAACAGGACATCAATGTGCAATTGCGGGACTTCGTGTGTGCTGGGGGAGGCGAGGAGCTGTCAACCAAAAGTAAGTATGCAGGGTCAACGCAGAAATGCTTGAGGAACGATGCTCACGGCACAGGAACACGAAAAAATTGAATACTAAAGGCACAGAGCCTACGTAGAAGATAATTATAGGTTACATAAAAATGATTTTTCACCCACTTCCACCAGGTCTTGCTGGTTTAATAGGTAAAATGCTGGTGACAGGTTCCCTTTAAGATCTGTAAATCTGACTAATTCACGTATCTGGCAGCTTAGAATGTGTCAGATTTCCAGAAACACAATTAATGTCCCATAAAACTACATTAACTTTCCAAACTGCTCTCCAAGATCTATCTAAATATCAGTACACTCTCCACGTTTTCCTCCAGGATCGGCGGGCACCCTACCATGTATCTGTCGTAGGGTCTACCTCTCCCAGACACTACTGCTCGACGCTTACTTTGTTTGAAAAGGACACTTTCCTCTACAGGTAATAGTGGATGCCTCTCACTAATTAAAAGTTTATTCCTGCGTGACAGGTGCTGTTCCTTACCAATGCAATAAAAGGGAATCGTACCCTGGCACTACGGCAATATCATAAGCAATATAATTTGTAGACCCTGTTTAAATGGGCAAGTGGGTGCAGCGTGCTATAAGAGATGCCTCTGCGTCTCTGATTAACATAGTATAAAGAGGAAAGCAAGGAAAAACATATTTTTTTTAAGTAGTTTTTTCTTTTTATCAAAATATATTTCATTCAAGCATGAGAAAGGGGGAGTATCCCAGAAACGTTGCATTGGGTGTTGTGAAACGCCGACCACATCCTCCATATGAAGTCTCTGCTGCTAGTCCTGGAAACTAAACAAATCTAAACGGGTCCTCTAAACGGACTATGGCACCATGGGTGATATCACTTTTTCCCATACATTTTTGATCAAGAGTATGTTCTTTTGGTACTACTTTTTCCTATGAATGAAATATATTTTTCCGTGCTTTCCTCTTTATACTACTGCAGTGTCACCACTCGGGCACAGTGTCCAATTGGCTGTACAAAGCAATGTAAAGGCAGAGCATTTTTTTTAGTCCATAAATTGTGCCTCTACAATAGTGCCCTAGGTAAGCTCCAGGTGCCCAGGGCATTAGGACCAGTGGTGTGTCCCCTACAGTAGTGACAGATAATCGCACACGCCTAAGGCCAGCACTGATAGGTGCAAACTATGAACACTGAACAAGCAGAGGTTATTGGCAGATTTTAACTCAGAAACCTGTAGAATTGTAAAGGAAGAATGCAGGATCGGTAAAGAAAATTTTAAGCAAAATAGTGGCTCAACTTTTTGAGAAGATTATGTCTATAAGTAAACTGAAAAATGGTGTTTAACCCCTTAGTGACCACCAATACGCCTTTTCACGTCGGTCACTAAGGGGCCTTAGGCTAGGCTGACTCCTTTTCACGTTCGCCTAGTCTAAGTCCTGCACGGGTCCCCCGTGCAGGCTGGAGCCGGGGCTCAGCTGTCCGATGACAGCTGAGCTCCTGCTCCAACGCCCGCGATCGAAGTTTACTTCGATCGCGGCCGTTTAACCCGTTAAATGCCGCCGTCAATAGCGACCGCAGCATTTAACTTTGTTTACAAAGGGAGTGAGCTACCTCTGTCACCCATCGGCGGCCCGCGAATGCAATCGCGGGTCTCCGATGGGGTGTCATGGCAGCCGGGGGCTTGATAAAAGCCCCCAGGACTGCCCTGGACATATGCCTGTTAGGACGCGCCGGAGGAACGTCCTAACAGATTGCCTGTCAGATTTACACTGACAAGCAATAATGTTCTGGTACACGAAGTATACCAGAGCATTATAGCAGCGATCTGAAGATCGCACAGTAAAGTCCCCTAGTGGGACTAGTGAAATAAATAATAAATGTGAAATAAAGATTAATAATAAAAGTTACAGTAAAAAAAAACAAAAAAACATTTTTTTCCATAAAAAGTGGTTTTATTTAGTAAAAGTGTAAAAAAAAAATATGCGACTATAGAAAAACGAATAAAATAGCTTGGTCATTAGGGTCTTAAATAGGCTGGTCACTAAGGGGTTAAACGCGAATATTTTCTTAAAATGAATTAAACTATTATTCATGATGCTCGATGTACCTGAGGCAATGGCAGTGGAGTCAGTTTTATTACGGTATGTGAATTTTTTTATATCACAATTAATGTCCTCTAAAACTACATTAACTCCAAGCTGCTCTCCTAGATTTATCAAAATGCCATCTTGAATCCCACAAGTGGTGCCACCTGGGAGAAAGCCACAATTAAGTCTTCCTCCTCAACCGTAATCATCCGGTTACATTTCCTTTCCTTGCAACCACCGTGACCCTATTAAACTGACGGTTTGCTGACATTTTAGGTTATTTATTATCATATTATACATCATCATTTCCCCTCTATATCTGCAGGACACATTGAGTATTCTTTTCATCGCCTTATCTAGGAAAGGAAGGAGTCCGGGCATAGGTTAACCTTAATAATTAGTCTTTACAACCAGACGTGGAGGCGGTGGAGGGTTCACTTGCAAATGACAACAACTATAAGATCAGACGGGGCATTGCGTCTCTGTAGAGAAGCCGGGAAATGTGGCCCGTAAAAAATTAAACTCTTCAGCCTTAAATGTTATGTTTGTAGCAGCCTTTATGGCTAATTTTAAGATTAGCAATGCAAAAAAGTGACAACAGCTCAATGTTCATTGCGGGTTATTAAAATTTTTTAGGACCATACAGTGCCATCTAGTATGTATAGAATAGAAGAAAAGTAGTTGGAAGGGTTTTCTGGTGTAAGGCCTCATGCACAAGACCATACTACAGCTCCATACAAACAACGAGAATAGTTCGTATTTATTTAAGTGATTTAGCATCTTTTTGTGATAAATAGGGCTTTTCAGTTTGTTTGTTTTTCACAACTAACTATTGCCATTTATTAAAAATATAAAAAAAATTCAAGTTCAAGTAGATTTTTTTAAACCATGTATTAAAATCACATGAATGTTGGGACCAATGAAAGCAACAACAGTGCTGCTGATTTAATTATATACACATCGCTCATTTAAGGACGCGTATGAAGCTATGGTGGAAGCATAAACGGTAGAGTACAATGTCTGTCTTCTGATGTCACCGTTATCCTAGAGCCTCATAAAAAAAATTGCGCTCTGTAATGACCCTTAAAAAGGCGTATCGGTGGTCGTTGAGGGATACAATGTTGTTGACTTCTTGTGCCAGTCTGTGCAGTTCATTACTGAAGAACACAAGTTGGATCACATATGTGTGGGGTTCTGGGAATCGAAAACAATCTCATTATATCCTTCACACTTCATTGGTATGGGGTTGGGGTGTGAGGAGCCGCGCAAAAGAGGCCGTATGTGGCCAACCTGGATATAGTTTATGGGGGACCAATTGCATAATGGAAAAAAATGTGCAATTCTGCTCCTCACTTCAGGCCAGAGGAAATTAAGTCTCAAAGGAAACAACCTCCTTACCTTAGGAAGAAGAAGGAGTCCACACCCAAGTACACGGGGCCGCTTAGTGTGTAGAAATACAGTGGTTTCTCTAATACTCTGGATTTCCATTCAAAGGAGTTATCTGTAGTGAGAAACCAAAAATAAATGTCCACCTGATGACCTGAGGCGTCCTCTTAATATTCTATTCAATTTCTACATGGTAAGGGTATGTTAACACGCAGTGACCAGAAACGTCTGAAAATACGGAGCGGTTTTCAGGCGAAAACAGCTCCTGATTTTCAGACGTTTTTTTAACAACTCGTGTTTTTCGCTGCGTTTTTTACGGCCGTTTTTGGAGCTGTTTTTCAATGGAGTCAATGAAAAACGCCTCCAAAAGCGTCCCAAGAAGTGTCCTGCACTTCTTTTGATGAGCCGTCATTTTACGCGCAGTATTTTGACAGCGACGCGTAAAATAAAGGCTCGTGGGAACAGAACATCGTAATTCCCATTGAAAGCAATGGGCAGATGTTTGTAGGCATATTAGGGGCTTTTTCAGGCATAATTCGAGGCGTAAAACGCCCGAATTACGTCTGAAACCACTGCGTGTGAACATACCCTAACAGAAACGGGTGACGACCTTTAATGGCAGCCATTACAAAGTCTACAGAATTGCCACCAGCTTTCTACAGACACGGAATGGCACATCAATCTCATTTGTTATGCAGGTATAGGGGTCTGTGCACACAGCCGTCAGAGGCTCCTTCGGCAATTCCATCTGATTTAAAAGAAAGAATAGAGCCCCATGCAGCGTTATTTTCTGCCAGTCAAAATGACGAACACCATGACAAAACCCGACGGGCAAGTCATTAAGGTCCATTGGGTGCCACTGGTATCTGACGGTTCCTTCAATGCGTTATAAATGGAAACTTCAACACAAGTGTGAACGTAGCCTTACTTGAAACTCCTGGGTCCAATGCAAAACATGTAACAGAACATCCCACCTACCATGTGACATGTATAATACTGGTGTCTTCATATGTGGCAGTGGGGCCTATGGGATACCTGAGGTGCCAGGGCCCAGGTGCGGCTGCTACGTATGCAGGCCCCTGTGTCTGTGGGTCAAGCTTCACTATAGGTGGTCTGTTATTCTATTCATGAAGCAGGAGGCTCAGGATGAACAAAGCTGTAGGAAAGTATTTACACTATACTGCTGTGCATTGAATGTCAAGTGTATTTAATGTATAGAGCCCACTAAAATATACCTTTAAAGAGATTTTCTGCTTTTAAGGAAATTATTCCAAATCATTATCTAATGAAAAGTTCTGCAACTTTCTAATAAACTTTGTTTTTCAATTCCTCACCATTTTTAAGATCAATGCTTGCTGCCATCCCTCATGGCAGCACCACAGGAGGTTGCCTTATTGAACTTTATAGGGACAGAAAGACAGAGAGGTTAAAAGTCCTTCCCACCACCCACTTGCCAGTGTTCTTTCTGTCTCTACAGGGTCAGGAGCAGAGAGACATCGCTCCTGTGTTGCTGTCAGGAGAAAACTCGGGCAGGTGGCAAGATCGGGGAGTCCGTGCACTCCCCCTTCTATTCCTCCTAAAGCCTAGGCTAATATCCCTCTAACGAGAGGTCCCTTAGCTCCCAACCTAAAACACCTACCTTAGTAGTGTGTAGGGTTCAGGATTCCCAAGCAGGCTTCGGCCTGGCTGCGTGACCATGCGGGGATCGGCTGCTCCATATGGTTGGAAGCGCGGGCAAAACATCCTCGTGAGCGCCGCATAGCCGGAAATCTCAGTCGCCGGCTATGACGCGGCCGCACCTCCACCGAATAGCCACGACCGGAAATGACGTCGAGCTACTTCCAGTCCGCGGCCATTTTGGAGGGCGGGAAATTCAAAACGCCCGCATTTTAAGGGACACGCACAGATATGTAGTTAGAGCTGATACCTCTAACTTAAATTTATATCTTGTGGATATTGCATTGTCTATTACTTGTTGCGGTAATGGAACTTCCTCGTTCTGACGGAATTCCGGATATGTCCCAGGGTCACGTGAGTCTCGCCCTTGGGGTAAGGGTTATTACTCCGTATGTAAGTACACCATACTTTACCTGCCTTCTGTTTTCTTTAGGATAAAGGTTCCTCTCAGAGACAAACTAATAAAAAGAAGGTTAAAAAATGTGCGACTTGTCCGAAAAAATTTCCAGAGTCATATAGGAAACAATTGTGTCAAGATTGTATTGCAAAATTACTAAAAGAGGAACAACCGACATTTATGTCTGAACTTAGGGCTATGATTCGCAAAGAAGTGAGTCAGTCAGTAGCCTCCCTCGCCCCTCCTCAAGGAACTCCCTCACACTCCCGGGCAAAAAGGCCACGGACTGAAGTGGAACAAAAATATAGCCCACCATCTCAGGGGTCTGACTCGGAGCAGGAGTGTTATTACTTATCGGAGGGTGAGTTAGAAGAAGGAGAGGAACTCTTGCCTTTAACTTCATCTACTCAAGAGAAACAAAAAAATTATTCGCCATCAAGGGGGAACAAGACACACTCTTCTTCAGGCCCTCTCTACACAAATTTCCTGAGTCGGGAAAAAGTAGACCCTGGAGAATGGTCCCTAAACAGTCTTTCTGTCCTTAACCCGAAGATGGGGTTATCCACAAATAGACCTGTTTGCCACAAGGAAAAACTCCCAGGTAGAGACATTCTTCTCCCTAAATCTCAACCCATTGGGGGTAGATGCATTATCCCAGCCCTGGGACATGGATCTGGCCTATGCCTTTCCTCCGTTTCCTCTAATACCAATGGTATTAAGAAAAATCCAGGAAGATTTGACAAAGCGCATCATTATTCTTGGCCAAAAGGAAGCTGGTTTCCAATCATAAAGTACCTAGCATTAGAAGACCCTATCATGCTCCCAATCAACAAGAATCTTCTCTCCCAGTGTCCCTTATTCTTTCAGGGAATAGAAACTCTGAAGTTGTCAGCCTGGATCCTGAAAGGCAGATCTTGAGAAACCACGTTTTGTCAGACGAGGTAATTTCAATCTTATCAAGTCATAAAGAAGTTACCTCAAAAATCTATCCAAAAATTTGGAAGAAATTCTGTTCCTGGCTTGGAGACCCAGGACCAGACCCCTTTACTCCCAACATCGTGAAAATCCTAGATTTTCTACAATCCGGATTCAAAAAAGGGCTTAGCCCTTAAAAGTGCAGATTTCAGCCTTAAAGAGGCTCTGTCACCACATTATAAGGCCCTATCTCCTACATAATCTGATCGGCGCTGTAATGTAGATAACAGTGGTTTTTATTTTGAAAAACGATAATTTTTGACCAAGTTATAAACAATTTTAGATTTATGCGAATTAGTTTCTTAATAGACAACTGGGCGTGTTTTTACTTTAGACCAAGTGGGCGTTGTACAGAGGAGTGTATGACGCTGACCAATCAGTGACCAATCAGTGTCATACACTTCTCATTGTTCCAGCCCATTGTTACAGTGTGATTGTGCAGTGAAAGAAGCTGGGCTGGAACAATGAGAAGTGTATGACGCTGATTGGTCACTGATTGGTCAGCGTCATACACTCCTCTGTACAAGTGTGAGTGGGCCCTTTCTTTGGAACTGGTGGTGGGAGACAGAAATTTAGGGGAGGTGCCAGAGGTCGGAATAGAGGTCGTGCTAGAGCTTCTTCCAATAGTGGCAGTAATTTTTTATCCAACAATCCCCCCATTTCCCGCTATATGCTGAGGGGACAAAAGGATTAGTGAAGGGAAAAGGTACGGATAGGTTACAAATTATCAATCTATCTGAATATAACCTAAGTGCATCCGAAACCATGTTATTAGAGAAAGGGCTTTCATTTGTCCCCACGGTAAAATTTGATTCATTTACTTGGATAAAGGACCTAAACCTGTTTGCCCGCAAACTGAAATGGATAAAATTTTTCAAACATCACAACCGCAAAAAATGTATAGAAATGGGCCTAGAAGAGTCTGATTTGGAAGCCTTGGAAGGTTTGCTTGAGGAATCAAGTAGAGCCCCAGGTCTAGGCCCCTTTACTAATCTAAAAACCAAAAGCAGGAAGCTGCCACCTTTGGGAGATTTTACGAATGTGGATTTATTTGTTGACATGGTGGGAGATGAGATTAAGGCTCTAAGTCAGGATATGAGGGGCATTGACAACAATTTGTCTTGGTCTGAACGGTTAGCTCTGACTACTTTGGAGAAAAAAAGAAACATCGTTTTAAAAGCATCCGACAAGGGTGGGAACATCGTGGTTATGAGCAGGGATGACTATAAGAAAATGTGTGAAGACATATTGCTCAATCCTGACTGTTATACCATCTTAAAAGATAACCCCACAGCACTGTTTAAAAAGGAGCTTTTGAGTATTTTGCGTGATGCTAAGAGCAGGTCTTTGATCAGTGCTAGTGAATTTAATTTCTTATATCCACAATTTCCCACCATGGCATGCTTTTATAGCTTGCCCAAAATCCACAAAGGGTATCCTCCCTTACGTGGTAGACCTATTGTTTCAGGCATCAACAATTTAACCCAGAACGTGAGCACATATATAGATCAGGTGTTGCGTCCGTTTGTATTGGGTCTTACATCATATGTACGTGATACTATGGATGTCCTGAAACAAATTGAGAGCATCACATTGGATCATAACACACTGTTGGCTAGTCTAGATGTAGAGGCCCTATACTCTTCTATTCCACATTTACTCGGTTGTGATGCGGTTGAATATTTCCTCAGATCTAGGGGTACTCAATATACGGCTCATAATCAGCTTGTCTTACAGTTACTACATTTTGTGCTGGAGAAGAATGTGTTCATCTTCGAAGATAGGATCTTTCACCAGCAATGTGGTACTGCAATGGGAAGTCCTACGGCTCCCACCTATGCAAATTTATTCCTTGGCTGGTGGGAGGAGACTATTGTTTTTGGGGATAGGTTTGCTAAGTGGACTTCATCGATAGGGATCTGGATCAGATATATCGATGACGTGTTACTGTTCTGGAATTCAACAGTGGAGGAATTCAATAGCTTTGTAGCAGCCCTTAATATTAATGCTTTGGGGCTAAGGTTCACAAGCGAGATCAGTAATCAGGAATTGTCATTTTTAGACCTTAAAATCACCAAAACAGCTGAAGGTACAATTTGTACTAAGGTACACCGCAAGGAAACAGCAACCAACAGTTTCCTTCAATGGAATAGCTGCCACCCTTATCCCCTCAAGCGTGGTATTCCTAAGGGCCAGTTCATGCGAGTACGCCGGAACTGTAGCTCGATGGAGGACTTCGAAAGACAGGCGCAAGAGCTCACAGGTAGACTAAAGGATAGAGGTTTTCCTATGGGAGTAATCAGGAAGGCCTATAAGGGAGCGAGAGATGCAGATAGGCAAAGTCTTCTTGTCCCGAGACAACGTAAGGAAGAGAGAGTTACGAGACTCATTGGCACGTATGATTCCAAGCAAAGTGAAATCATGCAAATCTTGAAAAGGTACTGGCGCATTCTCAGTGCTGATGTAGATTTGGCAGATCAGATCACACAGTGGCCCTCAGTTACTTTTCGCAGAGGAAAAAATATCAGGGATAGGGTCATGCAGAGTTGTTTTGACCCCATTATACCTAAAGGCACATGGATGGATAGACAGATACCGGGTACACATAGATGTGGCAGTTGCAAATCTTGTGATTTCATTCAGAGAGGTAACAAATTTCAAAGTGCTACCACCAAGGTGGAATATGAAATCCGAGATTTTGTTAATTGCAAAACAGCAGGGGTGGTTTATCTGATCACATGTCCATGTCCCCTGAACTATGTGGGCAAAACGATACGGCAGTTTAGGCGCCGGATTCGAGAGCATGTTGGTGACATTGTTCACTCAAGAGACACCTCCGTATCCAAACATGTACATGCCAAACACCAGGGTAAAGCAGAATGTTTGAAATTCCAGGCTATTGAACTCATAAGGCCTCCAAAACGGGGGGGGGGGGGGGGGGGACGGGACTGGGATAACCTCATTCTGCGAAAAGAAGCCCAGTGGATTTACAAATTGTCATGTGTACAACCAGATGGTTTAAATGAGCAGACCAATTTTGCCTGCTTTATTTAAATAGGATATCAGTGCTAGGGCTGTCAATGTGTGGTCATTCTGTCATGTGGTCTCTGTCACATCTTCTTTTAGTCTAGGTTCGACAGACATGGTCCTTCAAGAGAGATTTTTTTTCACAATTTTTTCACAAATTGTAAAGCGTGGTAGACATATACTATTATTCAACCTTCCATACAATATGTACTTTTTTGGTTAGGTGGTCTATGGCTGTCCAGTTGCGGGCAGGAGCTGATCCGTAATAAATATCCATTTTATCAAATATCGTTGGATTCCTTCCTTTACTTAGGGTCCTATGCAGCATGGGTGACGCGACTGCGATCTCCACTGCGCCTGCGCGTTCGGTCTGATGCGGTCGATGTTGATTCCTGGCTGTCAGCTGATGGCCAGGGGTCACATGGACAGGCGTCACGAATTCCGGGGGAGTAAGTGGGATTGGCTGATTTGCAGACCGCTGCCGAGGACGGGGGGAGGAGTTTACTGTTTATTATGACTCAGAGTCCCTGAGTGAGGCATGCCGCTGATATCAATGCGAGCATGCTTCCGTGGTGTACAGCAGAATACCTGCTGTTGAATTAATATCGCTGGCATCCCGGCCAGAGTGACCAAGTACAGACCCCTGATGATAAGTACAAGAAACGCGTAGGGTCGTGTTAGTGAGGAATTGTAGCATTGGGGACAGTGTGAATTGTTGTATCCTTTAACACTGGGAGTTCCAGGTGCGGTTATCGCGGGCTCTAGTGTGTTTCAAGGTTTATACTACTGTTTTGCCCATGGTTATATGCTGATTCCGTTTTGATATCTGTTATAAACATACTGAGTCATAGAGGGTTCGCAATGGTATCAGGATTCAGTAGTTTACTGTTTAATTCGTTTTTAAATTCACACGGTGGGGCTTTTGTCACGGTGGTGATTGTACCCCTGTTTTTAGAGAGTTATCTAAATAAACTTATATTTTACTCATATATCACTTCAGTGAATCCATAAAAATTTCCTATATTGTGGGTGCACAATTTTGTTGTATCAGTTATACAGTGAATCACTCCTCTGTACAACGCCCCTTTGCTAAAAAGTAAAAACACGCCCAGTTGTCTATTAAGAAACGAATTAGCATAAATCTAAAATTGTTCCTAACTTTGTAAAAGATGATAATTTTTCAAAATAAAAACCACTGTTATCTACATTACAGCGCCGATCACATTATGTAGGAGATAGGGCACTTATAATCTGGTGACAGAGTCTCTTTAAAGGAACAGTGTCATCACAAATTATTTTTTTATATGTTAAAGATGTTAGTGCTTTATTAAAAACGTTTATATTTATTTGTGTGTTTGTGTTTTACTTTTTCTTATTTTTACACTTTTTCTTCCCTATGGGGGCTGCCATTTTTTGTTCCATTTCTGTATGTGTCGATTAACAACACATACAGACATGGAATACGGCAGCCCCAGTCCCATAGGGACTGCGAACGGCTCCCGTCCCATTCACTTGTGTGTACGGCGTCTGTGTGGGAACTGCGCATGCACCGCTCCCACACAGTCCAATTTGAAATTGGCGCCGTCCGGCGCCATTTTCCTGTGGACCGGAAGTCGCGGCCGGACAGTAATATTACTACTTCCGGTCGCGGCTTCCGGACTTGTGCACTTGGACCAGCGGCAGCAGACGGAGCGGACGGGCCGGAGGGAGCCGCGGCGGCAGGAGCAGGTAAGAGATTTCAATGTATGTTCCGTGTTTGTGTGTGTTTACTACTGTATGTAAACCTACTACACTGTGTGTTAGCTCAAAAAATGGCGACACACAGTGTAGGAGGTTACACCGTTCAAACCCCTCGTTTATCCCGGCACTAGCCAGGATAAAGGAGGGGGGGATGCTGAGAGCTCACTAGAGCGAGGGCTTTTCACCCAATGTTGCAATGCTGCAATTTTGGGAATAGCTCCATCTAGTGACCAGAAATGGGTAATATTATAAATTAGAATTAATTTATAATATTTCCTGACTCGTGAAAAAAATAAAAAAAATGTGAACAATGTTTAATCACCCACACACTAAAGGTTTAATAAAAAAAAACAAAACATGTTTTTCTGGCAACACATTCCCTTTAAGTAATTTTATCAATACTCCTTTAGCTGAACATCAGTGGATCAGAAGATTCACTCAAGCAGTCTCTAAACTGAAACCTTCCCTAAAGAAATCAGTTCCTACCTGGGATTGAATGTAGTGTTAACGGCTCTTTGCGATCCCCCCTTTGAGCCGATTTACACAATTAGTATGCATTTTTTAACTCTAAAAGCTGCATTCTTAGTCGCTATTACTTCAGCAAGAAGGATTGGAGAAATCAAATCTCTGTCGGTCATAGAACCCTATTTAAAAGTACAAGAAAACAAGATCATTCTAAAGCTGGATCCTTCCTTTATTCCGAAGGTATCTACTGCATTCCATAGGGAACAAGAAATAATTCTACTGTAATGTCGGGGTAGGGAAACCGACAAGTGAGCCCTAATCTACCCGCCACTCAGTCCCTGCCTACTTGCAACGACCCGCCCTAGGCGACGAGGTACAACTGGGCGACGGTCCCTACACTCAATAGGTGCACGACAGACAAACAGACAAGGGTACAAAGAAGCCAGGGAAATGGGGAAGTTGCCCACGGGAACACCGTGAGCAACAAGCGAGGTGAACGAGCCGAGTCAAACCAGGAGATGAGCGAGGTATAAAAACGCAGAGCAGAAGAGTGGTCAGAAAAGCCAAGGTCAATCACAAGCAGAGGATCAGTAGTTCAAGAAGCTGCAGCAGGGCCAGGAAACCAACAGAGAAGAATCACAAGCAAAGGAGGAACAGGAAAGGCAGGTATAAATAGACAGAGGGCGGGAGCTAGCTCCGTCTGGCCAGGCTGTGATAGGCTCTCCCACTCCTAAGCCTGCCATCCTGGGTGGTGGAAGATGGAGTCAGTCTCACAGACATAGAAGCAGGTGCAGACTGATTACCTATGGGCGTCGACACAGAAGTTGTGTCTGGCAGATCCTTTACAGTACCCCCCCTTCTATGAGGGGCCACCGGACCCTTTCTAGGTGGACCTGGTTTATTGGGGAAACGAAGGTGGAACCTCCTGAGCAATACCCCAGCGTGAACATCCCGGGCGGGTACCCAAGTCCTCTCCTCAGGCCCGTATCCCCTCCAATGGACCAGGTACTGGAGGGAGCCTTGGACCATCCTGCTGTCCACAATCTTGGCCACCTCGAATTCTACCCCCTCAGGGGTGAGAACAGGGACCGGAGGTTTCCTCGAGGGAGCCAAGGACGGGGAGCAGTGTTTAAGGAGGGAGGCATGAAACACGTTGTGTACTCGAAAAGACGGGGGCAACTCCAGTCGGAAGGAGACAGGGTTAAGGACTTCAATGACCTTGTATGGCCCTATAAACCGGGGAGCAAGCTTCTTGGACGGGACTTTAAGGCGCAAATTTTTTGACGATAGCCACACCAGATCCCCGACCATAAACAAGGGGCTAGCAGAACGTCTTCTATCTGCCTGAGTCTTTTGTATGCTCTGGGACTCCTCTAGGTTCTTCTGAACCTGGGCCCAGACTGTGCACAGTTCCCGATGAACGACATCTACCTCGGGATTGTTGGAACTACCAGGTGAAACGGAGGAGAACCGTGGATTAAACCCAAAAATACAGAAAAAGGGGGAGACCCCTGACGAGTTACTGACCCGGTTATTAAGGGAAAATTCGGCGAGGGGAATGAATGAGACCCAATCATATTCAGAATGAATGAGACCCAATCAGTCAGAGATAAAACACCTTAAATATTGTTCTAGAGACTGATTAGTCCTCTCAGTTTGGCCATTAGTTTCAGGATGGAAGGCAGAGGAGAAGGACAGATCAATCTCCAACTTTTTACAGAAGGCTCTCCAAAACAATGAAACAAATTGTACCCCTCTGTCAGAAACAATATTGACAGGGACCCCATGGAGACGCAGGATGTGTTTGACAAACAATGTAGCTAACGTCTTAGCATTGGGTAGTTTCTTGAGGGGCACAAAGTGGCACATCTTACTGAAGCGGTCTACTACAACCCACACCACCGACTTGCCTTGAGATGGAAGCAAATCAGTGATGAAATCCATGGAGATATGGGTCCAAGGTCTCTGGGGAACGGCCAAAGAACATAGTAAGCCCGCTGGTCGGGACCTGGAAGTCTTGGACCTAGCACAAACTTGACAAGCGGCGACGTAGGCCTTAACGTCTTTGAGCAACCCAGGCCACCAATAGTTTCTGGCAATGAGGTGCTTGGTACCCAGGATGCCTGGATGGCCAGATAGTGCAGAGTCATGATTTTCCCTGAGTACCCTTAGCCGGAATTGCAGGGGAACAAACAGCTTGTTCTCAGGAAGGTTCCCGGGAGCTGAACCTTGATCAGCCGCAATTTCAGAGACTAAATCAGAATCAATAGAGGAAATGATTATACCTGGAGGCAAAACAAAAGCAGGATCTTCCTCCGAAGGAGGGCTGGCCATGAAGCTACGCGACAGTGCATCAGCCTTAATATTTTTAGACCCAGCCCTATAGGTGACCAAAAAGTTGAATCTGGTAAAAAATAACGCCCATCGAGCTTGTCTCGGGTTTAGCCTCTGGGCAGATTCTAGGAAAACATGATTCTTGTGGTCGGTAAGGACCGTAACCTGGTGCCTAGCCCCCTCCAGGAAGTGGTGCCACTCTTCAAATGCCCATTTAATGGCTAAGAGTTTGCGGTTGCCAATATCATAGTTACTCTCAGTGGGCGAAAACTTCCTGGAGAAGTAGGCACAGGGGCGGAGATGGGTGAGGGATCTGGTACCCTGGGACAAGACAGCCCCCACTCCCACCTCGGACACGTCAACCTCCACGATAAATGGCTCCATTTGGTTGGGCTGAACCAGCACTGGGACCGAGATAAAGCACTTCTTAAGGACCTCAAAAGCCTGGACAGCCTCAGGAGACCAGTGGAGGAGATCAGCACCTTTGCGAGTGAGATCCGTAAGAGGCTTAGCGATGACCGAGAAGTTAGCAATAAATCTCCTGTAATAATTAGCGAACCCCAGGAAGCACTGTAACGCCTTCAGGGAGGCAGGTTGGACCCATTCCGCCACAGCCTGGACCTTGGCGGGGTCCATGCGGAATTCATGAGGAGTGAGGATTTGACCCAAAAACGGTATCTCCTGCACCCCAAACACACATTTTTCGGTCTTAGCAAACAGTTTGTTTTCCCGAAGGGCCTGGAGCACCTTCCTGACATGCTCAATGTGGGAGGACCAGTCCTTGGAAAACATAAGTATGTCATCAAGGTACACTACAAGAAATACCCACAGGTAGTCTCTTAAAACCTCATTTATGAAATTCTGGAAGACCGCGGGAGCATTACACAACCCAAAGGGCATGATGAGGTATTCGAAATGACCTTCGGGCGTGTTAAAAGCAGTCTTCCACTCATCCCCCTCTTTGATGCAGATAAGGTTATAAGCCCCCCGTAGATCAAACTTAGAGAACCATTGGGCCCCCTGAACCTGATTGAAGAGATCAAGAATCAAAGGAAGGGGATACTGGTTCCTTACAGTGACCTTATTCAAGTTTCGGTAGTCAATGCATGGCCTAAGACCACCATCCTTCTTACCTACGAAGAAGAAGCCAGCACGTACCGGAGAAGTAGAGGGGCGAATGTAACCCTTGGCCAGGCATTCCTGGATATACTCTCTCATGGCTTCACGTTCGGGACAAGAGAGATTAAATATCCTACCCTTAGGGAGCTTAGCTCCTGGTACCAAATCAATTGCGCAATCATATTCTCTATGAGGTGGTAACACTTCGGAGGCCTCTTTAGAGAAAACATCAGCGAAGTCCTGAACAAACTCAGGTAGAGTGTTCACCTCCTCAGGGAGAGAAATAGAATTAACAGGAAAACATGACGTCATGCATTCATTACCCCATTTGGTAAGATCCCCAGTATTCCAGTCAAAAGTGGGATTATGCAACTGCAACCAGGGAAGGCCTAAAACCAAATCGGACGATAATCCCTGCATCACCAGTACAGAGCACTGCTCCAAATGCATGGAGCCCACAAGGAGTTAAAAAACAGGGGTATGCTGTGTAAAATAACCATTAGCAAGAGGAGTTGAGTCGATACCCACTACCGGGACAGGTTTAGGCAAATCAATAAATGGCATAGATAGAGACATAGAAAATTCCACAGACATAATATTAGCAGAAGACCCTGAATCCACGAAGGCACTGCCGGTAGCAGACCTACCACCAAAAGAGACCTGAAAGGGAAGCAAGATTTTATTACGTTTCATATTTACGGGAAATACCTGTGCGCCCAAGTGACCTCCCCGATGGTCACTTAGGCGCGGAAGTTCTTCCGGCTGCTTATTCTTACGCCTAGGACAGTTGTTCACTTGATGCTTGTCATCCCCACAGTAGAAGCAGAGACCATTCTTCCTGCGGAACTCTCTACGCTGTTGGGGGGACACGGAGGCCCCGAGTTTCATAGGTACCTCCGAGTCTTCCATGGAAGAGCGAAGCAACGGAACCTCGGGAGGCATCATGGGGGAGTCAGAGGAGAAAACACAAACACGTTCAAGTCGTCGTTCCCTGAGACGTCGGTCAAGTCGTACCGCTAAAGCCATAACCTGATCTAGGGAGTCAGAAGAGGGATAGCTAACTAGCAGGTCTTTCAGGGCGTTCGACAGACCCAATCTAAACTGGCACCTTAAAGGAAACCTGTCACCAGCATTTTAGCTATAAAGCCAGCAATACCTGGTGAAAGTGGGTGAAAAATCATTGCCATCTAAGCTATAAATATGTTCTAAGTAAGCTCTGTAGCTTTAGTATTCCGTTTTTCAGTGGTCCCACGCCGTATGCAAATGAGCAGAAAAGAGTCAAATCTTCATCTGAAAAGAGTCAGATTTTCATTCCTCCAGCATCTCAGAGTGGACTCCACCTCCTTCTTTTTGATTGACAGCTCCTTAACCAGTCAGGGCCAGACAGGTGGCAACGGTGGGCGGGGTTAAGAAGCTGCATCCCAGAGGGAAAAATAATTACCATAAAAGGCGGGAAGAGTTTAAACGACGATATTTACAGACAAAGGAGGACTTCAGGAAAGAAGAGAACAGGAACGAACTCTGGACAGCTGCGGCCATTGAGGGGTCAGGCGAGTTTAACAGGTAAGATGTTGATGACAGGATCCCTTTAAGGCAGGGTCATTCCACCGAGAAGCTACACACCACTTCCTAAAGTCAGAACCATACTCCTCAACAGGTCTCTTACCCTGACGTAAGGTCACCAGCTGACTCTCCGCAAAGGCAGTCTTGTCAGTCTCGTCATAAATGAGCCCGAGAGCAGAAAAGAAAAGATCAACGGAGGAAAGTTCAGGGGCGTCAGGAGCCAAGGAGAAGGCCCATTCTTGGGGCCCTTCCTGGAGCCGGGACATAATTATACCCACCCGCTGGCTCTCAGAACCAGAGGAGTGGGGCTTTAAGCGAAAATAGAGCCTACAACTCTCCCGCAAGGAGAAAAAAGTCTTCCGGTCTCCTGAGAACCGGTCAGGCAACTTGAGGTGGGGTTCAAGAGGTGAGGTGAGGGGCACTACCAGGGCAGCATCAGGCTGGTTGTCCCTCTGAGCCAGGGCCTGGACCTGTAGGGAGAGGCCCTGCATTTGCTGAGCCAGGGTCTCAAGGGGGTCCATAGTAGTGTCAGGGACCAGGGTAGACTAGGTATATGGGCTTGTGATTATGTAATGTCGGGGTAGGGAAACAGACAAGTGAGCCCTAATCTACCCGCCACTCAGTCCCTGCCTACTTACAACGACCCGCCCTAGGCGACAAGGTACAACTGGGCGACGGTCCCTACACTCAATAGGTGCACGACAGACAAACAGACAAGGGTACAAAGAAGCCAGGGAAATGGGGAAGTTGCCCACGGGAACACCGTGAGCAACAAGCGAGGTGAACGAGCCGAGTCAAACCAGGAGATGAGCGAGGTACAAAAACGCAGAGCAGAAGAGTGGTCAGAAAAGCCAAGGTCAATCACAAGCAGAGGATCAGTAGTTCAAGAAGCTGCAGCAGGGCCAGGAAACCAACAGAGAAGAATCACAAGCAAAGGAGGAACAGGAAAGGCAGGTATAAATAGACAGAGAGTGGGAGCTAGCTCCGTCTGGCCAGGCTGTGATAGGCTCTCCCACTCCTAAGCCTGCCATCCTGGGTGGTGGAAGATGGAGTCAGTCTCACAGACATAGAAGCAGGTGCAGACTGATTACCTATGGGCGTCGACACAGAAGTTGTGTCTGGCAGATCCTTTACATCTACCTTCCTTTTGTCCAGATCCTAAAGACCAACAAGAAGAAAAATTCCATTGCCTGGATGTCAGGCGAACAATTCTTCAGTATCTGGATAGAACCTCCTCCTGGAGACGAGATAAAAATCTATTTGTCCTGTTCGGGGGAAAGAATAGAGGAAAGAAAGCCTCAAAAGGCTCTCTAGCAAGATGGGTAAAAACTACCATACAAGAAGCCTACAAGTCCCAAGGACTATGTGCCCCACAATGCATTAAAGCCCATTCAACTAGGGCAGATTCAGCATCCTGGGCAGAAAGAAGAGAAGCCTCTATGGACCAAATCTGCAGAGCTGCCACCTGGTCAAGCCATCATACGTTTTGCAAACATTATAGACTCGATGTTCTGTCCGATACGGATTTAAGTTTTGGACGGAAAGTCCTCCAATCCGTAGTCCCGCACTGAGCATTATAATCTGGTATTGCTCCTGTGGTGTTGTCATGAGGGATGTACTGGAAAGTAGGAATTAGACCTACCGGTAATTGTATTTCCAGGAATCCATCATGACCGCACCCTTACATTCCCTCCCTTATTGAAATTCTGATTTATGCAAGTAACGTGTCAGTTATTATCCCTAGTAATAAAATAGGGTTGCATCCATCCTGGTGTAGTAATTGAAAAACACTGGCAAGTGGGTGGTGGGAGGGGCCTTTTAACCTCTCTGTCTTCCTGTCCCTATAGAGGTCAATAGGGCAACCTCCTGTGGTGCGGTCATGATGGATTCCTGGAAATACAATTACCGGTAGGTCTAATTCCTACTTTACACCTCTGTGAGACAATCCTCTGTGAGCATAAACAGCCTGGACTCCAGGCTGATACATTATCTACATTGATACGTTGTAACAATTGTATCGAAATAGGAAATAGATTTGTGTTGCTGCTTTATTTAGCTCACAGAGGATTGTCTAGTCTGGATACTTAATAAGCAAAGTCTCAGCTGAGAGAAGTCTTTGAAGGTTTTCAGCATATGGATGGCAACAAGAATGTATCCATTCACTGAGAGCAAGCAGAGATCTTGAAAATAGTTAAACATTAAATCCCACTGGGACAGATTTATTAATAATGTCTTAAAGAGGCTCTGTCACCAGACTTTGCAACCCCTATCTGCTATTGCAGCAGATAGGCGCTGCAATGTAGATTACAGTAACGTTTTTATTTTTAAAAAACGAGCATTTTTGGCCAAGTTATGACCATTTTTGTATTTATGCAAATGAGGCTTGCAAAAGTCCAAGTGGGCGTGTATTATGTGCGTACATCGGGGCGTTTTTACCACTTTTACTAGCTGGGCGTTCTGACGAGAAGTATCATCCACTTCTGTTCAGAACGCCCAGCTTCTGGCAGTGCAGACACAGCCGTGTTCTCGAGAGATCACGCTGTGTCGTCACTCACAGGTCCTGCAACGTGTCGGACGAGCGAGGACACATTGGCACCAGAGGCTACAGTTGATTCTGCAGCAGCATCGGCGTTTGCAGGTAAGTCGATGGAGCTACTTACCTGCAAACGCTGATGCTGCTGCAGAATTAACTGTAGCATCTGGTGCCGATGTGTCCTCGCTCGTCCGACACGATGCAGGACCTGTGAGTGACGACACAGTGTGATCTCTCGAGAACACGGCTGTTTCTGCACTGCCAGAAGCTGGGCGTTCTGAAGAGAAGTGGATGATACTTCTCGTCAGAACGCCCAGCTAGTAAAAGTAGTAAAAACGCCCCGATGTACGCACATAATACACGCCCACTTGGACTTTTGCAAGCCTCATTTGCATAAATACAAAAATGGTCATAACTTGGCCAAAAACGCTCGTTTTTTAAAAATAAAAACGTTACTGTAATCTACATTGCAGCGCCTATCTGCTGCAATAGCAGATAGGGGTTGCAAAATCTGGTGACAGAGCCTCTTTAAAGCTAGAGGTCTTAGGCTGAAGATGCGCCAGTATTTTCAATGACGTGCACTCTGATAGATTCAATGCATCTTGGCGCATGTTAGACATCTTTCCCTCCTTTACACCAACTATTGGGTGGTATACATTAGACCGGTATTCTGCGCGACAAAACTGGCACACGCAAGTGATATATCTGGTGCATTTCACGACTCGACAAGTCCACGGCAATATTCTAAGTATGCCACCTGACGTGGCAAGCATGTCGCAAATCAATGTTCTTTCTGGTGCAAGCTTTTAAAAATTTGGCCAACAATATATGCGGCAAGAAAATAGGCGCAAGAAACAGCAAAACCGAGCCGCAAAGATAATAATAAATCTGCCCCAAATTGTATTAAAATGCTACATAATTTTTCATACGATTAAACTTTCTATGAATATAAAACTAGAAACACACTATGATAGGGTTTTCCGCTTTGGATTATTCCTACTTGTAAGAACGGTCTTCACAATAAGCTGATTACAAAGAGTCTACCTACTGGGACCCCAAGTGATCAGCTGTAATGTGTGGGAAAACCTGGCAGTAAGTGTTCAATTTTCCTGCAGCGCCACCACAGGTGAAATGAAGCATTACACAGTGCGTATGCAAATCAATGGTATGTATGTTTAATGCAGGACAGGACAGGTCCCCCAGAGCGAGAGAGACTCTTAGTACCTGCTCTCCACTCTTGCCAAGAGATGAAGATCCTAAACAGAGGACCCCCGTCTTTTAACTCAGAATTCCCTAATAGGATATATGAAAATTAGTTTGTTAGACTGAACAATCCCATAAATCACTCAGAATTTTGTATCATGAGCATGGCACCTATCATAAGAGACAAGGTGCAAGCTGTAGCAATCCCAACAGTCCCAGTGCTCAGGTCGTCTGGTTGTATATACTCGGACCTAATATTCCAGAATGCTTTGCATTTCTACATACTCACCAATGTTGAAGACACTGGCCAGCTGACTGGTATGTCCTGATATGATCCACAATAGGCTGAGGATTCGGATCCCATTCAGAGTTGGATACTCTTGGTTCTCTGGGTTCACAGTCATTAAAGCTGGGAAATTTTCTTGTATCGCAAAACTCTTCAGAAGTCGATCAATACGAGCTGGGGACAAGAAAGATCTACAGGTTATGTAACCCATCAACTATTCTACTGAAAAAAACTTTCGGCTGTCAGGCCATGCTCTACAATAGTTAGGGTATGTTCACATGACAGCGCAAAATACGTCTGAAATTATTTTCAGGCGAAAACAGCTCCTGAATTTCAGACGTAATTGCTCGTACTCTCGTTTTTCACGGCGTCCATTACGGACGTAATTGGAGCTATTTTTCACTGGAGTTAATGAAAAACTGCTCCATTACGTCTCAAGAAGTGTCCTGCAGTTCTTTTGACGAGCCGTCTTTTTTACGCGCCGTCTTTTGACAGCGACAGGTCGTCGGCACAGTACATCGTAAAACCCATTGAAAGTAATGGGCAGATGTTTGTCGGCGTAATGGAGCCGTTTTTTCAGACGTAATTCGGGGCGTAAAACGCCTGAATTACGTCTGAAACTTGGTCGTGTGATCATACCCTTAAAGCGCTACAGGTTGCAGAGCACTGCCCTAGAACATAATGCCAAACAATATTGATGCTTTGGAGAGACCCATTTAAGATGTCCAATTAGTAAAAAAAAAGGGTCCCCCAATTGAAATCCCCATTATTAATAAGAGTTGTGGCAAGTATGGCTGTATGTTCTGAAGAAAATCAATAGTTGTTCATGGATTTCTGTGTAATGCTTCATCAGCAATATAACCCTTGACCCCCAGAATCAGCTGGTCACTGGGGCCCTGTATTGGACACACTAAGAGCCCATTGGGTTAGCCCTTTAAAGGGGCGTCTGCCTTAGACAACCACTATATAGTATGTAATAGGGGGGTCTTGCACTCTATTAGCCAAAGAGGACCTAAATTGTCTGTCTAAAAGTCCATAGATTTCAATGGGTGTTATGTAATGCTTAAAAATGCAATGGGTCACTAGGACAGACACCTTTCACTTGGGACGACATCTATAATAACACCCAATAGAAAGAGGACGGGTCATATTATTTCATCTCCCAATCAGCACTTTGTTTTTTTTTAGTGGGAGTAGATGCATCCAATAGGTCCCCTCTGTTAGAGAGTATTACAGGTCCCTTAGTTGTCCTGGTAATAGGCCCCCTTCTTTAAGATGCTCGTCTTGACCACGGTGTTGTCTTTCATGAGCAGACGCTCCCTGCTGGGAGAACCATTTTCGCTTTCTTTGTATATAGGGCTGTACGCCTGACTACAAAGCAGATACGCTAGAGTATGGTTCTATTGTCCGTGTTCACCTCTGGTCTGACATATCCCCTTGATATTAAGATGGCCATAACACTGTGGCCTAATTTTATCACATAAAAGAATGGAAGTATCTAAACCCAAGTGGTGGGCCCAGGTACTGCAATGGGGCCTGAATGCTACAAAAAATACTGTAATGCAGCGCAAGAGGTGTAAGACCACTTAGTGGTACTCAAATCTTCTATCTCTGCCAGGAAGGCATTACAAATATAGCACCATGTATGCTAGCTCATAACAAAGTGCACAGACCTATATTACGCAGGTGTGACAGCATGTACTAGTAGACATATTGTTCAGTGGCATAGCTATAGGGGTGGAGTAGATGACCCCATAGAGTTTGAAGGGAGAGATGCCATACAGCAATAAAGTGTGAATTCATTGCATGTTTTATTGGTGGAGGATGCGGGCATGAACTAAATTTTCAATTGGGGCCCTAAGATTCCTGCTTTGGCTCTGAAACAGAGAATTTCTGCATCTATATATCAATAGGGTGACCTCTACTGGAATATAATGCAAAAAAATACAAAAGATTAATACTATTCAAATGCAATCTTTGAACCCAGCTGAAGTTTATCATGCTATAGTGGGTGGTAAGAGGCTTTATGACCTTTAATACCTGTCGCCCACCCATTCCTCATTCATTTCTTTGTATTACAGAAGCTAATTTTGCTACACTCTGCCCTTTGTCCTGCACGGCCCTTTACCTTGTGCGCCCCCCATTGCTCAGCATAGAAATATAACAACTTTGCCGCATAATATATTACTTGCTCTTAATTGATTTAATGAATTATTGATTTTTTTTTTGCACTTTGTCACCTGCACAGTCAGTGGCGGATTAAGTAGACGATGTTACCCAAACTTGGGCCCCCCTTGCGCACCGCCGCCCTGTCGCGCCGTAACTATTTTTAACTCTACCTTTTTGGGCAAGCACACAGAGTATTTTGCAGGAGGAATATCTGTCTCAAAATTCAGTTTGGAAGTTTGAGGCAGATTTTCCTCTCCCTGCACGCCGATTTTCGCTGAGTTTTTCGCCCGCGGCCATTCAGCGCCGCGGGCATAAAACACAGCGAAATACGCTTTCTCTGCCTCCCATTGAAGTCAATGGGAGGTCAGAGGCGGAAATGCCCGAAGATAGGGCATGTCGCTTCTTTTTCCCACGAGGCAGTTTTACTGCTCGCGGGAAAAAGACGCCGACGCCTCCCATTGAAATCAATGGGAGGCATTTTCGGGCCGTTTTTGACGGGTTTTGTGACGCGGTTTCCACGTCAAAAAACTCGTCAAAATACTCAGTGTGAACATAGCCTTATAGTACTCTACCACACGTATACGAATAGCAAAGTGTCCCGAGGTCTGGTTGAGACAATTGACTTCAAGGGGAAGAGAGGCTGATGTGTGGCGGTGCGAGGCTACTGGCAGAAGCGACGGCCTTGGTGTAAATATAGAGAGAGATGCACTATATCTAGGCTCTGAATACGGATTGCATGTCTATATATCTTTCACACTTTATATAGGCAGATGCAAATAAATCTCACAGAAAAGAACACTGGTTTGTTTTGGAAAAGAAAATGTGTTTCTATCATGGTTTGTCTCCTGTGCGCTGCAGCCATCGTCAATATACTGTGTTGCAGAGGAACGTCAAGTCGGCAGGCTCTAACCATCTAAGTGACTCCAGAGGACTCCATGAAGGGGGGAATAACCCCCCTATCCCATCCCCCATAGAGCCCTTAGTATTTATTATACAGCAGGGGGGTTGAGCGTGTAACTCACTGCTCAGTGTCTATGGAGGGAAATTATTGTCCCCCCCTTCATGGAGTCCTCAGCAGTGAGTTACACGCTCAACCCCCCCCTGCTGTATAATAAATACTGAGGGCTCTATGGGGGATGGGATAGGGGGGTTATTCCCCCCTTCATGGAGTCCTCTGGAGTCACTTAGATGTAAATGAAGATGGAGACGAACATGAACACTAACCTCCTCGTCGCTCGACCACCGCCCTTCTCGTCTGTTCCTCACTGGCGGTACGTGAAGCGTCAGAGGGGCGTGTTCTACCGCGACTAGCAGACGCACGTCTGCTAGTCCATATCCATCCCCATCCTCATCAGCACTGCGCTGGCGGCTGCATTCTGTTGCAGTCCGCACGCCCCTCCCTCTCAACAGCCATTAGCGGCGCTACTTCTGAACAGCCATTAGCGCCGCTACTTCTGAACGGCCATTAGTGAGTCCTTAAGCGATTTAAAATGATGTGCGTGTCGGGCTGCGATGGGCCCCCTGGGAGCCTTGGGCCCCGGGCGGCCGCCCGAAACACCCATATGATAATCCGCCACTGTGCACAGTCCCCGGACGAATCAACCTGATATTAAATATGGCAGCCTGCAGCTTTTCTCATGAGTACATTAACCTGCTCATTTTACATCTTGGATGACTATTCAGCACATTACATGGACTGGAGGAGTTTTATGCGGCTCCTTTTAGGAATTACCTGGTTCTTACTTTTTATTTTTCTCTTTGTTGAGATCTTTTAGAATAGGTGTTGTCTATCTGCAGGGGTTCGATCTTCTGAACAAAACCGTATTTAACCCTTTCTGGCTTGCATACTTTTAAATGATTGGGACAAGTGGATTTGTAAGCGAGCCACAACATAAATTCTCATTTTCTCATGCACACACATACTACATACAGTATATACAATATAACACACTATACACACACACCCACACACACACACACACACACACACCACATATATTACACATACATTATTTATACACATGTACACTGTTGATGTCACAAACAGACACTATAAAGACAAAAGTATTGGGACACACTTCTTAATTATTGAATTCAGGAGTATTCTTCAATCCCATTGCCACAGATGTATAAAATCCAGCACTCAGCATGCAGTCGCCTTTACAAACATTTGTGATAGAATGGGTCATTGTAAAGAGATCACTGAATTCCAGCGTGGTCCTGTAATAGGACGCCACTGTTGTAACAAGTCAGTTCCTGAAATTTCTTCCCTCCTAGATATTCCACCATCACCTGTGAGCGGTATTATTACAAAGTGCAAATGTTTAGGAACCACAGCAATTCAGCCACAAAGTGGAGACCACGTAAAGTTACAGAGCGGGGGCGCTGAGTGCTGAGGAGCATAGTGAATAAAAGTCACCAACACTCTGCTGACTTAATTGCAGAGCTCCAAACTTTCTCTGGTATTAAAGAGGCTCTGTCACCAGATTCTCAAACCCCTATCTCCTATTGCATGTGATCGGCGCTGCAATGTAGATAACAGTAACATTTTTTTTTTAAAAAAACATTCATTTTTGGCCAAGTTATGAGCTATTTTATATATATGCAAATGAGGTTTGAAATGGACAACTGGGCGTTTTTTTTTTCGTTATGTCCAACTGGGCGTGTATTGTGTTTTTAACTGGGCGTGTTTACGTGTATGACGCTGACCAATCAGTGACCAGTCAGCATCATACACTCATCTCCATTCATTTACACAGCAGCGATGTGCAGCCACATAAACAGAGATTAACGTTACTGCAGTGTCCTGATAATGAATACACATAACCATCCAGCCTGGACGTCATGTGTATTCAGAATCCTGACACTTCTGAATTTTTTCTTTGAGATTTCTAGCAAGGGAAACGAAATCTCGCGAGATTACGGAGGTAAACGAGATTTCGTTTCCCTTGCTGGAAATCTCACAGAAAAGATTCAGAAGTGTCAGGATTCTGAATACACATGACGTTCAGGCTGAATATCATGTGTATTCATTATCAGGACACTTGATTAACGTTAATCTCTGTTTATGTGGCTGCACATCGCTGCTGTGTAAATCAATGGAGATGAGTGTATGATGCTGACTGGTCACTGATTGGTCAGCGTCATACACGTAAACACGCCCAGTTGAAAACACAATACACGCCCAGTTGTCCATTTCAAACCTCATTTGCATATATATAAAATAGCTCATAACTTGGCCAAAAACGAAAGTTTAAAAAAACAAACAAACATAAGGTTACTGTTCTCTACATTGCAGCACCGATCACATGCAATAGGAGATAGGGGTTTGAGAATCTGGTGACAGAGCCTCTTTAACATCCGCACAAAAACTGTGCTCTGGGAGCTTATTGGCATGGGAGCCGAGCAGCTACATGCCAGTCTTACATCACCAAGCACAATGCCAAGTGTCGGATGGAGTGGTTTAAAGCCGCCACTGGACTCTGGAGCAGTGGAAACGTATTCTGTGGAGTGACAAATTACGCTTCTCTATCTGCCAGTCTGATGGAGAGGAGTCTGGGTTTGGTGAATGCCAGGAGAACGTTATCTGCCTAACTGCATTGTAACGTTTGGTGGAGGAGGGGTAATGCTATGGGGTTATTTTTTGGACAATTGTAGTTTCTAATTTTGTGGGAACAGTTTGGGGTCCGGCCCTTTTCTGTTACTCATGACTCTGCCCCAGTGCACAAGGTCCATAAAGACATGGTTGGGGGAGTTTGGTGTGGAAGAACTTGACTCCCCGCACAGAGCCCTGATCTCAACCCCATCCAACACCTTTGGGATGAACTAGAACAGAGATTGTGAGCCAGGTCCTCTCCTCCAACATCAGTGTCTGACCTCACAAATGTTCTTCTGGATGAATGGTCAAAAATTCCCACAGACACTCCAAAATCTTGTAGAAAGCCCCCAGAAGAGTGGAAGCTGTTTTAGCTGCAAGGGGGGGGGGGGGCACCAACTCCATATTAATGTCTATGGATTCAGAATTGGATCTCATAAAAGCTTCTGTAGGTATAACAAGTAGGTGTCCCAATACTTTTATCCACATAGTGTAGACATTACTCACATACCACATCAATACAATATAAACACACTATATACACACATTGGGGGGGGGGGTATATATGAAGCCCTTGTCCACTTTTTCCAAAGTAGAAAATTTTTGAAGAAACAAAGCTAGGTGTGACTTGCCATTGTTTTTTTCCTTAAAGGGAACCGGTCACCAGCATTTCACCTATTGAACTCTACTTACCCCTCGCTGGCCGCTGCTGTCAAAAGTTAATTGCCGTTATCCCCACTCCTAAACTCTTCCTCCGACCGTATATAACGGTCTGCAAACATTTTGCGCCTTTTATGCTAATAATACGGAAGTCTCGTTCGTTCCTCTTATACCCACCCACTGCTGAAAACTGGCCCGCCCTGAATGCCAAAATCTTGTCTGAGATAGTGCGCATGCGCCCCTCAAGTACGGTCTGATACTCTTCCCTGCTTCGTCCGATCCTCAAATCTAGTTACTGCACATGCGCTTCTATAGTGTCCCGTTACGCGCACGCACCAGAACATCGATGTGCAAGTGCAGGATTTTGTGTGTGCTGGGGGAGGCGAGGAGCTGTCAATCAAAAGTAAGGAGGCGGGGTTAACTCAGAAAGGCTTGAGGTATGAAGATGACTCTTTAGAAACTAAGATATGACTTATGCTCATTAGCATACAGTGCGGGAACACGAAAGAACTTAATTCTAATGGTACAGATCCTACTTAGAAGATAATTACAGGTTACATAAAAATGGTTTTTCACCCACTACCACCAGATATTGCTGGTTTAATAGGTAAAATGCTGGTGACAGGTTTCCTTTAAGACAGAATACCTGCCCTGTTGATGAATCTGGTGCACACTACAATGTAGGGGAGACTGGAGCACCACTCCGCATTGCTTCAAGGGAGAAACATATCTGTAATACAGTGTCATATGTAGGCACCATATCGCTCTGTAGTACAGGACCATAGGGACTCTCTGTGCCATCATGCAGGCTCTGTGCACCCTGCTCGGCCAAAAACGAACTTTTTTTTGGTAGTTGGTTTGTACCGGTGAATTATTCTACGGCTATACATGTCAGAAAGTAAACGAAAGGTCTGCAGATTAAACGGCGCAATTGCAAGTGATAAAGTAATCCGCATCTATAGTAATCTCTGGATATTACTGTGTTTCTTTTCGCTGCTGTATTCCTCCTCCAATGGTATATTGGATTTTTCTGCAGGCTTATCGTGCTCCGGAGCTCTTTGCTTTCGATGTAGAATGATAGTCTTGCACTGCTCAAATGATGATGAGGCTTTGAAGTTGAGAACTGCGGTGTAAATGGACCCAATTATAGGCAAGATGATGAACAAGCCGCTGAGGCACCTGCCAAAAGCAAAGGTCATTAGGAAAGAGTGATGGAAACTGAGCTGAAGTTTACAAAACACAACCTGTGATGGACATGAGGCGCATACTTACAGGCAAATGATGGCAAATGTATCAGTAGGAAACAGACCCCGGGAGCAGAATGTCTCCGCCACTATGGGATTGGTTTCATTCTGAATTACAAACCTAGGCAGAGAATCCAGGAATGATGTCCCCCTGTATTTAAGGAGATCTGTAGAAATACATATAATGGGTTGAGTCCTTAGGGCTCAAAATAGGCTGATCCTTATGGGGTTAATTCACGAGTTGATTAATTTATAATCTTATGCTTTATCTTACCCATAGAAGCCATTGTTGTAATATCTCTGCTGCTGCAAGAATCTGGAACACATATCCCAATTACAAATTTTACTCCTTCCTTTAAAACAATTACAAAAGGGGAAAAAATAAAGTTATGTCTTCTAATAGCAAGAGGAACAGGTACAGAGAAAACAGACTCATTATTATATTCAGTTTTATATTTTCTATGGTTTTATTTTATACAGTTTTCAAGTAGAAAACTTTTCAAGTGAGAGTAATGAAATTAGGAGAAAAACTGAGTAACAGGAAGAAGGATACAAAACTTTGGGACATTAAGAGAGTATGGCTGTCCAGAGAAAGAAGAGATTGAAGGGGTTGTCCAGGGGGTCAAACATTAGGATAGGTGGGGGTCCATCCAGCAGAATGATTACATAGGTATATCGGGTCATCCAGATTCTGAAGCTCAATCCCTTTCACTTGGAGTGGTCCCTTCATTATCCTGATAGGTGGAGGTCCCAGATGCCAGACCCCCATAGATCACACATTGATGGTCTATCATAGGGTTAGACCACCAATGTTTGACTCTCTGAGGACTCTTTAAAAGCACAGTAATAGCAGCAGAGAGAAAGAAGTGATGAGAAAAAATTTTACCGGGGCACTTAGAGATTGAAAACAGAGATAAATAAATGTATTTCATCAATTCCTGATTTGCCGATTTGTGGTTTGATACACCATTTATCTGCTATTATATATACATTGACCATAATCATGATTGATTAAAACAAGACATCCAGCAAATCAATTTTCCCATTTTATTTTAAGGGCTGGCGGATTAGAAAATATTTTAAAAATGGGTTTTCTAAACGAGACAACCACTATAAGAGTAACGTTAGTATAAGAGGGGAAAAGACTGGTAACATTTCTATCGAAGAGGAAGATATTCAGAGTAAGAGTAGAAGGGAGGAAGAAGAGATTTGGCCCATCTTTGAAATTTAGGGCATATCTACAGGATAGATACGAACTCCGTCCTGCTTGGTGAGATGGCCGCCGGCTGCTACATCCAGTCGTAGAATGAATGGAGTGGTGGCCGTGCACATGTGCACGACTCTCTCCATTCTGTTCTATGGGAATTACAGAGATGCCATAAATGTCTAAGATGGGAATAACCCTTTAAATATAACTTTTCACCTCCCCATATATGTGCAGCTGAGTGCAGCATGTAATGGGGAGGGCTGAACAAACCCTGGGGCACTTTCGAAAAAAAATTCTACCTCCCTCCATTATTTAGATATCGGTGCCTTTATATTTGGCGCCCGATATGTAAATAAGCCCCTGAACAGTCAATGGGGGCGTGTACTGGCAAGGGGGCATGTTACTATGGCTGTGACACTGTCCAATCAGATATGGACAGTGCCACAGCAAGAGCGATTGCAGTCTTTTCACCCGAACTGGCAAGGGGGCATGTCACTGCTACAGACAGTGTAAGAGCTGGAGAGGAGAGTGCGCTCTCATCTCTTGCGAGAGATCAGTCTTGTATTGTCTGTCGAACTGGCAAGGGGGCGTGTCTCTGCTACGGACAGTGTATGCTCTCCCCAGCTCTTACGCTTTTCGTAGCAGAGACACGCCCCCTTGCCAGTTCGACAGACAAAGTACAAGACTGATCTCTCGCAAGAGCTGAAGAGATGAGAGCTCCTCTCCACAGCTCTTACACTGTCCGTAGCAGTGACACGCCCCCTTGCCAGTTCGGGTGAAAAGACTGCAATCGCACACTCTCTCTCCTCGCTCTTGCTGTGGCACTGTCCATATCTGATTGGACAGTGTCACAGCTATAGTAACACGCCCTCTTGCCAGTACACGCCCCGTTGACTGTTATGGGGATTATTTAAATATCGGGCGCCAAATATAACGGCAACGATATCTAAATAACGGAGGGAGGTAGAAAAAAAAATGTAAAGTGCCCCAGAATTTGTGCACCCTTCCCCATTACATGCTGCACATGTATGGGGAGGTTAAAGGTTCTCTTTTTGAGTAATGTTCATATGGAGGAAGAAGGGGTTGAGAGTAATGGTAAAAGGTAGGGAGAAGTAATTTAGAGAAATAGTAGTAGGGTTAGGAAAGAGATTGAGAGTAGCGGTAGTATGGAGTCTGAAGAGACTAAGAGTAATGGTAGTTCGAAATAGAAGAAGATGGCGAGCAATATCAGGCAGCTGAAAAAAAATGAGGGTCATAGCAGTGAGAAAGAAGAAGAAGAAATTGAGAGTTATAGTAATATGGAGGAAGAAGAGACTAAGGGCCCTTTTACATGGGCCAATCATTGTCCTGTGTAAATAGGGCAACGATCAGCCGATGAACGAAGATTGATACATAGAGATAAAGAGAGAGACTTTTTGTAGCCGCACTCCTCTCCGGCTTCTTGCCGGAGGTCCCGGATGTGGCATTCCCCTCTATTAACTCTGAATGTACTATTGTCAGGAAAACGCCTGTTCCCTTAAGGTTACCATAACTATGGTTCTGGCTTCTGGGCGTGTCTGTTTTACCTTGAGCTTATCTCTTTTGTCTGTCTTTCTGCCTTCAGATTTAGAATTAGTATTTATACCCAGCCTCTTCAACCTGTCAGTGCTTGTGATTTTTCCTGTCTTCTGGTGTCTGATTAAGCTTCCTACATTCCCTGCACTCCTGACTTCTGGACCTTTTGGCATCTGACCTCAGCTTGTGTCTCGTTAACCCCTTGTTTGCTGATTTTAGATTATCTGCTCCCAGGCGGTTTTGACCTTTGCGTTTCCTGATATCCGCTTGCCTTCTGATTTGGACTTTTTGTTTATACCCTGGCTGCCTGGTTTCCTTCTCCGTTTAGTCTGCATTGCACCTCCTATCCAATGCTGAACTCTGCTAAGACAACCTGGGTCTTAAGCAGCAAAGTCCATCCCACCTTGCGGTCGGCTCTGGCGAACACCTTAGGGTCGCCTTAGACACTGTGGATCAGAGTTGTGACGGATTCGAGTTTGCGGTTTTATGTGCACACTCTCTCCCGACACTCTCCAGCAGCCTTTGGGAATCGCTGAAATTGCAATTCCATAACAACTTTTATGTATTTGACAATCTGGAATTCCACTTCGTCCGGTCTGAAGCATTACAATTATTAAACATGTCAGACCTGTTCCACGTGCATTTTGCAGTATTCTCCTTCAAAATTTCTCCCAGGAGCTTGAACTGAAAGACATTCGCTATAGGATCCAAGTCGGTCCACATTCCCATTCACTATACCACTTCCTTGTTTTCCTAAAGCATCATACACTGTAAAAGAACATATTGTTTCTGGTCATATTGTTGTTATTATATTTTGCAAAATTAATTATGAAAATGTATGACAATGCCATTGGAAACAATAGAATAATGTTATTCTGGACCTTAACCGCGGGCTGGACTGGGATTCCTTGGATCCACCAGAGGAAATTATTCTGAGGGCTCCCCTCCATCTATACAGAACGTTTGTCCATCCACTTTTAATTGCATTGTAATCTCTGTTGTTATATACACAGGACATATCATCTAACAGGTTATTTGTGACATCCCATAAGAAATAGACCAGAGGGGAAGTCATCTCCAAAAGGACAGAGCACATCCGATGCTCTGACCGAGGACTCTGTAGTCGAATGCCCCTGACATCACTGTCCGTATATATGGACAGTGACGTCAGGGGCTTCTCTAAGGCCAGAATCCCCTGCCAGAGTGTTGTCAACGCTCATTCTGGGGATTCCGGCATCGCAGAGCTCCCTAACGTCCCTTTCTTAAAGAGACTCTGTCACCACATTATAAGTGCCCTATCTCCTACATAAGGAGATCGGCGCTGTAATGTAGGTGACAGTAATGCTTTTTATTTTAAAAAAACGATCTTTTTTCACAAAGTTAGGAGCGATTTAAATTTATGCTAATGAGCTTTCTTAATGCCCAAGTGGGCGTACTTTTACTTTCGACCAAGTGGGCGTTGTACAGAGGAGTGCATGACGCTGACCAATCAGCACTCCTCTCCATTCATTTACACTGCACTAGCGATATAGATATATCGCTATGTGCAGCCTCATACACAAGCCCTAACATTACTAGTGTCCTGATAATGAATACACATGACCATCCAGCCTGGACGTCATGTGTACTCAGAATCCTGACACTTCTGAATCTTTTTTTGTGAGATTCCGGCAAGTGAAACCAAATCTCGTTTAGCTCCGAGATCTCGCGAGATTTCGTATCCGTTGCTGGAATCTCACAAAAAAGAGTCAGAAGTGTCAGGATTCTGAGTACACATGACGTCCAGGCTGGATTTCATGTGTATTCATTATCAGGACACTGTAGTAATGTTAGGGTTTGTGTATGAGGCTGCACATAGCGATATATCTATATCGCTAGTGCAGTGTAAATGAATGGAGAGGAGTGCATGATGCTGATTGGTCAGCGTCATGCACTCCTCTGTACAACGCCCACTTGGTCGAAAATAAAAGTACGCCCACTTGGGCATTAAGAAAGCTCATTAGCATAAACTTAAATTGCTCCTAACTTTGTGAAAAAAGATGGTTTTTTTAAAATAAAAAGCATTACTGTCACCTACATTACAGCGCCCATCTCCTTATGTAGGAGATAGGGCACTTATAATGTGGTGACAGAGTCTCTTTAATATATACAGTGACGTCAAGGGCTTCCCCAGGAGCAGAGTCCCCGGCCAGAGCGCTTGCGGAACTCTGGCTGGGAACTGCAGCATTGTAGCTCCTGAAATCACTGTCCGTATATGACCTAAAAGGCAACTAGCTAGATTTGACAGGATAAGACAGAATTATAGAGCGAAGTCAACAGAATAACAAAAAGAGTGCTCCACTAATAGGCATGGCCTTGGTGGAGACCTCTAGAGAACTTACTGAGCTTGGGACATCTTGGAAGGGAAATCCTAAGTAAGAGAACTCAACTAATCTCATAGAGAGAGTTTAGAAAAATACTAGAAACTCCAGTTATCCTTATACGTCAGTCTTCAGGGCAGTGGTTACTTTTATATGGTACAGATTCGTGGATTGTGTGTAGAACTGGAATTACGTAATGCAGATCCATGGTTTACGTAGTTGGCCCTATACACAGATAAAATAGTCATAAGGAGACTTTAATCAGTTTTTTGGCAAATATAAGCCTGTATTGGTCATAAATGTGCAGATCACCTTCTCAGTATACACAACCTGACAGATATTTTTTGTTATCTAGTGGTAATTTGGGAGAATGCCTTTATGCCATGATCTTTACAAAGAAAGAAACAATTTCCATGGGGTACAAGGTTTAGAAATAGTGAACCTCATTTATCAAAAAATAAATTTTTCCAGAGTCCTTTAAACAGGCTGCGCTCCTGCGATCAACTATTAATTGGGAAACGGTTAACTAGACCTCATTGGGATTAACCATTACACAGCACCCATGGAAATCAATAAGCCAACGTGTTATGCTATTAGAGAGTCCCAAGCAGTTGTATAAACATAATGATATTAGAATTAAATAATACGATTGAGATCGTCTCTTTTTGCTCCCATATATATGTGAATTATTTCTTTTACTCCGATGTTTTTTTTTGTTGCCTGTTTTATGCTTCACGTTACTGTTGGGGCTTTATGTTATATAAATATTATTGATTATTATTATGACTAGTGGATTTTCACTTCAATATTGTAGACAGAATGATTATCAGAAAGGCTGGGTTCACACAGAGTTTTTTGCAGGCGTAAAATCTGCCTCAAAATTCAGTTTGGAATTTTGAGGCAGATTTTGCTCTGCCTACACACTGATTTTCGCAGCGTTTTTCGCCCGCGGCCATTGAGCATTACGGGCAAAAAACAAAGTGAAATATGCTTTCTCTGCCTCCCATTAATGTCATTGGGAGGTCAGAGACGTAAACGCCCGAAGATAGGGCATGTTGCTTCTTCCCGCGAGACAGTTTCTCCGCTCGCGTGAATAAAACGGCTCGGCCTCCCATTGAAATCAATGGGAGGCATTTTCGGAAGTTTTTTTACGTTTCCGACACGGTTTCCGCGTCAATAAACGTGTCAAAAAACTCTGTGTGAACTGGCCCTTAAAGGGATTTACCTACTACATCAAGTCATAGCTTATCACTAGGATATGCCATTAATTGGGGGTCTGACATCTGAGCCTCTTTGACACTATCTTTGTACGTTGCCATTCTCTCCCAAGGCACTTTGCAGAGAAATGAAACATGGCCCTTTGATCGGTGGGGGTCCGAGGACACCGAGATCCCCACCAATCGCTAAAAACGTGATAGCAGAAGTGCTCGGGTGAGCACTGTGCCGCTTTGTTTCTGATCTGCTTTGCCCGGAGCTTTGTACGGGCAGTCTGTACACCTCTCAGAGGAAAGCCGACTAGAAATCAAGTGGCACAGTGCTCACCTGAGCACTTCTGCCGCTTCATTTTAGGGATCGGTGGGGGTTTTAGTGCTCATACCCAGTGCCGGCCTTAAGGTTGTGTGATCTGTGCGAGTGCACAGGTCGCTGCACCCTCCCTGCATGTAGGGGGCACCACTGGGCTCTGCCTCTACTCTGTGCTCTGCTCTTAGTTACACACGCAGAGTAAATAAGAACAGAGGAGCAAGAGAAGAGGAGGAAGCTCCGCCCACAGCCCGTCCCGCAAGAAACATATGATACTGTCAGCAAGGAGAGATGGTGAGTATCTATGTGTGTCTCTGTGTATATGTGTGTGTATACAGTATGTGTCTGTGTGTATACAGTATGTGTCTCTGTGTTTGTATGTGTATATGTTACAGTGTGTCTGTGTGTATGCATGTGTTTGTCTCTTTGTAAAAGTGTGTGTTCAATATTAAAGTAGAACAGATAAAACGAAGGTATCTGTGCTGCCTCCTAGATACCCTGCTGCCCTTAATATACCCTGCTGACCCTTATATAACCTGCTGACCCCTATATACCCTGCTACCCCCTATATACCCTGCTGCCCCTTATATATATGCGTGTGTGTGTCTGTGGGTATAGTTATCATCTACGACATTATCTGTACTCAGAGAGTTATCACTGTGTTATCAGCGGTGTTACATAGGACTGCAGGTAACATCTACATTATCTGTACTCAGAGAGTTATCACTGTGGCGTTACATAGGACTGCATGTGAAATCTACTACTTTGTCTGTACTGTATATATATATATATATTTATATATATATATATATAAGTGTGTGTGCCTGTGTCGGTATATATGGGTCTGTATGTGAATGTGTCTTTGTGCTTGTATATATGTGCCTTTTATGTATTTGTATATGTTCCTGTCTGTGTATTTATCTGCCGCTGTGTATGTGTATATGTGTTTGTACGACTATATATTTACCTGCATGTATATATTCCAGGATGTGTATAAATATCTGTCTTTATGTAGGTACAGTGTATATGTTCCAGTATGTGCGTGTCTATATATGTGGTTAATTTTTGGTTTGCGTAGGGGGCGGTAATAGAGAGTCCCACACAGGGCGCTATCCAACCTAAGGCCGGCCCTGCTCAGACCCCACCGATTAAAACGTCTGACATGTCACTATGACATGTCAAAAGTTTTTTTAAAGTTTAGTTACCCTTTAACTATACAGGGATTTGGAGATCTTTATAAGAAAAAGGAGCCCCGATTGCTATAAATATTTATTATGAGATTAATGAGAACAGATTTTTAGATCAATTTAGATAAAAAAGGGCGGACATTCACTTTTAATAAATCATCTTAAGAAAACATCTGAATGATCTGATGATTTTTTTGTTGTTGGGTCGATATGTAACAAAAGAGATACCATAGACTCATAGATGGATGTAGCCTATAAAATAAGCTAAATAAAAAAAATCTATATGATTAACTTTTTACAGTATGCCCTGAGAAAAATGAACAACTTTCCCCACAATGGGATGTAGTAAAACAAATTGTCTGAAACATGACTAGTTACATGAGAATATCCTGGTATAAATTGTCTGCCTGGGGCTATAATTCGGAGAATCCCAGCAAGACTCATACGGCTCCTTTGACTGTTTCTTCTCTTCTTCCCCGATGTTGTAAAAAAGATGATAAAAATATGGCCGCAAGTTATGTTATTTCTGAGAGGAAATAGGGAAAGGTTCATATTGCTTCAGCTCAGTATATGACAGATGAGGTAAATTACTGATATCTCGTAATCTAGCAGTATTTATACAAACTGAGCTGTAAATGGAATTTATATTTTGGGACAAGCCCTCTAAGGGTTAAGCTGGCCACATCGTGATATCAGACGACCATTTTTTGAACGACTTGTTCATGGTTGGTCTCTAAAGGCAGAGTTGTAGCTGGGGCTCTATCGGGGCATATGATCAAGTGCTGGGTGCCAGGACGGGTGCCAACAAGCATCTTTGCCTTGGCTAGGATATTTAGATACAGCGATGGGGCAGCAAACTGACCCTAGAAACGCTAAGTTGCAGCGCTGTATTTAAGTGGTTTTGTACGACAACGCCATGAGTTAAAACAACAAATCACCAATAGATCTCCAATAGATCTCTACCTTAACCCTTTAATGGTCAGCCTAGGGATGCGATACACGATGCATCTAAACTTCGATACTGTTTCGATACCGTGCACCCTCAAATGGTTCGATACCGTCATTTCATATATTGAACAGTATTGTAACACGTGAATATATGAGAGCGGGGCTGCGGCTGTGTGAAACAGCCATTGCCCCGCTCCGGAGTCCTGATAAGTGCGCGCGGTCAGCAGGATGTGATGGGGCCGGCGCTGCACTAATGAGGCCGGCACTGAAGACAGAACATGGCGGGCGCACTGCAAAACACCCCCATGTTCTGTCTTCAGTGCCTGAACCGCTGCTCATTAGTGCAGCGCCGGCTGCAACAGCTCATGCTGACCGCGTGCGCACTTATTGTCTGGAGCGGGGCAATGGCTGTATTACACAGCCGCAGTCCCGTTCTAACGGCGAAGATGAGAGAAACCTCTCATCTCCGCCGCTATTCCCCTGAATGCTGCGATCAATGCTGACCGCAGCATTCAAGGGGAAAATGAGTAGGGGGATGCCCATTGTATCGCGTCACAGGAAATCCCTGTGACATGATTGAGGAACATACCATATATGGGCAGACGGCCCAGGGTCCATTGAAGGACCCCAGGGCTGTCTTACCATATTTCCTGTTAGGGCATACTTAGGTATGTCCTAACAACTGCCTGTGTACTATCCGTACACAGACTAATGTACTGGCATATAAATATATGCCAGTACATTAAAGTTTAAAAATAAAGTAAAAACAAAGTAATGTTAAACCCCTTAATTACCAGGCCATTTTGCACGATAATGACCAAGGATTATTTTTTGTTTTTTCACGGTCGCATTCCAAGAGTCGTAACTTTTTTTTTATTCCGTCGATATAGCCGTTATAAGGGCTTGTTTTTTGCGGGACGAGTTGTATTTTGTAATTGTACCATCTTTAGCTGCTTATAATATATCGATTAACTTTTATTAACTTTATTTTAGGAGAGAATTGAAAATAAGAAGCTATTCCAGCATTGATTTTCACGTTATAAATTTACGCCGTTTACTATGCAGCGTAAATAACATGTTAACTTTATTCTATGGGTCGGCTCGATTACGGGGATATCAAATATGTAAAGGTTTTATATGTTTTCCTAGGTTTGCACAATAAAAACCCTTTTAGAAAAAAATTACTTGTTTTTGCATCGCCGCATTCCAAGAGACGTAATTTTTTTATTTTTCCGTCGATGTGGCCGTATGTGGGCTTGATTTTTGCGGGCCAATGTGTAGTTTTCATTAGTACTATTTTGGGGTACATAGGACTTATAGATTAACTTTTATTTAATTTTTTATGGGGGGAATGGGAGAAGAGAGAATTTTGACGTTTGTTTTTGCGTTAGGGCTTAACTATTTACTTATATCACTTGGCATTTGGCTTATACCCCATACTCTTTATCTGGAGTGTCTGTAACTTTGCCCTGGATTACTATTGGGAGCTTTTCCTGTTGTGCTGTACTGGAACTACAGAGTCTCTTTGTCCTTTTGTAACTTTTAACTTGTTATGTGTATTTATGTGTAAAATAAAAGTATGTTACTTTACTATACTTGGCTGTTTAGCTCCTTGTCCTCCTCCTGTTTGTATATGCATCGGAATAAAGCCCGTTAGTGGCTGCCGTAAAAACACTATGGTGTGGTCACTAACTGGTTAACTCAATGGCCATTTCAAAATTATTTGCTTTTGTGTCTCCATATTTGAAGAGCCATAACTTTTTTATTGTTTTTATTGGTACCATTTTGGAGTAGATGCGACTTTTTGATCACTTTTTATCACATTTTTTTAAAGTGAGGATTCACAGAAAACAGCAATTTTTCCATAGTTTTTTATTTCATTTTTTTACGGCGTTCACCGTGCGGGTTAAATAATGTAATAGCTTTATAGTCGGGGTCGTTACGGACGCTGCGATACAAATATGCGTAACTTTTTTATTTTGTTTTGTTTTTTTAATAGTAAAGCACTTTGTAAGGGGAAAAAGTGGGTTTTTCATTTTTTTTTCACATTTTTTTTAAAATTAACTTTATGAAACTTTTTTTTTAAACTTTTTTACTAGTCCCACTAGGGGACTTTAATATGCGATCATCGGATCGCTATTCTAATACACTGCAATACTTTTGTATTGCAGTGTATTACTGGCTGTCCGTTTAAAACGGACAGGCATCTGCTAGGACATGCCTCCGGCATGACCTAGCAGGCATTCACTACAGGCAGACCTGGGGGTCTTTATTAGGCCCCCGGCTGCCATCGGAGACACAGACACTCGGTGATCTTATCACCGGGTGTCGGTGGGATGAGAGGGAGCTCCCCCCCTCTCTCCAAAACAACTCAGATGCGGCGCTCGCTATTGAGCACCGCATCTGAAGGGTTAAACGGGTGAGATCGATACGTTCTCACAGGGACGCCCCCAGCCCTCAGCTACATCTGGCAGGGAGAGCAGGGTGATTCGACAGCTCCCTGCTCTGTTTATTTATTCTGATGCAGCGCCGTGAAAAGGCTTATGCATCAGAATAAAGCCCGTTAGTGGCTGTCGTGAAAAGGCGTATTGGCGGTCACTAACGGGTTAAGTGATGTTGTACTAATATTTATAATGTTCTCGATGTATTTAATTTTTTTTAAATCTATTTTTATATCAGAGTAATTTAAAGTAACACTCCGGCATTTTTTTTTTGCACATCTAATGCTAACTCACCAGTGATATTCTAGCAATGTCATTTGTTTCTTCCCTGCTCAGCTGCATTTATACTTTTTGAGCCTTTCATTATGGGCAGCTGTGTCATGTGATCTCAGTCTGACCACCAGACCATAGACTATGCTCTCATGTGTAGACAGGAGGTCATTTCTCCTGTGTAAATAACTTCCTGTAAACTACTGGATTTCATCATCACCTATCAAATCCCTCCTGGCAGCTCAGAGACACCTACTTTCCTCACCCTGCTCCACCCTCCGTTTTCATTTATATGTCCCCATACATATAGTGCTGCTGAAGAGATTATTATCTGTCTAAGGGATCAGGAATCCCTACAATGTTAGGCTGCAGGGATAAAAAAAAACAAAAAAACTAGTATAGCGTCTATGGCCACGGGCCGTCAGGTTTACTCAACTCCCGACGCACGCAGCCATGGATCTGTGAGCGCTGGTCCCCATTTCCTTCCTAGGAGATGCCAGCGCTCACTTCCGATCTGGTACGCTGTGTGCCGTAGGGTGCGCACGCTCGTGCCCGCTCTTAAAGGGCTAGCGTGCACACATGAATACAATAATCATTATCAATCCACATGATTTCCTAGCCTATAAGAAGGCCCCAGCCCTTCTGATCCTTGCCTGAGTTGTTAGTTTATCCCAAGTCTGTCTTGCAAATGGTCCCTTAGTGTTTCCCGTTCCAGTTGTTACCCGTGCCCTGTTACCTGTTCCTGTATCCTGTGCTGTGTTCTTGTTCCTGTGCCTACTAGTGCTGGAGTTGTATCCTACTGCACCTGCTGTCGTTTGCCATGTCCAGTGTCTTCTGCCACATCTTGTACTGCCCGCCACGTCTGGCGCAACCTGCTGCACCGACCTCTATCCATGCTGAAGCCACAGCCACCGTCTGGACTAGTTCAGGTACCGTTATGTTATGAACTGCCATTAGACTTTTGTATAGACTGAGACCTGGTCAGCCTAGTGGGTCCACATACCCTGTGACCGTCACAACTAGCCTTACTATACTAACTGTCTATACTATCTGAGTGCTGTGTGAATATTGTCCCAATATATTTCTATGAGATGCTGCTCCTCACTGTCTTCTGTGTAAAAATAGAGAGAGAAATCTATCACTAACAGGAGGGAGAGGAGGCAGGCTGAAGCTGCATTACATAATACACAGACTTTGAGGTTGAGTTTGAGGACAGAAGTTCTATGTCACTTGCTGCACTTCGTTAGGACTCAGATCACAGCAAGTGCAGTGTGATGAGACTCCACCCTCTCTGCAAACCCGGAAGCATTATAGCAAAGGTAGGCTGTATTATGGGAACTATATCTGAGGGGGAAGAACAAATAAAGATAGCAAACAACCCATAAATGGCACATTAATGAAAACAGGTATACACAGGAGCCTCTAAATTATTCTTTAATAATAACCTTTGCAGCACTATATAGGCAAAAATAATAATTTTCTTTTACAATAGTAACAATAAGTAAAACTATAAAAATTGTAGAGCTATAAATTGTAGAACTACCACAGCAGACATCACCCGATAATATATATATCATTTTCACCTGGTTCCTAAGGAAGGAGGCTGAAAATAAGGCACAGCAAAGAAATGAAAAAAGCAGGCTGTATGCATGGCTCCAGGGGTTTCCGGAATGGATCCTGACACCGTCCATCGTCAGGACATTTAGGAAGATTTGCTATGCAAATTGAGCCAGCATTCTGGTATACATGCTTTGCACCACATTTATTAACGGTTTTAGACACTTTTTCAACACACTTGACAAGAGGCGCGACTAAGCAGGAAAATGGGTGTGGCCTATCCAAAAGGGGGCATGCCTTAAATTGTGACTCATTGTATGTATTGTATGTACAGCATTGTATGTATCTTATGTATTTACAGTATGTATAGTATTGTATGAATGTATAGTATTGTATATCTTTACTGTATGTATAGTATTGTATGTATGTACAGTATATATGTATAGTATCATATATAATCGGGAAGGACATGGTGTCCGAAGCACAGTTAAGGACACCACGTGGTTTCCGAGGCACAGTAGATTGGACACCACGTCCTTGCCCGGGGAATAGAATTGTGCTGTTTGTGTTTGGGGTGTAGAGGGGACAGCACAATACAATACATTACAAACAGGGTTCCAACCGTCCGTAAATTTACGGACAGTCCGCAAAAACGGGTGTTTTTTTCTGCCATCCGTAGCGTCCGCCAGAAAAAAGCACCGTCCGGGATTTTTCTACAGTCTCCCGGAACTTCACACTACGCCAAAATGCGTGCAAACTGCATGCGCCAAAATGTACTTGCGCAGTGCAAAGGAAAAGTAGGCTGCGGCCAGGCATATTTTCAGATTCTGCGGAATCTGAAAATATGCAGGCCGGCCGCTGCCAAGTGAGGTCGGTGCCGGGAGTGGACCAATCCAGTCACCTGACATGAGGTTAGATGACTCAGGTCAGGTGACTGGACTGGTTCAGTCCTGTGCCGTCACCGACCCCAGTCAAAAGTGAAGGCTACAGCTCTCTGCTCTGTTTACACTAAGTACAAGGGAAGGGGGGGGGGTTGTGCGGCGCTACTTACAAGGGAACGGGGGGCGCTATCTAGATGGGGGCTGTGTGTGGCGCTATCTGCAACAGGGGCCGTGTGGCTATCCACAAGGGGGGCCGTGTGGCGCTATCCACAAGGGGGGAGGCTGTGTGGCACTATCCACAAGGGGGGAGGCTGTGTGGCACTATCCACAAGGGGGAAGGCTGTGTGGCACTATCCACAAGGGGGAAGGCTGTGTGACACTATCTACAAGGGGGAGCTGTGTGGCGCTATCTACAAGGGGGGGCTGTGTGTGGTGTTATCTACAGTGGGCACGGTTACCAATGGGGCACTTTTATTGTGTTGAGCACTAAGGGATCATTATTACCATCTGGATCACTGGATTATGAGTTGTTTTTTTTAGAGGATGGGGCATAGGTGTGGAGGATGCTGGAAAAGCGAGAAACCAACATGTCTGCGTGTCAAATTCTGCAGAGACGAGTCGTGGCTGGAATAAGTCGTCACATTGGTCAGGAAAGTGAACGACTAATCAGAGAAAACATCACCTAAGTTAGCCGGGGAAAGCTACAAGTGGAGCTGTGATTGGTGAGTCACTCCCAGCACAGTGCACAGGCAATGATTTTGTAATGTGTCCGTAAAAATTTTGGTCTGTCCAGAAATTTCTGGACAACTGAGCTAAAATTCACGAAGTGGAGGTTGGCAACCCGGATTACAAACTCCATGGAGGGTCATGTGGAGACCTCCGGGGGGGGGGTGGGGGGTTGTCGCGAACCACTCACAGAGGTTCCCGTTCCAACTATCTACATCGTCACGACGCAGATACAGTTGAATTCAATGCTGGAACAAGGAACTGACGGCCCCTTGCTCTAGCATTCACTGTGGCGTGAGCGGCACGGCGCAGGCGCGATGTAGTGACGTCATTGCTCATGCCTGTACCGAGTCACTTACAGCACAGTGCAGAGGAGGAGAAGGATCCTCCACGCATCGGGGGAACGGGGATAGGTAAGTAAATATGTTATTTTATATAAGGCACATATCGGTGACATTACACTGACTATTGGAGGGGGGTTGTCTGATATGATGGCAGCTATAGGGTTGCATTATACTGTGGGGGCAGCTATGGGGGCATTATACTGTGTGGGGGCATTATACTGTGGGGGCAGCTATGGGGCCAGTATACTGTGGGGGCAGCTATGGGGAGCATTATACTGTATGGGGGCAGCTATGGGGAGCATTATACTGTATGGGGGCAGCTATGGGGAGCATTATACTGTATGGGGCAGCTATTGGGAGCATTATACTGTATGGGGGCAGCTATGGGGAGCATTATACTGTATGGGGGCAGCTATGGGGAGCATTATACTGTATGGGGGCAGCTATGGGGAGCATTATACTGTATGGGGGCAGCAATGGGGAGCATTATACTGTATGGTGGCAGCTATGGGGAGCATTATACTGTGCGGGGGCAGCTATGGGGCATTATACTGTGTGGGGGCAGCTATGGGAGGCATTATACTGTGTGGGGGCATGGGGCATTATACTGTGGGGGCAGCTATGGGAGGCATTATACTGTGTGGGGGCATTATACTGTGTGGGGACAGCTATGGGGGCATACTGTGTGGGGGCAGCTATGGGGGGCATTATACTGTATGAGGGCAGCTATAGGGGGCATTATACTATGTGGGGACAGCTATGGGGGGCAGCTATGGGGGCATTATACTGTGTGGGGGCAGCTATGGGGGCATTATACTGTGTGGAGGCAGCTATGGGGAGCATTATACAGTATGATGGCAGCTATGGGGGGGCATTATACTGTGGGGGCAGCTATGGGGAGCATTTATATATATATATATATATATATATATATATATATAGACCACTGCAGTATTATGTATATAACAGACCACTGCATTCCTTTTGATAGCAAACCAGTGTAACGGGTTTTCTATTCTAGTTATATTTACAGTATGTATGTACAGTATTGTATGTATTTACAGTATGTATAGTATTGTATGTACAGTATTTTTTATATATATATATATATATATACATACACACACACACACACCAATACACACACAGTATGTATGTACAGCACGTATACTATTGTATGTACAGTATGTATTGTATAGTGCATGTATTTACAGTATTGTGTGCATAGTATTGTATGTATAGTGCATGTATTTACAGTATTGTATGTACAGTATTGTATGTATAGTATTTATAGTATTGCATTATGTACAGTATGTATTTACAGTATGTATAATATATAGTATGTATAGGCACAGTTTTGCATGTATGTACAGTATTGTATGTATAGTATTGCATGTATGTACAGTATTGTATGTATAGTATTGCATATACGTACATTTTGTATAATGTTGTAGGTATGTAGTTTGTATGCATAGTATTGTATGTGTATGTATGTATGTATGTACAGTGTGTAGAGGGTGTGTAGAATATTGTGGGTATGTACAGCTTGCATGCATAGTATTGTATGTGCAGTATGTATTTCTGTATTTACAGTATGTATAGTATGTATGGGCACAGGATTGTATGTATAGGATTGTATATACTCTATTGCATGTATGTACAGTATATGTATAGTATTGTATGTATGTATGTATGTATGTATGTACAGTATGTATACTATTGAAGGTATGTACAGTTTGTATGCATAGTATTGTATGTACAGTATGTATTTCTGTATTTACAGTATGTATAGTGTATATATAGTATCTATGGGCACAGGATTGTATGTATAGGATTGTATATACTCTATTGCATGTATGTACAGTATATGTATAGTATTGTATGTATGTATGTATGTATGTACAGTATGTATACTATTGTAGATATGTAAAGTTTGTGTGGATAGGGTCGCAGCATGGACAAATCACAAGGCTAGATAAAAGTAATACGGATAAAGCAAGCGGTTGCACTTACTGAGCATGGCATAAGTTTTGGGCTCCTTGGAGTTCAGGTCCGATAAGTAATCCATGGTGTCTTTTAAACATTTGTCCGATAGGTTTGCTGGAGACGCAGTGATGGCAGTGAGGCTGAAAACAAATGCAAAGATCCCATCGGTCAACATGGCGCAGAGTGCAGTGAATTGCCGGAGTCCAACCTTTATAGGGGACAGGGTCGGGGCATGGACAAATCACAAGAACAATTCCTATTTTCCAAAGCAGCTGCATGCATAAAAAAAAAATCAATTACCACCCCAGCTTTACCTGTGAATAGGAAGCGTCTCATCTTTCCCGTCCCCTATGGAGTCTGAGCTGGCTGGATGATTCTCATGACGCAAATGCAGCAACGTACAACAAAAAGGGTTACGATACAAACGTGACGAAACCTCCCCCTCCCAGTGATAAAAATACGACTTTATCAAGTCAAATACTCCATGTTTATTTACATGTGAAATATTTTCAATACATTTATAAAGACACCAAGTGTATAGGCGGAGAACAGCAGCAAGACTGGACGACCACGGAACGTACTCATGCACCTCCAATATATACACAAAATACACATAGATAGAAAATGAATACAAAATGAATACAAAGATACGGAACAGGTAGAAAATAAAAAATTAAAATAATAATGTAAATTAACAGCTCCTAGAACTCACAGAGAACTAGGTTTGTTATGAAAAAGGACAATACTGCACATAAGTGCCCCCCTCCCCCCAATATTACACATTAAAATAAGTTAAATTCACACGTAACTGTGCAAATGAGAAAAGGGACCTCATTGGGGTTAGACACCATTATATAGAGCTCTTTGCTGGCGACGCTGGTCCCTGTGAATTGTCAGAACAAGTTCTTATTGAAAAAGGCAGATTCTTTCGCAGTGCTGGCTACGGGGATGATGAACTGTGGTATTAAAAGGGGTATTCCGATAACATTTAAAGTGCCTCTCAGCCCTTCATAATAAATAAAAACTCTGTGAACGTTCTGATTCTCCCAACACTTCATAGTGTTTTACTTGCTTGGGCTTCAGAGCTGCTCTTCCTAATACCTTAAAATAGGCCAGCCATTTTGAAGTTATAGTGGTTAAGTCTTCTGGTCTCCTGGTCACACTGCTTAATACACAAACACTTCACTCCTCTATACTTTCTCCATGTCTGTCCACCATGTGCAATACTCCTACTTCTGTTAATTTGATGAGAAGGGAGGGCTACTCATCCAGCATCTCCTTCGTGGTTCTCCAGAAAATCGCTCACCAGTAATGTAATATAGAGCCATAGAATGATTACCCCAATCTGCATTCATGATAGTAGGGAGTGATATTATTTTTCTTTGAAGGTAGAAGTGGGGCACCCCTCGCCTACAAGGCCGCTGTGCAGCTGCACCAGTTGCACATATGTTATCTTCAGCCTTTAGAGGAAGAATTTCCTACAATTTGGTAAGGACATCCACATGACAGCCCACATGCAACCTGAATCTAGAAATTAGATGTGTCAGAAGGGTCATAGCAAGGGGTATGGGAGCTTGGACCTCCACTAATATCCACAATTAACATATCAGGCCACTCAATGGGATTTACGCGTTTCTACTAGTAGGAGCACAAATCTACTGAACTCGATTGGTCCGTTTAAATTAATGTCAGGACCGGTTTATTCTAGTTTATTCTAATCTACTAGATCTATATGATCTTTATGACCAGTTATTAAAGGGGTCGACCCATTAGGACAACCTTTTCCATATGCCCTATTAGAGCATATAGAGGTCATAGAGGGGGTCCCCTGCTTGGCTGCAAAGAGCAGCTCTTATTCTGGAGGACTTTGTGTGAGCATGCATTACATGGTTGCCTATTGATTTTAATGGGTGCATTGGAATGCCACATTTATCCTGCAGAGGCTGCTGCAGGAATGATATGAAGCCACTCCCACGGCAATAACAGCTGATCTACGGGGCTTTTAGCTGCCAGGCCTACGGCGGCTGATCGCCCGCGGATCCTTCTTTAGAGAAGGGGTTGGCTAGATGGGACAACCCCTTTAAAATTATATTATCGGAATACCCCTTTAACGTTTTAGAAACCACCTTTTTTTCCCTTTCTTATATTAATCGGTTCTGGCAAGTAAAACAGAAATTTTTTAAAAAGAAACAAAAAACAAAACAGTCCTACAGACACCTCCTATGTACATACTTGGTTATTCTATGGTTCCCATATGCCGTAAATCTGAAGCTTGACTTATCCCGCACTCTGGAGCGTATATACAAATGAAGTAAAACGGACGACATATGGGCAAAAATCACAGATTTATGAGGTATTTAGCTGCACGCACATTCAACATCAACTAGGCCTCTGTGGACCATTAAAGATGCATATAGGATGGGCTATGTCAACCTTTGCAACCATTTTTTTAATTCTCAAATGCATCTACAATAAAACGAAATGGAGGAACTTTGCAAATAGTATTGATTGAATATATCCTACCGTTTTGTGTATTCCACTCCTATGCAAACTTATGTGTCTCCATGGTTACAGACTACAAACAAACCCTGTGTGTAGTCTGGTCCTGCAGTCATACTCCCTTCCAACTGTCCCTTCTCTTACTGAATGTGTGTAAGGGACATATAGAAAGGCATATGACTGCAAGATCAGACTACACAGGGTTTGCTTGTAGTCTGTGACCTTGGAGACACAGGTCTGTAAATGAGCTGTAGACACAAAACTGTAAATTTTTATTCAAGACCATTTGCAAAGTTACCTCATTGTTTTTTATTTTAGATGCATTGGAGCAATAAAGAAAAAATGCTTGCAAAAGTGGACAAACCCTTTAAGGACAGGTTTAGCTACAATTTCCCTTTTATGTAAGACTGAGATACACTGGTAAGGACCGTGTGTTTGCTACACATTGGTCAATGGACTAAATTGGGATGGTCCATATAAAAAAAATACTATTTAAACAGCCCAATGGGGTTGTCATCCAGCTTTCCTGAGGTCCTGAATAGCAAATATGCCTAGTTATATTTCCCATGCCCACAAACTACTACATAAGAAGATAATATGCCATTTGGGAGTCTGGGAAATGTTACGTAGCCCTATTGGTGGTCACCCAACTTTTCCAGACTCCCATAACCGCTCCCCAGTGAGGGATTTTAGCATATTTGCTGTTCATGACTCTGGGAAAGCTGGTACGGCAGCCATATTTGTTGTCACCCAGCATTTCTAGGAACAGATGATACTGTAAAGCAAAAGAGAATTTCTCTGGCGTAGGTGGGACAACCAAGAACATAATACAAAAGAAGGAGGAATACATAAATTTACTGTTACTATATTATCACCTTCCCACCAATACTGGGAGACGTCATGGAAAGTGGTGCAATGGGAAAAGGGGGTGGGGCTTATAAAAATGATTGTAAACCCCACCACTAAAAAAATAAATAAAACAAGTGGCGTTACTTAAAGCAACCAATCAGATAACAGATAAAATATTTATAAGGCAGGTTTGAAACCAAAAGTTCAACTCTCATTTTTCAGAAGTCTGTTTAAAAATAAAATCAGCATTCGGATTGGCTGCTCCACTTTGCCTTTGCACCAGTATGGATAAATGTCCCCCATTGACACTTCTAATACTTACAATCCAACACTAGTCATCTCGAACCTGTGGCTTTCCAAGTGTTACAAAACTACAACTCACAGCATATAATCGGCCTGCTAGGAGTTGTAGTTTTGTAACCACTGGAGAGCTGCAGATTAGAGACCGTCACCCTATACCATAAAGCATTTTCACCTAAAATAAAATAAATCCCTATTTATTTAGTGGTTTCACAGTTTTATCAGTTTCTAGAAAACCTGGGTGACGACCAATGTATTCACCATTATAAATGCCACTGAGGATAAGAACCGGCTTTCCAAGATTCCTGAAGGTTGATGTATCACAATATATCTAAGCCGATTAATCATTGTGTCAACCCCTGTAATGGCGACCATATAGGTTGACACCTGGCTTTCCCAGAGACAAATATAACAAAGAAATGCCGAACTAGAATTTTTAATAACTTAATAGAAGAAAAGAGAACGACTTGGAGATTTTTTTGATTTTAGGGAGAAATGTTTTATAAATGTTGAGCAGTTGTTTTTAGTCTTCACCAAGATCAATGCAAAGTAATGGACAACCATTGGGCAAGACATTGACCTCGGAGATGCATGTACCAGACATCAATAGAACCGACTAGGCAACGCCACAGCCTGCTGCTCTTCTTACCACCGAAAAAACAGGACCACATGGATGTGCCCCTTACAAGCAGTTGTGCTGTGGGCCGAACCATCCTTTGAAGGTCAATGGCCAACTCACTGGGAGTATCTCTACTCAGATGGTTGTCCATCCCTATCCAGTGACCAAGATAGAGCCAAGATGCTAACCCTTACCACACACTAAACACAAAAAAAGTACACAGCCTAAAAGTAGAGGCATAACTTCCTGGGCCCCAATTTCAAAATCTATACCATGGACCATGGCGGTAGCATGTGCCATTTCTAATACTGGTGTCTTCTCATATTGCAGAGGGGCCTTTTGGACCCCTCAGTCAACAGGGCCCAGATGCAACGGCTACCTTTGCACCTCCTATAGCACGGCTCCTGGTGATTTTTTTTGGGCGCCTACATTTTTGCATCTACTTTCATACTAGATTAGGATTGTGCCGCTTACTCAATCACTTAAAATGCATGGTTGCTAGAGAAATAAAACATCCGGGATCTTATAGAAAAAAATAACATTACTCCGGAGGACCAAAGAGCAGAACATTAATAGAACTGGATGACGTGTGAAATATCAATACTGGTTCAAACCTGCAGAACAAAAGTGACCGCTCCATTTCGCTATAGGTTCCAGCAATGTCTTCCTATGATCCGATTATCCATATACTTTCCCTTGTATCCCTAGTCCTGGTATACATTATATATAGCTATACCCGTTCTATATTCTTTCTGAAGCATTCAGAAATAGCCTAAGCAGCACATATCTGTACTACCATTACACTGCCAATATTCATCTATCACGGAAAGCAGACTGGCAGGGGTTAAATATCCTTCTCATCTAGGAGATATCACATATATTAAAATAAAAAGAAAATCTACAATCGATACAGTCACAGAGTATCAAAAATTATTGGATATTTACATCTGCTTTACATGAATACTGCTTAAGTAGTGTGGTGTGAAAGTATCAAGGCCGGTAAGATACAACCAAACGAAATATTGCCACAAATTATGTTTTTTCCTTTCTTTCGGTCCTTAATTTTTAGTTTTTTTCCAAGTAAAACACTATGAACATCTAGTCTGGACCACCAAAAGATCACCATCGTCCCTCAATAAGGAGTGGTGGTCCCGTCACTTCTCTGTGGAGATCATCCTTTTAGACTTGATGAAAGCCATTCCGTGAGTCCTCATGTGGGTGTTTAATGCAGCTTCAGTTTCGAAGGTCTTAGAGCAGACTTTACACATCTTGTCTGAGGTTAGATCTGCTGACTCGTTCCCGACGCTTGGTTTGTTCTCCTGTTGATTGTCCTCTCCAGAACCATTCTGCTTGGTGGAGGCTTGAGGTTCCTTGAGCTTATGAACGATGAAGAGGTGTCTGGAAAGGGAGACGTGAGATGTGTAGCAAAGGCCGCATTCTTGGCACTGGTATGAGGAACCATCGGACTTGTGTTGGGGGATGTGTTCGTGGAACTGGAGGAGGTTTTCGGTTGTGAAGCCACAGACTGCGCACTTGTGGACCTTGAAGACATTGATTTTGAGTTTCTTCAGTGGTTGGGTAATGGCACCTCTTGGTGACCGGAACTCCAGAACAGGCTCTTCCAGCTTCCGTTTCGGCCTAGACTCCTAGTGAAATCAACAATCAATATAAGCTTTATTTCTTTTCCAGGTATCTGAAAACTACATACAGATGTTACCACTAGGTGAATAGGAAGGGAAAAACATTGAAGGGCGGAAGGAAAAAAGAAGCAAAAAAGGTAGGGGGAGGAAGGAAGTTAAAATAAAAGGAAGGGATAGGAACAAAAAGTATAAGGAGGGAAAAGGGAAGGGAGGGAAATAAAAAAAATAAAAAGAAAGGAAGAGGAAGGAATAATGGAAAGAGGAAAAAGTAGAAAAGTAAAATGGAAAAAGAAAAGGATGAATAAAAAAAGTAAGGAAAGGATGGATGATGCTATAGTTATGCATTGGGAATAGAATGTACCCTGTAAGGTTACTTCCACTTTTACAGCTTTGTCATACAAATAGCACTTTAGCAGCATGACTTCATATGCAGAATAGATCCCGGCTGGTCCGGCGTCTATTATTGCTGCGCTATATCAAGTATGTTCTTTGTAAATCCTACCTTTGGGTCTTTGACTTCTGACATCTCCAGGGAATTTGCCTCTTCTCCAGCTTCTACTTCAGGTTCTTTGATGCCATGCATGAGCTGGATATGTTTTTCTAGCATTATACGTTTCGTAAAAGCCCGCTTGGAATCAGGACAATGTCTATGAAGAGAAGCATGCACTTAGGTTATCCAATAATTAGAAACATGTCTGCCAGTTTATTTGTAGGTCTAGACCTATCCATCATGATGAGGATTATGATGAAACAGATTTATTATTGAATTCAATGGGAGCTATAAAAATCTGCAGTGAGCTCCCTCTAGTGGTTACGGAAAGCAGCAAGAATCCGATCATGTAACGGACTCAAAAAAATAATAAGTAACAAAAAAAGGAGGTATGATTTTTATATAATATATAATATATATATATATATATATATATATATATATATATATATACACACACACACACACACACACACACACACACACACACACACACACACATCTATCCACACATCCAGATTATCTATCTTAAGCTACGGCTGATGGGTTAAAACTTACATATAAATATTGTATAGGGCCCGGTGATTACTTGTTACGCCAATGTCATTCTAATATGGTAGATTTTTCACAGGGCTTACAGAAGTTAATATTATACATAGAGATATCACATGTACAAGTAATATCCTAAAAGGCTTATATATTCTCCATGGAGTCACTACAATTATGAGTCACTTGGAAGCCAATGGCATGATACTCACGGGCAGGTGTAAACTTTACGGATGCCTTTGTGTTTGATGCGGTTGTGACGACATAGACTGTGGGATGAACTGAAAGACTTGTCACACTGCCTGCATGGGTGTTTCTTCATGTGCTGTGAAAGAGAAAGATACTAACGTAACCCAATTATTGTAAAGTAAAGACTTAAAAATATGTCACAAATGGCAACAAAGACATGGTGCTAAACTGTTGCGTATTAGATGCCCCAGTGCCCTGAAACGATTATATATTTTCCTCGGAAAGCTGGGTGAATCAATATGCCCTTTATTATAACTTCCACGGGAGATGTCAAATATCTTTTACTGAATAGGAACATCGGTGGCAGGCGCTGAATGGGGACAGCAGTGGCAGGCGCTGAATGGGAACAGTGGTGGCAGGCACTGAATGGGAACAGCGGTGGCAGGCGCTGTATGGGGACATTGGTGGTAAATGCTGTATGGGGACATCGGTGGAGGACACTGTATGGGGGCCTCTGTGGCAGACACTGTATGGGGGCATTGAGGGCAGACACTGTATGGGGGCATCAGTAGCAGGCAATTTATAGGGGCATCTAAGGCCCTGTTAAAGTACTACTTAGAAAGTTTGCAGCACCAATGTTGGAGGGTATGTATATGTTATAGTGTATATAATGCTATACAGTATGTCTTCATTAGATATTTTAATGTGAAGTCATTGGAAGGCATAAGCATAGCTTTTCCACTGGGGCCTAGGGCATCCAAATGATATCGGTGAGCCTAAAAATGTCAATGACGAATGCAAAACAGATCTCACATTGACAAGTGTTAAAGCTGAAAGACGAAAATTTGGAAACTGCACAGAGATTGTTTAACTTACAGTAAGTTCATAGAAGTAATGGTCCTGTTATACATTGTTGTTTTTAATCTAACCCCTTTCCATCTTTAAGCCCCAGTAGGGGTTCTGCAATGGAGAATTGGTTACTTTAGATGGTACTTGATGCATCTCATTAATTCTGTTCTTATCTGGCCTCGTAAGATGTAGGTCAGAGTCTACCTTCTTCCCACAGGCTTCTTTGTAGTCCATAAACCAGTTGCCACCCTCTGAGAATCACACTGCTTTCCTATGTCTAGTACTCGGACTAGATAAAGCAGCGTGGCTGTACTTTCCTGGCAAGCTGCGAGTCTCCGATTGAAGTCTATCTGTGGAATAAGACACTTGATGGAAACAATCTAAGACTTTGCTTTGTAGTTCAGTGGTGAGCTCATATCTCACCTCTCTCTTTCCCACCACTAGTTACATCTCCATTGGCTTTTACTCGGCTTTTAGATGGTGAAAAACGTATTTCATAAAAGATTAAAAAGCACTTTAGCAATGGAGCTGTTAAATCCCGCCTGATGGCACTGAACTCGCAGGGCAACACGTAAATCCTTTAAGTTTTCTTTCTGCAAATTTATTTCTGCTTGTTTGGTCATTAACACCAGCGATTCCAAATCAAATGCAGCTAACCGTTCAGAAAAATCTCTAAGACTTGAAAGTTTAGCTTCACTTTTGGCAAACCTAATGGATTATATTAGAGACTTGTATCAAATGTGCTGCACTTTCCAAATGTCAACCACCAGTTATGTTAATATTCTTGTAGATAGCCCCAGTAAATAGCTAAATTACAGCAGCCATGGTGAAATAATTTAGTCACAGTGTCACCCAGGCTTTATAGAAATGCATCGTCCATGCTTTCTCCTCCCTCTTTTCTTTCTGTAGCTCCTTTCTCACCCCCTTTAAGGGTGCTCTCACAATTGGCGTACTTACATTGTATTTCCACAGTGTAAAAATACGTGCGGAAAACTACGTGTGCCTAAGGGAACAATATTCTGCAACGCAAGAACTAGAGAAATCTGTCTGCGTTGCAGACTATTTTTCCCATAGGAATACGTTGTTGTTTTCTGCAGGGTATTTTATACGCTGCGGACATACAATGCAAGTACGCACCCTAATTAAACTAGTCCCTCTGCTACTAGCTAATCATGGGTGGCCCCACTGCAAAGATAATTACGCATTATACTGCACCCACTGAAGCCAATGGGCCATCTGTATAATGAATAGATGCCAACGGTGTTCTAAAGTGGATGCTGCTCTTTCTACCTATTAGATGGAAATCTTCTATTAACTTTACGGGTCTTACTAGAGAATGGTATGTTTAAAAAAAACAACAAGGTTTTGGGTGATAAGCGCCCCTATTGTTATCAGCTATTCTGTACAAAGCGGAGTATTGTGCACGTGACACTGCTGAGGGCATAAGAGAAGTGAAAACGCGGTAGATCTTCCTTTTTTCTCGCTTTAAAAAATTAATGAGGGAGATGTGCCGGGGAACGCACAGAACGAGCAACAGACATCTCTGACATTCAGGAATACTGCTTTGTTGGTTTGCCAGGTTGTTTTGTGTTCTGCCCATCTAAGAGTCACAAGGAAGACGAGCGCACTAATTGGCGAGGGGGCGCAGATCAAAGCTTTTCTCCAAAGTTATAAAATACAATGTTTCATAATAAGTTAAGAAAAAGTTTAAGGCTGGGTTCACACGAGCACATTAACGTCCGTAATGGACGGACGTATTTCGGCCGGAAGTCCCGGACCGAACTCCGTGCAGGGAGCCGGGCTCCTAGAATCATAGTTATGTACGATGCTAGGAGTCCCTGCCTCTCTGCAGGACAACTGTCCCGTACTGTAATCATGTTTTCAGTACGGGACAGTAGTTCCACGGAGAGGCAGGGACTCCTAGCATCGTACATAACTATGATGCTAGGAGCCCGGCCTAAAGGGGAATTCCTTCTACATATCTGATGAGAGTTTATATAGACATATCAAAAGATAACACGGCAGTCCGTCAGCAGGGACAATCTGTGAATTCTAGAACAGATTGTCCACTAAGTTCTGTACTGCGCCTGTACCCTATCGGAACTGTTTCAGAGATTTGCTACACCATCCTAGACCCCTGGCTCTCCCTCCTGGATATAGGATACCTCTTTTCCAATGGTACCCAAAGCAGCTTTTGTGGGTACCGTAGAAACGTGCCACAGATGCGGTTTTCATTATGCATGTATTAAAATTAGGTTTTTGACACAATTTGTGATGTGCACTAATGCGGTTTTATGCTGAGCCACTACCACCAAGTGTAAACTTGGCCCAAGCAGCACTGGCTCTCTATAGAGTGCTCGACGACTTCGTCACGGGAATTTGTGGGGGTTCTTGTTCATAGACCTCCACAGATATCATCTCTTAGCATGTATATAAACCATTTCGATAAATGTAGTCAGAATGCCTCTTTAAAAGGGGTGTCTGCTTGCAACACAGCCCCTCCATTTGCCACATTAGGGCATTTGAATATAAAAGAGAGGTGCCCCACTCGGTAACCCCACTAATAGCCAAGATGGAGAGCCGATAGAAAGAGTAGCTCTCCGTCTGAGGACCTGGCTTATCTCAGTATTATACAGTTTAGGGTCTGTTCACATCAGCGTTGCCCTTCCATTGAGGGGTTCCGTCTGAGGTTTCCGTCAGGTGGACCCCTCAACGGAAAGGCAAACGGTGAGGGAAATGGAAGCTAAGGTTTCCGTTTGCCTTTCCATTGAGGGGTTAACCTGTCGGAAACCTCAGACAGAACCCCTCAACGGAAGGGCAACGCTGATGTGAACAGGCCCTTAGGGATTTACATGGCAAGATCTCTGTTCAGCTTAAGTAGAGTTTATATTTGCTATGCAGTTCCATTGTTCTCGGTTGTCAGCCATTTCAAGCTGGGGATAGACTTTCTGTGTACTTTAATGGGATGACGTGTCGCCTTATAAACTGATGAGGTGGATCTTACCTTCCCATGCTCCTTCCTCATGTGTGATATATATACGTCTCTCTGGTTGAAGAGCTGATCACAGTCCCAGCAGGTCCAGCCTGGGTTTGTACTTTTCTTGGCCAATTGGTTAGTCTTTTTTTCCGGGACAACAGCTTTCTTTTCCGGTTTCTCAGTACCATTTACTGGCTTTGCTTCCTCCTTGATGGGGCTGTTGGAGTTCTGGGTGGTGGGCTTAGTGCTCAAAGGTAAAGTGACACCAACTTTTGGAGGACCCTCCACACTTTTCAATGTCCCATGCATAGACTGCAAGGCAAATAAAATCAGGTTTAGAAGCAAAACATAGTGTCTATTGATTTATATAACAGCAGGGGTTCTCCGCCTAAATTTATTTTTATTACAATATGGTTAATTATCAGGAATAGATAGATAAAAGGTCTGGTTTATGGCCTCCAAGACACCTCGCCTGCGGTTAGTTCACTGGTAATTCTGCCTTTAGTTAAATACCGGAGTAAGGGCCTGTTCACATCAGCGCTGGCTTTCCGTTCCGGGGTTCCGTCTGAGGTTTCCGTCGCGTGAACCCCGCAACGGAAAGTCAAGCTGAAACCACAGCTTCCGTTTCAGTCACCATTGATCTCAATGGTGATGGAAACATTGCTAATGGTTTCCGTTCGTCACCATTTCGGCAGGTTTCCGTTTTAACGACGGAATCAATAGCGCAGTCGACGAACGGAAACCATTAGCAATGTTTCCGTCACCATTGATATCAATGGTGACTGAAACGAAAGCTCTGGTTTCAGTTTGACTTTCCGTTGCGCGGTTCACCCAACGGAAACCTCCGACTGAACCCTGGAAGGGAAAGCCAACGCTGATGTGAACAGGCCCTAACCTGGCCGACTGGTTGCTAGGAATGTACTACCTGACAACCCCAATTAAAAGACTGGTTGTTAGGGAGGATATCCGTTGTAACCAGACTGTCCAACAGGACTTGGCTATTCATCTCAGCCTGCATTATTAATCAGATTTTTCCAAAATTAAAATGAGGTGGAAGTCCCTTTAAAGGCGTTTTCCCACAATATTCTCCTCATTTATGGCATATTCACGTGTGGCCACCCTCCCAAGTGGTTTCCGCTTGGTCACTGGAATTTATTGTAATTATTCATAAGGGTGACCTTTAGACTTCCTAATTAGTAATTATTTCATCCTGTCGATCACTAAGCAGCCAATGTGTTTGGTTGGCATTGCTGTGAAACAATCCAAAGACTGCTGGTGACAGGCAGACCTCTGTGCTCTTGTGAAGATCTGCCTGTGTAATCCATATTCAGGTTGCAAATGCTGGCAGTGCATATTGATACGAAAGGGGGCCTGTTACATGTGTCTGTACCCTTAAAGGGGTATTCCCATCTTGGAAATTTAGGACATATCTACAGGATATGCCATAAATGTCCAAAATGCGAATACCCCTTTAGTTTTTTTTATCATTGTCACTAAAGTGTATATCTACCTTTGAAGACCGTTTCAGAGCTTATATATAGATATAATCTATATAAAAGTTGGGTAAATGTGTAGATATTTTAGAGTCTGTGTCTGTATTACAGTCCAGAGCTGCATTCACAATTCTGCTGGTTTATCATAGGCAAAATTTAGCAAGTTTGACTTCAGAGTACTGTGCAGTGCCCGGTGTAAAAACTAAACTTCCCAGAATGCAAATCACCACAGCAAGCTCCGTGAAGACGTTGAGCCGGAGTTTAGCTCTGAATCCAGCAGAATTGGGAGTGCAGCTCTGTAGTATAATACATGCTGTAGCTCAGGATCAGTACAGTATAAGTAATGTATTTACAATATTGACATTTTTAGGTTGATTTATTCTATATGTAAATCTGTGAAACATGGCTTAAATGGCAGAATCTAAGTGAACCCCCCACAAATGTTATAAACATAGGAACAACAAGACCATGTACTATTAAGTTCTTCCACCTAATCACACACAGCGTTGAGGGGCATCCCCTAACCGTGGTGGAAGACCAGGCAAGGAGAATATAATTGTGACATATAGCTGCAAAGCATCACGGTCTTGAACTTCAAAAAGACGAATATCTCTGTGGAACCCATTGGACTAAATGTTAGATTTATGCGAATTAGTTTTTTAACAGACAACTGGGAGTGTTTTTACCAACTGGGAGTTGTGGAGAGGAGGGTATGACACTGACCAATCAGCATCACAACTTCTCATTGTTCCAGCCCAACTTCTTTCACTGAACAGTGTGATTGTGCACAGAGTGATTGTGCAGTGACAGATGCTGGGCTGGAACTTTGAGAAGTGTGTGATGCTGATTGGTCAGGGTCATACACTTCTCTCCACAACGCCCAGTTGGTAAAAACTAAAAACACGCCCAGTTGTCTATTAAGAAACTAATTTGCATAAATATAAAATTGCTCATAACTTGCTCAAAAATGATCGTTTTTCAAAATACAAACCACTGTTGTTATCTACATTACAGCGCCGATCACATTATGTAGGAGATAGGGCACTTATAATCTGGTGACAGAGCCTCTTTAACCCCTTCCCGCGATTGGGCGTGACTGTACGTCCAGAATGCAAGTGATTTCCCGCATTCGGGGGTACAGTTACGCCCAAGCTTCAAACTGTCACCATGTCATAGACAGTTGCCGAGCAGGACTCGCGGGCACAGGACCAATCAGAGTGGTCCTGTGTCGGAACGAGCTGTGATTGGCCAGTCAGTACTGACAGGCCAATCACAGCGCAGGAGCAGTGGTTTGCCGGCATCTCCGTCTCTGACAAGCTCATTCCTGTCAGAGAGCTTGTGAGAGTCGGAGACCAGAAGAAATACAGTGTAAAAGTGAAAAAAAAAAAACACGAAAAAACCCAGCGATCTGCCCCTTTTCTGCCCTTTTGTGCCCACTAACCAGTGATCACCCCCTTTGGTGCCCACTGGTTAAAGAGGCTCTGTCACCAGATTCTCAAATCCCTATCTCCTATTGCATGTGGTCGGCGCTGCAATATAGATAACAGTAACGTTTTTTTGTTTTTTTTTAAAAACGTTCATTTTTGGCCAAGTTATGAGCTATTTTATATATATGCAAATGAGCTTTGAAATGGACAACTGGGCGTGTTTTTTTTCGTATGTCCAACTGGGCGTGTATTGTGTTTTTAACTGGGCGTGTTTACTTGTTTTACTAACTGGGCGTTGTGAATAGAAGTGTATGATGCTGACGAATCAGTGACCAGTCAGCATCATGCACTCCTCTCCATTCATTTACACAGCAGCATCACGTTCTTACTAGAACGATGTGCAGCCACATACACAGACATTAACGTTAATCAAGTGTCCTGATAATGAATATACATTACCTCCAGCCTGGACGTCATGTGTATTCAGAATCCTGACACTTCTGAATCTTTTCTGTGAGATTCCAGCAAGCCACGCGTAATCTCGCGAGATTACGAGGTAAACAAGATTTCGTTTCCCTTGCTGGAAATCTCACAGAAAAGATTCAGAAGTGTCAGGATTCTGAATATACATGACGTCCAGGCTGGAGGTCATGTGTATTCATTATCAGGACACTTGTGTATGTGGCTGCACATCGTTCTAGTAAGAACGATGCTGCTGTGTAAATTAATGGAGAGGAGTGCATGATGCTGATTGGTCACTGATTCGTCAGCATCATACACTTCTCTCCACAACACCTAGTTAGTAAAACAAGTAAACACGCCCAGTTAAAAACACAATACACGCCCAGTTGGACATACAAAAAAAAACACGCCCAGTTGTCCATTTCAAAGCTCATTTGCATATATATAAAATAGCTCATAACTTGGGCAAAAATGAACGTTTTTAAAAAAAACAAAAAACGTTACTGTTATCTACATTGCAGCGCCGATCACATGCAATAGGAGATAGGGATTTGAGAATCTGGCGACAGAGCCTCTTTAAGAAAAAAAAAAAGATATATATAATATATATATTATATATCATTTCAGTCCCCCACAGTGTCCTTCTGACGTGCTGTGATCTGTCACCTGTCGCAGTACCTGGTCGCCATCACCCTGCTGTGTCCTTAGATTGCCCACTGCCCGAGTTCCCTGTTAGGTAGCAATGCCACGTCTCATTTAGTTTTTCCCCTGGTAGGTAGGGTACCCTTACTAATTGAATACAGCAGGGTCTGTTCTCATTCCACGGTTGAGAGTAGCGGTTTATTTTTTGATTAAAAAAATGTAAAAAATAAATAAAAAAATGTACAAATTTTTTTTAAAAAAAAAGCTACAAAAAAAATTTGTTCGTTAGTTAGGTAGCAAGAGTTTATTAGTATGGCCCAAAGAGTCTTCTCAGCCGAGGAAGCATATGAAATGCTGTGTTCCGACACGGACAGCGCGAGTGAAGGTGAAGAGCAGTTCGTGCTTCCATCTTCCTCTGAATCCAGTGACTCTGAGTCTGCACCCCCCAGTCGGCGCAGAAGAGCCGTAGGTCCTGCTCTGCCTGAGCTGACCTGGGAAGCTGCGGACAATTATACCCCCCAGGTGCCTGAGTCTACAGCTCCCTTAGGTATTCAAATTGAAATTACCGGTTTCTGCCCCATTGATTATTTTAAACTTTTTTTTTTCAGACGCCCTTTTAGAGTTAATGGTCCGGCAGAACAACATCTATGCGGAACAGTTTATCGCCCAGAACCCCGACTTTTATTATGGGAGAAGCCAAATCTGGACCCCCACAAACCCAGTGGAATTGCAGAAGTTTTGGGGCATATCTTTAAGTTTTGGTCTCATAAAAAAGCCCAGTATTAGAGACTATTGGTCCACTGATATTTTATAGAATACCCCCCTTTACCGCACAGTAATGACAAGGAAGCGATTCGAAGCCATCCTGAAGTTCCTTCATTACAATGATAATAGTCAGTGCCCACCCCCACAGGACCCAAATTTTGATAGGCTATATAAAATAAGACCATTGATTGCCCACTACTCCCACATTTTTTCCCAAGTTTATTCCCCCCCAACAAAATATTTAGGTGGATGAATCCCTAGTCAGCTTCAAGGGTAGACTGCACTTCAGGCAGTATCTACCCAATAAAAGAGCCTGGTACGGCATAAAGCTCTACAAGCTGTGCGAAAGTGCCACCGGTTACACGTACTCTTTTAGGGTTTATGAGGGGAAAGACTCCCATATAGATCCCCCAGAATGCCCCCCCCCTTCCTTGGAATTAGTGGAAAGATCATATGGGATCTTATCCATCCTTTACTTCGCAAAGGATATCATCTTTATCTGGACAACTTTTACAATAGTGTCCCATTACTAAAAGTTCTCTCGTTCAGATCCACCTTGGCGTGTGGAACAATCCGCAAAAATCAGAAGGGCCTCCCCAAAACATTGCTGGGTCAGATCCTAAAATTAGGAGAGAGCATAGCTGTCTGCAGCGACGATCTGCTCCTCCTAAAGTATAGGGATAAAAGGGACGTCCTTATACTGACCAGCAGAGGCAGCCTAGTCCCTGTACGTGGATCCACTACCCAAGTCCCAAAATCATATTGTGTACAGAAGTACAACAAGTATATGGGTGGCGTTGACCTGTCTGACCAGGTTATAAAACCATACAGCGCCATGCGCAAGACCACGGTATGGTATAAGAAGCTGTCTGTGCATCTTACACAGATGGCTTTATACAACGCCTTTGTCCTCTGCAGATATGCCGGCAGTGGGGATACGTTCCTGCAATTTCAGGAAAAGGTCATCAAGTCCCTGATATTTGGTGACCAGGAAGGAGAGGGCAGTTCATCCGGCTTTTCCGTCAGCATGATAATTCCCGGCCAGCATTTCCCCACAGAAATCCCCCCCACTGAAAAAAAACAGAAGCCCCCAAAAAAATGCTGTGTGTGTGCGCCAAGCGAGGCATTCGGAAGGACATCACATACCAATGTGAGACGTGTCCCACAAATACCGGCCTGTGCATGAAACAATGTTTCAAAATATATCACACCTCCTTGGATTTTTTATTTATTTATTCTTTATTCACCTTTTCTGTCTCCCATATTGGCCATGACCAATTATTCATTTTATTACTGACCAGCCCCATTTAAAATTTGATCTTTTAAAATTTGTAAAAAAAACTACCTAAAACAAAACTAAAAATTCTCACTATACCCGAGGGAGTGTCTGTCTCATCCAGGTTGCAAATCTGGGTGAGAGGAATAAATCCAGATGAGATTGGTTGTCTCAGCAAATCTTTTTTTGCTGAGGCCTTTGATTTATTTTTTGGGCTGGATTTTATGGAATGGTGGGTAGGTTGGTAGTGGGACCTGCCATTCCCTCTCCCTCCATTGCGGGTTTTCCAGGTTATCCCCCTTATTAACTAAAATTAAAGTATTTCTTATTATACCCCTAGATGAATAACTAGAGGGTTGTCACTTCACAATTTAAAAATTCTCACTATACCCCTAGATGAATACCTGGAGGGTTGTCACTTCACAAATTAAAAATTCTCACTATACCCCTAGATGAATACCTTGAAAGGTGTTACATTACAATCTAAATCTTCTCACTATACCGCTAGATTAATTCTTTGAGGGGTTTAGTTTCCTAAATGGGGTCACTTTTCTGGGTTTCTAATGTTTTGACACCCAGAGCCTCTGTTTTCATGACACAGGGCAGTAAATGCCATCGTAGTAGGACTCAGATGTTGCATGGTGCTCTTTACCTTCTGAGCCCCGCCACATGCTCAAACAGCAGTTTATCTCCACAAATGGGGTATTGCCGTATTCAGGAGAAATTGCGTAACAAACTTTGGGTGCTGTTTCTCCTTTAACCCCTTGTGAAAATTATGAATTTGGGGCTAAAGCAACATTTTCTTTGAAAAAAATCGAAATTTTATTATTTTACTGCCCAGTGTATGAAACACCTGTGGGGTCAAACTGCTCACTACACCACTTTAAAAATTCCTTGAGGGGTGTAGTTTCCCAAATGGAGTCACTTTTGGGGGGTTTCCACTGCACTGGTACCTTTACAAATGCGACATGGTGCAGAGAAATCAATCCAGCACTCCAAAAGCTAAATGGCGTGCCTTCCCTTCCGAGTTCTGCCGCTTGCCCAAACAGCAGTTTATGACCACAAGTTTGGTATTTACGTACTCTGAAGAAGTTGCTTTACGAATGTTGGGTTGCTTTTCCTCATTTATTTGTTGAAAAAAATAAAAATTTAGAGGTAAAGCTACATCTTATTGGAAAATAATGTAATTTTTATTTCACTGCTCAATTCTAATGAAATCTATGAAACACCTGTGGGGTCAAAATGCTCATTACACCCCTAGATGAATTCCTCAAGGGGTGTAGTTTTCTAAATGGAGTCACTTTTGGGGGGTTTCCACTGTACTGGTACCTTAGGAGCTTTACAAATGCGACATGGCGCAGAGAAATGAATCCAGCAAAATCAGTGCTCCAAAAGCTAAATGGCGTGCCTTCCCTTCCGAGTCCTGCCACTTGCCCAAACAGCAGTTTATGACCACATGTTTGGTATTTCCGTACTCTGGAGAAGTTGCTTTACGAATGTTGGGGTGCTTTTCCTCATTTATTTGTTGAAAAAAATAAAAATTTTGAAGTAAAGCTACATCTTATTGGAAAATAATGTAATTTTTCATTTTCACTGCTCAGTTCTAATAAAATCTATGAAACACCTGTGGGGTCAAAATGCTCACTACACCCCTAGATGAATTCCTCAAAGGGTGTAGTTTCCTAAATGGAGTCACTTTTGTGGGGTTTCCTTTGTTTCGGCACCACAAGACCTCTTCTAACCTGACATGGTGCCTGAAAAATAATCTAAGAAAAGGAAGGCCCAAAAATCCTCTAGGTACTCCTTTGATTCTGGGTCTTTTGTTTCAGTCCAGTAGCGCACTAGGGCCACATGTGGGATATTTCTAAAAACTTCAGAATCAGGGCAATAAATATTCAGTTGTGTTTCTCTGGTAAAAACCTTCAGTATTACAGGAAAAATTGATTAAAATGTAATTTCTGCAAAAAAAAATTACATTTGCAAATTTCCCTTCCACATTGCTTTAATTCCTGTGAAATGCATAAAGGGTTAAGAAACTTTCTAAATGATGTTTTGAATACTTTAAGGGGTGCAGTTTTTAAAATGGGGTGATTTGTGGGGGTTCCTCATATATAAGGCCCTCAAAGCCACTTCAAAACTGAACTGGTCCCTAAAAAAATAGGCTTTTGAAATTTTCTTGAAGATTTGAGAAATTGCTGCTAAACTTATAAGCCTTGTAACGTCCTAAAAAAATAAAAGGATGTTCAAAAAACGATGCCAATCTAAAGTAGACATATGGGAAATGTTAGCTAGTTACTATTTTGTGTGGTATAACTATGTGTCTTACAAGCAGATACATTTGAATTTAGAAAATGCAAATTTTCTCTAAATTTTGGTATTTTTCACACAAAAATATTGAATATATTGACCAAATTTTTTCACTAACTTAAAGTACAATATGTCACGAGAAAACAATCTCAGAATCGCTTGGATAGGTAAAAGAATTCCCAAGTTATTACCACATATAGTAACACACGTCAGATTTGAAAAATGAGGCTGTGTCATTTGGTCCAAAAGTGGCTGGGTCCTGAAGGGGTTAAATACATTTTAATTTAATATTTTCTGTGTCCTCAAGATCCACGCGTTGCAGCATTCCCCAATTCGAGAGGGACCTATTCACTCTGAGCATTCTAGTTCTAAATAGAATGACAGAAATACAGTGAAGACGGACACAGGCAGATCAATAAGAGAAATGGAGCAGGGGATGTATTAAATCTTAATTCCACTGCAGAATAATATGTAATTTATTGAAAAGTTGGGTGACAGCCTGTATGGGCACTATAATGGCTGCCACCTTTGAAGAAAATACTTCCCCAAGAGCATGACCCATGGTGGCTGCAAACCTCTGACTGCATACACAAACAAATATTCAGTAATTAGGTTTAGTGTTTACAGGAGGCTTTTTCTCATACCTTGATGTGGTCCATCATAAGCTGCTTCTGGGCGTAAAGGAGGGAACAGTCTGGACACTTAAATACGGAAACTTTCTGGTGCTCGAGATGCTGGTCGAAGTGACGATAGAGCAGCGGCTGCATCGTGAACACGGTGTCACACATGGAGCATTTGTAGATAATTCTGGAAGAAACAGTAGGAACAGTCTAGATAATTGCACTTGCTGACAGACATCCCTTAGAGAATCATTCAGGAAAAACATGTTAAATAAAAGGTCTAATAAACTTTGAATGTACAGAGACGGAAGCCAAGCAACTGTTGGGGGCTCAGTATTTATTTTTCTTCCAAATAAATTATGTGAACATGCAGGAGGTCTCTCCTTCACAAGTACCTCAGTGGAAAAAGCCGCTGAAAAGAATGGTGGCCACAAATTCTGGGCCCTCCTGTCCTGGAGCAGAAGTGGTGGTGTGTGGCTTGGCTTGAACCAAGTAAGAGATGTATTTAGAATCTATGTGAGCCTTCCTCCTTTATGTAGGACTCTGCTTCCTGGAACCGATACATTGATGACGTCTCTAGACTATATGCAAAAATGTAAGACACTCTACTGGATGGTAGTTTTATAAAGTGAAGCTCCACCTATAAATAACAATAGCTTCACAGTCAGAAAATATAAAATCTAGCATTTTTGTAATGTATTTTATTGCCTTTTTTTATGCAGAAAAATCAGTTGCTAGCTGGAAACAGTCAACAATCGGTTGTCGATGGATATAATCTTATTTTTATCACTTTTTAAAAGGCAGTTTTCACACATTCCATTTTTGCAGCAGTTTTGGATGGCATGCCTTACATGGCCGACGTAGCCTGAGCCAAATGGTTTCAGCAATTTTGCATCCCAGGAGAACATAAAGTACTGTGAGGCTGCTCGCCCATGACATACCCTCAATACAACATATGAGACATTAAAAGGTCCATTGTTGTGTCAGTTACCACTATAACATTCATGAGATACCATTTGCCTTGGGTATTATCATTTAATGGGAAATTATTTCATGGTTAAACGCAAGGAAGAAGTTAGTTGAAATTGGGCGTGGCACTACCAGTCCCAGTATGACTCCCAGTGCCCATGACCAGAGCATGGAGAAAGAATTAGCCTTTATTTAGTATGCCCTGTATTTTTGTAAAACTTTACCAAGATGAAAGTGGCACTTTACAGAATATCTCCACCCAGTGGCGTATCTATAGGGGGTGCAGATGTGGCAGTCACACCTGGGCTCTGCTGTGGGGACTAGTTATACATTTTGAATTGGGGCCCTAGAGTTTTCAATTACATGTCTCCAGCTAAATGTTTAGAAAAATCAAATTAATACTGCAAGCACAGATGTAGACTGAGATGGCATGACTGCTGCCAAGATGGTTTTTCCACCCTCAGCTGACAGACAGCACATTAAGTTTCTAACATTAAGCTAGAAAACCTATAGTATATACCACCAAAATAAAGCCCCGTTTCTGCTGAAAAAAAACCATACCAAATTTGGGGGAAGGGGTTAAGGACCTCTTCTTGCAGTCATTTAACCCCTTATAGGCACAGTCAAAGTCATAACTTTTTTATTTTTCTATCGACTATGGCCCCATGCACACGACCGTGCCCGCAATCACGGGATTGCGGGCACAGCCGGCCGCCGACTGCCACCCGCACTTTCGGCCCGTGCTCCCATACAAAGTATGGGAGCACGGCCCGCAAAATGAAAAAGAATGGACATGTTCTATAATTTTCGGAACATTTCTACGGCACGGACACCCACCCGTAGTGCTACGGAAAGGTGTCCACGTTCAATGAAAGTGAATGGGCCCATTTTTACGGACCACAATTGCAGTCCGCAAAAACTGAGGTTTTTACGGGCGTGTCCATGGGGCCTTAGTTGTATGAGGGCTTGTTTATTTGCGGGACAGGGTGTATTTTTATCAGATCATATAATGTACTGGGAAACTGAAAAAAAAAAACAAAAAAAACCTTGTGGGGTGGAATGGGAAAAAACGGATTCCTCCATTGTTCTTTGGGTCTCATTTTTACGGTGTTCACTGTGCATTAAAAACAACATGTTAACTTTATTTCGCGAGTCAATACGATTACGGCAATACCAAATTTCTATTGTTTGTTTCATGATGTACTATTACAAAGAAAAAAACTATTTAAAAAAATGTTTTGTGTCGCCATATTCTGAGACCCATAACTTTTATTGGTATTAAAATTATACTGGGGTAGCGCACGTGCAACGTAACGGTACGTTAGATGTCACTAAATGGTTAATAAGAACTTTTATGGTTTCCCTCAGCAGATAAAATTCTGTTCTGGTTATGTGATGAACACATAGGTGCACGCCTCATTACAAGACACAGCTCTGATGCACATACTGTAACTGTAACGAGCCGTGCACCTGTGTCCATCACATGACCATGGACAGAATTTTATCCCATGGAAGTGAACAATGAATGTTCCTATTGAATGAAACCAAGCAGAGATCTTGAAAACCATGAGGATGTGCTGCAGAAAGTATATTGGAAAATGTTATAATTTTTCAATATACAGAAGAATAACCTGAAACTGGTATACAGAGGTGTCCTTCCGTACCTTTCCTCTTATAGCAACATATCATGAGACGTGTGAGACGAGGTGACCAGCTTTAAAAGAAAAACATGATTTTGCGATACTCTGTCACGAGATGGCTATGATTTATGTGTCTATGTATGGCCACCTAGTGGTTGTGATGTGAATTGCAGCCTGTCAAGGATTTTGCTAGCAAGTCGCGATATTGTATTGAATTGGTTTCATGAGAAAAAGGAGACTATAAACAAATTCAAGCTAAGGTAAGGGAGTCCACATGTGTACCCATTAAAATGAATGACCCCTTTAAAAATAGTTTGCTTAGTAAAGCTCCAAAGTTCGTCTTGTATGTAATTACGGTGAAACACAGAATAATACCTATTTATATCTCGGTTAAAAGCAAAACAATGTCTTCGCCCCCTGAAGTAAGCAATATGATGTTTTTCACTAAATCCACTTGTGTTCTTTCTATCTTGAGCATTTTCTTAAGAGTTTTGCATTTTTTATAAGGAGAGAGAAACCATTAATGATAGATGAGCACCTCCCCCACAGTTCCTCATATAACCTGGCTGAGGAAAACAAGGATAAAGCAGTGGGAGAGTCTACAAAGTCTTTCTAATGTTGTCTACCTAAATCCTCGGTGAATGCCATGGGTCCATGAAAACAAACCCGATAAGGAGAATAACAGCAAATTACTGTCACCCGCCTGTCAAAGCAGATACAAGAAAACTTATAGGACTTCTAAAACCTTTCCAATGACTTTAGCGTCTTGTCACTAAATTCCTGCCTCTCAGTTTCGTTGTCTGTTAGACAGGTTGAGTCAAAAGTGAGGAACCACCAAATCATCTTAAAAAGGAAAACTCCTACGTTTACCAGTTTCCAGCTGAAAGCTGATTCATTTCTTTATATATTTTCATAGCTGTCGGAGTTCTGTTTTTCTGATACAGAGCTTCAAGTCTTTCGGCATAGACATAGAATTAAAATACAACATTCTGGCTGCCTGCAGCCTCCACTAGGGGGAGTGTAGGAGCTTACTGCATACTGTTTATACAGTGAACTCAATAATAAAATAGTATGCAGTAAGTGTCCTCTAGTGGTGACTGCAGGTAGCCAGCATTTTATCTTTCAAATCAATATCTATGCAGGGGACTTAGAGTTCTGTATCACAAAAATACAGCTCAGACCGCTATAAAGATATATTAACCCCATGGCGAAATGTGACATACATGTACGTACGTACGTACGTACGTACGTACGTACGTACGTACGTACGTACGTACGTGAGAGCTGCCAAGTTGGATAGTGGAGTGGGCTCACAGGCTAAGCCTGCTCCATACTTTAGTGGGTGTTGGCTGTAACATACAGCTGAGAGCTCACTGCATTTGCCGGGATCGGAGATATCTTTGATCCCGGTCTTTTAACTACCCAGATGCCACGGTCAATAGCAACTGCAGCATCTTAGCCATTAGAAAGAGAGGGCAGTCCCCTCTGACAGCCCATTGGCCCCCTGCGATGCAATCGCGGGGTGCTGATGGTTGCCATGACAGTCTGGGGACTCAATGAAGGCCCCCAGGTCTGCCATCTTAATGTTCCTATTGGGGTCCTGCCTCTGGCCAGTAAAAAATACGTAAGTGTTGCAGTATATTGTGCAAGAAATCCAACGTTCAATTCCCCTAGGGGGACAAAAAAAAAGTAAAACAAAAAATGTACAAAAAAAATATTAAAAGTTAAAAAACTCCCCTTATCCCATTTTTTATTCTATAGTAATGTAAAACAATAAAAATTAAAATAATTGGTATCGCTGCAACTGTAAAAGTCCAAATTATTCTAATATAATTTTATTAAACCCCCACGGTAAACGCTGTAAAAAAAATAAATAAAGAATGTTAGATTTACTGTTTTTTGGTCACCATCTCCAACAAAAAAATGAAATAAAAAAAAGTGATCAAAAAGTCTTATATACTGTAAAGCCCTGTTCACACAAAGTTTTTTGCCGCGGCAAAAAATGTCCGAAATTGACTCACATTGATTTCAAATGGGAGGTGGAGGTGTTTTTTTACCGCCAGCAAAAAAACAAACACTCGTGGGAAAAAGAAGCGACATGCCCTATTTTGAGGTGTTTTTTTCCTCAAAAACCCCATTGAAATCAATGGGAGACGGAAATAAACGCGTTTTTTTTGCCGCGATTTGACGAGTTTTTTTGCCAAAAACCGCTCGTGGTTATTCCATCTTTCCGTTGAAGAGATCGCTAAAAAAAAGCCTTAAAAAAAAAAAAAAAACGCGGCAAAAAAAATGCGTCAAAATTTGCGGCAAGAAACGAGTGTGGTGCAAAACCACTTAAAAAAACCGGAGCTGATTTTTCCAGGCAGAATTTTCTTCCTGCAAAAAACTGCGTGGACAGGGCCTAAAACAGCACCAATAAAAACTACAGCTCGTCCTGCAAAAATAAGCCCTCATAGGCTGGGTTCACACAGAGTTTTTTGACAAATTTTTTGACGAGGAAACTGCACCACAAAACTCATCAAAAACGGCCCGAAAATGCCCCATCTTCAGGCGTTTACGCCTCTGACCTCCCATTGACATTAATGGGAGGCAGAGAAAGCGTATTTCGCAGAGTTTTATGCCCGCGGCGCTCAATGGCCGCAGGCGAAAAACGGCACAAAAAAAAAATCGGCGTGCGTGGAGAGGAAAATCTGCCTCAAACTTCCAAACTAAATTTTTAGGCAGAATTTCCACCTGCAAAAAACTCTGTGTGAACCCAGCCATATCGCACAATCGACAGAAAAAAAAGTTTTTGGACTCTCAGAATATGGAAACACAAAACAATTTGTTTTTTACCAAATATTTTTTTAATTGTAAAAGTAGTAAAACATAAAACAAACTATATGAACTTGGCATCGTCGTAATTGTATCGAAATAAACTTAACATGTTTTTATCGCTCGGTAGACACACTAAAAACTGAACCCAAAACTCAATGTTTTTTTCCCATTTCACCCTACAATTTTTTTTTCAGTTTCCCAGTACATTATATGGGTCTATTGAAAACTGCAACCCATCCTGCAAAAAACAAGCCCTCATACGGCTAGGACGACAAAAAGAAAAAAAATTATGGAATGTGGGGGGAAAAGAGAAAATGACAAAAATGAAAATGTGCTGCATCTTCAAAGCGCTAAAAAATTGATCAGAGCAGAATGGTGTTCCTTAAAAACAACATGAAGCTAAAAAGGTGGAGATTAAGGCCCCATGCACACGAACGTGCTTTTGCGGCCGCAATTCCCCCGAAAATCCACGGGAGAATTGCGGTCCCATTCATTCCTATGGGCCCATGCACATACCATGTGGTTTTCACGGTCCGTGCATGGCCCATGTCTTATTACGGCCGTGTTCTGCGGTTACAGGCTCAAAGGAAATAATGGACGTGGCCATGTGCACGGCCCGCAATTTGCAGGCGGCTCGCGGATGACACTCCGCGGCCGGCCGACCCGAAAATCACGGCCGTCTACGTGGCTACGGTCGTGTGCATAAGGCCTAACTTTATGCGGACAAGCAGACCTATCCAGGGGAAAACAGGATTTTTAAAGGGGGATTCCAAGTGTGTTGGAGATGACAAAATGCCCCCTAATTTTATTCATTTTGGCAATTTTCTTAATGCAGTCCATCACACATCAGGTGGTTTAGGGGTTAGTATTAGTTTTCTTGTAATGTTCCTAGTGGCCTCAAGTAATTCAGAGGTTAATACCCAATGTCTATGTTGGTCTAGGAAGATGAATGAGTTTATATGGTTATGCATTATTCATGGTGGTCTAGGGTAGTTTTATGTTAAAGGCGTTTTCCCATAATCAATATTTATCACCTATCCACAGCATAGGTGATTAATATGTGATCAGTGGGTTATCCGACCACTGGGAGCCATGCCGATCACGAGAATTGGCTTACCTTACCATTAGGAATGGAGTGGTACTGCGCATGCTCGGCCAACGACCTATTAATTTCTATCGGGTTGCTGAAGATCGCGCTAGGCATCCCCTTAGAAATAAATGGAGCAGTGGTCGAACATGTGCAGTACCGCTCCATTCCTATGGGGCTCCCAGGAATAACAAGGTAAGACCGTTATCTTGATTGGTGAAGGTCCCAGTAGGGGACCCCCACCGATCAAATATTTATCACCTATACTGTGGAAAACCCCTTTAATATCTCATAGTCCTGGAAGTCTAGGGTGGTTAATCTAATAATTTGGGGGGTTTAATATGGTGAAGGAGCTAATGATAGGGCAGTCTAGGGTAACAAAGCGTACCGATAATTTCGTTTTATGTTATCTAAATAGGTCTCTATCACAGTGACCAAAAGAAACAGTTGCATGCCAAGTTCAGCTCTGCTACATGTTTAGGTTTGCATAGTTCAGAGAAAAAAGATGCACAATACATACTTGGGTTCTCCTATCTTCACCCCTGGGTGCTGAGTGTACGCATGAGAGTGGGTGCTGGGAGCCGATTTAAATGCCATCGGACAGATAGGACATTTGTAGAACACTTCACAATGGGAGCCTTGAATGTGACACTTCAGTGCAGCGATCTCTGAATACACCACATTGCAATGAATACACCTGAAAAGAAAACAGTAAACATAAAAGAAAAAAATTACTGTAAAGATAGATGTGGGTTTTTATTGTTATTTTTTAGATAAAATACACACCTTTCCATCTGGATCCCTTAAACTTAAATTTTTTAATCAGTTGAGTTTTATATAATCAGGCCATTTGGACACCCTCCGCTCCTCCTTCCTTAACCATAATGGAGGCTGTCTATGTATTACATTGTTGGCCATTTATTTGGACACTTGGTGAAACTCTTTTAATGGCTGGATAGCATTTTTAACACCTTGACAGAAGAGGACCATTCCAATATTACCATTTAGTAGAGATTTTTTTTTTTGTAGGCTCTTTATTACGTTCTTTTTATGCTCTTTTAAACTTGTGTATCCTGCTTTCTGCAATAGAACGGCCGGAGCTGAGCCCCCTGCGTAAGACTAGGCCACATGACCAGGTGAAACCGGAAGGGGAGGAGCTTGCGACACGAGGTGGACAGGCAGCGCTCTGGTTTGAGCGCCAGTCTGTCCGGAAACACAGTGAGGAACAGTTGTCTCCTCTGCTCTCTCCGTCCTCCGGCTTCCCCCGTGTCTCCATGGACATCCAGGTAATCCTGGATCAGCTGCGTTCTATTGCCGGCGAGCGTAGGTCCGATTGGCTAAGGACCCAGCTCGCCGGTCTAGTCGATGGCCCGGCTGGGCCTGGCTCACCCGGTCCTGCGGGTGGGCCTGTTAGTGATTTGGAGGCAGGGGAGGAGGAGATTGCGGGGGGATCGCAGGATTGCGTTCCCCAGGGCGGGCGGCAGAGTCGGTCGAGGAGGGCGTAGCCGCCATCCCATTTGAGCCCGGCTGTTACTCCCCGGGTCCGGCACAGGGTTGGGAGCCCCTCCAGGGTCCCTGGAGACCGGAGGGCTGGGCGCCTCACCTGCAGGCCACAGGCCCCGGTCTGGCAGGAATCCCGCTTCCCGGCCAGATCCATCGACACCAGGTGGTTCGGTCCCCATGAGGCGGGGGACGCCACCTGGCTCTAGGTCAGTCTCTCCTGGATCGGTGTTGGGCCGGCCTGGCGATGGTCCAGTCGGGCGGCCCACCTGTGCACAAGATGGACGTCCTAATACTGGGAGGCGGCCACGGTCGTTGGTCGTGCGGGGTATCGGCGGCAGGCGGCGTCCCGCTGGCTGTGTGTCGGATGCTCGTCGGCCTTCCAGGGCTTTGACGGCGGTGGAGATCTTGCCTGGGGTGGAGGGTAACATGAGTTGCCCTCCAGGTTCGTCGGGTGCGGTTGGATGATAGGGCCAAGGGGAGGTGTATGTTTGTTTTGAGGAGCCGTTGGGGGCTCATTTAAAATCGGAAGTTAAGGAAAAGATATGGAAGGATTAGTATGTAGAGATCCCCTTGGAGAAGTTCAACCTAGATAAGGCCAAGCGGATTGAGTGCAAAAAGGATGAAGAGGAGAAACGGAGGTATCGGCTGATACCTCAGACGTTTCCTAATTGGTTGCAGGCGTTTGCCATCTTGACGAGTGTGTTTGGGGAGAAGGCGCCAGATAATTGCTCGGGCCTTTTTTGCTATATGGATGCCATTGGGGAGGCTTATAGGGTGTATGGGGGAATGACGTGGCTTAGGTATGATGAGCAGTTCCGGCAAAGGAAGGCGGTTTGCCCGAATATACGGTGGGACCAGAAGGATATTGAGTTGTGGTTGAGGGTTATGGCAGCGATGCGTTTTGGGAGGGAGTCCTCTCCAGGGGCGGCCGGGGGGTGCGGCCAGTATAGTCAGTAGGGGACTGGGGGACAGTCATGTACTTCCTCAGGGGGTAGGTCGGGGCTTTTTTAACAATTCAATGAGGGTCAGTGTAAATTTGGAGCAGGCTGCAAATTTAAACACTCCTGTTCGGTCTGTAGCGGGGCATCCCATGGCGCGTCAAGATGTTTTAAGAAAGGAAAGGTGAGAGGAAGCACAGCAGGTAGCCATGGGATTGATGCCGGTGAAGTTGGGAGAGATGCTGCCGTATCTAAATAGGTACCCGGATAGGGAGAAGGCGAGTTTGTTGGAGGGGGTTTTCGGGTCGGTTTCCGAATCCCCCCCCCTTCTCATGTTTTCCCTTTTTGGTTACATAATTTAAAATCTGCGCGGGTTTACCCGACTGTTGTGCCGAGAAATTGAGTAAGGCAGTGCGGCTGGCGGGTCCTTTTTTGTCCCCTCCTTTCGTTGACACGGTAGTCTCCCCATTGGGTGTCGTGCCTAAGAAAGAGCCCAATAAGTTTCGGTTAATACATCATTTGTCGCATCCGAGGGGGGGTTCGGTGAATGATGGGATTGATCCAGCGCTTTGTTCTGTTGTTTATACGTCCTTTGACGCGACGGTTGAGTGGGTTCAGCAGTATGGTCGGGGAGCTCTCATGGCGAAAATGGACGTGGAGTCAGCTTTTCGTTTGCTTCCAGTGCAACCCGAGAGTGTTCGGTTATTGGGCTGTTACTGGAAGGGTCCGTTTTTTGTGGACAGATGTCTTCCGATGAGCTGCTCCATTTCCTGCGCCTATTTTGAAGCCTTCAGTTCATTCTTGGAATGGATGATTTGTGAGGTGGCGGGTGTTGCCTCCGTCATCCATTACTTGGAAGATTTCCTTTGCGTGGGGCCGGTGGGCTCACCTGTTTGCGGGAACTTGTTGGCAACGGCAGAGTGGGTGGCTGGTCGTTTTGCAGTGCCCCTTGCGCCTGACAAGACGGAGGGTCCGAGGTCGCTTCTAGTGTTTTGGGGAATCACGATAGATTCCGAGAGCATGGAATGCAGGCTCCCCCAGGACAAATTTGAAGATTTGAAGTTGCTAGTAGGCAGGGCGTGCCACCTGAGGAAGATTAAGTTGCAGGACTTGCAATCTCTCCTGGGGAAGCTTGACTTCGCTTGCCGCATCATGCCTATGGGGAGGGTTTTCTGTAGGCGTTTGGCGAGGGCTACGGCGGGAGTGAAGGCCCCACATCATTTTATTCGGTTGGGGGAGGAACAACGGGAGGATCTGAGAGTGTGGTGTGACTTCCTGGGGCAGGTCGATTATCATGGTGGTTGAGAATGTTGATTGGGATTTGTTCACGGATGCTTCAGGGAGCGTGGGTTTCGGGGCCTATTGCGGGGGGCAGTGGTGTGTGGGTCAATGGCCTTTTAAGTGGGTGGAAGTGGGTTTAGTACGTAACCTGGCATTTTTGGAGTTGTTCCCTATTGTGGTGGCGGTGGCTATTTGGGGGGACAGGTTTAGGAATAAGAAGGTACGTTTCCATTGTGATAACATGGGGGTGGTGATGGCAATTAATAATGTTTCAGCGTCATCTCCCCCTGTTTCTTTGTTGAGACATTTGGTCCTACTTTGTCTGTCATTGAATGCTTGGGTTACAGCTGTTCACGTCCTGGGAGTGGATAACTCAATTGCGGATTCTCTTTTTTGCCTGCAGTGGGATCGGTTTCGGCAGTTGGTCCCAGAGGCAGATGCGATAGGGCTCACATGCCTTCAGCACTTGTGGGAGCTGGTTTAGAGGGAGCGAATCGACTGATCCGGTCTTCATTGGCTCCGGGGACGTGGACCGCTTATGAGACGGCCTGGCGCGAATGGGAGGCTTGGCTGGTTGTGTTGGATGGAGTGGTTTCTTATGAGGATCAAGTGGTGGCGTTGTTGACATTTTTGGGTCACGTGTCTGCTGCGGGCTGGTCGGTGGCAAAGGTTAATTGCTTTGTAGCAGCCCTAGCATTTGGTTTTAAATGGAGGCATTTATGGGACGCCACAAAGGAATTTTTGGTAGGCCAGGCTCTGAGGGGGTTTAGACGGCGGCGGCCGGTATAGTTTTGGCTATTGGAGAAATTGGGGATGGCAGCGAATGTTTTGTGCATGTCTGTGTATGAATCTGTGTTGTTTCAGTTGGCGTTCTCTTGGTGCGCTACGGGTAGGGGAATTGGTGTCACCCAGTGGGGTGCGGCCGGAGGGGTTGTTGACGGACGATGTGGTGCACTTGGGGGATCGGGTGGACTTTTGGACTCGTCGTTCCAAAACGGATCAGAGGGGGAGGGGGCGGCGAGTGGTATTGAGGAAGGTCGGGGGTTATGTGTCCGGTTCGCTCTTTGGAGGCTTATTTCGGGTATGGCCAGTTTAAGTAAGGGTGGGCCTTTGTTATGTCATGAAGATGGTAAGTTTTTGTGGAGGTATCAATTCACCATGGTGTTCCGCAAATGCTTGTCATGCGTGGGTCTGGATGAGAAGGCTTCTGTGCCGCATTCGTTTCGGATAGGGGCCGCCCTGGAGACGGTGGAGTGGGGTCTTGGGCCTGATACAGTGCGTCGTATAGGGAGGTGGGAGTGCCACCGGTTCAGGCTGTATGTTCGCCCCCATCTTGTGTGATCTTAGGGGAGGGGGAGTGTCGTTGCCGGGATGTTAGGTTTAGCTAGGAATGCGTGGGACAATGCTTCGGTGTCATAATTGCGTATATATTAACGGTTGCTGATTTTTTCTTTCAGATCCCTCCCAGTGTCTGGTTTGGATTTTTGGGTATTCCTATGTCCATTGGGGCGCGTTGCGGGCCGACATTCGTCCAGAAAGGCGGCAGCTGGGGTTTTCCAGGGAGACGGCTGTCGTGTGCTGGCTTGGTTTCTGTGGTATGTCTTGGGGGAGTGTTCTGCCTGAGTTTCATCACTGTGCGATGTTGGACCGTGCTCCTGATGTATTGGTTCTGCATATTGGGGGGAATGATCTGGGGGTGCGGCCGTTTCGGGAATTGATCCGGGACATAAAGTACGATCTCCTGTGGTTGTGGGTGGTTTTCCCTCGGGTGACTGTGGTGTGGTCGGAGATGGTGCATCGGCAAACGTGGAGATCGGTGGAGTTGGTGGGGGGTATTAACAGGGCTCGTGTGAAAGTGAACAGGGCTGTGTCTGCATTTGTGGTGCGGAATGGTGGAGTGTTCGTGAGACATTATGATTTTGAGGAAGGTACGGGCAATTTTTGGCTGGCTGATGGGGTGCATTTGACTGCGGTGGGAATTGCCCTGTGGGCATTACGTATTCAGGAGGGAATCGAATGTGCCATTTTGTTGAGGGGGAACTTGCATACTTGAGGTGGTCAAGGTATGCTCGTTGTGGTGGGTTTTGGGGGGTCCTTGGAGTTGGTTAAAATTGGTGGGGGAGGGATTCATACTGGTGATGGTCCCTCCCAGATTAAACATGGTGGGGGATCTGGCTTATATGGGCTCCTGCTGGGTGGGGTCTTGGCTAGCAAAATGGAAATGCTTCAGCCATCTGCGGTACGCACAGTGCCCCATAGCCTGTAGCAGGACGGCTGGGGGTAAAAAATACAGATATGGGCAGAATGGTGCCAGATCCTTCTTATTAGCTCCAAGAACCTTCCCAATTTTCCGTATGGGTGTATATGGGTTTCACGTGAATGATGTTTGTATGGGGGGTTTGCGTGGAATGGTTATTATGTTATGGTTATTTATTTGGTATTTGTTACTGGTATTAATGTGGTGTTTTTCTGTTTTTGTTAATAAAATGGCTGCTGTGGCCAATTCATTCCTGCTCTAAGTCTCAGTGTCACCATTTGGTGAAAGAAAGGTAAAGGGTAGCTTAAAGAGGCTCTGTCACCAGATTATAAATGCCCTATCTCCTACATAATCTTATCGGCGCTGTAATGTAGATAACAGCAGTGATTTTTATTTTGAAATACGATCATTTTTTAGCAAGTTATGAGCAATTTTAGATTAGTTTCTTAAAGAACAACTGGGCGTGCTTTTACTTTTGACCAAGTGGGTGTTGTAAAGAAGTGTATGAGGCCGACCAATCAGTGACCAGTCAGCGTCATACACTTCTCATTGTTCCAGCCCAGCATGATCCACAGCCCACACTGATTGTGCAGTGAAAGTAGCTGGGCTGGAACAATGAGAAGTGTATGAGACTGATTGGTCACCGATTGGTCGGCCTCATACACTCCTCTGTACAACACCCACTTGGTCAAAAGTAAAAACACGCCCAGTTGGTCTTTAAGAAACTAATCTAAAATTGCTCATAACTTGCTCAAAAATGATCGTTTTTCAAAATAAAAACCACTGCTGTTATCTAAATTCCAGCGCCGATCAGACTATGTAGGAGATAGGGCACTTATAATCTGGTGACAGAGCCTCTTTAAGGGAGTTGGGAATGTTACACGAAGTTAATGTTTAAGGGTTACAGAACCTTACTGTTTATCCCACGGTCATGTTTTCCTTGAGCAATGGACATTACGTTTTCTAAAAGAAAAGATGAACTTACCGGAAGCCGATCCTGCGGGTGTAGTGCAGGCAGTTCTTGGTGATGTGAGTCTGGAAATGTGCCGACCTACAGATGGCGCCACACTCAGGGCAGGTGAAGGGGGACTTGTGTTGATGGACGCGCTGATGACATGCAAAGCTGCACTGATTCGGAAGCAGCATCATACAAATGCTACATGTCTTCTATAAAAAGAAAAATGACACAAGACCTCACCGTTAAATTACATTAAAGTGGGGGCCCCAAGTGGTGGGGCAGGAGGACTAGTGATCAGGTGGGCATCACATGGGGTGGACTTACCCTTATTACCTCCCACCAGCACTATGATTGTTACATTCACCTGGCATATATATATATATATATATATATATATATATATATATATATATATATATATATATATATATAAAATCTTAAAGGGGTTTTCCAGGACTATAATATTGACTCACTATCCTTGGGATGGGCCGTCAATATTAGATCGGTGGGGGCCCAGCAATCAGCAGCAAGAAGAAGCGCCGCATCCCCTTCATTATTTATCAGGCACAATGCCGTATATTTGGTAGTGGCTGTGACTGGTATTGCAGCTCAGTCTCATTCACTTTTAAAGGGAATTTTACACTGGCAGATTATCGTGCAGACGAGCGTTATAGCGTTATATATAAAAGGCCCTTTACTCCGATCGCTCGTCCCCATCCATCATATCTTTTCGTTTTTTTAAAACGATACGACCAGCAGATGATCGTTCATCTGCTGATCGCTGCCCTGTTTACACAGGGCAATTATCGGCAACGAGCGTTACATGAATTCTCATCTGCCCGATAATCGCCCAGCGTAAAGGCACAGCTAGATAGGCCATCAATATTTTGCAACTTTCTAATATACTTTGCTTGCTGTCTAATATACTCTGTGCTTGCGGTCGGTGAATGGGATCATTCTTATTTACATCCAAAGATCAAAATCCTGTCCTCATCATGCCCAGCTGACGCAGGTGCATTACATTACAGGAAAGAGGCTTGATACACTGTAACGAGACATGCATCTGTTTTAGTAGAACATGATCAACCTCTGAATGTAAACAGGATTGTTCCCATTCACTGATGGAAAGCACAGATATTAAAATTGTTAGAGAATTCAAACACAGTATAATAGAAAGTTGTAGAAATTATCATTACACAATACAATAGTATGTTTAACCGAAATATCACTTGTGGCCAGCAGGTGGTGCAACTCCCATTCAGTTATATTTTAGTATTGCCGAGAACTACAAGAGACTTTCCGCCCATAGTATCCTCTTGGCTATATAAAATGTGTGTTCCTTAATTTATAATTTTGTATGATTATATCACCTCAGCGTCAAATCTCTAATATTCTGACTTATTATTAGGAACAAATTAATATGGAATCATTTTATTACATGTTGCACCAACAAGGAAACAGGTGGCTGCTGTAGATGGAAGTCATTCATCAGTGGACGGGTCTGTCATACCATTTACTAGAAAGTGCTGACTGGAAATACTTATGGACACAACTATGTTAAGTATAGCGCCAGCCGCGTAGACTCCAGACACAGTGGCCAAATAACACGTCACTTGCTGCAATATCACCATCACAGGAAAACAGCTTATAGTCAGTAAATCCTAAACTTTACAGAAGCAGAATACACCTAGAATTAGTATTACATATCTGATGAATCTGTGCTTATTTATCATCTTGCTGCCCCTCTCAGAATATGCCCACATAGGCATCTGACTCACATAATGCCCCTATTTGCATCTGCCTCAGTTAATGCCTCCAATAGAGCCTACTGCAGGTGATGACCCCATCGGCGGCTGCCTCAGGTGATGACCCCATCGGCGGCTGCCTCAAGTGATGACCCCATCGGCGGCTGCCTCAGGTGATGACCCCATCGGCGGCTGCCTCAGGTGATGACCCCATCGGCGGCTGCCTCAGGTGATGACCCCATCGGCGGCTGCCTCAGGTGATGACCCCATCGGCGGCTGCCTCAGGTGATGACCCCATCGGCGGCTGCCTCAGGTGATGACCCCATCGGCGGCTGCCTCAGGTGATGACCCCATCGGCGGCTGCCTCAGGTGATGACCCCATCGGCGGCTGCCTCAGGTGATGACCCCATCGGCGGCTGCCTCAGGTGATGACCCCATCGGCGGCTGCCTCTGGTGATGACCCCATCGGCGGCTGCCTCTGGTGATGACCCCATCGGCGGCTGCCTCTGGTGATGACCCCATCAGCGGTAGCCTGATGCCCCCATAAGCACCAACTCCCACTTATCTATTGAGATAACATACATGTTGAGCCGATCATGCGTATTTATGGCTGAACCAAGGTTGATAGAAGTTATTTCATGTCTATGATCTGCTTTAATGTATACGGTGAGGATGACCATTAGGGGAGATTCACACGAACGTTGCGTTTTTGCGCGCGCAAACAACGCAGCGTTTTGCGAGCGCAAAAACCATTTGACAGCTGCGTGTGTCATGCGTGTCTGATGCGCGGCTGCGTGATTTTCGCGCAGCCGGCATCATAGAGATGAGGCTTGTCAACGCCCGTCACTGTCCAAGGTGCTGAAAGAGCTAAATCTTTCAGCACCCTCGACAGTGAATGCCGAACACAACAGCGAAAAACCTGTAAAAAAAAAAGATAAAGTTCCTACTTACCGAGAACTTCCCGGCCGTTGCCTTGGTGACGCGTCCTTGGTGACGCGTCCTTGGTGACGCGCCTCTCTTGACATCGGGCCCCACCTCCCTGGATGACGCAGCAGTCCAAGTGACCGCTGCAGCCTGTGATTGGCTGCAGCCTGTGCTTGGCCTGTGATTGGCTGGAGCTGTCACTTGAACTGAAGTGTCATCCCGGGAGGTCGGACTGCAGGAAGGAGACAGGAGTAATCGGTAAGTTAGAACTTCGTTTTTTTTTTACAGGTTAATGTATTTTGGGATCGCAAGTCACTGTCCATGGTGCTGAAACAGTTTAACTCTTTCAGCACCATGGACAGTGACTATCTCCTGACGTCGCGTACCGATAATTTTTTTGCCGGGATCGGCCAAAACGAGTTTGGCCGAACCCGGTGAAGTTCGGTACGCTTGTCCGGCTTCGCTCATCGCAAAGACACTCCGTTTGGATGTTCGGAAACAGAAAAGCACGTGGTGCTTTTCGGTTTTCATTCATCCTTTTCACTGCTGTTGCGCGAATCACGCTCGTCCCACGGAAGTGCTTCCGTGTGGTGCGCGTGATTTTCACGCACCCATTGACTTCAATGGGTGCGTGATGCGCGAAATACGCAGAGTTATTGAACCTGTCGCGCTTTTTGCGCAGCAGACAAACGCTGCGCAAAAAGCACGGACTGTCTGTACTGCCCCATAGACTTGTATTGGTCCATGCGTGCCGCGTGAAAACCACGCGGCCCGCACGGACCGAATACACGCTCGTGTGAATCCCCCCTTAATGTTGGCTAGCAACCACTTCACTTCCTATCTAGCTGACCACTATGAGAGGGAATGTCCCATGACAAACTTTTGTCCTTTTATTTTCTATCAAAGAGATATTAAAAAGTATAATATGAGGGGTTCCTCTGGGACCCTACCATTACCTGTCCTTATCCCCGTTTTCAGCCAGAGTATTGGCTGCACTTTAGAAGCCAGTCTCCATAGAAATTACTGGGACTATCAAAAACAGATGAAAGTGAACACTCTCCACTCTAGCACCGCCTGTTATATATAATGTGATGGCCTGTATAACAGTCTGAACACATTTCTTTATGGTAAGTGGAAATTCAGAATCCCTCACGCCATGTGCTATGTATAATACATATACACTGTGCCAGGGGCAGACGGATTGTGATCTAGGACCCCGGGTATGAAAAGGTCATGGAACCTTATGTAACCACTATCCATACACTTGGTTTGCGCTAATAACTTCCTTTTGAGGATCGCTAATCACTTGCATTTTCTTAATAGACCCTGTACCATGTCCTAACTAAGGGGCCATGGCCCTGAGGCACTGCTATAATGCCCAAATCTCAGGGTATAGCTATAGGGGATGCAGAGGTAGCAGTTGCGCGAGGCCCTGGTGCCAGAGGGACCCTATGAACATCAGTTTTCTAAATGGTACATATACATCACCCATCTATTATACACAGAACAAGGTGAGAGTTGACCGTAAATGAGAAGTGGGTTTCAGGTAACACAAAAAGCATAAACAGAACCACTTGGGCAGTCTGTGTTTTGCCATCCAGCACAACAGGCACGGTGCTGTACAAGAGACTGCACTTCAATGCTACACAGACTTGTATTAGGTTCCGCAAAGAACACAAAGCAAATGGGGTGGACTTTAAAGAATATGCGTCATCTACGTCAACTATATTGTTGGTTTAACCAAAATTAGGTCTATGAAGTCCATGAATCTGTCATGATAGGGTAAGGACTATTGAGTATTTGTTTTCTAAATTATTGGCTTAGCGCATTATAAAACAAGTTTCATCTATAGTGCGAAGCCGGATTTTCATATATTTATTTCACTGACCCGACTCCAGCGCTGGACAGCATTCTAAAGACATCTAGGGAGACCTTGGGGGGGAATGGGAACATACATGAATTTGACCATTGAATTCATTACATTTGAGTCCTGAAAGTTAGGGGCTAATATATACCTCCCGTTTGCACCCTACGTTAGTTATTGCAATTACACATGACAATTCCTTAGACTGCTACGGCGAGAAAACAAATGTGGCTGATTTGCATGAAGCTTGCATCACGCCACTCGAGTCGCACAGAAGCCATGCAGCTATAGACTAACTAGGAAAGAAGTTCCTTGAAAATGAAAAACTTTTGTCAAAAAATGAAAATGATCCCTCACATAGTATTTCTAGGTGTTCTCTAACTGTTCACTGTTACAGTATGGCTTCCATGATAGTCTTTTTCCCACACCAGGATGACATTTGTATGTGACAACTAAGTTCCACCCAATACTCAAATCAACAAAAATGGCAGCTGGAACTTATGTATCATTTTTGATCTCTATTTATCGTATACGCCAGGAAAATCCTACGTATAATTGAGGCTGTGATGGATGCCTACTAGTGGCATCTGTGACCCATAAACTAATATGGGATCCGTTTAACGGATACATTGTGATCTTCTTTATTTCCTATCTATTAAAGGGATGCCATTATAGCCTATGGGTGATGATGGGCACTATTAGGCATCTGTTTAAGGCAGCCATCACCCATAGGCTACAATGGAATCCCTGTAACGAAAACATCAGAAAAATATATTTAAAAAAAACATAACGTATATGTTAAATGGATGCCTGTGACTTATTCCATACATTGGCATCTTTTATCCATAAGCTAATATGTTATCCGTTTAATAGACATGCTTTTTTATAGGATACTACAGGATGAAGTAGCGTAGTCTACAAAGCTATTACATACTTAATTTTTTCCAGTATAGTGATGTATACCGGCCAGATGGAGGCCAAAAGGGCAATCTTTTAGCCTCCATCTGACTAATGGGCCCCTATGGACACTCTGACCGTGTATGTTGGGAGCTTTCCCGCCATACATGCTTAAACGCAGAGTGAACCCAGCCTAACCACCAAAAAATAAAAGGGATATATACACATTTCTATTTTAGAATGATCAAACCCGATCATCACGTGTTCTATTGGCAGGTCATCAATGTAAAATTATGTAATAAGTGGCGTTAATATGTAAGTATACATGTTACGTACTTGTCCACTTGCGTCCACCACTTGTTGATAGTGTGTCGCTAAGGAAGTTTCATCTGGGAAAACTTCATTGCACTCCAAACACTTCAGGCTATGCCGGCACAACTTGGATGAATCTTCATCTAAAGGCATAGCGGGCATGACTGGGGCACTGATGGGAGCCGATATCACTGGGCTGGAAGCTCCAGGCTGCACCTTTGATACTGTGTGTGCCACCACCACAGCGGGACTTGGTCGAGGAGCTGGTGTCGTTGTGGAAACACTATTCTGGGATGAAGCAATCATCTGATCGATTGGAACCGGCTTTAGGATAAGGTGTGAACATTGCATGACAACACCTTTTTCTTTATGTCCACGGGCATGCGACAGAAGACTGCATTTATTATAAAAAACTAAATTTTTTGTGCAATGGTTGCAGGTGACTTCTATACGTACGCTCCGACGGTCATAATGTAACAGAAGACTCTTTTCGAGGGCAAAAGCATCCCCGCATTCTAAACACTTATATCCACGGGCCGGCAAGCTAATTCCTGCATTGGTTGGTGGACTTAGATTGGGAACATATACGGGAACTGGGTTAACACTGCTCAATACTTTATTAAAGGCTTCCACCACAGAACTTTGTGAGGAAGATACAACTTGAACTCTGGACACCTTTTTGGTTGGACCCACCACTGTGGCTGGTACAAATGTTTGCTTAATTTGCTGTTGGGGCTTAGTCAACACTTGGCGAAGCTCTGTAGTAGTTTGAGAACCTTGAGGCAAAAGGTTGAGGTTGGCAAAATGCACCGTCTTTGGCACAAGTTTAGCATTGGCAAGACTTGAAGCCGGAACCACCACCGTCTGCTGTTGAATGGCATTGGCAGCCTTAATGATGGCATTACTGGCACTTTGGACCGATGCAGCAGATATCACTGTTGCTTTAACTGTAGTATTGTTACCAAACTTCAAGTTTATTACTTGCGACCCGGACGTTTTAACCGCAGATACAGGTAGGAAGGCTGTGGCCACAGGTTTGATAGTGACCTGTTTTGGAGTAACATCTGTAGAAGCAACAGGATTGGTGGTAGGACTTGTTTGTAAGGTGGCTTTTGAAGGAGAAGAAAGCATGGCTGCAGCAGATGCAGGAGATGATAGAACTGGTGAAGCTACCATAGAAGGCGACTGCTCAGAAGGTTGTTTGGTTCCTCCAGCTTCATAGTCTGGCAACACCCGGGTAACAGTCCTCTTGATTTCTCCAGATGATGTCTTAATGGTCTTTATTCTTACTTTCGGGATAGCTGGAGTTGAACAACCAGAGGATGGGGAATCTTTGCTGCTATTCTCACTCGAGACACTCCTCGGGCTATCGTTTGGTTTTACTGGGGTCTTCTTTGCTCCATCAATGAGGTTTTGCACAGTCAACTGAGCATCAGAACACTTGATATTTGCCGATGGACTATCACTAATTTCTTTTGACATCGGAGAGGGCTCCTCTGTATTGAATGGCATATCCTTCGGATCATAGACAGTCTTCTTAGCACTGAGAGCAGCAATTGCGGCAATGCATGAAGAAAGTTTTGCCGAAGACTTTAACTTTAATTGTGATAGGCTTTCTCCATTGACTTCCCCTTTCTCCGATTGCACTTTTCCATCGAGCTCCCTGTGGGTCTCATCTTTCAGTTTTTCATCCTTTTTCACTTTTAAATTGTAGACATTTCGAGTGGTCATTTCAAAGTCTTTTTGGCACACTTTGCTTCTGCTGCCATTGCTGGGAACGGAATTTCCAGATTTAATCAAGTGTTCCATCGCCGGCATCTTATCTCTTTCATAAGAGTGCTGAGAAATGGATCCAGTTAAAATGGTGGAGCCAAAACGTGGGTTAAGGGCAACACGATCGGGGGGATCGTCAACTTCGATTCTTTCATCGTCATCAAATTCTTCAGCACTGGAAATAGGACTGAACTGATTAAATACAGGGTCTTTTTGAACATTTCCAGACACCATAGCTTTATCTTTGAGGGCTTTTAGGCCTTCCTTGTTAAAACGTTCAAGATTTGAGATAGTGAGAAAGCCATTGTGCAGGCCATTACCTGTGGAGTGATGAGTGTCCTTCTCAGAAGCTTCTGAAGACTCAATGGTCCTTATGTTTTTAACTATAACACTTACACCCATGTCAGAAGAGGATGGGACATGAGCGTCATCGTCTCCGTGGATGTTCTGCTTAATATGATTATCATGCTCGTCATGTCCAGACTCAATAGCTGCTTTTGGATCTACCATGTCAGGAATGTCAAAGGCTGCAAGAAGGTCATCAAAGTCCGGGGTCTTCATATCTCCCATGATCACACGTTTGTATTCATTCAATCCTGTCATACAAAATAAAGAAAGAAGTAGATTAATGGAAACAAATAAACTGACTGATATTGGAGGATCTTTCTCTTTTTCGTACAGGACTTGTTACAAGGGAGTCGTGCACCTTTGTCAGGAATGGTTTCCTGCCTCTGAATGTAAAACAATTAATACATTTCTATTCACTGAAAGCAAGCAGAGAACTACAAAACTGCTTCAACACCTATTCTAAACCAATCACAGACTTAAACCATGAAAATTATCTCAAAGGATTTTTTCAAGATATAGGACACAAATGTGTGATTGGTTAGGGTTCTTACCCCCAGCGATCAGCAGAACGAAAGAGACAAGGCATCGCAGTAGTCCATGTGGGTCTGTCAAATATAGCCACGCTAATTTTAATGGGCTGAGCTACAGTACCAGACACAGTCGCTCAGACATGGAGAACATCAGGTACTGCAGTGGTATAGAGTCACATGATAAAATTCTGGCTGCCTTCAGCCGCCACTAGAGGGAGCTTACTGAAGACAGATTTATTATTGACTTCACTCGGTAAGGATTGTGGCCTATACAAAAAGGGACAAGGTCTAGGGCTGGTGTCAGCAACCTTCGGTACCACAGCTGTTGTACAACTACAATTCCCAGCATTTGGATGGAATAATATTGCATTTGTCTGTCAGAGAATTCTGGGAGTTGTAGTTTCACAACAGATGGAGTGTCAGAGGTTGATAACCCCTGGTCTAGAGGGAGGGCTGTGTCTTGATATGTGCCACTGTACTCCTATTGTGACATAATTTTGGCACAAAAAAAAATGGCGTAATATAAGCAAACCAAGATAGTATAAGAAAGAGAAAAGCTTCAAACATGCGCCACATTTATCATACAGCATGCACTGACTGCCTTAGATAGTATCAGTAAATGTGCTCTAATGTTCAATGTTGGAGGAACATTTTAATATTCTCCCGACCATGCTTTACACTGCAGCACCGCTTATTCAGATTAGCTGTTATGTATAAATCTAAGTCCAGCCCAAGCCTAGGAAGTCTGTGCACAGAGAGCGGATTTCCATTACAGCAAAGATAAAGATGGGTCAGTGGTTAACATAGTTTCCTTGCAGCGATGGGGTCCTGGGTGTGAATCCGACCAAAGAACCATCTGCATGGAGATTGGTTGTTCTCTTCCTGTTTGTGTGGGCTTCCTCTAGATTCTCCGATTTCCTCCCAAACTCCAAAAATATAATAATGGGTTACTTGGTTTCCTATAAAATTGGCCCCACTGTATGTGTCAGAGATAAGAAAATTAGATTGTGAGCCCATTTGGTTTAAATTAGTGGCTATCCTGAAGAAGTGTACCTCTAAAATCTAGAAATCATCAGTAAATATAATACCTTGATTCTCTTATGCATCTGTTTCTATGGATGGGAAAGCTGGATGACAAGTAATATAATAGGAGAAGTCTACCGCTTTCTGAGAGTGTTGAGTTTCCATTCGGCCTAGTTATTTATGGGAGTCAGAGATGCGTCACTTATACCTCCCAACTTTAAAGTATCGCAAAGAAGGGCCATTTTTTCCCCTTTTAAGCCACACCTCTAATACCGCCCATACACACCCAGTTCAGCCCACACAGTACATTACTCATAGTGCCCACAGACAGTATGATGCCCCTGTAGAACCCTACACAGTACAATGCCCATATAGCTGCCCCCTAATACCCCATAGTGCCTCCCAAACAGTATAATGCCAAATAGCTGCCCCCACACAGTATGATGCCCCCATACTGTATAAAGCCAACACCGATGCCCCCATACAGTATAATGCCCACACAAATTCCCCCATACAGTATAATGACCCATAGCTGCCCCTATACAGTATAATGCCCCCATAGCTGCCCCATACAGTATAATGCCCACACAGATGCCTCCATACAGTATAATGGCCACACAAATTCCCCCATACAGTATAATGACCCATAGCTGCCCCTATACAGTATAATGCCCCCATAGCTGCCCCATTCAGTATAATGCCCCATAGTACAGCAATTACCCTGTAGATAGTGCCAGTGCCCACTGTAGATAGTGCCCACATATATGGTGCCAGTGCCCACATACTACCAGTGCCCACATAGTGCCCACTGCAGATAGTGCTAGTGCCCACATAGTGCCACAGTGCCCACATATAAAGTGCCATAGTGCTCATGTAGATGGTGCTTCAGACAGTGCCCATGTAGATAGTGCCACAGACAGTGCCCATGTAGATAGTGCCACAGTGGCTTAGATATTGCCAAACCCCCCTTGAAGATAGAGCCACCCCCTGTAGGTAGCGCCATTGGGGCTCCCTCTAGGAGCGGAATCCCCAGCCAGAGCATCGGCCATGCTCTGGCTGGGGATTCCGCTCCAGGAAGAGCCCCGTATATGGATAGTGACGCCAGGGGCTCCTCCAGGAGAGGAAACCCCGGCTAGAGTGCCGGCAATGCTCTGGCCGGGGATTCCGCTCCTGGAGGAACCACTGACGTCACTCTCCATATATGGACAGTGACGTCAAATTCTATCCCAAGACAGGAGTCCCCGGCCAGAGAGCCGGCGTTTCTCTGGCTGGGGACTCTATAATTGAATGCTAAAGCAGGGAGCCAATGGTTCCTTGCTTAAGACGCAGATACAGTTGACATCGGGACATACCACCGGCTGCCCAGGACAGCAGGACACCGCCCAGAATACAGGACTGTCCGTATATCCGTCACCGTATATATATATATATATATATATATATATATATATATATATATATTCCGATTTACCATTCAGGAGTCTGGAAAAGCTTGCAGGCTGTAAGTGCGGCCATATTGTTTATCACCCAGCTTTCCCAGAAATAGATATAACTAAGAAATAGCAAAATTTTTAATAGTCAGAGAAGATTATTATGCACGCTCTACTTGGGATTTTCGGATGTTAGCTGGTATTATTCTTCAAAACTGCAGTCCTATGGTCAGTTCCCAGAGTTTTATGGCGCTAATTTTAACATGGAAACTGCCGTGAAATCAGTGTTAAAAAATGTCCCAAATCGCCCCCCATTTATTTTAATTGGAGGCAGAGGAAATTTTTTCCCTGGGCGGCTTTCGTCCACTCGGGGGAAAAAAAAAAAAGTCAGGTTCTTTCTTCCAGCGGTTTGCGCCTCTGACCTTCCATTGAAATGAATGAGAGGTAGAAAAACCCCCAGTGCTAGTTTGAGCGTGTTTTGCAGAATTTTGTGTCTGCAGTTCTTGCTTTACATTCAACGGTCACGGGCAAAAAACGTTTAAAATCTGCCTAAAAAAAATTCAGTGTGAACTAGGCCTTAGAGTGTAGTATATGCACACTGCTGTGTACATCAGGATTTCCTCACATATACCCCTGCCGGAAGACTCTGATGTATGGCACTGTTTAGGCATACATTGCCCATAGTCTCCCATGTAAAAAAAGTTATACCGCCTTGTATGCAGGTTTTTTTTTTTTTTTTGCACTGTATGGAATAGAGTAGTTGACTCTGCTATTCCATACAGTTGAAAAAAAAAGGTATACCGCCCTGTAATATGCTAAAAGGACACTCTTGACATCTGTCGGGTGATTGAGGCCCTATGGATACGTTCTGCGAGTATTCCCGGCGCATAGACAGACCGTGCATTCTTAATGCGTTATTAATACACCTTTACTCACATAGAAAAACATCCCCGCTGTTCTTCTCGGAATAGCACAAATCCCACTTAATGGAGCAGACTGTGCCATAGTAAAAGGTAGAGCAGCACACCCCCACCCACCCGCCGCAGCACAGGAAGGAGGCCAGACTGTCTGCCAGGGGCCGCGGCACTTCTCCAGAATACCAAAGAGATTACACATTTGTATATCCCGGCAGTAGTACAAGACAGTTCTTGTACAGATGCAGAAAAATTAAAAAAAACCTTGAAGCAATGGAGCACAAAATAAGTTTTTGTTTTTTTCCTCCTCTATGTGTAAAGCGTTTACTACATGATGTTTCCTCCTACAGCTCCAGCAGGAGTTATCACCCAGCTTTCCCAAACTCCTGAATGGCAAATCTGCTTAGATATACAATTAACATCCCTCTGCCCATGTCACTACAACAATTTCTGTTTAGGGGTCCGGAAAAGCTAGGATGACAGCCCCTGAAAGCTATAATAGAGACCCTAAGTGGTTGTCATCCAATTTTCCTGAAAACAGATATAACTAAGAAATGGCTGGATATCATTTTTCTCATAGAGATAACCTCTTTCAATAAACCCATTAGGGAACATAGACGACATGGAGTGATTCTGCGCATGGGCCCCCCTATTAGTCAGAGCAGAGGGTCACTAAGCTCTGGTGGACCCGGGCAGTCCACATATTACATGGTCAGACATTTCATCTTGACAGTAGAAGAGGAGGTAGAAGGAGTGGAGTACCACATGACTGCAGGAACAGACTACACAGGGTTTGTTTGTATTTTGTTACCATGGAGACACATAAATCAGCATTAGAGCTGGAGAAACAATACAGGTTTTTCAATCAATACGATATTCAAAGGTTCTCATCCGTGCAAATAATAATGCAGCGGATGAGAACTTAATGTTGCCAGATAGAAAAGGATGTGGGTACTTTATACGGTTAACATGGCATGTGAGGGGCTCTTGCTACTTACTGTAATTTATTTATCGCTCTCCTCTTGTACACATTGGTAGATTTAATGCATCCCGACAGATGGACAGCAGTGTCCTCTGTGGGTTCCTCCAGCCTGCAGGATGAGTGATGACCAAGTGCATGGCAAACCCTTCATTTTGCACTGCAAATAGAAAAATAAAAGTTAATTAATTATAAGAATGACTTTAAAGGAGTTGTCCAGTTTAGAAAACCCTTTTTCATACACCCTATTAGGGAATTCAGAGTTAATAGAGGGGGTCCTTAGTTCAGGATCCTGATCTCTTGGCCAGAGTAGAGAGCGGTAATAAAAAGTTTCTCTCTCTCTCTCTGGAGGACCTGTCCTGTCCTTCATTACAGAGACAACCCACTGATATGAATGGGTATGGTGTAATACTTAATTTCCCCTGTGGCAGTGCTGCAGGGAAACGGAACACTTAGTGGTAGGTTTCCCCACAAATCACAGCTGATTGCTGGGTGTCAAAGCATGAGGACACTTTGTAATCTGTTTATAGTCAAGGAACCCTTCTAATAAGTAGGGATTGTTTGAAGCGGAGAACCCCTTCAATTAGGTTTTTACAAGCAAAAAGCTTAATCATTTTATGATGAAGTGATTTAACTTTCCAATATACTTAGCATTTCCGTTTCCTAGTTTTTAATTTCTGCTTCTTGACAGTGAATGAGAACTTTATTCTTTACATCCAGATGCTGAAAACCTGAACAAGCCGAAGGCCAAGATCACACAAACAGTTTTGATGCAGTTTTTCACTCAGTTTTTTTTAGCCAATGCCAGAAGTGGATCCAAGGGAAGGAAATGTATAAAGAAAAGACTGATGCATCTCCTTTCTTTTGAATTCACTTTAGAGTTTAGCTAAAAAAAACGCACCAAAAATGGTGTGTGTGATCCTGATCTAATACTTCTCACAGCTGAGGATTAGCAGCACAAATCTCTCTCCTTTCCTGATAGTCCAGGATGTTTTAGTTTACAAGGGATAGTATTGACTAATTATAATTGTAGCAAACTTCCAGCTTTGAAACCTGTACAGCCCTGATACTTCTCAGCCCCCCCCCCCCAAATTTTTTTTTAAATGCTCTCATTTACTGACTGCAAGCAGAGATCTTGAAAATGGTGAGGGTTAAACATAATGTGTGTCAAAAAATTGTAGAACTTTTTTTTTTAATACAGCGATTAATCGTTACTTTCATGTAACTGGATAGGACTTTTCAAAATGTATTCATTTTACCATTTAAGAGGTGTCTCAGGATGGCTATTCATCAAAAAGTTTACAAGTTAAGTATCTAAATGTTTTTTTCTTTAAAATGACTCACTCTGATCTGTTTTATGTTACATTCATCTCCAATGTGGCTGCTCTGTAGCTCCTGGTTAGTGGCGAGCAGAGCAGTGATGCTTCGCAGAGCTGTCAGTAGGGTATCCCTATCTCAGCTTCCCTGCACTATATTTTAACACTAAAACGTGCGTAATAAGCTGTAAATCCAACAAAACTAATATATATATATATATATATATATATATTTATTTATTTATTTATTATGTACTGTATGTAATATTCAGGACTGTTAGGGTATTGGATTCAAGCTCTCTGCACTACCAGTAAAGGTCCTTTTACATGGAACGATAATTGCTTGAACCATCATTCACAATCCTGAGCAGTGATCAACCGACAATTTGATCGTTTGTTGTTGATCGCAACTTTAATGCAAACATAAAAATCATCGTTTGTCAGCATAAAATCCTCTCGTGTAAACAGGTGTCTACCTGTCGTTTACAATGCAGTGAGCATGATAGAGGGAGAACAAATCGTACTAACCAAAAAAAAAAACTCACAAAAATGTGCAATATAAATGCAAGTAAACAAGCGCTGATCTACTTGCTATATCGTCAATCGGCACTCGTTACGGGCCGCTTATTTGCCTGTGTAAAAGAACCCTAAAGCTGGACATACACTTTGGATAGTTATCTGTTGGATGCTTATTCAGCCAACAGCGACTTCTCCCGACCCCCCCCCCCCCCCACACATGCACTCTGCCGAGTGTGAATGTGTTCAATAGGAAAAAGGGAGTAAGCTGCTAGCAGACACCTTTGACAGTGGCTTATCTCCTTAGTTACAAAAGGATCGGGCATGTTGAAATCCATCTCTCCCTCGACATCTACAGTTGCGAAAGAGTCAGGATAAAGCCATACACATTAGTGGTTGGCCGGTCCCACTGAAATTGGCCAGTTCGGATGATATTCATGTTGTGTATGGCCACCTTAGGCCCCTTTAGTCTGTGTTAATTTCCCTCCATCAGAGAAATACGTCAGGAGGAACTACCGACATATACAGTACCTCTGATGGAAGGCTGCAACATATTCCACTGTATATGCATACAGTGGGATATGTCACCCGAACAGCCCCGAATCACTTGCAGAATGCCCAGGGAGAACTAGTCCCTGGGTAGAGCGTTTGACGATGGCAGGGGCTACATCACCGGAGCTTCAAGACGTATACGTTTAAACTTTCTTGTTGAAAACAACCGTACACTGCGCGGTATACTTTATTTTGCGGGATCCCTCAGGATGAAATAGCATAGTATATTATGCTATTCCATTTGTCTTCTTCAAAAAAGGTATACTGATGTATACCAGCCAGACCCTGGCCAAAAAGACACTCTTTTGGAATCTTTCGGGTGAATGGGGGCCTATTCCATACTAGGGCATACCGCAGAAAATAAGTATACTGCACGGTATACCATTTTTTATCAACGAAGCCTATAAGTGATGCCACTGTACCCTATGCATATACAGTGGCAGGAAATACTCCCGATGGTTACCACCAACATACACTGCAAAGTGTGACTAGACAGCTATTCTTCCCGACTCCCCCATTCACACGCTTGGCCGTGCATATGTTCTCAGGGAGCGGCTTATATATTATCCAACAACTGTTCTGTTGGGGGGAGAGTTGGGACGGCACCAGTGGCGTAGCTAAAGGCTCATGGGCCCTGGTGCAAGAATTCAGCTTGGGCCCCCCTACCCCTCCCCAACACCACCAGACCACTGTGCACGCCTATGCCCAGCCACCTTGCCAGACAGCCCCCATGGATGACCCCACAGTATAATGCCCCCATAGCTACATCCACAGTATAATGCCCCCCATAGCTACCTCCACAGTATAATGCCCCTCATAGCTTTCTCCACAGTATAATGCCCCCCATAGCTACCTCCACAGCATAATGCCCCCCATAGCTTTCTCCACAGCATAATGCCACCCCCCCCCCCCGAGTATAATGCCCCCCCCATAGCAATGCCCCTCCATAGCTGCCCCCACAGTATAATGCCTCCCATACAGTATAATACCCCCATAGCTGCCCCCACAGTATAATGCCCCCCATAGCTGCCCCCACAGTATAATGCCCCCACAGTATAATGCCCCCCATAGCTACCTCTACAGCATAATGCCCCCCATAGCTACTTCCACAGCATAATGCCCCCCATAGCTACCTCCACAGTATAATGCCCCTCATAGCTTTCTCCACAGTATAATGCCCCCCATAGCTACCTCCACAGCATAATGCCCCCCATAGCTTTCTCCACAGTATAATGCCGCCCCCGAGTATAATGCCCCCCCATAGCTGCCCCCAGTGTAATGCCCCTCCATAGCTGCCCCCACAGTATAATGCCCCCCATACAGTATAATGCCCCACATAGCTGCCCCCACAGTATAATGCCCCCCATAGCTGCCCCCACAGTATAATGCCCCCCATAGCTACATCCACAGTATAATGCCCCCCATAGCTACCTCTACAGCATAATGCCCCCCATAGCTACCTCCACAGCATAATGCCCCCCATAGCTACCTCCACAGCATAATGCCCCCCATAGCTACCTCCGCAGCAGAATGCCCCCGATAGCTACCTCCACAGTATAATGCCCCTCATAGCTTTCTCCACAGTATAATGCCCCCCATAGCTACCTCCACAGCATAATGCCCCCCATAGCTTTCTCCACAGCATAATGTCGCCCCCCCCCCCGAGTATAATGCCCCCCCATAGCTGCCCCTAGTGTAATGCCCCTCCATAGCTGCCCCCACAGTATAATGCCCCCCATACAGTATAATGCCCCCACAGTATAATGCCCCCACAGTATAATGCCCCCCATAGCTTCCCCCACAGTAGCATGAACCCCATAGCTGCCCCCACAGCATATTGCCCGCATATTGCCCCCCATAGCTGCCCCCACAGTATATTGCCCCCCATAGCTGCCCCCACAGTATATCGCCACATCATAGCTGCCCCATAAAGTATAATGCCCCCATACAGTATAATGCACCCCATACAGTACAATGCCCCCCCATAGCTACCACGTACAGTATAATGCCTCCCATAGCTGCCCCATACAGTATAATGCCCTTATAGCGACCCCCATACAGTATAATGCCCCTATACAGTACAATGCCCACCATAGCTGCCACATACAGTATAATGCCCCCATAGCTGCCCCATACAGTATAATGCCCCCCATAGCTGCCCCATACAGTATAAAGCCCCCCATTCAGTATAATGCCCCCCATAGCTGTGCTATACAGTATAATGCTCCCTCATCAACTACCATATCAGCCCCCCTCCCATATCCAGTATAATGCCCCCATACAGTACAATGCCCCCATAGCTGCCACATACAGTATAATGGCCCCCATACAGCATAATGCTCCCATAGCTGCCCCCACAGTATAATACCACCTATAGCTGCCCCCACAGTAGCATGAACTCCATAGCTACCCCCTCCCATACCCAGTATAATGCCCCCATACAGTATAATGCGCCCCATACAGTACAATGCTCCCATAGCTGCCACATACAGTATAATGCCCCCCATACAGCATCATGCTCCCATAGCTGTCCCATACAGTATAATGCTCCCTTAGCAGCTACCATATCAGCTCTCCTCCCATACCCAGTATAATGCCCCCATATGATCCTTCTCCTCCTCTGCACTGTGCTGTGAGTGACTTGGAGGAGACAGGCGCAATGACGTCACTACATCGCGCCTGCCTGCACTGAGCCGCTCGCGGCACAGTGAATTCTGGAATTGAACTGTATCTGCGTCCTGTATCTGCAACCGTTGCAACCCCCATAGCTACGCCACTAGACGGCGCCATACACATTAGATGGTCGACCGGTCTTATACATTCAACGTGTATGGCCATCTTTACACTACAGCAGAACATCTGAGAACCGTCCTGTCAGGGTGTTACAGAAGGGGACCCGCACCTATCTCTAGAACAGGCCCGCCTAAACCCCATTCTAGCTTTTTGTGCTCAGGCTGACTCCCGGCCACTTCCTGATTACACGGTCGGAACATAGTCAGGAGTTACAGAAACAGCGTACCTCGCTGAGCTACGCTGTTTCTGTAACTCCCTTAGTAGCAAATGGCAGTTACGGAAGCAGCATAGCATGCGAGCTACGCAGTTTCCGTGACTATTCAGTTCTATGGGAGTTACAGAAACAGCGTACAATCCTTTTTCCTAATGCAGTTTTCAGCAGGAATGAAGTCATTGCCCGGGGAAGATGCTGCCACCCACACATTTCCCCTGATATGTCAAACTGAAATATTAGCCACCCAACCAATATGGTGGGTTACCATGTAATACATGGTTTTGCCAAGTCCTTTAAACCGAGTGGCACTCTTGGTTATGGAGGTCTGTGACCGAATACTGACATGGTGACGGATCTAGGAGGGGCAGGACAGCAATATACAAAGCCCCATGCAAATTCATTGAGTCTTCTCCATCCACGAAGAGAACAGAATATGTCCCAAATCCAAATAGGAGTCTGAGGTAGCCTAAAGCCCGCTTCTTCTCTCATCAGAGGCTCAGGCTGCCCTCCATGCTCTGCTTGTTCAGATTGACTGCTATGTATAAAACACAAGCTTACCAGGAAGTGAACTACAAGCAACAAAAGAAAATTATCAGGTAACTTGGTGCTCAGCTTTAAAGAGATTTTCTGGATTGTAATATTGAAGACCTACAGTATCCTTAGGATAGACAATCAATATCTTATCGGTGGTGGTCCAACTCTCGGCACCCCTGCAGATCAGCTGCAAAAAGGGCCGCGATGCTTACTCATGCACAGCGCCGTAAATCCAGTAGTGGCTGTACCTGGTACTGCAGCTCAGTCCCATAAGGGTATGTGCACACACACTAATTACGTCCGTAATTGACGGACGTATTTCGGCCGCAAGTCCCGGACCGAACACAGTGCAAGGAGCCGGGCTCCTAGCATCATACTTATGTACGATGCTAGAAGTCCCTGCCTCGCTGCAGGACAACTGTCCCGTACTGTAATCATGTTTTCAGTACGGGACAGTAGTTCCACGGAGAGGCAGGGACTCCTAGCATCGTACATAAGTATGATGCTAGGAGCCCGGCTCCCTGCAGTGTGTTCGGTCCACTACTTGTGGCCGAAATACGTCCGTCAATTACGGACGTAATTAGTGTGTGTGCACATACCCTTAGACTGTGCTGCAGGAACAGCCACAGCCACAACTAAATGAACGGCGTTGTGCCTTGGTAAACATTAAAGTGGAGCACTGTGGCCGATGATCAGGAGTCGGCACCCCACCGATAAAATATTGATGGCCTATCCTAAAAATAGGCCATTAATATTAGGTTCCCGGAAAACCCCCTTAATCGGTGTATGGTCCGCTTCCCTCCTCGTACTCATGTTATCTATGAACACAGAAAATTTTAACTCAACCCAAATCAGCTTAGCCGTTCATAACCTACACAGCAGACCGCTACAAAGTGGAGGTCAGCACAGACTGGAATAGACACATAGTGACGCTTTCCAAGACTGAAAACCTGCAACACTGGATGAATGGAGACAGGATATGACTTGTGCTGAGCTGTCAGGAATTCCACTGCAATGCAGAGCTGTGCTACACAACCCGCTACACCAGTGGTGTGCAATCTGCAGACCTCTAACTGTCATGAAACTACAACTCCCACCATACCCTGACAGCAATAATTTATCAGCGCATGCTGGGAGCTGTAATTTCACTACATCTGGATGGCCACAGGTTGCACACCACTGGGCTAGACATTATGTGTATGTCTGCACATTATGTGACACGTTTATGAAGTCCACGTAAGAAAATCGTAGAATGCTGCATCAGGTGCCGTATACTGGACCATATTCCACCCCAGAAGCACTGCTTAGTGATAATATACAGCACTAGAGATGTGTGAAACGCTGAAAATCCGTTACAGATTTCCAGATATATATACACATCCATCGTACCCTGATAGTTACTGGGGCTTTCTAGTTTTATGTAGATAAAAGTAAATCATTGTGTAATTAAAACTTCTGCAGCTTTTTAACATACGTTGTGTTTCAGCTTGTCACCAATTTCTCTGCTTGCGGTCAGTGATCATAAACATTTTTGTTTATATCCAGAGGCTGAAAACCTGCACAGACCTATATAATTGTATCCAGTATATACAATTCTCTGTGCGCTAAATACACTAGCAGCACAAATCTGTCTCCTGTGTACAGTGTACAGTGTATCAGTGCAGGTAAAATGTATCAGCCTATAGTCCAGACTGTTCAGGTCCTCTTACACCTGAGCGGCAAACAATGAGACCGCTCGTTGATCGGCACTTGTTTGCTCCTTTCACAAGCTATGGATGGGGACGAGCGGTCGTTACTCCAATCGCTCGTCCCCATACATCATCATCATGTCGGCAGAGCGTCTCCCTGTTTACACAGGGAAATGCGCTGCCGGCAACGATAATATTTTTGTTTTTTAAAACAATACGACCAGCAGATGATCCAGCGTTTGCTCGTTCATCTGTGATCGCTGCCCTGTTTACAGAGGGCAATGATTGGGAATGAGCGTTCTATGAACGCTTGTCTGCCCGATAATTGCCCAGTGTAAAAGGGACTTTAAGCTCAGAGGATTGTCTACAGTGGATACAATTGAAACAATGTATGATAGTATTATTTGGGCACTGCATGGCACTATTATTTGGTGACAGTATGACATTTATTTGGGTTTTGTATGGTAATATTGTTGTCTGGAAAAACAAAACTTGAACACCATTGCTCTTTTAATATAAATGTAAAGCATTTACTAATTAGTTTCCATTAGCAAAGATGCCCTGATCGCCCAAACAGTGGAGCAATCACCTGAACCTCGAAGTTTAGTAGGTTTTCAGAAAGCTGTGACGGGTCATCACAGATGCACATCACATGGAGTCACCATGTGAAGCACTATATACAGGGGGAGCTATATGTAGGGCACGATCTACAGGGGTGGGCTATTTGTGGAGAACTATATACAGAGGTTGGCTATATGTGGAGCACTATCTATAGGGGGGAGCTATATGTAGGGCAGCACAGTGGCTCAGTGGTTAGCACTATTGCCTTGCAGGGGGCTGTATGTGGGGCACTATCTACAGGGGCTTCTATGTAGGGCACTATCTACAGAGGCTCTATGGGGGTCACTATCTACACAGGGCTATGGGGGCACTAACTACAGGGGGCACGGTGTGTGTGTGTGTGTGTGTGACACAGTGTATGGTACTATTATAATTAGAGGTGCAGTGTATGGCGCTATTATATTTAGGGGTGTTGAGAATTTTATCTTCGTTTATAGGTGCAGAAATGTTTTAAAAGTGAGAAGCTGAAGACATCTGATTTTTTTTTTTTGTGAAACGGCATCTCCCAGCATATCCTTACCATTGTTCGGTCCACACTAGGAGCTGTAGTTTTACGCCGTACAAACCTATACGGCAGGGGTTGCACTAAATTGAGCGCCATTTGTACTGGTGCTGTATATATGTGCTAAGATTTGTTCTGGTGCTGTATATATGAACTGAGCTTGGTTTTGATGCTGTATATACGTATGACCTTGGTTCTGGTATTGTATAGATGTACTGAGCTTGGTTCTGTTACTGTATTTATGTACTGAGCTTGGTTGTTGTACTATATATATGTCATAGCTCGGTTCTGGTACTATATATGAGTCAGAGCTAGGTTCTGGAGCTGTAATTATATAGGAATTGTTTTTAATTCATTGTATATTTAATGGGAACCTGTTTGGTAGTTTTAACCCCTTGAACTGCCACCATGCAGTAATACATGACCTGACAATATTTCCAAATGTGTTTTTTTCAGATGGAGCAAAATCTTTAAAACCATCTTTTAAAACAGCACACACTATATGCTAATTACTCATTAAAGGGTCATGGGGCAGTCCCGCAATCCTGAAGAGTCACATAGTCCTGCCTCCAAACCCACCTTTCCATGTTTAATTGACAGCCCCCTGGCTGATACAACTTTCTCGGATGGGCCATTGCCTTGTACTACTTGGGCACGCACCGAGCAGCGAGGTGTACTCTGCTGGCTTTATCGCTGCACCGCACATGCCAGGGGAGTACAAGGCAACGGCGCATCCGCAAGAGTTTGAGGAGGATGGTAGTAATGTAGAACAGCCAAGGAGATGTCAATCAAAATATGGGTGGCGCCATTTAAATTTTTGCCTCAGGCAGCAGAAAAGCTAGAATTGGCCCTGAGGCTGCAGGCCACTTTAGGCCTGCAGCCTATAAGGTGCTGGGAAGACTCCTTGCGCAGGCCAGCGTGATGACGTCACTGCATCACGCTGGTCTGCGCACGGTCTGGCCTGTGCAGTGCTCCATCCGTCGCAAGAACGGGGCAAGGTAAGTACAATATATATATTTTTCTGGGGGGGCTGTGTGGCACTATATACAAGGGGGGAGCAGGGTGGCATTATATACAAGGGGGGGCAGGGTCGCACTATATACTAGGGGGGCTTTGTGGCACTATATACACGGTGGCTGTGTGGCACTATACACAAGGGGCTGTGTGGCACTGCTAAGGGGGCTGTGTGGCACTACTTACAAGGGGGAGGGCTGTGGCGCAATCTACAAGGGTCTGTGTATGGCACTATCTACTATGGGGGTGGTTGTGTGGCACTATCTACTAAGGGGGGCTTGTGGCACTATGTACAAGGGAGGGGGGCTGTGTGGAACTATATACAGGGGGATCTGTATGGCACCATCTACAGGGGGGCTTTATGGAGCTATCTACAAGGGGGAGGTGTGGGTGTTATCTACAAGTGGGGTGTCACACTGTCTACAGGGGGACTGTATAGCACTGACTACAGGGGGCTGTATGGCACACTCTACAGGGGACACTATCTATAAGGGGGCTGCATGTGGCACCTAGAGGGGCCCAAGTCAGTGCATAACTAGTCACGTGAGCGAAAGGGGCGACATACTACAGAGGTAGTGGAAGGGCGGGGAAAACAGAGCTACGCATACAGGAGGGGAAGACAGCTTCATGTGTTGTGTAGCTGAGGCGAAACCTACTGAAAACTAGTAAACTTCCTGGACCGCTCCTTCGTTCGGGCGATCAGGGCATCTTTACTAATGGAAACTAATTAGTAAAGTGCTTTACATTTACATTGAAAAAGCAATGGCCATGTTTTTGTTTCTCTTGACAACCCTTTTTAAGAAGAGGCGCTGGGCTCTGGTGAAGAGCAGCAAGTGTTTTCCAATTTTTTACTGAGGACTGGCTCATATTTTAAATGAACAATATCAACATCAAGCTGCGTTTAGGCGCAATCATTTTTCATTTTTAATGGCCAAAAACATTTGGTAACAACCAACGTTGTAAATGTTCCTATTAGGGAGTTCTGAATTAATAGCAAGAGGTCCCTTATTCAGGATCCTTATCTACTTTCCAGAGGAGAGAGCAGCTACAAGAGTGTCTTTCTACCTTTGGAGGACTAAGAATGAAATACTTGATTTTGCCTGTGGTGGTGATGCTGTGGAATTAAACACTTGTTGTCGGAATTATCAAAATATACCAGCTGATCACTGGGGGACCCAGCAACACGCCTTGATTGGCTTATCGTTGGGAGACCCATCTAACAAAAAATAGACAACCCTTTTAAGATCAGTCGAGTCTTTTTGAAAGTGTAACCGACCTGAATGATCCAAGTGTGACTGTTAAATAATTGGATCATAATAGAAAAAAAAAACTGTCATGTCTAAAGACTCACACACAGGAATGAATGAAAATACTGAACCAATATGGCGTTCTAGATGGATGCGCAAAATGTGCCCATTATGTCCTGTATGGCTTGCCATAAGTGATTCTGTATAGATTTTGATTTCCTTTGTATTCAAACTTGGCAGCCTTGTCAGTAGAAAGTGCATGAGTCACACTGAACCCATTGCTTTATGGCCTGTATATATGGATCCAATTTTTGTGAGGCAAATTTGGCTTATGTATGGCTCCTCATGGAGCATCCTAGGCTTAATTTTTTTTATATGGACTGCGTATACAAACACGACAGCATAAAGCGGGATGCATAGCTGCATAGATTAAGACCCCATGCACACGACTGTATTTTCGATCCGCAATTGCGGATCAAAGTACGGATCCATTAATTTCTGTTGCACAAGGACACCTTCCCATAGGTTTACGGGAAGGTGTCCTGGCCATAGAAAGAATCCGCAAAAAATAGGACATGTCCTATTTTTCTTATTTTACGGACTGTGCTCCTATACTTTATAAAGGGAGCATGGCCTGCAAATGAGGGTGGCTGTCCGCGGCCGGCGGTGCCTATAATTACGGACCATGATTACGGCTACGGCCGTGTGCAGGCGTCCTAACACTAGCTCCATATTCTGGACCCAAATATATATCATCCCTAAATGGAGCATAAAGCTAGGGCTACATGGTAACTTTCGATGCGCCATAGTTGCGCATGTGATTTTAATGCAATCAGGTTACAGAACTTTTTTTAAAAAATGTATAAAAAGTTACACAAATCTGTTGTACAATAAGAAAATCGCATCTTCCATTGCCATGAATGAGAGTGGTGTCACATGACAGTGATACAAAATTGTTATCCTGTAGCCACAGCGGTAGGGCGATTTTACACGACTGTAATAAAGCCAAATTTTATCGTCCGCAACAACCAATCTCCCAGCGGTTCTACTGAACCAAAGTTAGATCACTGTGGAATCCAAGGTTGACCTAAGTTCGGTTTAGTAGAACCGCGAGGGATCTGAGTATTAAGCCCGTTATACGGATTCAAAAAGGTGTCCGGAATATGGCAGCGTAAAGCCAGCCTTAGGCCACGTTCCCGCACACCGCAGCTGTACCATAGTTGAATCATGCACTTTCCCCCCCCCCTCGAGAAAACTGGGAATGGATCCCATGTAGAGAAGTATTACCGCAATCTTGGGATGCATTCTCGATATTTTCTTAAAAATAAAGAATCTGCGTCAGCCTGGTGGTGTATAAACACGGCCTCCTAATATCTGCCAATCTAAATCGTGACAATGTACATGAAGAGTCATCATTCGGAGCAATTGTAGGATAAATGGTGGTTCCTAAACTTCACAAGGGTTTGTTTGCTATGGATTTCCATATGTGTAGACAGACCATCACAACCCTCAATCCTCACACCCCTAGAGCCAGATTACAACTCATTGTCCCCGCATTCGGATGTAAATTTAGTGAGGCAAAGCTGGCAACTGTCACCAATCCATGACCTGCCTTAATTTCACTCCATATTAACCCATGCCTGTCTACTCTTCATAGAAAACCCACGTAAAACATCGAGCGTCTATATTGAAGATGTTCTAGACCAACCATGGGATCTTCTACTAAACATATCAAGGGCCCTCTGACAGACAACAAAGACCTCCACAGCGTCAGAAGGCCTGAATTTCAAAACGAGCCCTACTCCCCACCAGGCCGTGCATAATACAAGGAGCATCCAGTCCCTGATTCTTGCATTTAACCCTACAAGGAAAATGTAAAAATGTGATTACTTTGGATGATGTGACTTACATTTTCTTTTTAATTATTCGTGTCATCTGGTCACCTCTTCCAGCCAAACTAAGTGGGCTGATGTTGGTTCCTGCTCGAATACAGCTGTAGGCAATCACAGTGAAGAAGAAGGGGGGGGGGGGGACAAATCCAGGCAGGGCCTGTCTCTGCAAAGCCGGCAGTAAACAAGAGGCCCTCAAATATCAATCCAGTGTCCTTTTAGTGAAGCCACCTACATGCATGTGTCTCCAATTATAGCTACGAGCCCGTGGAACCTCGGCAGATGCGGGGGGGGGTGGGGGGTGGGGGGTGGGGGGTAGGTTTAATAGGGAACCATCCGCAGAGTAATTAATAAAAAGCCAGCTCAACAACACATAAGGCACACGAATGTAAATGCAGAGGGCTAGAGCTTGCACCAGCAGCAATGCAAACGTCTGACAAAAGCAGAGGCCTTCTGGTCAATCCTCCCCCTGGGGTGTAAGAAATCAGCCCAAGACAGACCTGACAATAGGAAATAACACTTACACATGATACACGTATTATCATTCCTACCCCCAGAATATCTAGATTCCATGAAAAGCCTTGATGACACCGGGATCTCCTATGAAAAATCCCATAAGACACAGAAGAGAGGAAAAAAAAAAAAAACAGGAATTCAAGGAATTTTCAATTCCAAGTCATGGAGAATTGCAGACCGAATCCCAACCCAAGACAAGGTGGTCAACAGAAACATTGAATGAGCCCTAAAGCATAGCCCAGTTGGTAAACACCCTGTGCCCTATTATTATTATCATTAACCACTTACCCAGTGCAAATATCCCCAAGGCTCTATGGGCGGCCTTATGGTGAGAAGCCTAGTTTCACATTGTGGAGACATTTTCACTATTGTTCTCCATTTTTCTTGATTGAAGCTATTAGAGAGCCAGCAGAAGGCTGGGGCTGGCCAATAGACTAAGCGTCAACCAGGGGGCTGCTGAATTCTTGTTCTAGGAAGTAACAAGAGATCTCTCCAAGGCGGAATATGTTAGAGGTCCATTCTTAGAGTCCTGCAAGCCTTTGTTCCTGTCTTCTTCTTATTCATTACAGCTGCCTCTTGTGTGTCCCTCGTCTGCCACGCTCTCTCGTTTCTCCCAGGCCTCCAGCTTATAGACAAGATGCACAAGCCAGCTCACATGAATGCATGCACACTTTTTTTTTTTTTTCCTAACAAGACAGGTTTTTTTTTTCATTTGCAGCTCCGTGAAATTGGACGTAATTCGGACTCAAGTCGTTATTCACTCCCTTCATTTTCCCCAAAAAATTAAATAGGCACCTGATAAAGAGAGGGAAATAATAGAGTTAAAATGGGCACAAATTGTTACAATGCGTGTTATACGTTGGCGCACGTAAAGCGGAGTTGAAAGGCGGCGGGAATGTACATGTTAAATCGATCGGGAAATGATAAAAAAGCGTAAGATCTGCCTTGTGTGGAAAATTGGACATCAAAGCGAAAGTAATATGACAAATATAATGCAACATATGAAATAATATAATCTAGAACGTCATTTATAATATACAATATGATATAATGTAACAAGTAATATAATATGATGTAATATATAATATTGTACTGTATATCTAATGTAAAATAGAATATAGAATGTATATGTGACATGATATGTAATATAACATATTATGCAATGTGTAATATATAATGTAACATATGATGTTATGCAATGTACAATGTAACATGATATATTGTAATGTATGATACGTAATGTATCATATGATCGCAGATGTAGCAGAGCAGAGTTTGTCACATGACACTATGATGATCTCACAAGGTCTTACCTGTGGTTCTACATAGGACTGCAGGTCAGCTCAGACTATTATCCTGATGCAGCCGCCAAAGAGTTAAACGACAAATTCAGCTCTGCTACCTCTGTAAAGACATGTATTTATGCTACATATAATAGAGTGAATTAATGCCAATTCTTAACTGAAAACAATTGTCCTCTTGCACATGCCCGTCCAATCACGCCCTTTGAACTTTGACCTTTAAATATGGCCCTGCAGTGGCTAATGGGTTCAACTTCCTTTAAAAGTTGCAATGTACTGGTATAGGGCACCTCAGTGCATTTCATACGTGACATCATGCAAGTAGATTCAGTCATACATGTATATTGCAACATTCACCGATACCACATGCATATTATTTACAAAACATGCAATTCGAAATATTACGCCCCAGGTCTATCCGCCCGTTTTCCGCCTCCCTTTCTACCAGTCCAATTTGCTGCTATTTCCAATATTATTTTTACCCTCATTGCTTCTCGAAAAATCCTACAGATCTGAGCTTTATTGCAGCAGAATATATAATGTTACCCGCCCCGTGTAGGCACGCACAATAATGTGGTTTTATTATTGCAAATGTCACGTACCAGTGCTGTGTGTCTTACATACTGAGTGGAAGAAGTACCTTGTTGCAATCTCTTCTCCCTGCCATGTAGGATCTATCCCAACGCAGCTCAGTCACTGCATTGTTCATGAATCTGATCTGCCTCAAACCAGTTCCAGCTGGATCTGGACACCCTACATAAAAGGGGCTATGGCATCCCTAGGATACAAGTCATTAGTCCCAAATTCATAGGCCTCTTCTCATCCAATTCTGCCAATATTTTTGCATTATCCCCACACCCCCTTCAGGAGCATTAACCATTTAACCTGCATTGATAAGAGGTTTAGCAGGGAAGGACGGAGCAGAGTGGGTCAGGCCCCCCTCGTCACCAGCTCCTGCTGCAGTATTCAAGGCTCCTTTTACAGCTGGGAGGAAATTTAAAGGGTGTTATTAAAAGGACAGACGCCGGCGGGTTTTGTGTACGTTAATTGTGGAAATGAAGGATAATTAATTTGTCGTAGTCCACATAGGTCCGTGGTGTATACAGGAGGCTAAATACTGATATTTGATTTACCAGTGTTCTCCAACCAGAGTGTTCTTACAACTCCCAGCAGGGAGCTGCTGGGAGTTGTCATTTTATAACCGCTGGGGAGTCACAAGTTGGAAACTGCTGTCGGGTGTGCCGCCAAACCTGAGGCCGAGTTCACACTGTGTTTTAATTGCGGTTCTAACATGGGTTTTGGTTTTAAAAGATAAACTATCTTTCAGTGAAAGTTTATCCCCAAAAGAAAACCACATGTTAAAAAAACGCAGTGTGAACCCAGTCAAAGGCATACAAATAATAACCTAAAAATGAATACAGACCTCCATACTAGATCCCTAAAGAAATACAGATCCCAGACCCAGAATGCAAGAATAAGTAGACACCAGACCCCTTAAATAGATATGGAACCCATACCAGACCGCTAATTAAACACAGACCCCTAAATAAATAGAGACCCCAGACCAGACCACTAAATAAATACAGATGCAGAACCCCTATATAAAAACAGACCCCAGACCAGACTGCTACACAAATACAGACCCAAGACCGCTAAATATACACAGACTCAGACCTCCTAAAACATACAAACCCCAGACCGGACCGCTAAATAAATACAGACCCAAGACAGCTAAATAAACACAGACTCAGACTTCCTAAAAACAATACTGACCCCCAGAAGGAATACAGACCCAGAACCCCTAAATACAGACTCCAGACCGCTAAATAAATATGGACCTCAGACCAGACCACTAAAGAAATACAGACGCAGAACCCCTATATAAATCCAGTCCCCAGACCAGACTGCTAAATACAGACCCCAGACCTCTTAAATAAATACAGACCAAAGCCCCTAATCTAATACAGACTTTACAGATACTCTCCTCAATCCTGCAGTCCTCTTCACTTCTGGGCGCAGCAGCAGGCAGCACCCTGACGCCGGCCCTGACTCCAGGACGTTGCCTGCAGTGACGCTCAGGAGTGAAGAGGATTGCAGGGACGACGAGTGAGGTTTTAGTCACAACATAAAGCCTAAGGGTATGTGCACACGCTAGCAGGCTTTTACGTCTGAAATGACAGACTGTTTTCAGGAGAAAACAACTGCCTCGTTTCAGACGTAAATGCTCCTCCTCCCATTTTGCGAGGCTTCTCTGACATCCGTAAATTTTGAGCTGTGCTTCATTGAGTTCATTGTCCTGCACTTCTTTTGACGAGGCTGTATTTTTACGCTTCGTCGTTTGACAGCTGTCAAACGACGACGCGTAAATGACAGGTTGTCTGCACAGTACGTCGGCAAACCCATTCAAATGAATGGGCAGATGTTTGCCGACGTATTGTAGCCCTATTTTCAGATGTAAAACGAGGCATAATACGCCTCGTTTACGTCTGAAAATAGGTCGTGTGAACCCAGGCTAAAGGATTTTCCTGCTTTTCTGAAAGTCTGGAGCCTCCCGGACATTACGGGAGATATGGCAAGTATTCTCGTTTATCATCTGGAGGGCACTAGGCCGAGTTCACATAATAGGGCCTAATTTATCAAACTAATAGGAATACAGGCCTTGTTGCCCATAACAACCAATCCTTTCATTTTTCCATAGCATGTAAGAAATGAAGGCGGAGCCCTTATTGGTTGGTATAGACAACACCACCTTTTTTTGTCAGACAGTATTGGCAAATGACACCTGGGTGTTTATTTTTTACCATATACAAACATATCAGCGCTGTAGTAGATAGGATATTGTTGCTCCTGAATTATTATATTTAGTATGTCTTTTTTACTTAGTATCCAGTTCACGTGCATTCGTACATGAGCTGAATTAGCAGACAAAGCTCATGGCTATCAGGTTACTGTGCAGTATAATTCCAGTAATCCGGCAATCCAGAAATTTTGGTAATCCAGCGCTGGTTTCCAGCCCTGAGCTGTAATATAATCTGGAATCTAAGGCCTCATGCACATGACCGTAGCCGTGTGCACGGCCGTGATTTTCGGGTCGGCCGGCTGCGGACTGTCAGCCGCAGGCCGCACGCAAATCGCGGGACATGCACATGGCCGCCGCCATTGTTTTCAATGAGCCCGGACCGCAGAACAGGGCCGTAATAAGACATGCCCGTTCTTTCTGCGGTCCGGGCTCCCGGGCCGTGCAAGGACCGCAAAAACTACGGTCGTGTGCATGGCCCCATAGAAAAGAATGGGGCCGCAATTCTCCCGTGGATTTTCGGGTGAATTGCGGCCGCAAAAACATGTTCGTGTGCAAGGGGCCTTAGGGTATGTGCACACGATAACTGCATTTACGTCTGAAATTACGGAGCTGTTTTCAGGAGAAAACAGCTCCTGCATTTCAGACGTAATTGCTCGTACTCGCGTTTTGCGGGGCGTCCATTACGGCCGTAATTTGGAGCTGTTCTTTATTGGATTCAATGAAAAACGGCTCCAATTACGTCCCAAGAAGTGTCCTGCACTTCTTTGACGAGGCTGTTATTTTACGCGCCGTCTTTTGACAGCGACGTGTAAAATTACAGGTCGTCGGCACAGTACATCGGCAAACCCATTGAAATGAATGGGCAGATGTTTGCCGACGTATTGGAGCCGTGTTTTCAGGCGTAAAACGCCTCCATTACGCCTGAAAATAGGTTGTGTGGACCCAGCCTCACAGTACAAGAAGCAGAAGACTGATCAGAGATAATTAATTGATAGATTTTGAATTATAATTCTCGGTTAGGTAGAGGAGCATCATTTACACGCATTATACAACTGCCCTTATTCTATCTACTTTTTTAGGACCATCTGATAATCCAGAATGTCTGATAATATTTCACCTGTCTCATCCTGTTAATGCCAAATTACTTTATTTTGACAACAGTTTTAGGCCTTATTCACACGGACGTGTCCGTTTTGCGCGTGCAAATGGTCCGTATGTCATCAGCATATGGTGCATATGGCGAAAATCCCGCAGCCGGCATCATTATGACACTGTTTTTATGTTTACAAACAGAAAAGCACGTGGTGCTTTTCTGTATTCATTCATTTATTTATTTTACTACTGTAGCGCGCATCACATGCGGCACCCGTAAGTGCTTCCGTGCGCGATTTGCACGCACCCATTGACTTCAATGGGTGCATGCTGCTCGAAACACGGGCAAGTATAGGACATGTCGTGAGTTTCATGCAGCGCACATACGCTGCGTGAAATTCACTGACAGTCTGAACGGCCCCATTCACTAACATAGGTCCGTGTGATTTTCACTCGCGTAGGATGGACGTATAACACGTTCGTGTGAATAAGGCCTTAATAGTGACCCTTGTCCTTGTATATTTAAATACGGTAAAATTCCTTTAATCCGCCATCAAATTGGACCTAATATTGTTCTACTTACCACCAGGACCATATACTACAGCTACCGATGCTTTTCTTCAAAGACTGACAAATACAAAGGCCTGTGTTGTCGAGGACCCTCCCCCTTGTTTTTTCCATTTATTTCTACAGTACTTGACAAACGTTGTATTACATGGCGGCCATGATGATGAGTGGCCATCCAGTATCTAGAGTTCTCTGCTCTGGCTTGTAGAGGGGATCCCCTTTATGGAGTCCATTTATTTTGTAAAAAATTTTTGTTCGCTTGTCATATTTTTAGCTGATTTCAGAATGTTGCAGATCAAACTTGGAAACAGACAGCTCCAGTCTGTTGTCAGACATGTGACCTCACGACTGAGCTCTGTGTAACTGTCATCTGAGCTCCCATAATGCACTGCTCACTCATAACATGGAACTAGCGGAATTCTAAATGTAGCTTTGAATGTGAAAGGAGAATAAAAGACTCAAAATCAGAAACAGGAAGGTTTTGCAAAGTCAGGTTCTGTTCACGTACGCATTGTAGGCTCTTTTCGCAGAGTAATGGCGGCTATTTTTACCGTAAAAAACTGTCGGGAACCCTAACAGACCCCATTGTAAATCGTACGATGTATCCAGCACAGCGCCATGGCTTGTTCAGCAATGCAGCAGACAAACCCTGACATGATCCTGGCCCGGTGGCATTTGCTGCCTAGTATGGATTCACCATCTTCAGCCCCATTTTCGTTGCGCTCATTTAAAAAAAGACAGAAAAAGCTCCACCACCGGGAAGCTGATTCACATGCACAAAGCAAATCACTAAGGATGGGGGCAGGGAGGAATGTTCCGGCATGCACGGGGGAGGGAATGGGAAATTCTTCTACCTGCATTTGCACATATTGACAATATTACAGTGCGGCAGATATATATAAAATGATCTGCATGCCCATAGCAGCAATAAATTGGCGCAAAAGCTCCATGCTTACAAAAAAATACTGCATGTTGTATTAGATGTCCTGATGGATATAACGAGCGCCAGAAAATGATAAGAAATGGCGCAGAAACGGTTACAGATTTAGTGCAAACCGTAAACCTAGCAACACCGACTATTCACGTAGACGACATCTGAGGAGACAGGCAGTTGTGTTATTTTCTGCTATGATCCCTTATAAACATCTGCATTGAAATCTGCACATATAAGAATCTTATGCATTGATCCCCTCCCCCCCCCCCATATTAAACAATGGATGTGCAATGTCATTTTTTAAATAATATGGGATTAATGGCGACAAATCCTTATGTTTATGTTTCAACCACCTACCTGCAGATCTTCAGGAGAAAGGCTTATATACACCGCTGGATGAGGCTGTCATGGGAGGGAGTCCTATGCATGTGGAGGAAGGAAGCTCAGGCCTGGGCTGACACAAAGGAGCTCCGGCTGCCTACAGGCCATCCCTGGAATAATGAGGTTTACCTCTGCAGCCATGACCGGGCCCAGGAAACATGATCCATCCGGACGACACCACACAAAAGCCTTCACAATGTGCAGAGATTAGACCTCAGTCACACTAGTGTTTGATGATATACAAAAAAAATTAGTCCTCATTGTTTTTATAGTATTTTTATGCATCATCTTATGCATCATCTTTTATCCATTCCAGATCCTGGCAGGGTCCATTTCAATTTTTTTTTTACTGAAGAGGATCCAGGAAACACGCCATATGACCGCTTTTTGGCTGTATTCACAATTTTTGTCAAATTTTACCTTTTTTTAAATGAAAATTACAATAAAGTAGTTTATATAAATGACAACAAAAAATTTACGTAAAAAATACAGTCGGTTTACACATTGTGATGATCACACTTTGACATTGCATTAGACTGCTATTGCGCCTTATTTCCGCTAATATGGGCCTATTGGGTTAAATTAAATAGGATTTTTTTGCAGGCACATTTAAATCTATGGGCCATACTTCTATAGACTATATCCCTCCGATTTTTGTGTGCGTGAGGTCTACGGCCGGTGGTTTATAAACTACTATTTTGCGTACATCCATCTTGGAATATAATTATTATGATTGCTGAGAATAACTGTAACCACATACTAGGATTTGTATCACATGGATCCCGAATACAGAAGTAAAGCTTTTTTTAATAGGGTAATGCTGCATATGGAGTTTTCTTTTTACTCGGAGTCCGCATAAAAAAAACTTGCAGCATGCTCAGAAGTCATTTTAGGCAAACATGGCGCCAATACGATTCTAGATTACGCACCGTATTACAGGCCATGTGCATGAGGCCTTACATTTTACTATGGAAATTCCATTATATTAGGTCTAGACATTTTTTTTTACCACAGTTTTACTGCGATTGTGGTAAAAAACGTAATTATGGTTAAACTGAAAAAAAAAAGAAATAGTGCTTTTTATCGTGGCGCAATATTGATGAATTGTGTCCCTTGCTCTCCACTTCCATACTCGTCGCCACAGACCCCTCCTGCCCCAGTAGTTATTGTCGACAACCCAGCACTTCTGCAGTAGTCATAGCAAAACTTCCTTTTTCCCAGTACTCACAGCAGGCACCACCCCAATTCCCTGATAGTCACCGAGGACACCCCCCTCACACGTCCCCACTATTCACAGTTGACACCTCTTCCTTCTTAGGGTACCCACACACATAGCAAGGATAATATGCGCGTGTTACATGTGGATTTCGGTGCGGATTCACCACAGATTTGACCTCTTCTACATTGAAAAGGGGGAAACACCTCCAACAGAATGAGCATGCTGTGGATTTGAAAATCCATCTGGAAAATGTTTTGCAGCATGTGGATGAGATTTGTTCAAATCTTATCTCGATGACCGGGACTGTACTCCGCTGCGGATTTTCAGCATGGAAAATCTGCGGCATTTCCATCCCGTGTGCAGGGGGCCTTAGGGCTCATTGTAAGAACAACCTTACCACCGACAAGCTACCACAATGCGCCCTCTGCTGGTAGGAAGCTGCATATATGCTACTCATTGCTCTTTGTTGCATTTTGCATCAGTGTCTGGTACCAGGGAGCTTTGCAAGCAAAATGGAGTCGATCACTCAGTGATAGCATCCTCCTCCATCCATTTTGCACTGGGTAACATAATCCAGCTGCTGAATGTATGAAGGGTAATTCCCATTTACGAGGGCAGATTTTCTAGTTGCCATGATAGACCAGATTCCTGTTTTCGTTCCAGTCATAGGGGAAAGGAGCAGGACTTGTGCAAATATGCTCAAAAAAGTGGGTATTTCATGAGGTTTTGTGACTGGATGCAACTGTATCAAACACTCAGCTGTGAGAATAATTAGTTTTATACAAGTTTTCAGCTTCTCAATGTAAATAATAACGTTCCTATTCACTGATAGCAAGCAGAGATCTTGATATAAGGAATAGAATTAAAGCCCTTTTACACCGGCCGATAATCGGCGGTCGTTTGCTCCTGTCTCATGGCCCTATGGATGGGATCAAGCGGTCGTTACTCTGATCACTCGTCCCCATACCTTATTATCATGTCGGCTTCCCGTCTCCCTGTTTACACTGGGAGATGAGCTGCCGACAACGATAATCTTTTACTTTTTTAAAACGATACGACCAGCAGATGATTGAGCGTTTGCGTGATCGCTGCCCTTTTTACACAGGGCAATTATCGGCAATGAGCGTTCTATGAACACTCGTCTGCCCGATAATCGCCCACTGTAAAACCCCCTTTAAAAAAGTAGATAAGAAAATTACAGAACATTTGTATTATAAAATAATTAAGCTTCTGGTGAACAAAATGTAGAAGACAAGACATGTGCAATAATAAGCCACACCCCTTTTCCACCCAAAAGTGTTTAGAAACGCCCCTTTCAATGTAAATTAGCATAACGCTGCCCATTTGCTGCATGGTTTGCAGGACAGTCTCACAAAAATTGGGATTGTTGGTATGTTTGTAACCATTAATGACAATTAGTTGATTGCAAAAAAAATTTCATGGGGAAAAGAATCATTATAATTGTTGTAGAAATCTTATAGTGTATGTCCCGTTAACATTGTGTGGCCTATCAGAATGCTGGATGGATTGGAGGCAAATTCTATGTCCAGATTTATGCCATGGGTGAGCACTTTACCATTAGTGATGTTGCACTAAATAATGCTATTGCTACAATATACTATTCCTATCTGCAGTTTTTATTTGATACAAAGGAAATCCTTCCCAGAAATATGGTCAGGAGCAAATCAGGGCTGATTAGATAAGACTGACCATACTGTACTTGTATATGGGATCCAGCTGGTTAAACTGACACAATGTACTATTAGCGCACAAAATACAGCTGCTATGTATTCATGTCTGGTTTCAGTCTAGGTGTAGATCAGTGCTCTGAGAATGTCTTTGATGTATTCACACCTGCCAGTTTGTGTGCTGCAGATAACCAGTTAGTGTAGCACATAGAACAGCCACATGTAAAAACAATGCATACTTTCATTACATGGTTTTCCATGGTATTTTTAGAATATAAAAGAATATAATTATTCTAATACTTCCCCTTACAAGATGATTACTGCTATAATACTGCCCCCTATGCACAAGAATAGAACTACTATAATACTGCCCCCTATATACAAGAATACAACTACTATAATACTGCCTCCTATGTACAAGAATATAACTACTATACTACTGCCCCTATGTACAAGAATATAACTACTATAATACTGCCCCCTATGTACAAGAATATAACTACTATAATACTACCTCCTATGTATAAGAATATAACTACTATACTACTGCCCTTATGTACAAGAATATAACTACTATAATACTGCCCCTATGTACAAGAATATAACTACTATAATACTGCTCCCTATGTACAAGAATATAACTACTATAATACTACCTCCTATGTATAAGAATATAACTACTATAAGGGTATGTGCACACGCTAGCTGTCATTACATGTGAAAAGACAGACTGTTTTCAAGAGAAAACAGCTGCCTCGTTTCACACGTAAATGCTCCTCCTCGCATTTTGCGAGCCGTCTGAGACGCTCGTAAATCTTGAGCTGTGCTTCATTGAGTTCAATGAAGAACAGCTCAAATTACGTGGCAAAGAAGTGCCCTGCACTTCTTTGCCGAGGCAGTCCATTTACGCGTCGTCGTTTGACAGCTGTCAAACGACGACGCGCAAATTACAGGTCGTCTGCACAATACGTCGGCAAACCCATTCAAATTAATGGGCAGATGTTTGCCGACGTATTGGAGCCCTATTTCAAGACGTAAAACGAGGCATAATACGCCTCGTTTACGTCTGAAAATAGGTTGTGTGAACCCAGCCTTATACTGCTCCTATATACAAGAATATAACTACTATAATCCTGCCTCCTATGTACAAGAATATAACTACTATAATACTGCTCTTATGTACAAGAATATTACTATAAGGGTATGTTCACACGGCTTATTTACGGACGTAATTCGGGCGTTCTCCGCCTCGATTTACGTCCGAAAATGCAGCTCGATAGCGTCGGCAAACATCTGCCCATTGAAAGCAATGGGTTTTACGTTGGTCTGTTCCCACGAGGCGTAAATTTACGCGTCACTGTCAAAAGACGGCGCGTAAATAGACGCCCGCGTCAAAGAAGTGCCTGTCACGTCTTCAGACGTAAATAGAGTCTATAATAGTGCTCCTATATACAAGAATATAACTACTATAATACTGCCCCTATGTACAGGAATATAACTACTATAATACTGCCCCTATGTACAAGAATATAACTACTATAATACTGCCACTATGTACATGAATATAGCTACTATAATACTGCGCTCTATGTAGAAGAATATAACTACTATAATATTGTCCCCTATGTACAAGAATATAACTACTATAATACTGCCCCTATGTACAGGAATATAACTACTATAATACTGCCCCCTATGTACAAGAATATAACTACTATAATATTGTCCCCTATGTACAAGAATATAACTACCATAATACTGCTCCCTATGTACAGGAATATAACTACTATAATACTGTCTCCTATGTACAAGAATATAACTACTATAATACTGCCTCCTATGTACAAGAATATAACTACTATAATACTGCCTCCTATAGACAAGAATATAACTACTATAATACTGCGCTTATGTACCAGAATATAAGTACTATAATACTGCATCCTATGTACAGAAATATAACATATAACTACAATAATACTGCCCCCTATGTACAAGAATATAACTACTATAATACTGCCCCCTATGTACAAGAATATAACTACTATAATACTGCCCCATATAAAAAACAATATAACTACTATAATACTGCCTCCTATATGCAAGAATATAACTACTATAATACTGCCCCTATATACAAGAATATAAGTACTATAATACTGCCCCTATATACAAGAATATAACTACTATAATACTGCCCCTATGTATAAGAACATAAATACTATAATACTGCCCCATATGTACAACAATATAACTACTGTAATACTGTCCTCTATGTACAAGAATAATTAAAATTTACTCTCCGAAATTTTTATTTCCTGGAGTCCGTAGGCAGCACAACACATATGGGTTTTAGTCCCCTAGGTACAATTAAGCAGAGACAGGTTAATTAGCAATAAGCATTAAGCAATTAAGGACTTCCCCTATAAGGGTATGTTCACACGCCCTATTTCCGAACGTAATTCAGACATTTTACGCCTCGAATTACGGCAGAAAAAACAGCTCCAAACCGTCTGCAAACCTCTGCCCATTGAATTCAATGGGTCTTACGGTGTTCTGTTCAGACAGGCTTTTGTTTTACGCGCCGCTGTCAAAAGACGGCGCGTAAAAAGACGCCCGCCTCAGAGAAGCGCATGTCACTTTTTGGGACGTAATTGGAGCCGTTTTTCATGGACTCCAATGAAAACCAGCTCCAATTACGTCCGTAAAAGACGCTGCGAAAAACGCGTGCACTTGTCAAAACGTCAGAAATTCAGGAGCTGTTTTCGCCTGAAAACAGCTCCGTAATTTCAGACGTAATTGGCGTTGCCGTGTGAACATATCCTAAGAATGTACCGGTAACCAGGCCCCAGCGTATTTTTACGAAGCAATAGCCATAAGTTCTGCCAGGGAGGGAAGCTTGTGCTACCTACGGACTCCAGGAAATAAAAATTTTGGTGAGTACATTTTCGTTTTCCTGATCGTCCTTGGCAGCACAACACATATGGGACTTGCCAAGCAATAGCTAAATAGAGAACTAAATAGAGACGCCCGCCTCAGAGAAGTGCATGTCACTTCTTGGGACGTAATTGGAGCCGTTTTTCATGGACTCCAATGAAAACCAGCTCCAATTACGTCCGTAAAAGACGCTGCGAAAAACGCGTGCACTTGTCAAAACGTCTGAAATTCAGGAGCTGTTTTCGCCTGAAAACAGCTCCGTAATTTCAGACGTAATTGGCGTTGCCGTGTGAACATATCCTAAGAATGTACCGGTAACCAGGCCCCAGCGTATTTTTACGAAGCAATAGCCATAAGTTCTGCCAGGGAGGGAAGCTTGTGCTACCTACGGACTCCAGGAAATAAAAATTTTGGTGAGTACATTTTCGTTTTCCTGATCGTCCTTGGCAGCACAACACATATAGGACTTGCCAAGCAATAGCCAAATAGAGAACCCTCTGATGCCAGTGAGTCGAGCCTGCAGTGCTCGACAAAGGTTGATGTGGATGCCCACGTAGCAGCTCTGCAGATTTGATCCAGCGGAATATGCCGGACTTCTCCCCTTGAGGTAGCTGTAGAGCGTGTGGAATGTGCCCTGATCTGCAGAGGAGATTGAAGGTCACTGAGATGATAGCATTTTTCAATAGTTGACCTAATCCACCTGGCTATGGTGGCCTTACTTGCTTTTTGCCCCTTATTAGGAACGGGCATGTTGAAGGAACAGATTTTCTGCTTTCCTAAAAGTCTTTGTCCTTTGAATATAGGTGAGAACTGCTCTTCTCACGTCAAGTGTATGCCAATTTTCCTGAACTTCACATTGGGGATGAGGAAAAAGAACTGGCAATAATATTTCTTGCTTGATATTCCTAAATGAGGGAACTTTAGGCAAGAACCCAGGCATGGTACGTAGTAGAAGACAATCTCTCAGGTCTCTCAAATAGGGTTCTTTAAAGGAGAGGGCCTGAAGCTTGCTTATGTGCCTGGCTGAAGTGATTGCCACCATGAAGAAGGCCATGAAGGAGAGAAATCTGATGGACGATTCTCGCATGGGTTCAAACAGTGGCTTTGTTAGAGCCAACACCACTACTGAAAGGTCCCAGGAAGGAGAGGGTACCTGAGAGACTGGGCTAAGGTTTCTTAAAGCCTTGACAAAGGTCTTCACCAACTGTTGGTTAGAGAAATGATTTTGCTGTTGGGCATTGATTGCCGTGAACTGCACCTTAAGGGTATTTAGCTTCAACCCTTTATTGAAGCCTTCCTGTAGAAATTGCAGGATAGTATTCAGAGAAACTGTGTTTGCTGAATTCTTAGAGCACCAGGAGGTGAACAGGGTCCAAACTCTGTTATATACTTTGACCGTTGAGGGGCATCTGGCTGACAGCAAGGTGTTAATGACTTCAGACGAGAGCCCCATTTCCGTCAGCTTCTCACAGGCAGTCTCCAGGCCGTGAGATGTAGACTGCAAGGGTTCGGGTGATACACCGCTTTCTGGGACAGGAGGTTCGGTGACACCGGTAGTTTCAGGAACCTGCCTTTCGAGAGAGACAATGCTAGGGAGAACAGGCTCTGCGGGGCCAAAATGGCAGGATTGCAACGGCTTCCGCTCTTTCGTCCTGAACTTTTCTCAATACTCTGTGTATTAATGGGAGGGGAGGAAAAATATAGATTAATTATTCCCTCCAGTTGACAGACAGGCCATCTAATGCTACTGCATGGCGCGTGTGGTACAGAGAACAGAAGCTGAGGACTTTGCTGTCCGATGCCATCACATCCAAGTCTGGCATTCCCCATGTGGCAGCTAAGCTGCTGAAAACCTGAGGTTGAGACTCCACTCCCCCGGATGGAGGATATTGCGGCTGAGGAAATCTGCAGTGGGGCTCATCGAGCCCTTGATGTGAACTGCTGAAATTCCTAACAAATGTTGTTCTGCCCAACTCAAAAGTCGTCTGCATTCGGCCGACATTGAGGCACTCCTCGTTCCTCCTTGCTTGTTTATAAAGAAACAGTTGCTAGGTTGTCCGACTGGACCAGGATCTGGGCATTTTCCAGAGATTGAAAGGACATTAGCGACAATCTCACTGCTCTGAGTTCCTTCATGTTGGAGGATAGCGATACTTCCTTCTGACCCCATTTGTTCTGAACCCATAGGTGATCTACATGGGCACCCCAGCCCCAGTAGGAGGCATCCGTTGTGAGGACTTTCTGTGTTGGGTGACTTGCCTGACCGGAGAGTGTCCGGGATTAACCACCAGTTGAGGTCTTGAAGAGTGAAGTTGGAGACTTTGAAGAAAGAGTCCAGATTTCGAAAATGTTTGTCCCAGGATCTGAGGATGTCGAGCTGTAATGATCTCATGTGGGGTTTGACCCAGGGGACTGCATCTATAGATGAGGTCATTAGACATAGGACTTTTATAGCCCCTCAAACAGATATATTCGGATGGCAAATAAAGCGTTCTATTGAACCCCCAATTGCAGTAATCCTCTCTGGAGACAACTTGACTGTCATTGACCAGGAATTCACCATGACTCCTAAGAATTTCAGATTCTGTGATGGCGAGAGCTGTGACTTTCTGAAGTTCACCAGGAACCCGTGAATGTGAAGAAACTTCAATGTGGTTTGGAGAGGTTCTTGGAGCAGGGACTTTGATGGCGCTTCTATTAGCCAGTCGTCCAAGTAAGGCACCACACATATGCCTTTCAGCCTCAGCGCTGCGGTTAGGACCACAATTTTCGTGAACACGCAAAGTGCCGACGAAATCCCAAAGGGCAGGAGGGTGAACTGGAAGTGTTCTATTCCACCCTGCGTCTGGACCGCCAGCCGAAGGAACTTTCTGTGAGCCATAATAGGGACATGCAAGTATATGTCCGTAAGGTCGATCACTGACCGGATGGTCTCCACCTTGAAAGTTTTCCTCACCATGCATTGATTAAGGAAGGTCAGGTCTATAACCAGTCTGCCATCTGATTTGGGCACTTGGAACACTCTGGAGTAAACTCCTTGCCCCCTTTTTGAGACTGGAACAACTTTCCAGGGCTGCTTTCTGGAGAAAAACCTGAAGAAGCTGATGGACTATCGGATTGTGATGCATGTTGAGGACAAAGTGGTCTGGGGGGAACTTTTTGAACTCCAGCGAGTATCCCCTTCTGATGGTTGTCGTCACTCACTTGTCGGATGATGTCACCGACCACCGAGAGGAGAACCTCTGAAGCCTTGCTCTTACCTCCTACCAATGGCTTGGCGTCATAAATCGTTTCTATTTCGATTGGGGTATTTCTTCCGAAAGGAGGAAGGGTTTTCCTGCTTCAGTCTAAACGTGCGCTGACGGTCTGGAAACCTTCTTTTGAACTTTGGGGACCTTCTTTTCTGATCCTGAAAGTAACGGCTGGTATCCTTCCTTTTAGGTTCAGGAAACCTGGCCCCTTTGCCTTCCCCTAAGGAATACAAGATATCCGTAAGTTGGGGACGGAACAAGGATTCCGGCTGGAAAGGGAGGCTACAAAAATTACTTTTGGAGAGATTATCTCCTGACCATAATTTAAGCCAATGATCTCTTCTGGCTTCATTCGAAAGGGACCGGGCTCTAGAAGCACATTTGATGTTATCCAGCTGGGAGTCACACAGGAACTCCGAGGCTGCCTTCATTACTGGGAGGGACTGGAGAATTTCTGCCCTTGGCACTCCTTCCTGTAGATCCCTCGATAAATGGCTTAGCCACTGGTACTGAAGACAAGGAGGCTTTGCACGAGCTCACTGATGAAGTATATACTTTCTTCAAGAGGGAGTCCGCTTTGCGGTCCAGAGGGTCTTTCAGCAATCCTGATTCATCAGATGGAAAAATTTCTTTTTTTGCCAATTTAACCACTGGCAAATCCACCTTTGGTACATTTTCCCATTCTTTGGAGCTGGATTCATCCAGCCTATAAAGGTTTCTGAACAGAGAGCCAAATTCTGCCTTTCTTTCTGGCTTATCCCAATCCCGTTTCATCCATTCCGTCAGGACTGGATGACTGGGAAAATGTTTCCCCTTGGAAATAGAACAGTCTGTCCTTTTTAGACTTGTGTTCAACCTCTTTCCTCGTCTCCAATGTATCCTTCACCGCTCTGAGGAGATCATGGAGCTTATCCTTATTCAGGATATAACATTCTTCAGGGTCGTCAGAATCTGACGTGTCAGAGCCCACCTCTGAATCTGAACCTCCTGCTGAGGAGGAATCCTCCTGGTATTGAGGTTGAGAGGAAGAGTGCCTGGCCCTTTTAGCCTGGTGTGATGATTTGACAACCTCAAAAGCTAGAGATTACTGTTGTTTGAACCATTGCATAAATCCTGTGGAATCCTCCCTAGGAGGGGAGGTAACTGGGGTGGAGCACGATATACATAGATCTGATACAATGTCATCAGGCAGAGGCTGGAGGCATTTCCTGCAAAGCCTGTGCCTGGATTTGTGGGTCCTTTTCCTACCTTCTCTTCTAGATGCAGTCATCTAGATAAGAGCAGAGACAAACGTATGGTAGGAAATGTTCATAGCCATCAGCATAGAGACACATAAGGACCCATGAGTGTAAACAGCCGTACTAACCTTAGCAAGCAGAGGGCTGTTCAGAGGCAGAGCGGGCCATCTTTCAAAGGAGACGCCGGCATTATAAGCCTGCTGCGTCTGCGTGTCATATCCGGGGGCGGGGCCAAGGCTGACATCACTTCCACCGGCATCCATGCCTCTGAAACGCCGAGCAGCACTTCCGGATACTGGGAGTGCGCAGGCAACCGATCCGGAAATTCGCCTCGGACCTAGACGAACGGGGGATGCTCCTGCAGGGTATCCTCCTCCTGCCACCATTACCTGGGTGAGATAAGGTGCCCCTTCGCCGTGTACCAAGGAACGTCCGCCATCTTGGTACACCTTTGTGACTGAGACACAGCCCTGTATGCAGCCCGGAATAAATCTTTTCCTCAGTGGTAGGATAGGGATCTATCTCCGAACTGATCCTAGAGAGAAAGAAAAATTACGCTGGGGCTCGGTTACCGGTACATACTTATAGGGGAAGTCCTTAATTGCGTAATGCTTATTGCTAATTAACCTGTCTCTGCTTATTGTACCTAGGGGACTAAAACCCATATGTTTTGTGCTGCCAAGGACGATCAGGAAATAACTACTAATAATACTGCCCCATATGTGCAAGAATATAACTACTATAATACTGCCACATATGTACAAGAAAATAACTACTATAATACTGCCCCTATATACAAGAACATAACTACTATAATACTGCTCCCTATATACAAGAATATAACTACTATAATACTGCTCCCTATGTACAAGAATATAACTACTATAATACTGCTCCCTATATACAAGAATATAACTACTATAATACTGCCTCTTATATAGAAGAATAGAACTACTATAATACTACCCCCTATGTACAAGAATAAAACTACTATAATACAGCTCCTATGTACAAGAATAGAACCTCTACAATACTGCCTCCTATGTACAAGAATATAACTACTATAATACTGCCCCCTATGTACAAGAATATAACTAAAATAATACTGCCCCATATGTACAAGAATATAACTACTATAATACTGCCCCATATGTACAAGAATATAACTACTATAATACTGTCCCCTATGTACAAAAATGTAACTACTATAATACTGCCCCTTATGTACAAGAATATAACTACTATAATACTGCCCCCTATGTACAAGAATATAACTACTATAATACTGCCTCCTATGTACAAAAATATAACTACTATAATACTGCCTCCTATGTACAAGAATATAACTACTATAATACTGCTCCCTATATACAAGAATATAACTACTATAATACTGCTCCCTATATACAAGAATATAACTACTATAATACTACTCCTTATGTACAAGAATATAACTACTATAATACTGCTTCCTATGTACGGGAATATAAATACTATAATACTGCTCCCTATATACAAAAATATAACTACTATAATACTGCCTCTTATATAGAAGAATAGAACTACTATAATACTACCCCCTATGTACAAGAATAAAACGACTATAATACAGCTCCTATGTACAAGAATAGAACCTCTACAATACTGCCTCCTATGTACAAGAATATAACTACTATAATACTGCCCCCTATGTACAAGAATATAACTAAAATAATACTGTCCCATATGTACAAGAATATAACTACTATAATATTGCCCCCTATATACAAGAATATGGATTTGCACAGGTTGGATCATTTTCAGATTTGGTTTTAGTTGCTCCTAAGAATTTTTTAGTCTTTTAGGCATAGGTTTAGGGGAGTCAAATTATCCATCTTATCCTAAACACCAGTCATATACCTGTTCTCATATATACAGTACAACTAACATCGTCATCATTGCACATAGTACTTCTCTGTGGAACCTTTTTAATAGGAACATGATAAATAGAGTAATATGATCAGTTTTAGGCAGTCGATGCCATTGGTGCAGATAAGTGTGCTGGCATTTATGTGGGGGAAATCAATGTAACCGCTCATTGCAAATTGCATTTTACCCCTCTGGGGAGATAACGAAACAAATATAAAATAATCAGGAATGTATCAGAAGGAATGTTTTCTTCTGAGCTGCTTCCCTCGGGCCGACATTCAGATATAATCACGGAAACATTTATTGAGGGGTGATGAAGCGCTCTTGTAGATTAGAAATCAGACACTTTCCTCATAAATGTGCTGGAAATTGTATTGGCTACAATGACCATATACATGAAGGGGCAACGAGGAACTAGTTCAAACTTAGCCTCACTCCCCATAACGTCCTCCTCGTCCCAATCCTATTCGGTTCCATAAGCAGTAACTCCTTCTCATCCCATCTAATGCTAATTCATGTGCATATGTCCCAATTTTTGGAAAAGGGACAGTTATAAGTTGCACGGATGATACATTGTAATATCTTTGTCTAATTTCTTTTTTTTTTTAACTCGTTTTATTGAAAAATTGAACAAAGTTTATCACAAGTCAAGTTCAAAATAGTGAGTGGACCACAATGTCCTATAACTTTGTAACAAAGCACTCGCAGGTGCTGAAAACATAAGTACAATTTTTTCACATAACGCCAGCATTGTCTCTCGAACAGAGACACCATATTTGTGAAACGTAACCATCTGAGCGTACATAAACAAGAACTGTACAAGTGCTTACTTGTATGCGAGAGGCCCGGGACATCCACTATCACCCTTTCCATCCGCGATTATCTTCCCCCCACCAACGCATTCATTGCTTGCCCCAGTTCACTGGATGAGTAATTAGTATCTGAGGCTTCACACCACAGGTCCCAGATTTTGTGGAATTTATCAGGTCAATTTCTGTGTTTGTAGATGACGCGTTCGTACGACACTGTCGAATTTACCATATTTTTCCACACTGTAACTTTCGGGGGTCGTCTATCCATCCACCTCATTGATATTCCTTTGCGAGCTAAAAATAGTGTCTCCTGTATAAAGATTCTGGTGTAATGTGGCCACTGTTCTTCCTCCATTATGCCAAACAAACACAGTTCTGGAGAGCTGGTGATCGGGGATGGTAGCATCTGATTTAGGACTTCCACCACTTCCGCCCAGTATTTCTTGATACGAGGACACATCCACACCATATGCCAAAAATCTGCAGGAGCGTAGGAGCATTTAGGGCAGGAAGGTTCAGCTATACAATGCATTTTAAACAGTCGTACAAGCGTCAGATAGGCTTGATGTATATAGTATAACTGAATGAGCTTGTTATTAGCCGCCGGCGACACATGTAAGTGAGACTGCAATAAATCATCAATATTCTCTTCAGTTAGCGATGGTATCAGTTGGACCCATTTAGAGATAGTTGGTAGGGGGGCCGCTGAAGCCTTTTTGTCCAATAGGTGGGCGTATATGGTAGAGATCAGTCCTTTAGGACCCTGAGATCTGACCACCCCGATGAGGGGATATGAGGAGATGGGCTGACGAGGTGCCGGGAACGGTGTAGAAAGGAGATGGCGCAGTTGTAGGTATTTGAAGAAGTGCTGCCTCGGAATGTGAAAATTTTCCTGCATCTGTTCAAAGGATATAAAGGTATCATCTTCATAGACATCGTTGAGCACCTGTATGCCCGCAGCTGTCCAGTATGCTGCATCCGGGTAGGTGTGTAAGGATTTCAAGTCCATATTGTGCCATAATGGAGTTTCCTCCGGGATTGTAGAGGTACCTGCAATTTCCATCGCCGCTTTCCACACTCCTCGGGCTAATCGACAAATGGGTAGTAAAGATGTCCCTAGGTTCCCATGATGGAACAATACAGGCCATAATATTTCATGTGCGGAGTATTCCAGTAAAATCCCTCCCGTTCCAGACGGTCGATTTGCTTGTGTCCAGGGGCCCAAATATTTGAGTTGGCCAGCTAAGTAGTATAGGTAGATATCTGGAAGAGCAATTCCAGCCATCTCTTTTGGGCGTTTCAATTTTTGTAAGGCCAATTTAGATCTAGAGCGACCCCATATGAAGGATATGATTAATGAGTCCAATTGTTTGAAAAAGGACTTTGGTATAGGAGTACAAACATGTTGTAGGACATACAGGCTCTTTGGTAGTACCACCATTTTAATCAAATTAATACGGCCCATGACTGAAAAGGGAAGGGCCGCCACACCTTTAATTTTTCTCTAAAGATTGCCAGAAGCGGGTGGACATTGAGTGGAAGTGAGCGTGATGTGTTCCCGGCGATATGCAGTCCCAGATATTTGAAGTGATCCACTACTGCAAGACCCTCCATTGTGGAGCCCACCGGCTGAGATTCGATTTGATGAAGAAACATTACTGACGACTTTGACCAATTTATACGTAATCCAGAGTAGTCTCCAAATGTATTAATTAGGCTCATTGCCCTTGGAAGGGAAGAATGCACCCTTGAAATGAAGAGCATGATGTCGTCTGCGTATAAGGCAATTCGATCCTTGCGTGCCGCATGATGGATACCCTGTAACTCTGTGTCCGATCTGAGGAGTATCGCCAATGGTTCCATTGCCATGGCAAAGAGTAGTGGCGATAGGGGGCAGCCCTGCCTTGTTCTACGGCCAAGCTCAAATGAAGTCGATGTCAGGCCATTCAGTGCCACGGTAGCCTTCGGATGGTTATATATGAGTTGTATCCAAGACACAAAGGCCGGTCCAAAGCCAAAGCATGTGAGAACTCCATTCCACGGAGTCGAAGGCCTTAGCTGCATCCAGGGATGCCAGGGCCCAATCATTGCTGTTCCGTTCCGCTATTTGTGCCACCGCATGTACTCTCCGCAGGTTATCCGAGGTGCTCCTTCCCGGTATGAATCCCGACTGGTCAGGATGGATGAGCTCGGCTATGATCAAGTTCAGCCTGTTCGCGAACACTTTCGTCAGTAATTTATAATCAGTATTAAGCAAGGAAATAGGCCTATATGACCCGCAGTCTAATGGTGACTTGTCTGGTTTCAAAAGTACAATTATGGTAGCGTCATAGAATGAAGCCGGTAGCATTCCTTTTTCAAATGACGTATTCAAAACATCAAGTAGCTGAGGCAAGAGTCGTTCCTGGTATTTGACGTACACTTCAAGCGGTATGCCATCCGGGCCGGATGCTTTGCCCTTCGCCATTGAGGATAATGCTTCTGTCAATTCCTGTAGTGTTAGAGGAGCATCCATAGACGCCCTTTGTATGTCAGTCATTTTGGGTATATTTATTTCCAACAGGTAGTCCCTGATGTTCTGAGGAGACACCTGCAATGTCGGGCTATAGAGGTCCTTGTAGAAGTCCGTAAAGCAGTTGAGGATTTGCTCATTATCATGCAGCGTGGTCCCGCCGGTGGTAATAATACGTAATATGGCAGGAGAGGCAGAGTTGCAGTGAATGAGATGCGCCAAGAGACTACTGGATTGATTGCCATGCTCGAAATATCTCTGCTTAGAGAAGAAGATGCGACGTTTAGTCTTTTCGTGGAGAAGAGTTACGTATTCTCTGCCCTTCTGTAGCCAGTGTTGTTGAGTGCTTGGGGAGGGATCTGCAATGAATGCGGCCTCCAGGTTGGTGCATTCGATCTCCAGCAGCTGTTCCATCTTAGAGGACTGTCGTTTGTGATAGGATATTGATGACTGCAAACATCCACGTAAGTATGCCTTCAGGGCATCCCAGAGGGCCGAGTGATTATCAAAGGGAAGATTATCCGCAAAGAACATCTCCAGTTGGTCAGGTATTCGATCTTGAGCGCCGAACACTGTAAGCCAGAATGGGTGTATCTTCCTAGGACCTCTATTCACGTGTGGGCGGAGGGTAAGCTTAACCAGCATAGGTGAGTGGTCAGACATTGCACGGGGTAAGTGTGAAATAACTTCCATCATGCTATACACTTTGGGATTACTGCACATATGATCAATCCGAGACAGCGTGTTTCTCCCAGGTGTGAAGCAGGTAAACTCTCGTTTATCAGGGTATCGCTGTATCCACATATCCAGCCAGCCCATCTCTCTCAAAAACCCAGCCAAGTTAGTAATTACAGGTGGATTTCCCGGTATCGCTCCAGAGTTAAACTTGTCAATAGACGGGTCCAGCAACAGGTTGAAATCCCCCATGCACAGCACTCCGGCCATGGGAACTGTGAAGCAAACTTTGCCGCTTCATAAAGTACCGACATGGGGGCCGGTGGTGGAAGATAAAGTCCAATCAGCACAACAGGATGACCCTCTATCCAAGCATGTATGAATATCCATCTGCCGTCTGGATCCTTCAGTACCACGTCCAGTTCCCATCTAAGCGACTTATGGACTAAAATGGGAACCCCTCTGGAATAGGAACTATAAGTGGAATGGGCCGACCATTGGATCCACGAGCGTTTCAGACAATGAACAGTGGAAGGAATAAGGTGTGTCTCCTGAAGACATATTAATTGTGGCCCTTGGTTGCGGATAAAGAAAAACGTTAGATTTCTTTTATGGGAGTCTCCCAGGCCTCTCACATTTACAGATAAAACATTCAGAGTCATGGCACTTACTACCTTACATATCAGTACAACGCAATTGTCTTTCTCTTTGTCTAATTTCTAGTGCCCCCATAACAGTAACTACCAGCTCAACAGTGTGCCCATGGCAGGGATAGCCAGATAATTACATTGAAACGTTGCCAGTCATAGTTCCCTATGACTGTTGCAGGCAGACCAAGTGCCCCATAATAGTTCCAGCCCTAGTGTCATTATAACAATGACAGGCACAATACTTCCATGTATTAAAATGCAATGCTGCTTTATTGGTATCAAAATATAAAACAAATAAATGCCTAGCACCGATCTACATCAAAGACGTGGTGTGTTATCTGCATCAAGTGGTGAGCAGACCAACATAGTTTCTTTTGCTTTCTCTTAGCCTTTGTGGTCGGTGGTCTTGTATGCTCCTTTTTTCATACCAGCTCCCACATCAACAAAAGCCTATTTGCCACTTCTTTTCTGAATGTTACCTATATCTCATGACTGGTGGTTTTTTGATATTTTAGATTTTTTTAATCTTACGAATAAATAATATAAATCAAGCAAGTCTGCTTTTTATATGAATCAGGCGATGGCTACATTCAATAGCCACGAAAGGCTAAACAGGACGGCTGCTCTTTGATCAAAACCAACTTGCCAATGACCATAATGATGATCCTATTACTCTGATGCGTGATTTAGAGAAATTGTAATTTCAACAGGTACGAGTATGGTGGGACAGCACTGCTCTACATACCTACATCTATAAAGCTATGGTACCGAGGGGTCTACGTTTACACAAAATCCCCACGACTAAATTTAATGACAGATTTATTATTGAATGGAGTGAAATCTTGTGAGAATCTAATGAAACACATAGTCAAATATGAGAATGACAACTTACAGGAGATAGAACTTTCAATCAAACAAATACATCTCTCACTTGCTATACATAAAGATCATTCCAAATTTGAGGAACTACATTCCAAATTAAAGGATAATATTTCCAAATTGGAAGATTTCATTTCCAATACTAAACATTCTAAATTTGAATGGGATCAAAGAGATTACAATAGTGATATAGTTTACAAATGGCGGGAAAACCGCAAAGAAAACGCATCTCCACGACTGATCTTGAAGAGACAGTCTAATCCTAGAAGGAATCAAAAAAGGAACCATCATAGAGTTCATTTCACATCATCGTAGTATGACTCCACAGATGCTACCACTGAACCATCTGACTCCCACCTACCCTGACACACACCATAATTCAGAAAGGTCTTTTTTAGGGTCTGGCGCGAAAATAAAAAACGCCCCAGACGAGCAGATGTCCGGCACAGATTGAGGAAACAAGAGATAGCCAGTCCGCAAACACAACAGTTACAGTTTTGAATTTATCTGCAAAGATCCTCACATTGGACCAGATTCAAGTCCTGAAGAAGGGTCTGAAATTTGTCCCCACTAGGCGTTTCAATCTCTATAACACGCTAGTGGATGTGAATAGATTTGTCAGATTACTGACAGTGAAGAAACATTTCATGAATTCAGAAGATTCAGACTTTACTACCAATGAAACCATCTTAGAGGAACATTTATCAACAAGCCCACAAAATGAATTCACCGAGTTCAATTTTATGGAACAATTAACGATGATGATACTACAATCACTTGGTCAGGATGATACTACAAATAGTATATATATACAAGGAGATCACAGACCAACTAGAATCCCTAATCCCTCGTTCTACCCAGTGAATTCTAGATCCACAGTATGGATGACTTCCAACACTTAGTGGAACAAGCTTTATCAGAATTGCACAATACGGATACCAACACTACAGTCAATTTAACTAAAAGGGAAGAAAAGGCTCTCAAAAAGCTACAAAATAATGACAGTATTGTGGTTCGGGACTCAGACAAGGGAGAATCAGTGGTAGTTCTGGATGCCACATCATATAAACAGGAAATTTTGACCATGTTGGGCGATAGTTCTACATACCGCAAATTAAAAAGTGATCCAAAAAGCATTTTCAAAAGTAAACTCACTAAACTCCTTGAAGAAGGCCAATCCATGGGCATTCTGAGTCACAAAGAAGTTGATTACATGAACAAGGATTTCCCAATTGTACCGATCTTACATGTCCTACCCAAAATCCACAATGATCGATTCCCCCCGCCTCTAAGGCCCATAGTATCTGCCATCGGATCGCTTATGGAACGTTCGGGAGCCTGGCTAGATAGGAAACTACAGCCACTTGGCAAGGGGACACCAAGTTATATCAAGGACAGTATAGATGGTGGATCGAATCTCGTGGCAGAAAAACTATACGTGGCTCACATGTCACATCACGGCACTGTATACCTCAATACCCCATGTGAATAACTTAACAGCTTTAGAATACCATCTGTGCAACTATACTGTTTATGAAGACCTAATGGAACAATACATCCCTATGACAACGGACTTCCTACTAAAACACAATTATTTTTCATTTAACTCTCAATTTTTTTTACAGTGTGTAGGCTGTTCTATGGGAGCCAAATTTTCCCCATCATTAGCGAACACTTACGTAGCATGGTGGGAGGAAAAGTACATATACACCGTCTCTAATCCTTTTATGTCTGACATCCTCTGGTTTGGACGCTACATTGGCGCTATCATCGTCATTTGGCAAGGTTCTGTAGCGCTCGTACCACAGTTTGTCAGACAGATTAACAATAATCCTGACAATTTAAACTTTACCACTACTAGTGATCCACATTCTATTCCCTTCTTGGATCTGCTTAGACAGAGAACGTTTCTAAAGGCACTATTACCTGTAGTTTGTATCGAAAACCAATTTCGGGTAATTCAATAGCACACGCTACAAGCTCCCATCCCAAACATGTAATAATGAATCTCCCTATAGGTGAATACTTTAGAGCTAAAAGATCAGGCAGAAGCAATGACGATTACTTACGAAAATGTGCTATCATTGACACAAGATTACGAACGAGGGGATACTCAAATACAAATTGAACTAGGGCAAAGTTAATCACCAATAGTAGAAGTAGACAACAATATTTGTATCCTGCCAAAATCAAAGATAAATCGAAAAACAATAAAATTGTGTTCTCAACAGACCTTAGTGCAGATTACAAACAGGTAGCTGACATTGTCAGAAAGTACTTACCTGTCCTGTACAGGGATGATTCCTTACGGAAAATTCTTGATACGGGATGTGGTTTTGTATCCAGAAACTCCTTGACGATTGGGAAACTAATCTCCCCAAGTGATTTTCAGAACCGGAGAGTCAAGGGAGATTCAAGTTGGCGCACCCTACTTGGTTCACATAAATGTGGAGGACTGCGTTGTGGCCTATTGCCATTTGTGTGTAACACCAATTCTTTCCAGTCCTATGTTAACGACCAACAATATACTATAAAAACGTTCATTAACTGTAACACGACACATGTTGTTTATACAATGTGACACATGCAGATTACAATACATAGGCTGCACAACGAGACCATTGAAAAGACGCATTTCAGAACATCTCACGGATATATATCATCCGAAAAAGCGCAATGTCTCTGGAGCTGCTAAACATTTTTTAGAACACACAATGGGAATATAACGTCCTTTAGAGTCATTCCGATAGAAAGGATATCTAAACCCAGGAGAGGATTGGAGGAGCAGGGAAGCGATGTGGATCCTTTAAAATGGACACCAGATTCCCAAGGGGTTTAAACTACAGAACGGATCTGATGTACATATATTAAACAGCCACTTCTTCATCCCTTTGTGCTAACAATAAAAATGATTAGGGACATGCTCATATGCAGCACACTGTCACTGAATTCATTGAACTTGCAGTGGCACTTTAACTTGCCTTTAGAGATATAGTTATTTTGTCATATCGTTATTTCACATAATATTGAGGCTACTGATATGTGGTGCTTCTCTCGATCTGTGCCTGGCTCTATCATACAGTAACTAACTGTTTCTATTTCATATTATCAATTACTATATTTATTTTCTATATACGTGATACACGATTTAATTACATTATGTATTCACTACCTGTTCCACGATCTTGAAGGGGTTAATTTTCCCCTCGTGGTCACGTGCTTTTCCAACACCTGATCTATAAATCAGACTGTACACATTAGCAGAGTAGCTATGACGAAGAGCCTAGAGGTCCGAAACGCGTAGCCGTTCTGTGCCCGGGATTTTATTTATTTGTTTTATATTTTGATACCAATAAAGCAGCATTGAATTTTAATATATCGTGTGCCGGACCCTTCTCTGACCTATCTGGATCCTTGCCTACCTCCAACGTAGATTTCCATTCCGAAGCACCGATCTACAACAAAGACGTGGTGTGTTACCTGCATCAAGTGGTGAGGGGACCAACATTGTTTCTTCTGCATTCTCTTACAATACTTCCATAACAGTGCTGCCCGGCCACAGTGCCCCAATTACAGTTCCAGTCACAATGGCCCCATAACAGTGACAGCCAGTCACAGTTTCCTCATAACACTGACATTTAGCCAGAGTTTCCCCATATTACTGAATTAAGCCAAACTGTCCTGAGACAGGGACCACAATCCACAGTTACCCGGCAATCAGCGCCAGCCTCCAAAACAGTGATAGCCAGCCAAATGGCTTCTTTAAGTGCAAGATCTAGTGCCACTATAAATGTGCCAGGCACACTGACAGAAAAACAATGCCACCCAGCCACAGTGCTTATTTAACAGTGTTTTCCAACCACAGTGCAAAGTTTTATCTCGTCACAATGCTCCCATACTACCAATAAGCTACAGTGCCCCCAGAAGACTAACCGCTAGTCACAATGCTCCCATGACAGGGAGAGCCAGATACAATTACCTCATGACAGAGACCGTTTGCCAAAGCACCCTGCCAGTGCCTCTCTGTAATAGTGGCAGCCAACCAAAGTGCCAACATAACCGTACCATCCAACCTCAATATCCCCATAACAGTGACAGCCGGCCACAGTGCCCACATAATATCATACACTTGACTTGCCTAATCCACACTCCCATTCATATATATTACTTTCTTTTACGCCATAGCGATTTTACCCACAATGATTTTTGCACTTTGCAGTAGTGGAACATTTCATATTAACCTATAAGGAGCACATAAAATGACATGTGTGCATGTTTTTCATGCGCCTGCATCTGATTTCACAAGATTAGAGAGCGGTCATTCTTGAAATTTTTTGGGCACTCTAACCCAGGAAAACATTAAATTCCATAACTTCTCTAGACGGGGGTGACTTAGTAAATGAGGTGTAAAGGATCTGCCAGGCACAGCTTCTGTATCCACGCCCATAGGTAATCAGTCTGCACCTGCTTCTATGTCTGGGAGACTGACTCCATCTTCCACCACTCAGGATGGCAGGCTTAGGAGTGGGAGAGCCTATCATAGCCTGGCCAGACAGAGCTAGCTCCCGCCCTCTGTCTATTTATACCTGCCTTTCCTGTTCCTCCTTGCTTGTGATTCTTCTCATTTGGTTTCCTGGCCCTGCTGCAGCTTCTTGATCTATTTGACCCTGCTTCATATTGACCCTGGCTTACTGACTACTCTCCTGCTCTGCGTTTGGTACCTCGTACACTCCTGGTTTGACTCGGATCGTTCACCACTCTTGTTGCTCTCGGTGTTGCCGTGGGCAACTTCCCCTTTTCCCTTGCTTCTGTGTACCCTTGTCTGTTTGTCTGTCGTGCACATATTGACCGTAGGGACTGTCGCCCAGTTGTACCCCGTCGCCTATGGCGGGTCGTTGCAAGTAGGCAGGGACTGAGTGGCGGGTAGATTAGGGCTCACTTGTCTGTTTCCTTACCCCCGTCATTACATAATCACAAGCCCTATACCTAGTCTACCCTGGTCCCTCACACTACTATGGACCCCCTTGAGACCCTGGCTCAGCAAATGCAGGGTCTCTCCTTACAGGTCCAGGCCCTGACTCAGAGGGTCAACCAGCCTGATGCTACCATGGTAGTGCCCCTCACCTCACCTCTTGAACCCCACCTCAAGTTGCCTGACCGGTTCTCAGGGGACCGGAAGACTTTTCTCTCCTTTCGGGAGAGTTGTAAGCTCTATTTTCGCTCAAAGCCCCACTCCTCAGGTTCTGAGAGCCAGCGGGTGGGTATAATTATGTCCCGGCTCCAGGAAGAGCCCCAAGAATGGGCCTTTCCTTGGCTCCTGACGCCCCTGAACTTTCCCCCGTTGATCTTTTATTTTCCGCTCTCTGACTCATTTATGACGAGACTGACAGGACTGCCTTTGCCGAAAGTCAGCTGGTGACCTTACGTCAGGGTAAGAGACCTGTTGAGGAGTATTGCTCTGACTTTAGGAAGTGGTGCGTAGCTTCTCAGTGGAATGACCCTGCCTTAAGGTGCCAGTTTAGGTTGGGTCTGTCGAACGCCCTGAAAGACCTGCTAGTTAGCTATCCCTCTTCTGACTCCCTAGACCAGGTTATGGCTTTAGCGGTACGACTTGACTGACGTCTCAGGGAACGACAACGTGAACGTTTTTGTGTTTTCTCCTCTGACTCCCCCATGATGCCTCCCGAGGTTCCGTTGCTTCGTTCTTCCACGGAAGACTCGGAGGTACCTATTCAACTCGGAGCCTCCGTGCCCCCCCAACAACGTAGAGAGTTCCGCAGGAAGAATGGTCTCTGCTTCTATTGTGTGGATGACAAGCATCAAGTGAACACCTGTCCTAGGCGTAAGAATAAGCAGCCGGAAAACTTCCGCCCCTAAGTGATCATCAGGGAGGTCACTTGGGCGCACAGGTATTTCCCGTAAATATGAAACGTAATAAAATCTTGCTTCCCTTTCAGGTCTCTTTTGGTGGTAGGTCTGCTACCGGCAGTGCCTTCGTGGATTCAGGGTCGTCTGCTAATATCATGTCTGTGGAATTTGCTATGTCTCTAGCTATGCCTTTGATTGATTTGCCTAAACCTGTCCCGGTAGTGGGTATCGACTCCACTCCTCTTGCTTTTACACAGCATACCCCTGTTTTTGAACTCCTTGTTGGCTCCATGCATTTGGAGCAGTGCTCTGTACTGTTGATGCAGGGATTATCGTCCGATTTGGTTTTAGGCCTTCCCTGGCTGCAGTTGCATAATCCCACGTTTGACTGGAATACTGGGGATTTTACCAAATGGGGTAATGAATGCTTGACGTCATGTTTTTCTGTTAATTCTATTTCTCCCCCTGAGGAGGTGAACACGCTACCTGAGTTTGTTCAGGACTTCGCTGATGTTTTCTCTAAGGAGACCTCCGAAGTGTTACCTCTTCATAGAGAATACGATTGCGCTATCGATTTGGTACCAGGAGCTAAGCTCCCTAAGGGTAGGATATTTAATCTCTCTTGTCCCGAACGTGAAGCCATGAGAGAGTATATCCAGGAATGCCTGGCCAAGGGTTACATTCGCCCCTCTACTTCTCCGGTAGGTGCTGGCTTCTTCTTCGTAGGGAAGAAGGATGGTGGTCTTAGGCCATGCATTGACTACCGTAACTTGAATAAGGTCACTGTAAGGAACCAGTATCCCCTTCCTTTGATTCCTGATCTCTTTAATCAGGTTCAGGGGGCCCAATGGTTCTCTAAGCTTGATCTACGGGGGGCGTATAACCTTATCCGCATCAAAGAGGGGGATGAGTGGAAGACTGCGTTTAACACGCCCGAAGGTCATTTAGAATACCTCGTCATGCCCTTTGGGTTGTGTAATGCTCCCGCGGTCTTCCAGAATTTCATAAATGAGATTTTAAGAGATTACCTGGGGGTATTTCTTGTAGTGTACCTTGATGACATACTTGTGTTTTCCAAGGACTGGTCCTCCCCCATTGAGCATGTCAGGAAGGTGCTCCAGGTCCTTCGGGAAAACAAACTGTTTGCGAAGACCGAAAAATGTGTGTTTGGGGTGCAGGAGATACAATTTTTGGGTCAAATCCTCACTCCTCATGATTTCCGCATGGACCCCGCCAAGGTCCAGGCTGTGGCGGAATGGGTCCAACCTGCCTCCCTGAAGGCGTTACAGTGCTTCTTGGGGTTCGCTAATTATTACAGGAGATTTATTTCTAACTTCTCGGTCATCGCTAAGCCTCTTACGGATCTCACTCGCAAGGGTGCTGATCTCCTCCGCTGGCCTCCTGAGTCTGTCCAGGCTTTTGAGGTCCTTAAGAAGTGCTTTATCTCGGCCCCGGTGTTGGTTCAGCCCAACCAAATGGAGCCATTTATGGTGGAGGTTGACGCGTCAGAGGTGGGAGTGGGGGCTGTCTTGTTCCAGGGTACCAGGTCCCTCACCCATCTCCGTCCCTGTGCCTACTTCTCCAGGAAGTTTTCGCCCACTGAGAGTAACTATGATATTGGCAACCGCAAACTCTTAGCCATTAAATGGGCATTTGAAGAGTGGCGCCACTTCCTGGAGGGGGCTAGGCACCAGGTAACGGTCCTTACCGACCACAAGAATCTGGTTTTCCTAGAATCTGCCCGGAGGCTAAACCCGAGACAAGCTCGATGGGCGTTATTTTTTACCAGATTCAACTTTTTGGTTACCTATAGGGCTGGGTCTAAAAATATTAAGGCTGATGCACTGTCGCGTAGCTTCATGGCCAGCCCTCCTTTGGAGGAAGATCCTGCTTGTATTTTGCCTCCAGGTATAATCATTTCCTCCATTGATTCTGACTTAGTTTCTGAAATTGCTGCTGATCAAGGTTCAGCTCCCGGGAACCTTCCTGAGAACAAGCTGTTTGTTCCCCTGCAATTCCGGCTAAGGGTACTTAGGGAAAATCATGACTCCGCTCTATCTGGTCATCCAGGCATCCTGGGTACCAAGCACCTCATTGCCAGAAACTATTGGTGGCCTGGGTTGCCTAAGGACGTTACGGCCTACGTCGCCGCTTGTGAGGTTTGTGCTAGGTCCAAGACTCCCAGGTCCCGACCAGCGGGCTTACTACGTTCTTTGCCCATTCCCCAGAGACCTTGGACCCATATCTCCATGGATTTTATCACCGATTTGCCTCCATCTCAAGGCAAGTCGGTGGTGTGGGTTGTAGTAGACCGCTTCAGTAAGATGTGCCACTTTGTGCCCCTCAAAAAACTACCCAACGCTAAGACGTTAGCTACCTTGTTTGTCAAACATATCCTGCGTCTCCATGGAGTCCCTGTCAATATTGTTTCTGACAGAGGGGTACAATTTGTTTCCTTGTTTTGGAGAGCCTTCTGTAAAAAGTTGGAGATTGATCTGTCCTTCTCCTCTGCCTTCCATCCTGAAACTAATGGCCAAACGGAGAGGACTAATCAGTCTCTAGAACAATATGTAAGGTGTTTTATCTCTGACTGTCAATATGATTGGGTCTCATTCATCCCCCTCGCCGAATTTTCCCTTAATAACCGGGTCAGTAACTCGTCAGGGGTCTCCCCCTTTTTCTGTAATTTTGGGTTTAATCCACGGTTCTCCTCCGTTTCACCTGGTAGTTCCAACAATCCTGAGGTAGAGGTCGTTCATCCGGAACTGTGCACAGTCTGGGCCCAGGTTCAGAAGAACCTAGAGGCGTCCCAGAGCATACAAAAAACTCAGGCAGATAGAAGACGTTCTGCTAACCCCTTGTTTATGGTCGGGGATCTGGTGTGGCTATCGTCAAAGAACTTGCGCCTTAAAGTCCCGTCCAAGAAGTTTGCTCCCCGGTTTATAGGGCCGTACAAGGTCATTGAAGTCCTCAATCCTGTCTCCTTCCGACTGGAGTTGCCCCCATCTTTTCGAGTACACGACGTGTTTCATGCCTCCCTCCTTAAACGCTGCTCTCCGTCCTTGGCTCCCTCTAGGAAACCTCCTGTGCCCGTTCTTACCCCTGAGGGGGTAGAATTCAAGGTGGCCAAGATTGTGGACAGCAAGATGGTCCAAGGCTCCCTCCAGTACCTGGTCCATTGGAGAGGATACGGGCCTGAGGAGAGGACTTGGGTGCCCGCCCGGGATGTTCACGCTGGGGTATTGGTCAGGAGGTTCCACCTTCGTTTCCCCAATAAACCAGGTCCATCTAGAAAGGGTCCGGTGGCCCCTCATAAAAGGGGGGGTACTGTAAAGGATCTGCCAGGCACAGCTTCTGTATCCACGCCCATAGGTAATCAGTCTGTACCTGCTTCTATGTCTGGGAGACTGACTCCATCTTCCACCACTCACGATGGCAGGCTTAGGAGTGGGAGAGCCTATCATAGCCTGGCCAGACGGAGCTAGCTCCCGCCCTCTGTCTATTTATACCTGCCTTTCCTGTTCCTCCTTGCTTGTGATTCTTCTCATTTGGTTTCCTGGCCCTGCTGCAGCTTCTTGATCTATTTGACCCTGCTTCATATTGACCCTGGCTTACTGACTACTCTCCTGCTCTGCGTTTGGTACATCGTACACTCCTGGTTTGACTCGGCTCGTTCACCGCTCTTGTTGCTCTCGGTGTTGCCGTGGGCAACTGCCCCTTTTCCCTTGCTTCTGTGTACCCTTGTCTGTTTGTCTGCCGTGCACATATTGAGCGTAGGGACTGTCACCCAGTTGTACCCCGTCGCCTAGGTCGGGTCGTTGCAAGTAGGCAGGGACTGAGTGGCGGGTAGATTAGGGCTCACTTGTCTGTTTCCTTACCCCCGTCATTACATGAGGTGAATTTTTACCAGTGTTCCTGGTTATGTATTTAAGTGTCCAGCCTTAGACACCCAAATAATAACTAATAGTGCAGGAGATGTAATAAACTGGACAATATTGGAGCTGCAAAATACAGTGCACAGACACTGCCCTCTAGTGGACAGCTGTATAGTTACATTCTAGCTTTATAATATTAGGCTTTCCATATTTTTATAAGAAGTGCATTAAAAAATAGTGTAGTACCGTGTTAGCCAGTAAAAATTATGCAACGTTAAATACTTTTGTGTCAAAAAAATAAAGAAAAGTATTATAGGTATGATACCTTTATTGGCTAACCAGAAAACTGATGTTTGCAAGCATTCAGAACACACAGACTCCTTCGTCAGGCGGGTTTACAAAGATTTTAAAAAAATCGTAAAAATAATTTAGTCGCTTTATTGGAAATGGATGGAAACTAAGCTGGGGATCGCAGTATACAATCTGTGTATTGCTATGCCAGCCAACATTTTAAAGATCTGATACAAATGTGGCAAAGTTCCATCTGTATTCTGCTCTCTGTCAGGAAAGACAAGACGATCATGTAAACATGTTACTTTCCTGTTAAACGCAAATCAATGTCAAGGTAGAGTACGATAATACAAATGGTCGGGGTATGTACAGTATATAGACATGCCACCAATGTAGGTCCACGTACCATGTGCAATGAGGTTACCACCATGGCCGTAGGGCTCATAAAGTGAAAAACTCCTAGGTAGGTTGTGTCTAGAGCGTCTCTTCTCTCTGAAGTTGCTGCTTATGCAAACATAAGCAGCCATTTTGGAGTTATAGAGCTAAGAATTCTCGTCAAACGGTCACCCTCCTGCTTTCTAACAACAATAAGAATAATAATGTTTGATGTGATGGTTGGTTCCCAGAAAATGGCGTAATTCATTTATACACTTGGTGCTAATGTTTCCCGTATGATGTAATGAAAGATGTACTCCTACATGTCATACTGGGACATCCGAACTGCACATCTGAAAGGATGTGCAGATTTGATACATGCCACTAATGCATATGTCTACATGCTGATATCTTCTCATTATTATCAGAGCTGAAGAGACCAAAAAATCTGCACAATCCAGATGCCGGTAAACATTTAATCCAACAAATAGAGTGATGAGGCGCAGGAGGTGATTACATTGGAAACTGTTTAGAGAGAATATATTCCCTCATTGATAAGGAAGTTGATAACATGAAGAATTGTTCCTGTATCACCCCCTGGGGTCACTGGAGGCAGTACAGGGGGAGAGAGGACAGTAACAGATTGTGATCTTTCTTCTTGCTCTCACTTGCAGCTTCCCCTCCCACCTCTCCCTTACACAGACACAGAACCAGAAAGTCAAATTTTCATCCTGGTACGTGGATTATAATGAGTGCTGCTCCCCAAATATTGCATCTAGAGCAGGGGTCTCAAGCCCGCGGGCCGCATGCGGCCCCTGGGGCTGTCATCTGCGGCCCGCGGGACACAGAGCCGCTAGTATCGGCTCTGCTCCGAGACTCTGGAATTCCCTGACATCGCTGTCCACATATGAACAGCGATGTCTGGGGCTTCCCCAGAGCCGGAGTCCCGGGCAGAGCGCTAGTACAGGCTCTGCTCCGGGACTCTGTGGAATTCCCTGACATCGCTGCCCATATATGGACAGTGTGTCAGGGTCTTGCCCAGAGCGGAGCAGAGCGCTGGTGTCGGCTCTGCTCCTGGACTCTGTGGAATTCCCTGACATCGCTGTCCACATATGAACAGCGATGTCTGGGGCTTCCCCAGAGCCGGAGTCCCGAGCAGAGCGCTGGTGTCGGCTCTGCTCCGGGACTCTGTGAAATTCCCTGACATCGCTGTCCACATATGAACAGCGATGTATGGGGCTTCCCCAGAGCCAGAGTCCCGGGCAGAGCGCTAGTACAGGCTCTGCTCCGGGACTCTGTGGAATTCCCTGACATCGCTGCCCATATGTGGACAGTGTGTCAGGGTCTTGCCCAGAGCGGAGCAGAGCGCTGGTGTCGGCTCTGCTCCTGGACTCTGTGGAATTCCCTGACATCGCTGTCCACATATGAACAGCGATGTCTGGGGCTTCCCCAGAGCCGGAGTCCCGAGCAGAGCGCTGGTGTCGGCTCTGCTCCGGGACTCTGTGAAATTCCCTGACATCGCTGTCCACATATGAACAGCGATGTATGGGGCTTCCCCAGAGCCAGAGTCCCGGGCAGAGCGCTAGTACAGGCTCTGCTCCGGGACTCTGTGGAATTCCCTGACATCGCTGCCCATATGTGGACAGTGTGTCAGGGTCTTGCCCAGAGCGGAGCAGAGCGCTGGTGTCGGCTCTGCTCCTGGACTCTGTGGAATTCCCTGACATCGCTGTCCACATATGAACAGCGATGTCTGGGGCTTCCCCAGAGCCGGAGTCCCGAGCAGAGCGCTGGTGTCGGCTCTGCTCCGGGACTCTGTGGAATTCCCTCACATCGCTGCCCATATGTGGACAGTGTGTCAGGGTCTTGCCCAGAGCGGAGCAGAGCGCTGGTGTTGGCTCTGCTCCTGGACTCTGTGGAATTCCCTGACATCGCTGTCCACATATGAACAGTGATGTCTGGGGCTTCCCCAGAGCCGGAGTCCCGGGCAGAGCGCTAGTATAGGCTCTGCTGCGGGACTCTGTGGAATTCCCTGACATCGCTGCCAATATATGGACAGTGTGTTAGGGTCTTCCCCAGAGCGGAGTCCCGGGCAGAGCGCTATTATCGGCTCTGCTCCGGGACTCTGTGGAATTCCCTGACATTGCTGCCCATATATGGACAGTGTGTCAGGGTCTTCCCCAGATCGGAGTCCCGGGCAGAACGCTAATATCGGCTCTGCTCCGGGACTCTGGGGAAGCCTCTGACATCGCTGTCCATACATCGACAATGATGTCAGGGGCTTCCACAGAGCAGGAGTCCCAGTGATGTCAGGAGCACAGCTGGAGTCCCAGGAAGAGCCTACTAGCGCTCTGCCTGGTACTCCAGCTCTGGGGTTGCCCCTGACATCTCTGTCCATATATGGACAGTGATGTCAGGAGCAGAGCTGGAATCCCAGGTAGAGTGCCAGAAGCGGCTCTGCTCCGGGACTCCAGCTCTGGGCAAGCCCCTGACATCACTGTGGCAGCATCTGCAGAGGGCACTGTGGAAGAATGTACAGAGGGCACTGTGGCAGAATGTACAGAGGGCACTGTGGCAGAATGTACAGAGGGCACTGTGGCAGCCTCTACAGAGGGCACTGTGGCAGCCTCTACAGAGGGCACTGTGGCAGCCTCTACAGAGGGCACTGTGGCAGCATCTACAAGTGGGTGTGTGGCAGTATCTGAAGAGGACACTGGCATTATCTAGGGGTGTGTTGCATTATCTACAGAGGGCACTGTGGCCTTATCTACAGAGGGCACTGTGGCCTTATCTACAGAGGGCACTGTGGCCTTATCTAGGGGTGTGTTGCATTATTTACAGAGGGCACTGCGGCAGCATCCACAGAGGGCACTGCGGCAGCATCCACAGAGGGCACTGCGGCAGCATCCACACAGGGCACTGCGGCACTATCTAAAAAGGGGCTGCCCAATCTTGACATGTGTGCTAACTGAGCCGCCGGACTGCATTTAGCAACATTTAAACTGGAAAGCTGGATTGTTGAAATAAGCATGTGGAGAAATATCTCAAATTTTAAACCTAGCGCTATTATTATAGAATGTAGTATTATTGTAGTAATATAGTGTTATAGTTGTCAAATAACTAATTGATTAACAATAATTTTGTATTGTATCAAATTTGAAAGTAATGCGGCCCGTCAACTTCCCATTTTTTCTATATGTGGCCCACTTACCCGGCCGAGTTTGAGACTCCTGATCTAGAGCTTTGATCCTGGTTTTATTTGAAACCTAATGTGCTGGGTACTAATATGATACCAAGATCTAAGCTCTAGCCCTTATAGTCTAGCCAATTATTATTATTATTTTTAAAATAAGGTTGTGGCGTATTACATACGTTCTTGGCCGTGAAAGAGTTAAGTGGGTTTTCTAATTTGGCCAACTTCATTCCATATGCCTTATTAAGATATATGGAGTAAACAAAGGTGTGTGTGTGGGGGGGGGGGTCCTCCAATTATATGACCCCATCTTTGGTGGAGTTCCCTCAGAACAACCCTTTTAACTAATTGTTGCTAGATTGTTTATGCATAGTAATAAGTTCCACTGTCTGGATGTAGATGACTTTGTAGATTTACCTGCAGTCCCATGTAAAACCACATATATCATCTGTAGTGTAATATACTTTAATTTTAGTTGCTATTCTTCCTATGACTAGTAGATGGCAGTCACACACAGACAATATCTTTGGAAATGCTTCCCCCTTTCAGTAAATTGATGAGAAACTCAAAAGTCATTAGATTTCAACATGCTTGGCATATGTTTTCAAAAGTGTAGGATAAATGCTACAGATAAGACTTCTGTGAGAATCATTTTGTTTCATGTTGACATCTTGGAATATTTTGCAATAAATCAAATCAGGCTCTGTCCCCATTGTGAGAATTCCCATGACTATTGCAAAGGTGACTATGTACACATGGAGGAAATTGTTACTGTTGTTATTAACCCCCACCTGTCCTGCACTGTACATGAACGGCACTAGGTGCCTTTTCTGGGGTCTGTATTTGATTTGGGGTTTGGTTTGGGGTCTATATTTGATTCTTGTTTCGCTGGTCCGCATTTATTTAGGGGTCTGTATTTGTTTGGGGGTTTGTATTTTGTTTAGATGGTGTATAAGCTTAAGGGGTCTTGGGTCTGTATTCGTCTTGAGGTGTGATATCGTATGCACTATTTGGGATCTAAAAGGCATAGTTTGGGGGCGTGTGCTATATTAATGGGCGGGGCACAAAGGAAAAAACGGACAATTGTCAGAATCTCCCTGATGTCCCTTTTCGAAAGTTGGTAAGAATGGTATACAGATTAGGGACAACAATAACTAAGTTTTGTGTCTTTATTTTATTGCAGTATTATGTGAGATTTTGGAATTTTTATACGTATCTGATGGAATCCACTAGAACTGGTTCATTACTCTGGAAAGTTACAGAACAGACTATCTCTCATCATCGCACAGGTTAGTTATTACTGGGTAATCCCTCTTATTTTTATTCTTCATATTTCCTTATGATATCACATCTCCTAACTTGGGTTCCACCCACAACTGACTCCTGTCTGACGCAATAATAGCAATTATAGTTTATGACAGGTTATAACAGACTAAGGTACTTTTATTTGACTGCTTCAGTGGGGGAAGGGAGGGCTGCAACATATTTCCGGTAATTTATGTAATAACAAAAGTCAGGTATTTTCCTATAAAATATAAAAGTACCATTAAAGCAAATACTGTATTCAACTCTAAACAGCATTTTACAGATTACATATAGAAGTTAGCTACATAGAGTTAAGTCACTTATTTTGTACTGATCTTGATTTCCTGCCTGTATTAAGCTCCAGAGCTGCAATCACAATTCTACAAGCTGAAATCTCCCAGCATTCCTTGCGGACTGATTTGAATTCTTGGAAGTGTTGTCTTTACAGCAGGCACTGTACTGAATCTGATAAAACCTAACTCCTCCCCCTGCATTATTGGACCTCAACTTAACGGTTAGGGGTGTGTTTGTTGACAAGATTTTTGACTAACGTTTTCAATAACAACCAGCAGAATTATGAATGCAGCTCTGGAGTATAATTCAGGCTGTGAGTCAAGGCATGAGCTAAAAGTTGAAAGTTGAGGAAAAAAGATTCTGAAACTTCTCATATTCAGAGTCGTAATTTGAAGCTTCTGGGTCATAATGCAAAATGTGTATCAGGGCCTCTAACTATCATGTGCCAGTTGTAATACTGGTGTCCTATGAGGCAAATAGGCCTTTGGGCCCCCTCAGACCACAGGGCCCCGGTGTCTGACTGCTCCTCTGCACCAGCTATAGCTACGCCCCTGCTCACGTTACACACATGCACGGATACCGGTCAGCCGACCTATCATTTGACCGGTAACTGATTCCCGCATTAACCCCTTCGTACTCAGTGATGTACTATTCCGTCACGCTAAGTGCATCGTTCGCACTCAGAGCCACAATAGTACGTCCAGGTGAAAATGCATCGCCATTTTCCTCCGGCGTTTCATCGAGCTGTGATGCCTGCAGTTTCCGACAGCAGGCTATCACAGCTCAGTGTGCAGGGACCAATCATAGTGGTCCCGCCTTCGCGATTGCTGCTATTGGTTAGTTAGTGATGACCGACCAATAGCAGCGATCGCATACGTAATTTCCTGCTCTGACCTCAGATCCTGCCGCACCCGCTCTCTGTTGGAGTTAGTAAGTCGAAGAGAGCGGTTGTGGAGAGAGTCAGAGCAGAGCAGTTAAAAAATAACAAATATATAATTTATTTTTTTGCTTTTACCAACTTGTATTCACTTCCCCCTCCTGTCCTTGTGTTCCTCTTGTGTTCCCCTTGTCACCCACGTTTTTGGTCAGTGATCTCTATCAATGACCACTTTTGAGTCTTCAGGGCCACATTTCCCTGGTCCCTGAGGATTATTAATTTTTTAAAATTTCCTTTTAAAATATAACAAAAAAAAATTATCTGTTTAGAATGTCAGCAGATAGTTTAGTATTAGGGTTAGTTAGTGTCAGGTATAGCGTCAGGGAATTTAGCATCAGGAATCAGTCATAGTTAGTTAGGTTTAGCGTCAGGAATCCGTCACCGTAGTAAGGTTTAGCATTAGGGATCCATCTCTGTAGTTAGGTTTAGCGTCAGGGAAGTTCACATAAAATCAGTTGTTAGCACCAGGAAAGCTTGGAATAATCTAGATAGGTTTAGTGTCAGGCACCCGTCACCATAGTTAGGTTTAGCGTCACGAAAGCTCGGAATATTCTGGGTAGGTTTAGTGTCAGGGAATCGTCGCCGTAGTTCGGTTTAGTGTCAGGGAAGTTCACATAAAATCTAGTTAGGTTTAGTGTTAGGAACCCTCGCCCTAGTTAGCTTTAGTGTCATGGAAGTCCACTCGTTCTATAAAAACAAAAAAACAAACTATATATATATATATATATATATATATATATATATATATATATATATATATATATATATATATATATATACTACCGTTCAAACGTTTGGGGTCACCCAGACAATTTTGTGTTTTCCATGAAAACTCACACTTATATTTATCAAATGAGTTGCAAAATGACTAGAAAATATAGTCAAGACATTGACAAGGTTAGAAATAATGATTTTTATTTCAAATAATAATTTTCTCCTTCAAACTTTGCTTTCGTCAAAGAATGCTCCATTTGCAGCAATTACAGCATTGCAGACCTTTGGCATTCTAGCTGTTAATTTGCTGAGGTAATCGGTAGAAATTTCACCCCATGCTTCCAGAAGGCCCTCCCACAAGTTGGATTGGCTTGATGGGCACTTCTTGCGTACCATACGGTCAAGCTGCTCCCACAACAGCTCTATGGGGTTGAGATCTGGTGACTGCGCTGGCCACTCCATTACAGATAGAATACCAGCTGCCTGCTTCTTCCCTAAATAGTTCTTGCATAATTTGGAGGTGTGCTTTGGGTCATTGTCCTGTTGTAGGATGAAATTGGCTCCAATCAAGTGCTGTCCACAGGGTATGGCATGGCATTGCAAAATGGAGTGATAGCCTTCCTTATTCAAAATCCCTTTTACCTTGTACAAATCTCCCACTTTACCAGCACCAAAGCAACCCCAGACCATCACATTACCTCCACCATGCTTGACAGATGGCGTCAGGCACTCTTCCAGCATCTTTTGAGTTGTTCTGCGTCTCACAAATGTTCTTCTGTGTGATCTAAACGCCTCAAACTTCGATTCGTCTGTCCATAACACTTTTTTCCAATCTTCCTCTGTCCAATGTCTGTGTGCTTTTGCCCATATTAATCTTTTCCTTTTATTAGCCAGTCTCAGATATGGCTTTTTCTTTGCCACTCTGCCCTGAAGGCCAGCATCCCGGAGTCGCCTCTTCACTGTAGACGTTGACACTGGCGTTTTGCGGGTACTATTTAATGAAGCTGCCAGTTGAGGACATGTGAGGCGTTTATTTCTCAAACTAGAGACTCTAATGTACTTGTCTTGTTGCTCAGTTGTGCAGTGGGGCCTCCCACTTCTCTTTCTACTCTGGTTAGAGCCTGTTTGTGCTGTCCTCTGAAGGGAGTAGTACACACCATTGTAGGAAATCTTCAGTTTCTTGGCAATTTCTCGCATGGAATAGCCTTCATTTCTAAGAACAAGAATAGACTGTTGAGTTTCACATGAAAGCTCTCTTTTTCTAGCCATTTTGAGAGTTTAATCGAACCCACAAATGTAATGCTCCAGATTCCCAACTAGCTCAAAGGAAGGTCAGTTTAATAGCTCCTCTAAACAGCAAAACTGTTTACAGCGGTGCTAACATAATTGCACAAGGGTTTTCAAGTGTTTTCTAATCATCCATTAGCCTTCTAACACAGTTAGCAAACACAATGTACCATTAGCACACTGGAGTGTTGGTTGCTGGAAATGGGCCTCTATACACCTATGTAGATATTGCATTAAAAACCAGACGTTTGCAGCTACAATAGTCATTTAGCACATTAACAATGTATAGAGTGTATTTCTGATTAATTAAATGTTATCTTCATTGAAAAAAACTGTGCTTTTCTTTCAAAAATAAGGAAATTTCTAAGTGACCCTAAACTTTTGAACGGTAGTGTATATATATATAAAAAAGTTTAGATATTTAGCTATCTGCAGCATCTCAGCCAGTATTAGGGTTTTAGGTAGCAGTCTATTGCTTCTACTAGTGCTAATAAAAGTACTAATGAAAGTACTGTTCAAGAGAACACATTTTGCTGTATACACATGTCTAAGCACACAATGTACACATGTGACACATAAATAATAAAATATGTCCCAAAGGTAATTTTCTCTTGAAGAGGCCTATGCGTTTCTTGCCTCTGACAAGGACTCGTCAGATGGCGAGACTCTCTTTTATTTATCAACCTCCTCATCCAGTGATGAAGAGGAGGGACCCCTAGGAGATGCCCCATGACCTCCACCACAGTTGAAACCCCTAAGAGAAGTGACCCCGCAACAGTTGAAATCTGCGAGCGAAGTGACCCCATTTGGACCACCACACTAGACAATTACGAGCCCAAAATCCCTGAGTACACGGGCAGCCCAGGGATAAAATTTAATATGGCAGGGCTCAGTGAGATGGACTTCTTCAAGTTCTTTTTCACGGATTAATTTATAGATCTTATGGTGTCCCAGACAAATTTATATGCCCAACAGTATATAACAAAGAACCCCACATCATTTTATGCCCAATCCCACACGTGGACACATGGGGCTCCTGAAAAAGCCGGACCTACTGGAGTACAGACATGTTATACCACACCCTGATGTACCGCTTGGCCATGTCCAGGATGCATTATGAGGCAATACTTCGCTTCTTACATTATGCTGATAATAAGCAGTGCCCACCCCGAGATGACCCCAGTTTTGACCGTTTGTATAAACTGAGACCCCTATTAGACCATTTCAGTGCCCGGTTTGCCCAAGCATACATGTATTTCTATTGATGAGTCCCTGGTACATTTTAAAGGGAGGCTTCAATTCCGCCAGTACCTGCCGAGTAAGAGGGCAAGGTATGGCGTGAAAATGTATAAGCTGTGCGAGAGTGTATCAGGGTATACCTACAAATTTAGGATATATGAAGGGAAGGACACCAGTATGCAGCCCCCCCTTACTGGGAGTTATGCAAAAATTGTGTGGGATTTGGTGCACCCACTTCTGGACCAGGGTTACCACCTCTACCTGGATAATTTTTATACCAGCGTCCCACTCCTCAAGTGCCTCGCTTCCAGAAGTACTGTGGCATGCGGCACTGCTAGTAGAAATCTGAGCGGCCTCCCTAAGACTCTGCTTGGGCAAACACTCAGAAGGGGTGAGAGCAGGGCACAATCTAGCAGCAATATATTGTGTGTCAAGTACAAGGACAAGACCCATGTACCTGTACGAGGTACCAGTACAGAGATCCCCAAACCAGACTGCATCCTGGACTACAATAGGTGCATGGGAGGGGTGGACTTGTCAGATCAAGTCCTGAAGCCCTACAATGCCATGCAGAAATCGAGGGTGTGGTATATGAAGCTGGCCGTGCACATCATACAGATGGCATTGTACAATGCGTACGTACTATGTCGATGTGTCGATGTACAGGCCAGAGGGGAACTTTCCTGGAATTTCAGGAGGTGGTTATCAAGAACCTAATCTTTAGGGACCAGGAAGGGGGGGGGGGCATCCAGCACTTCTGGAAGCGAGCCCACACACATAGTACCAGGGCAACATTTTCCAGGAGAAGTTCCCCAAACTGGCAAGAAGGGAAAAAGTCAAAAGATGTGCAGCGTCTGCTCAAAGAGGGGGATAAGGAAGGGCACAATATACCAATGCGACACGTTTCCCGAAAAACCAGGGCTCTGTATGAAAGATTGTTTTAGAATTTATCATACATCCCTTGATTTTTAATTTACCCTTATGCACTCCGCACAGCTTATCCCCCTCATCTTTCCCTTCTGAGCCCTGCCGTGTACCCAGGCAGCAGATAACAGCCACATGTAGGGTATTGCCGTACCCGGGAGAACCCACATTACAGTTTATGGGGTGTATATCTCCAGTGGCACATGCTGGGCACAATATATCGGACACTGACATGGCATATATATATATATATATAAAATTGTAAATCTCACTCTGCACCATCTGCTGCGCATTATCTTTTACACAGTACCTGTGGGGTGAAAATGCTCACTACACCTCTAGATGAATGTCTTAAGAGGTGTCGTTTTTAAAATGGGGTCACTTCTCAGGGGATTTCAACTGTACTGGTACCTCAGGAGCTTCTGCATATATGACTTAGCACCAGAAAAGCTCCCGTAGGCCAAATGGTGGTCCTTTCCTTCTAAGCACTCCCATGGGCCCAAACGGCAGTTTATCCCCACAAAAAGGGTATTGGGCAACAAAATGGGGTATTTTATTCCTTGTGAAAATAAGACATTTTGACCCAAAACTACATCTTATTGAAAAAAATAAAGATTTTTTAAATTCACAGCCTAATTCAAATAAATTCTGTGAAAAAACTGTGGCGTCTAAATGGTCACAACACCCATAAATTAATTCCTTGAGGGGTGTAGTTTCCAAAATGGGGTCACTTTTGGGGGATTCCTACTGTTTTGGCACCTCAACACCTCTTCAAACCTGGCATGCTGCCTAATATATATTCTAATAAAAAAGAGGCCCCTAAATGCACTAGGGCTTCTTTGCTTCTGGGGCTTGTGTTTTAGTCCACGAGCGCACTAGAGACACATGTGGGACATTTCTAAAAACTGCAGAATCTGGACAATACATATTTAGTAGTGTTTCTCTGGTAAAACCTTCCGTGTTACAGATTTTTTTTTAAATAAAATTGAAATTCAGCAAGAAAAATGAAATTTGCAAATTTCACCTCCACTTTGCTTTAATTCCTGTGAAATGCCTAAAGGGTTAAAAAAATGTTCAAAATGCTGCCTTGAATACTTTGAGGGGTGTAGTTTTTAAAATGTTGAGTTTTATGGGGGTTTCTAATACATAGGCCCCTCAAAGCCACTTCAGAACTGAACAGGTACCTTAAAATAAAGGCTTTTGAAATGTTATTAAAAATATGAGAAATTGCTGTTGATGTTCTAAGCCTTGTAACGTCCAAGAAAAATAAAAGAATGTTCAAAACCGATGCAAATCTAAAGTAGACATATGGGAAATGTTAATTTGCAACTATTTTGTGTGGTATAACCATCTGCCTTACAAGCAGATGCATTTAAATTCAGAAAAATTCAATTTTTTCAAAATTTTCTCCAAATTTTGCAATTTTTCACAAATAAACACTGAATATATCGACCAAATTTTAACACTGACATAAAGCCCAATGTCTCACGAGAAAACAGTCTCAAAATGACTTGGATAGTTGGATAGATTTAAGCATTCCAAAATTATTACCACATAAAGTGAAATATGTCAGATTTCAAAAATGGGCTCTGAGCCTTAACCCCTTCGCGCCATTTCACGTACAGTTACGTGATGGGAGATGGTCTTTTCGCGCATCTCCACGTAACTGTACGTGAAGGAGATGAAGCTGGCTCAGGAGCTGAGCCAGCGACATCACCGCCGGGTGACAGCTGTATGTTACAGCTGGCACCCTGAGGTATCGGCCAGGACCGGAGCTAGCCTCCGATCCGACCGATTAACCCCTCACATGCTGCGTTCAATAGAGATCGCAGCATGTGAGGAGTTTATAGCCACCGGCGCCCCAGCAACGTGATCGCTGGGTTGCCGGTGGCTGCAAAGGCGATCGGAGGGCTAATGCTTACCTCCCGATCAGCCTGTAACGGAATCCTCCTATGCCCCGTCGTCGGCGGGGCCCAGGAGGCTTCCGGTACCATCGGCAAGATGGCGCCGGCTCAGCTTCCGGCTCAGAAGCTGAGCCGGCGTCATCAGCAGTGGGTGTCCGCTGTATGTTACAGCGGACACCCCGATCTATCGGCAGGAACCGGAGCTAGCTCCAATTCCTGCCATTAACCCCTTCAATGCGGCGATTCAATGCAATTGTTGCATCAAAGTGGTTTGTATGCAATCGGCAGCCTTGCCATGCGATGGCAAGGCTGGCGACTGCTACTATGGCAACAGGATGCCTACAATGGCTTCCTATCTGCCATTACGTTAGCCGATTAGGCCCCGCCCAGAGGCGGAGCCTGATCGGCTTGCTGTCAGTGAACAACTGACAGTTCTAATACATTGCACTACATAGGTAGTGCAATGTATTAGAACATCAAACAAACAGTTGGACATTCAAGTCCCCTAGTGGGAATAAAGAAAAGTGTAAAAAAAAAGTGTAAAAAAAGTAAAAATAAAAGTTGTAAAAAATACAATAAAAGTTTCTAATAATAACACAAAACACAATCGCCCTTTTTCCCTTATCAAGTCATTTATTATTGAAAAAAATAATAAAGCCATACATATATGGTATCGCTGCGACCGTAACGACCTGAACTATAATAATATTATGTTATTTATGCCGCACAGTGAACGCCGTAAAAAATAAAATAAAAAAGACTGACATAATTGCTATTTTTTTGGTCACTTTGTCTTCCAAAAATTGAAATAAAAAGTGATCAAAAAGTCGCATGTACCTAAAAATGGTACCTATAAAAACTATAACTCGTCTCGCTAAAAACAAGCCCTCATACAGCTCCGTCGACGAAACATTTAAAACCGTTATGGCTCTCACAACTTGGCAACAGAAAAAATCCATTCTCTTTACAAAAGTTATTTTATTGTGCAAAAAGTTGTAAAACATAAAAAGTGCTATAAATTAGGTAATACCGGAATCGGACTGACCCGCAGAATAAAGCTAACATGTAATTTATAATGCGTGGTGAACGCTGTATAAAAAAACCTAAAAAAATATTTTCGAGAATTGCTGTTTTTTGGTCACCTGGCCTCCCAAAAAAAAAAGGATAACAAGTGATCAAAAAGTCGCATGTACCCCAAAATGGTACCAATAAAAACTACAGCTCGTCCCACAACAAACCAGCCGTCATACCACTACGTCTATGAAAAAATAAAATTAGTCAAGGCACCAATAAGCCAGGAAATAAAAATATGCAGTTTTGTCGGCCCGAGGGGAACGTTTCTTCTGTTTCAAGTGGCGAATTATCAAGGCCCCTAAAATTAGGGAACCAGGAAGGGGAGGGCCCAAACATATCTGCTGGAAGTGAGGTCGCCCGTATTATACCAGGACAACATTTTCCCAGCAAAATTCCCCAAACTTCAAAGGTGCCGAGTGTGGACCAAAAGGGGAATAAGTAAAGACCATTTATTAGTGCAACACCGGCCTGTGCAGAAAGGATTGCTCCCCAGCATAACACACATCTATGGATTATTTTATTGTTTTTTTTTACCCCACTATACCACCTGACTATGCCCCTTATATACTCCGCCCGCCTTACATGTACCCCCACATTATAAACGGAAACACCAGTAAGACTCAAAACAAAACTACTACAAGCAAAATCCACGCTCCAAAAGCCAAATGGCGCTACCTCCCTTCTGAACCCTACAGTGTGCCCAAACAGCAGTTTACTTCCACATATATGGCATCGCCATACCCCGGAGAACCCTTTTAACAATTTTTGGGGTGTGTGTCTCCAGTGGCACAAGCTGGGCGCCACATATTGGCATATCTATTGAAAAACCATTTTCACTCTGCAACATCGAGTGCACACCAATTTCTGCCAATCACCTGTGGGGTTAATATGCTCACTACACCCCTAGGTGAATACCTTGAGGGGTGTAGTTTCCAAAATGGGGTCACTTCTGGGGGGTTTCCACTGTTTTGGTCCCACAGGGACTTTGCAAATGCGACATAGCGCCCAGAAACCAATCCAGCAAAATCTGTACTCCAAAAGCCAAATGGCGCTCCTTCCCTTCTGAGCCCTACTCTGTGCCCAAACAGCAGTTTATGACCACATATGTGGTATTGCCGTACACAGGAGAAGTTGCTTTACAAGGGTTGGGGTGCTTTTTTTTCATTTATTTGTTGAGAATTTGAAACATTTTCAGCTAAAACTACGTCTTATTGAAGAAAAAGGATTTTTTTATTTTCACTGCCCAATTCTAATAAAATCTATGAAACACCTGTGGGGTCAAAATGCTCACTACACCCCTAGATGAATTCCTCAAGAGGTGTAGTTTCGTGAATCGAGTCACTTTTGGGGAGTTTCCACTGTACTGGCACCTTAGGAGCTTTGCAAAAGTGACATGGTGTCAAGAAACTAATCCAGCAAAATCTGTGCTCCAAAAGCCAAATGGCACTCCTTCTCTTCTAATCCTTGCCGTATGCCCAAACAGCCATTTATGACCACAAATTGGGTATTGCCGTACTCCAGAGAAGTTGCTTTACAAATGTTGGGGTTCTTTTATTCCTTTATTTGTTGAGAAAATGAAAAATTTTGATCTAAAGCTACGTCTTATTGGAAAAAAATGATTTTTTTTATCTTCACTGCCCAATTCTAATAAAATCTATGAAACCCCTGTGGGTTCAAAATGCTCACTACACCCCTAGATGGATTCTTCAAGGGGTGTAGTTTCCTAATTGGAGTCACTTTTTTGGTATTTTCACTGTTTTGGTCCCTTAGGGGCTTTGCAAATGCGACGTGGTCTCCGCAAACCATTCCTGCTAAATTTGAGCTCCAAAAGACAAATGGCGCTCTTTCCCTTCTAAGCTCCGCCGTGTGTCCAAACAGCTGTTTATGACCACATGCGGGGTATTGTTTTACTCGGGAGAAATTGCTTTACAAAAGTAGTGGTGCATTTTCTCCTTTTAGTCCTTGTGGAAATTAGAAAAAATTAGCTAAACCTACATTTTCTTTGAAAGAATGTAGATTTTCATTTTCACGGCCTACTTCCAATAATTTCTGCAATAAACCTGCAGGGTCATGCTAACTATACCCCTAGATAATTTCCTCAAGGGGTATAGTTTCCAAAATGGGGTCACTTTTGGGGGATTTCCACTGTTTTGGCGCCGCAAGAGCCTTTCAGACCCGACATGGTGCCTAAAATATTTTCTAATAAAAAGGAGGCCCCAAAATCCTCTAGGTGCTCCTTTGTTTCTGAGGCCTGTGCTTCAGTCAATAAGTGCACTAGGGCCACATGTGGGGTATTTCTAAAACCTGCAGAATCTGGGCAATAGATATTGAGTTGCGTTTCTCTGGTAAAACTTTCTGTGTTACAAAAAAAATAGATGAAAAATGAATTTCTGCAAAAAAAAAAAGAAATTTGAACATTTCACATCTACTTTGCCTTAATTCCTGTGAAACATCTAAAGGGTTAAGAAACTTTCTAAATGCTGTTTTGAATACTTTGAGGGGTGACGTTTTTAAAATGGGACAAAACGAAAAGATTCCACAGCACTGGACTGCAAGTGGGTGCACGCCTCAAATAGACCTGGTCCGCGGTCCTGGATATCAAGCAGACAAAAAATGGACAGAGGCAGCACTTCCAAAAAGAGCAAGAGCTATTTATTCACCCATGCGACGTTTCAGTCCAACTGGACTTTTTTCAAGCATTCAATGCTTGAAAAAAGTCCAGTTGGACTGAAACGTCGCATGGGTGAATAAATAGCTCTTGCTCTTTTTGGAAGTGCTGCCTCTGTCCATTTTTTGTCTGTTTTTAAAATGGGATGACTTATCGAGGGTTTCTAATATATAAGGCCCTAAAATCCACTTCATAACTGAACTGGCCCCTGTAAAAATAGCCTTTTGACATTTTCTTGAAAATGTGAGAAATTGCTGCTAAAGTTCTAGGCCTTGTGATGTCATAGAAAAATAAAAGAATGTTCAAAAAACGATGCCAATCTAAAGTAGACATATGGGTGATGTTAATTAGCAGCAATTTTGTGTGGTATTACTATCTGTCTTACAAGCAGATACATATAAATTTAGAAAATGCTAATTTTTGCAATTTTTCGCTAAATTTTGGTGTTTTTCACAATTAAATACTTAATGTATCGAGCAAATTTTGCCAGTAACATAAAGTCCAATGTGTCACGAGAAAACAGTCTTAGAATCGCTTGGATAGGTAAAAGCATTCCGGAGTTATTACCACATAAAGTGACACATGTCAGATTTGAAAAAATAGGCTGTGTCCTTAAGGCCAAAACAGGCTCAGTCCTTAAGGGGTTAAAGAGGCTCTGTCACCAGATTTTCAAACCCCTATCTCGTGTTGCAGCCGATCGGCGCTGCAATGTAGATTACAGTAACGTTTTTTTTTTATAGTTATGAGCATTTTTATATTTATGCAAATGAGCCTTTCTTAAGTACAACTGGGCGTGTTTAAAGTTAAGTCCAAGTGGGCGTGTATTGTGTGTGTAACATCTGGGCGTTTTTACATGTTTTACTAGCTGGGCGTTGTGAATAGAAGTGTATGATGCTGACGAATCAGCATCATCCACTTCTCTTCGTTAACACCCAGCTTCTGGCAGTGCACAGACACACAGCGTGTCCTCGCGAGATCACGCTGTGACGTCACTCACTTCCTGCCCCAGGTCCTGCATCGTGTCGGACGAGCGAGGACACATCGGCACCAGGCGACAGAGGCTACAGTTGATTCTGCAGCAGCATCGGCGTTTGCAGGCTGCATCCTTAACCCCTTAGTGACCAGCCCATTTTAGGCCCTAATGACCAAGCTATTTTATTTGTTTTTCTATAGTCGCATTCAAAGAGCTATAACTTTTTTATTTTTTCGTCTACATAGCTGTATGAGGACTTGTTTTTTGCGGGATTAGTTGTAATTTTTAATAGCACCATTTTTGGGTACATATAAATTTTTTTATTAACTTTTATTAACTTTTTTGGGGGGGATTATAAAAAACCCTGAAATTCCGCCATTGTTCTATGCGGTTTTAAAATTGACGCCGTTCACTGTGCGACGTAAATAACATGTTACCTTTATTCTATGGGTCGGTACGATTATGGCGATACCACATATGTAGAGGTTTTTTTATGTTTTACGACTTTTGCACAATAAAAACACTTTTAAACTAAAATTATTTGTTTTTGCATCGTTGCTTTCCAAGAGCCGTAACTTTTTTATTTTTCCATCAATGTAGTCATTTTTTGAGCTTGTTTTCTGCGGGACGAGACGTAGTTTTGATTGGTACTGTTTTGGGGTGCATGGGACTTATTGATTCATTTTTATTATGACTTTTTTGGGGGGCAATGGAAAAAAATTGCAATTTCGCCATAGTTTTTTGCGTTTTTTTTTTACGGTTTTCACCTTGCGGTTTAAATTACATATTAACTTTATTAATAGAGTCATTACGGTCGCGGCGATACCATATATGTGTACTTTTATTGATTTTTGACACTTTTACTAAATAAAACCACTTTTTATGGAAAAAAATTGTTTTATTTATTTTTTTACTATCATTTTTATTACTAATCTTTATTTCACATTTATTATTTATTTCACTAGTCCCACTAGGGGACTTTACTGTGCGGTCTTCAGATCGCTGCTGTAATGCTTTGGTATACTTCGTATACCAGAGCATTATTGCCTGTCAGTGTAAATCTGACAGGCAATCTGTTAGGACGTGCCTCCGGCGCGTCCTAATAGGCATATGTCCAGGGCAGACCTGGGGGCTTTTATCAAGCCCCTGGCTGCCATGACACCCCATCGGAGACCCGCGATTGCATTTGCGGGTCGCCGATGGGTGACAGAGGGTGCTCACTCCCTCTGTAAACAAAGTTAAATGCTGCGGTCGCTATTGACGGCTCCAGCCTGCACGGGAGACCCGTGCAGGACTTAGACTAGGCTCACGTGAAAAGGCGTCACTCTAGCCTAAGGCCCCTTAGTGACTCACGTGAAAAGGCGTATTGGTGGTCACTAAGGGGTTAAGGGATTAACATGCCAGTTTGGGTTGAGTGTGTATATTATTACATTAGGGGAGGGAGATAAGCGCACAGGGCTGTTTAAACCCATTGGTGGGCCCAGTGCAAAAGATTTCATGAGTGGACACACCACCTTCCCTTCCTAAACATTGTCATACCCTCGATGCACCCTCACTCTTCGGGTATGTTCACACATAGTAGATACGCTGCATAAAAGCACACAGCCTATCCGCCCTGGATGCCGCAGGGAATTCCGACTAAAAAACATAGTTTTTCAGCCGGAAGGTCCGCTACAGAAACTAGCACGGAAATTTTTTTCTATACTTACCGGAATCCATGGCAGCATGTCCCTCTGATGTCCTGAAGCCCTTGCCTTCTGGGGTGATGTTTCATCCCATGTGATCGCTGCAGCAGTCACATGGGATGAAACATCATCCCTGGAGGCCAGGATGGACCCAGAAGCAGGGAGTTCTGGGTACGTATGAGATTTTCTTTTCCCTAGTTGCGATCTTTGAGGTGGAATCTTAGCGTTTCCACCTGCAAGAATCGCAACATCTGCTAAAAAAACGCTCCGCAGGTCAATATGTGAACGTTTTTTGGCGGGTTTTTTTACACAGCGTGTGGATGAGATTTGTTCAAATTTTATCACTTCATTTTAGGTCTACACAGGGGATTTGGAATGGTGTATCACAAAAACGTATAAAGATATATTAAGAAATTTATCAGCTCAGAATGTTTGACCTATTTAGAATATAAAACCAGTTGTCTTTAACACTATGACCTTATTCACACGACAGGGTTTCCCGGCCGTGTGACGGCCGTTCATAAAACACGGCCGCAGTAGGAACAATAGACCCCTAATGGGGCTATTCACACGACGGATTTTTTGAGGCCCGGGTACCCGGCCGTCAAAAAATGGGACATGCTCTAATTTTGGCCGTTCTCACGGCCCCTATAGAAGTCTATGGGGCCGGGTAATACACGGCCATCACTGGAAAGAAATAGCCGGACACATCATGCAATGATTGGGGGAGGCAAACATGACCAGGGTTGCAGGGGAGAAGGAATGAGGTGAAAAGTTCAAGGGAAGGAGGGGGTGGAAGGTGGAGGGGAGGGGGCGTGGTGGACAGAGGGAATATAGGAAGGGTGAGAGACAGTTTCGCGCCATTCACGCCGCAGGAAAGCAGTTAGACTTGTACTGACCTTAAGAACGATGCAGGCCCTGATGGAGCAAGTGCGGCAGGCTGTGGCGGAACGGGGCATGGCCTGGCTTGAGGAGGAGCTCGGGAGGACGGGTCCGGTGGCATCAGGGACGGAGTTGTCGGCAGGGCTGGAGGAGGCAGCGGGTTCGAGTGCGGCCGGGACGCAGGCAGCGCCTGAGGTGATGACATCCCCCCTCCGGCGGTCGCGGCGGGTGCGGCCGCCAGAACGCCTTAGCCCGGACGAATTGCCTAGGGCTCGACGCAGGCTTGGGAGCCCCTCGAGGGACGCTCCGGGCCGGGTTTCCGCTTCCACCACTAGGGGGCGGAGGGTCCCGGTCCGGGAGGAATCCCGGTCCCCGGTCAGGCCCTCCGGAGAGTGGAGGGCAGGGTCCCAGGCCAGTGGGACAGCCTCCCGTCTCCAGGTCAGCACCACGAGGATTTGCGGCGGGCCGTTCTGGCGATGCTCCAGTCTGGCGGCCCGCCTGTCAGCAGGAAGATGTCCCCGGACGGTCACGCAGGCCACAATCGGTGGTGCTGCAGAGACGGAGGGAGGGGGCAGCGGTGGAGAGAGAGCGGAGGCCGGAACGGCTCTTGACGTCTGGCGACACTTATGCGGTTCAGGATGGTGTGCACGGCTGCAGAGCCTGCGGTGCGGCTTCAGGCCCCAGATGTCCGGAGGTGGGCGAAAACGGAGGTGTGCCAATGGAGGATGATCGTCAAGGAGGTCCCGTCGCCCCGGCTGGTGGGAACTCAGCGCCCATGCAGTCTGGTGAGTCGATGTCACCATTACATACATTTCCAGCGTTATTTAGATCCCCGGGGTTTGGGCAGGGTTCCCAAGGGGAGGCAGTTAGGAATGTTGAAAATAGTGGGTTGTTGTCTGTTGGGAGAGGGGGGGGAGATGTGCAGGAATTTCTTGGCTGTGTGAAGGCGTTGCTAGCGCGTTGTGAGGAGGGTAGGTTGCCTGCTGCATCCCCGGTTGAGGCGTGGGTTCCGGCAGCGGGGGTGGGGGTGGTGAATCGGTGCAACCCCCGAGGACGGTACCCGAGGTGGAGGTCGGGGGAGTGACGGTTGCGGTTCAGACTGATAAAGATAAGGATGTGGATAGGGTGAGGTTAGATGATAAAGCTAAAGGCGAGGTATACGTTTGTTTTGAGGGGTTGTTGGGGTCGCATTTGAAGACTGAAGTGAAAGAAAAAATTTGGAGGGATGAGTACGTAGAAATCTTTTCGCTTCTTCCTCTGGAAAAGTTTAATTTAGACAAGGGTAAAAGGTGGGAAAGTAAAAAGGAGGAGGAAGAGAAGCGTCGATATCGTTTAATCCCGCAGACGTTTGTGAATTGGTTGCAGGCGTTTGCCATACTGGCCAGTGTTATAGGGGAAAAGGCCCCGGAGAATTGCTCCGCCCTTTTCGGGTACATGGATGCGATCGGTGAGGCGCATCGCTCGTATGGGGGTCAGACTTGGCTGCGGTATGACGAACAGTTTCGTCAGAGGAAAGCGGTTCGTCCCAACATTAGATGGGATAATAAAGACATTGGGCTTTGGTTAAAAGTAATGGCCCCGGCTAAGTTCGGGCAGTCCTTTCAAGGGGGGGGCTGGGGTTGCCGGCCCCTCAGGACAATCGGGGCAATCGGGGGGAGGGACAGGAGGAAGGGCGGGCTTGTGCTGGCAGTTTAACGACGGTCAATGCAAGTTTGGGGAGGGTTGTAAGTTTAAGCACTCTTGCTCCTCTTGCGGCGGGACTTCGCACGGGTCTGCCAAGTGTTTCAAAAAAGGGAAGGGAAAAGGGGGAAGTGGTGGGGGTCATGGGGCTGACGCCGGTGAGGTGGGAAGAGATGGAGCCGTACCTAAATAGGTTCCCGGACAGGGAGAAAGGCGAGTGGTTGTTGCATGGTTTTCAGTTTGGTTTTGTGATCCCTTCCCCGGTTCATGCGGTCCCCCTTTCCCTACGGAATTTAAAGTCGGCAATGGAGTATCCGGAGGTAGTGTCAGACAAGTTGCGTAAAGAAGTGGGGTTAGGGCGCATGGCGGGGCCGTTCCCGGTGCGGCCCGTTCAGGACATGGCTGTGTCTCTGTTAGGGGTTGTTCCAAAAAAGGAGCCAAATAAATTCCAGCTTATCCATCATTTGTCGCATCCGCGGGGGTTGTCTGTAAATTATGGCATTGCGCCTGAGCTGTGCTCGGCGGTATATACGTCGTTTGACGCGGCAGTTGAGTGGGTGCGGCGGTACGGGGCGGGGGCCCTTATGGCAAAGACCGATGTGGAATCGGCTTTCCCGCTTCTCCCGGTTCATCCGGACAGCCAGCGGCTGTTAGGGTGTTGCTGGGAGGGGGCTTATTATATGGATCGGTGTCTCCCGATGTGTTGTTCAGTATCTTGCTCGTACTTCGAGGCGTTTAGTTCGTTCCTAGAGTGGGTAATCCGGGAAGTGGCAGGGTTAGAGTCGGTCATACATTATCTAGATGACTTCCTGTGTGTGGGCCCAGCGGGTTCGGAGGTGTGCGCCAATTTGCTGGGGACAATACAGTGGGTCGCTCAGCGATTTGGGGTTCCGTTATCTCCAGAGAAGACAGTGGGTCCCAGTACTTGTATAGTTTTTCTTGGCATTACCCTGGATTCGGTGGCATTGGAGTGTCGACTTCCTAAGGACAAGCTGGAAGCGTTGCGATTGGAAGTGAGCAGGGCGGGTCGGCTTCATAAGATTCAGCTGCGGGAGTTGCAGTCGTTGTTAGGAAAACTTAATTTTGCTTGTCGGATAATGCCCATGGGCAGAGTTTTTTGCAGGAGGTTGGCGTCAGCAACGGCGGGGGTTAGAGCCCCACATCATTTTGTGCGGTTGACGCGGGAGCATCGGGATGACTTGGCAGTATGGAGAGAGTTTTTGAATTTGTATAATGGAAAATCGTTGTTGATCTCGCCGGTGGTGGATAATGTGCAATGGGAATTCTTTACCGATGCTGCAGGTAGTGTGGGTTTCGGTATTTATTGTGGAGGACAGTGGTGCGTGGGCCAGTGGCCGGAGGAATGGGTGTCGTTGGGACTGGTTCGTAATCTTGTACTTCTGGAACTATTCCCAATTGTGGTGGCGGTGGAGATTTGGGGGGAGCGTTTCCGTAATAGCAAGGTGCGGTTCCACTGTGATAATATGGGGGTGGTGTTGGCAATCAATAATGTAACGGCTTCTTCACCCCCGGTGGTGAGGTTGTTACGGCGGCTGGTGTTGCATTGTATGGAACTCAATGCGTGGATTGTTGCGCTTCATATTCCGGGGGTACAGAATGACATTGCGGATTCTCTCTCTCGCCTACAGTGGGAGCGGTTTCGTCTGTTGGCACCGGAGGCGGATCTGGAAGGGGTCGCGTTCCCGGGATGGCTTTGGGACGTGGTTTAAGAGCAGCACGAGGTTTGATCAAGTCTTCTCTAGCGCCTGGTACATGGTTGGCGTACGACGCGGCGTGGAGGGACTGGGTGTCGTGGTTAACCGGTTTGCCCGGAGGCGGGTCGATGGAGGAACAAGTGGTAGCTTTGTTGGGGTTTTTGGGATGGGTCTCAGTGGAAGGCTGGTCGGTGTCTAAAGTGAATCGTTTCGTGTCAGCTTTGGCCTTTGCTTTTAAACTAAGGGGGTTGGGGGACGTGACGAAAGATTTCTTGATTGTCCAGGCGTTGAAGGGGTTTCGGAAAAAGGGGGCGGGGCGGCCGGACGGCCGTCGCCCGGTTTCTTTCGTGCTTTTGGGGCAGTTAGGTGAAGCGTTGGGGAAGGTGTGTTTCTCAGGCTATGAGGTAGCATTGTTTCAGTTGGCTTTTTCATGGGCGTTTTTTGGGGCTTTAAGAGTGGGCGAGTTAATTTCCCCTAGTAAGAAGAGAGCGGGGGGTTTGCAAGCGGAAGATGTAACAGGAGGAAGGGGGAGAGTGGAATTCTGGGTAAGGCGGTCGAAATCGGATCAAAGTGGAAAAGGTAAACGAGTGGTTTTGGGGGCGGTGGCAAGGGCGGGGTTGTGCCCGGTGAAATGCTATGAGCGGTACATCGCGCTGCGAGGGTGTAGGGGGGGGGGGCGCTGTTATGTCATACGGATGGGGCTTTCTTGTCAAGGTGCCAGTTTACAGCTGTCTTCCGTAGATGTTTGCAGGTGTTGGGTTTGGATAAAGGTATTTATTCACCACACTCCTTTTGTATAGGAGCAGCCACGGAGGCTGCGTCATGGGGGTTGGGGCCTGACGTGGTGAAGCGCATAGGTCGTTGGGAGTCGGGGAGGTATAAGTCCTACGTGCGTCTCCACTTTATGTGATTTGTTTTCTCGTATCAACGTGCTGTTTTTGATTGGTGTTATCGTTGTTATTCTTTTATTTCAGATGGTACACCGACACTGGTGTGGATTCTTGGGCACTCATATGTGCACTGGGGGGCGTTAAGGGCGGATGTGCGGCCAGATGGGCGGCAACTGGGGTTCCAAAGGTCGGCGGTGGTGATACGGTGGCTGGGCACGCGCGGTATGGTGTGGAGTCGAGTTTTGCAGGATTTCCATCGGTATGCACAGTTGGATCGGGTTCCTGATTTGTTGGTCCTTCATGTAGGGGGAAAACGACTTAGGTACTCGCCCGTTTAGAGAATTAATTCGGGATGTGAAGTATGACCTTCTCCGGCTTTGGTCCTGTTTTCCGAAGGTGAAGGTGATTTGGTCGGAAATAGTGCCGCGTAGTGTATGGAGAAATGCGCGTTCGGTAGAGCGTGTGAACAAGGCCCGGGTGAAAGTCAATCGGGCGGTTTCCAGCTTTGTGGTAAAAAACGGGGGATTTTTTGTGCGGCACTACGATTTCGAGGATAGCCAAGGGAAGTATTGGCTAGGTGATGGAGTGCATCTCAATGCGGTGGGCATTGACCTATGGGCCTTGCGGATTCAGGAAGGAATCGAGCGGGCGATGATGGATGGTGGGGGCTCGCATACTTAAAGGTGGTCTAAGTATGCTCGTGTGGCGGATTGGGGGGTCCTTGGAGTTGGTGGTAATTTGAAGTAGGGGATTCATCAGAGGTATGGTCCCTAACAAATACATAATTGCTCATGGAGATGGGCGTATTTTGGACTCCTGCTGGGTGGTGTCCCGGGGAGTGGTTTTACATACTTGGCAAGCCAACTGCGGAGCAGAAAGGTGCCTCTGAGCCTGTAGGGGACGGCTGGGGGTAAGTAGCTATACAGGGGGCAGTTAGGCGCCAAAGTTTTGGAGCTCCAAGGACTTCCCCTTGCCTAGTAATGTTATTTATAAAGGAATGTTTTATGTTCATGTAAATTTGTTAATAAAATGGCTGCTGTGGCCGAAAATTTCCAACCCACTGTCTCGTGTGTCTCACTGGGGGAGGGGAGAGTGACATCGGAGGAGGGGAAAAAGGCCTGGAAGCAAGAAAGGGGGTGGACAGTATTGATGGGAAGGTTAAGCAATAAGGGTTCGAAATGGGGCGAGCTCTGTAATCCCATGGTCAAGAAATAGCCGGACACATCATGCAATGATTGGGGGAGGCAAACATGACCAGGGTTGCAGGGGAGAAGGAATGAGGTGAAAAGTTCAAGGGAAGGAGGGGGTGGAAGGTGGAGGGGAGGGGGCGTGGTGGACAGAGGGAATATAGGAAGGGTGAGAGACAGTTTCGTGCCATTCACGCCCCAGGAAAGCAGTTAGACTTGTCCCGCCCGCCCTCCCTTAAAATAGAGTTATGTTTGTTTAGCAATGTGGATTCTTTGTTGCTGCTGGTGTTTTTTCTTTTACAGGAGTCGGCTGGTGGTGACTGGTAGGAGCGGAGTCACGGTGGCTGTGTTGGCGGATTGGGGGGTCCTTGGAGTTGGTGGTAATTTGAAGTAGGGGATTCATCAGAGGTATGGTCCCTAACAAATACATAATCGAAATGGGGCGAGCTCTGTAATCCCATGGTCATGTGTCCCGGGTGACGGCCGTGTCTTCCGTCGCTCTCTCTCCTTCTCCTCCTTACAGCGTGAAGTGCATGTGAGGAGGAGGGTATTTGTTTGCTCCCTGTAGCAGCGGAATACCCGGCCACAGCTTCGGCAACGCTGTGGCTGGGTTCGGGGATTCCGCTTCAAAAGTGCTTGACGTCACTGTGTCCATATATGTACACAGTGAAGTCAGGGACTTCTCCTTGAGCGGAAACACCGGCCACAGGGTCGGGGATTCCGCTTCAGAAGTGCCTGACGTCACTGGACACAGTGACGTCAGGCACTTCTGAAGCGGAATCCCGACGCTGTGGCCGGTGTTTCCGCTCCAGAAGAAGTCCCTAACTTCACTGACACAGTGACGTCAGGCACTTCTGAAGCGGAATCCCCAACATATATTGACACAGTGACGTCAGGCACTTCTCCTGGAATGGTGGTGCTATCTACAGACAGGTGCCATCTATGGGGGGGGGGGGGTGCTTTGTAGAACTACCTACAGGGGGCTGTGTGGCATTTCCTATGGGAGGGCTGTGTGGCATTACCTACAGGGGGCTGTGTGGCATTACCTACAGGGGGCTGTGTGGCACTACCTGCAGGGGGGCTGTGGCAGTATCTACAGAGGGCAGTGTGTGGCATTATATACAGAGGGAAGTGTGTGGCAAAAATTTACAAATGAAATTCATCCGATTTTAAAACGGACAGGGAAAAAAACGGATGCAAAATCGGTCAAAAACGGCCGTTAAAAACGGCAACACGGCCCGGAACGGAATCGGAACGGATGCAATCCGGCCGGGAAAAACGGGCCAAAACGGCCGATTTTATTGGCCGACACTTGGACCCTGTCGTGTGAATAAGGCCTAAGGGTCAGTTCACACAGAGTTTTTTTGACACGTTTGATGCGGAAACCGCACCAAAAAACATCCGAAAATGCCTCCCATTGATTTCAATGGAAGGCAGAGGCGTTTTTTCCTGCGAGCGGAAAAAATGGCTCACGGGAAAAAGAAGGGACATGCCCTATCTCTGGGCGTTTACATCTCTGACCTCCCATTGACATCAATGGGAGGCAGAAAAAGCGTATTTCGCTGTGTTTTTGCCCGCGGCGCTCAATGGCCGTAGGCGAAAAACGGCGCAAAAATCGGCGTTCAGGCAGAGCAAAATCTGCCTCAAAATTACAAACAGAATTTTGAGGCAGATTTCCAGCCTAACTATTCACTTGTATTAGTCCAGTGACAATTTAAGGGTATGTTCACACGGCAGCGTCCGTTACGGCTGAAATTACGGTGCAGTTTTCAGGAAAAAACGGCACCGTAATTTCAGCCGTAATGGCATGTGCAGGCGTCTTTCGCTGCGTCCATTACAGACGTAATTGGAGCTGTTTTTCCATGGAGTCCATGGAAAACGGCTCCATTTACGTCTGACAGGCACTTCTTTGAGCCGCATTTTCGGACGTAATTCGGGGCTAAAACGCCCGAATTACGTCTGTAAATACTGTCTGTGAACCCAGCCTAATACATGAAGCTCAAGAATAAACCATCAAAGCCTATAAAGGATAGTTTAGAATCGTCTATCACCACGTGTAGGTTAAAGTGAACTCATGTGAGTTCAGGCTGTATAACTAGTGCTTCTAGTTATGGGAAATGAGTATGACCAGGTTACCATGACAAGTTTTTTTGCAGAAATGGAATTTCCTAAGAATTTGAGAATAATAACATGAAGCTTGTCAGTAGCATGCATAACTTCCAACCGTCCTGTATTCAGCGGGACAGTCCCTGATTCTGGGCGGTGTCCCGCTGTCCTGAGCAGCTGGCGGTATGTACCGCTGTCAACTGTATCTGCATCTTAAGGGCTTATTCAGACAAACGTGATATACGTCCGTGCAACGCGCGTGATTTTCACGCGCCTCGCACGGACCTATATTAGTCTATGGGGTAGTGCAGACTGTCGGTGATTTTTGCGCAGCGTGAGTCCGCTGCGTAAAACTCACGATATGTCCGTTCTTTGTGCTTATTTCGCGCATCACGCACCCATTGAAGTCAATGGGTGCGTGAAAATCACGCGCATCACACGGCGGCACTTCCGTGGGACGCGCGTGATTCGCACAACAGCAGTAAAACTATGAATGTAAACAGAAAAGCACCACATGCTTTTCTGTTTACAAACATCCAAACGGAGTGTCATAATGATGGCGGCTGCGCGAATATCACGCAGCCGCGCATCATACGGGGCTGTCACACGGAGCTGTTAAGTGCTTTTTGCGCACGCAAAACGCCGCATTTTTTGCGTGCGCAAAACGCACACGCTCGTGTGAATCCGGCCTAAGGACGCAGACACAGTTCAACCCAACGGTGAAGCAGGGAACCAACAGCTTTTAGTAGTTTTCTGCCACTCTTGTCACTTTGTAAAAAGTGGGCATGACTTTGGGGAAAATGGGCGAGGCCTGGCAAATTTATTATAATTTACGGCAGAAACCTGGCTCATAGCTGGTGTAGATTTTACTCTATGGGGAGTAGCAAGGCCAGTGCTGGGCCCCTACCTTGCCCCTCCCCCGATTAGACTACTACCCCCCCCAATTGGACATAAAAAAATTAACAAAAGAAAAACCGTACATCAAAAATGTGAAAACCTCTTTATAATATCTTCCATATCAAGACTTAATCACTTAGATCAGTGATCCCCAATACCAGGCCGTGGATCATTTGGTACCGGGCAGCGGTATCTGGTATCCGCCCCGGTGGCCACAGGGAATTCTGGGCAAAAAAAAGCAAAAAAATTTTGGAAAAATGCTGAGCATTCAGCCGGCCTGCTAACAGGCTGCCCTCCTGCGATTACATTTTATCCCAGGAGATAGCTGCAGCCTGTGATTGGCTGCAGCGGTCACATGGGATGAAACGTCATCCCAGGAGGCCGGCCTGGAGGAGAAAACACAGACTTCTGAGTAAGTATATTTTTTTCCTGAGTTGTGTTTTTTGTGGCGGAACCGCTGCAATAAACGTAACAACTGCTATTTTTTTTATGGGTTTTACCTCCCATTGAATTAAATGAGGAAAACCCGCAACAAATAAGCAGCATTTACGCAAATACAATTGACATGCTGCAGAAATAAAACATTTCAATTTCTGAGCATTTTTTCCGCTCAGCATTTATGCAGCGTGTGGATGAGATTTGTTCTATCTCATCCACTTTGCTGATACTATATTATGCTGTGGATTTTTAGCAACGAATTCCGTTGCGGAAAATCAGCAGTATTTACGCAACGTGGAAACTGTTCGTTGGGCGCTGCGGGCATAAAACGCAGCGAAATACGCTTTCTCTGCCTCCCATTGAAGTCAATGGGAGGTCAGAGGCGGAAACGCCCGAAGATAGGGCATGTCGCTTCTTTCTCGGGAGAAAACCGCCCCCGCCTTCCATTGAAATAGACGGGAGGCATTTTCGGGCCGTTTTTGACAAGCTTTTTGGCGCGGTTTCCGCGTCAAAAAACTTGTCAAAAAACTCAGTGTGAACTTAGCCTAAGATTAACAAGATCACAGCCTGAGGCAGATTTTTGTCAGGTGCAGTGTTTTTCGTGAAGACCTAAACTATTCAAGCAGGCAGTGGCGTACATAACAGAAAGGGAGACCTCACAACTGCCATGTAGTCTATGGTGAGACTGGGCCAAGCACTGAACTGCCTCACTTTTCCCTCCCTTATTATTATACTTTGTGCCTGCACCTGCCACTAGGGGGACATTACTGTAAACAGTTATTGATAGCTCCCGTTAAACCTAGTGACTGCAGTTTTTTTATCATCTGAATTTTATCATGTAACGCTATAAATGAAGCAGGGGAAAACAACTATGTCTGGAAAACACAACACCGACCCCAATAAAGATTATAAAATCATGGTGGACATTAACTTTAATAATACATTTCACAGACCTCTCGATGAGGCCCATTTTGAGTTTTGGTATGGGGCCCTAAGATTTCTGTGTACCCACCTGCAAACCAGGTAGGATGTATTGATGTGGATGGTGGATCTTCACAGAAGTGAAGATGTTGCCTTCAGAGACTCTCAGTAGTGCAGCCCCAGGCTTTGGGCCTGTTACTTCAAGCAATCATGTCTCAGCGTAGGTGTAGGATATTCTAAAACACTAAAATGGCATTTTTAATTTTCTAGAAATAAATATATCATATAAAGGAGTGTTGTCCAGTTTCAAAATATACATTTTCATACACTATTAGGGAATTCTGAGATAATATAGCGGGTCATCTGTTCAGGATTTACATTACACCCCTCTTGCTCTGGAGGACCTGTCCTGTTCTGTACGAAACAAACAACCTGTTGATTTAAATGGGCACTGTGTAATGCTGAATTTTCCCTGTGGTGGCACTGTAGGCAAAAATTAACACATTCTGCCAGATTTGATCTGTCTCATCTGTGTACCGAACTCTGGCCTCATCCTGACCTAGTCTGCTGATTCTTATTACTGGCTCTAACGTTGACTGTCTGTTACCGACTTGGATTTGTTTGACCATGAAACTGTTCACACCAGCCACCCACAGCCCAACCACCCATTGGGGACGACGACCTGGAAACATACCGGCAAAGTCCATACCTCTTTGCACAGGGTTAAGGGTGAAGAACGGGGGATTCCTTAGACTCCGCATCCCTGGTTAGCCTTCACCAATAATGTTCCCAGTCATACATTGTTCCTGCTGGCTACCAAACTACTCCTGAGCGGTGTGCAACTCCTTCTTTAACAAGTCTGCATGACGCTACTGAAGTATTTTCCTGCTACGTTGTGCTACTGTGCTTCACGGTCTTCAAGACGTCCCACTATGTTGTGCTACTCTGTTTCATCATCTTACAGATGTCATTCAAGTTGCGACTACGCTTGTCGGGGATCGGCCTCCCGATACAGTCTTGGGCTTGTCGTTTAATATGTTTGCAATACAATGAGACTAGTTGAAAAGTAGAAAATAAATTGGACAAAGATAGACGGTATAGTCATGTGAAAACTCCTGATAAGTTTATGACTTCATATAAAAATAAAATTACATCATTTGCCAATTTAGTCTCAAATTATTTATAATAGAAAGTCACAAATTTACATAACATAATGCTGAAAAGACAATTATATAATATTGATGCAAAACTATGTAGGTGGGGATCATATGGCACGGTATTACCAATAACAACCAGCTACAGGCTTAGTGTATAGGGGGTTCAGTTCTATAATGATTGCTATTGGTGACACCCCCCTTTTTTTTTTTTTGCAGCATTTGTATTCTGTACATAATGTTTAATCAAAAATATAGTCAAATGTATTTATAACCCTCTCTAAAAATATATATTAGTCATTTAGCAAATATATTATTCGTTGCATTTTTGTATTTTGTTACAGTTCTATATGTACAGTGTAAGTATCCAATATGATCAGGTTTTACTTTTTATCTTACTAGCATTTTTTAGACTGAAAGGAAGCAGGTCTCTTTCCAGACACCTAATGAAGCAGCTTTCTCTGCCTCTAGCACAGCAGGAAATCCAAAAGTGACCGTAAGCACCAATCAATAGTGGAATTATATACAGCCAATCGGTGACATGTGAATAAAAAAAAACTACCTTTTGTATATACAGTACAGCTCCTATTCAGATTTATGTGCATCTTCATGGTTACAAACTAAAAACAAACCCTGTGTGCAGTCTGATCCAGGGGTCACGTGCTAATATTATCCATCTGCCCCCCATTAGAGCTACTACTGTCTATAGGTTAGCAAGAGAAGGAGCCAGTAACCATGGATACATATTGGTCAGAATAGGAGCTGTATACTTAAAACGGTTGGATATTTTGAATAATTTGCAAAGTTACTTTCTTGGTTGCAAAGGTGGACATAGATCCTTAAGAAATGCAAGTTGGCCCAATGATAAAAAAAAAAGCTAGCACAATAATTCCTCCTGAATACTGAAAGTAACAATACTGTAGCACAAAGTGAAATTACATACAAAAAACACCTGTAATTTTGAATATTAATAACGAAAGTCAGAATGGTCCTCTGTGCACTCCTCTGGTACATTGCTATGTCTTGGCGTTGTCATGTTGCTATATGGTGATCTGCATTCTGAGAAGTACCTCCGTCCACTACTAGGAGGATATCCTGAATAGTAATCTTTCCAATTGTCAGACTGCATGCTGCTTCTTAAGTTTTGTTGGAAGACAGGGAGCGGTGACTGTGGGTAATGGGGGTTTGTAAAAAGTTGAGTGGGTCCGGGAACTGATGATGAGCCTGCAGCAGTCTCTGGACTGTGGCAGGGACTGTGAAGTATATGACTGGGCTGTGTGCGAGAACTATGAGGTATATGACTGGTCTGTGTGCGAGAACTATGAGGTATGTGACTGGGCTGTGTGCGAGGACTATGAGGTGTATGACTGGGTTGCGTGCAGGGACTTCGTAGTCCGGAATGAATGTCTAATTTTGCAACCAAAGGTTTTCCTACATCGATTTTCTTTCTTTCGTCCATCATATCTTCAACACCTTCATACATGTAAGTCAAACATACTGTAAAAGTCAAGTTTTCCTAAAGGGAAAAAAAATGTACATATAAAAAAAATAATATATAATACATCAAAAAATTTATTATGATATTTTTCTGACAATAATTTTTATCTTGGAGACTACTGGCCAATAAAACTGGCTGCGTAAAACCCACGACATGTCCTATATTTGTGCGTTTTTCGCGCATCACGAACCCATTGAAGTCAATGGGTGCGTGAAAATCACGTGCAGCACACGGAAGCACTTCAGTGTGACGCGTGTGATTCGCGCAACAGCAGTAAAAACTATTATTGTAAACAGGAAAGCACCTGTCATAATGATGGCGGCTGCGTGAAAATCACGCAGCCACGCGTCATATGCTGCTGACACACGGAGTTGTTATGTACCTTTTGCGCGCGCAAAACGCACACCCTCGGGTGAATCCGGCCTTGGGAATATAAATTAAGGTGGTATATCAGTAGTGAGAACTACTTATGTTAACCCTCTTCACTATACAGACTATAAAGTACTATAGAGCACTTTAAAGAGGTTGTCTGTTTTCATTTACACTTGGGGATTCTGAGTTAATAGAGGGGGGTCAGTGGCGTAACTACTGCTGTAGCAGACGTAGCGGCTGCTACGGGGCCCGCAGCTTAAGGGGGTCCGTGCCGCTAGCTGACACACCCCCCCATATGCCGTTATGGCTGCTACAGTGGGTGTGACGCTACTACGGGGCCCACGCTGCCGAGCCTCTAACATGTATGGGCTGGGGGGCATTGCTAGCACTGGAGGGGGCCCCGGTGCTAGAAACAGCCACCTCTTGCAGTAATTGTACCTGCGTCCATAGCACGCAGGTACTAATGCATGCATTAGCGCTATTTTCCGTGCCCGACCATTCAGCGCCTTACAATGATGCGGATTGGTGGGGAAAAATTACTTGCTGCGCCTTTCAACGACGCTAGTGGCATGATGACGTCATTGCGCCACTTCCATGCTTGAAAGGCGCTGATTGATGGGGCAAGTCATTCTGCCCTGCCAAACAGCACCTGTGAATGACGCGTCGTTCAGCTCCAGCAGACCTTATAGAAGAGAGCAGACCTGTGAGTGGCATTATCTACAGGAGGGCTCTATCTACAGGGGGGATCGTCTATATGTTGGTATGTGGGCCACTGTATACAGGGGGGTCTATATGTGGGTTTGTGGGGTTGTGGGGCACTATATACAGGGGGGTCTATATGTGGGGATGTGGGGTACTATATACAGGGGGTATATATGTGGGGATGTGGGGCACTATCTACAGGGGGGGTCTATATGTGGGGTTGTGGGGCACTATCTACTGGAGGGTCTATATGTGGGGATGTGGGGCACTATCTACAGGGGGATCGTCTATATGTGGGCCACTATATACAGGGGGTCTATATGTGTGGTTGTGGGGCACTATATACAGGGGGGGTCTATATGTGGGGATGAGGGGAACTATCTACAGGGGGGTCTATATGTGGGGATGTGGGGCACTGTCTACAGGGGGAGCTATATGTAGGGCACTGTCTACAGGGATGGGCTATATGTGGGACACTATATACAGGGGGGGCTATATGTGAGGTACTATCTACAGAGGTGGGCTATATGTGGAGCACTATCTATAGGGGGAGCTATTTGTAGGGCACTGTCTACAGGGGTGGGCTATATGTGGGACACTATATACAAGTGTGGATTACCTGTGGGGCACTACCTACAGGGGGGCTATATGTAGGGCACTGTCTACAGGGGTGGACTATATATAAGGCACTATCTACAGAGGTGGGTTATATGTGGAGCACTAACTTTAGAGGAAGCTATATGTAGGACAGCACGGTGGCTCAGTGGTTAGCACTATTGCCTTGCAGCTCTGGAGTCCATATGTGGGCACTATCTACAGAGGGCTGTATGTGGGGCACTATCTAGAGGGACTTCTATGTAGGGCACTATCTACAGAGGCTCTATGGGGATCACTATTTACAGGGGGCTATGGGGGCACTATCTACAGGGGGCACGGTGTGTGTGTGGGACACAGTGTATGGCACTATCAGAATCTGGGACACAGTGTATGGCGCTATTATAGTCAGTGGTGCAGTGTATGGCGCTTTATTATATTTAGAGGTGTTGAGAATTTTAACTTCGTTTATAGGTGCAGAAATGTTTTAAAAGTGAGAAGCTGAAGACATTGAGCGGAAAACTGCAGAAATGGGTCATGGCCGGGAGATATTCTTTATAGACGTCTGGTGACGACTCAGATTCTAGTTATTTTCTTCTCCCTCCGGTCCAGTGAGTCACTTAATGGGGCCATGTTGGGAGCTGTAGTTTTACGCCGTACAAACGTATACGGCAGGGGTTGCACTAAATTGAGCTGTATTTGTTCTGGTGCTGTATATATGTACTGATCTTGGTTCTGATGCTGTATTTAAGTACTGAGGTTGGTTCTGGTGCTGTATGTATGTACTGAGCTTTGTTCTGGTGTTGTATATATGTATTGAGCTTGGCTCTCGTACCGTATATATGTACTGAGCTTGGTTCTGTATATATGTATGAGCTTGGTTCTGGAGCTATAATTATATAGGATATATTTATAATAACAAAAGTGCATGGCAGATGGATCTGTTTTCAATTTATTGTATATTTCATGAGAACGTGTCTGGTAGTTTCTAACCACTTGAACCGCCACCATGCAGTAATACATGACCATGTTTTTTTCAGATGCAGCAAAATCTTTAAAATTAACTTTTAAAACGGTGCACACCATATGCTAATTGCTCATTAAGGGGTCATGAGGCGGTGCCACTATCCTGAAGAGTCGCATAGTCCTGCCTCCAAACCCACCAATCCATTGATTGACATCCCCCTGGCTGATACAACTTTCTCGGATGCGCCATTGCCTTGTACTACTTGGGGGGCTGTGTGGCACTATACACAAGGGGGAGCTGTGTGGCACTATACACAAGGGGCTGTGTGGCACTACTAAGGGGGGGGCTTTGTGGCACTATCTACTATGGGGCTGTATGGCACTATTTATAAGGGGGAGGGCTGTGGCTCTATCTACAGGGGGCAGTGTGTGGCGCAATCTCCTAAGGGGGAGCTGTGTGGCACTATATACAGTGGGAGCTGTATAGCGCTACATACAGGGGGGGCTTTATGGTGATATCTACAGGGGGCTGTATGGCACTATCTACAAGGGGGAGGTGGGGGGCGCCATCTACAAGTGGAGTGTGATACGGTCTATAGGCGGGGCTGTATAGCACTGTCTACAGGGGGACATATGGCACAATCTACAGGGGTTGCTATCTATAAGGGGGGCTGCATGTGACACCTGGGGGTCCCAGTCAAGATTTTGCTATGGGGCCCAGGCTTTCCAAGTTACGCCCCTGAGGGGTATCCTCTGTTCAGGATCTTCATCTCTTGGTCAGAATAGTAAGAGGCTACAAAGAGCGTCCCTCACTCTGGAGGACCTGATCTTATTATCAAGGTACACTTCTAACAAGTTTAGATTGTCCAAAGCGGAGAACCCCGTAAGACATGGATACTTTAATATGGAATAGAGAAAGGCTACAAAGAGCTCTCACTCTGGAGTACCTGTCTGTCCTGCATTACACAGACAACCAATTGATATGGATGGGCACTGTGTAATACTTCCCATAAATAAAAATGTTTTATATCGAATGTCCAGAAATTTTGTTAATAGCTGTCAAAGTAATTTTCAGTGTTTCTAGCATATAATACATTTTTCTTCTTTTTTTTTTGCTTCCCGGTGTCCCCTTTGGTGCTCCTGCTAATCTGTGCTGCTGACGGCGTGCTCTGAGCAACATCACTCTCCTTTCCCCTCTAGCAGCTGATAAGAGCCCCTTCTTACTTTCCCGGTAAATCGGTAACGTGGGTTCCATAGTAGTGAATATATAGTATAGCTATATATAGTGTGTAAATATAATAAAATAAAACAATTAAGGCAGAGTGGAAATGTACAGTGTTAATATCTGCTGTCAGGATACAGAGCTGTACAGTGCTAACAAGATGAGAAGTCTCCTCTGCTCTACTGCCATGTCACTGAATGGGCTCTGCTCCTTCCCTGACAAGCTGAGAAGGAGTTTCCTCAGTTATACTGCCCTACTACTGCAGAGACTCTGCTCCTTCCCTGACAAGCTGAGGAATCTCCTCAGCTGTACGGTTCTGCTCCAAACCTGACAACCTAAGTAGAAGTCTCTTCAGCTATACTGCCATGCTACTGTAGAGGCTCTGCTCCTTGAGCTACGAAGGAGTTTCCTCAGCTATACTGTCATGCTACTGTAGAGGCTCTGCTCCTTCCCTGACAAGCTGAGTAGACGAAGTCTCCTCAGCTATACTGCCATGTTTCTGCAGAGGCTCTGCTCCTTCCCTGACAAGCTGAGTAGAAGAAGTCTCCTCAGCTATACTGCCATGTTTCCGTAGAGGCTCTGCTCCTTCCCTGACAAGCTAAGAAAAATGAGTCTCGTCAGCTACACTGTCATGCTATTGCAGAGGCTCTGCTCCTTCCCTGACAAGCTGAGTAGAAGGAGTTTCCTCAGCCTTAGGCCTCATGTACACGAGCGTGTGCGTTTTGCGCACACAAAAAACGCGGCGTTTTGCATACCCAAAAGGCACTTAACAGCTCCGTGTGTCATCAGCGTATGATGCGCGGCTGCGAGATTTTCTCGCAGCCGCCATCATTATGACACTCCGTTTGGATGTTTGTAAACCGAAAAGCACGTGGTGCTTTTCTGTTTACATTCAGAATTTGACAGCTGTTGCACGAATCACGCAGTTCGCACGGAAGTGCTTCCGTGCGGCATGCGTGGTTTTCACGCACCCATTGACTTCAATGGGTGCGTGATGCGCGAACAGCGCACAAAGATAGGACATGTCGTGAGTTTTTCTCAGCGGACTCACACTGAGCAAAACTCACGGACTGTCTGCATGCCCCCATAGACTAATATAGGTGCGTACGACACGTGTGAAAAGCACGCGCGTCGCACGCACGTATATCACGCTCGTGTAAACGAGGCCTAACGCTCTGTTCCCTGCCCGACAAGCGGAGAATGAGTATCTTCAGCTATCCTGTCATGCTACTGCAGAGGCTATGCTCCTTCCATGACAAGCAGTCTCATGAGCTTTACTGAACTGATCCTTCCCTGACAAGCTGAAAATGAGTTTCTTCAGTTATACTGCCCTGCTACTGCAGTGTCTCTGCTCCTTTCCTGACAAGCAGGGCATAAGGCTATTTCTTATGGCTACTCTGCAGTGAACAGCAGATCACTAAGTAGAGACCTGGCTATGGGAAGAGTGACTGAGCATGCTCTCTAGCAGCACTAAGCTCATTAGGTGGATGTGCACATTGCTATATACTTTGAACATCAGGTGGCGCCATACTATGTAAGTAAATGTCATATCTCTTCACTGGAAAGTCTTTTTTTAAAAGCAAGTAAATGGAAAATATGGTTAATTTTTTTTATGAACTAAACAATTAATATGATATTTAATGTTAGGTCAACCCCCTTAGTTTCCCATGTGGTGGTGCTGCAGAGAAATTGAACACTTAATACCAGGTTCCCCACAGATTGCAGCAGACTCCTGGGGGTCTTAGCAAGGGGACACTTTGTGATCTGCTTATTGTCAAGGGGCCCTTCTAACAAGTAGACATTGTCCAAGCGGAGAACCCCTTTAAAGTCTTTACAAGACTTTCCCTTTTCTTGCTTTTGCTTGCCAGATTTACGGAAGTTGCCTGGAGCTCTACTTTCTGCACAGATTAGGAGGGTCACAGCATTATTTGCTTACCAACCTTTAGTGTTTGCAGGGAACTCAGACGGGTGTATAAGCAATGCTTTGGAAGGTCCTTCGATACCAAGAAGCTTCCTGTTTCTTCTGGAGTGTCTTTGTTTGTTTCTTTAGTGTCAATGTATAAATCCTGTGTAAGGACAATAAAACAAAAAAAAGTTTGAATTAATTGAATGACTTTGAGGGAGCCCAGACTGCCAGGTACAATATGTAATACATATTGGTTCTACTGCCAAATGCACCCCAGCAGGTTTGTAGCTATAAAGCGGGCAGAGATAGCAGTTGCACCTGGACCCTCTTCATCATAAGAAGATAACAGTATTATAAATGGAACAAGTAGGCATGGGTCCCAGTTACAGATTTTGTGGGGACCCCGCGCTTTAGATTGCGGCTCTGCGGACTGTAGTACTTGCGTTCCAAGCTAAAAGAAAGCGCATCATTGAGCCACCTGACATCTAAATTGTAAGACAAACAGATCCAAACTCGGACTTACTTTCACAGAGCTGAGAGTTTGTTACAATGTATCAGTGTAGGTAAGAGCTATCAGTCTGGAACTGCAGACAGAGACTCGTGTTGTTGCTGAGTTTAGCCCACAGAGGCGTGCTTATATTGATACACTGTAACCAAAAATTTGGTTGTGTAAGCTCAAGATCAGGAGGTGGCTTCAGCCTTTGAACATTTCTATTCACTGATACATTGTAGCAAACCCTCAGCTGAGAGAAGCATTAGGTCTGTACCCATCTTCAGCCTTTATGTTCCTATCCATTGTTGTTCCTATCCATTGACATCAAGAAGACAAAGTGTTACAAATAGAAAGTACATTAGACCAGGGAAAGTAAAGTTGGCTGCTATGGTCCAGGGGCAGGTGACAAATCTAAAAAGTCTAAGGTAGGAATGAGATATAATATCACTTTGATGCTCATACAGGCTATGATATATATCAATTATCACACCAGACACAATTAAAGGAACATGAAGAACCTGGAAAGATACTCACTAATGGAAAGTCAGTGACGTTGGCCGTACAGTGAATGATGTTAGTGGGTTTGGTTATAATTCGCAAGTAGATGATCATCACATTGGAGAATTCTGCAGCAAAGCCCAACTTGATTTTTACACCGCAGTCAAATTCAATGCACGTGCTCTCCGGAAGTTCTGCAGATGAAATCACATCATGAAGCATAAAACTGGCTTGTCTAATAACTTAAAGGAGTTGTCTAGTTTAGGACACCCATTTTCATACACCCTATTATGGAATTCTGAGTTAATAGAGAAGGGTCTTCTGTTCATGATCTTCATCTCTTCACCAGAGTGGAGAGCGGTTACCAAGAGCGTCTCTCGCACTGGAGGACCTGTCTTGTCCTGCATTACACAGACAAAACATTAATATGAATTGACACTGTGTAATGCTTAATTTTTCCTGTGGTGGCGCTGCAGGGAAATTGAACACTTACTGCCAGGTTTCCTCACAGATAACAGCTGATCACTGGAGGACACTTTCTGATCTCCTTATTATCAAGAGACACTTCTAAGAAGTTAAGATTGTCCAAAGCGGAGAACCCCTTTAAGACATGGATACTTTAATATTGATGGCCTATCCTTAGACTCCTGGTAACTCTGCCGATCTGCTGAATTAAAGGGCTCTCCGTTTATGGTTTACTTAGGTATCGGTACTACAACTCTCTACAGCTCAGTTCCATTCAAGTGAATGGACTGAGCTGCCGTGCTAGGCAAAGCTACAACCATATTTATGTCACTATGCCTGGGTAAAGAACTAAAGAGAAGCGGCACCCCTTTCATTTAGCTGATGATGGCATATCCCAAGGAAAGGCCACTAATATTAAAGACCTGAATGGAATTCTGAAACATTTTTTTCTGGGGAAATCAGATTGTCTGCACTACTAACTAAAGATCTGATTAGTTAACGATTACCCGTGCCATCCAAGTAACCTCACTAACAGTGGCAGCAGAGTGCCCCAATTAACAATAGTGTCAGAGTTTCCCACATAAACAGCGCCAGCATACTGTCCACACATACACAGTGTCAGCATACTGCCCCCACATAAACCGTGCCAGCATACTGCCCCCACATAAACATAAACAGTGCCAGGATACTGCCCCCCTCGTAAACAGTGCCAGCATTGTGCACTTTATTTCCTGTAAATAAATACAAAAGTCTGGGCTGATTCATTTTAGAATATATCTTTATAGGGTTCAAGCTTTGTATTTTTTTTTTTTCTGGTACAGAGCTCTAAAGCCCCGGCTTTCCTCCAGCCACCAGTCATTGAATGAAATGATAAAATTCTGGGTTCTCAGACAATCCAGGAGAACAAGCAAGCATGCATATAACATATTTTAGTTTGGACCATCTCATTTTTTGCAACTCGATGCATTGATATGTTTCAAAGATCTCACCATTTGCCTTGGCCCATTGCAGATTTCTTGCCAAGGACTCTGTAGAACATGCTTTGTGCTGTATAGGGTCAGTCAGTGCCCTCCTGGCAGACAGGCTGCTGCGGATTTCTAGAGCTTGCATTCCTTTGGTGAGCAAACAACGTCCCATATCTAAAAAATAACAAAGGTCCTCAAATAAATGGAATAAATAGTGAATGGGGTTGTGTTGTATGTAGCTCCCTCTACAGTGGGTGTCTGGGACCATCGCCGTGCAGTGAAATAATGTGAATAAGCAGCAGCAGGACATAACTAGCGTTACATCCACTTAATTCTGAGGATCAGTGGGGATCGAAACAGGACCCCTACGATTTAGTAATGGTGTAATATCCTTTTAACTTAAGAAAGGGCTCCTATAAGTAATGGGCCATAGAAGTAAAAAAGTGGGGCACCATTGTGCAGCACCTAGAATAGTTGTGACTTCCCTTCCCCCACACAGGAGGATTATAGGAACCTATGGTTCTCTAAGTCCAGTTCAGTAAAACTGTGGGAAGTCCGGGTATTGTGGCGATAATACAAAGGCTAAAATGAAACGTCTGAAAGTGGCCTTGAAATAAAATATGTTCTCACCTTCTCCAACCTGGTCTAGCAGAACGGTGATTTTCTTATCTTCTAATATGCGTTTCTTCAGAAACTTCATAAAAATGCCATTTGCTAGATCTGAATGTTGAATTTCAAACGCTTCTGCCCCCTGGCACCTAAATAAAAGTAACTACATATGAGGCATGACAAGAAGAAGCTCATTAGCTAGTCTCAGATTAATGATCTTTGTCAGGTCCACCAGACCTTATCACCAACCTGCTACTAACAGTGTGAACACCTCCCTAATGGGCAATTAAGAAGACGCTGATCATTCCATACTGGGGATCTCTGGATATATGGCCGCTGCTGTGGGATTGTGTGTAGTTACAAAATGACAATTCCCTAAAGCAGCCGCCAAGACAGCAATATGAATGCATGAATCCAACCATAAGAGAAACCTTGACTGCTTAAGTGGTGTACATAACAGAACGGTGGCCCCCTAGCAAAGATAAAAAAAGGACCCCTCATTATGGTGCCGTTTTGCCACCCAGGACAGAAGAGCCTGCTGTGTTTGTTCCTCCACCCTTTGTGGATCACAGTGCAAAATCTATAGCTCAGCTTTGTTTTTCTGATACAGAGCTCCAAATCCCCTGCATAGACTTAGATTTAACCCCTTACCAACATTTGACATAACTACATCACGACCGGGAAAGATGAGTATGGAGCGGGCTCACAGGCTGACACCCGCTCCATACTAAGTGGGTGTCAGCCCTATGTCATAGCCAACACCTTAGGGTATTTGCACACGATAACGTCAATTACGGCTGAAATTACGGAGCTGTTTTCAGGAGAAAACAGCTCCTGAATTTCAGATGTAATTGCTCGTACTCGCGTTTTGCGAGGCGTCAATTACGGTCGTAATTTGGAGCTGTTCTTCATTGAAGTCAATGAAAAACGGCTCAAATTACGTCCCAAGAAGTGTCCTGCACTTCTTTGACGACGCTGTTATTTTACGCGTCGTCTTTTGTAAAATTACAGGTCGTCGGCACAGTACGTCAGCAAACCAATTGAAATGAATGGGCAGATGTTTGCCGACGTATTTGAGCCGTGTTTTCAGGCGTAATTCGAGGCGTAAAACGCCTAGTTTACGCCTGAAAATAGGTCATGTGAACCCAGTCTTACTGTACTGGCAATGATCACTCAGGAGCACACAGGAGCCTACGCAGCTCACTGACGGATTCAGCTGACAACGGCATTCTGCAGCTTATATGTACTGGAATACATAGAAGCTGCAGAAGCGAAGCGGTACAATATTTTTAATAAAAGTACATTTCAAAGTTGCTTTGTATGCTAAAACACACACATATATATATATATATATATATATATATATATATAAAAGTCCAAATACAATGTCAGCCGCACAGCCTTGTAAATCATAGGTGGTGCCGACCTGCCCAGGTCAGGGCTAACAGACCTGCTGTAGTAGAATCCAAAAATCAGGCAGCACTCCAAGGTATAAGCAAGGTAGAAAAAGGTGCTTTATTGGTCCATATACACACGACGTTTCAGCTCAACACAGGAGCCTTTCTCAAGTGAGTCTCACTTGAGAAAGGCTCCTGTGTTGAGCTGAAACGTCGTGTGTATATAGACCAATAAAGCACCTTTTTCTACCTTGCTTATACCTTGGAGTGCTGCCTGATTTTTGGATTCTATATATATATATATATATATATATATATATATATATATATATATATATATATATATATATATATATATAAATAAAAGCCACCGAAGGTTTCCATAGCCTTTAACTTTAATAAAAGATTGGTACATTCGGTGGAGCTTTTTGTGAGGCCCATTCTGAATTTTACTATGTACAATGCAAACTAAGGACAAAGCACCAAAACAGAAATATATTTGTACACTCACAGAGAACTTCTGCATGTGACATTCAGGCCAATGGAAAATAACTTACGTGGCGTATCCAAAGACAATGTTTGCTGTCACCTTCAGGTTTTCTGGATTCAGGATAGTGCAATCATGCTGGTTCCTGTAATGAGTAATATCATGATGAGAGACTGAAAGACCCTGTATGAACCATATGCCGCTTTAGAAAACACTTTTAAAAAAATTCCTTCTAGGTAATTCTTAAACCCTTAATACAAAATTAAATACATGTGCTTCATCTAGTTGCCAAAGAATAACGTACAAATACCTTGTTGGAATTGCACAGGGCGCACAGGAGCTATGCCTGTGCGTTCACTACAGAAGCTGACTTTGACTGACAGCCGGGATCCCAATGCAAATTCTGGACATTTAACCCCTATGACGCAGTTAATATCGACCTCGGCATCTAAGTAGTTTGACAGCGGGAGTGCCTTTTGTCATGCAACGGTGGCCCACGAACACGATCTTGGGCCACCAATGAGTTACCTCTTGTGCCTAATAGATTGCATATCAGTTTTACACTGGTGGGCAGTAATGCTTTGGTATACCAAGTATACCAAAGCATTATAAAAGCAAAACAGAAGATTGCATTGTGAAGCCCCCTAGTTAATTAAGAAAAATAAAAGCGTTAAAAAAAACCTATACACATTTGGTATTGCTGTAATCATACCGAGCCATAGAATACAAGTAGTTTTATTTATGATGCACAGGGAATTTAAAATGAAAAAAACTTTCCCCAATCCCCCTCCAAATAAAATAAATAAAAGTTAACTAATAAGTTATATGCACAAAATGGTGTTAGTGGAAAATACAACTCATTTTTCAAAAAACAAGCCCTTATACAGCTACATCAAGAAAAATATAACAAAGTTCTGGCTCTTGGAATGCTACAATGAAAAAAGAAAAATGTTATGTCCTTGAGGCCTAAACAGGCCAGGTCTTTAAGAGGTTAATAGAAAGGGGGCTCACCATCTATTAGCCAAAGTTGCAAGTGGCTACAAAGAGCCTCTTTCCCTCTGGAGGACCTGACACATCTGTGTATTACCTGGATATCATCATGATTTCAATGGGGATTGTGCAGTGCTTCATCTGCCATGTGGTGGCGCAGCAGTGGGATTGAACACTTCTTGCCGTGTTCCCCTCATAGAATTCAGATGATCGCTTGGTCCTTGCAGCAGAGCATCATGTGATCATCTTTAAAAGACCCTTTGAACAAAAACATATTGTCCAACGTGGGCAACCCATTTGCATGGTCCCGCTCTATGGAGAGGAATGGGTAGTTTGGAATTTGACATTTTCCATTGATGGCTAGGTCCAGGACAGGTATGTTCTTGGAATTGGTGGGTGTCCTAGCTTCTGGACCTCCACAAATCAGAATGTCTTTATAGTCTATGATGGGACAACTTCTTTTGGTGGTTCAGTGACTTGAATGCCTCACACATACACTTAACACTCAGCTCTAACACTACTGAACAACATGATGAGACAACCCCTTTACATGAGTAGGTGACATGAACATCTCTAGTGTCAAAGGGTTTCCCTTTTATTACTTAATTTTGTTTGGCTACTTCTCTATGAACCAAAGCAACTCCCACTATGGTGGACCTGGCCCATCCATATATTTCATGGTCAGCCATTCATTTAAAGAGGAATTGCATGGCCAGATGAAATTTCCCCTGACAATCACAGCTAATTACCAAGGGCTCCAGGAGCAGGATCTGCAGCGATCAGCTGATTGCTGGAGCGGCTGTTTTTAGAGGAGGGCTGTCATGATGAGACAACCTTTCTAAGTCATCTATTTTGTGGGGTGAATCAGTAAACGAGCAATAAGGAATGAAGCAGATGCTTGTTATACTTTATTTCCCATTTGTTATTTCCCACTCAGCCATACACATCCTACTTCTCCATCCTTTAGATTAGGATACAGCCCACCATATTGTTCTGGGTCTTGTATTTGCACACACATTGTGATTTTTTGGCGGTTTACTCACGTTTTGCGGCACATGTCCAGTAGAAACACATTGAGTCCGGTTTCTTTCTCTTGCATAAGTTTTAGGATTCTTTGGACACACAAGCAGTTTAAAGATCCATAAGGCTTTGGTGCATCAATAGGAACCATAAAGCTGTTACCAAAGTTTTCATAACCATGACCAGCATAGTACAGCAATCCTGCAAGTGAAAATGCATGTATTATATCTCATTCGAAAGGCAATTTTCTTACTATGTACAGAATAATAAAAGGAGATGGAAAAATACAGTCAACTGCAAAATTTACATTCAGCGAGAGAACTTTATTGTATAGGGGCCTCAGCAGTTACCAGCATTAGGACATTGTCTGCGCTTCCGCACACAACCGTAAAGAGAAGCAAGGAAAGGTAAGTTAACAGGGGCACCTGGTTGCTGAATTCGTTTTTTTGGGGTCTGATTTATTTAGGGGTCTGGTCTGGGTTTGATTGATTTAAGGGCTTAGTCTGAGTCTGAATTAATCTAGGGGTCTGGTCTATGGCTTTATGCCTCCTATGACCCAATCCTGCATTTTCTACTTATGTGGCTGACAGTGTGTGTGGTACCATTTTTTCAGCATGCTCTGTCAGCCATGCTGGGAGTTATAGTTTCACGGAAGTTGTGGTTTTATACTGCGACTCAGCCAGCAAGGGTGTGAGTTAAAGTGGTTATCCAGTCCGACAAATTGATGGCCTATCCTCAGGATAGGCTACTAATAGCTGATGGGTCGCGTCCGACTCCCGGGACCCCCGCCGATCGGATGTAGTGGCGATTCACAGTATTGCAGCCTTCTTCATTGAAGTGAATGGGAGAAGTCTGCAATACCTGTGAATCGCCGCTACATTGGTGCCGACGATTCACAGTAAACAAGTAGAAATGAAGGGCGCTGCACCCCCTTCAAAACAGCTGATCAGCGGGGTCCCAAGAGTCGGACCCGGACTGATCAGCTATTGATGGCCTATCCTGATGATAGGCCATCAATTTTTTAGGGACTAGACAACCCCTTTAACCCTAACTTTCATATGGATCTGGTAACTGCTTGGTGTGGGAAGGGGGGATGGCAATCAAAAGTTTGCTATTGGGCACAGCACTTTTTAGATACGCCACTGAGCACAGGAGATGGCTCTGCCTAGATATGAAATCTGTGCTTCTCCCTGTGGCATGATGGGAGTCAGAATAAGAAAATGTATTTCAGAAGTAAACACAAAAGGTCAGGGTCTTGTAGCTCTGTACCTGGGTGAGTATGCCTATGGGAGCGGGTGCTTCTGAGGCACATTATATTTTATACAAATTTTTACTGGAGATGCTCTTAATGACCCAACAAATTTTACTATATTTTTTGGACCAATTTCAAATTTTGCAGCTGATTCACGAGAAATACTGCAGCTTTAATAAGAAAGAGAATACTTTTAACTGGGTTTTAAAAGCACCCAGGCAGTCATGTGCTTCCTAACATGTATAGTAATTAGAAGATAAAGAAAATTATTACATAAAACAGAAAACTGAATTTACAAAAAAGTACTAAAAACATAGAAATAAAAGATGGATGCTACATACATATAGGAAGAGACAAACTCTTCTCCTAAACCTATTAATCCACTCTGCTTTAAAGGGAACCTCTCATTAGGTCATATAAGTTGCACTGGTTAACTGACCTGAATAGCGCTTTATGCCTAATTCCAGAACAGTTTTTTTCCTGGACCCCGGGTCCCAGAGATATGGCCCACTTTTGCGTTAGCTCCCTATGTGCTAATTTACTGTAGTTAGCCAATGGGGTGGGGCTAGCTTCCCTGCCAATGATGCGGACCAATCACTGCGAGGCAGCTTGAGGGTAGTTCACGCCCTGTTGGCTAACCACCGCAAATTAACATATAGGAAAGCCAACACAACAGTGCGCCATATCTCTGGAACGGCGGGGTTCAGGAAAAACAGCGCTGGAATCAGGGAGACTGCGCTATTCAGGTCAATAAACCAGTTCAACATATGACCCAGTAACAGGTCCTATTTAAAAACTTGTAGACTTAAATCTATTATTGCAAAAATCTGATTAATATGGCAATAAGAATAAGGGCTTATTCAGATGAATGTATAATACGTCCGTGCAACGCGCATGATTTTCACACGCCTCGCACGGACCTATGTTAGTCAATGTTAGTTCAGACTGTCCGTGATTTTCATGCAGCGTATGTCCGCTGCGTAAAACTCACGACATGTCCTATATTTGCCCATTTTTCGCGCATCACGCACCCATTGAAGTCAATGGGTGCGTGAAAACCGCGCACAGCACACGAAAGCACTTTCGTGTGCCGCGCGTGATGCGCGCTGCAGTAGTCAAAACTATGAATAAAAACAGAAAAGCACCACGTGCTTTTCTGTTTACAAACATACATACAGAGTGTCATAATGATGGCGGCTGCGCGAAAATCACACAGCCACGCATCATATGCTGCTGATACACAGAGCTGTTATGGAACTTTTGCGCGCGCAAAACGCCACATTTTTTTTGCGCATGCAAAACGCACACGCTCATGTGAATCCAGCCTTAGAGATAGAGAGGGAGAGAAAGAGAGAGGGTGAGGGAGGGAGAGGAAGAGAGAGGGTGAGGGAGGGAGGGAGAGGGAGGGGGAGAGGGAGAGGGAGGAGAGAGAGGGAGGAGAGAGAGAGAGAGAGAGATTCCTTGCAGCTGCTCTCTACTCTGGCTAATAGATGAGAGTTCTGAATAGGGGGACCCCCTCTGTTAACAAAGGTTTTCCTAAATCAGACAATCCCATTAATGGTCAGTATAATGTGCACTACATCTGACGGGTTCCAGGGAATATGAGCAGGACTAGCCACTAGCCTATCATAAGGAACTGATTATCTCCCCAATAATGTAAAAATAGATTCATGCCCTCATGACTGCATTTCCATTAATATAATAATATTGCATCATGTGAATATCGTTCAAGACGCCCCACGGGTTAGATCATTTGCATACTTTATAAATATAGCCCTCAGCGCAGCAGGTTGTGTGCAAATACAATAGAAAAATCGATAAGTAAAAAGAGAAAAGGCGAGAACAGAACATTCTTTGTACAACACAGTAAAGAGGGAAGCAGATTATTATCAGTCTACAGTATCTTGCAAAGCAAAACCACAGGAAGTAAGGGTGGCTCTGAGAGATGCAGTGCACGACAGGCTACAACGATTACAGTGCATGTAGTCTCTCTCTCTCTCTCTCTCTCTCTCTCTCTCTCCTCTCTCTCTCCTCTCTCTCTCCTCTCTCTCTCTCCTCTCTCTCCCCAATGATGTTAAAAAAAAAGTGCTGTAGTCCAGACACAGATGAACACAGCACTCCAACACCACCAAATATTAGGCCATGTGCACGTTACCAGAGGATGAATCAATTCCCCAACTTGAATGTAAAAGAAACCATATCTATCTATCTATCTATCTATCTATCTATCTATCTATCTATCTATCTATCTATCTATCTATCTATCTATCTATCTATCTATCTATCTATCTATCTATCTATCTATCTATATCCCCAACATATTCAAAGGGGCAGAACTGCAAAGAGTGTAAGGGTGGTCAGCACCCCTCTTAAAGTTACTGCTGTACAGGTACAGTGCAGGGACACTGGCCACCAACCGTAGTTAGGGAGTTCGGCTCCCAAGCGAAAGCGTCGTCATCATCAAGACAACGGCGGTGAGACGCCGCGTGTCATGACGTGCCTGCTCATGCGCAGCAGAGGCAGTGAAGTCTCCGTCGGCCCTAACAGGGCAGGTCCGCGAGGACCGGAAGTGATGTCGGGCAGAAAAGGTTAGGAGAGGCGCAAAAGCAGGACGAGACGGAAGCGGTGGAGAGAGAGGAGGCACCAGAGGTTGGAGCCACGTGGGGCACGAGTAACAGAGGTACCGTGTGCTGGAACAAGCAGAAGTGGGGAGCAGCACCAGACAATGAAACAGACCAGACTGGTACAGGTACCGGATTCCCCCTTCACCGCAAGCGCTCTGAGCAAGAACAGGGGACTATAGATCGCAGACCTCATCCTTAACTGTCAGCTCCCTCACATCATGTCCGGTATTGTAACCCAGAAGACAAAATATATATTGAGCCAACGCCTATTAGAAGTCCCATCCTGCCTTCTAGTGATTTTCACGTGCCTCTGTCCCTGGGCTTACCTATGAAGAGTATGCTGTCTGTAGTTACACGTTTCAGAAGAATGTTTTGGACTGTCAATTATACCAAGTGCTTGGAGTTGGGAGCAGAAAGTAAAACAAGCAGGGTGACAGAAATCAGCATCGGACTAGCACAAGGACATTGAACAAATTGCATCTGTCACCTGTGGCTGTTTGGTTGTGTCCTAGATGTGCCTGAATAAATTGGCCGCCGACTGAGGGCGGGAGAGGGTTGTCACGAAAGGTAGCGGATAGCTCCGCGAGGACCCGTGGTGGTGCCCGTAGACACGGTTAGTCCACTGACCCCCCCCCGCGACGCAACCCATGGCCGAGAGTATAACTCTTACCTGAGTGTATGCTGACAGTAGTGGGTATCTCCCACCGTGACTGTCGGAGGCGTGTTGGTATCAAAGCTTGGTAATGTGAGATTTAGGCACGACCTCTCTCAGGGGGACTCCAGTGGGCTCGACGTCCCCAACCTCAGTGGTACTGTCTGCTCCTCAGAAGGAAAGCATCCTGTTCCGTATTGATTACAGTAAACAGTTAAACCAGACAGTTGTGTCTCATCTCTTGCTCCGCGTGCCACGGTAATCCCACCTACATAACTTGGCGTAGTCGGCACTATACGATCTGGACTAGGAAAGCAGCAGCATCACCATCCAGCAGCAGTGGCGCGGCCGCACCCATCATGGCCGTGATACCTACGTTCGATGGACAGGGTGTGTCTATCATAGACTGAGCTGAGGGGTGCGCGCTGCTGCACAGTTGTTCCAGGTATCGGTAGCACACCAAGCCGATTTAGCTCTCAATTCCGAGGAGAATGCAAGAAGAGCTGTGCTGGTCCGACCAGCGTAACACGCTAAAGACTATCATTAATAGGCTAGACTCATTATACGGGGACATCACCTCCGCCACAGACCTGCGGAAGAAATTTACACGCGGGTGCAAAAGAATGGGGAGTCCCTCCAACAATTTGCGGTGGGACTATAAGGCATGTGTAGTCGGTTGGTGAAGAAAGACCCAGCGGGATGTGCTGCACTACCCGAACCTGACCGGATTATGAGGGACCAGTTTATCTCCAACTTAGATAGTCGCACCTTGAGGAGGGCGCTGAGAGATTTTGTCAGAGCCACACCAACGCTGAACATGAGCGAAGCCCTAAGGGAGGTTCTAGAGTTGTATTGAGAGGAGTCCGGGGAAGCGAATGTGGCATCACAGAGAGCAGGCCCCACCGAGTCAACGCCAGGGGGAGGGGAGTGAATGGGAGCCAGGTTTTCGCCCGGGACATTCGTGAAGTGATCCGGGAGTGAAAACAGAGGTCACGCAGTTGAGAGTCATGGCTGATAGACCGATGCCGAAGCCTCGACTGTCCTGAACCCCGCAAGGAGGTCCTAGTCGCTGATGCCGTTGTGATCAACCGGGACACTTTGTCAGAGACTGCAGAGCGGAGCGGTTTCCCAGACGCGAACAGTCCCTGTAATGCTGTACAGGGACACAAGCCGCCATCCGTAGTTCGGGAGTTTTGCTCCAGAGCGCAAGAGCGTTGTCTTCATCATGACAATGGTGGTGAGACGCCATATGTCATGACGTGCACGCTCATGCGCAGAAGAGGCAGTGAAGTCTCCATTGGCTCTAACAGGGCGGGTCCGTGAGGACCGGAAGTGACGTCGGGCGGAAAGGGAGAGGAGAGGCACAAAAGCAGGACGAGATGGAAGCGGTGGAGAGAGAGAGAGAGGAGGGAGCGATCCTGAGGAGGCACCAGAGGTTGGAGCCACGTGGGGCCCAAGTAACAGAGGTACCATGTGTCAGAACAAGCAGCAGTGGGAAGCAGTACCAGACGTAGAAACAGACCAGATGTGTACAGGTACCGGATTGTAGCGGTATGAGCAAGAACAGGGGACTATAGATCTCAGACCTCAGGCCTAACTGTCAGCGCCCCCACATCATATCCCATATTATAACCCTGAAGGTGGAATAGATATTGAGCCCATGCCTATTAGAAGTCCCATCCTGCCCTCTAGTGATTATCACGTGCCTGTGTCCATGGGCTTACCTATGAAGAGTATTCTGTCTGTAGTTACACGTTTCAGAAGAATGTTTTGGACTGTCAATTATACCAAGTGCTTGTAGTTGGGAGCAGACAGTAGAACAAGCAGGGTGACAAATCAGCATCGGACTAGCACAAGAACATTGAACAAATTGCATCTGTCATCTGTGGCTGTTTGGTTGCGTCCTAGGAGTGCCTGAGTAGTTTGGCCGAAGACTGAGGGCGGGAGAGGGTTGTCACGAAAGGTAGCGGATAGCTCTGTGAGGACCTGTGGCGGTGCCCGTAGGCCCGGTTAGTCCACTGACCCCCCACGACGCAACCCGTGGCCGAGTGTGTAACTCTTACCTGAGGGTATGCTGACAGTAGTGGGTAGCTCCCACCATGACTATCGGAGGCGTGTTGGTACCAAAGCTTGGTAACGTGGGAGTTAGGCAGAACCTCTCTCAGGGGGAATCCAGTGGGCTCGACGTCCGCAACCTCAGTGGTACTGTCTGCTCCTCAAAAGGAAAGCATCCTGTTCCATATTGATTACAGTAAACAGTTAAAGCAGACAGTTGCGTCTCATCTCTTGTGCCGCATGCCATGGTAACCCCACCTACATCAGTATTCTAGATCGTTTTAACCAAAATTGTGGGTGCTCCACTCATCAGGCTGACCCCCAAACTTGGACTTCGAGAATAATGGCATAAAAAAGGGAGCAGCACTCCAATTGGCACAATGTAAAAATGGAAATGTATTCACCCATAGTGCAAAGGCGACGTTTCGACCCTACCATAGAGTAATTTTCAATTTTCCACTGACCCCCCACGACGCAACCCATGGCCGAGAGTGTAACTCTTACCTGAGGGTATGCTGACAGTAGTGGGTAGCTCCCACCGTGACTGTCGGAGGAGTGTTGGTACCAAAGCTTGGTAACGTGGGAGTTAGGCACAACCTCTCTCAGGGGGAATCCAGTGGGCTCGACCTGGACTACGAGAATAATGGCATAAAAAAGGGAGCATCACTCCAATTGGCACAATGTAAAAATGAAAATGTATTCACCCACAGTGCAAAGGCGACGTTTCGACCCTACCATAGAGTAAGTTTCAAGACTCTATGGTAGGGTCGAAGTGTCGCCTTTGCACTATGGGTGAAAACATTTTCATTTTTACATTATGCCCATTGGAGTGCCACCCTCTTTTTTGTGCCATATATATATATATATATATATATATATATATACACACACATACATACATAAATACATACGCATACTGGCAGTCCAGGTCGTACTGTGGTTGGTGGCCCAGGCTATTGAGTACAAAAAGGGGCCTGCACTAGCCATTTGAAGCCCTAGTTAACTTTACCTCCCCCTCTTTACTTACCCTCAAGTATATGGTATAGGCCTGAAAAGGTGCAACATCTGTCCCAACCAGTATATATCATATTGGATGGAATGCAGGAGGAGCGGGACAGAGTACAGGAGTTCCTGACCATTTGCCTATATGGGGCCCAGATATTTTGAGTGACGGCCCTGTATTTAGAATTGACTATATTGGTTTCTAGTGGACAATATATGTAATCCATCCCTTTAATAACTAAATTCTAGCTTCCCTTCCCTAACTACGTAGATACACAAAGTTTTTTAAGGATTAGCCCCGGTTGTAAAGGATCTGCCAGGCACAGCTTCGGGGTTAACTCCCAGAACTAATCAGTCAGCACCTGAGAATACATCCCTGAGACTGACTCCTGCTTCCACCATTCAGGCTGGCAGGCTTAGGAGTGGGAGAGCCTATCGTAACCTGGCCAGACTCAGCTAACTCCCGCCCTCGGTCTATTTAAGCCTGCACTTCCTGTCCCTCGGTGCTTGTTATTGCTTGTGTTTCTTTCCTTGTGGTTTCCTGGCCCAGCTACAGCTCCTGCTATTTTTGATCCTGCTCCATACTGACCCTGGCTTACCGACTACTCTTCTGCTTTTCGTTTTGTACCTCGCACACTCCTGGCTTGACTCGGCTCGTTCACCACTCTGGTTGCTCACGGTGTTGCCGTGGGCAACGGCCCCTTTTCCTTGCTTGTGTTCCTTGTATGTTTGTCGTGTTTGTCGTGCACTTACTGAGTGCAGGGACCGCCGCCCAGTTGTACCCCGTCGCCTAGGGCGGGTCGTTGCAAGTAGGCAGGGACAGAGTGGCGGGTAGATTAGGGCTCACTTGTCCGTCTCCCTACCCCCTGCCATTACATAATAACAAGCCCATACCTAGTTTACCCCTGGTCCCTGACACCACTATGGATCCCCGTGAGACCCTGGCTCAGCAAATGCAGGGTCTCTCCCTACAGGTCCAGGCCCTGGCTCAGAGGGTCAACCAGCCTGATGCTACCCTGGTAGTTCCCCTCACCGCACCTCTTGAACCCCACCTCAAGTTGCCCGACCGGTTCTCAGGGGACCGGAGGGCTTTTCTCTCCTTTCGGGAGAGTTGTAGGCTTTACTTTCGTTTAAAGCCTCATTCCTCAGGTTCTGAGAGCCAGCGGGTGGGTATAATTATGTCCCGGCTCCAGGAAGGGCCCCAAGAGTGGGCCTTCTCCTTGGCTCCTGACGCCCCTGAACTTTCCTCCGTTGATTGTTTCTTTTCTGCTCTCGGACTTATTTATGACGAGACTGACAGGACTGCCTTTGCCGAGAGTCAGCTGATGATCTTAAGTCAGGGTAAGAGACCTGTTGAGGAGTATTGCTCTGACTTTCGGAAGTGGTGCGTAGCTTCTCGGTGGAATGACCCTGCCTTAAGGTGCCAGTTTAGGTTGGGTCTGTCGAATGCCCTGAAAGACCTGCTAGTTAGCTATCCCTCTTCTGACTCCCTAGACCAGGTTATGGCTTTAGCGATACGACTTGACCGACATCTCAGGGAAAGACAACGTGAACGTTTATGTGTTTTCTCCTCCGACTCCCCCATGATGCCTCCCGAAGCTCCGTTGCTTCGTTCCTCCCCGAAAGATTCAGAGATACCTATGCAACTTGGGGCCTCCGTGTCCCCCCAACAACGTAGAGAATTCCGCAGGAAGAATGGTTTCTGCTTCTACTGTGGGGACGACAAGCATCAAGTGAACAACTGTCCTAAGCGTAAGATTGCAGCCAGAGAACTTCCGCGTCTAAGTGATCATCGGGGAGGTCACTTGGGCGCACAGGTATTTCCCGTAAATATGAAACGTACTAAGATCTTGCTTCCCTTTCAGGTCTCTTTTGGTGGTAGGTCAGCTACCAGCAGTGCCTTCGTGGATTCAGGGTCCTCTACTAATATCATGTCTGTGGAATTTGCTATGTCCCTTGCTATGCCTCTTATTGATTTGCCTAAACCTGTCCCGGTAGTGGGTATCGACTCCACTCCTCTTGCTAATGGTTATTTTACACAGCATACCCCTGTTTTTGAACTCCTTGTTGGCTCCATGCATTTGGAGCAATGCTCTGTAACGTTGATGCAGGGATTATCGTATGATTTGGTTCTAGGTCTTCCCTGGTTGCAGTTGCATAATCCTACGTTTGACTGGAATACTGGGGAGCTAACCAAATGGGGTAATGAATGTTGTACGTCATGTTTTTCTGTTAATTCTATTTCTCCCCCTGAGGAGGCGAATACGCTACCCGAGTTTGTTCAGGACTTCGCTGATGTTTTCTCTAGGGAGGCCTCCGAAGTGTTACCTCCTCATAGAGAATACGATTGCGCTATCGAATTGGTACCAGGAGCTAAGCTTCCTAAGGGTAGGATATTTAATCTTTCTTGTCCCGAACGTGAAGCCATGAGAGTGTATATCCAGGAATCCCTGGCCAAGGGTTACATTCGTCCCTCTTCTTCTCCGGTAGGTGCTGGCTTCTTCTTCGTGGGGAAGAAGGATGGTGGTCTTAGGCCATGCATTGACTACCGTAGCCTGAATAAGGTCACGGTAAGGAACCAGTATCCCCTTCCTTTGATTCCTGATCTCTTTAATCAGGTTCAGGGGGCCCAATGGTTTTCTAAATTGGATCTACGGGGGGCGTATAACCTTATTCGCATCAAAGAGGGGGATGAATGGAAGACTGCGTTTAACACGCCCGAAGGCCATTTCGAATACCTCGTCATGCCCTTTGGGTTGTGTAATGCCCCTGCAGTCTTCCAGAATTTCATAAATGAGATTTTGAGAAATTACCTGGGGTTTTTTCTGGTAGTGTACCTTGATGACATACTGGTGTTTTCCAAGGACTGGTCCTCCCACATTGAGCATGTCAGGAAGGTGCTCCAGGTCCTTCGGGAAAATAAACTGTTTGCCAAAACCGAAAAATGTGTGTTTGGGGTACAGGAGATTCCATTTTTGGGTCAAATCCTCACTCCTCATGAATTCCGCATGGACCCCGCCAAGGTTCAGGCTGTGGCGGAATGGGTCCAACCTTCCTCCCTGAAGGCGTTACAGTGTTTTTTGGGGTTCGCTAATTATTACAGGAGATTTATTGCTAACTTCTCGGTCATCGCTAAGCCCCTTACGGACCTCACTCGCAAAGGTGCTGATCTCCTCCACTGGCCTCCTGAGGCTGTCCAGGCTTTTGAGGTCCTTAAGAAGTGCTTTGTCTCGGCCCCGGTGCTGGTTCAGCCCAACCAAATGGAGCCATTTATCGTGGAAGTTGACGCATCTGAGGTGGGAGTGGGGGCTGTCTTGTCCCAGGGCACCAGGTCCCTCACCCATCTCCGCCCCTGTGCCTACTTCTTCAGGAAGTTTTCGCCAACTGAAAGTAACTATGATATTGGCAACCGCGAACTCTTAGCCATTAAATGGGCATTTGAAGAGTGGCGCCACTTCCTGGAGGGGGCTAGGCACCAGGTAACGGTCCTTACCGACCACAAGAATCTGGTTTTCCTAGAATCTGCCCGGAGGCTAAACCCGAGACAAGCTCGATGGGCGTTATTTTTTACCAGATTCAATTTTTTTGTTACCTATAGGGCTGGGTCTAAAAATATTAAGGCTGATGCACTGTCGCGTAGCTTCATGGCCAGCCCTCCTTCGGAGGAAGATCCTGCTTGTATTTTGCCTCCAGGTATTATCATTTCCTCGATCGATTCTGATTTAGTCTCTGATATTGCTGCTGATCAAGGTGCAGCTCCCGGGAACCTTCCTGAGAACAAGCTGTTTGTTCCCCTGCAATTCCGGCTAAGGGTACTTAGGGAAAATCATGACTCCGCACTATCTGGCCATCCAGGCATCCTGGGTACCAAACACCTCATTACCAGAAATTATTGGTGGCCTGGGTTGCCTAAAGACGTTAAGGCCTACGTCGCCGCTTGTGAGGTTTGTGCTAGGTCCAAGACTCCCAGGTCCCGACCAGCGGGCTTACTGCGTTCGTTGCCCATTCCCCAGAGACCTTGGACACATATCTCCATGGATTTTATCACCGATTTGCCTCCATCCCAAGGCAAGTCGGTGGTGTGGGTGGTGGTGGACCGCTTCAGTAAGATGTGCCACTTTGTGCCCCTCAAGAAACTACCCAACGCCAAAACGTTGGCTACCTTGTTTGTCAAACACATCCTGCATCTCCATGGGGTCCCTGTCAATATTGTTTCGGACAGAGGGGTACAATTTGTTTCATTGTTTTGGAGAGCCTTCTGTATGAAGTTGGGGATTGATCTGTCCTTCTCCTCTGCCTTCCATCCTGAAACCAATGGCCAAACGGAGAGGACTAATCAATCTCTAGAACAATACTTAAGGTGTTTTGTCTCTGACTGTCAATTTGATTGGGTCTCTTTCATTCCCCTCGCCGAATTTTCCCTTAATAACCGGGTCAGTAACTCGTCAGGGGTCTCTCCTGTTTTTTGTAATTTTGGGTTTAATCCACGGTTCTCCTCCGTTTCACCTGGTAGTTCCAACAATCCTGAGGTAGAGGTCGTTCATCGGGAACTGTGCACAGTCTGGGCCCAGGTTCAGAAAAACCTAGAGGTGTCCCAGAGCGTACAAAAAACTCAGGCTGATAAAAAAACGTTCTGCTAACCCCCTGTTTATGGTCGGTGATCTGGTGTGGTTGTCGTCTAGGAACTTGCGTCTCAAGGTTCCGTCCAAGAAGTTTGCTCCCCGGTTTATTGGGCCGTATAAGGTCATTGAGGTCCTCAATCCTGTCTCCTTCCGGCTGGAGTTACCCCCGTCTTTTCGGATACACAACGTGTTTCATGCCTCCCTCCTCAAACGCTGCTCCCCGTCCTTGGCTCCCTCGAGGAGACCTCCTGTTCCCATCCTCACCCCGGAGGGGGTGGAATTCGAGGTGGCCAGGATTGTGGACAGCAAGATGGTCCAAGGCTCCCTCCAGTACCTGGTCCATTGGAGAGGATACGGGCCCGAGGAGAGGACTTGGGTACCCGCCCGGGATGTTCACGCTGGGGTATTGGTCAGGAGGTTCCACCTGCGTTTCCCCAGTAAGCCAGGTCCACTTAGAAAGGGTCCGGTGGCCCCTCATAAAAGGGGGGGTACTGTAAAGGATCTGCCAGGCACAGCTTCGGGGTTAACTCCCAGAACTAATCAGTCAGCACCTGAGAATACATCCCTGAGACTGACTCCTGCTTCCACCATTCAGGCTGGCAGGCTTAGGAGTGGGAGAGCCTATCGTAACCTGGCCAGACTCAGCTAGCTCCCGCCCTCGGTCTATTTAAGCCTGCACTTCCTGTCCCTCGGTGCTTGTTATTGCTTGTGTTTCTTTCCTTGTGGTTTCCTGGCCCAGCTACAGCTCCTGCTATTTTTGATCCTGCTCCATACTGACCCTGGCTTACCGACTACTCTTCTGCTTTTCGTTTTGTACCTCGCACACTCCTGGCTTGACTCGGCTCGTTCACCACTCTGGTTGCTCACGGTGTTGCCGTGGGCAACGGCCCCTTTTCCTTGCTTGTGTTCCTTGTATGTTTGTCGTGTTTGTCGTGCACTAGGGCGGGTCGTTGCCGCCTAGGGCGGGTCGTTGCAAGTAGGCAGGGACAGAGTGGCGGGTAGATTAGGGCTCACTTGTCCGTCTCCCTACCCCCTGCCATTACACCGGTAGTGTATTTTGCTATTTGTGATACTTCAGTGGACAAATTCTTTATTACTACATTACCTCCATGCTGCACAGGCCTGTTTTTTGATCACTTCACGCAGGCCATTGATAGACTGTACAAGAAAACATGCAGCTCAGAGAAAGACAACGGGGAAAAGAGGCAGGAAGAATTTGCATTTATTTACATAAGTTCCCTCAGGTTGTACTATGCATCCTTTGGTCCAGAAGATTAGATTTTGTGGATTACGATACAGACAGATGCTATGGTAAAATACATATCCCCATATAGCAGGATATATGTACTGTTCATGCTGTATATATAGAGCTCTATGTATAGTTTATATTCATATCTTTATAACTGTGCAACCTCTTTAGTCATTATTTATCATTAATCATCTGTAATGGCAGCCATATCTGTTGTCACCCTGCTTTTCCAGATGAAGGCATAATAGAGAAATGGCGGGAAAGAATTATTGACAATCTGACAGAAGAGAATGATTTCTTACCATACACGCCTTTGTCCAGTAAAAGTAAAAATTCATTCACTGTATTCCTCATTTCGAGCTCGGTGAGGTCAAGCAGTGATACGACCTTGAAATCAAGTTGTCGTAGCAGGTTTGTAAGCTCATATACATCGACCATTGGTGCTTTGAGCTGTGAGTGGTGCTTGTAGGACATGTTCCCGATCAGCAATGCAACTTTGTCAGTGGCTGGAAAGACACACATTTAAATTTGGTACAATGATCTATGTGCCCGATACAGTGCAACACCAATGTAATTGCACGTGCTGCATGTGACCCAGGGTACAATACAACACCAATGTAATCACACATTCTGCATGTGATCCCGGGTACAGTGCAACACCAATGTAATCACACGTGCTGCATGTGACCCAGGGTACAATACAACACCAATGTAATCACACGTGCTGCATGTGACCCCGGGCACAGTGCAACACCAATGTAATCACACGTGCTGCATGTGATCCCAGGTACAGTGCAACACCAATGTAATCACACAAGCTACATTTGATGCCGAGTACAGTTCAACATCGCCTGTACTTCATGATATCCCGGGTACAGTGCAACATCATTTGTACTGCATATAATCCTGGGTACAGTTCAGCATTACATATGCTGCATGTAATCCCGGGTACAGTGCAACATCATAGAGCTGCATGTGATCCCGGGTACAGTGCAACATCACATGTACTGCATATAATCCTGGATACAGTTCAACATTAGATGTGGTGTATGTGATCCCGGGTACAGTGCAACATCAAAAAATGCTTCACGTAGTCCCGGGTACACTTCAAAATCCCATGTGCGTCAACCTAACCCAAAACTTTTCCCAAAATTTTAAATAAAAAATGTGTACGGTCGGTCATTGAAATACTTAATAATATTTAAGGCTGGCAGCCAATATGCACTAATTTCAGAACTCTGATAAATCTGCCTAGTTTTGCAACAATGGGCATGTTTTATTAAAGCTGGCGTTTTATATGCCAGTCTTAAAAATTAAACTTGTTAGAGTAAGATGCAACGCATTTATTAGGACTCGGACGCCTCTTAATATATGTGTTGTATCTTTCGGCAGGTGGTGCGCCATCCGTTACCCCTTTCCCATCTGATATAAAATAAAAAATAAATATATTTACCTCACCGCTCCACTTCACTTCTCCCCACCGAGTCCCTCAGGCTCCCGCAGCATTCAGCGGCACATACAAGGCGCTGAGTGCTGCGTGACACATAACGTCATGATGCTGCCTGGCACCAGTACGTTGTACGAGCTGCGGCATAATGAGGCAGCCTGAGGGGCCCCAGAAGGGAGAAGAGGAGCGGTGAGGAGAGTACATATATATACTGTATATATGTATATATAATTTTTTTAATTGTCTGATGGGGATGGAGGGATAGTCTGATGGGGGTACATCGATCTGAAGGAAGCAGGAAACGGGGCCAGGGACATGTTTCTACCTTGTTACGCACCACAGAGTGAAACTTCATCAGATACTCGTAGATTTCCGCTATCATTCATGCCAGTTTTCTAACGTAAATTATAATAAATTTGTCGGCCGGTGTGCCCTTGACCCCTTTTGGCAAGCTACGGTCCTTTTTCACAAAAGTGGCAAGGGCGGCGTAAAAAGCTAAAAAGTCTCAATTTGTAATGCATAAAAAAATTGATAAAATCCCGTAGAAAATGTTATATTCAGAGAATAACTCTCAGTATAATTAGCATACTCATGATGAGACATGTCAGAACTAACTAATATAGTAAATCTATGGAAAGAATTGTGCAAGCAGAAGTCATTTCTTTCACTGAGAGATATATACATAGCGTCTGATAGTGTGACTCAGCGCACAGGTCACACGCACAGTACTGGCTGCTATTATCTCCAGTTAGTGACTTCAGTCTTACCTTCCTGTTCTACGGCAACAACACAATAGAGTTTTGACATACAGTATGTACAGATGTAGCCATCTTTATCTTAATTTTGAATGCATTACATACACAGTGGCAAGAACTTTAAAGAGGCTCTGTCACCAGATTTTCAAACCCCTATCTCCTATTGCAGCAGATCGGCGCTGCAATGTAGATAACAGTAACGTTTTTTTTTTCAAAAACGAGCATTTTTTTTACCAAGTTATGAGCATTTTTATATTTATGCAAATGAGCCTTTCTTAAGTACAACTGGGCGTGTTTAAAGTTATGTCCAAGTGGGCGTGTATTGTGTGTGTACATCTGTGCATTTTTACTTGTTTTACTAGCTGGGCGTTGTGAATAGAAGTGTATGATGCTGACGAATCAGCATCATCCACTTCTCTTCATTACCACCCAGCTTCTGGCAGTGCACAGACACACAGCGTGTCCTCGCGAGATCACGCGGTGACGTCACTCACTTCCTCCCACAGGAGGAACGAGCGAGGACACGCTGTGTGTCTGTGCACTGCCAGAAGCTGGGTGGTAATGAAGAGAAGTGGATGATGCTGATTCGTCAGCATCATACACTTCCATTCACAACGCCCAGCTAGTAAAACAAGTAAAAACACCCAGATGTACACACACAATACACGCCCACTTGGACATAACTTTAAACACGCCCAGTTGTACTTTAGAAAGCCTCATTTGCATAAATATAAAAATGCTCATAACTTGGTCAAAAATGCTTGTTTAAAAAAAAAAAAAAACTTTACTGTTATCTACATTGCAGCGCCGATCTGCTGCAATAGGAGATATTGGTTTGAAAATCTGGTGACAGAGCCTCTTTAACTTGACTTTTTCTATGGCTTTTGTTGTGGGATATCACATTGCATCAAGTTATCAGAGTCAGGATAAACTTGGCTACATCTGTGTCTGGAAATGCTGTGCTAACTGTGGCTTGTCATAAAAGTAGTATAAAATGTAGTATATACAGTATATATATATATGTGTAAACTTGTCTTACATACCAAAGAGAGGCTCATCAGAGGTTACTGCAACAAAAGTAATACATTATTACAATGTGAGAAAGAAAGAAAATTGATTATATAGAGAGAGAAATAGATAGATATTATATAGATAGATATTACATTAAAAAAATCCAAAAAGTTTGATCAACACATTCCAGCAAAAGTACTCTGCGAACACTAATGCCACCTAAGCCCTATAGATAAATAAATATGCATTGCTGCTGAATCTACTTACGATATTTAGGTTCTTAGCGCACATTTTGATCAAATTGTGTGAGCCCACCTGCCACGACAATTGCCCTGATTGATTTTAATTAGTTTAATGCTGGTTCCTACCATCCCCAGATATATGTAGGCTTAGCTCCAGTTCTGGGGGTATGAGCAGCGTAGCGACCCACCTATAGAGGACGCCTTGTTGTGGCAGGTCACAACAATGCCGCTCTCCCCCTGTCTCTGGGCGTCCACCCCCAAAACCTTTTACAAGTCTTCAACTGTGTCTGCATCCAAAAAAACGCAAACACAGTTGAAAATTGAAAATCTACAGGATAGGTCATCAGTATATGATCTGTGTGGGTCCGACACCATGACTCCGCATTGATCAGCTGCTCTAGCTGCCTCCGAACGCCAGATGTTATGCAGGGTATGCAGTATTCGGAGCCGGAAGCAGATGGCTCCGACTACTACATAGCAACTGTGCTGCAGAATAGATAGATAGATTAAACTGAAGTGAAATACTTGTGACAATCACTTGAATTCCACAAGAGATGCATCTGCAACTTACCATTGACGATTATGTCACTCAATTCATCTAAAATAAAGTAAAAAATTTAAGGTTTAGAAGATTTTATTTTTCTGCTGCTCAAAATATAATACTAATAATAATAATAATGATGATAATAATAGTAATAATAAAAAATATTATAAAATGTATAATAATATTATAGATATTTTTGTTGCATGAGTAACCTATTTGCCAACATTCCTTATTTGTAATGGCAGAAAGAGTCCCAGAGCTACAGAAGTGGTTTAAAGGGGTTTGATAGTGGAAGTGGTTTAAAGGGGTAGAGACCTAATGTAAATTCTATCAGTAGAAAGCGTATACGATCTTCAGTGTTACAGCAGATAAGATTGCCCATAGACATGAAGAGGTGTCATTAGCAATGGTGGCTGGAAGGAGACATCTGCCTGACTTTGGACCACCAAGAGCGATGATCACCATAATCATCTCTGAGAGAAAGGGATGATCATGTCCATCACCGGGAGACCCTTTAAGCAACTTTAAGTACTTCCAATCAGATTTTTTGGTGTGCCCCTTATAGCTCTCGATTCTAAACCAAACAAAAATTAGGTCTAGTATGTCCATAGAGTGGTCAGAGGCATTTTCTATGGTTAAGAAACAGAAATCAAGTAGAAAAAAAAAATAATCCTATGTGATGACTAGACTACATGTGACATCATGTCACCACATAATCCAATATGGAGGTTTTTTCCATAGTGATGTAATGGCCCATGATCCATGGCCTAGAGGAGTAGCGGAAGCTGGGGACAGAAGAGGAATTCCAATGGTAAGTTTGGTCCACTAAAATTAAGCTGACCACATTTTGTCCTGAGACAAAATTATATATAATTAGCGGGAGAAACGAGAAGCAAGTATTCAATTCCTCAGCAGTGCCACCACAGGACAAATTAAGCATTACATAGAGACCATTGAAATCAAAAGGCTGTCTGTGTAATGCATGGACATGCTGAGGTCTCCAGAGAAAGAAGCGTACTGCTATTAATTGACAATGCCCTAATCAGGTATTTAAAAATGGGTTTTCTAAATCAGAGGACTCCTTTAGGATCACAGCAGCTCTGCTACATCTGACCTTTTAACTGTATTGGGTTTTTTGGATACTTTTTTCGCTTTTTAGATATTCTAGCCTTCTTTTCTACTTTGAACCCAATCTGTTCATGTTGCTATGTATTCTGCTGCAGTGCATTGTAGAAGAAGTTCTTATTTTTCCCTTTCAGACTTCAGACAATAAAGTGTGTATGATAAACACTACATCTACCACAAAGCATGAAAGCGAGGATACCCCATTCAGACACTAATGCAACAAAAGGCCCAAAAAGAGATGTTAAGTCCTGCAGTCTGAGGGTATGTGCACACACACTAATTACGTCCGTAATTGACGGACGTATTTCGGCCGCAAGTACCGGACCGAACACAGTGCAGGGAGCCGGGCTCCTAGCATCATACTTATGTACGATGCTAGGAGTCCCTGCCTCGCTGCAGGACAACTGTCCCGTACTGTAATCATGTTTTCAGTACGGGACAGTTGTCCTGCAGCGAGGCAGGGACTCCTAGCATCGTACATAAGTATGATGCTAGGAGCCCGGCTCCCTGCACTGTGTTCGGTCCGGTACTTGCGGCCGAAATACGTCCGTCAATTACGGACGTAATTAGTGTGTGTGCACATACCCTGAGCGTTTATAGGAAACTGGCAGCATTCTGAATGCAGCTCTGGATGTGATTAGAGGAATAGACACTAAGTAACTTATGTTCAATATAATATGAGCAAAGCAGAGTAAAATATCTGTAAAATTTACTTAATGTTATATGTACATTCAATCAGTGTTTAGCTGTTTCTTAATATCTGTCTCCGGGAAAGCTGTGTGACAAACAATGTGGCTGCTTGGGGCCACAGGGCTTGTCACACAGCTTTTCCATTTCCTGATGGCAACTCTGCCAGAGTAGGCAAGCTTTCTATTCAGAACTCTTGGAAAGCTGGGTGACAATGTCTGTGGGAGATGTCATGGTGACCATATTGGTTGTTACTCAGCTTTCTCAGAAAAAGATATAAAGGATAAAAGTAATTCCCTGTCATCCTATGATGTTAAAATCCTATTCAACCTTCTTTAACATGATTTTAGGAGATCATAGGAGAAAATGCTCTTTGATGAAACATTAATAAGAAATATCTGAAGTTAAACTTGGTGCCTGTGGGTGGCGCTGTTGCCAAAGATTAGTAATGAGAATCTGATCTTCCAGACCTGATTAGCAAGATTCGATTTCCAATATGTCAAGGCTTGAGGATGTTTACTTCTTACACAAAACAAATGTCATCGTAAAAACAAACCCCATCACCACACCAGACGACTTCACGCAGAAAGCAGAAATGAAATTAAAAGATGGCCGGATAGGAAATGTATTTTCGTACCATCCAGGACTGTAATTACCATATATGCAAATTAGGCACACCCATAATGTTTAGATAGCAACACAAAAATAAGAGCACAATCTCTTTATTTCCTTTCCTTCTATAGTATTTATGGTTATTGGATGCTCATATTATATAGTATATTAAACCCTCTTATAATGATAGGGAACCTTCTAGAAGAAAGTCCAAAATAACAGGTTTACATAAGGGCATGACCACACATGGCGGAATTCCTCCGCAACTGTCCGCATCAATGCCGCACCTAATCCGGGTTGCGGATTACGGCTGCGGATCTGCACAAAATGTGCAGAAAATTGATGCGGACTAGCTGCTGCGGACTGCGGGAAAAGTGCTTCCCTTCTCCCTATCAGTGCAGGATAGAGAGAAGGGACAGCACTTTCCCTAGTGAAAGTAAAAGAAATTCATACTTACCGCCCGTTGTCTTGATGACGCGTCCCTCCTTCGGCATCCAGCCCGACCTCCCTGGATGACGCGCCAGTCCATGTGACCGCTGCAGCCTGTGCTTGGCCTGTGATTGGCTGCAGCCGTCACTTACACTGAAACGTCATCCTGGGAGGCCGGACTGGAGACAGAAACAGGGAGTTCTCGGTAAGTATGAACTTATATGTTTTTTTACAGATACATGTATATTGGGATCGGTAGTCACTGTCCCGGGTGCAGAAACAGTTACTGCCGATCGCTTTACTCTTTCAGCACCCTGGACAGTGACTATTTACTGACGTCTCCTAGCAACGCTCCCGTCATTACGGGAGCCCCATTGACTTCCTCAGTCTGGCTGTAGACCTAGAAATACATAGGTCCAGCCAGAATGAAGAAATGTCATGTTAAAAAACCAATACGCTCCGCACCACACATAACATGTGCATGACAGCTGCGGACTTCATTGCGGAACTTAGAATCTCCATTGAAGTCAATGGAGAAATTCCGCCATGAGTCCGCAACCAGTCCGCCACTGCTCCGCAACAGACAGAGCATGCTGCGGACACCACATTCCGCTCCGCAGCCTATGCTCCGCAGCGGAATTGTACGCATCGTGTAAACGAACACTGCTAAATTAAAGTGAAAGTCAATGGAGAAACGGCTCCGCTGCGGATTAACGCTGCGGAGTGTCCGCAGCGGAATTTAAGTGAAAATCCGCCATGTGTGAACCCGCCCTAAAATTTCTGCCTCTGGTGTTGTGATATCCTAAATTCCAGAGGTGTAACTTGATGCTCTGGAATCTGTAACAAGACTCCCACCTACGATGTGTAATTTATAGTACTGGTGAGGGGCACTTCAGCCACCAGGACCCAGGTGCGACTTATCCAGTGTACACCTTATAGCTACACCCCTGCCAAATTCTATTGCAGTTTTATACTGGAAATTGGTGCCGGCGTATTAGACTTTCTGGATTGTCGAAAGTGGAATAAAATAAATGTCCCTGGACAATTAGAATTTCTATGTTATAATCTGGACTATTGGAATTTCTATATTATGGTGCTGGACTATTAGAATTTCTAGATTATAGTGCTGGACTATTGGAAATTCTAGATTATAGTGCTGGGCTATTAGAATTTCTAGATTATAGTCTGAACTATAAGGCTGGGTTCACACGACCTATTTTCAGGCGTAAACGAGGCGTTTTACGCCTCGAATTACGCCTGAAAACACGGCTCAAATACGTCGGCAAACATCTGCCCATTCATTTCAATGGGTTTGCCGACGTACTGTGCCGACGACCTGTAATTTTACACGTCGCTGTCAAAATACGGCGCGTAAAATAACAGCGTCGTCAAAGACGTGCAGGACACTTCTTGGGACGCAATTTGAGACGTTTTTCAGTGACTTCAATGAAGAGCTGCTCCAAATTACGGCCGTAATTGACGTCTCGCAAAACGCGAGTACGAGCAATTACGTCTGAACTGCAGGAGCTGTTTTCTCCTGAAAACAGCTCGTAATTTCAGCCGTAATTGTCGTTATCGTGTACACATACCCTTAGGGTATGTGCACACGATAACGGCAAATACGTATGAAATTATGGAGCTGTTTTCAGGAGAAAACAGCTCCTGAATTTCAGACGTTTTTACAAGTGCACGCGTTTTTCGCGGCGTCTTTTACGGACGTAATTGGAGCTGGTTTTCATTGAAGTCAATGAAAAACGGCTCCAATTTTGTCCCAAGAAGTGTCCTGCACGTCTTTTGCGCGGCCGTCATTTTACGCGCCGTCTTTTGACAGCGACGCGTAAAATGACAGCTTGTCTGAACAGAACATCGTAAGACCCATTGCAGGCAGTGGGCAGATGTTTGCCGACGTATTGGAGCCGTCTTTTCAGGCATAATTCGAGCCGTTAAACGCCTCCATTACGCTTGAAAATTGGTCATGTGCACATACCCTTAGATTATAGTGCTGGGCTATTACAATTTCTAGATTATAGTGCTGGGCTATTAGAATTGACACATTATTGGAATTACTTTCTCTAATTCACACAGTTTTTTGCAGACAGAAAAAAAATCTGCCTCAAAATTCCTTAACGCTTTTTTTCTGCATTTTTTGCCTACGGCCGTAGAATCTAAAGCAAGAACCGTGGGCAAAGAACGCAGCAGAAAACGCTCAGAAACGAGTGCCGTAGGTGAGCGCTCATATGGGTACATAGTTGTTGCTTTTATGGTTATTATATTATAGTGTCTGTCTATGTTTGTGTATCAGCGTGGCACATACATCTTGGCTTTTGAAGCCCCCTTGACAAAATCCTGTTTATGCCATTGTATAACACTGGTTGCCAGAGATGAATCACCTGAAATACCCAGAATTTTCCCAATCTGAAAAAGCAGCCTGCCGTTTTGGGGAAGCCTGTGAATGCAGCTGCATAGACAGAAAACAGGCTACCAAAAACAGCTCTTAAAGGGGCCTGTTCTTGCAAATTATGATGGGGTAACTTAATTTATTAGTGAAATTCTGCTACGACTTAGGTGCCCATGATATCGTTGCCGGAGAGCAGAGATTCAGACCTCTAGCCCCTTTCCCATGCGGTATACAAATGTCCAACCTCCTACAATCTTGCACATTTTCAGTCATTTTTTATCAATCCCCTCCCCGCTATTTTACATGTGACAGCTAAAAGTAAATGCCATCCACCATCACCTTGCATGACAGCTTGTTTGATATGTTTTTTATCCTGAAGCCAGAACATGCAGGAATCAAACATGCAGCCCCTACCTTCTGTGCATTCCATTGCGACATTTGTCCAAAGCTTCGCACTTCCTTTTATTTTAAAAGAAAAACAACATTTAATATGTAGTTATTTTATTTTTGAATTAAACAATGAATCCTACTGTCACTTCTGGGTGCAGCTTGTATATTACAGTATATCCATCAACATTGATCCAGCTACACTCTACACAAGGGATCAGAAACCTTTGGCACTCCAACTTTTGTGAAACTACAACTCCCAGCATGCCCTATCAAACAAAGACTTTATTATTCCAGCCAAACGCTGTCGGGGAATGCTGAGAATTGTAGTCTCACAACAGCTGGGGTGCCGAAGGTTGTTGACCCCTGCATCACCCAAACTCAACCTGATATAAACTAGGTCATGTTTATTTAAAGGGGTCGTCCATGAAATTGGCTGCAGTGATCACATAAACTTTTAGACAACCACTTTAAGCTTTGTAGTCTTTGAATCTGAGATCCTCTGATCACTTTACTACTATGCTGCAATATGCTGTATTGCAGTGTATTATTGACTGTTAATGTTTTACAGATACACAAAATATCAGGTCTAATAGGCACATAGGCAAATATCAGGTCTAATAGGCACACTTGGCAGACGGTGGCGCCGATGGTGTGACAGAGGCAGCCCTCTCATTCGGTTAAACTCCTTAGATTTTGTAGTTGCTATAAACCGCGGTTGCCTGATCTCGATTGGTGATAGTTGGGGCACAGCTCCAGTGCCCGTACCAGTACCATGACATAATATTATGATGGTTTGCAGAAACGTCTCACTAGCCGTGATGTGTCAGCTCTTTTGTGTGGTGTAGTATAAAGGAGGTGTCAGCTCTCCTGTGTGGTGTAGTATAGAGGAGCTATAAGCTCTCCTGTGTGGTGTAGTATAGAGGAGCTATAAGCTGTCCTGTGTGGTGTAGTATAGAAGATATGTCAGATCTCCTGTGTGCTGTAGTATAGAGGAGCTGTCAGTTCTCCTGTGTGGTGTAGTATAGAGGATCTGTCAGCTCTCCTGTGTGGTGTAGTATAGAGGAGCTGTCAGCTCTCCTGTGTGGTGTAGTATAGAGGAGCTGTCAGCTCTCCTGTGTGGTGTAGTATAGAGGATCTGTCAGCTCTCCTGTGTGGTGTAGTATAGAAGATCTGTCAGCTCTCCTGTGTGGTGTAGTATAGAGGATCTGTCAGCTCTCCTGTGTGGTGCAGTAAAGAGGATCTGTCAGCTTTCCTGTGTGGTGTAGTATAGAGGAGCTGTCAGGTCTCCTGTGTAGTGTAGTATAGAGGAGCGGTCAGCTCTACTGTGTGGTGTAGTATAGAGGAGCTGTCAGCTCTACTGTGTGGTGTAGTATAGAGGAGCTGTCAGCTCTCCTGTGTAGTGTTGTATAGAGGACCTGTCAGTTCCCCTGTGTGGTGTAGTATAGAGTATCTGTCAGCTCTCCTGTGTGGTGTAGTATAGAGTATCTGTCAGCTCTCCTGTGTGGTGTAGTATAGAGGATCTGTCAGCTCTCCTGTGTGGTGTAGTATAGAGGATCTGTCATCTCTCCGGTGTGGTGCAGTATAGAGGATCTGTCAGCTCTCCAGTGTGGTGTAGTATAGAGGACCTGCCAGCTCTCCTGTGTGGTGTAGTATAGAGGAGCTGTCAGCTCTCCTGTGTGGTGTAGTATAGAGGATCTGTCAGCTCTTCTGTGTGGTGTAGTATAGAGGATCTGTCAGCTCTCCTGTGTGGTGTAGTATAGAGGATCTGTCAGCTCTCATGTGTGGTGTAGTATAGAGGATCTGTCAGCTCTCCTGTGTGGTGTAGTACAGAGGATCTGTGAGCTCTCCTGTGTGGTGTAGTATAGAGGACCTGTCAGCTCCCCTGTGTGGTGCAGTATAGAGTATCTGTCAGCTCCCCTGTGTGGTGCAGTATAGAATATCTGTCAGCTCTCCTGTGTGGTGTAGTATAGAGGATCTGTCATCTCTCCTGTGTGGTGTAGTATAGAGGAGCTGTCAGCTCTCCTGTGTGGTCTAGTATAGAGGATCTGTCAGCATGCCTGTGTGATGTAGTATAGAGGAGCTGTCAGTTCTCATGTGTGGTGTAGTATAGAGGATCTGGCAGCTCTCCTGTGTGGTGTAGTATAGAGGATCTGTCAGCTCTCCTGTGTGGTGTAGTATAGAGTATCTGTCAGCTCTCCTGTGTGGTGCAGTATAGACTATCTGTCAGCTCCCCTGTGTGGTGTAGTATAGAGTATCTGTCAGCTCTCCTGTGTGGTGTAGTATAGAGGATCTGTCATCTCTCCTGTGTGGTGTAGTATAGAGGATCTGTCATCTCTCCTGTGTGGTGTAGTATAGAGTATCTGTCAGCTCTCCTGTGTGGTGTAGTATAGAGGATCTCTCACCTCTCCTGTGTGGTGTAGTATAGAGGATCTGTCAGCTCTCCTGTGTGGTGTAGTATAGAGGATCTGTCAGCTCTCCTGTGTGGTGTAGTATAGAGTATCTGTCAGCTCTCCTGTGTGGTGTAGTATAGAGGATCTCTCACCTCTACTGTGTGGTGTAGTATAGAGGATCTGTCAGTTCTACTGTGTGGTGTAGTATAGAGGATCTGTCAGCTCTCCTGTGTGGTGTAGTATAGAGGATCTGTCAGCTCTCCTGTGTGGTGTAGTATAGAGGATCTGTCAGCTTTCCTTTGTGGTGTAGTAAAGATGACTTTTCATCTCACCAGTGTGTTGCAGCTCTGACATGTCTGTTTTAGTATATCTTTGTATTATAACCGCACTGGAACATCTTTACTTGAAACTTTGTGTTGTTCCGTTCCTTTGTTATTCTTCCTGAAATTGTATGAATAAATTAACAACTGGGCATGACTAATTCCCTTGTCAAAGTATATGGAACACAACGTATCGACAAAGGGAATGATAATGCCCAGTTCTAAGTTTATTCACACATTGCCAGGAGGAATAACAGAGGAAAGACATGGCACAATGTTCATCGAAACTTATGCATCTTTTCTATTTCTTAAAAATCTTAATAGAAGATTATTATGAATATAGAATTCAATAGAGTCATTAACCTAGTTAAGGTGATTGAGTAGTATCCAAACATACGCTGTAAGCATTGCAATAAAGTGAAATAAAATATATGAAAAATCAATTCGGTACATTTTTATGGCAGCATTAAAAAAAATTCCCACCTAAATTAATTAATTCTCAGTAATGATTGAAGTTTCATAAAAATCCCACACACGTCTGTCTCATATGTTTCTACCTCATTTATCCTCATGTATTTCATTTTTGTTTCATCTATCTATCTATCTATCTATCTATCTATCTATCTATCTATCTATCTATCTATCTATCTATCTATCTATCTATCTGTCTGTCTGTCTGTCTGTCTGTCTGTCTGTCTGTCTGTCTGTCTGTCTGTCTGTCTGTCTGTCTGTCTGTCTGTCTATCTATCTATCTATCTATCTATTCAATTCAAAGAAGCTTTATTGGCAGGACCAAATACATATTAGCATTGCCAAAGCAAGTAAGAAGTAAGGGAATGAGGGATAGGGACTGAGGGCTTGGGGATAGGGACACATCTAGGGTCGGGGTTATACAAGTCCATGGCATATCATGTCTCTCTCAGTCCATGGCATGCAGTGACATATTGTGCCGCTGTGCCCACTGTGGTTTCCTCTTCACCCAGCAGGATGTAGAGTTTCTCTTCCTCTTCCATGGAGCTGAAGTCCGGTAAGAGATCAGAGAGTTTCCTGAAGTGAGTGTCCCTCACTGCTGAGTATTTGGAGCAGTGTAGCAGGAAGTGGGCCTCATCCTCCACGGCCTCCTGGTCGCACTGTTGGCACAGTCGGCTCTCCCTGGGCTTGTAGGTCTGTCTGTGGCGCCCGGATTCGATGAGCAGGTTGTGGGCGCTCAGTCTGTAGCGGCTCAGGATCTGTCTGTCTCTGGGGTTTGGCATTTTCTCCAGATATGGCGCCAGTTTATATTCCCGCTGTAGACTCCGGTATATTGTCAGTTTCTGGGATGTCTTTATGTCGTTCCTCCAGTCACTGATATACTCCTCTTGGTTCTCGTTTATTGTCTTCTTGATTTCGGCTTTTGTGAGGCCGCGTTGAGTGACATTTTCTTCAGGCCGGGTCAGGGTGAGATGTTCTGGGGGGCCTGGTTTACCTGGGACCCCTTGGTGTAGCAGGGCTTTATGGTGATAGGAACTTTGCCTGCTGCTGTGTAGATGGGCCCAGAATGATAGCGCCCTCTTCTGGATTTTGAGGTGTAGTGGGAATCTGCCCAGTTCTGCCCGACAGGCACTATTTGTGGTGCTCCGATGGACTTGGAGAAGGTGTTTGCAGAATTCTAGGTGGAAGATTTCTGTTGGGCTGGAATCCCACCTTGACCAGTCTGGGTATGTGTCCGGACCCCAGACTTCACTGGCATACAGGAGGATTGGGGAGATGATGGAGTCAAAGATTTTCAGCCAGACCGTCACTGGTGGTTTGAGGTGATAGAGTTTTCTTCTGATGGCATAGAAGGTTCTGCACGCCTTGTCTTTCAGTATCTCTATGGCTTGTTTAAAGCTTCCTGATTGGTTGATTTCTAGGCCCAGGTAAGTATACCTGTCGGTCGCTGTGATTGTGGCGTTATTAAGTGTGAGGGTCGGGTGCCTGGGGGATTTTGAGTTTTTCTTCTGGAACACCATGATGTTGGTTTTCTTTGCATTGATGGGTAGTGCCCACGTGGAGCTGAATTTTTCTAGGATTTGCAGGTTGTCTTGGAGACCATTCGAGGTTGGTGATAGTAACAGAAGGTCATCTGCATACAACAGGAATTTCACCTGGGTGTCATGGAGGGCGAGACCTGGTGCTGAGGAGGATTCCAGAGCTGTGGCCAGTTCATTGATGTAGATGTTGAAGAGCGTTGGACTGAGGCTGCAGCCCTGTCTGACTCCTCGGCTCTGCTGGAAATCAGCCGTTCTTCTCCCGTTCACCTTCACGCTGCATCTGTTCTCTGTGTAGGAGCTTCTGATGACGTCATAGGTTTTACCTCCTATTCCGCTCTCCAGCAGTTTCAGGAATAGGCCCGGGTGCCACACTGAGTCAAAGGCCTTCTTAAAGTCCACAAAACAGGCGTAAATCTTCCCATGCTTTGTATTGTGGACGTGGCTCTTGATGAGGCTGCGCAGGGTGTAGATGTGGTCAGTGGTGCGGTGGTTTGGCATGAACCCTGCTTGGCTTTGGTGGAGGACATTGTGCTGGGTGAGGAAGCTGAGGATTCTCTTATTCAAGATGCTGCTGAACAGTTTCCCCAGGTTGCTGCTGACACATATCCCTCGGTAGTTGGCCGGGTCGTACCTGTCCCCACTCTTGTGGATTGGTGTTATAAGGCCTTGGTTCCAGATTTGCGGGAAGTAGCCGGCACTCAGCACTATATTAAATAGTTTTACTATTGCGGCCTGTATTTCTGGCGGGCTGTGTTTTATCATTTCTGGTGAAATTCCGTCTAGGCCGCTGGATTTTTTACACCTTATGTCTGAGGTTCTCTCTGTTACTTCTTGCAGTGTTATTGGTGTATCCAGGGGGTTTTGAGAATCTTTAAGTGTTTCCTCCATCGCCTTCAATTTTGATATTATTTGTTTTTGTTCTTGGCTTTGTTCTTCTTTTAGGATAACTTTGTAGAAGTCCCTGAAATATTGGAGCCAGATGTTGCCATTTTGAATATGAAGGTTGTTTTTCTTGCAATTTTTGCCCATGTGTTTCCATAATTCCCAGAACGAGTTGTCATGGAGGGCATCTTGGAGTTGGGTAAGTTTGGTGGAGATGTGCCTTTGTTTTTTCTTTCGGAGGATGGTCTTGTATTGCCTCTGTATGTTGCTGTAGGCCTCCTTCAGACCGGTGTTGTTTGGGTCTCGGTGCTTCTTATTTGAGGCATTTCTTAGGGTCTTCCGTACTTCTTTGCACTCACGGTCAAACCAACCGTTAGGATGTATTTCTTGTGGCCTCTTGTAGTCACATCTTTTCAGGTCAGACTTCTCTGCCATGGTATAAAATATATTATTGAGGTCATTTACGGCCTGATTTACCCCTCCTGGGCTTGTCTCATACACCTTGTTGTAGAGGTTGTGAAGCATCTCCTGCACTTCTGGTCTGTTCATTGTCTCTTTATATTTTATAGTTGACGTTTTGGACCATTTATAAGATGGGGGCAGGTTGAAGAGGCCGGTTTGATGTGGTTTTTGTGCAGATGGTTTGGTTGTGGATTTGATGTATAGAAGTAATTGGTTGTGATCTGACAGGTGCGTTTGTGGAGTGACTATGAGTGCGCCAATGTTTGCGGGGTCCATGTCCGTGATGGCATAGTCTACTACACTGCTGCCTACATGGGAGTTTAGTGTATACCTTCCTAAAGAGTCTCCCTTGGTGCGGCCATTCAGTATGTGGAGTCCTAAGCTTCGACATAGATTCAATAGTTTTTTCCCGCTTTTGTTGACGGTGCTGTCATAGCTGTTTCTCTCTTTCTGTAGGGAGTTATGACAGTCGGCCTCTGCTCCAAAGATGAAGATGTTTCCATCATTGGTCAGGTAGTCTTTTTCTCTCCCCGTTCTTGCATTGAGGTCTCCGTAGATGAGAACGCTGCCCAGGGTCTGGAAATGGGCGGCTTCCCTTTGTATAATCTCAAAGCTGTCTGGGTTGGAGTACGGGGACTCTGGCGGTGCGATGTACGTTGCGCAGAGATACATGTCAGACTGAGAGGTGAGGATGGAGCTGCCTATTCTTATCCAGATGTGGCTGTCTCCTCGCTTCACTGCTTTGATCTGCTCATGGAGCTCCTCCTTGTACCAGACTAATATTCCTCCTGAACACCGGCCCTGCTTGATGTGTTTATTTTTCAGGGCGGGGACAGAGATTTCCCTGTATCCAGTGGGCACCAGGGACTCGTTCTCTGTCCTAGTCCATGTTTCCAGGAGGATTTGTATATCGATATTTTTCAGTCTTTGGTTGAAGTCTGGATCGTTAATTTTGCATCCAAAGGCTGAGGCGTTGAGGCCTTGAATATTCCAGCTGCTGATTATAAAGGACGTCATTGTGTGTCCATATACCTTGTAATGAGCGGCGCTGTGTAGGACGGGCTGGAGATGTGACTGTTGGATGTGTTGTAGATGTTCTCGTGTTGTACAGTCACATTAGTTTTTTACATAGAGTGCTGAGCAGGGTCTTTAGCATCTCCATGTCTCTGCTCTGCGTGTCTCTGTGTCATCTATCTATCTATCTATCTATCTATCTATCTTCTATCCTTGTGCATAGTCCTTCCTTTTAAATGAAGCTCCGCCGAAGGGTATGTTCACACGCACTAATTACGGACGTAATTCGGGCGTTTTTGCCCCGAATTACATCCGAAAATAGCGCCTCAATAGCGTTGACAAACATCTGCCCATTGAAAGCAATGGGCAGACGTTTGTCTGTTCACACGAGGCGTATATTTACGCGCCGCTGTCAAATGACGGCGCGTAAATAGACGCCCGCGTCAAAGAAGTGACCTGTCACTTCTTTGGCCGTAATTGGAGCCGTTATTCATTGACTCCAATGAATAGCAGCGCCAATTACGTCCGTAATGGACGCGGCGTTCAAGCGCCTGCACATGCCGTTACGGCTGAAATTACGGGGATGTTTTCAGGCGGAAACATCCCCGTAATTTCAGCCGTTACGGACGCTGTCGTGTGAACATACCCTAAGAGGTAAGTGCAGGCTTTGTCAAAAATAGGAGGGGAACTACCCAGGGAGAAGTTAGTGGAGACCACCACAAAGTATGCAAATAGTTTAAAATGGCAGGATGTTGTGTGGGACCGTCAGTGGAGCAGGCAATAATCTAATTTACTCTGCTTTTCCCGCATCATTTTTCCCTTTAGATAAATTTAGGATTTTGGCTACAGAGTTTATGTTCCGGTTGTATTCATTCTTATTATTTATATATGGTTGTGAATGGGCTTAACATGAAGATAAGTAAAATAAGACCCAGGCATAAGGGAGGAGAGGATGGTTTTTCATCTGTGACTTTGTTGTTTTTTTAATTATGCCCAATACATTTTAAATAATACTAAAATTATAAAATTTTAAATAATAATTTTCAACAGAATTTTTAGACAGTTCAAATGTATATTAAATGTTGAATAACTTTGCAAAAACATTTAACTTTTGACTTGCGTCATATTTTTTATTTCAGTTACCTCCAGAGCTGCATTCAAAGTTCAGCTGGTTGCAGTGCATTTTGAGAGCTCAGTTGTACTGGTTCATCACATGCCTGTAAAGTTCAAATAAACTTTATGCAGAATTTTGAATGCAGCTCTGCAGGTGACTGCAAAAAGATATGATGAATTGCAAGTACAAGTACAAAACAACTGAAAAAAAGTATTTGCAATGTTTTTCGATATTTTATGTAGATTTAAACGGTAAAATATTGTTAAAAGTGGAGTTTTTGCCTAAATCTTGTTTGCCCAATCAGCTTTTTTTTTTCAGGATGCTGAATTAGCGATTTTTCCAACCACCTGAAATTTTTTGGAAGAAGAATTGCCTAGTCAACACGTCCGACCAGTAGGGATCTGAACCAATAGGTGCCGGATTAAAGGAATTTTTCACTAACTACATTTTGAACTATTTAACCTTGAGATACATTATTGAATACTTACCAACAACAACTTCCACCTCCTTACTGTCCTCTGTCTCATTACCGTTAGACACTTGGCAATAGTAAAATCCCTGATCTTCTGCCGAAACGCTGGAAATCTAGATTTAAAGCAAATTATTGAATTTATGTTTAGAAATAAGTTTCCCACTCAAACAGCACAAAATTCAGAAGAATAAAAAAAACTGATTTTTGCAGTGTTCCGGTTTTACGGAACGCAGAAGTGGTCATTTCAGGAAACTGCGGAACCAAAGAAATAATGAACTTCAGATTCTGTGCAAAGTAAATTTTCTTTCCAATTAAATGAACCTAATTATTTGGTTTAGTCCAGTAAGTGGGGTTAAAAAGCGCATAATAATTATTAGCAAATTAAAGCGGTTGTATGAGATTTGAAAAACATGGCTTCTGCTTTCTGCCAGAAACAGTGCCACTCTTGTCCATAGGATGTGTCTGGTATTGCAGGTCAAAATTTGGATTACATCAAAGGACTTTGGATCAGTTTCTGTTGAGGCTTGCACCCATATAATCATATATTTGGTGCTGTTATATTCCATTGTTTGGTATTGCAAGTCAACCTAATTTTTCCAGAAACCGCACGACTCTCGTCCTCAGGCTCTGTCTTGTACTTCAGCTCAGTCCCATTTACTTGAATTGAGCTGAGCAGCAATACTACACATATCCTCTGGACAGGAGTGGCGCTATTTTTGGAAGAAAGCAGACATATTTTTATAATCATATACAACTCCTTTAAGGTCTGTCTCGGTTTGCTGCAGTGTCTTCTCTAGTCCTCTATTTATACTTGATTAGCATGTATTCCACAATCTGTCTCATTCCTGCACCCTTTCCTTGTATGCTTTTATTAGGAACCTGTGTGATTTCCTGTACAATCCCCTCTACTTCCTCTGGCTAAAACAAGTCTGTGCAAAATAGAGAAGCAGTGTATTGTATGACATATATAACTTCTTATTCACAATTCAGTACATTTAATGAAATGGGGGGCACTCAGAGAGGAAGACAATTGGTTGCTAAGACATCCTGCAAAACAGGGAGAGCTACGAGAGGAAAGTCAAACATATATTCTGCCAAAGTGTGTACTAGTAATTATACTATGCTATTAGTACAGAAGAGTTACAATTAAAAGGGGTTGTCTGACGATGATAACCTCTGAGAATTAAGCCATCGTGGTGATCAACTGATTGCCAATGATCTGGTTTCTCACACCCCCAGCAAAATCAGCTGATACTAATGGCTATAGCTGCCACTAGAGGGGAAATGTAGCATTGCATGCAGCCATTCAATTGGATGGCTGATATGGATGGCTTGAGTGCACCAGAGCGACAGCTGCTGATTTTTAGCAGCTCTCCGCACTGGCTCACAGTAGGGTGTCCTAAGTGGGGGTTCCCAACCTTATCACGCCCATTGGCCTAATAGGGTAAATGCCAACACTCCAGTATTGCCTTTGAGGTGAAACTTGTATTACAAGAAGATGTCACATGCTACATTGAGTATGGAATTTTGTTGAATTTCAGGGGGTGCAGATGATGGAGTCTGACTTGGGACCTGGTGCCTGAGGAGGCCTATTTAAGGAACAGCTTAGTGACACCCCTATGGAAGCTATAGTGGAGATCTCCATACCCTGTTGACTGACACACTGGAAGATGTCATGAAGAACTTACTGGTTGACAAAAGGCTTTCCTAGGAACAGATATAGATATGAATTGGAGGACATGGATAAATAGCTACTGGGATTTATTTGCGGGTAGAACATATATAAGGTTTATAACATTACATGTACCGTATACACTCTATTGGTCGCATCCACCACTGCCACACCATTTCTGTACCACTGATAACACGGCAAGGGTCTTCCTATGGCTGCACACTCCAGCACCAGCTTGGCACCCGCTTCCAGTGTTTGGGACTGAGGTTGGTTACATATCTGAAGTCTGTTGTCAGGTAACATAGAGAGTCCTAAGATAAAAGGAAAAATGGTATCATTCAGCTCTGAATATCAGATCCATAGAAACACTGTCATAACAGCAGCAATATTATTTTTTTTTTTCCTGGATACTCATGCCCAGGCAGCTCATGTCTGCACAACTGGTGTTACACTGGTAAAGCTGCATTTCTACTCCTGTTTATACAAGCCCCGAAGTGCAATGCACACATCTGCAGGATTATTAACATGGGGAGGGTTGTATACATTACTACACCGTACTAAGTCAGAATGGGACTAATATGAATTTTGTTCAAAAGATTGTTACAATTTTCAGGTTGATGCCCCATCCAGACCACAGTCAGAATTCTAGTAGTTATATTCCTCTCCATAGGGGGCAGTATTATAGTAGTTATATTCTTGCACATATGGGGCAGTATTATAATAGTAATATTCTTGTACATAGGGGCAGTATTATAGTAGTATTATTCTTGTACATAGGAGGCAGTATTATAGTAGTTATATTCTTGTACATAGGGGCAGTATTATAGTAGTATTATTCTTGTACATAGGAGGCAGTATTATAGTAGTTATATTCTTGTACATAGTGGCAGTATTATAGTAATACTATTCTTGTACATAGGAGGCAGTATTATAGTAGTTATGTTCTTGTACATAGGAACAGTATTATAGTAGTTATATTCTTGTATATAGAAGCAGTATTATAGTAGTTATATTCTTGTACATAGGGAGCAGTATTATAGTAGTTATATTCTTGTACATACGAGGCAGTATTATAGTAGTTATATTCTTGTATATAGGATCAGTATTACAGTAGTTATATTCTTGTACATAGGGGCAGTATTATAGTAGTTATAGTCTTGTATATAGGAGCAGTATTACAGTAGTTATATTCTTGTACATAGGAGGCAGTATTATAGTAGTAATATTCTTGTACATAGGAGGCAGTATTATAGTAGTTATATTCTTGTACATAGGATCAGTATTATAGTAGTTATATTCTTGTACATAGGGGACAGTATTATAGTAATTATATTCTTGTACATAGGGGCAGTATTATAGTAGTTATATTCTTGTAAATAGGGGCAGTATTATAGTAGTTATATTCTTGTACATAGGGAGCAGTATTATAGTAGTTATATTCTTGTACATAGGAGGAAGTATTATAGTAGTTATATTCTTGTACCTACTGTAGGAGAGCAGTATTATAGTAGTTATATTCATGTACACAGGGGGTAGTATTATAGTAGTTATATTCTTGTACATAGGAGCAGTATTATAGTAGTTATATTCTTGTACATAGGAGGCAGTATTATAGTAGTTATATTCTTGTATATAGGGGCAGTATTATAGTAGTTATATTCTTGTATATAGGGGGCAGTATTATAGTAGTTATATTCTTGTATATAGGAGCAGTATTATAGTAGTTATATTCTTGCACATAGGAGGCAGTATTATAGTAGTTATATTCTTATACATAGGAGCAGTATTAAAGTAGTTATATTCTTGTACATAGGAGGCAGTATTATAGTAGTTATATTCTTATACATAGGAGCAGTATTATAGTAGTTATATTCTTGTACATAGGAGCAGTATTATAGTAGTTATATTCTCCTACATAGGAGGCAGTATTATAGTAGTTATATTCTCCTACATAGGAGGCAGTATTATATTAGTTATATTCTTGTACATAGGAGGCAGTATTATAGTAGTTATATTCTTATACATAGGAGGCAGTATTATAGTAGTTATATTCTTGTACATAGGAGCAGTATTATAGTAGTTATATTCTCCTACATAGGAGGCAGTATTATAGTAGTTATATTGTCCTACATAGGAGGCAGTATTATATTAGTTATATTATTGTACATAGGGGCAGTGTTATAGTAGTTATATTCTTGTACATAGGAGCAGTATTATAGTAGTTATATTCTCCTACATAGGAGGCAGTATTATAGTAGTTATATTCTCCTACATAGGAGGCAGTATTATATTAGTTATATTCTTGTACATAGGGGCAGTGTTATAGTAGTTATATTCTTGTACATAGGGGGCAGTATTATAGTAGTTCTATTCTTGTCCATAGGAGAGGATAGACGTGTGCTTGTGAGCTCCCTGTTAGGACTATGCATGGCTTCTGACCCAGGTGGAGGGGAGGGGTCCTGGGCTGGTGATCCTGGGAAAGCCCAGAGTCTGGAGTTTAACCTGCAGCATGGAGATGGTGGAGGTGATGATCTGGAAATGGTGGCTGGTGAGTCAACTGAATCTCATGATGTTGGTGAATTGTGCACAAAAATGACAAAGAAAAATATCTTTAAAATGGAAATGCAAGTTCGCAAATTGAGAACTGAAATTAACCAAGAGACTGATCCAAAGGCAAAGCTGATGAAATGTGAGTGTCTGGATGTTTGCACACGTGAGTTGGTGATATTAAAGGAGAGATTGCTGAAAGAATCATGCACAGTACCCAAAATAAAGAACCGGGCAATTGAGAACAAAAGGGAGACCAGAGCCCAAACTGTGAAGAGAAAAAATATCATTGCAAAAAAAGACACTGACTATAAGACTGTGTATAATATTGTGGAGCAGGGAAACCCTGGAAGATATGAGTGTGCAGTGGCTGGAGGATCACATCTCTCATCATGTGTGGGGTCTGTGCAATCAGCCAACACAAATGCTGCTAAAGCTGCAGAGAAATGTGTGCCAGCTGACGAGGGGTTAACTGCAGTAGACTCTATGTGCAGTACTGATGAAGTGAATGCGAGTGGCACTCCTGGGAGTGAGCAAGAAAGTGCCTCATGTCCTGATATTATAAGTGAGACCTCGCTCAGCGCGGTGATTGACAGTCTGATATCTGATGAACCAGCGGTACAGGCTGAGGTGGACATTGCGGACCCTGTTCTGGAGGTTCAGCCGCCCGCAGTGTCAGTGAATGGAGTACAGGTTACACAGCGATCAGGAGCAGACACAGGAGGATCTGCAGAACAATCAGCTGAGGAGAGGTCCATTCCTGACCCACCTGCTGACAGACCTCAGTACAGGAGACTGTTCTCCAGCGTCACAAGACCGACTAACCCCACACCTCAGAGGAGGAACGCGGTCAGAATCAGGTACTCAGGACCAGAGGAAAACCTCCCCTCCAGACTCTACATTGGGAAAGTTTTGTTGAAGGAGTTTATGAAGTTTAAAGCTTCTGAGGTGTTCGCTCTGATCCACGTTCCCTCCAGCAGGAATTATGACATTAGTTTCAAGCTGCAATATAGTCTAGACTTGTTCTGGAGTATTTATAATGATACAAAGGAGCACGCGATGTGGGAGCATCTACATGTCATCCAGCTGACTAAACCCCAGGTAGTCACCGCCACCGTCCTGTTCCAGTCTGAGGTGGTGGCTCTGGCAGATTTGCAGCACTGGTTGAGCAGATATTGTGAGGTGAAGAGACTGCCAACAAAGATCTATGATGAGGAGGAGATCTGGAATGGAGGATATTCTGTCAAGATCCAGCTGGTTCAGGAGAATGGAGTGACCAGACATCTGCCGCACTTCTTCTACCTGGGCTCGGAGAGAGGCATATGTTACTACCCTGGTCAACCGCGACTGTGCCATAGATGTGGGGGCAGACACCTGGCATTCAACTGTTCCCGTATTAAGTGCTCACTATGTGGTCAGTTTGGGCATGTGAAGGACGATTGTACAGGACCCGTCATCTGTAACCTGTGCTTAGGACCTGGACATACATTCCGGGAGTGTCCACATGCAGAACATAATAAGGAGGAGACCTTTAAAGGAGCCATGGAGGAAGAGCAGGAGGATGTCTCCATATGTGTAGATACAACCCCAGAACCTGGAAGTCCCAGCGAGGATGTGAGCCAAAGTACCAGAGACCCTGCTCCAGAGACGAATGTCCCATCTGTGGATGCTGCACAAGTGTCACCAGCCACTGAAAATAGAGGTCATGCTAAAAGCAAAATATCCAGTCACTCTGTCACCAAAACATCTAAACATCTGCCCAACACCAGTAAGGAACCAGCTGATCCAGCCGCAGCGACCAGTAAAAAACCAGCTGGGCCAGCCGCAGCTACCAGTAAGGAACCAGCTGATCCAGCCGCAGCGGCCAGTAAAAAACCAGCTGGGCCAGCCGCAGCTACCAGTAAAAAACCAGATGATCCAGCCGCAGCGACCAGTAAAAAACCAGCTGATCCAGCCGCAGCGACCAGTATGGACGAGGAGGGATTTCAGATGGTCAAAAGGAGAAGTAAAACAGATGATTCTTCTAGGAAAAAAATCACTGCTGCAAAGAAATCACCGGAGCCTCCAGTGCTGGCGATAACTGGTGGACGTTACTGTGCGCTGGGGGAAGATGAACAGGAAGAAGAAGCAGAGATGGAGCAAGTCTCCTCACACAACCCAGATGACGAACCTCAGGATGAAGACGCTGACCCCCCAATGTCCACCAAAAGATGGGGTGTTACAGGACATAGCAGTGGAAGAAGGAAAAAAAGTAGGAAAGACATGTAACCAGGATGAGGCTGAAAATCACCTCTATTAATGTGAACAGCGTGAGGAATAGGAGCAGGCGGCAGGCGATATTCCAGCGTCTGTCTGACGACAAAACCAATGTCATCTTTATACAAGAGACTTATCTACAGAGTAATGTCCCTGCTGTGTCCCTGCCGTTACCACATCTAGTGGGACAGTGAAACGCTCAGCTGCTGTATGGAGACTTTTACCCCGAACTCCGTTTATATCCTAGAGGATTCCTATATGTCATAAATATGGTGACCGTGTACCCTCTGTGGTGTGCGCGATGCTGCCCGGTCATCAATAAAGAAGAAATCCTGTAATACTGTCTAGAATAATATCATGAAAAATAGTTGAAACAATCTATACTGGCGCAATATTCATATATTATGGTTTGTTTAATGATTGTGATGTTATTAAGAGACATACGTTTATTTTCTTTATCTGTTATGAGTGTATTGCAAAGGTATTGTAATAATTTGTTGCAAGTTTTCAAATAAAAAAAAAAAAGATAATTACAGTAGTTATATTCTATATATAGAGATGAGCGAACTTATGAAAAGTTTGGTTCGGCTAGTTCGCCGAATTTCACGAAAAAGTTCGATTCGGACCGAACTAGTTCTGACCGAACCTGTAATTTCCGTGCGCCCGAGCATGGTACTGTCCAGGGTGCTGAAAGAGTTAATGGGCTGCACTAACTCTTTCAGCAACCTTGACAGTACCATGCTCGGGGCGCGGAAAATAAAATTTTAATGTAATAAAAAAAAAAATACATTCATACTTACATTCCTCCTGTCCGGCCTCCAGTGATGACGTTTCATCCATGTCGCCGCTCGCTGCAGCCAATCACAGACTGTAGTGGCGGTCACGCACATCACGTGACCACCTCTGCAGCCAATCACAGGCTGCCGCGGCCTCTGCAGCCAATCACAGGCTGCCGCGGCCTCTGCAGCCAATCACAGGCTGCCGCGGCCTCTGCAGCCAATCACAGGCTGCCGCGGCCTCTGCAGCCAATCACAGGCTGCCGCGGCCTCTGCAGCCAATCACAGGCTGTCGCGGCCTCTGCAGCCAATCACAGGCTGCAGCGGCCTCTGCAGCCAATCACACGCTCCTCTCCTGAAATATTCTGTGCTGCTGTGAACTCTGCTCTTACCATTACATAGCTCTCAGTCTGTTACCTCTCCTCCACTCCTGTCCTCAATAACACCTTCACATGATTGGCAAGTCACCACGTAATGGTAAGAGCAGAGTTCACAGCAGCACAGAGTATTTCAGGAGAGGAGCGTGCAAATTCTGTGCTGCTGTGAACTCTGCTCTTACCATTACATAGCTCTCAGTCTGTTACCTCTCCTCCACTCCTGTCCTCAATAACACCTTCACATGATTGGCAAGTCACCACCCCGCACAAGATCCGCACGCTCATCTCCTGAAATACTCTGTGCTGCCTTAAACTCTGTGGACAGGATCCTGTTTCTTTTAAATGCTGCTGGGGAACCCGCTCGATCCACTATAAAAGGCTGCGCCTCCATCCTCTTCTGCCCCAGTCACTTATTCCCAAGCACTGTAGCGCAGCCTTATATAGTGGATTGAGCGGGTTCCCCAGCAGCATTTAAAAGAAACAGGATCCTGACCTGTCCACAGAGTTTAAGGCAGCACAGAGTATTTCAGGAGATGAGCACGGCCGGGCACGGCCGGCCACGGGCAGCCGGTCGTTTTTCCGAGCCGTGCTCCCATTATAAATATAGGAGCACGGCCCGTAAAATAAAAAAATAGAACATGTTCTATCTTTTTAACGGCACGGGCACCTTCCCGTGAGAAAACGGGGAGGTACCCGTGGCTAACAGAAGTCTATGGACCCGCTATTTCGGGTCATAATTACGACCCGTAATAACGGGTGTTTTTACGGTCGTGTGCATGAGGCCCCGTAATGACGGGTGGCTACATGTGTGCACCCGTCATTACTGCAGCGTTGCTAGGCGACTTCAGTAAATAGTCACTGTCCAGGGTGCTGAAAGAGTTAACTGATCGGCAGTAACTGTTTCAGCACCCTGGACAGTGAATTCCGATCAGAATATAGAGTAACCTGTAAAAAAAAAAAAAAGACGTTCATACTTACCGAGAACTTTCTGCTTCCTCCAGTCCGGTCTCCCGGCCATTGCCTTGGTGACGCGTCCCTCTTGACATCCGGCCCGACATTCCTGGATGACGTTACAGCCCATGTGACCGCTGCAGCCAATCACAGGCTGCCGCGGCCTCTGCAGCCAATCACAGGCTGCAGCGGCCTCTGCAGCCAATCACAGGCTGCAGCGGCCTCTGCAGCCAATCACAGGCTGCCGCGTCAGGAAAGAAGGTCGGACTGGAGGAAGAAGAGGGACTCGTCACCAAGACAACGACCGGGTACGTATGAAATTCTTTTTATTTTATTTTTAATCAGCAGCCTCTTTTTCTCTATCAGTGATTGATAGAGACAAGTGGCTGCCTATTTGTATAATATTTTTGACCGGGTTCGGTCAAATCGTGTTCGGCCGAACCCGGTGAAGTTCGGATTCGCTGCGAACCGAACTTTTCCCGATGTTCGGACCGAAACCTGGTTCGGTTGTCCCGGTTCGCTCATCTCTATTCTTATACATAGGAGCAGTATTATAGTAGTTATAGTCTTGTACATAGGAGGCAGTATTATAGTAGTTATATTCTCCTACATAGGAGGCAGTATTATAGTAGTTATATTCTTGTACATAGGGGCAGTGTTATAGTAGTTATATTCTTGTATATAGGGGGCAGTATTACAGTAGTTATATTCTTGTATATATTCTTGTATATAGGGGGCAGTATTATAGTAGTTATATTCTTGTATATAGAAGGCAGTATTATAGCAGTTATATTCTTGTTTATAGGGGGCAGTATTATAGTAGTTATATTCTTGTACATATAGAGCTATATTATAATAGTAGGCTTGCTCATGGGGCGCAATGTTATTCCTATTAGGTTCTCTGAACCATTGCTTAATGATTTTGAAAAACAACAACTCCCAATATAAATTACTTTTAGTAGTCTTAGAATTGTCTTAGAAGAGTCATTTGAATTGTCTCAAAATAACAAAAATTCTAGAATGACATATATGCTACTGTGACTTCATTTCCTCTATCTGATTGCCTTCCACTTGTTCACTTGTAATTCTGTTATGTGCCAAATACAAATATAGTAAACTTCTAATATTTCACAATTTACAGAATGATGACAGAATTTCAAATTATCAGGCATCCCAATGCAGATATTTAGAATGGAAACATAACAAATAAGTTTGAGCCTTTAACCCCTTCCCGCCGCAGCCATTTTCACTTTTGTTTTTTTCCTCCCCACCTTCCAAAAGCCATAACTCTTATTTTTCCATCAATATTGCCGTATGAGGGCTTGTTTTTTGCAGGACGAGTTGTAGATTTTCACAGCACCATTTTTTGTACCATATAACGTAATGGGAAACGAGAAAAAAATTATATGTGGGGTGGAATAGGAAAAAAACAGCAATTCCTCAACCTTTTGGGTGGTTTTGTTTTTATGGCGTTCACCGTACGGGTCAATACGATTACAGCATTACCAAATTTATATGGTTTTCTTTGTTTTACAAGGAAAAAAATTGATTGTTAAAAATGAAATTTGAGTTTTGTCGCCACATTCTGAGAGCCATAACTTTTTTATTATTCTGTCGATTTAGCGGTGTGAGGGCTTATTTTGTTTGTGAGGCGAGCTGTATTTTATATTGGTACCATTTTGGGTTAAGTGAGACTTTTTGATCACTTTTTATTTAATTTTTTGTGGGAGATGAAGGGACCAAAAAACAGCAATTCTGATGTTTTTTATTTTTTACGGCGCTCATCGTGCGGACTAAATAATGATATATTGTAATAGTTCAGACTTTTATCAGTTATGTTAGCTTTTTATTTTTTTTACATTTACTTTACTGTTTTTTACTTGTTCCCCTAGGGGACTTTAACCAGCGATCGTTCCCCCACCCGGCGTATATACGGCTGATGTCAGAAAGGGGTTAATACTTTTGTCTTTATAATGATGCTGTTATGGAATCACTGGTTGAGCAATTCCCAGGGTGGAAGTTTTATGGAATTGATATGTGATGTGAGTGATTCCCTAAAGGCTGCTGGAGACTGTCGGGACTGAGCGTGTAGACAAATCCGCAACCCAAAATCTGTCACAACTTTGAAGCTACTCTATGGTTTTTGCCAGAGCCCACCGCAAGGCAGGATGGTTTTTGCTGCATCAAACCCAGGTTGTTTTAACAGAGTTCAGTGTTGGATAAGGGGTGAAATGCAGGCAATACCAAAACCTGTAACAAGACAGCGAGAGGGTGAACAGAAAGTCAAAATCACAAAGCTAGGGGATGTCAGGAGTAGCAAAGGTCAGTACCAGCTGGGAGCAGAAAGTACAAATCCTTAAGCAAGGAGTAATCCAGAGACAAGCCGAGGTCCAGTTCCAAAAAGTCCAAATAGTTAAAGGTACAGCGTTTAGTCAGAAGATTGATCAAACACATGCAGCAAAGAAACTCACAAGCAAAGAACACAGACGCAACCCAGGTTTAAGTACTCCACCCTTACACCTGATAGGAAGAAAGACAGAGTAAAGGGATAGGCTGAACAACTAAAACCAGAACCGCCCAGAAGCTAGACTAGTAGTCAAGGTAATCTTAAAGTGACGGCCGTTTCCTAACAGGTGCCACAAAAATTCCTTGTGGATTCACACTGGGCAGCTTTTACGCTCTTTTCAAAATCTGTATGCATCAATACTGTAGATAAAAGACATCAAAGAGGAGGGAGGAAGGCGGTGCAGCTGCAGCTTCTTATTCACTGTGTGTGAGATTGCATGCTGTGAGAGGGAGGGAGAAGCAGCAGTAGTGGGATACGTCTGATTGGCTGAGAGCACCTATTTTGGAACCTATTTTAATACTTTATTTTAGTGTCAATTTGCAAATTTAAAGAAAAAAAAACTATAAATGAAAAAATTTATATTTATATTTTTTACTTTGGTACACTTTACTTCTAAGAAAACTGAAAAAGAAAACACATATTTTTCTAGAAATGGTATTAAACAATAGCCCTACGTATCACAAAAAAAAAATTGACACAAGAATTAGAGCCGTTAAACCATTTAAGTAATTTAGGACGAAAAGACTGGTCCAAAAAATTGTGCATCTTGTTCGATAAATGTACCAGAGGCACCAGGGAAAAAAAATGCAGTAGTGTAAACCGTATGCATTAAGACGATGCGATGAGGTTATGTCAAGGTGAGATTTTTTCAAAGCGGCCAATGGAGCATGCAACATATTGTTTTCTGTCAGATTTATACAAAATATGAAATCGGAGGCATACGGAGGTACAGTAAGGTCCATACCCTTGTATGGGTACCATATTATGGCCGTGCGTATAAGCTATAAATTCCTGTTGAAATTTTGGATATAAGAGGTCCCACTTATTCCGGATTAAAGGAATTTTAGCACATAAATGGAGAAAAACACCACTGACCACAAAATTGCTTAAAAAACACCACAAACCAAAACGCACTTGTGGGTAATGTGTTTTATATTTTACTATAGACTTTAATGTAACATATGCTAGCACTAAAAAAAGCACTATAAAAAAACGCTAAGAAAATGCCATTAAAAAACGCCTGTAAAAACGCAGCAAAACGTTGTGTGTGAATCCAGCCCAAGAGGAATTTTACTAAGCGTCCAGCTGTTACATAGTGGTAAATGGGATTTTACAATTTATGCATTTGACTCCCCATTTATGGGAAATTGTAAGCCCCTGTCCCGGAACTGCCTGGAAACACCCACAAAACTTCACAGGAATTGCTTCTCTGGGAGTATATTTGCTTTAGACCTCTCCCCCACTTCTTAGGTCCATTTACGGCAAAAAAAATCCCACAAATATGATGCATATGTCCCTCATTTATCAAAACGTTTCATAAACACTGGCCTTGTTGTCCATGGCAACCAATAAGTGCTCTGCATTCATTTCGTATATTGCTTTAGAAAAATGAAAGCTGTGCTGGGATTGGTTGCTATCGGCAACAAGGACAGTGTTTTAGTCAGAAGTGTTTGATAAATGAGGCCCATTGGGCATAGACAGTCACCCAATTAATCTGTGCCTCCCTGATGCCTCATATAACTTACCATGACAAGCCAAATTGCTTTCAATTACTTCCAGCCGGGCCCAGTTACTGTAATCAAATGTGTGAGAGTCATTGACCCGGCAAATGTAGAAGCTGGCATCATCTACATCCACGGGGCTAAATGTCAGCTCTGATGAATTACCATACGGGACCTGTGGTTTAGGTTATAAAATAAAACAATCAGTCATTACACACCGTCCCTATAAATTATCAGCATCATAAACTCTGTGTATTATGGTCATAAGTCTGGAAAGAACCTAAACATTTTTGGAAGACACTTAGGCTGGGTTCACACGAGCGTGTGCTTTTTGCGCACGCAAAAAACACAGCGTTTTGCCTGCGCAAAAGGCACTTAACAGCTCCGTGTGGCCTCAGCATATGATCATTATGACACTCCGTTTGGATGTTTGTAAACAGAAAAGCACTTGGTGCTTTTCTGTTTTCATTCATCCTTTTCACAGCTGTTGCGCGAATCACGCTGTTCGCATGGAAGTGCTTCCGTGTGACATGCGTGGTTTTCACACACCCATTGACTTCAATGGGTGCCTGATGCGCGAAAAACTGTCAAAGAACGGACATGTCGTGACGTTTACGAAGCGGACCAACGCTGCATAAAAATCACGCACATGTCTGCATGGCCCCATAGACTAATATAGGTCCGTGCACGGACGTATATCCCGTTCGTCTGAATAAGCCCTTAAAGGGGTTGTACCAGAATCCACAATTATCACCGATCCAAAGGATAGCTTATAATTGTCTGATTGCTAAGACCGCACGGATCGTGAGAACATGGGTCCCTAACCCACTGTTCCTGATCACTGCGCAACCGATTCTTGTCAATTCTGGTACATCCCCTTTAAGGTGAATATCCACCCTTGAAGTACATCATTCTGAGCTGATTTAGACTCCACTCCCCTTATTACATATATCTGGTCAACGTACGCTGGAGTACAAAGCGACAAATTTATTAAATTTGGCACATCTTTGGCCCTCCGTGCACCAGAAATTTAAATCTATGCGAGAAGTTAACAATGTTTCTACGCCAATGTTCTTGCGTAGAAATGTCACAGACTATACATCACAAAAATTGCAACTTCTGGGCCATTCCTATCTCTCACTATTTAAAAATGTGGGTGGTGCTTAGCGGAAGGAGCGTTGTCTCCCACGGCCTGACGCATTTACTAGACATTATGCAATAAAATAACAAATTCTAGAAGAAACCTGCGCCAGCACCTGGCTGGCGAAGATTTCATTCAGTGGTGCACGAACAGCCGAGGATGCGATAAATTTATTAAGAGGAGTGTGACTTTTAATAAATTTATTGCATCTTATTACAGCTTGTTTTTTCTTAAGACTGGCGCTGTCTTAATACAACTCCCCTCTGCCTGCTATGAGCTTCATAATTTGCGCAAATTTATCGTGTGAGCGCCCTGCCCCTCCTGCTAAATCTTACCTTTTCTCGGCACTTTTGATAGTGACTAGAAGTGTGAAAAGTTGCAAATTATAGCGCAAATATTTTACACCATAAAAATGTTTTGAAACCTTTGATAAATTTACCTCCATAGAGTTACATGATAACATTCTAGCTGCCTGCAATCACCACTAGAGGGAGCTTTCTGCATACTAAAACTGTATGTAGTAAGCTCCTAAGTGAGCTCCAATTTTATCATTTACAGTGTAGCTAAACGTTTGACAAACGTTTGACAACGTCAGAAGTTTGGATTGGTGGGGGTCCGAGCACTGAGATCCCTACCAATCGTTAGGACGAGGCAGCTGGGGTGCTCGTGTGAGTGCTCAGCCGCTTCATGTCTGTTCGGCATTTTCCGGAAATAAATGTATCGTGTACGGACAATAGAAAGTCTATGAGCCCGTACTCCGATACATTGGCTGAGCGCTCACATGAGTACTTCAGCTGCTTCGTTTTAGCGTTTGGTGGGGGTCCCAGTGCTGCGACCTCCACCAATCCAAACTTCTGACTAGTCATTATGACATGTCAGAAGATTGTCAAACGTTTAGCTACACTTTAAAGGCTATGTCCACCTTCCCAAGCTATTTTTTTTAATGTGTGGTCATTTGACACTTGTTTTTAGCTTTGAAATGCAATATAATGTTATATTTCACAAGACCAGAAGCAGAAGACTAAGTTGAAGAAATATCCGTTGCAGAACTAGCCTGTAAATCAGCACCAAAATTTGCAGCAACATCCGTTTGTATTACATATATAGAACAATAGAATGCACCTCCTTATCCATTTTGAACCACTGGTAGTTAACAATAGGATGTTCAGCGGCTACACAGATGAGCTTGACCATTTGTCCAGACTGAACCGCCATCGACTCTGGGTGTACCACAACTTTTACACCTAAAATACAAATAAAAGACATGTATTCAGGTATGCTGTCATCACAGGAGCTCATTGCTGAATGCAGTTCTAATGTACAAGGCCTCAGCAGGCATAGGTCATTAGCGGATTTAGGGGGGATGGGGTAAATTTTTATTTATTTTTTAAATTGGTCGTTATCTATTGGATTGGCAAGTAATACTCACCTTTCCCCACTCATGACTAGTGTCAAGAACGAGTGAGGCATTGCCCACAGCTGAGGAGGAGCCAGGAGCGATGTATGGTGAGTATCAGTGGCGTAACTACCGCCGTAGCAGCCGTAGCGGCTGCTACGGGGCCCACGGCATGAGGGGGCCCGTGTCGCCGGCACGGGCCCCCCACCATGGCCGGAGGCTCCGCTAGCAGCCGCTATGGCTGCTACAGTGGGATGCCACTGAACACTACGGCAGAGCAGGGAGGTTTCTCCCCGCTCTGCCATTAAGCAAGACATGTACCCCCTATCCACAGGATAGGGGATACATGTGTGATCACTGGCATTGATAGGGAGAACGGGGGACTGAAAGTCCCCTGAAGTTCTCCATCACAAACCTCGGACTTCCGGGGTCTGTGTCGGCAGCTCCATAGAAATGAATGGAGCGCCAGTCGCGCTTGTGCGCATGCGTGACCAGCGCTCCTTTCATTTTCATTGAGCTGCGCAGACGCCGGAAGTCAGAGGGAAAGCCATACAAGCCCCCCCCTGTAGGGAACGCCATACAGGCCCCCCTGTAGGGAACGCCATACAGCCCCCCCTGTAGGGAACGCTATACAGTCCTCCCTCTAGATAACGCCATACAGTCCTCCCTGTAGATAAAGCCATACAGTCCCCCCTGTAGATAACGCCATACAGTCCCCCCTGTAGATAACACCATACAGCCCCCCCTGTAGATAACGCCATACAGACCCCCCTGTAGATAACGCCATTGTAATGGCAGGAAGGAGGTGAAGGGAACAAGTGAGCCCTAATCTACCCACCGCCCTGTCCCTGCCTACTTGCAACGACCCGCCCTAGGCGACGGGGTACAACTTGGCGGCGGTCCCTACGCTGTCTAAGTGCAAGGGAGTACAAACAGGGAACACGCAAGGGAATACAGTAGCCCACGGAACGCCGCGAGGAAAAGGGAGCGGTGAATGAGCCAGTCAGGATCAGGAAGTAGTGGAGTATACAAACGGGAGCACGGAGCAGAAGCAAGCCAGGGGCAGAGCAACGCAGGATAAACGGAACTGAAGCAAGGCAGAAGCACGGCAGAAGCAGGCTGGAGCAAGGCAGCAGTGGGGCCAGGAATCCAAGAAGAATAACAAGCAAGGAGGAAGAGAAAACGGCAGGTATAAATGGACAGGGGGCGGAGCTAACTCTGACTGACCAGGCCGCGATAGGCTCTCCCACTCCTGAGCCTGCCACCCTGATTGGTGGGAGCAGGTGTCAGTCTCAGAGGTCTGGCCTCAGGTGTCGACTGATTAATCCTGGGAGTATACCCAGACGTAGTGCCTGGCAGATCCTTTACAGCCATACAGTCCCCCCTGTTGATAACGCCATACAGCCCCCCCTGTAGATAACGCCATACAGCCCCCCTGTAGATAACGCCATACAGTCCTCCCTGTAGATAACGCCATACAGTCCTCCCTGTAGATAACTCCATACAGTCCCCTCTGTAGATAACACCATACAGCCCCGCCTGTAGATAACGCCATACAGTCCGCCCTGTAGATAACGCCATACAGTCCCCCTCTGTAGATAACGCCATACAGCCCCCTGTAGATAACGCCATACAGTCCCCCTGTAGATAACGCCATACAGTTCCCCTGTAGATAACGCCATACAGCCCCCCTGTAGATAACGGCATACAGTCCTCCCTGTAGATAACGCCATACAGTCCTCCCTGTAGATAGCGCCATACAGCCCCCTGTAGATAACGCCATACAGCCCCCCTGTAGATAACGCCATACAGCCCCCTCTGTAGATAGCGCCATACAGCCCCCTCTGTAGAGAACACCATACAGCCCCCCCTGTAGGGAACGCCATACAGTCCTCCCTGTAGATAACGCCATACAGTTCCCCCTGTAGATAATGCCATACAGCCCCCTGTAGATAACGCCATACAGCCCCCCCTGTAGATAACGCCATACAGTCCTCCCTGTAGATAACGCCATACAGCCCCCTGTAGATAACGGCATACAGCCCCCTGTAGATAACGCCATACAGCCCCCTGTAGATAACGCCATACAGCCCCCTGTAGATAACGCCATACAGCCCCCTGTAGATAACGCCATACAGTCCCCCCTGTAGATAACACCATACAGCCCCCCTGTAGATAACGCCATACAGTCCCCTCTGTAGATAACACCATACAGCCCCGCCAGTAGATAACGCCATACAGTCCGCCCTGTAGATAACGCCATACAGTCCCCCTCTGTAGATAACGCCATACAGCCCCCCTGTAGATAACGCCATACAGTCCCCCTGTAGATAACGCCATACAGTTCCCCTGTAGATAACGCCATACAGCCCCCCTGTAGATAACGCCATACAGTCCTCCCTGTAGATAACGCCATACAGTCCTCCCTGTAGATAGCGCCATACAGCCCCCCTGTAGATAACGCCATACAGCCCCCTCTCTAGATAGCGCCATACAGCCCCCTCTGTAGAGAACGCCATACAGCCCCCCTGTAGGGAACGCCATACAGTCCTCCCTGTAGATAACGCCATACAGTCCCCCCTGTAGATAATGCCATACAGCCCCCTGTAGATAACGCCATACAGCCCCCCCTGTAGATAACGCCATACAGTCCTCCCTGTAGATAACGCCATACAGCCCCCCTGTAGATAACGCCATACAGCCCCCTGTATATAACACCATACAGCCCCCTGTAGATAATGCCATACAGCCCCCTGTAGATAACGCCATACAGCCCCCCTGTAGATAACGCCATACAGTCCTCCCTGTAGATAACGCCATACAGTCCGCCCTGTAGATAACGCCATACAGCCCCCCCTGTAGATAGCGCCATACAGCCCCCCTGTAGATATCTACAAAGGGGGCTGTATGGCGCTATCTACAGGGGGGGGATGTATGGCGCTATCTACAGAGGGGGCTGTATGGCACTATCTACAGAGGGTGCTGTATGGCGTTATCTACAGGGGGGGCTGCATGGCGTTATCTACAGGGGGCTGTATGGCGTTATCTACAGGGGGTGCTGTATGCCGTTATCTACAGGGGGCTGTATGGCGTTATCTACAGGGGGCGTCTGTATGACCCTATCTACAGGGGGGTCTGTATGGCGCTATCTACAGGGGGGCTGTATGGCGCTATCTACAGGGGGGCTGTATGACGCTATCTACAGGGGGGCTGTATGGCGTTATCTACAGGGGGGCTGTAAAAAACACACTATCTGGGGGTGGGGTTGTGTGACACCCAGGGGAGGGGGGGGCCCAGTCAAAAGTTTGCTATGGGGCCCAGTCTTTCCTAGTTACGCCCCTGGTGAGTATACAGAGGGGTCTAGGGTCTGAATTTATGAAGCATCGACAATCTTTTTTGGGCCGATACCACTCATCTTTCTAGTTGTTCTCTACTACTTTCAGCTGGAATATGTACATCCAATGTGAATGTTTTATGCAGAATTCTTGTATGGCCCATTGGCCCTGTCATCATTTATATGCCTTGTGACAGTAATTGCTTATTGACAATAAAATAATTTTACTTCAATATGGCCACCACATCCTATACCCTACTAGATCTAAGTTCCCACTGGATACACCTCTATAGTCTTGTTTTTTCCCCCCACAACTACTCTACTGCCCCATACCAAGATGGCCATGGGCGGTGATAAATGAACGTGATTATGTCACGTCACCTTGAATGCTCCGTGTGGCCATCACACATTACTATTGCAGTATGAACTATCTGGTGCACTCCTACTGCCCCTATCCCCTCTATTCCTCCATAGCACGTGACATCGTGAAGTCACGACATACAATTCGCTTCAGTCCTAACCCACCAAACACTGCACATCGTGATCTCGTGACGTCAGAACATGCACATCTCACATGATCACTACTATTTGAACAATGTGGACAACCATTTTGGCATGCACCCACCATTAGTGACCAAGCGCTGGTCCCCTATTATCCGCTGGTGCGTCAGTAATAATAAAGGCTATGTATACCTTTGAAAAGGATTTTTTATAAAAAAAAATAAAACAGTGTATCAGTGTGCAACTTTCTAAATAATTTTTATTAAAAATTAGTTTAACTTTTTTAGCTGTTATCGATCACTTCTACGTTCATAACTTAGATGTGATCGATAACTGGTTGATACTGCATGTCAGAGACACGCAGGACCCGCTGTCACTAAACCCGTCAGTGCCGATGACCTGACGGATACAAGATTCAGCACTAGATACAGCTGCTCTGTATACAGAATACAAAGCAGCTGTATTTCAAAAAGTAAAACACATTTTTAATAAAAAGTAATTATAAAGTTGTACCAATCACACTGATACACTGTTTTATTTAAAAAAATATATAATTTTTTTTTAAAGGTGTACGTAACCTTTAAGGAATATTTCTAATTGTCTTTATTTTTATACTAGCTGTTTTTTTTATGTAGCACTAACATATTTTGTAGTTCTGCATATTGATTGTGTTTGCCTTACAATTGCTTTATAGTGTGCAGTTAGGAATCCTATATAAACACTATGGTTACTATAGTTTTCATCGAAGTTCCATAGACAGGTGGAGGTTTCCATTAAATAAATACATGTATTGTAGTGTGTCACACAGGAAATCTGCTCCCCCGTGGGCCGTGTATTACTCATGTACAGCAGGCTACAGTGAAAAACACAAGGAAGTGGCCTCACTATGACACATGGAAACCAAATACTGAATGATGAAGAAGAGTTTTTATACTACATGTATATTTTTTTATTTTTACTTCATTTTTTTTTTATACATTTCATAACTCAGTTTGCCACATCCTGGTTTCCAAAAACACTTTGATGCTGATCAAAAACTGGGTCTCATTTATCTTATAGGCCAATAAGAGGCAGTTTAGGATATTTAAGATGACATCTGACTGGTTACTTTTGACTAAAAGGCCAACTTCTCTCTGAGACTGTGTTGATACATGCGTCCAATTGTATTATGATTGGCATTATTCTAGATTTTTTTTCTTTTTAGATACATTTAGGGCAGAAAACACTGGATTGTCCATGGTTTACACTAGAAAACCATTCTGAAAATTGGAGCATCATTCAAGTCTAGATCAATCAGTTAATCAATCATTTAATCAATCAATCAATCAATCAATCAATCAATCAATAAATTACTCAGTGTCCTGTAACATTCAATTGGTTAGCTACGCCTTCTTAGTATATTTACAGAGAAAAAAAACCTTTTAACCGGGCTGTCTGCTTTATACAATCTATTTTTGTAATAGGGGTCCCTGATCATAAGATGATCACAAGATGTCCCTCAGCGATCATCTGTAATCTCTGGGGAACACGGCTGCAAGTGTTCATTTCCCCTGCAGTGCCACCACAGGGGAAATTAAATGCTACATAGTTCCCACTGAAATAAATGGGCTATTCATGTAATTCATGGATGTATCGGGTCCCCCTGAGAGGAGTAAATCTGCTCTGTATAAAAGATAAGGTTCCGGAATAGGGAACCCTCCTCTATTAACTCATTATTCCCTAACAGGGGATTTGAAAATGCGTGTTTTAAACAAGGCAAACCCTTTTACCAATACAGACTTTTTCTTTAGACTTTGAACCAATATGGAGACAATCTGAAGGTTAGAAAGTGCATTGCTGGTGTAGATAGCGCTAATGATCATTCTTAGTATATCTCAATTCATACTATGAAAATGTAAAGGAGTTATCAAATGTCAATGCTTCTACTTGCTGCCTACAGGAAGTGTTCAGGACTCCTTGGGATGTCCTATTGAGGTATTTTCATAAGTGATAGAAAGGTAATGGTTCCCTATGCATGATCCCTGGAAGACTGATCTGCTCTGTATATTACCTATGTCAAGAAACTGGGCCTCCCACCGAATTTTCATTGTTGGCACTTGCCACTGTGTACAATGCCTACATCGAAGCATTAATATTTAGAGTCACATTGCCAGAATGCCAGAATCAGGGATCCTCCGATAGGCCCAGGCTCTGATACAATAATGGACCCCAGAGGTCCAGCAGAAGACAACCCCATTTGGAGCTGACTTTAGAGCCAATCTCTTGCCACAAGGAGCCTTTTCTTATGGGGTCATTTACTAATAACCTATTAGACCCTATTGATGATACGTCCTGTATGTGTAATGATAACAACAAGGATTACAATTTAATTAATAGTGGAAGTGCACATGCTCTGTGTAGATGGAGGGTCCCAGAATTATTTTTTGGGGTGAGCCCGGGGAACCCCTATACGACACTATATAAGCACTAAAGTGATTTATTTTATAGCATTATTTTATTGTGCGATTAACATAAGCACTTTATTGCTCCTTTTTACTCCTTAGTGGCAAAGAGCCCTTTAGGTGCCCTGAACATAAGGGCCCAGAAGTGATTGCACCCTCTAGATACACCACTGCTTATGCCCTATAAAACGTATGCTTTATGTATTGAATTTGTAGATTATTAAGTGAGGAAGAGTGACAATAAAGAAAGAAAAATAAAGTTCAAACCACTCACCCGGGGGACACAGCATCTGGATAGCATTTGACTGGCCAATGTTTTGTAAAAAATCTGCCAGTTCTTTTGCTGTACATCCCTGATCTCCCATCAATCTCAGCAGACTGCGTGCAGGGCTTCCTTCTGGCTCCATCACTTTCAGTGAACACTGATGAAGCTCCAAGGAACTAAAGACAAAATGTTTACAAATTATTACATTTTGATGATATTAGGTGATGAATCAGTTTGTATATGTTACATAGAGAGAGAAAAACTTGAGTCAATCACCTTTAAATCTAGCTATTAGGTCTAGAGCAAAATACCAACATCCCATACTCTACCTCTATCCTCAAGCCTGCACAATCGTGACCAATTTTACATCTTACATTTTACAACTTGGTGACCCACAAGGGCAGTCAGATAAATTACCTGGATCGAATTACTTCCATATGTTCTTTTTCCTCCCTATATTGTAAGTGGAAATCCTTTTTGTCCACATGCAAATGGTGTCCACTAACCAAATCTTTACATTGATTATGGGCGTATACATACATCTGAAGAAGTTCTTCTCTATAGCCCCTTTTACACTGGGCGATTATCGGGCAGACTAGTGTTTATAGAACACTCGTTCTCGATAATTGCCCAGGGCAATTATCATCTGCTCGATAATTGCCCTGGGCTCGATCATTTGCTGGTCGTATCATTTTAAAAAGTAAAATATCATTGTCGTCGGCAGCACATTTCGCTGTGTAAACAGGGAGATGCGCTGCTGACATGATAATAACGTATGGGGACGAGCGAACGGAGTAACGAGTGCTCGTCACCGTACATAGCTACGTGTGACAGGAGCAAAGAAGCGCCGATCAATGATGTCTTGTTGATCGGCGCTCGCTGCACCAGCCGAATATCGACAGGTGTAAAAGGCAATTACGCCATCTAGAGACCTTCTATCCCTTTTATTGCACTCCCTTGAACGCGCTCTATCTCTTACATATCCTCCTTAGATTGTGATGCCCCAAACTGTACTCTTTTCAAAATATATATATACTGTATGCACATAACAAGTGACTTCTTTAGGGTCAACATTATCTGGGCCAGGACAAGGGTTCAACGGAGTAGGGCAACAATTTGTAGATTTTAAAAAAGAATAATGTTTTGCCTTCAAAAACTCCTGCCTTGGGCAGCAAGACGGCTTTGTGCAACATTCTATTTGCCTTAGCTTCTGCTGCTTGGCATTGAGTTTTGCTGATTGTCTTGCTGCTAACTGTTATACCTTAGGCTGGGTTCACACGAGCACATTAACGTCCGTAATGGACGGACGTATTTCAGCCGGAAGTCCCGGACCGAACTCAGTGCAGGGAGCCGGGCTCCTAGCATCGTAGTTATGTACGACGCTAGGAGTCCCTGCCTCTCCGTGGAACTACTGTCCCGTACTGAAAACATGATTACAGTACGGGACAGTTGTCCTGCAGAGAGGCAGGGACTCCTAGCGTCGTACATAACTATGATGCTAGGAGCCCGGCTCCCTGCACGGAGTTCGGTCCGGGACTTCCGGCCGAAATACGTCCGTCCATTACGGACGTTAATGTGCTCGTGTGAACCCAGCCTAAGACTTTCCAAAGCCCTCCTACTCTGTTTTCTCTACTTGTATGCAATTTAATATATATATATATATATATATATATATATATATATATATATATATATGTGCATAATTATTGTCATCTGCACTTCATGTTTTACTACATGTGTGGGAGGAATGGGCGAATGGCGTTCTCTTAACCCTTTGAAGGAGACTCAAGATAGGAAAAAAAATCATGGTATAAATTTTCAGACCATAGTAAATGGTTTCTTAGGTCACATCTTGAGACACAGTCCCTAATGCTAAATTTACTGATTACCAATATATAAGCAGCAAATTACAAAGCGTGTGCATACCCAAAATAAACAATTTTGGAAAAATATAACACTTTATTATTTAGTGCAAAAGTTGTATATCAATCGGATAACATTTTTAAAATCAATTAAAAAAACAAAAATTTTCAAAGGGATTACTACAGTAATGTAATCATTTAAAAAATTTGTGAACCCGGTTTTATTTATTTTTTACAGCTTAGCATGTAATATGACTTTAAGGACAATAATTACTGACACCGGATTATATTCGTTTTGTCTTTACTGAACAGGCAAAATATAACTGGTGCTCGGTAAACAATACAGTCTCTGCTTTTATCCGGCACTTCAATATAACACAGTCTCTTATAATCCGTAATGATTAAAATATGTTCTCTTTATCCGGTGCCTTAGGATAATAAAGTCTCTTAGCTTCCAGGTTTAGTGTAATGTGATCTTTGAGGTCCGGCAATGTAATACAATGCACTCTCTGATGATCCGGCACTTAATGGCTCTATGTTACCTTATGCTCAAAATGGCGTCTTCAGCTTCTTGCTCTAAACACTCTCTTCTTAACTTGAGCCGGATCTCCTTAACTTGGAACTCCAGTAAATGCGTGTCTGATACTTCACATTACTTATGCTCTGCTGCTGGCCAGAATGCTCTTTATCTTTTACAGTTATCTGAGTCACAATGTCTTCCTTACTTGCTACAGCTCTCTCAGTCCAGTCTCTGTCTCTTCCTGTCCAGCGCTTCTCAGACCTCTCTCCAGACACTTCCTCACTAGACCTCTCTTGTATATCACTCCACACACTAAACACTGTCGATGTACTAACCTCACAGCGCCCTCTAGTGGCCGGCCACAACCTCCCATTTCTCAATGCCATACAATCCTTTTGCTGGGTTACATCTTTTCCCCCAGGTTTATCAGTTGCCGTCCCGGCAACTTGCTGTGGCGTCACAAATCCTTCAAACCTAGAAGGAAGTCTTCCAAAATTGGATCGCTGAGAATGACGTACCTGTGACAACTCTTCTTCCACAGGAGTAACATTCTCTTCTTGTACTTCACTGGTACTTTCTTGTCTCTCTGGTACTTGAACCGGCGGACTCCACCAACCTTCATCTACGGGAACGGGTGTTGCAACAGGAGGATCTCTAGTGTTTGCTTCTGGTTCACGACTTATAAATGTGCAGGGTCTCAGCATATTTCTGTGTACGGTTTTCAAAGGGCCACTACTACCCTCCGGCTTGATCACAAATACAGGAATATATGGATTGGGCTGACGCACCACCTCATACGCCAAGGTTTCCCACTTCCATTGCAGCTTTCCTGCTCTTCTTGCACCCTGGTTTCGCACGATTACTCTATCACCCACTTGCAAAGGTAGTTCCTTCAATTTCTGATTTACTGTAAGATCATGAGGCCCCAGTCTCTGCGCCACTAAATTATACATTTCTTGTACCTTGCGTCGATGACCCCACATCCAGGTCTGCGGAATCCACTCTTCTTGTTCTTCCGGGATAGGCATCATTAAATTTAGGGGACATCGTCCATTTCTTCCGAACATTAACAGAAAAGGAGAATATCCAGTAGTGGCATGTACAGTGTTATTATAGATCCAGATTAATTCTGCAATGTAGTCAGGCCATCTCTCTTTTTTTTTGTTTCTCCAGTGTTCGCAACAACTGCAATATGGTCCGATTCACCCTTTCACAGGCCCCGTTCCCTTGAGGGTGATACGGGGTCGTGCGGGTCTTTTTAATCTGGTACAATCTGCATAATTCTTCCATTACTCGCCCCTCAAAACAAGCTCCTTGATCAGAGTGAAGCTGTGAAGGACATCCATAGGGTAAGATGAAATGAGTCCACAATCCCTGTGCCGCAGATTCACCCGTTTGATCTCTGGTAGGTACGGCCACTGTGAATTTGGTGAAGTGGTCTATCACAACCAGTAAATATCTGTACCCTTGTAAAGACTCATCTACTGTCAAATAGTCCATCATGACCAACTGTAATGGATAATGCGTCTGTATATGCCCCACCGGAGCTTGTTGTTCAGCCGCTCTGGCCAGGGTGCAATTTCTACAGTTCTGACACACTTTCTGTGCCACTGCAAACAGCAAAGGATGATAGTAGAATTGTTGCAACCAACGGAAAGTCTTTTCAGGACCATAATGCCCCTTTTTCTCATGCATCCACTTAACCGTACTTTCTAACTCTCGCTCCGGCAACACAGCTTGCCAGACGGGTCCTTCCATGGTCGGTAGGAATACTCGGCGGTACAATATCCCTTGTTTTACTGCCAATCTATCTCGTTGGCGATATATTCTCTGTCCCACTCCAGACAATCGCAATCGCTCTCGTTGATTGGGTCGGTATCTCTCTAGCACCCATCTTCTTACAGTCCGAATTTGAATATCTTGCAACTGCTGTTTCTTCCATTCTTCAGCAGTCCATTGATCGATGGTTTCTCTTATGGGCTCCACAGTATGCACCGGAGCACTTTGAATATTCTCACCTGGCATCTGATCATGTACTTCATTGGCAAGGAAATTAGGAGTCTCTGTTTCCTCTAACTCCTCTTCAGTCAGTCCTTCAGGCAAATCTACTGGATTACGGGACAGGGCATCTGCATTCCCATTAGCTCGTCCTGGGCGGTACTTCACAGTAAATTTAAATTTGCTAAGTCGTGCTCGCCAACGTTGCTCCATAGCACCCAATTTGGCCGAGTCTAAATGAACCAATGGATTATTGTCAGTCCATAACACACACTCTGCGCCCAGCAAGATATCTGCAAATCGCTCGGTCACCGCCCATACGACTGCCAAAAGTTCCAACCGGAATGAGCTATAGTTGTCCGGATTCTTTTCCCCATCTCTCAGCGTCCGACTGGCATAAGCAATGACACGTTCCCGTCCATTCTGCACTTGAGAAAGAACAGCTCCTAATCCTTTTAAACTTCCATCGGTACACAAAACAAATGGTAGAGAGTAATCTGCATACGCCAAGACAGGAGCACCAGTTAGTCGTCTTTTTAACTCTTGGAAGGCTTGTTCAGCCTCTATTCCCCAAGTGATACTTCTCTTATGATCGACTCCCGGTTTGGTTCCATTCAGTAACACATATAGGGGAGCAGCCACCTTAGCAAAATTCTGTATGAACCGTCTGTAATATCCAATCAGTCCTAGGAAACTTCTAAGCTCTGTTACTGTCTTTGGTACCGGCCATTGTTGCACGGCTCGTACTTTGGCATCCATTTGTTGTACACCGTCTCTAGTAACCACGTGTCCCAGGTACTCAATTCTTTCTTTAAACAAGTGACATTTGCCCGGTTTTAGTTTTAGACCATGTTCTTCGATACGCGTAAGTACCACTTTCAATCTTTCCAAATGTTCTGTGAAAGTGGCTGAGAAGATAATGATGTCATCTAGGTAGATGAGCAAACATTCAAAGTTTAAATCTCCCAAACAAACTTCCATCAAGCGCTGAAATGTAGCTGGTGCATTGGTTAGACCGAACGGCATTCTCAAAAATTCGTATAACCCCATAGGGGTGATGAATGCAGTCTTTTCTCGATCTTCTTCTGCAACTGGTACTTGCCAGTACCCACTGGCCAAATCCAGGGTAGAGAAGTATTTGGCCTTACCCAAAGCCAGCAAAGAGTCTTCTATTCGTGGTAAAGGGTATGCATCTCTGACGGTGCAGGCATTCAATCGCCGGTAATCTACACAGAACCGCAAGCTTCCATCTTTCTTCTTTACTAATACTATGGGAGAAGCCCATGGACTTTTACTGGGTCGGATAACATGACTGTCTAGCATGCGTTTTAGCAACACTTTGGCTTCTTGATAAAAAGCGGGCGGAATGGTACGGTATCGTTCTCGTACCGGGTGAGCATTTCCCGTATGTATTTCATGTTCTAAAGTTGTTGTCAACCCAAAGTCTGCTTCATTCTTGGAAAAAGCCTTGGAGTGCTCTCCTAACACTCCCGCCACTTCATCTATTTGTCTGGTAGTCAAATCCGTTCCTTCTAAAGGTATTTGCTCCAGTAATCGCCTCCCAATGGTGTCATTAGCTTGAGTGGTGGCTCGACACACTGTAACCACAGCTACACTTTCACAAGGATAACTCACTTGCCAATCTGAACGGCTTTCCACTTGTTCCTCCCTCACCGGAAACACTTCAGCTACTAGTTCCCGGGGAAATAAGGTTACATTTTGTTTCGTGATATTAACCACTCGTAATAATACTTGTCCAGCCTGCACCTTGCATATCGACCGGGCCACGGCTACTCCTTCTTTCTGCAGAGCTGATTCAATTAACACAGTGGTGCCCTTTAACACTTTATTAGTACCCACTGGCAAGGGTAACAACATTTCATGGCCTGCTGGTACTTGTATACTTCGAGAGGCTGGTATCTTAACCAGTCCTACCCTTCCAGGCCAATTTAACAGTTCTCCATTAATGCGACAATGTTTTAAAGTGCGCTGTAAAGCCATTTGAGAAGGTCGTTGAGTGGGTATTTGTTTCCAGTATTTTGGGCCCAGCTCTTGTGACATTACTCCATCTAAGTCCCGCAATATATTCATTCCTAGAATCACGGGAATTTCAGAGTCCATAGCTTTTTCTACTATGATAACCCCCTTTTTGTTCAAATCACGATTCCATATTGAAATGTCCATTTGTATAACTCCCAGGATAGGGATAGGTAAACTATTAGCTGCCTTGAGTCTTATCCAAGTGTCACTCTTCTCACATAACAAGGAAGGGAAATAAGTTTCAAACACAACTTTATCCATAGTGGTCACTTGAGATCCAGTATCGATTAAACATGACAACTCAACGCCATTGAATTTTGCTACGACGACGGGACATTCCCCCACTATATCTGTAGCATCTAACGCAGGGCATGTATCCGTGGACTCCCCTGTAGTTTGCCCCTCAACTACAGGTCGTTCTAGTTTAAATTCCTGCGATTGCTCTGATAGTGAGAACGCATGCAATTTCTAGCAATGTGTCCGGCTCGGCCACAATTATAGCAGATGGTAGGGTCTGGAGCATTCCTACCTTGATTCCTCCTATCTGCAAACGACTGTCTCTCTTGTGAGTATCGAACTGGAGTTCCAGGGTCAGGCTTATTAGTAATAGCGGCTTTCAACTCTCTCATGGCACCTTCCAATGACTCCATCCTTGCCTCCATGTCGGGGTTCTTCTTGGTTACAATTTCTGCTTGCCTGACCACCGTATCAGTGCTGGCCGATTCCTCTTTTTCCAATGCGATAGCTTCCGTCAATAATTGATGAATCGTCATATCTGGTTCTTTCTTTAACTTTTCCTTCAGAGTTCTCCTTAACGGTGGATTCTTGAGACCTATTACAAACTGATCCCGCAATACTACGTGTACATTGGTAAAGGACCCGGCTGATTGTTCTTCTTTACGTTGCAACATTGCCATTATTTCCTGTAATCCATTTGCAAACTGCGCCAGTGTCTCTTCTTCTTTCTGCTGGCGGGCAAAGAATCGCTTCCTTATCATGCCCTCAGAGGACGTATCCCCATACACATCATCTAATAGCTGCCGAATTTGTTCGAAGGTTTGTCGGTGTCGTGCTGGCTGTAACAAAACGGTTTTCCTAGCTTCTCCTTCTAAGGTACTTAGCGCCAATTCTACTTTTAAATGTGGAGCGACATTACAGAGCCGTGCCGCTCCTTCCAGCCGTTCACTCCAATCTTCCAACAATAGATCAGATCCATTAAACTTTGGCAAATGATTTAAGAGGGCTCCCACCGGTATCATTGGATGGGTCACACTGGATGATAATGTTGTCTCGTCCATTGTATCTGCATCCATCCTGCCGACTACGCCAAGTTGTAATATGACTTTAAGGACAATAATTACTGACACCGGGATTATATTCGTTTTGTCTTTACTGAACATGCAAAAAATATGACAACAGTCAAAAACTTGAGCTCTAGGCAAAATATAACTGGTGCTCGGTAAACAATACAGTCTCTGCTTTTATCCGGCACTTCAATATAACACAGTCTCTTATAATCCGTAATGATTAAAATATGTTCTCCTTATCCGGTGCCTTAGGATAATAAAGTCTCTTAGCTTCCAGGTTTAGTGTAATGTGATCTTTGAGGTCCGGCAATGTAATACAATGCACTCTCTGATGATCCGGCACTTAATGGCTCTATGTTACCTTATGCTCAAAATGGCGTCTTCAGCTTCTTGCTCTAAACACTCTCTTCTTAACTTCAGCCGGATCTCCTTAACTTGGAACTCCAGTAAATGCGTGTCTGATACTTCACATTACTTATGCTCTGCTGCTGGCCAGAATGCTCTTTATCTTTTACAGTTATCTGAGTCACAATGTCTTCCTTACTTGCTACAGCTCTCTCAGTCCAGTCTCTGTCTCTTCCTGTCCAGCGCTTCTCAGACCTCTCTCCAGACACTTCCTCACTAGACCTCTCTTGTATATCACTCCACACACTAAACACTGTCGATGTACTAACCTCACAGCGCCCTCTAGTGGCCGGCCACAACCTCCCATTTCTCAATGCCATACAATCCTTTTGCTGGGTTACAAGCAGAATAGGACTACTTAAAGAGGACCTGCCACTAGGTCATATAAGTTGAACTGGTTAACCGACCTGAAGAAGGCTGTCTCCCTGATTCCAGCGCTGTTTTTTTTTTCACAGACCTCCAATTCCTGAGATTTGGCCACTTTTGTGTTGGTTTCTTGTATGCTAATTTGCTGTAGTTAGCCTACAGGGCCTGAACTACCCTCGAGCTGCCTATTACTGATTGGTCAGCATCAGAGGCAGGGAAGCTAGCTCCGACCTCATTGGCTAACTATAGCAAATTAGCATATAGGGAGCCAAATCAACAGTGGGCCATATGTCTGGAACAGGGGGTTCCAGGAAAAAAAAGAAAAACAGCACTGTAATCAGGGAGGCAGCGCTATTCAGGTCAATAAACCAGTTCAACTTATATGACCTAGTAGCAGGTTCTCTTTCGGGATTGAATTTAGGTGGAAATGCTCTTCAAATTTGGAATTTAGCCTTATGACCCATGAAACCACAAATTGGGGAACAGGGAGTATGCAGCTCTATATATAACCCCCTTGATGCACTTTACTAGAAAGCAGCGTCTACTCAACAATAAATTTGCTTTTCCTTCATTCGGTTACTGACAGGTGCCATTTGTAGCCATGCCCTGAACATAAAAGACAATGAAGACAGTGCTTCCGTCTATTTTAATAAAAGAGAAGTACAGGGTGGGCCATTTATATGGATACACCTAAATAAAATGGGAATGGTTGGTGATATTAACTTCCTGTTTGTGGCACATTAGTATATGGGAGGCGGGAAACTTTTCAAGCTGGGTGTTGACCATGGCGGCCATTTTGTATCCAACTTTTCAATGGGAAGAGGGTCATGTGACACATCAAACTTATCGAGAATTTCACAAGAAAAACAATGGTGTGCTTGGTTTTAACGTTACTTTATTCTTTCATGAGTTATTTACAAGCTGCTCTTTGTTTACAGCCATTGACATGTCGCAGAGGTTAACACGTGAGGAGCGGATAGAAATTGTGTTGATGTCTGGTGAACGCAGTACCTGGGTCATTGCAGCAGATTTCAATTCAAGACACCCTACGAGAACACCCATCTCCCATGCTACAGTTTGCAAACTGCTTGCCAAGTTTCGTGAAACTGGTTCAGTGTGTGATTTTCCCAAATGTGGACGCATGAAAACTGTCACTAATGAAGAAACATCAGTGTAAAGGATCTGCCAGGCACAGCTTCGGGGTTAACGCCCATAGATAATTAGTCTGCACCTGCTTCTATGTCTGTGAGACTGACTCCATCTTCCACCACTCGGGGTGGCAGGCTTAGGAGTGGGAGAACCTATCACAGCCTGGCCAGACGGAGCTAGCTCCCACCCTCTGTCTATTTATACCTGCCTTTCCTGTTCCTCCTTTGCTTGTGATTCTTCTCGTTTGGTTTCCTGGCCCTGCTGCAGCTTCTTGTACCATTGTCCTTGCTTCATATTGACCCCGGCTTGCTGACTACTCTCCTGCTCTGCGTTTGGTACCTCGTACACTCCTGTTTGACTCGGCTTGTTTACTACTCTTCTGCTCTGCGTTTGGCACCTCGTACTCTCCTGGTTTGACTCGGCTTGTTCACTTCTCTTGTTGCTCACGGTTTTGCCGTGGGCAACTGCCCCTCTCTCCCCCTAGCTCTGTGTACCCTTGTCTGTTTGTCTGTCGTGCACTTATTGAGCGTAGGGACCGTCGCCCAGTTGTTCCCCGTCGCCTAGGGCGGGTCGTTGCAAGTAGGCAGGGACTGAGTGGTGGGTAGATTAGGGCTCACTTGTCTGTCTCCCCACCCCCGTCATTACAATCAGTGGCTGTCCTAGCTTCATTCAGCAAGAGCCCACAGCGTAGCACTCGCCGCATGTCACTGGAGAGTGGCATCAGTCGAACATCCCTTCGGCGGATATTAGCTACTCACAAATGGCACCCTTACAAACTCCAGCTGCTGCAGCATCTCAACGAGGTTGACCCAGATCGGCGCACTGAATTTGCAGAATGGGCAAAACAAAAATTGGAACAGGACCCTCAGTTTACACAGAACATTTTGTTCAGTGATGAGGCAAACTTTTATGTGAATGGTGAAGTTAACAAACAAAACCACCGCTATTGGTCTGACACTAACCCACATTGGATAGATCCCTCCAAGATTGTTGGAACACAAAAATTGATGGTATGGTGTGGTATATGGGGTACAAAGATAGTGGGGCCATTCTTCATCAATGGAAACCTCAAGGCCACGGGATATCTGAAATTGCTATATGATGATGTGTTTCCCTCATTATGCACTGAAGATGGCACGTTCCCTGAGTTTTTCCAGCAAGATGATGCACCACCACATTATGGGTGTCAGGTGCGAGCATTCCTAGATGAACAGTTTCCTGGAAAGTGGATTGGTCGTCGTGGGCCAGTTGAATGGCCCCCTAGGTCTCCCGATCTGACCCCCTTAGACTTTTATCTTTGGGGTCATCTGAAGGCAATTGTCTATGCTGTGAAGATACGAGATGTGCAGCAACTGAAACTACGGATACTGGAAGCCTGTGCTAGCATTTCTTCTGCGGTGTTGCTATCAGTGTGTGAAGAGTGGGAGAAGAGGGTTGCATTGACAATCCAACACAATGGGCAGCACTTTGAACACATTTTATAAGTGGTCAGAAACTTGTAAATAACTCATGAAAGAATAAAGTAACGTTAAAACCAAGCACACCATTGTTTTTCTTGTGAAATTCTCAATAAGTTTGATGTGTCACATGACCCTCTTCCCATTGAAAAAACGAAAGTTGGATACAAAATGGCCAACTTCAAAATGGCCGCCATGGTCAACACCCAGCTTGAAAAGTTTCCCCCCTCCCATATACTAATGTGACACAAACAGGAAGTTAATATCACCAACCATTCCCATTTTATTTAGGTGTATCCATATAAATGGCCCACCCTGTAGTAACATTTATTTGAGAGTAATAGACCACAAAATCTGCAGATATCTGAATGCCTGCACAAGAATGTTTACTGTATCTTCCTGCTGGTTATTTTTCTATACATACCATAAATCTACTGTAGTTATTATGACTATACAAGAGACAGTAGTGGTTTAAAGAAAACCTTTCACCTGCCCATACTGGTGCAGCTGAGTGCAGCATGTAATAGTGAGGGCTTCACAAACGCTGTCTCACTTGAAATAATTTTTCTATCTTCCTCCGTTATTTACATATCGGTGCCGTTATAATTGGCGCCCGATATGTAAATAAGCCCCTGAACTGTCATTGGGGCGTTTCTATCTAACTAAATGGCAAGGGGGCGTGATCGCTTCACTCTGACATTGTCCAATCAGCTACGGACAGTCTCAGGGTGGCTTGCGCTGTGTTCCCACCCGCAGGGAGCGCTCTCTGCAGAACCACCAGTCTGTGTATGTTCTCGCGGGAGGGAACACAGTGCAAGCCACCCTGACAATGTCCGTAGCTGATTCGACAGTGTCAGAGTGAAGAGAATACGCCCCCTTGCCATTTAGTTAGAAACGCCCCATTGACAGTTCAGGGGCTTATTTACATATCAAGCACCAAATATAACGGCACCGATATGTAAATAACGGATGAAGATAGGAAAAAAATGTAAAGTAAGACAGTGTTTGTGAAGCCTTGCCTATTACATGCTGCACTCAGCGGCACATGTATGGGTAGGTGAAAAGTTCTCTTTAAGTACTGCAAGGCCTCCTTGTCCCTTCTGTGCTCTCATCTTAAAGGGTATCCAGTAAATAAAGCTTAAAGGTGTTCTGCGGACATTTTATATTGATGGCCTATCCTTAAAATAGGTCATCAATATCAGATCGGTGGTCGCCCGACTCCCGGCACCCCTGCTGATCAGCTGACCGAAGAGGCAACAGTAACAAAAGCTGCGTCCTCTTCAAATAGTTGCCAACATTTGAATTTTTTTTTCCAGGGATATTTAGGGTGTGGCATCTAGGGTGGTTTTGTCGTATGGGGTCTGGTTCACCTGGTGGGTGTGGCTAGTGGGACATGGCTTCCCTGAATTTCTGCATACAAAAAAAACTAACAAAATGGCTTCACTAGTTTGGCTGACAACTACTATGGTGGCCGGTATCTCTCTGGTATATACTCCCCCTGTAGATAGTGCCACATACTCCCCATGTAGATAGTGTCACATACTCCCCCTGTAGATAGTGTCACATACTCCCCCTGTAGATAGTGCCACATACTCCCCCTGTAGATAGTGCCACATACCTCCTTCTGTAGATAGTGCCACATACTCCACCAGTAGATGACCCCCCGTCCCTGTAGATAGAGCCATTGTGGCTCCCTCTATGAGCGGAATCCCTGTCCAGGCGTTGGCAATGCTCTGGCCAGGGATTCCGCTGCAGATGATGACACACATCCCCCTGTAGATGATGCCACACACACCCCCTGTAGATGATGCCACACTCAGCCCCCCTGTAGATAGTGCCACATATCCCCCCTGTATATAGTGCCACATACTCCCCTATATATAGTGCCACACACTGCCCCTGTAGATAGTGCCACATAGACACCCTGTAGATAGAGCCATTGTTGCTCACTCTATGTGCGGAATCCCCGGCCAGGCATCGGCAACGCTTTGGCTGGGGATTCCAGCGCTACAGGAAGAGCCTCTGACTTCATTGTCCATATATGGACAGTGACGTCGTCAATGGCTCCCTCTATGAGCGGAATCCCCGGCCAGTCGTCGGCAATGCTCTGGCTGGTGATTCTGCTGCAGGAGGTACCCCTTATATGACCTTATATGGACAGTGAAGTCATGGGCTACTCCTGGAGCACCAGAATCCTCGGCCAAACCGCTGCTGATTCCCTGGCCGGGAATTCCGCATATAGGGAAAGCCCTGACTTCACTGTCCATATACGGGTTAGTCTGAGAATAATAAACCTTCTACTTCCAAATTACAAAACTTTCTACAGTTAAAATTGACATAAAAATTGGGAAATTTTTTAGTACATACTTTGCTTTTCTCACTAGGTTTAAGTAACATGATATTTTTGTCCTTTGATGCCTACAGCTAAATTCAGAATTCTGCTTATTTTCTTTAACCAGAGAGCAATGCATTGTGGGAGCTCAGGTGATGGTTACGCAGCTAGACATAAGCTGTTAAAGGACTTCTCTCATGAAGACAACCCCTGTACATATGCCCTATTAGGGCATATGGACGTCATAGAGGGGGGTTCCACCTGGGACCCCCTATTTGCCAGAACGGAGAGCTGATCTGTAAGACTGACTCCTGTTCTGACTGACTTAAACTGTCAATGTATTAGGCGCTGTTTACATAATGTTTTTGCTTACCTTGAGCTTTCCCGACATACATGTTAAACGTGCCCATAGGGCTCCATTGTCAAACAAAGGGCAAAAGAGTGTCCTTTTGGTCTGCGTCTGGCTGGTATATGTTAGTATACCGAAAAAAAGATACAAAATTGCTTTGTAGAGTCCAGTAACAGAACATATAAGTTAAGCGTGTACATATTTTTGAAACATGGGAGCCTATGTGTGATGGATGCCATTGTATGGCTTTCGTCACAGGCATTTGTTAAACGTATACATCATGGGCTTTTCAATAGCTTTTCATGAAGTATCCAATAAACGGATGTCAGTATAGTCTATATGTGACGGATGCTTTAAATGAATACCTAACAGTGGCATCCATCATGAAAAGGGTCATAAGAGATTATAACTTATCCATTAAATGAATGCCATTATAGCCTATTGGTGACAGATGCCACTGTTAGGCATCCGTCACAGCCTGCGTTTAACATATTCGTCAGAAGCTTATCTCTGCATTTACCGGAAATGTAAGCCAAAAAGAATCGATGTGAATATAGCCTTATGGACGACGATCCTTCTGAATGGCCATGTTATACTACATTAGCATCTCTGTGGTGAACAGCTCATTGCCACGGGTGTCCGAACTAAATAAAGCAACCCCTTTCAGTCACATGTCTGACAGCAAGGTGGGGCTAAACTGCTGTCTGTTCTCAAGGCAACCAGCACAATTTTGACAGCACTAGTATTCGTTAAAGGAGAAAATACAATGAAGCAAACTCCAAATCTTTAAAGTAATACGACAGCGTTTACTCAATTTTATACAACGTTAAAAGTGAAATTACTCTTTAAGCTATGTGTTGAAGAACTTAATGACACAATTTTGCCAGTCTGACACCACAGTTATAAATTTAAGTAACGTTTCGAGCTCTTCCTCACTGTAGGTTCAGAACAGGTCATTTCCTTCCTCTTTTTGTTACATGGCAAATGTAAATCTATATCCCTTACTGGAACCAAAACCCTAACTAGTTGGCTCTACATGATCATGGACGCATTAAAGAGACCCGAACATTGCAGTCTGTCTCCATTTGCAGTGCAATCTATTGTTTTCTGTTATCAGCCTGGGGCATGGGCATAATTATTTTTCAAGATATGGAGCTCCATGGGAAAGTTAGTAGTGAGCTCCTGCCTTGATGACAGTTAGGCTGTGTTCACATCACCGTTGCCCTTCCCTTTGAGGGGTTCCGCCAAAGGTTTCTGTCGGATTAACCCCTCAACGGAAATGCAAACCATAACCTAAGCTTCCGTTTGCATCACCATTGATACCAATGGTGACGGAAACGTTGCTAAAGGTTTCCGTTTGTCACCGTTGTGACAGGGTTCCGTCGTTTTTGACGGAATCAGTAGCGCAGTCTACTGCGCTATTGATTCTGCCAAAACAACAGAACCTCCCAGAGACCTCCCAGTCTCTCTCTATGTAAATGGTGTACGCACAGATAATACTGCCACCCTTTCTCTTCCTGTAAATAATGTAGATAAAGATAGTACTGCCTCCTTGTCTCTCTCTGGAAATTATGTAAGTACAGATAATACTCACTCCTTGTCTCTCTCTGAAATTTATGTAGCTACAGATAGTACTGTATCATTCTCTTTTCCTGTAAATGATGTAGGTACAGATAGTATTGCCTCCCAGTGTCTCTCTTTGTAAATGGTGTAGGTACAGATAATAGTGCCACCCTCTCTCTCCCTGTAAATAATTTAGAAACAGATACTACTGCATCCCTGTCTCTCTCTGGAAATGATGTAGCTACAGATAGTACTGCCTCATTGTCTTTTCCTGTAAATAATGTAGGTACAGATAGTAATGGCTCCCTGTCTTCCCCTGTTAATAATAAAGGCACAGATATTATTGCCTCCCTGTCTCTCGATAAATCATGTAGATACAAATTGTACTGCTCCTTTTCTTTTTACTGAAAGGAGAATAAATACTGCCACACAGTACCTAAATGATAATGTGATACATTGAATATAAGCAGTTCCATATGGTCCTCGAATATTACCAACAATGAGTTTTTAAATGATAGCTGGCGACATGGCGCAGATAGAGTAGACCATAGTTATTTGAGGCCTATTAATGGTACAGGCCCTTGGACAATAGGCTCTTTTGCCCATTCTTTAATTCTTACCTGTGTCGGCAGTCTTATTGATCCTTCTCCCATTCACACAGCACAAAGCAATAAAGCTAGGTGTAGAATCATGGGTAGTTGTGCAACGCTGCTATTTTTAGTCAAATCTTATATTTGCATATGGCAAATTCACAATAGGCTCCATTAATCATGTCCTCTAATATCTTATCCTCTCCTCATTGACACACAAATTGGAAAATTCCCAATTCAATTCCAGCTCTTTGTAGGATTATCTTAAGCTCTTTTAATAATACAATTTTATTTCTAACATTGTTCCTTAAGGAATAGGGAAAACCCATTGTAATGCTCTAGATGGTCAGGTGTATCAAGACACCTGAACATCACCTCTACATCTTGTTTAATGTCTCACTCCCAAACCACGGACCACTCATCTTGGAAAATCACTAAATGTAACATGACTGCTGGAATTCATGTCCTTCAGGCCCCAAGGGCATCGAAGTTGGGTGATGACGCCTGACATACACTCAGCTTTCCAACTCATTCCAGAGGTGATTAAGGAGATTACGGGCCCTGCACTGTCAAGTTCTTCCACATTAGAGTGAACAAACCATATCTATGGAATGGTCTTTGTGCTTGGGGACATCCAAAGAGATAAGGATCTACCCCAAACTGTTGCCACTAAGTTTACTGGTCACATGCATAATATAAAAGTCTGCTGAACCTCCCAATTTTGGTGAAATTGGCCAGTGTGGACCCACTGTTTTGCCAACACATTTAGCGTGGGGCTAAAATGGGGAGCAGAGTCTTAGTGATAACTAAATAACTAGGTGTTCACTCTGTAACCCTTACGGAGATGTGGACTTGGCTGCTAATATGGCCAGGTCGCTACCCCCAGAGTAGTCTCCATTGGCAACAGTCGATGCTAACAGGCGAGGTACAGCAGGCAAGATGCAGGGTCTGGTATTAGCGTCAGTCAGGGCAGGGGGCAGGCGGCAGACGTTATCTCACGATTAGCACAGCCAGAGGTCAGGGCCGGCTGCAGACGGTTATCATGGTCTACATGCGAATGGTCAAGGCAGGCAGCAGTCAGGTGAGGTTAAGTTCCGGCAGGGTCAGTAACAGATAATCAAAATACAAGTCTTAGAATACAAATAGCAAGTTAGAGCATGGAACCTAATTACTCAGTCACTGAGCAAAGAGGGAGTTGCCCTTTAAGAGGAGAAGGATCAGCGCGTGTGCACACTAGAGGCAGCAGCAGTAGGGCCAGGAGAAGAGCGCTGCTGTGTAGGAGGCCGCAAGCAGACCTTCCTGAGATTGAGGAAGAACATCGGTGCCCACACAGAAGACGAGCGAGATGCCAGGGAGAGGGGAATATGGTGGAGCGGGAGCGGCAGGAAGGGTCCATGATAGTGTATGGGGTCTCCCTACTCTCACCCAACAGCAGATGTGAGGAAAAAGAGGTATTGGTCATGTTGGATGTCAACATACCGCACGCTATGTTCCCACGGGAGATAAGCAGCGACTTATTCCCCTCTTCCCACAGTAAAGACATGCATGCTCGACCAAAGACATTCACTCTTGACATTGTGTGAATCTATATGGCCATGAAAATCCAATCCATGAAGTTTCAGAGGAATATTAATTTTGCTGACGCTGCTTCCAGTAGAAATTTGGAACTTAGTAGGGAATATCGTTCATCCCAACTGGGGATGAATGTTTTATATTTATCTATGCACATGACTGCCCCTTTCTGTCAGCTTGTGTTCCATATTGCTTTATTTTAGTTGCTGTTGTAATTCCTAAACATTACCAAGCCAATTTCTAATTTTAGTCCAGCAGGGGAAAGCTGCGATTGGCCACAGTAGAAAAATGTGGCTTCTGCAAGGGAAATGTGGCTGCTGCACGGGAAATGTGGCTGCTGCAGGGGAAATGTGGCTTCTGCAAGGGAAATGTGGCTGCTGCAGAGGAAATGTGGCTTCTGCAAGGGAAATGTGGCTGCTGCGGGGGAAATGTGGCTGCTGCAGGGGAAATGTGGCTGCTGCAAGGGAAATGTGGCTGCTGCAGGGGAAATGTGGCTGCTGCAGGGGAAATGTGGCTGCTGCAGGGGAAATGTGGCTGCTGCAGGGGAAATGTGGCTGCTGCAGGGGAAATGTGGCTGCTGCAGGGGAAATGTGGCTGCTGCAGGGGAAATGTGGCTGCTGCAGGGGAAATGTGGCTGCTGCAGGGGAAATGTGGCTTCTGCAAGGGAAATGTGGCTGCTGCAAGTGAAATGTGGCTGCTGCATGGGAAATGTGGCTGCTGCAGGGGAAATGTGGCTGCTGCAGGGGAAATGTGGCTGCTGCAAAAGAATGGCTGACCATGTTATTTTTGTTACGCCTAGTCCTCTACAGCAAGAACTGTTCTTTGCAGCGGTTCTTTGTCCATAGTAGAGGGGGTCTTGAGCAGGGAATTGATGTCTATATTCCCTGATATGGCACATGGACTGGGGTTATACTGAAGATACAAGGATACGTTGAGAAAGTGACTTGGAAAGGCAGCATGATATTACATCATGGAGCTCTTCTGCATGACCCATACTACTAGTAATGTTTGTCTATGGAGGTTGCATGGCTGTGTGCTTGATTTTATGCAACTGTTTGCAATGGGTTTGGCTGAAACACATGAATTCAATAATTAGGAGGGGCATCCACATACTTTTGGCCATATAGTGTATAGTGTTTCAAGAAGAAGTATAAATAATAATGTTACGTTTATTAAAGTTAAAGTCCCTATATTAGTAAATCAGAAGTTAGAGGGGTTACCATAGTTTGGACTTGGGCTGCGACACGTGTCGCATTTCCTGCAAGTAATGAAAGTCAGTGTGAACACTTTGTGACCTGCAAGTTTGGCGCGACCACGACTCCACAGTTGTAAGAATCCAAACACGCTGGCCTTGCAACTGTGGTGTCGCGGTAACTTAGGGTTTGCAAAGCAACCACATTAACTTGCATTACTATGATGTATGCAGAGTGACTTTGCATGTGAGACCAGTGTCGTGGCCAAAGTCTCCATGTAGCCCTACCCTTAGACTTAGGCTACATTCAGACGAGCACGTCCGATTTGTGACGTAAAAAATGCAGCGTTTTTTCTAAATTTCATGTCCGTGTGTCATCAGTGTGCGTTGCGTATTGGCATCAGTGTGCTTTGCGTATGGCATGCGTTTTTCACAACCGTGCAAGCACTTTTTTTTTTACTTCTCTTCATTTCTTTGCAACTGATGCGTAAAACGCGGACATCACACTGATGTCGTCTGTGTGCTTTCCATGCACCCATAGACTCCAATGGATTACAAGGTGCGCAAATACGCACCAATATAGGACATGCAGTGAGTTTCGGGCAACGGACACTCGCTGTGTGAAAACTCACGCATGTGTGAATAGACCCATTGAAATCAATGGGTTCGTCAACAAACAACACATGGACGAGGAACACGCTCGTCTGAATGAGCCCTTATCATAATTCATAAACAATGCACCCTCCAAGTGTTGAGCTCTGCTACATCTGTATTTCATAGCTGTTTATCTTTATGTAAGGTTTACATTCAGCTTTTTTGGTGATGGTGCGGTTTTATCTCCGTGGCTCTTCTACGAATCTCGGATATGGTGGATGAGGTGATTAGAACAATTATGATTACCACACTTATTTCCCATTATAAACGCTGACATGTAAGAGGTGTAAGATACCATTGGTCCACAGATTATGAGCTCCCGGCTTATCTAGTGTCATACACTCAACCTGTCACACCGCAAAATTACCCCAGTGAAGGAAATAAGACTAAAAATGTCAGTGATCGCAGCTGCAGGGTCATCATGATGAATTATTAACACACATCAGTCCTTCCAGCATCGCCTCCTGCTCCAGTATTTCTACTCACTGTAATAGGACTTTTTTTCCCCCAATATTAAACAATCCCTTGTAAATATAGATCCTTGAAACGTTTTTGGAAAGTGTGACAACCAATATGGCCACCATCACAACTCGAATAGGGGTTATTACTCAGGAAAATTCCTTAAATCTGTTAACTGCGAATTCCGAATGCATGATAATCTGGAATTTCACAATAGCAGAAGTAAAAGACTCTTATAGACTTTTATATGACTGTCTGATAATACAGAATATTGGTCATCCAGCACCTAACAGGTACCATTGCCGGATTACAGGATTTTTTTTCTTACGTTGCGTAAATGTTGCCGAATTTCCGTACCGAATTTCCGTGTAGGAATTCTGCAGTGTTTATGCAACGTATGCAGGAGCCCTAAAGCGTCATCCTGTTCAGTTACCCAATATAGGTTTAGGTCAGTAAATATAATTCAGCATTAAATTTCTCCTCTCTTTCATCCCTTATCCAAGCTATTTACATGACTGCATTGTACGGTATTATTACAGCTCTGCTCCTGTCCTGATATAAATAACTCTTGCTAAACTATTTAAAGATGTTCCTGGAACCACCTTTAAGACACGCCCACGAAACATGTAAAAAAAAGTTTTATCTGTGAGGGTCCAGCCCTTTGGACCCCAACCGGTTTGAAGAATAAGGGTCCAAATCTCTGTTCTCAATGGCAAGGTGACTGCCCATGTCTACATGGCCACCTCTCCACTGAGAACAGGAACAAGATCCCTTCTTTTTTTAAATCCTTAAAAACTAATATGACAGATATCCAACTTTTAAATGTAAACAAGAACAATTCCATTCACTGACAGAATATGAAGATTTGGAATATTGCAACTCAAAGTATATTAATACGTTGCAGAACTTTAATAATGTTTCATTGACAAAAAATGGAGTATCCCTTTAAGAATTAGGATTGACAGTCTAGCATTGACGCTTTTACGGTGAAGCCGTAACCAAAAAATAAGAGCTCCGGCTTCTGCATTGACAGAAAAGATCTGTAAAGATTTACCTTAGTCTGTAGCGACTGTTTTTGGCGATAATGGCAGCCAGTCTCCTCCATCCTTTGTCGCTGGTCTGGTCCAGCAGTTGGCACACTTTCTGAAGAACGGACTCCTGTAGAGAATTTATATTAAGTGAATAAAACTGCTGCTGAGAGTCCGACGACATCTCTGCTCGGCAGCCTACAAAATTCAGGTGTTTTATTTCCTTGTCTCTTCTTCCTGCATGCACGCCTTCTGCACAGTTAAGAGCTCGCTTGCGCCATCTTCTGGGTAATCAAGATTATAGGTTTTCACCGTGAACGACAAACGAAAGTGAAACCGCACCAGCTTCTTATATAACATCTGTAAGGCCCCATGCACACGACCGTAAAAAATCTCCGTAATTGCAGACCGTAATGTGGTCCGCAATTACGGATCTGCCCGGTTCTATTAGCCGTACCGCTACACCTTTCAGTATTGCTACTCATAGGTGTCCGTGCCGTAGAACCGTGCCGGGAATTATGGAGCATGTTCAACTTTTCGTTTTTTTACGGGGCCGTGCTCCCATACTTCACCTACACGGCACGAAAAAGGTGATGCACGGCCGCGTGCATGAGACCTAATAATGTAAGTAATCCCTCAACAAGATCCTGAATGAAGTAATTTTTTACTTGCTGTTTTTTTTTTTTTTTTTTTTAAACGCCCAACAGGATTCTTTGCCAAGTGTTGATTTTTCTTTACCGTCTGTTGTAGGAGAAATGTCTATTCCAAATCGAAATATAGCAAACGAATAATCATACCTTTACACTAAACATGAATCTTGTTGCTCACGCAATGTGGAGAAGGCCAAGATTGGATACATATAGTAGGAGGTGCAAGCCATTGGATGGGCAGTAATTATTTGCCGCACACTGGCCCTTCAAGAGACGAACATCGACCACGGTGGTCAGGAAAGTGCCCAGTGGTCCTACTCTGACAGCCTGCTGGGAGTTGTAGTTTCACAAGTGGCACACACTGACTTAAAGCTATACCCACTTCTGGTCCTTTCTTTTGGCGGCCATATTGGCCTATGACAAGCAACATAGAACAGTGTCTCCTGGGACTGTAAAAATAAAAATTCTATTTTTGTAGGTGGTAAGTGATGAGGGGTAGGCACCTGAATCACTTGAACCACTTCTGCTCGTAAAATAAACCATTAAAGTATATAAATATTGGAATCACTATTAATGCAATTACGCAATATCCAAGCCAAGGTTCACTTTGCTATGAGTTTTAGGAATTGCGCTCTTGACCCCTGCAGCTAGTATACAATCTGGTGCGTGTATCTTACATAATTACATTCTTTTCTTATTTGCCATGATGTTACATTGAATAGATTTATATAATTAGATTTAGCTTTTTTACAACAGATATTAAATAGTTATCCCAGATCTAGCAAATTTGTTGCACTTTTTTTAATTCTAATTATATTATATATGAATTATCTATTATCCCCAGAAATGCAATAATAATAATGATGATATTAATAATAATAATAGGTTCCCTTTAAGTATCTCCAATAGCCCCCAGCGGTTTAACATTTTCCACAAAAACAAGATGTTGTAAACTTGAATTTAGCAAAGCCATACTGAGATACGGAAGGTCCATATTTTTTTTTTGTTCTTCTTCCACAAACAACACTTACTGACTCTTCAGGGTCCAGGAACAGGTTGGCATAAACTTGGGCGTGATTTGCCCCCATAGCAGTCCCCTTCTAGCTAATATTTATTCTGGGACTTGAATACACAGTTAGATATACGTGTCAAGTCTGCCATAATTAATGAACTGACCAGAATGAGATTTAAAGAAAAGAAAAGGTATTTAAAAGGGTCTTAAAGGGGTTTTCCCCAATAACAAACATTGATGACCTATCCTTAGGAAAAATGTGTGATCAGCAAGGATGTGACTCCGGTAGGGCCTCCATGGATCAGAGACTGTGGCACTTGTCAGTGTGCCAATTTAAGACTTATTTGAAACTCATTGTGGCTCCTTCAATATTTATCCAAGAACATCAGCTCAACCTTTCATGCATCTGTGCCTTGTACTGTACCTCCGCTCCATTCAAGTGGATTAGGCTGAGCTACAGTACTAGGCATAGCCACACATGTGGAGAAGCTGCTGTGCCTGGATAAATCAATGAAGGGGCCCCAATGTTTAAGCGCATTTAGTAATTTAGTGTCACTTGTGGAAGTGCTTTACTGCCACCTTGTGGTCATACAGCATTTAAATTCTCTGTTATAAGTTGACACACAGGGTCAGACTTACCCACCAGAATATCAGAGGATCCTCGATTGGGCCCAGTCTCTGACATAATAATAATAATGGGCCCCAAAGGTCCAGCAGAAGACAACCCCATTTGGAGCAGATTTGCAGGCAATCACTTGAAGCTAGGATCTATTTATTTTGGGGTCATTCATAAATAACCTATTAGACCTGAAGCAACTGAAGCCTGACGAATAAGAGCTAGGGTTCTGGTCACATCTGCATTTCAGAATCCATATTTTTTTTGCTGGACAAAATAACGCACCATGCTGCGCTATTTTGTCATCCAAAAAAACGTACACCATGGTATACATCATGCAATGGATCCGGTGGCCTCATCATAGGAGGAGAACAACGCAAAGCCCTGACCCAGATGTGAACAGAGCCCTCATTTTGTCTGTAGTCTCCTGTGGGCCTCGTTTTCTGCATAGTTATACATAGGAACCATCTAAGTTTTCCACAAATTCTCCTGTGAACTTTTTCTCCAGGTTGCCATGTCGATATGGTAGTAACTCGCTCCAAAATTTCAGCAGACACAATTTTAACATAAACACGTGTGCTCCATGGTCCAGTCTGATGCTCACGTGCCCACTGTAAGTGCTTTCAGTGGAGTGGCATTGGAGAGGGGTCAGCATGGGCACTTTTTGTCCGATCTGCAGCAAACACAGCAAGTTGAAATAGACCGTGACACCTTCTGTGAGTTTGCACTAGACAGGCTAGCCTTCACTTCCATGCGCATCAATAAACCTTGAGAACCCATGATGCTATCGCTGATTCACAAGTTGTCCTTCCCAGTGGCGTAACTACCGTGGTAGCAGCCGTAACGGCCGCTACGGGGCCCGCGGCTTGAGGGGGCATGCCGACCAGCCGACATGCCCCCCCATATGCCTGGTGGCGGCCTACTCGGGCTCTACGTTCTGCCAACGACCTTAGATTAAAATCCTCCATAATCCGAACCTCCCACTCCCGTCTCCAGGATTTCTCTCGTGCTGCACCCGTCCTCTGGAATGCGCTACCCCAGACAATCAGATTAATTCCCAATATCCACAGTTTTAAACGTGCCCTGAAAACACATCTATTTAGACAGGCCTATAACATTCCCTAATCTGACTCCTTTCCATAGCCCTCCATTTAGATTAGTCATCAGACTAAGATTCCCTCACACTCCTTCTCTTCATGTCCGTCATACACGGATACTGGCTGGTGACCGGCTCATGCAGCTTTATGTTACCACCGAATTTGTATAAAAATGACCAGACCATTGTATAGAACAAACACTGTTACACTTTGTGTCTCCTTTATTTCCTCATAGATTGTAAGCTCTTGCGAGCAGGGTCCTCACTCCCCAGATTTGAATTGTAAATGATCTTTGTCACTATGTAATGTCTGATATTGTTTGTTTCATGTCCCCTCTAAATTGTAAAGTGCTGCGTAATATGTTGGCGCTATATAAATAAAGATTATTATTATTATTATTATTATGGCTGCTACAGCGGTAGTGCCACTACTATGGGGCCCGCGCCGCCGAGCCTCCAACAAGTATGGGCCGGGCGACACAGGCCCTCATCAATCGCTAGCACCGGAGGGGGCCCCAGAGCTAGCGATAGCCAAATACATGCACTAGCGCTGAATGGCCGGGCATGTTTCGTGCCCGACCATACAGAGCCTTACAATGATGCTGATATTCCCTGATTGACGGGGCAAGTCATTCTGCCCCACCAATCAGCGTCATTGGACGACGCTTGTTCAGCTCCTGCAGACCTGCTCAGAAGAGAGCAAATCTGCATCGCCAGCGAACAGGAACGGGATCATGTGAGTATGTAAAGTTTTAGGTTTTTTTCTCATAAAACTGTGAGTGGCATTATCTATAGCGGGGGGCTCTATCTACAGGGGGGTCGTCTATATGTGGGTCACTATATACAGGGGAGGGGTCTATATGTGGGGATGTAGGGCACTATCTACAGGGGCGGTCTGTATGTGGGGATGTGGGGCACTATATACTGGATGGGGTCTATATGTGGGGCACTATCTACAGGGGGGTCTATATGTGGGGCACTATATATAGGGGGAGCTATATGTGAGACTATACAGGGGTGGGCTATATGTAGAGCACTATCTATAGGGGAGCTATTTTTTAGGATACTTTCTATAGGGGTGGGCTATATGTGGGACACTATATACAGGGGTGGGTTACCTGTGGGGCACTAGCAACAGGGTGGCTATATGTAGTGCACAGTCTACAGGGGTAGGCTATATGTGGGACACTATATACAGAGGGAGCTATATGTGAGACACTATCTACAGAGGTGGGCTATACGCGGAGCACTATCTATAGGGGGAGCTATATGTAGGGCAGCACGGTGGCTCAGTGTTTAGCACTATTGCCTTGCAGCTCTGGAGTCCATATGTGGGCACTATCTACAGGGGCTTCTATGTAGGACGTTATATACAGAGGCTCTATGGGGGTTACTATCTAAAGAGGGCTATGGGGGCACTATCTACAGGGGGCACTGTGTGTGTGTGTGTGTGTGTGTGTGTGTGTGTGTGTGTGTGTGTGTGACAGTGTATGGTACTATTATAATCAGGGGCACAGTGTATGGCGCTATTATAGTTAGAGTTGCAGTGTATGGTGCTTTAATATATTTAGAGGTGTTGAGAATTTTAACTTTGTTTATAGGTGCAGAAATGTTTTAAAAGTGAGAAGCTGAAGACATCTGAACGGAAAACTGCAGAAATGGGTCATGGCTCGTAGAAATCCATCATAGATGTCTGGACCGGAGGGAGAAGAAAAGAACTAGAATCTGAGATGTCACCAGTGAGTCACTTAATATAAATGTTTATTATGCCGTTAATCAGCACTGTAGTCACTGTATGATCTGCAGTGAGATGATTATGATATGATTTTTTTGGGTGAAACAGCATCTCCCAGCATATCCTCACCATTGTTCGGGCCATGCAGGGAGCTGTAGTTTTACGCCGTACAAACCTATACGGCAGGGGTTGCACTAAATTGAGCTGTATTTGTTCTGGTGTTGTATATTTGTACTGATCTTGGTTCTGATGCTGTATGTAAGTACTGAGCTTGGTTCTGGTGCTGTATATATATGTAATGAGTTTGGTTCTGGTGCTGTATATATGTACTGAGCTTGGTTCTGGGGATGTATTTATGTACTGAGGTTAGTTCTGGTGAGGTATTTATGTACTGAGGTTTGTTCTGGTGCTGTATATATGTATGGGCTTGGTTCTAGTGCTGTATATATGTATTGAGCTCTGTTCTGGTGCTGTATATATGTCAGAGCTTGGTTATAGCGCTGTATTTATGTACTGAGCTTGGTTGTGGTACTGTATGTATGTCAGAGCTTGGTTCTGGAGCTGTATTTATATAGGATATATTTCTAATAACAAAATTGCAGGGCAGATGGAATTGTTCTCAATTCAGGGTATATGTAATGGGAACCTGTCTGGTAGTTTTAACCCCTTGAACCGCCACCATGAGGTAATACATGACCTGACAATATTTCCAAACATTCCCTTGTGTGTTTTTTTCAGATGCAGCAAAATCCTTAAAATCCACTTTTAAAACGGCGCACACTATATGCTAATTACTCATTAGAGGGTCATGGGGCAGTGCCGCTATCCTGAAGAGTCACATAGTCCTGCCTCAAACCCCACCTTTCTATGCTTGAGTGACATCTCCATGGCTGATACAACTTTCTCGGATGCGCCATTGCCTTGTGGCACTATACACAAGGGGGGGGGGCTGTGTGGCACTATACACAAGGGGGGGCTGTGTGGCACTATACACAAGGGGGGGGGGCTGTGTGGCACTATACTCAAGGGGGAGCTGTGTGGCACCATACACAAGGGGGTGCTGTGTGGCACTATACACATGGGGAAGTGTATGGCACTATTTACAAGGGGGAGGGCTGTGGCTCTATCTACAGGGGTCTGAGTGTGGCACAATCTACAGGGGTCTGTGTGTGGCACTTTCTACTAAGGGGGCGGCTGTGCTGCACTTTCTACTAAAGGGAGGGGGCTGTGTGGCACTGTATACAAAGGAGAGGGGCTGTGTGGCACTATATACAGTGGGAGCTGTATAGCGCTATATACAGTGGGAGCTTTATGACGATATCTACAGGGGGGCTGTATGGCACTATCTACAAGTGGGGAAGTGGGAGCGCAATCTACAAATGGGGTGTGACACTATCTAGGCGGGGCTATATAGCACTGCCTACAGGGGGGCTGTATGGCACATTCTACAGGGGGCACTATTTATAAAGGGGGCTGCTTGTGGCACCCGGGGGGGGGGCCCCGGTCAAGAGTTTGCTATGGGGCCCAGTCTTTCCTAGTTACGCCCCTGGTCCGTCCTTTGACCACTTTTGGTAGGTACTAACCACTGCATACCAGGAACGCCCTACAAGACCTGCTTTTTGGAGATACTCTGACCCATTCATCTAAACATCACAATTTGGTCCTTGTCAGAGTCGCTCAGATCCTTCCAATTGCCCATTTTTCCTCATTTCAACACATGAACGTCAAGAACTGACTGAACACTTGCTGCCTAATATATCTCACCTCTAGACAGGCGGTGTATAGTGTATATATAGGATTACATTACATAATCCTGATGGTTTCATACTGTAGTTCACATCATCCTGCTTGTTCAGTGTTTGTACAGAAGCCACCTTGTTTTCTAGTTGATTTATTGTGGTTTACAATCAGAATCTATGTGTAGTGGTTGTTGAGTCCAGAGAAAGGTCACATTGTAAATGACCATTCACAATAATTCTTATTGCTGCAGACAAGACCAAAGGCTGCTGCTTAAGATGAAATATTGATGGACAAGGGTAGCTAAAAGTATGTCTAAAGGGAATGTTTCGCTAGAATTTTTTACTCTTTTTTTCAGTTAAACAATTATTATTTAAGTGATTACATATTGTTTTAATTTTTTACATTTTTTCACAAGTCAGGAAATATTATAAATTAGATTCTAATTTATAACATTTCCATGTGCTGGGCACTAGAGGGAGCAGTTCCCAAAATTGCAGCATGGTCAATATGGTAAAGCAACCTCATTGATTTATGCTGCAAATCCCAATCCCCCCTCCCTTCTTTTGGCTAGTGCCAGGAGAAGGAGAGGTGCCGCCATTTTCTGAGCGACTGCACAGTGCTAGGAGGATTAGATACAGGGCTCAGCAGACAATATCACACAAACATAAGGCTGGGTTCACACGACCATGTTACGTCCGTAATGGACGGAACGTATTTTGGCCGCAAGTCCCGGACCGAACACAGTGCAGGGAGCCGGGCTCCTAGCATCATAGTTATGTACGATGCTAGGAGTCCCTGCCTCTCCGTGGAACTACTGTCCCGTACTGAAAACATGATTACAGTACGGGACAGTTGTCCTGCAGCGAGGCAGGGACTCCTAGCATCGTACATAACTATGATGCTAGGAGCCCGGCTCCCTGCAGTGTGTTTGGTCCGGGACTTGCGGCCGAAATACGTTCCATCCATTACGGACGTAACATGGTCGTGTGAACCCAGCCTAATACACACATCACGTACACAAACATAAATTACCTGCCGCCTCCGCTGGTCTACGCTCCTATTCCTTGCGCCCGAACATATGGCCGTAAGCTGCGGCCAGATGTCGTCATCTGACTGTCCGGCAGCGGCTTCTGGTCCACATAAAAATTGCGCCGGATTTCGCTCTGCGAACGAGCTTTGCGTTGGTCTGTGTGGCCATTCCCACACAGACGGCGTATGCTTCTGAGAATGGAACACCTCCCGTTCGACACATACAGAGATGAAAAAAAATGGCAGCCTCCATAGAGAAGTAAAAGTAAGAACAATGTAAAAAGTAGAACATGAGAACACAAATAAATAAAATTTATGTTAATATCATATTAAAAGCAATATGATAAAAAAATAATTAATGACACCTTCCCTTTAAGGTCACTAATACACATAAACATAATTCTGCCCTATAGTTTTTCCTTGAGAAAACACTAATATATATACACAATGTTTTTCACCTGTATATGTCAATTATACCCAGCACACATTCAGTAATTGGTAAGTGTATTTTCACATTGACTCTTCACCTCTTAGTATCTTGTGTTCCTTGCAGTCCTATACTTGGCTGAGAGTAGGATGATATTGGATATTGGATTGCATCTCCGAGTACCACGTCCAGCTTCAACATTTATTTCAAATGAAATCCCTATGGAATTCAATGTGACTTGTGTTTGTTCTTCTATCGACCTTCAGGCTAGGTCAGATTAAGAAAAGAATCCGTCCTGGACTATATATCAGTTTATTCAGAATCTATAAATGGATTCAGGAGCTTAAGTAAATAGTAAGGACTTAAGGCCCTTTTACACAGGTCAATGATCGGTCAAACGAGCGGTCATATAAATGCTCATTCCTGTGTAAACAGGGCAACAATCAACCGATGAAGGAACAAAGGGTCGTTCATCGGCTGATCGTGTACTCAGCACAAAAAATTATCGCTGTTGGCTGTGTAGATAGGGAGATGTGCTGCCGAAATTGTGGAAATGCATGGTGACGAGCAATCATAGTAACGATCGCTCGTCCCCATACATTACTGATCAAAGCTCCTTGTTTCAGGATCGGTGCTCGTTTTTATGGCCCATATTGGCCGGTGTAAAAGGATATGTATGTTGTAATAGCAAAGAGATATGAGTCGGCACTGCAGCAATCAATAGTCCTCCGGGCATTTGGCAGATCACTGCCCAGGCAGCATGTACACTGACACGGTGTGTGTCAAGGGAGGTGCTGGCTCGGCAAGAAGAGTTCATAAATGTCACAGTGAATGAAGAAAGAAGTAGAGCCGCACTCAGCCGAATCTGACGTTTTCTTATACCCTTGTTGGCCGGTTTTATTACTAGATCACTGTTGGATTTAATTTTTTCCAGGGATTTAATTTCACCAAGGGTGATGTTACTCTGGTGGATTTCATATAACAGGGCCTTAGCATCCCTAAGGACATGGGTGGAAAGTATTTCTATTGAACCACCGGCCTGCAAGGGGGGAGAAAAACCTGATTTTAAACCACCAGCAAATTCATTGACTTCTGTGACATCCGAATGGGGGGAAAAAGTGGATTCAGAAGACAAGCTAGTTAGGGTCTCAACACATTGTCTGTCTTCATCAGATAGAGCACCGGGAGTGCTAAACCCAAAGGGTTTGTGGCGGGGATTTCCCCTTGTTTTCTTTGTTTTTCAGCATTCCTAGAGCGGTCAAACAATTTATGTAAATTCAGCTTTCTAACAGACTTAAATAAATCTATCTCAAAATTCACAGGATCAAACTGTTCAAAAACACAAAAGTTCAAGCCTCTTGATAGTACAGAGACAGAGTCCTCATCTAGAATAACGTTGGACAGGTTCACAATATTAATGTGTTTTTGCTCAGGTTTTTCTATGGTCTGCAAGACACCTGCTTTCTTTTCCTTTCTATCCTGGTAGTTTTCCTTCCTCTTTCTCCCCTCCTGCCCCTCCGGACACGTCTTCTAAAGGGGCACCTGAAATCTCATTAGATACATATCCGGCGGCCTGTTGTGGCCGAGATGGCATATTCTCTTCTGACTGGCTAGAGTCGGAGGCGGTAGTCTAATAATTCATGGCTTTTTTAACGGGTGCTGTGTCTTATGTTTACATGTTTCTATGACAACCCACGTAATTCACACATATAAGGGCGTGTATACGTGTGATGTCAGCAGCAGGCTTGAGAAAGCGTGTCTACGTGAAGCAGCTGTTGCCTGTCTATGTCTCCGTTTCCCTCCACTTCTTTATGAGCAATAAAGTATATGAAAATGTCGGATTCGGGTGAGTGCGGCTCTACTTCTTTCTTCATTCACTGGAATATGTATATTGGTATGTATATTTAATATTCACCACCACAAATACATGTGCCAGTGACTGTGTGCCTGATCCTTCTAGAAATTGAAGAAGCAAGACAGTACACGGATGACAAACTCCAAACTGCTGACCCAGAAGTTCATGGGGTCAGGTCTCAGGGTATTTGCCGGAGAAAGGGCATAGTCCAGGTACAACTAAACCTGGTTGTTCAGGCGGTGTCTATTTGTTTGCTTATGTGCCTCAGGTTGCCGCGGCAGATGAGAAAACTGCTACATCATGTTCAGCAGACTGTGACGGCTGCTGCTGGTGCTTCTAGAGCTGCTGCTACTGCTACTTGTTGTTGCGGTAGTGCTGGCAAGGCGGTGGAGCAGCAACTCAGTGGGAAGCGGAGAAGGGCTTCCTGTTCAGACATGCGGCACCGCAAATGCTGCGGCAAACTTCCAGAAAATACAACGGAGGACTGCACTTAGAAAACAAAATTAGGTACATTCGATTAATTAAGTATATGAAAAACACGGTGCTTTCACAATTTATGTTTTGAGCCGAGACAGTACCCAGAGAAGTTTGAGTACTATCTTCGTATGTCCATAGAAACATTTGACATTCTCTTGGATAAAATCTGTGATGCTATCCAGAGAAAGGATACACGTTTCAGACTTTTTGTGAGCCATGAGCAGCGTTTGCTACTGACACTACGGTAAGTGTATTCAAATAATGCAATAATGTGTATCCTCAAATTGTACTTCATGGTATTTCTGTTTGTAAAGCATACTATTTTGTCTTTTAATTTTAGATACCTCTCTCTATTTCCAATATAGGTTGGGAAGTCTACCATTTGTGGTATCATCCGTGAGACCTGCCGAGTTATTTGGGAAATACTACAGCCTGAATTTTTCAGAGAACCTCAAACTGAATATTGTTTATCCATAGCTGATAAACTTTATCAGGTTGCAAAATTCCCTAATTGTCGGTGCAGTGGACAGGAAGAATTTCAGAATACAGAAGCCGGCCAATAGTGCTTCTAATTATTATAATTCTAAAAATATTTTTCTACAGTGATGATGGCCATTGCGGATGCAAGATACCGATTCATTGCAGTAGACATTGGGTAGTATGGTCGCAGCAATGATTTGCAAATTTTTAAGAAGTCCCATATGGGTCATAGGCTAATGTGAACAAGCAGTTGGGTATTCCAGTGCAAAGACCCCCTCCCTGGAACAAAAGGGCCTCCAATGTCTTTTGTGATTGTGGCAGATGAGGCCATAAAACTTTAGAAATGTCCTAATGACATGTCACAATATTTGATTGCTGAAACGCAGGGTCAGTAGTCTCTTCGTACATGCGTACAAGTAGTATTCTATGAGCCTGTGGTAAGCTACTCTGGATTACAGTTCAGATGTGTCTTGAATTCTCTATAGGACAGAGATAGAGAGATTTAATTGGCTCTATTTTTCCTCTTTGTCATAGAGAATGATTTACGTGAAATACGTACTTGCCAATTGTTCCGAATTTGCCAGGACTGTCCCGAATTTACAGAGACAGTCCGGGCAAATTATGGTCCTGGGACTTGTACAACTGCTTCATTCAATTGTATCTGCATCCTCAGCACGCAGGTACAATTGAATACTATGGCAGAGCAGGAAACTATCTGCTTTCTGCTCTGCCACTCACTCCTCCTGGAGCGAAATCCCCAGCCAAAGCGCTGCCGACGCCCTGGCCCGATATTCCGTTGCAGGAGGTGCACTGACTTCACTGCCCTTATATGGACAGTGAAGTCAGGTCTCTCTCCATGAGCGGAATTCTCGGCCAGGGCATCCGCAACACTTTGGCCGGGGATTCTTTTGCTCCAGGAGTAGCCCATGACTTCACTGCCCATAAAAGTGCAGTGACGTCAAGGGGAACCTCCTGCAGCGGAATCACCGGCCAGATCATTGCCGATGCCTGGCCGGGGATTCCGCTTATAGAGGGATCCACTGACGACGTCACTGTCCATATATGGACAATAAAGTCAAGGGCTGCACCTGGAGTGCCGGAATCCCAGGTCAAAGCGTTGCCGACGCCCCGGCCGGGCATTTTGCTCATAGAGGGAGCAACAATGGCTCCATCTACAGGGGGACTACATGGTGCTATCTACAGGGGAAGTGTGTGGCACTATATACAAGGGGAATATGGGGCACTATCTACAGGGAGAGTATGTGGCACTATCTACAGGGGGGCTGTGTGTGGCATCATCTAAAGGGGATGCGTGTGGCCTCATCTACAGGGGGATGTGTGGCATCATCTACAGGGGGACAGTGTGGCATAATCTACAGGGGGACAGTGTGGCATCATCTACAGGGGGTTTGCATGGCATCTACAGGAGGGCTGTGTGGCATTATCTCCAGAGGCCAATATGGTATTATCTACAGAGGACACTGTGGCACTATCTACCGGGGGCCATGGTGAACTATGTACAGGGGGCAGTGTGGAGCACCATCTACAAGGGACACTGAGTGTGGCACTGCCTACGCTGGTTTTTACCCTACCAGTAGTGGTCAGCACATATCGTCTAGCTCTAGTGATAAAGTGAGACATCATCTGCCTGTAAACAATTAGATAACCAGAGACATACTGGCCACCAAGTAGTCGTCAGCCGAACTAGTGCAGGAATTTTGTTTGTTTCTTTTGTATGCAGAAATTCTGTAAAGCCACACCCCACTAGCCACACCCACCAGATAAACCATGCTCCATAAGACACACTCAACAAAGACGCTACATGGAATTTTTTTTCAAATGTTTGCAACTATGGAAATAGTGCATGCCAGACCTCAGCTTCCTTCAAAATTGTGTACTCTTGCCAACCTTTCTCTTGATTTATTTAGTTTTTAGCTGATGATAAACAGCTATAAAATAAAGTCAATTCACCTATCCTGTGGATATGTTGAACCTCACATGTCCCCACATTTTTTTTACAGGATTGATTAGACTATTCCATAATTGTACATCCTTTTCTTGGACCTACCTTCATCATTACAGCATTGTGACCCACATATGTATGTATCATATCTTCTTTCATTAAATGTGTCAATCATCAAGTATTGAACATCTCAAAGTTTATAATAGACAATAATATTTTAAGCATGCTTTTACTATAATTTGCTGTTATTTCATGTCAATAAAACATTAACGTTCCAGTATCAATGTTTCTATATTTAAGTTAAAATATTAATGTCCGAATAATGACAAAAACTAACACACAGGTACACAATATTTTTTCTTTTCAAATAACTTACTTTTTAATTTGCCAAAAAAAATCATTAATTTTACAGTATTCTTTTCTATTATAAAATAATTATTAGAATTTTTTTAAATAAAACATACCATGAAGTGTCAACATGCCACAAAAAAAAACATTTTTCAAATGAAAAAATGTTTTTAAAAAAAAATAATTGTAAAACAATTTCCAGTGACCTGTAAACCGGTACTGATCAGGATAGATTGGCCTCAAAGTGTCCCCTGGTCTGTTGAATTCTGGGGGAGATGTTGGTAGGTAATGATAGGAGCTTGGAAAAATGTGTGCTGTTTCTGGAGTAAAAAAAGTTTAATGCCCCCCACAGTATAATGCTCTATATATTGCCCCCACACATTATAATGCCCCTTTAGTACCCCCCATACAGTATAATAATATTTAATAATATAATATATTATAACACCTTCAAGGACACAGTATTTTGTCCTCTAATTGTGCCCACACAGTATATTGTCCGCTGTTGTGCCACTACACAGTATAATGTCCGCTTAGAGACCTCCACATATTATAATGCCCCTCTCCCCTGGCTGCCACACACAGCCCCCCCTTTTAGATAGTGCCCCTCTGTAGATTGTGCCATATAGCCTCCCTGTAGATAGTGCCATAATCCCCCACCTCCTCCTTGTAGACAGTACCAAAATTCCCTACCTCCACCTTGTAGACAGTGCCAAAATCCCCCCACCTCCCCCTTGTAGATCATGCCATACAGACCCCCACCTCCCTCATGTAGACAGTGCCATACAGCCCCCACCTCCTCCTTGCAGACAGTGCCATACATCCCCCTTGTAGATTGTGCCATGCATTCCCCCACCTCCCCCATGTAGACAGCCCCCAACCCCAAAAAAAAATTGTACTTACCTAGGCCGTGTTCCCACGACGAACTGAGCTGCTGCACGACTGGATCCTTGCGTAGGCCGGCTTGATCCTGTAGCCTAGTACAGAGTTTATCAACATTTTTAGACTCGAGGCACCCCTGGAAAAAAATTTTTTCCTCAGGGCACCCCTACCAAAAATAGTTTTGAGAAAGACAGAAAACGGCTAAAAACAAGCACTACACTCTTAGGGTATGTTCACACAGCGTTTTTTGAAAGTCCGAAAAAATCTACCTCAAAGCTCCTTCAGGAATTTTGAGGCAGATTATGAATTGACATAGTTATTTGATGTTTTTTTGTTTTTTTTGCGTTTTTTTTAAGCCATTACAGCTAATGCAAAGGATGCAGGTAAAAAAAAAAGCACCAAACGAGCGCCGCAGGTATTTTCTGCCTCCTATTAATTTCAATTGGAGGTCAGAGGTAGAAGCCACTTGAAGACCATCAGCCCCCCACTCACAGTAAAATGACCATCAGCCCCTAATCACAGTAAAATTACCATTAGCCCGCCACTCTCACTAAAATGACCATCAGCCCACCACTCACAGATTCCCCCTGTAGATAGTGCCACAGCCCCTTGTAGTTAGTGCCACACATCCCCTTGTAGGTAGTGCTACACAGCCCCCTTGTAGGTAGTGCCACACAGCCCCCTTGTAGATAGTGCCACACAGCTCCCTTGTAGATAGTGCCACACAGCCCCCTTGTAGGTAGTGCCACACAGCCCCCTTGTAGGTAGTGCCACACAGTCCCCTTGTAGGTAGTGCCACACAGCCCCCTTGTAGGTAGTGCCACACAGCCCCCTTGTAGGTAGTGCCATACAGCCCCCTTGTAGGTAGTGCCACACAGCCCCCTTGTAGGTAATGCCACACCCCCCTCTAGGTAGTGCCACACAGCCCCCTTATAGATAGCACCCCCCATCCTGTAGATAGCACCACTGTAGCTCCCTGAAAGAGCGGAATCCCCTGTGGCCGGGGATTCCGCTCCTGGACAGAGAGCTTGATGCCTCTGTCCATATATGGACCGTGACATGATGGGCAACTCCTTAAGCGAAATCCCCGTACACAGCGTTGCTGACGCTGTGATCGGGGATTCCACTCCAGGAGAAGCCCCTGACATCTCTGTCCATTTATGCACATCGTCTTAGAAATTGCACGTGTGTATTGTACTTGTATACCGTTGTGATTTATGGTGCAGAGCAACTGGGTGCCGTGGACTCCTTGGTGAAATCTCTGATGAAGCAGTCCCGCAATGACTGCCACCTCGTCTGTATTAGTAATCCTAAAAAACATTTCTGAAAACAATATTAAGATAATGAAATAAATTTGTTTAAAAGCATAGTAGCATACTATAACTTTTAATTACCAGTTTTTTCCTTTCCCTTGGCTGACAGCTCGTCATAATTAGAAATTACCTCTTTGAAAATTTGCAACCATAGTCGTTTGTTAAAAACAAGATCCGAATGGCGGCGGTCGGACTAGTCCCATAAAGAAGGGCGTTCCACCGCTGCAATGAGGGCCTCATTTTCAAACTCAGAGGGGTCATGATCCTCTGACACACTGCTTGTAATGTTGATGGGACTTAAAATGAATTGTTTTTTCCACGATTCAATATTGCGCATTTAGGTTGTTAAAGGATTTTTCACATGATTAGGGACAGTCTCTGATGACATTATCCTTAAAAAGTAACATTAAAAAAAAGTTAAAACTAGCAGACAGTTATAGAGATATTTACCATAGTCATATTTGTCATAGCTCGACATTTACCCACGACGACTATGATTGCCTCTACGCCAACCTCTATGTGAAACTCCTCTGCTGGCTTCAATCAGAAAAAAACTATATATATTTTTTTAATAAATTACAAAAAATGTTTAACTACTTCCTGAAAAGACATATTTTTAAGTTTAAGCCATGTGGCAATGAAATACTCACACAGTTACATAGTTACGTAGTACGGTTGAAAAAAGACAAATGTCCATCAAGTTCAACCAAGGGATAGGAAAATGGGAAGGGATGAAACAAAAATTCTACACATTAAAATAGGAGCTCATATTTTTTCGTTCTAGGAAATTATGTAATTCTTTTTTAAAGCCATCTACTGTAGCTAATGTGACCAGCTCCCGCGGTGACTATTCCACAGATTCACAGAAAAGAAGGCTTGTCATCTCTGGAGATTGAACCTTTTTTTCTCCAGACGGAGGGAGTGCCCCCTTGTCTTTTGAGGGGTTTTTACATGGAACAGGATTTCACTATATTTCTTGTATGGGCCATTCATATATTTATATAAGTTAATCATGTCCCCCCTTAGTCGTCTCTTTTCAAAGCTAAATAGGTTTAATTCTTTTAACCTTTCCACATAACTTAGATTCTCCATGCCCGTTATTAGTTTAGTTGCTCTTCTTTGTATTTTTTCCAACTCCAGGGCATCCTTTCTATGAACTGGAGCACAGAACCAACTGCATATTCTAGATGAGGCCGCACTAATGCTTTGTAAAGTGGTAATATTATATCCCTGTCCTGCGAGTATATGCATCTTCCTGATGGCCTTTGAAGCAGCTGATTGACACTGCATGCTATTATTTAGTTTATGATCTACAAGTACACCCAGATCCTTGTCAACAAGTGACTCTCCCAGTGTAGCTCCCTTTAGGACATATGATGCATGCAGGTTGTTGGTACCCAGATGCATAACTTTACATTTACCTACATTAAACCTGATTTGCCAAGTGGACGCCCAAACACTTAGTGTGTCCAAATCAGCTTGCAACTTACGAACATCTTCTTATAGACTGAACAATACTACATGGCTTGGTGTCATCTGCAAAAATACAAACAGTGCCAATAATCTCATCCTCTATATCATTAATAAATAAGTTGAATAACAGTGGTCCCAGCACTGAACCCTGGGGTACACCACTTATAACCGGAGACCATTCAGAGTAGCAATCATTGACCACAATTCTCTGGATACGGTCCTTGAGCCAATTCTCAATCCAATTACAAACTATATTTTCTAAACCTATAGACCTTAATTTACCCATTAGGCGTCTATGAGGGACAGTGTCAAATGTCTTTGCAAAGTCCAAAAACACTATATCCACAGCGGCCCCTCTGTCTAGGCTTCTGCTCACCCCTTCATAAAAACAAATCAGGTTGGTTTGACAACGTCTGTCCTTAGCAAAACCGTGCTGGCTGTCACTTAAAATAATATTTTTTGTCACATAATTCTGTATGTAGTCCCTCAATAGCCCCTCAAACATTTTCCCCATGATGGATGTTAAGCTTACTGGTCTATAATTACCCTGGGAAGACATGGAGCCCTTTTTAAAATAGGCACCAGATTTTCCCTGTGCCAGTCCCTTGGTACTATACCAGTTACTAGAGAATCTCTGAATATTATGAATAGCAAATTGTTGTTCTATTCCTCTGCCAAACTATATTTAGTTGTCCTTGCTTTTCTGAGAACATATGGGGCTTCGATATTGTGTAATAAAATAAGTGATCTAATGGAGTGGGAGTGGCATGGAGGGGTAAATTCTTCTGGACGTTTCAAAACATCCTTGCAGAGTTGTGGACCACCAGGACGTTTATAGGCTGTGGGCAATGAGCAGATCATTAGGCAAATACATGTGTTGTTTTTGTAATAATTAATATTACATACTGGGAAATGTGTACCATGGATGTTTGAGTTCCACCCTGCCTGTTCAGCTTCCATCCGGTTGGACAAATCTTTGGGATGGAATCAAGAACAATTTGATAAAAGGGGTTACATAGTTACATAGTTACATAGTTAGTACGGCTGAAAAAAGACACATGTCCATCAAGTTCAACCAAGGGACGGGAAAAGGGAAGCAAAAAACCTCTACACATAGGAGCTAATATTTTTTTGTTCTAGGAAATTATCTAACCCTTTTTTAAAGCCATCTACTGTCCCTGCTGTGACCAGCTCCTGCGGTAGGCTATTCCATAGATTCACAGTTCTCACAGTAAAGAAGGCTTGTCGCCTCTGCAGGTTGAACCTTTTTTTCTCCAGACGGAGGGAATGCCCCCTTGTTTTTTGAGGGGGTTTTACATGGAACAGGATTTCACCATATTTTTTGTATGCGCCATTGATATATTTATATAAATTAATCATGTCCCCCCTTAGTCGTCTTTTTTCAATGCTAAATAGGTATAATTCTTTTAATCTTTCCTCATAACTTAAATTCTCCATGCCCCTAATTAGCTTCGTTGCTCTTCTTTGTATTTTTTCCAACTCCAGGGCATCCTTTCTATGAACTGGAGCCCAGAACTGAACTGCATATTCTAGATGAGGCCTCACTAATGCTTTGTAAAGTGGCAATATTACATCCCTGTCCCGCGAGTCCATGCCTCTTTTAATAAACGACAATATCCTGCTGGCCTTTGAAGCAGCTGATTGACATTGCATGCTGTTATTTAGTTTATGATTTACAAGTACACCCAGATCCTTCTCAACAAGTGACTCCCCCAGTGTAGCTCCCCCTAGGACATACGATGCATGCAGGTTGTTGGTATCCAGATGCACAACTTTACATTTATCTACATTAAACTTCATCTGCCAAGTGGATGCCCAAACACTCAGTTTGTTTAAATCCGCTTGCAATTCATGAACATCTTCCATAGACTGAACTATATTACATAGCTTGGTGTCATCTGCAAAAATAGAAATAGTGCTATTAATTCCAACCTCTATATCATTAATAAATAAGTTGAATAATAGTGGTCCCAGCACTGAACCCTGGGGTACACCACTTATAACCGGGGACCATTCAGAGTAGGAATCATTGACCACAACTCTCTGGATTCGGTCCTTGTGCCATTTCTCAATCCAATTACAAACTATATTTTCTAAACCTATAGTCCTTAATTTACCCATTAGACGTCTATGAGGGACAGTGTCAAATGCCTTTGCAAAGTCCAAAAACACTAAATCCACAGCGGCCCCTCTGTCTAGGCTTCTGCTCACCTCTTCATAAAAACAGATTAGGTTAGTTTGACAACTTCTGTCCTTAGTAAAACCGTGCTGGCTGTCACTTATAATGCTATTTATTGTCACATAATCCTGTATATAGTCCCTCAATAGCACCTCAAACATTTTCCCCACGATGGATGTAAAGCTTACTGGTCTATAATTACCCGGGGAAGACCTAGAGCCCTTTTTGAAAATAGGATATATAGAGTGCCTGCCGGCAAACAGAGCCCTTGTTTCCCAACTACCAAAATTGAATTAAAATATCAAGTTTTATTTGGTATAGACGACCATCAACAGACTACATAAAGGTTACAATTCCTGGTCCATTATTGATAGAAACAGCATAGTGCAATGTGTGGACATTCAAAAGAGCAAGGTGCTGACGACTGCAGACCGCAACACCACACTATAAGTTAGATTGCTTGGAAGTCAGCAGGACCAGAGGTTAAAATTCAAAAAAGCCCTAACCTTTATGTAGTCTGTTGATGGTCGTCTATAACAAATAAAACTTGATATTTTAATTCAATTTTGGTAGTTGGGAAACAAGGGCTCTGTTTGCCGGCTGGCACTCTATATATCCTGAATCCTTTGTGCCCACCAACTACTGGGGTCCATCCCTTAGTAATTTCTTTTTGAAAATAGGCACCACATTTGCCCTGCGCCAGTCCCTTGGCACTATACCAGTCACTAGAGATTCTCTGAATATTATGAAAAGGGGGACAGAAATAACTGAACTAAGCTCCTTAAGAACTCTAGGGTGTATCCCATCTGGTCCCGGGGCCTTGTGCACATTTATTTTATTTAATTTAGCTTGGACCATATCTACATTCATCCAATTCATTATATCAACTGATGTATTAACAGCACTGGCACCGGCTACATCGGCTGCTCTTTCTTCTGTTGTATATACAGAGCTAAAGAACCCATTTAGTAACTCTGCCTTCTCTTGATCCCCTGTTACCAACTCCCCATTACCACTATCTAGGGGTCCTACATGTTCAGACCTTGGCTTTTTAGCATTTATATACTTGAAGAATTTTTTGGGATTTGTTTTACTATCCTTGGCCACCTGCCTTTCATTTTGTATTTTTGCTAATTTTATAACATTTTTTACAGATTTTATTAAGCTCTTTATATTTTACAAAGGCTGCAGATGTACCCTCAGATTTGTATTCTTTAAATGCCCTTTTTTTGTCATGTATTGCCCCTTTCACAGAAGGTGTAAGCCATGTGGGATTTAATTTTAGTCGTTTATACTTGTTACCTATAGGAATAAATTTTGCACTATGATAACCCAAAGTAGATTTGAAAATCTCCCATTTATAATTTGTCCCATTATTTGACATTAGTTCTTCCCAGTCTATATCCTGAATTGCAGCCCTCATCCTGGGGAAATTGGCTTTCTTAAAATTAAATGTTTTTGCCCTCCCAGCCTGCGTTTGTTTTTTACAGTATAGGTAAAATGGAACTATATTGTGATCACTGTTACCGAGGTTTTCACGAACATTGACGTTCCCAACAAGCTCTGCATTATTAGAAATGATGGTTCATGTGGGGAACAAAAATTATTAGCAGTGTACTCACTGCAGTATGTGAGTATACTCGCTAATATACATTCTGGTCCCCCTTCGTGCTGATTCTGAGATTTTCATCGATTTTTATAGCGCTGACGGAGGATCGGAAGTCCAGTTGCACAGCCTTCTTTGATGACTCTTCGTCATGATTGGTCCCCACAAAACCCCATTAATAAAAACATAGTATGAATTCATGAAAAGGGGATGCAACATAAAAACACTGTGTCATCTATTCATGAATAACAATACTTTTTCTGCCAGTCAAAACAAAAAAGTTTAAAGGGGTTATCCTAGAATTCATTTATTTTTTTAGTAGGGACTGCAAATGAAATAAATAAACAAAAAAAACAATACTTGCAAATCCTTGACCCAGATGAACCCGCGCTGTTGTTACGGCGGCCGTCCCGGTGATTGTTAACATGCATGTAACCACTGCAGCCAGAGGACTCAGTGACCATTTGTTGTATTTCTGGCATTATGCCATAATTACAATTTGTCACAAAAGAACCCTCTGATTGGCTGCCGTGGTTACATGCTTCTTGCATGTTAACTACCACAAAGAGTGTGCCGACAGAGCCTCATCGCTAGATCGCCTGGGGCAAGGATAGTTAAGCAGTCGCAACCAGGCCCTGGAGCTTTAGGGGGCCAAAAAGCCCCTCAGCCACATAAGAAGACACCAGTATTATAAATTATATATGGTAGGTAAGGGCCCTGTTATAGATTTTGCATTGGGGCCTAGAAGCTACAAGTTACGCCACTGTCTAAGCAAGTATTGCTTTTTTTGGTTTATTTATTTCATTTGCAGACCCTACTAAAAACCTTTCAATTCCAATATAACCCCTTTAAACCCTCCCCTACATTTGACGTATCTATACGCCAAAGTCGGGTAGGGGAAGTATGGAACGGGCTCATGGAGTGAACCCGTTCCATATGATGCCGGTGTCAGCTGTATGTTACAGCCGACACTTCAGAGGAACGAGCGGGATCGCGCTCGAGCGCGATCCCGCTTGTTTAAGTAGTTGAAGTAGTTAAATCGTTAGAAAGACGGGGCGACTTCCTCTAACAGCTCATCGCGCCCCCCGCAATGCAATCGCGGGTTGGTGATGGTTGCTATGGCTGCCTGGGGGCCTAATGAAGGCCCCCAGGTCCGCCATCTCTGTGCTCTTATTAAGCGCTGCCTCCGGCAGGGCTTAATAGATGCCTGTCAGAATCACGATATACTGCAATACATACAATAACGATCGCTGGTTGAAGTCCCCTAGGTAGACTAATAAAAAAAGTAAAAATTAGTAAAATAAAGGTTTTTTTTAAATGTAAAAAAATAAATAAATATATATATATTTTTAGGCTAGGTTAATTTTACCAGTGAGAGATAGATTAAATTTAAAAAAAAAAACAGAAAATCACATTGTCAAAATTATATATATTTATTTGCATTGTGCACAGAGAAATAAGTATTTGATCCCCTACCAAACATTAAGAGTTCAGCCTCCTCCAGACCAGTTACACGCTCCAAATCAACTTGGTGCCTGCATTAAAGACAGCTCTTACATGGTCACCTGTATAAAAGACTCCTGTCCACAGACTCAATGAATCAGTCTGACTCTAACCTCTACAACATGGGCAAGACCAAAGAGCTTTCTAAGGATGTCAGGGACAAGATCATAGACCTGCACAAGGCTGGAATGGGCTACAAAACCATAAGTAAGACGCTGGGTGAGAAGGAGACAACTGTTGGTGCAATAGTAAGAAAATGGAAGACATACAAAATGACTGTCAATCGACATCGATCTGGGGCTCCATGCAAAATCTCACCTCGTGGGGTATCCTTGATCCTGAGGAAGGTGAGAGCTCAGCCGAAAACTACACGTGGGGAACTTGTTAATGATCTCAAGGCAGCTGGGACCACAGTCACCAAGAAAACCATTGGTAACACATTACGCCGTAATGGATTAAAATCCTGCAGTGCCCGCAAGGTCCCCCTGCTCAAGAAGGCACATGTACAGGCCCGTCTGAAGTTTGCAAATGAACACCTGGATGATTCTGAGAATGATTGGGAGAAGGTGCTGTGGTCAGATGAGACTAAAATTGAGCTCTTTGGCATTAACTCAACTCGCCGTTTTTGGAGGAAGAGAAATGCTGCCTATGACCCAAAGAACACCGTCCCCACTGTCAAGCATGGAGGTGGAAACATTATGTTTTGGCGGTGTTTCTCTGCTAAGGGCACAGGACTACTTCACCGCATCAATGGGAGAATGGATGGAGCCATGTACCGTCAAATCCTGAGTGACAACCTCCTTCCCTCCACCAGGACATTAAAAATGGCTCGTGGCTGGGTCTTCCAGCACGACAATGACCCGAAACATACAGCCAAGGCAACAAAGGAGTGGCTCAAAAAGAAGCACATTAAGGTCATGGAATGGCCTAGCCAGTCTCCAGACTTTAATCCCATCGAAAACTTATGGAGGGAGCTGAAGATCCGAGTTGCCAAGCGACAGCCTCGAAATCTTAATGATTTACAGATGATCTGCAAAGAGGAGTGGGCCAAAATTCCATCTAACATGTGTGCAAACCTCATCATCAACTACAAAAAACGTCTGACTGCTGTGCTTGCCAACAAGGGTTTTGCCACCAAGTATAAAGTCTTGTTTGCCAAAGGGATCAAATACTTATTTCTCTGTGCACAATGCAAATAAATATATATAATTTTGACAATGTGATTTTCAATTATTTTTTTTTATATAATCTATCTCTCACTGGTAAAATTAACCTAGCCTAAAAATTCTAGACTGTTCATGTCTTTGACAGTGGGCAAACTTACAAAATCAGCAAGGGATCAAATACTTATTTCCTTCACTGTATGTCAGAGCTTTGTTCTGGTGCTGTATATATGTACTGATCTTGGTTGTGGTACTGTATGTATGTACTGAGCTTTTTTCTGGTGCTGTATATATGTACTTAGCTTTGTTCTAGTGCTGTATTTATGTACTGAGTTTGGTTGTGGTACTGTATATATGTCAGAGCTTGGTTCTGGATCTGTAGTTATATAGGATATATTTATAATAACATAATTGCAGGGCAGATGGAATTGTTCTCAATTCATTGTAAATTTAATCTGTCAGGTAGTTTTAACCCCTTGAACCGCCACCATGCGGTAATACATGACCTGACAATATTTTCAAACATTCCCTTGTATGTTTTTTTCAGATGCAGCAAAATCCTTAAAATCCACTTTTAAAACAACACACACTATATGCTAATTACTCATTAGAGGGTCATGGGGCGGTGCTGCTATCCCGAAGAGTCACATAGTCCTGCCTCCAAACCCACCTTTCTATGTTTGAGTGACATCTCCCTGGCTGATACAACTTTCTCGAATGCGCCATTGCCTTGTGGCACTATACACAAGGGGGGGGGGGGCTGTGTGGCACTATACACAAAGGGGGGCTGTGTGGCACTATACACAAGGGGGAGCTGCGTGGCACTATACACAAGGGGGAGCTGTGTGCCACTATACACATGGGGGAACTGTATGCCACTATTTACAAGGGGGAGGGCTGTGGTCCTATCTACAGGGGGCTGAGTATGGCTCAATCTACAGGGGTCTTTGTGCTGCACTTTCTACTAAGGGGGGGCTGTGAGCACTGTATACAAGGGAGTGGGACTGTGTGGCACTATATACAGTGGGAGCTGTACAGCGCTATATACAGTGGGGGCTTTATGGCGATATCTACAGGGGTGCTGTATGGCACTATCTACAAGGGGGAGCTGGTGGCGCTTTCTACAAATGGGCTGTTACACTGTCTATAGGCGGGGCTATATAGCGCTGTCTACAGGGGGGCTGTATGGCACATTCTACAGGGGGCACTATTTATAAGGGGGGCTGCTTGTGGCACCCGGGGGGGGGGCGGTCAAGAGTTTGTTATGGGGCCCAGTATTTCCTCGTTACGCCCCAGTATTTTGACTTCAAGAGCTTGACTGATAAAACAAAATACAAAATTAAGGATAAAGGGGTTGTACGTGATAAGCAGAACATGTTTTTTCTTCTGCCAAAAACAGGTGACACATCTGTCCACAGGTTATGTGTAATATTACAGCTCAGGGCTATTCTCTGAGCTTCAATACAAGAAACAATAAATGGACAGGTGTGGCGCTGTTTCTACTAGAAAGCAGCTATCTTTTTCTAATTCTTTACAACCACATTTATTGTATCTGAAAGTAAAGTGGCTCAGTTCATGGCTCTCCAGATTCCGTTTTCTCAACATAGAAAGTAAAAAATTGATTTAAAAATGTACCAGAATATAGAATACGATCAGCCTTATTTTATCAACATTAAACAGCCTGTGTCAACATGGCATCTTTAGTGCCCAGTTTAGGTAGGGCAGTAGACAAGAGCATGCCTTATATTCGACCAATGCATTCAAAACATCCATGGTATGTTGATAGATACTTTATTGAAGATGTATGACAATGTAAACTATCCGCATTACACAAACAAGTTCATATGTCCATCTTCGGTTTCATATAGACTGAGTAATAGCATTCACTGCTCTCAAGAACTGCAAAACTGGCACATTGAATGTACATTAATAGATGCCAAGTGAATGAACCTTCATAAGCATTGTTAGGAAAAAAACAGAAACATATACCCTCTAGAGTTATGTTCTTTAAAAAGGACCTGTCAGATCTTTTGTTCACTGTAGTAAAGAGGACATGACAGCTATCCTGTGTGATGTAGTAAAGAGGACCTGCCAGCTTTCTTGTGTGGTGCAATAAAGAGGACCTGTCAGCTCTCCTGTGTGGTGCAGTAAAAAGGACCTCTTTTCTCACCTGTGTTGTGTAGTAAAGAGGACCTATCAGCTCTCCTGTGTGATCTAGAAAACAAGACCTTTGTATTGTCATTCAACTGTGGTAGAATAAAGGTCCTTTAATTTGTGGCGAAGTAAAAAGGAGCTGTCGGCGCTCCGTTTGTTGCAGTAAAGAGGACCTTTTAAACTTTCCTGTGTGGTGTATTATAGAGCAACTGTCAGCTCTCCTGTGTGGTATAAAAAAAAGACGTGTCAGCTCTGCTGTGTGGTGTAGTTAATAGGAACTTTCTGCAGTACTGTGTAGTATATTAAAGAGGATCGGTCAGTTCTCCTTTGTGGTGTAGAATAGAATAGCTGTCAGTTCTCCTCTATGATGTAGTAAGGAGGATCTGTCAGGTCTCCTGTGTGGTGTAGTATGGAGGATCTGTCAGCTCTACTGTGTTGTGTAGTATAGAGGAGCTGTCAGCTCTCCTGTATGGTGTAGTATAGAAGAGCTGTCAGCTCTCCTGTGTGGTGTAGTATAGAGGATATGTCAGCTCTCATGTGTGGTGTAGTATAGTGGAACTATCAGCTCTCCTGTGTGCTGTGTGGTGTAGTATAGAGGCTCTGTCAGCTCTCCTGTGATGTAGTATAGAGGATCTGTCAGCTATTCTGTGTGGTGTAGTATATCAGATCTTTCAGCTCTTCGGCGTGGTATAGTGTAGAAGATCTCTCTGCTCGACTGTGTTATGTGGTATAGAGGACCTGTCATCTCTCCTGTGTGATGTAGTAAAGGGGAACTGTCAGGTCTCCTGTGTGGTGCAGTATAGAGGATCTGCCAGCTCTCCTGTGTGGTGTAGTATAATGGCGCTGTCAGTCCTCCTGTGTGGTGTAGTATAGATGATCTATCAGCTCTCCTGTGTGGTGTAGTAAAGAGGATCTGTCAGCTCTCCTGTGTGGTGTAGTATAGAGGATCTGTCAGCTCTCCTGTGTGGTGTAGTATAGAGGATCTGTCAGCTCTACTTCTAGTGTAGTATAAAGGATCTGTCAGCTCTCCTTTGTGGTGTAGTATAGAGGAGCTGTCATTTCTCCTGTATGGTGTAGTAAGGAGGATCTGTCAGTTCTCCTGTGTGGTGTAGTATAGAGGATCTGTCAGCTCTACTGTGTGGTGTAGTATAGAGGAGCTGTCAGCTCTCCTTTATGGTGTAGTATAGAGGAGCTGTCAGCTCTCCTGTGTGGTGTAGTATAGAGGATATGTCAGCTCTCCTGTGTGGTGTAGTATAGTGGAACTATCAGCTCTCCTGTGTGCTGTGTGGTGTAGTATAAAGGCTCTGTCAGCTCTCCTGTGATGTAGTATAGTGGATCTGTCAGCTATCCTGTGTTGTGTAGTATATCAAATCTTTCAGCTCTTCTGCGTGGTATAGTGTTGAGGATCTCTCTGCTCGACTGTGTTGTGTGGTATAGAGGACCTGTCATCTCTCCTGTGGGATGTAGTAAAAAGGACCTGTCAGGTCTCCTGTGTGGTGCAGTATAGAGGATCTGTCAATTCTCCTGTGTTGTGTAGTATAAAGGAGCTGTCAGTCCTTCTGTGTGGTGTAGTATAGAGGATCTGTCAGCTCTCCTGTGTGGTGTAGTAAAGAGGATATGTCAGCTCTCCTGTGTGGTGTAGTATAGAGGATCTGTCAGCTCTCCTGTTTAGTGTAGTATAGAGGATCTGTCAGCTCTCCTGTGTGGTGTAGTATAGAGGATCTATTAGTTATTCTGTGTGATGTAGTAAATAGGACTTGTCAGATCTACTGTGTGGTGTAGTATAGAGGATCTGTCAGCTCTCTTGTGTGGTGTAGTATAGAGGATATATCAGCTCTCCTTTTTGGTGTAGTAAAGAGGAGCTGTCAGTTCTCCTGTGTGGTGTAGAATAGAATAGCTGTCAGTTCTCCTCTATGATGTAGAAAGGAGGATCTGTCAGCTCTCCTGTGCGGTGTAGTATGGAGGATCTGTCAGCTCTACTGTGTGGTGTAGTATAGAGGAGCTGTCAGCTCTCCTGTATGGTGTAGTATAGAAGAGCTGTCAGCTCTCCTGTGTGGTGTAGTATAGAGGATATGTCAGCTCTCCTGTGTGGTGTAGTATAGTGGAACTATCAGCTCTCCTGTATGCTGTGTGGTGTAGTATAGAGGCTCTGTCAGCTCTCCTGTGATGTAGTATAGAGGATCTGTCAGCTATTCTGTGTGGTGTAGTATATCAGATCTTTCAGCTCTTCGGTGTGGTATAGTGTAGAAGATATCTCTGCTCGACTGTGTTGTGTGGTATAGAGGACCTGTCATCTCTCCTGTGTGATGTAATAAAGGGGAAATGTCAGGTCTCCTCTATGATGTAGAAAGGAGGATCTGTCAGCTCTCCTGTGCGGTGTAGTATGGAGGATCTGTCAGCTCTACTGTGTGGTGTAGTATAGAGGAGCTGTCAGCTCTCCTGTATGGTGTAGTATAGAAGAGCTGTCAGCTCTCCTGTGTGGTGTAGTATAGAGGATATGTCAGCTCTCCTGTGTGGTGTAGTATAGTGGAACTATCAGCTCTCCTGTATGCTGTGTGGTGTAGTATAGAGGCTCTGTCAGCTCTCCTGTGATGTAGTATAGAGGATCTGTCAGCTATTCTGTGTGGTGTAGTATATCAGATCTTTCAGCTCTTCGGTGTGGTATAGTGTAGAAGATATCTCTGCTCGACTGTGTTGTGTGGTATAGAGGACCTGTCATCTCTCCTGTGTGATGTAATAAAGGGGAACTGTCAGGTCTCCTGTGTGGTGCAGTATAGAGGATGTGCCAGCTCTCCTGTGTGGTGTAGTATAATGGAGCTGTCAGTCCTCCTGTGTGGTGTAGTATAGAGGATCTATCAGCTCTCCTGTGTGGTGTAGTAAAAAGGATCTGTCAGCTCTCCTGTGTGGTGTAGTATAGAGGATCTGTCAGCTCTCCTGTGTGGTGTAGTATAAAGGATCTGTCATCTCTCCTGTATGGTGTAGTATAGAGGATCTGTCAGCTCTCCTGTGTGGTGTAGTAAAAAGGATCTGTGAGCTCTCCTGTGTGGTGTAGTATAGAGGATCTGTCAGCTCTCCTGTGTGGTGTAGTATAAAGGATCTGTCAGCTCTCCTGTGTGGTGTAGTATAGAGGATCTGTCAGCTCTACTTCTGGTGTAGTATAAAGGATCTGTCATCTCTCCTGTATGGTGTAGTATAGAGGATCTGTCAGCTCTCCTGTGTGGTATAGTATAGAGGAACTGTTAGCTCTCCTCCTGTGTGGTGTAGTATAGAGGATCTGTAATCTCTCCTGTGTGGTGTAGTATAGTGGAGCTGTCAGCTCTCCTGTGTAGTGTAGTATAAAGGATCTGTTAGCTCTCCTGTGTGGTGTAGTATAGAGGATCTGTCAGCTCTCCTGTGTGGTGTAGTATAGAGGATCTGTCAGCTCTCCTGTGTGGTGTAGTATAAAGGATCTGTAAGCTCTCCTGTGTGGTGTAGTATAGAGGATCTGTCAGCTCTCCTGTGTGGTGTAGTATAAAGGATCTGTCAGCTCTCCTGTGTGGTGTAGTATAGAGGATCTGTCAGCTCTACTTCTGGTGTAGTATAAAGGATCTGTCATCTCTCCTGTATGGTGAAGTATAGAGGATCTGTCAGCTCTCCTGTGTGGTATAGTATAGAGGAACTGTTAGCTCTCCTGTGTGGTGTAGTATAGATGATCTGTAATCTCTCCTGTGTGGTGTAGTATTAAGGATCTGTCAGCTCTCCTGTGTAGTGTAGTATAAAGGATCTGTTAGCTCTCCTGTGTGGTGTAGTATAGAGGATCTGTCAGTTCTCCTGTAATGTAGTATAGAGGATCTGTCAGCTATCCTGTGTGGTGTAGTATAGAGGATCTGTCAGCTCTCCTGCGTGGTATAGTGTACAGGAGCTCTCAGCTCTCCTGTGTGGTGTGGTATAGAGGACATGTCAGCTTTCCTGTGTGATGTAGTAAAGAGGACCTGTCACCTTTTCTGTGTGATGTAATAAAGAGGATCTATTAGTTATTCTGTGTGATGTAGTAAATAGGACTTGTCAGATCTACTGTGTGGTGTACTATAGAGGATCTATCAGCTCTCCTGTGTGGTTTAGTAAAGAGGATCTGTCAGCTCTCCTTTGTGGTGTAGTATAAAGGATCTGTCAGCTCTCCTGTGTGGTGTTGTATAAAGGATCTGTCAGTTCTCCTGTATGGTGTAGTATAGAGGATCTGTGAGCTCTCCTGTGTGGTGTAGTATAGAGGATCTGTCAGCTCTCCTGTGTGGTGTAGTATAAAGGATCTGTCAGCTCTCCTGTGTGGTGTAGTATAGAGGATCTGTCAGCTCTACTTCTGGTGTAGTATAAAGGATCTGTCATCTCTCCTGTATGGTGTAGTATAGAGGATCTGTCAGCTCTCCTGTGTGGTATAGTATAGAGGAACTGTTAGCTCTCCTCCTGTGTGGTGTAGTATAGAGGATCTGTAATCTCTCCTGTGTGGTGTAGTATAGTGGAGCTGTCAGCTCTCCTGTGTAGTGTAGTATAAAGGATCTGTTAGCTCTCCTGTGTGGTGTAGTATAGAGGATCTGTCAGCTCTCCTGTGTGGTGTAGTATAGAGGATCTGTCAGCTCTCCTGTGTGGTGTAGTATAAAGGATCTGTAAGCTCTCCTGTGTGGTGTAGTATAGAGGATCTGTCAGCTCTCCTGTGTGGTGTAGTATAAAGGATCTGTCAGCTCTCCTGTGTGGTGTAGTATAGAGGATCTGTCAGCTCTACTTCTGGTGTAGTATAAAGGATCTGTCATCTCTCCTGTATGGTGAAGTATAGAGGATCTGTCAGCTCTCCTGTGTGGTGTAGTATTAAGGATCTGTCAGCTCTCCTGTGTAGTGTAGTATAGATGATCTGTTAGCTCTCCTGTGTGGTGTAGTATAGAGGATCTGTCAGTTCTCCTGTAATGTAGTATAGAGGATCTGTCAGCTATCCTGTGTGGTGTAGTATAGAGGATCTGTCAGCTCTCCTGCGTGGTATAGTGTACAGGAGCTCTCAGCTCTCCTGTGTGGTGTGGTATAGAGGACATGTCAGCTTTCCTGTGTGATGTAGTAAAGAGGACCTTTCACCTTTTCTGTGTGATGTAATAAAGAGGATCTATTAGTTATTCTGTGTGATGTAGTAAATAGGACTTGTCAGATCTACTGTGTGGTGTAGTATAGAGGATCTATCAGCTCTCCTGTGTGGTTTAGTAAAGAGGATCTGTCAGCTCTCCTTTGTGGTGTAGTATAAAGGATCTGTCAGCTCTCCTGTGTGGTGTTGTATAAAGGATCTGTCAGTTCTCCTGTATGGTGTAGTATAGAGGATCTGTCAGCTCTCCTGTGTGGTGTAGTATAGAGGATCTGTCAGCTCTCCTGTGTGGTGTAGTATAAAGGATCTGTCAGCTCTCCTGTGTGGTGTAGTATAGAGGATCTGTCAGCTCTACTTCTGGTGTAGTATAAAGGATCTGTCATCTCTCCTGTATGGTGTAGTATAGAGGATCTGTCAGCTCTCCTGTGTGGTATAGTATAGAGGAACTGTTAGCTCTCCTCCTGTGTGGTGTAGTATAGAGGATCTGTAATCTCTCCTGTGTGGTGTAGTATAATGGAGCTGTCAGCTCTCCTGTGTAGTGTAGTATAAAGGATCTGTTAGCTCTCCTGTGTGGTGTAGTATAGAGGATCTGTCAGCTCTCCTGTGTGGTGTAGTATAGAGGATCTGTCAGCTCTCCTGTGTGGTGTAGTATAAAGGATCTGTAAGCTCTCCTGTGTGGTGTAGTATAGAGGATCTGTCAGCTCTCCTGTGTGGTGTAGTATAAAGGATCTGTCAGCTCTCCTGTGTGGTGTAGTATAGAGGATCTGTCAGCTCTACTTCTGGTGTAGTATAAAGGATCTGTCATCTCTCCTGTATGGTGAAGTATAGAGGATCTGTCAGCTCTCCTGTGTGGTATAGTATAGAGGAACTGTTAGCTCTCCTGTGTGGTGTAGTATAGATGATCTGTAATCTCTCCTGTGTGGTGTAGTATTAAGGATCTGTCAGCTCTCCTGTGTAGTGTAGTATAAAGGATCTGTTAGCTCTCCTGTGTGGTGTAGTATAGAGGATCTGTCAGTTCTCCTGTAATGTAGTATAGAGGATCTGTCAGATATCCTGTGTGGTGTAGTATAGAGGATCTGTCAGCTCTCCTGCGTGGTATAGTGTACAGGAGCTCTCAGCTCTCCTGTGTGGTGTGGTATAGAGGACATGTCAGCTTTCCTGTGTGATGTAGTAAAGAGGACCTGTCACCTTTTCTGTGTGATGTAATAAAGAGGATCTATTAGTTATTCTGTGTGATGTAGTAAATAGGACTTGTCAGATCTACTGTGTGGTGTAGTATAGAGGATCTATCAGCTCTCCTGTGTGGTTTAGTAAAGAGGATCTGTCAGCTCTCCTTTGTGGTGTAGTATAAAGGATCTGTCAGCTCTCCTGTGTGGTGTTGTATAAAGGATCTGTCAGTTCTCCTGTATGGTGTAGTATAGAGGATCTGTCAGCTCTCCTGTGTGGTGTAGTATAAATGATCTGTCAGCTCTCCTGTGTGGTGTAGTATAGAGGATCTGTCAGCTCTACTTATGGTGTAGTATAAAGGATCTGTCATCTCTCCTGTATGGTGTAGTATAGAGGATCTGTCAGCTCTCCTGTAATGTAGTATATAGGATCTGTCAGCTATCCTGTGTGGTGTAGTATAGAGGATCTGTCAGCTCTCATGCGTGGTATAGTGTACAGGATCTCTCAGCTCTCCTGTGTGGTGTGGTATAGAGGACATGTCAGCTTTCCTGTGTGATGTAGTAAAGAGGACCTGTCACCTTTTCTGTGTGATGTAATAAAGAGGATCTATTAGTTATTCTGTGTGATGTAGTAAATTGGACTTGTCAGATCTGCTGTGTGGTGTAGTATAGAGGATCTGTGAGCTCTCTTGTGTGGTGTAGTATAGAATATCTGTCAGCTCTCCCGTGTGGTGTAGTATAGAAGATCTGTCAGCTCTCCTGTGTGGTGTAGTATAGAGGATCTATCAGCTCTCCTGTGTGGTGTAGTAAAGAGGATCTGTCAGCTCTCCTGTGTGGTGTAGTATAAAGGATCTGTCAGCTCTCCTGTGTGGTGTAGTATGGAGGATCTGTCAGCTCTACTTCTGGTGTAGTATAAAGGATCTGTCATCTCTCCTGTATGGTGTAGTATAGAGGATCTGTCAGCCCTCCTGTGTGGTATAGTATAGAGGAACTGTTAGCTCTCCTGTGTGGTGTAGTATAGATGATCTGTAATCTCTCCTGTGTGGTGTAGTATTAAGGATCTGTCAGCTCTCCTGTGTGGCGTAGTATAGAGGATCTGTCAGTTCTCCTGTAATGTAGTATAGAGGATCTGTCAGCTATCCTGGGTGGTGTAGTATAGAGGATCTGTCAGCTCTCCTGCGTGGTATAGTGTACAGGAGCTCTCAGCTCTCCTGTGTGGTGTGGTATAGAGGACATGTCAGCTTTCCTGTGTGATGTAGTAAAGAGGACCTGTCACCTTTTCTGTGTGATGTAATAAAGAGGATCTATTAGTTATTCTGTGTGATGTAGTAAATTGGACTTGTCAGATCTACTGTGTGGTGTAGTATAGAGGATCTGTGAGCTCTCTTGTGTGGTGTAGTATAGAATATCTGTCAGCTCTCCCGTGTGGTGTAGTATAGAAGATCTGTCAGCTCTCCTGTATGGTGTAGTATAGAGGATCTATCAGCTCTCCTGTGTGGTGTAGTAAAGAGGATCTGTCACCTCTCCTGTGTGGTGTAGTATAGAGGATCTGTCAGCTCTCCTGTGTGGTGTAGTATAGAGGATCTGTCAGCTCTACTTCTGGTGTAGTATAAAGGATCTGTCATCTCTCCTGTATGGTGTAGTATAGAGGATCTGTCAGCTATCCTGTGTGGTATAGTATAGAGGAACTGTTAGCTCTCCTGTGTGGTGTAGTATAGAGGATCTGTCATCTCTCCTGTGTGGTGTAGTAAAGAGGAGCTGTCAGTTCTCCTGTGTGGTGTAGAATAGAATAGCTGTCAGTTCTCCTCTATGATGTAGTAAGGAGGATCTGTCAGCTCTCCTGTGTGGTGTAGTATGGAGGATCTGTCAGCTCTACTGTGTGGTGTAGTATAGAGGAGCTGTCAGCTCTCCTGTATGGTGTAGTATAGAAGAGCTGTCAGCTCTCCTGTGTGGTGTAGTATAGAGGATATGTCAGCTCTCCTGTGTGGTGTAGTATAGTGGAACTATCAGCTCTCCTGTGTGCTGTGTGGTGTAGTATATAGGCTCTGTCAGCTCTCCTGTGATGTAGTATAGAGGATCTGTCAGCTATTCTGTGTGGTGTAGTATATCAGATCTTTCAGCTCTTCGGTGTGGTATAGTGTAGAAGATCTCTCTGCTCGACTGTGTTGTGTGGTATAGAGGACCTGTCATCTCTCCTGTGTGATGTAGTAAAGGGGAACTGTCAGGTCTCCTGTGTGGTGCAGTATAGAGGATCTGCCAGCTTTCCTGTGTGGTGTAGTATAATGGAGCTGTCAGTCCTCCTGTGTGGTGTAGTATAGAGGATCTATCAGCTCTCCTGTGTGGTGTAGTATAGAGGATCTGTCAGCTCTCCTGTGTGGTGTAGTATAAAGGATCTGTCATCTCTCCTGTATGGTGTTGTATAGAGGATCTGTCAGCTCTCCTGTGTGGTGTAGTAAAGAGGATCTGTCAGCTCTCCTGTGTGGTGTAGTATAGAGGATCTGTCAGCTCTCCTGTGTGGTGTAGTATAAAGGATCTGTCAGCTCTCCTGTGTGGTGTTGTATAGAGGATCTGTCAGCTCTACTTCTGGTGTAGTATAAAGGATCTGTCATCTCTCCTGTATGGTGTAGTATAGAGGATCTGTCAGCTCTCCTGTGTGGTATAGTATAGAGGAACTGTTAGCAGTCCTGTGTGGTGTAGTATAGAGGATATGTACTCTCTCCTGTGTGGTGTAGTATAGTGGAGCTGTCAGCTCTCCTGTGTAGTGTAGTATAAAGGATCTGTTAGCTCTCCTGTGTGGTGTAGTATAGAGGATCTGTCAGCTCTCCTGTGTGGTGTAGTATAGAGGAACTGTTAGCTCTCCTGTGTGGTGTAGTATTAAGGATCTGTTAGCTCTCCTGTGTGGTATAGTGTACAGGAGCTCTCAGCTCTCCTGTGTGGTGTGGTATAGAGGACATCAGCTTTCCTGTGTGATGTAGTAAAAAGGACCTGTCACCTTTTCTGTGTGATGTAATAAAGAGGATCTATTAGTTATTCTGTGTGATGTAGTAAATAGGACTTGTCAGATCTACTGTGTGGTGTAGTATAGAGGATCTGTCAGCTCTCTTGTGTGGCGTAGTATAGAATATCTGTCAGCTCTCCCGTGTGGTGTAGTATAGAAAATCTGTCAGCTCTCCTGTGTGGTGTAGTATAGAGGATCTATCAGCTCTCCTGTGTGGTGTAGTATAGAGGATCTGTCAGCTCTCCTGTGTGGTGTAGTATAAAGGATCTGTCAGCTCTCCTGTGTGGTGTAGTATAGAGGATCTGTCAGCTCTCCTGTGTGGTGTAGTATAAAGGATCTGTCAGCTCTCCTGTGTGGTGTAGTATACAGGATCTGTCAGCTCTCCTGTGTGGTGTAGTATAAAGGATCTGTCAGCTCTCCTGTGTGGTGTAGTATAGAGGATCTGTCAGCTCTACTTCTGGTGTAGTATAAAGGATCTGTCATCTCTCCTGTATGGTGTAGTATAGAGGATCTGTCAGCTCTCCTGTGCGGTGTAGTATAGAGGATCTGTCATCTCTCCTGTGTGGTGTAGTGTAGTGGAGCTGTCAGCTCTCCTGTGTAGTGTAGTGTAGTGTAGTGTTGTGTAGTGTAGTGTAGTGTAGTGTAGTGTAGTGTAGTGTAGTGTAGTGTAGTGTAGTGTAGTATAAAGGATCTGTTAGCTCTCCTGTGTGGTGTAGTATAGAGGATCTGTCAGTTCTCCTGTAATGCAGTATAGAGGATCACATATGTCGTGCACATATTAAACGTAGGGACCGTCGCCCAGTTGTACGCCGTCGTCTAGAACAGGCTGTGCAAGTAGGCAGGGACTGAGTGGCGGGTAGAGTAGGGCTCACATGTCTGTCTCCCTATCCTGACATTACACATAGGACCCCTTTTTTGATATCACCTTCACAATTCTTGCATCCATTGAATTTGTGAGTATTTGGACAGTTTCTGCTTGAATATCTTTGCAGGATGTCAGAATAGCCTCCCAGAGCTTCTGTTTTGATGTGAACTGCCTCCCACCCTCATAGATATTTTGCTTGAGGATGCTCCAAAGGTTCTCAATAGGGTTGAGGTCAGGGGAACATGGGGGCCACACCATGAGTTTCTCTCCTTTTATGCCCATAGCAGCCAATGACACAGAGGTATTCTTTGCAGCATGAGATGGTGCATTGTCATGCATGAAGATAATTTTGCTACGGAAGGCACGGTTCTTCTTTTTGTACCTCGGAAGAAAGTGGTCAGTCATAAACTCTACGTACTTTACAGAGGTCATTTTCACACCGTCAGGGACCCTAAAGGGGCCTACCAGCTCTCTCCCCATGATTCCAGCCCAAAACATGACTCCGCCACCTCCTTTCTGACGTCGCAGGCTTGTTGGGACATGGTGGCCATTCACCAACCATCCACTACTCCATACATCTGGACCATCCAGGGTTGCACGACACTCATCAGTAAACAACACGGTTTAAAAATTAGTCTTCAAGTATTTCTGAGCCCACTGCAACCGTTTTTGCTTGTGAGCATTGTTTAGGGGTGGCCGAGAATAGCTTTATGCACACTTGCTAACCTCTGAAGGATCCTACACCTTGAGGTTCGCGGGACTCCAGAGGCACCAGCGGCTTCAAATACCTGTTTGCTGCTTTGCAATGACATTTTAGCAGCTGCTCTCCTAATCCTATTAATTTGTCTGGCAGAAACCTTCCTCATTATGCCTTTATCTGAACAAACCCGTCCGTGCTCTGGATCAGCCACAAATCTTTTCACAGTACGATGATCACGCTTATGTTTTCTTGAAATATCCAATGTTTTCATACCTTGTCCAAGGTATTGCACTATTTCACACTTTTCGGCAGCAGAGAGATCCTTTTTCTTTCCCACATTGCTTGAAACCTTTGGCCTGCTTAATAATGTGGAACGTCCTTCTTAAGTAGTTTTCCATTGATTGGGCACACCTGGCAAACTAATTATCACAGGTGTCTGAGATTGATTACAATGATCCAAAGAGCCCTAAGACACAATACCATCCATGAGTTTAATTGAAAAACTAATAATTAAATGTTTATGACACTTTAATCCAATGTGCATAATAATTTGGAACACGGTGTATACAGGGACGAAGAGAACCATTCTTCTTTTTGACGAAGAAAAACCTGGCTCCTGCCGGGGAGGAAGACTTGCATATGAAACCCTGCTCCAAGTTCTCTCTAACATAGGCAGACATAGACAGAATCTCTGGCAGAGAGAGAGGATATACCCCGCCACGGGAAAGGGAAGCACCAGGAACCAGCTCGATAGGACAGCCATACGTCCGATGTGGGGGCAGTGTTTCCGCCTCTTTCTTGCTGAAGACGTCCGCAAATGAAGCAAAATGACTAGGCAATCCTGCCAGTAACTGAGGCAGAGGAGACTGAGCCAAACTAATCTATCCCAGGCAATGATTGTGACACTCGGGGCCCCACTGGAGAACCTCTCCAGAGTTCCAGTTCAGGACTGGAGCATGCAATCGGAACCAAGGCAGGCCCAGCAACACAGGATCAACAGCTCTGGGTAGGACATAGAACAATAGCAGTTCGGAGTGGAGAGCCGCTACTTGGAACCTCAGTGGTTTGGTCACAGCAATAACTGGGTCTGGCAGGGGTAGACCATCCACTGAAGCAATTGTCAATGGGCTCTCCATAGGGGTGGTAGGCAACTGAAGAAGGTCCACTAGGTCTCTTCGGATGAAATTAAGAGCGGATCCAGAGTCCAGATACGCAGAGACCTGATGCATTCTCTCGCCGGACACTATGGTCGCTGGTATGGACAATTTGGACGAAAGTCCTTTTTTACCCAGGGTTGTCACTCCTAGCAACCCTAGGCTTTGGGGCTTTTGGTGGCACAAGCGCACAAAATGGCCACCGAGGCCACAATAAAGACAAAGTTCCGAAATGCGTCTGCATTGTCTCTCCTGGGTGGATAGCTTACCCCGGTCCATCATCACAGACTCCTTAGGAGGATCGACATCTGAGGACAGCAGGGGTTGCTGCAAAGTAGGTTCCAGACTAGGAGGGTCTCCCTCCCGACGAACCTCATGGAGGTGTTCTCGGATCCGCATATCAATCCGGACGGACAGAAGGATGAGGTCATCGAGGGTAGATGGCAGGTCTCGAGCGGCAAGTTCGTCCTTAATTTTAGGAGACAGTCCATTCCAGAATGCAGCTACCAGGGCCTCATTGTTCCATAACAGTTCTCCCGCCAGGGTGCGGAAGTGGATGGCGTACTCACTCACAGAGGTGTCTCCTTGGTGTAGTTTAATCAAGGCAGCCGCTGCAGATGAGAACCGTCCAGGCTCCTCAAACACCATTCGAAAAGTCCGGAGAAAGGCCTGGAAGTCACGGGTCTCAGGTCCTTGTCTCTCCCAGATAGGGGTCGCCCATGCAAGAGCCTTGCCAGTGAGGAGAGAGATGATGAAAGCGACCCTTGCACCATCAGATGAAAATGTCCTAGAATACAGGCTGAAATGGATCTGGCACTGGTTCAAAAATACACGACAAGAACCTGCACCTCCATCATAGCGGTCCGGAAGTGGCAAAGAAAAACGCGGGTCCACACTGCCAGGAGGTGTAGTCTGAGAATCAACACTGCCAGGAGGTGTAGTAGGAGGAACGGCAGGTCTTGCTTCCTGCTGACAAACGAGAGCGTTCATAGCTTGGAGGAGTTTGTCCTGTCGAGACTGGAGATCCATTAAATCCACCCGCATCTCCTGTGATGTCGTCATGGTCTTGGATCAACCAGCAGGGTCCATGGCCTGAGCTTACTGTCACGAGGGGTTCGTGGACCCACTGGGCCGTATCGTATTGGCGGTAAGGCAGCTGGCAAACAGGACGCAGGTCAGAGTCTATGCTTCGTATAGGGTACCTGTGGCAGTTTGGACAGTAGCAAGGCAGGCTATGCAGGAACTTGGCAGCAGGTGGACATCAGGTGTGGAGACGCAGGTCAGGCGTAGAATACAGCACAGCACGGCTACAGCACAGCACTAGATCAGGAGACAGGTTACAGGAACAGGAACAGGAAACACTGGGAGCAGGAAACACTAGGGGGCCATTTGCAAGACAGACTAGGAATACAACAACAAAGCTCAGGCATAGAACTAGGGGGCTGGACCCCTCTTATAGTCCAGAGTACTCACGGGTCAAAGTTCAGCACGCGCATCGGACTTACGGGATCCAGCATTGGTGAGTAGACGCGAGCGCTGGCTTCTCCTGAGGAGGAGGCTGGGGCCAGCACTTGCCGACTCGTGGCTGCGGCTGTCACGGGGAGAACGGAGCTGACAGCCTGCAGCCACGGACATGACAGACATGAAGGCTTTCTTTAAGGATTCAAATGCGGCTTCTGCCTCCGGAGTCCACACTTTGGCATTCATACCCTTTTTAGTGAGGGTAGAGATAGGAGCAGTCAAAGATGAGAAGTTGGGGATGAACAGCCGGAAGAAGTTGGCGAATCCCAGGAAGCGTTGTATGGCCCTTAAGCCTTGGGGGCGTGGCCACTCCAGGATAGCTTTCACCTTCTGAGGGTCCATCTTGAGGCCCTAATCGGAGATGATATAGCCCAGGAAGGATAGAGACTTCTTCTCAAGCACACATTTCTCTAGATTCTCCCTTAGATGAAGTAACACCTGGCCGACATGACTTTGATGAGTTACTGGATCTGGGGAAAAAAATCAAAATGTCATCGAGATACACCACAACACAAACATAAAGGAGATCACGAAAAATGTGATTGACAAATGCTTAAAATACTGCGGGGGCGTTACACAGGCCGAAGGGCATAACTAGATATTTATAGTGCCCATCACGAGTATTAAAAGCAGTCTTCCACTCATCACCTCGACGAATCCGGATCAGATTGTAGGCCCCCCGCAGGTCCAGTTTAGAAAAAATGTTTGTTCCCCGTATGCGGTCAAATAGTTCAGAAATCAAAGGCAGAGGGTATCTGTTCTTCATCCGTGATCTGATTCAGGCCTCAGTAGTCAATGCAAGGTCGTAGCGATCCATCTTTCTTTTTGACAAAGAAGAACCCCGCTCCGGCCGTGGATGAGGATTTACGAATGAAGCTCCTCTCCAGATTCTCCTTAATGTAGGCCAACATAGACTGGGTCTCTGGCAAGGAGAGAGAGGGTACACTCTACCGCGAGGTGGACTCAGGAACCAGGTCGATCAGACAATCATAAGTCCGGTGTGGCGGCAAGGTCTCAGCCTCCTTTTTATTGAAGACATCAGAGAACATGGAGAAACAAGAAGGCAACCCTGCCAATGACTGAAGTGGAGAAGTCTGTAGTGGCTGGATATGACCCAGACAGCGGTCAAGACACTTCGGGCCCCACTGAAGAACCTCTCCAGAGTTCCAATCGTGTAGACGGAGCCAAGGCAAACCCAGCAGTAAGTGGTTAACGGCCTTGGACAGGACAATCAGGGAGATGAGCTCAGCATGAAGAGCTCCCACTTGGAGTCTCAACGGCTTGGTCACAGACAAAACTGGGTCAGGCAATTGCAGTCCATCCACCGAGGCAACGATCAATGGCCTTTCTAGCTGGACAGTAGGCAACTGAAGAAGACCCACAATGTCTTGGCAGATGAAGTTGGCTGCAGAGCCAGAGTCCAGGTAGGCAGAGACCGGATGGGACCTCTCGCCAGCAATGATGTTACGGGAATCAATAGTTTGGAAGAGAGTTCTCGATTAAATGCAGTGACGCCCAGGGTTGTCTCTCCAACCAAACCTAGGCGTTGGGGTCTTTTGGCTTCTGAGGACACAGACACACGACATGGCCAGTGAGGCCGCAATATAAACAGAGTCCAGAGGTGCGCCTGCGCTGTTTCTCCTGAACCGATAATTTTAGCCGGTCCACTTGCATCGGAACATCGGGCAAAGCAATAGAAGCAGGCAAGAGGGGTTGCTGGAAGTTGGGCGCCAGTCTAGGAAGCCATCTCTCCTGACGAACTTCATGAGATCTAACCTTCAGCCTTATGTCCACCCGAGTGGCAAGCAGAATTAAGTCGTCCAAGGCAGGTGGCAGATCTCAAGCAGCCAGTTCGTCGATGATCTCGGATGACAGACCATGCCAAAAGGATGCCACCAAGGCCTCATTGTTCCAGGATAGCTCTCCTGCCATGGTCCAAAACTGGATGGTATATTCGCCCACAGAGGTGTCCTCTTGGCGGAGGTTGAAGATAGCAGTGGCTCCTGACGAGACTCGCCCTGGCTCCTCGAAAACAGTCCGGAATAACCGCAAGAACCCCTGGAAGTCTTGGGTCTCGGGTCCTTGACATTCCCAGATAGGGTTCGCCCACGCCAAGGCCTTGCCAGCAAGTAGGGACATGATGAATGCATTCTTGGTTCCGTCCGATGGAAATGCTTGGGCGTGCAGGGTAAAATGAATGAAGCATTGGTTCAGAGACCCCAGACACATACTGGCGTCTCTATAGAATTGAGAGGGCAATGGCAGCGAGAACCGAGGATCCGGGCCGGAACTGCCAGGAGGTGTAACAGGAGGGTCGACCTGAGGAGTTTGCATAGAGGCTGGAAGAGAAGCAACTAGCGTCCCTAGCTGCTGTGCCATAGAGTCCACTGCCACAAGAAGTTCATCTTGTCTAGCTCAGAGATCCAGCAGGTCCGCCTGCATGGCTTGGGAAGGTGACATGCCTTTGAATTGACCAGCGGAGTCCATGGCCAGAGCGTACTGTCACGATGCGGGGTGTGGACCCAATGGGCCGTACCTCGTAGCGTGATGGCAGCTGGCCAAACAGGTAAAGTACAAGAGTCAATAGTTCAGAGAGGATACCTGAGGCAACGTAGACAGTAGCAAGGCAGACACGTCTGGGACCAGGCGGCGGGTAGACGTCAGGTGTGGCGCAGCAGAATACGGCAACAGCTCAGCACGGCACTTGAACAGGATAGCACGGAAACAGGATACAGGAACAGGGTACACTGGGAAACTGGAAGACACTAGGATACCATTAGCATGACAAACTTCGGGAAACAAACAATGCTCTGTCAAGGAACAAGAGGCCAGTGCCCCTTTTATAGCCCAGAGCATCCTGGGCTAGATTGCAGACTTCCTGCAATATGTGCGCACTGGCCCTTTAAGACTGTGCATGCACAGGCACGTGCGCCCTCCGGAAACAGTCTCAGAATCCGGAAGTGAGTGTCGGCGCCTCACAGAAGGACGACGCTACACACAAGTCAGATATCCATGGCCACGGCCGTCAAGGGGTAAGTCAGAATGACGGGCCGTGGCCATAGACATTACATGTAGTATAGAAGATCAGTCAGCTCTCCTGAATGGTGTAGTAGAAGAGGATTTGTCAGCTCTGCTATGTGGTATAGCATAGAGGAGCTGTAAACTCTCCTCTGTGGTGTAGTATAGAGGATGTGTAATGTCGGGATAGGGAGACAGACAGGTGAGCTCTAATCTACCCGCCACTCAGTCCCTGCCTACTTGCACGGCCCGTCCTAGGCGGCGGCGTACAACTGGGCGACGGTCCCTACGCTCAATGAGTGCACGACAGACCAACAGACAAGGGTACACAGAAGCTAAGGGAAATGGGGCAGTTGCCCACGGCAACAAGAGTAGTGAACGAGCCGAGTCAAACCAGGAGTGTACGAGGTACCAAACGCAGAGCAGGAGAGTAGTCAGTAAAGCTAGGGTCAATTTGAAGCAGAGGTCAATAGTACTAGCAGGAACAGAAGAGCCAGGAAACCAGACAGAATCACAGGCAAGGAAAAGCAGGAAATGAAGGTATAAATAGACTGAGGGCGGGAGGTAGCTCCGTCTGGCCAGGATGTGATAGGTTCTCCCACTCCTCAGCCTACCAGCCTGAGTGGTAGCAGATCGAGTCACTCTATCAGACCTAGTAGGAGATGCAGACTGATTAACCACAGGCGTCGACACAGCTTCTGTGTCTGGCAGATCCTTTACAGTACCCCCACATTTATGAGGGGCCACTGGACCCTTCCTAGGTGGACCTGGCTTATTGGGGAACCGAAGATGGAACCTCCTGAGCAATACCCCAGCGTGAACATCCCGAGCGGGTACCCAAGTCCTCTCCTCAGGCCCGTAGCCTCTCCAATGGACCAGGTACTGGAGGGAGTCCTGGACCATCCTGCTGTCCACAATCTTGGCCACCTCGAATTCTACCCCTTCAGGAGTGAGAACAGGGACCGGAGGTTTCCTCGATGTAGCCAAGGACGGGGAGCATCTTTTCAGGAGGGAGGCATGGAACACGTTGTGTATCTGAAAGGACGGGGGTAACTCCAGCCGGAAGGAGACAGGGTTAAGGACCTCAATGACCTTGTACGGCCCTATATACCGGGGAGCACATTTTTTGGACGGGACTTTAAGACGCAAATTTTTTGAAGATAGCCACACCAGATCCCCGACCACAAACAAGGGGTTAGCAGAACGTCTTCTATCTGCTTGAGTCTTTTGTATGCTCAGGGAGGCCTCTAGGTTCTTCTGAACCTGGACACAGACTGTGCACAGTTCCCGATTAACTACATCTACCTCCGGATTGTTGGAACCACCAGGTGAAACGGAGGAGAACCGTGGATTAAACCCAAAATTACAGAAAAAGGGGGAGACCCCTGACGAGTTACTGACCAGGTTATTAAGGGAAAATTCGGCGAGGGGAATGAAGGAGACCCAATCATATTGACAGTCGGAGATAAAACACCTTAAATATTGTTCTAGAGACTGATTAGTTCTCTCAGTTTGGCCATTAGTTTCAGGATGGAAGGCTGAGGAGAAGGACAGATCAATCTCCAACTTGTTACAGAAAGCTCTCCAAAATAATGAAGCAAATAGTACCCCTCTGTCAGAAACAATATTGACAGGAACCCCATGGAGACGCAGGATGTGTTTGACAAACAAGGTAGCTAACGTCTTGGCGTTGGGTAGTTTCTTGAGGGGCACAAAGTGGCACATCTTACTGAAGCGGTCTACTACAACCCACACCACCGACTTGCCTTGAGATGGACGCAGATCGGTGATAAAATCCATGGAGATATGGGTCCAAGGTCTCTGGGGAATGGGCAAAGAACATAGTAAGCCCGCTGGTCGGGACCTGGGAGTCTTGGACCTAGCACAAATTTCATAAGCGGCGACGTAGGCCTTAACGTCTTTAGGCAACCCAGGCCACGAATAGTTTCTAGCAATGAGGTGCTTGGTACCCAGGATGCCTGGGGGGCCAGATAGTGCAGAGTCATGATTTTCCCTGAGTACCCTTAGCCGGAATTGCAGGGGAACAAACAGCTTGTTCTCAAGAAGGTTCCCGGGAGCTGAACCTTGATCAGCCGCAATATTAGAGACTAAATCAGAATCAATAGAGGATATGATTATACCTGGGGGCAAAACACAAGCAGGATCTTCCTCCGAAGGAGGGCTGGCCATGAAGCTACGCGACAGTGCATCAGCCTTAATATTTTTAGACCCAGCCCTATAGGTGACCAAAAAGTTGAATCTAGTAAAAAATAACGCCCATCGAGCTTGTCTCGGGTTTAGCCTCCTGGCAGATTCTAGGAAAACCAGATTCTTGTGGTTGGTAAGGACCGTAACCTGGTGCCTAGCCCCCTCCAGGAAGTGGCGCGACTCTTCAAATGCCCATTTAATGGCTAAGAGTTCGCGGTTGCCAATCTCATAGTTACTCTCAGTGGGCGAAAACTTCCTGGAGAAGTAGGCACAGGGGCGGAGATGGGTGAGGGACCTGGTACCCTGGGACAAGACAGCCCCCACTCCCACCTCGGACGCGTCAACTTCCACGATAAATGGCTCCATTTGGTTGGGCTGAACCAGCACTGGGGCCGAGATAAAGCACTTCTTAAGGACCTCAAAAACCTGGACAGCCTCAGGAGGCCAGTGGAGGAGATCAGCACCTTTGCGAGTGAGGTCCGTAAGAGGCTTAGCGATGACCGAGAAGTTAGCAATAAATCTCCTGTAATAATTAGCGAACCCCAGGAAGCACTGTAACGCCTTCAGGGAGGCAGGTTGGACCCATTCCGCCACAGCCTGGACCTTGGCGGGGTCCATGCGGAATTCATGAGGAGTGAGGATTTGACCCAAAAACGGTATCTCCTGCACCCCAAACACACATTTTTCGGTCTTAGCAAACAGTTTGTTTTTCCCGAAGGGCCTGGAGCACCTTCCTGACATGCTCAATGTGGGAGGACCAGTCCTTGGAAAACACAAGTATGTCATCAAGGTACACTACAAGAAATATCCCCAGGTAGTCTCTTAAAACCTCATTTATGAAATTCTGGAAGACCGCGGGAGCATTACACAACCCAAAGGGCATGGCGAGGTATTCGAAATGACCTTAGGTCGTGCTAAACGCAGTCTTCCACTCATCCCCCTCTTTGATGCGGATAAGGTTATAAGCCCTCCGTAGATCAAACTTAGAGAACCATTGGGCCCCCTGAACCTGATTGAAGAGATCAGGAATCAAAGGAAGGGGATACTGGTTCCTTACAGTGACCTTATTCAAGTTTCGGTAGTCAATGCATGGCCTAAGACCACCATCCTTCTTCCCTATGAAGAGGAAGCCAGCACCTACCGGAGAAGTAGAGGGGCGAATGTAACCCTTGGCCAGGCATTCCTGGATATACTCTCTCATGGCTTCACGTTCGGGACAAGAGAGATTAAATATCCTACCCTTAGGGAGCTTAGCTCCTGGTACCAATTCAATTGCGCAATCATATTCTCTATGAGGTGGTACCACTTCGGAGGCCTCTTTAGAGAAAACATCAGCGAAGTCCTGAACAAACTCAGGTAGAGTAGAGTGTTCACCTCCTCAGGGAGAGAAATAGAATTAACAGGAAAACATGACGTCATTCATTCATTACCCCATTTGGTAAGATCCCCAGTATTCCAGTCAAAAGTGGGATTATGCAACTGCAACCAGGGAAGGCCTAAAACCAAATCGGACGATAGTCCCTGCATCACCAGTACAGAGCACTGCTCCAAATGCATGGAGCCCACAAGGAGTTCAAAAACAGGGATATGCTGTGTAAAATAACCATTAGCAAGAGGAGTGGAGTCGATACCCACTACCGGGACAAGTTTAGGCAAATCAATCAATGGCATAGCTAGAGACATAGCAAATTCCACAGACATAATATTAGCAGTAGACCTTGAATCCTCGAAGGCACTGCCGGTAGCAGACCTACCACCAAAAGAGACCTGAAAGGGAAGCAAGATTTTATTACGTTTCATATTTACGGGAAATACCTGTGTGCCCAAGTGACCTCCCCGATGGTCACTTAGGCGCGGAAGTTCTTCCGGCTGCTTATTCCTACGCCTAGGACAGTTGTTCACTTGATGCTTGTCATGCCCACAGTAGAAGCAGAGACCATTCTTCCTGCGGAACTCTCTACGCTGTTGGGGGTACACGGAGGCCCCGAGTTGCATAGGTACCTCCGAGTCTTCCGTGGAAGAACGAAGCAACGGAACCTCTGGAGCCATCATGGGGGAGTCAGAGGAGAAAACACAAACACGTTCAAGTCGTCGTTCCCTGAGACGTCGGTCAAGTCGTACCGCTAAAGCCATAACCTGATCTAGAGAGTCAGAAGAGGGATAGCTAACTAGCAGGTCTTTCAGGGCGTTCGACAGACCCAATCTAAAATGGCACCTTAAGGCATGGTCATTCCACCGAGAAGCTACGCACCACTTCCTAAAGTCAGAACAATACTCCTCAACAGGTCTCTTACCCTGACGTAAGGTCACCAGCTGACTCTCGGCAAAGGCAGTCTTGTCAGTCTCGTCATAAATGAGCCCGAGAGCAGAAAAGAAAAGATCAACGGAGGAAAGTTCAGGGGCGTCAGGAGCCAAGGAGAAGGCCCATTCTTGGGGCCCGTCCTGGAGCCGGGACATAATTATACCCACCCGCTGGCTCTCAGAACCAGAGGAGTGGGGCTTTAAGCGAAAATAGAGCCTACAACTCTCCCGAAAGGAGAAAAAAGTCTTCCGGTCCCCTGAGAACAGGTCAGGCAACTTGAGGTGGGGTTCAAGAGGTGAGGTGAGGGGCACTACCAGGGTAGCATCAGGCTGGTTGTCCCTCTGAGCCAGGGCCTGGACCTGTAGGGAGAGGCCCTGCATTTGCTGAGCCAGGGTCTCAAGGGGGTCCATAGTAGTGTCAGGGACCAGGGTAGACTAGGTATAAGGGCTTGTGATTATGTAATGTAGGGGTAGGGAAACAGACAAGTGAGCCCTAATCTACCCGCCACTCAGTCCCTGCCTACTTACAACGACCCGCCCTAGGCGAGGGGGTACAACTGGGCGACGGTCCCTACACTCAATAGGTGCACGACAGACAAACAGACAAGGGTACAAAGAAGCCAGGGAAATGGGGAAGTTACCCACGGGAACACCGTGAGCAACAAGCGAGGTGAATGAGCCGGGTCAAACCAGGAGATGAGTGAGGTACAAAAAAACGCAGAGCAGAAGAGTGGTCAGAAAAGCCAAGGTCAATCACAAGCAGAGGATCAGTAGTTCAAGAAGCTGCAGCAGGGCCAAGAAACAAACAGAGAAGAATCACAAGCAAAGGAGGAACAGGAAAGGCAGGTATAAATAGACAGAGGGTGGGAGATAGCTCCGTCTGGCCAGGCTGTGATAGGCTCTCCCACTCCTAAGCCTGCCATCCTGGGTGGTGGAAGATGGAGTCAGTCTCACAGACATAGAAGCAGGTGCAGACTGATTACCTATGGGCGTCGACACAGAAGTTGTGTCTGGCAGATCCTTTACAGGTAAAGTGGGAGATTTGTACAAGGTAAAAGGGATTTTGAATAAGGAAGGCTATCACTACATTTTGCAACGCCATGCCATACCCTGTGGACAGCGCCTGATTGGAGCCAATTTCATCCTACAACAGGACAATGACCCAAAGCACACCTCCAAATTATGCAGGAACTATTTAGGGAAGAAGCAGGCAGCTGGTATTCTATCTGTAATGGAGTGGCCAGCGCAGTCACCAGATCTCAACCCCATAGAGCTGTTGTGGGAGCAGCTTCACCGTATGGTACGCAAGAAGTGCCCATCAAGCCAATCCAACTTGTGGGAGGGCCTTCTGGAAGCATGGGGTGAAATTTCTCCCGATTACCTCAGCAAATTAACAGCTAGAGTGCCAAAGTTCTGCAATGCTGTAATTGCTGCAAATTGAGCATTCTTTGATGAAAGCAAAGTTTGAAGGAGAAAATTATTATTTCAAATAAAAATCATTATTTCTAACCTTGTCAATGTCTTGACTATGTTTTCTAGTCATTTTCCAACTCATTTGATAAATATAAGTGTGAGTTTTCATGGAAAACACAATATTGTCTTGGTGACCCCAAACCTTTGAACGGTAGTGTGTATATATCTATATATATATATATAAATGTATCTATCTATCTATCTATCTATCTATCTATCTATCTATCTATCTATCTATCTATCTATCTATCTATCTATCTATCTATCTATCTATCTATCTATCTATCTATCATCTGTCTGTCTGTCTCTCTCTCTCTATCATCTATCTATCTATCTATCTATCTATCTATCTATCTATCTATCTATCTATCTATCTATCTATCTATCTATCTATCTATCTATCTATCTATCTATCTATCTATCTATCTATAAACACACACACACACACACACACACACATTCACAGTACAGAAGCCATACAAAGGCATAACTAAAGCTCCTGGGCCCCCGATAAAAAAAAAATCTGGGACAGGGCACCCCTACCATGTCAGTCAGGGGGCCACTTAGGCACAAGTGCCCGTGTGTCTGGTACCGCTGAACCCCATATAGCTACGCTTCTGGTACCCGTGGCAGTGAACGGTTATAGATGGTTTATTCTACATTCCGCTGAAGGGGAAAATGTAGTCTCACACGATGGCCGTTTAAATGAATAGCCAATCAGTAAATAAATGGATCTGCTACTCTTACTAAGGGGATTTCCTTTCTGGCTCATACAAGGTGCCCCTGAGTGGTGGGCTCCCTCCTACGATAGTCATATGACTTAATAGGGCATATGGACATTGTTGCCTTGCAGAGCTGGGGTCCTGGGTTTGAATCCGACCAAGGACAAATCTACATAAAGTTTCCCCCAAACTTTTGAACGGTAGTGTATAAATAGACAGAGGGCAGGAGCTAGCTCCGTCTGGCCAGGCTGTGATAGGTTCTCCCACTCCTCAGCCTCCTGAGTGGTAGCAGATTGAGTCACTCTAAGGGTATGTTCACACGGCCAAATTTCAGACGTATACAAGGCGTATTTTGCCTCGTTTTACGTCTGGAAATACGTCTCAAATATGTCGTCAAACATCTGCCCATTACTTTCTATGGGTAGAACGCTGTATTGTCCACACGACGCGTAATTTTACGCATCGTACGGCAATTACGACGCGTAAAATTACGCCTCGTAAAAAGAAGTGCAGGACACTTCTTTGGACGTTTTTGGAGCTGTTTTCTCATAGACTCCAATGAAAACAGCTCCAAAAACAGCTCCAAAAACGGACGTAAAAAACGCAGCGAAAAATGCGAGTTGGTAAAAAAACGTCTGAAAAGCAGGGTCTGTTTTCCCTTGAAAACAGCTCTGGATTTTCAGACGTTTTTGTTGACTACGTGTGAACATACCCTAACAGACCTAGGCACAGATGCAGGCTGATTAATCACGGGCGTCGACAAAGAAGCTGTGTCAGGCAAATCCATTACAGCTATTAGTTTTTTTTCAAAATGCAGTTAATGTGGTTGTCACGGTCTGTGGGTATGTGGACCCACTAGGCCGCACCACCGTAGCGGGGAGGCAGCAGGCCAAACAACAGAGCACCTACAGTGAAGGAAATATGTATTTGATCCCTTGCTGATTTTGTAAGTTTGCCCACTGTCAAAGACATGAACAGTCTAGAATTTTTAGGCAAGGTTAATTTTACCAGTGAGAGATAGATTATATTTTAAAAAAAAACTGAAAATCACATTGTCAAAATTATATATATTTATTTGCATTGTGCACAGAGAAATAAGTATTTGATCCCTTTGGCAAACAAGACTTAATACTTGGTGGCAAAACCCTTGTTGGCAAGCACAGCAGTCAGACGTTTTTAGTAGTTGATGATGAGGTTTGCACACATGTTAGATGGAATTTTGGCCCACTCCTCTTTGCAGATCATCTGTAAATCATTAAGATTTCGAGGCTGTCGCTTGGCAACTCGGATCTTCAGCTCCCTCCATAAGTTTTCGATGGGATTAAGGTCTGGAGACTGGCTAGGCCACTCCATGACCTTAATGTGCTTCTTTTTGAGCCACTCCCTTGTTGCCTTGGCTGTATGTTTCGGGTCATTGTCGTGCTGGAAGACCCAGCCACGAGCCATTTTTAATGTCCTGGTGGAGGGAAGGAGGTTGTCACTCAGGATTTGACGGTACATGGCTTCATCCATTCTCCCATTGATGCGGTGAAGTAGTCCTGTGCCCTTAGCAGAGAAACACCGCCAAAACATAATGTTTCCACCTCCATGCTTGACAGTGGGGACGGTGTTCTTTGGGTCATAGGCAGCATTTCTCTTCCTCCAAACACGGCGAGTTGAGTTAATGCCAAAGAGCTCAATTTTAGTCTCATCTGACCACAGCACCTTCTCCCAATCACTCTCAGAATCATCCAGGTGTTCATTTGCAAACTTCAGACGGGCCTGTACATGTGCCTTCTTGAGCAGGGGGACCTTGCGGGCACTGCAGGATTTTAATCCATTACGGCGTAATGTGTTACCAATGGTTTTCTTGGTGACTGTGGTCCCAGCTGCCTTGAGATCATTAACAAGTTCCCCCCGTGTAGTTTTCGGCTGAGCTCTCACCTTCCTCAGGATCAAGGATACCCCACGAGGTGAGATTTTGCATGGAGCCCCAGATCGATGTCGATTGACAGTCATTTTGTATGTCTTCCATTTTCTTACTATTTCACCAACAGTTGTCTCCTTCTCACCCAGCGTCTTACTTATGGTTTTGTAGCCAATTCCAGCCTTGTGCAGGTCTATGATCTTGTCCATGATATCCTTAGAAAGCTCTTTGTAGAGGTTGTAGAGGTTAGAGTCAGACTGATTAATTGAGTCTGTGGACAGGAGTCTTTTATACAGGTGACCATGTAAGACAGCTGTCTTTAATGCAGGCACCAAGTTGATTTGGAGCGTGTAACTGGTCTGGAGGAGGCTGAACTCTTAATGGTTGGTAGGGGATCAAATACTTATTTCTCTGTGCACAATGCAAATAAATATATATAATTTTGACAATGTGATTTTCAGTTTTTTTTTTAATATAATCTATCTCTCACTGGTAAAATTAACCTAGCCTAAAAATTCTAGACTGTTCATGCCTTTGACAGTGGGCAAACTTACAAAATCAGCAAGGGATCAAATACTTATTTCCTCCACTGTAATCAATAAAAAGTTCTGCTTTAGGGTACCTGAATAGTCCAGACAGTGGCAGGGGTTTTAGCACGGATGGAGGTGGGTGCAGCAGGATGCGCCAGACGTGGCAGATGACAGCAGGTGCAGCAGGTTGTGACAGACGTGGTGGATGACAGCAGGTGCAGCAGGACACGACTCCAGACACTAACAGGCTCAGGAACAAGGACACAGCATGGGATACAGGTAGCAGGGCGCTGTTAACCTCGGGAACAGGTTAACACTAAGGGACCATTTGCTAGACTGACATGGGAATACGAACAATGCTCAGGCAATGAGCAAAGGGGCAGGGCCCTTCTTATAGTCCAGGGTGATCATGGACTAATTGATGATGATTCCCATGTGCGCGCTGGCCCTTTAGGGCCGAGCATGCGTGTGCACGCGCACCCTGCGGGACACAGCGGACCAGAGTGGAAGTGAGCTCTTGCGTCTCCTGGGAAGGAGATGCGGGCGAGCGCTCACAGGTCCATGGCTGTGGCCACCGGGGGGTGAGTAATCCCGATGGTCCGCGGCCATGGACGCTACAGTGGTAATAGAATAAGGGAAAGGCTTGATTTAAATATCACCCAACTTTTGACAATTTCAGCCCTAATTTTAAAGACAATTTTTACTCTAACCGCTTAAAGACAGTTTGCTGTAAATTTATGGCAGATGGTCCTGCGCCTTAACCCATTGGAGACACAGGCAAGTTTTTTTTTTATTTTTTTTTCTCCCCGCTTTCCAAAAGCCATAACATTTTTATTTTTCCATCCACATAGTCCTATTTGGCTTTTTTTTTTTTTCAGTACAAGTTGTTTTTAATGTCTCCATTTAATGCACCATACAATGTACTCGGGAACGGAAAAAAATATTTTGTTGGGTGATAATGGCAAATAACAGTGATTCCGCCAAGTTCATTTTTGGCCAAGTTATGGCCATTTTTGTATTTATGCAAATGAGGCTTGCAAAAGTACAACTGGGCGTGTTGAAAAGTAAAAGTACAACTGGGCGTGTATTATGTGCGTACATCGGGGCGTTTTTACTTCTTTTACTAGCTGGGCGTTCTGATGAGAAGTATCATCCACTTCTCTTCAGAACGCCCAGCTTCTGGCAGTGCAGATCTGTGACGTCACTCACAGGTCCTGCATCGTGTCGGCCACATCGGCACCGGAGGCTACAGTTGATTCTGCAGCAGCATCAGCGTTTGCAGGTAAGTAGCTACATCGATTTACCTGCAAACGCCGATGCTGCTGCAGAATCATCTGTAGCCTCTGGTGCCGATGTGTCCTCGCTCGTCTGACACGATGCAGGACCTGTGAGTGACGTCACAGCGTGATCTGCCAGAAGCTGGGCGTTCTGAAGAGAAGTGGATGATACTTCTCGTCAGAAAGCCCAGCTAGTAAAAGTAGTAAACACGCCCCGATGTACGCACATAATACACGCCCAGTTGTACTTTTACTTTTCAACACGCCCAGTTGTACTTTTGCAAGCCTCATTTGCATAAATACAAAAATGGTCATAACTTGGCCAAAAATGCTCGTTTTTTAAAAATAAAAACGTTACTGTAATCTACATTGCAGCACCTATCTGCTGCAATAGCAGATAGGGGCTGCAAAATCTGGTGACAGAGCCTCTTTAAATGGTACCACTTTGGGGTACATGCACTTTTTTGATCAATTTTTATTCTATTTTTTTAGGGATCTAAGGTGTCCAAAAAACATAAATTCTGATGGTTTTAATGCTCATATTTTTACAGCTTTTACTGTTCAGGTTAAATAACATTATATTAGAATAGTTTAGACTTTTACGGACAAGACGATACCAGTTATGTTCATTTTTTTTTTTTTTACATTAATTTATGGTGGGAAAACGGCCAAAGGGGGGGTTTCCAGCTTTTAATATTTTTTTGGGACATGATAAAAAATATACTTAACTGTGTCTTACTTTTTTTTAATTACATCCCTTTGGAGACTTGAACAAGCGATTCTTGAACTGCTTGCACAATATACTGCAAAACTGGCACTGCTTCTGTCTACTCTGTTCCGACTGTAGGGCAATGCAATTAGATGACTGAAAATACCCCAATAAGGTTTCTAAAAATGGGTTGTCTTAAAAGGTCAGAGATATTTTTTTGTCACCTATGCCCATTCAAAAATAAAGGGTATCAATGCCCATTGGGACACATACTGTATATTAGTACATATTAGGTCTTGTATGGCAAATTATTCTCACACAATGCCCTACATAAAATCTCTGCTTCTGATCTACCAAGATGAAGAATAAAATTATGGGCTGAATTTTAATGCCCACTTTATGCCCAGTTTAATTTTACTGCCCAGCAGTAAAATATTCACTTATTTGTGGCTGAGCTCCAAGATATTTATTACTTATCATAGTAAAATGCCCCTAATGTTGAAATGATGTCCGATGTGTAAGCTTACACTCCGAGAGCGCGCATGCTGCTAGTGTCAGTTACATTTACTTGGCAAATAGATAAAAATAGATCAAGGGGAGTCATTAAAGGTAGGAGCGATCATCACAAGCTTTTCATCAACTTCTTCTCAGTTATAAGGTAAGACATAAGTGTTAGTTGTATTAATAATTCTTGAGATTGGTACCTTAACCTTGGTAGCACCCGTGTAACGTCCCCTGCCAGGCTCTGGATGATGAACTTTATAATCTCTCATTCCGCTTGCATGACTGGCTCTATATATGATGTTTTTAAAATGTCATGGTGGAAGATATCATGAACTTTTTGTGGCCGGGCGCTGTCGAGGGAATAAAATGTGACTTGTTGCATGTGGTTTTTGTATTCATACAAACCCGTCCTTAGTGTCGCCTGCAACTTATTGTACAAGCAAATGACTTTCTTCTTTGTAAGAGTGATCAGATAAACAAACCATTGCTAATAGTATTTTCACTGAGATACATATGATATAAAATAAAATTTATATAGACAGTAATAATAGAAGAAACATAATAGATAGATAGATAGACAGACAGACAGACAGACAGACAGACAGATAGATAGACAGATGATAGATAGATAGATAGATAGATAGATAGATAGATAGATAGATAGATAGATAGATAGATAGATAGATAGATAGATAGATAGATAGATAGATAGATAGATAGATAGATGATAGAGAGAGAGAGAGACAGACAGACAGATGATAGATAGATAGATAGATAGATAGATAGATAGATAGATAGATAGATAGATAGATAGATAGATAGATAGACAGACAGACAGACAGACAGACAGACAGACAGACAGACAGACAGACAGATAGATAGATAGATAGATAGATAGATAGATAGATAGATAGATAGATAGATAGATAGATAGATAGATAGATGATAGAGAGAGAGAGAGAGAGACAGACAGACAGACAGACTGACAGATGATAGATAGATAGATAGATAGATAGATAGATAGATAGATAGATAGATAGATAGATAGATAGATAGATAGATAGACAGACAGACAGACAGACAGACAGACAGACAGACAGATAGATAGATAGATAGATAGATAGATAGATAGATAGATAGATAGATAGATAGATAGATAGATAGATAGATGATAGATAGTGGTAATATAATGGACTTCTTTTCTGTTTAGTGTTATTCAGGAGACAAGTAAGAGATAAGAAAAAAAATTCCAAGACTGGACCTGCGGCCTCATGATTCTCAATGCACATGCTATTCCGGAGCTCCGTTTTTAGGAATAAGGAATAAGGACCTATAAACAGCCGCTATAAAAACATGGCAGGTGGCCATTAATGTCTCATTTGACTTTGCTGGTGTTTTGTGGAAGAATTTAGTGTGATATTACCGGCAATAAAGGTTAACAATGTGCACAGAACCTGCATGTCTGATATCTTATAACACTCCAGTGACTGATTTACACACACACACGCACGCACACACACACACACGCACGCACGCACACGGGTCAGAATTCTGGTATTTTCTTCCATCTTTTATTTTGGATATTAAATGCTTGTTGGCTGCTGCCAGGGGCATTTACTAGGCTTAAAGGGTACCTAAACATTCGACACACTTCTGACACTGAGACCCCCACCGATCGTGTGAGCGCTCAGCCGCTTAGTTTCTGTTCGGCTTTTTCCAGAAATCAATGCATCGTAGTACGGACTCAATAGAAAGTCTATAAGCCCATTCTCTGATACACCAGCTTTCAGGAAAAAACAGAACAGACACAAAGCTGCTGAGCGCTTACAAAAGCGCATCTGCCGCTTCGTTTTAGCGATTGGTGGGGGTCTCAGTGCTCGGACCCCCACCAATCAAAGCTTCTGGCATGTAACTATGACATGTGAGAAGTTTGTCGAACGTTTAGTTACACTTTAAAAAGGTTGTATGAGATTAGAAAAAAATATTATTCCACAGAAACAGTGCCGCCCTTTTCCATAGGCTGTGTCTGGTATTGCAGCCCTGCTCCTTTCAAGTGAATACTACAATACCAGCCTATGGACAAGGGCAGCACTGTTTCTAGATAAAAAAAATTGAAACGTTCTATTCTTATAAACTTTTTTACTCCCTTCCCGCTGCAGTCATTTTTCAGATTTTCATTTTCGTTTTTTCCTCCCCACCTTCCAAAAGCCATAATTTTTTTATTTTTCCGTCGATATAGTCCTATGAGGGCTTGATTATTGCGGGACGAGTTGTTGTTTTTCATAGCACGATTTATTTTCCCATATAATGTACTAGGAAACGGTAAAAAAATTATGTGTGGGGTAGAAGATGAAAAAAACATTTATTCCTCCATTGTTTTTTGCGTTGTTTTTACGGAATTTACAGTGCAATTAAAACAGCATATTAACTTTATTCTGTGGGTCAATACGATTACGCCGATACCAAATATATATATTTTTTTCTATATTTTGTTACTTTTACAAGTAAAAACCAAAGTGTAAAAAATAAAATTTATTTTGTGTTGCCAAATTCTGAGAGCCATAACTTTTTTATTTTTCTTTCGATTAAGTGGTATGAGGCTTTATTTTTTTTGCGGGATAAGCTGTAGTTTTTAATGATACCATTTTGGGGTACATGCAACGTTTTGATCACTTTTTATTTCATTTTTTTGTGGGAGATTAGGTGACCAAAAAAGAGCGATTCTGGTGTTTACAATTTTTTTTTTACGGCGTTCACCGTGCGGGTTAAATAATGATATATTGTAATAGTTCAGACTTTTACAGATGCGGTGATACCAATTCTGTTTTTTTTTTGTTTTTTTTACTATGCTCTAGGGGGAAAATGTATTTTTTTTGAACTTGTAATTTTTATTTTATTTTTTACATAAAAAAAACACTTTATTTTACTAATTTTTACTTTTTTTTATTAGTCCCCCTAGGGGACTTCAACCAGCGATCGTTAGATCGCTTGCACGATATACTGCAATACTAATGTATTGCAGTATATCGTGATTCTGACAGGCTTCTATTTAGCCCTCCCAGAGGCAGGGCTTAATAGGAGCACAAAGATGGCGGAGCTGGGGGCCTTCATTAGGCCCCTAGGCAGCCATAGCAACAATCACCACCCTGCGATTGCATTGCGGGATTGATAGAGGGATTTCCCCCCTCTTTCTAACAGTTTAAATGCCGCGGTCGCTATTGACCACGGCATTTAACGGGTTGAACTAGCGGGATCACACTCGAGCGCGATCCCGCTCGTTATTTTGAAGTGTCGGCTGTAACATACAGCCGACACCAGCATCGTACGGAGCGGGTTCACTCAGTGAGCCTGTTCCATACTTCCCCTACCCGACTTTGGCGTTAGGATACGTCAGATATCGGGAAGGGGTTAATACCAAAGTCAGGTTTACTGTTTTGAGTTACAGAATTGATGGATTATCAGTTTTTCTGGAATATTTAATTCATATATCATTTTAGTACAGATTATCTCTGGCCCACTGATCCAATGGCCCTGTGTTTTATATACCCTGTGAAAGCAAGATCATTTTATGTTTATTTGCTAATCTGGCATTGGGATTTTATTTTGTTAGCATTGTGGATTACCAGGAAGTGTGGACCACAAGGTTCTGGATTTAAAGCGTACGGATGTAGCCATCTTTATCTTGACTCTGATAACCTGCTGCAGCGTGATATCACAAAACAAAAACCATTGAAAAGTCATTGAAAAGGTCAAGATAAAAGATCTTGTCACTTTTTGTTTAATGCGTTAAAAGTCAATATAAAGACGGCTACATCTGTACCTAACTTTTCAGGTGACTATTAACAATAAGATGTCGTATTTGTGTACATGATAAATAAAACTGTTCTGGCCATTAAATAACTTAAATTTTGCATTTTTTAGCAGTTTTCCCCTCTGCACACTGTTCTGTACATTTCAGGGTTTCCTAAGCTTGCGGGTGGAGCCTAACTGCTATCATGTCTTCAATACAATGTACACAGAGAAGAGGAGAATCCTGCTCTCCTATCTCTATCTATCATATATATATAGAAGCTGCAGCAGCATGAAGGAGATTATACAGCAGTAATGAGCAGTGTAGCTGAAAATCCAGCACTGGGGTGAGATAAAACATACTAGAAGCTGCAGCATTTCTGCACCTCCCTTGTGGGTAGCATGTCTGTGTCTCTCACTCTACTCCCTTCTCCTGCTCCCCCCTAACCTTTCTATTGACTTCTACAAGCAGCAGTGTCTGTGTATATGTCTACCACTAACCTGCTCTGTCGTCCTACTCCCTGCTCCCCTGTGTATATATTTCTATGGGCAGTGTGTCTGTGTCTCTCACATTGCTCATACCTTCTGCCTCCCCCTCCCCTCTCCATAGACTTCTTTGGGCAGCATGTCTGTGTCTCTCTCTGCTACTGCTCCCTCCTCCTGCTTCCCCCTCCCCTCTTCACAGATTTATATCAGCAGTGTCTCTGGATCTCTCCCTCTCTCTCTACTCCTGCTCCCCCTTCACTATCAATAGATTTCTATGGGCAGTGTGTCGGTGTCTCTCTGTTTCTGCTTCCTCCTCCTGCTCCCCCTTCGCTATCAATAGACTTCTAAAAGCAGCGTGTCTGAGTCTTTCTCTGCTCACTCTTCTTGCTCCCCTCTCCATAGACTTCTATAGGCAGAGTCTGTGTGTCTCCCTGCGTCTCTCCCTCTCCATAGAACTTTCTAGGCAGTGTGGCTTCATCTGTGTCTATCACTCTGCTCCTTCCTCCTGCTCCCCCTCCCCTCTTTATACCCTCCTAAGGGCAGTGCCTCTGTGTCTCTCTCTCACTTTGCTCCCTCCTCTTGCTCCTCCCGCCCATCTACATAGATTTCTAAGGGCAGGCTGTGATGAGACACATCCCGACTTCCTGTAGTCCGTCTCCTCTGCTCTGTAACTAGGGACATATTTTGCTTGACAATAATAGGGGGTGGACAGCAGATTACAGGAATGGACACACTGAGTGGCAGTAACTTCACACAGAATTTTCATGAATAAAACAACAACATTTTAGCAGTAAGTAAATTACAAAGTTGATCTATAGTAGGTATACTATTAGATTAGCATAAGTTATTTGAAAAGTGAGTGTTCATTTAAGAAAATTTGGGGTCCATCAGGGGCCTATTTTAAATCTTTTGGGCCCAAAAATCTGTAACAGGGCACCCCACCTACCATGTGTCATTTATAATGCTGGTGTCCTTTTATGTGGCAAAGAGGCCTTTGTGGCAAGATGTATTTTTTAATGGCATCATTTTGGGGTACATATAAAAATGAGGTGGAATGGAAAAAAACAGTAATTCCCCTATTGTTTTTAGGCCGTTTAACAACATAGCGCTAGCGTCGTAAATGTCTGCCACATGTCACCAAGATGTTAAAGGGACAGTAAACAAGAAAAACTTGCCCACAGTGCTTGTCAGACTGCAGGATCTTTGACAAACTCTTGTAGAAGTCTTGGCAAGAACAGGTGCTATTTTCTTTTTGATTCCTGATGAGGAAGGGGTTGACTATGGGGGCAGGGCTTTGACAAGTATCTGGTCTATTATTGCAGACAGATCAGTGGTGGGGGTAGCGCTTCTGCTGCAGCCTGTTGCCACAGCCAGATCTGATCTGAGGTATGTGAAAAGGAAGGGTGGCTGATCTCCTTGAACACATATAGAAGATTTCTTTATATATTTCTCATAGTTTTAATTGCTGTATGGTACAGGATAGGATCAAAAGCAAATTTGCTTTCTTTAATTTTTTTAATATTATATTTACTGTTTATTTAAGCAAAGACTGGGCACCATCTTGCTACTTCTTGTTCTGCATCATGAGTGGATCCGGTGACACTGTTTTGGTGCTAATGGTGTATAGACATGGTGATCATCTATATCGGAGGTCATTGACAGATGGCAAGAAGGAGACCATCAGAATCGAGTAGGGAGGTCTTGAGTGTAAAATACACAGTAGTATGTTGTAAGATGTTTTTCTGTTATTTGTCTAAGCTCCTATAGGTGCTATGAAAAAGTATTCCAATCCCTGGCACTATATTTATTCACATGTTACTCAGCTAGGTAAAGTCTAGTTGGACAGTTTAGCGGATAGGTCAGAGGGGATAACCACATGACATTGTGGATAAAAGTTTTTGAATATCCTGAATTGGAGACTTTTTTATACTTTACGTTCTGTCTTAATTTTGCCGAATTGACTTGTCAATATTTCAGGGGTTTCTTTTAAGGGAAACTACCTGTCTTTTTTCCCTCCAACTGTCCTCCTAATGAGTATTACAGCGATACCCCTGTCCTGGGAATAGCAGAGTTCCTTGATTCGAATCAAAGTTGTGGGAAAGGGGGTGCTATAGGTGAAATTGTGCTGCCCGGTTGATTCTTACCCTAGATATAGCAGGAGTCAGATCATTATTACTGTCCCCACAACGGATACTTTTTGGAGTCTATAGCTCTACATTATAGTGTCATGAGTTGATATAGAGAGCAAAGAGTGTCTCTTAGGATGGAGGACCTGGCCTGTCCATGCATTACATGAACATCCTATTGATATCAATGGGCACCAGGTTTAGCTTAAAGAGGCTCTGTCACCAGATTTTGCAACCCCTATCTCCTATTGCAGCAGATCGGCGCTGCAATGGAGATAAGAGTAACGTTTTTTGTTTTTTTTAAACGAGCATTTTTGGCCAAGTTATGACAATTTTTATATTTATGTAAATGAGGCTTTCTAAAGTACAACTGGGCGTGTTTACAGTAAAAGTACAACTGGGCGTGTATTGTGTTCGTTACATCGGGGCGTTTTTACTTCTTTTACTAGCTGGGCGTTGTGTATAGAAGTATCATCCACTTCTCTAAACAATGCCCAGCTTCTGGCAGTGCAGACACAGCGTGTTCTCGAGAGATCACGCTGTGGCGTCACTCACTTCCTGCCCCAGGTCCTGCATCGTGTCGGACGAGCGAGGACACATCGGCACCAGAGGCTACAGTTGATTCTGCAGCAGCATCAGCGTTTGCAGGTAAGTCGATGTATTTGGATGATACTTCTATACACAACGCCCAGCTAGTAAAAGAAGTAAAAACGCCCCGATGTAACGAACACAATACACGCCCAGTTGTACTTTTACTGTAAACACGCCCAGTTGTACTTTAGAAAGACTCATTTGCATAAATATAAAAATGGTCATAACTTGGCCAAAAATGCTCGTTTTAAAAAAAAAAAAAAACTTTACTCTTATCTCCTTTGCAGCGCCGATCTGCTGCAATAGGAGATAGGGGTTGCAAAATCTGGTGACAGAGCCTCTTTAAAGTTTCTTCCATAGATTATTGCTGATCAATGGGGGGTCCCAGCAGGAGACCCAGTGGGACACCCAGTGATCATCTTATTTTTCTGGAACCTTATAACAACAAGGGATTGGTGAAAGTGTACAACCCCTTTTATGACCATAAAACCATATATCATAGCTCGGAAAAAAAAAACATTGAGTGAGGAGATGCAATGTTGGACCACAAAACATGTTCACAAAAACATTAAGTCTTAGAATTACATTGTGATTGATACCACAACCAAAAGGAAAACACCACCATCAATTATCAATTGAAAAAGCGGGAGGGGCAGAAAAAAATATCCCACTCAATGAAGACTTCCCCTTTTGTGAGACGCAGGTTCCTACTCCTTTATCGACCTTTCCCCGGAGCCACCGTTAATCTCTACCAGCAGGACATGGCTTCTTCTTTTGAATGTCTACCGGCTGCCTCCACCTCTGCGTGGCCTGTTGTCTATACACCTTCGGTCCTACGATAGAGAAAATACTCAACTTTTTTCATACCACTGATTTACTTTATTTATTTTTTGTTTTATTTTAGGTAACAAAGTATGAAAAACGGAGCTGAAAAAGTTAGCATTCGATTTCTAGAGGTTTACTATCTACACTACTGTTTAAGGTACAATACAAGTCAAGACTTTTTTTTTTTCCATGCACTCATTTTCCTGAACAGGGTTCGAAGACTCATGGAGGGTTGTTCTTATATGATTAGGCCATTTGTTGATAATACACATAACCTTGAATTTTCATTGGATCCCTTCATGACTGTAAGAGGACTTGCATTTTTACAAGTACAGATATCAAGTGACCAGACCTCAGATGACACCAAATCTGATCTTGAAGGAAATGAACACTATGAACCTACTATGGGTGGAGATAAAAGTTTATTTATTCTGGAGGAAGATGACCTTGTTTCAGAAAGTTCCAAATTAGGGTTTGGGTCAGAAAAAAAATATATTTTACTCATCGATAAACAAAAGAATGGATGTAAAAACGGTGACTTGGAATTACATGTGAAACCATCAGATAGGTTTAGGTGCCACACAAGCAGGATTGACCATCTTTATTGCGTGTGGCATGGTTCTAAATATTGTTGCAGAGTCCTCGAGCCAAAGTTGGATTATGAATGGACTATAGGAGAGGACTTTTTTGATGATTGTCTCAACTATTTGGAATGCTCTGATGTCATGACGGATTATGAGAATGATATGTGGCAGCATGGTATTCTAGGCAATGAGCCGGTCTTTTTACTGGAAAGTGACCAGGATGATGAGACAAAAGTAAGCCAGGATTGCCTAAATGAGTATGACACACTCCTAAATGGTGTGACTTGTGTGAATGAAGGATCAAATAACACTTTATCTATGGATGCCTCAACTAGTCTCTGTGTCAGACGCTCACAGCCACCAAGACTAAATGTAAAAGGAGACTTCCCCAGAGACAATCTAAAACCATTGCAACTAGAGATGGTGATTACAGCCGGCAACCAGGAGGACAATACTTGTAGTTTAAAAAGAAAGGAACGATGTAAACTTCCTATATCTGCTATCCAGGATGAACAAGCTGGAATTGAGGAGGAGAGCATGGAAAATTGTCTCAAAGGAGATGTTTCAGCATGTATTAAACCGAGAATCATCAACCCTTACATGGAATTGTATCTTGTCGATGTATTAGATAATTCAGTCAAAGGTCTCATCACAATGACAGAGGAGTCAATGGAAGATCCTCAAAAACATGAAATCTCCCAAGAAAAAGAGGGTGGAACAGAGGCATTGAACCGAATTGATACGGAATGTCCAGGGACTTCGGAACCTTTAGAAGAATGGGAAGATGACCAACATTCTATGAAGGACATACCTAACGTGTGTTCTGAAGATGAACCAGATGATGACTTGACCGAAGAGAAGCCATCAAGTGACCCATCAGAAAGTTCCCTTGTTTTTATAGAAGACGTGGATACAGAAGGTCCAATGGATAATGGAGAGGAACATGCACAGGTAACTACTTCGAGCTGGGGACAAACAGTTGGGTTTAGTGCGCTTACACTCAGAAAACTCCAGTAACTTTATATAGAAGAGCTAAATATTTCTCTCAACTGTTAGGACTGTGTCATAAAACCACAGATAACACATCGTAAACTCAGCTCTGCTATATCTGTGTTTCTTTGTATTGGTTTGTGTACTGCTCCACAATCTAGGAATTCCCATGATACCATTTAGACAGTAAAGTGAGTGGCAGCTAGTGCTGTTCAGGGAAATAGACTTCAAAAAGGTCTTGGGATAAACATTAAGCATTCCTAATTTTAGCAAAAGGCTGTTAATAGCGGGATGAAATAGTGGAGTTAGAGCAGCTGTATCAAGAAATGCGATCTATGCATGTGCTCATCTTATGGTCCATACATTTCTATTATTTTTCAATATAGAATGAGCCTTGTCTAATAGCTTGGCTATAATGGATAATGCTCTATGCATACTTGTAGAATATATTCGGTCTGGGGGAGGGGGTATCTTGGATGATAAAGAAAAGAAAATTACATTAAACCTATAGAATATGTAAAAATACTGGGATGACGTGCGAAATGTTGTAATTCAATCTTTGAAATATATATATATATTTGTAGTAAAGCAGTTTGGCACATATATATCTATGGTAAGTGACTACATATGTCACACAGTCCCCATCCAGTGCACACAGAGTCCACATACAGTGCACACACAATCCGCATGCAGTGAGCACACAGTCCACATGCAGTGAGCACACAGTCCACATGCAGTGAGCACACAGTCCACATGTAGTGAGCACACAGTCCACATGTTGTGCACACACAGTTTACATGTAGTCCACATGCAGTGCACACACAGTCAACTTGCAGTGCATACACAGTCCACATGCAGTTTGCACACACTCCACATACAGTGCACACACAATCCACATGCAGCGTGCACACAGTTTACACGCAGTCCACACACAGTTTACACGTAGTCCACATGCAATGCGCACACTGACTGTGCAGTTCAAACAGTCCACATGCAGCGCATACACAGTTTACATGAAGTCCACAAGGAGTGCGCACACAGTTCATATACAGGGCGTACTTAATCTACATACAGTAGTTTACCTGTAAGATGAAAGCCACAGATACCCCCATATGTGCCTGCCATAGTTGCCCCTACAGTAAAGCACCAGCCACGGATGCTGCTATAAGTGCTAGTGACTACATATGTTACACAGTCCACATATAGTGCACACACAATCCGCATGCATTGCACACACAATCCGCATGCAGTGCACAGACAGTCCACATGCAGTTTGCATACAGTTTATACGCAGCTCAAATGTAGTGCGCACACTGTTTACATGCAGTGCACACATATATTACATGCCGTGCGCACACAGTTTACATGACGTCCACATGGAGTGGGCTCACAGTCCACACGCAGTGCGCACACAGTTCACATCCAGTGCGCACTTAATTCTCATACAGTAGTGCCCTCATATGTGCCAGCCATAGTTGCCACTATAGCAAAGCACAAGTCACGGATGCTGCTATAACTAGTCACATGTGCCTCTATAATTGCCAGTCACGGATACCCCATAATAAAGTTCCAAATAGCTTTGCATCCAAGGCAAGTGTTGCAATTTCTGCATCTGTCCTACAGAACATAAACATTCAAAGACACCCCTTTTAACATAAAATAAAAAAAAATATGTATGTATGTATTTTTAATGGAAGAAATTAAACCTGCAACTTTAACTGTATGGCCCAAAATACCAAAGCAGCAAAACTACTGTACCCTATAAATGCCCCATGCAATTGCAGCCTGCCAGGTCTATGCCAGCAAGCTACAGCACTGAAAGGGTTACCACCGAGCCCAATAGAAATACCTCATGGAAGTCTTAAGAATGCTTGAAGGGAACAGGTGCAAGACTGGAAATGGCAAATGCATCTCTCATGAGGATCAATGGCGGCTATAGAAATGCATTGTAAATACTCGTGATGACGGGTTTTACTTTATTCATACAAAACATTATAAAGGAAAGGATTGGGTGATGGAGGATTTCAGTGGTAATTTATGGCCCCCATTACCCACTCCCTCACTGCTTGAGAAATACTCCTGTTCCAGGGACTGGCATCTATGTCCTTGTAAAATGCAGGTGGCATGTCAGTAGTCATCAATACGAAATGCCAACACCTCTATAATATAGAAGATGGCTGGCCTTAGGGACGTGCAACCCGTGTGGTCACACAGGGCACATCAGCCGCCAGGAATCTTAATGTTATTGTATTGCACAGGTATTAAATTGCCTGATGGATTGAACACTATATGGTGGTATTCCTAAGGTGGCATTATTAGGCACTGTACAGTACAATATTTGGGTATTTGGGCAGTGTACTGTGGTGGCAGCTCTTCACAACATTCCTATTTATACAACTGTATAGAATAGTGTTATTTGGTCAATGAATGGCGGTACTATTTGAGCAACATCCCTTATGGAGCTTACAATTAGGCACTGCATGGTATGGTAATTTGTACATTGTATGACAGTACATTATATGGGAGGTGCCAACAGAATGGTACCACACAGGGCACCAGCCAGCACAAGGCCGACCATGTGTGATCATGCTGGTCACATGTTGAGATTGACTCTATGAGTGGACACAAATGGCGCAAATTGTGCCAACTTTCTCAAAATCACACTGCTAAATAAATGTGGTGCAACTAAGTGAACCTTCTTCTTTATGCCACCCCATGGTTGGTGTACATGTCCGATACTAAATTTGCTACTTTTCATCATTTTCTACAAAAAATGCAGCCGGCATAGCATATTTTAAGAAATTGCACAAATGGTTCATGAATTTGGCACCGATTTGTTTGTTGCATTTCATAAATGTGCCCAGTTTGTCTGTGCCCCCTTATAAAAATGTTAGACTCAGTATCAAGCATCTGTGATGTCACTATGTTCTAGGGATGTATACTGTTTGCAGATGTAGCAGAGTTAATTAGTTCTATTTAACGATTTAGGGTTGCATTGTAGTTTGTAACTCTCTAACTTTCTATATAAAATTACAAATAACACACTATGAGTTGTGCAAAATGGCTAACTCAGCTCTGCTTCATCTGTATACACAAACAAACCATAAGCAAATATTTGTGGTAGCTTGTATTACGCATGAGATGCCAGTTGATTCACCAGTCAGCAGAATACCAAGGAACACCTGTGCAGTGCACTCTCGGTGACAGTAATATTGAGGGTAGTGTCCACCTAAATAGGACCTGACAGTATTTCTACAAATTCTTTTTATCCGGCCTTCACATATGATAGTGATGAACAGAATAATTCCATTAATCTGTAATCTGATTGCCTGGAAATTCATCTGGTCCAGGAAGAGAGTAGTAAGGTCCTTACACAAGTAGCATTTGGGTCATTGATCAGTTGTGGGACTTTCACAGCATTTTGTCAAGGGGGTTGTTCTTGGATGCACACACAGAATTAGTGATCCTGTAGCTTTCCAGTCACAGTAACTTTCCAGTACCCCCATAACAGTGTCAGACAAAGTGGCCTTTAACAGGGCTAGTCACAGAGCCCCCATGTAGTGCCATACACAGTGCCACAGTACCGCCATATAGTGCCAACCACAGTTCCCCCAAACCACAGAGCTTCAATGTCTCCATAACAAGGTAGGCAGAACCTTCATATATTGCCAGCCGTAGTGCCCTAGAACAAGGCTAGCCACAGAACCGCCATGTAGTGCCAACCATGTCCCCCAAATCCGGCCAACTACAGAGCTGTAGTGATCCCATAACAGGATAGCTAGTAGACACAGAACCTTCATGAAGTGCCAACCACAGTACCCTAGAACAAGGCTAGCCACAGAACTGCCATGTAGTGCCAGCCACCGTTTCGCATACCCGGGCCAGCCACTTAGCTTCAGTGTCCTATTAATGAGGCTAGCCTTTGAGCCCCCATATTGTGCCAACCACAGTTCCCTAGAACAGTGCTAGCCGCAGAACCCCAAAATAATACAACTACAGTTACCCTATGACCAGGCCAGTCACAGAGCCTCATCAAAGGTCCAACATACATGGCCAGAGAGGCAATTGGGCCGCTCACATATAACTTTTTCTCAACAGTACTTGGTATTAAAGAAATGTCTGCCTCCTTGAAGTGGTCTATTTGATTGCTTTTATGGGCTATCACTATCCCTAGAAGTCACCCTTGTGCCCCCCACAAATAAGGGGGAGCCACAGAACAAAAAGGGGCCTTTGTTTTTCAGTGGTCTCTCTAGAGCAGAAGTAAAACACAAATGTTTAAAATAAAAATCCTGACAAGTCCCCTTTAAAAATTCTCCCATTTCTTGTATCAGCAGCAACGAAACTATGATCTTTTTGGAAGGTCATGGATCCTTTCCTTACTACCGTAACTAACTGTCGATGATGACAAGGAAAAGTTTTAGATGAGAAGGGAAACACCATTAATTACAGTGTCTGATTTATTGCGCAACGTGTCATGTGATACCCAGTAAGTTCAGGCCGTCAGACGTGTTCGGAAGGTGTCACATGTATCATGTTCTTAAAAGAGAATTCAGAATTTGTATATCTTTATATTACAACAGATCCTCCTAAAAAGTGGCCCCAAAGCTAAATTGGATGGGACTAACCTAACCTCAGTCCGGGGCTAACACACATACATGTACGCACACAATTGATATACACACTCACAAACATGTACACATACAATTGATATACACACACACACACACACACACACACACACACACACACAAATTCTTGTACGCCTACACAGATATACACAAAAATATTAATCTACATACACAGATATAGTAATACATACACGCATACACAGATACATAAATAACACACACATACTGTGCCTTTCATAAACGCAAGCGGCGTGATGACGTCATTGCGCCACTTGCGACGTTCAACCCCAGCAGTCCTGCTCAGAAGAGAGCAGTTTTGCATTGCCACTGGACGGCGTGGGAATGGGATTAAGGTGAGTATGTTACTTTTTTTTTATTTTTTTTTAATCGTAATAGAAATATGAGTGGCATTATCTACAGAGGGGGGCTCTATCTACTACAGGGGTCAGCTCTATCTACGGGGGGGACTGTATACAGGGGTGAGCTATATGTGGAACACTATAGGGGAGCTATATGTGAGGCACCATTTATAGGGGGAGATATATCTAGGGCACTATCTACAGGGCTGGGCTATATGTTGGACACAATATACAGGGGTGGGCTATATCTACAGGGGGCTATATACAGGGTTGGGCTATATGTGGAGCACCATAGGGGGAGCTATATGTGAGGCATTATACACAGCGGTGGGCTATATGTGGAGCACTATTTTTTAGGAGGAGATATATCTAGGGCACTATCTACATGAGTGGGCTATATGTTGGACACTATATACAGGGATGGGCTATATCTACAGGAAGGGCTATATACAGGGGTGGGCTATATGTGGAGCACTATAGGGGAAGCTATATGTGAGGCACTAGCTACAGGAGGAGCTATATGTGGGGCACTATATACAGGGGGAGCTATATGTGGGGCACAATATACATAGGGGCTATATGTGGGACACTATCTACAGGGGTGGGCTATATGTGAGGCACTATCTACAGGGGTGGGCTGCATGTTGGACACTATATACAGGGGTGGGCTATATGTGGAGCACTATTTACAGGGGTGGGCTATATTTGGGGCACTATATACAGGGGGAGCTATATGTGGGGCACTATATACAGGGGGGCTAAGTGTGGGGCACCATCTACAGGGGTGGGCTATATGTGGGGCACTATCTACAGGGGGCTACATGTGGGGCACTATCTACAGGGGGGCTATATGTGGGGCACTATCTACAGGTGACTACATGTGGGGCACTATCTACCGGGGGGCTATATGTGGGAACTATCTACAGGGGGGGCTATATGTGGGAACTATCTACAGGGGTTGCTATATGTTGGGCACTATATACAGGGGGCTGTCTGTGGGGCAGTATCTACAGGTGCTCTATGGGGGTCACTATCTACAGGGGGATCTATATAGGGCACTATCTACAGGGGGCACGGTGTGTGTGTGTGTGTGTGTGTGTGTGTGTGTGTGTGTGTGGGACATAGTGTATGGTGGTATTATATTTAGGGGCACAATGTCTGGCACAATGAGAACTTTATCTTCGTTTGTAGGTGCACAAATGTTTGAAAAGTGAGAAGCTGATGACATCTTAGCAGCAAACTGCGGAAATGGGCTGTGGCCGGGAAAAGTCGTCATAGAGGTCTGGACCAGATGGAGAAGAAAAGAGAAAAAGAACAACTAGATTCTGACTTCACCGGTTAGTCACTTAATGTAAATGTTTATTCTGCCTCTAATTAGTACTGTAGTCCCTGCATGATCTGCTACGAGATAATGGGTCGTATAATTTTTTGGGGTGAAACAGCATCTCTTAGCATATCCTTACCATTGTTCGGGCCATGCTGGGAGCTGTAAACAATTTAGTGCAAACCTATTGTCACAATGCGGCGTGTGGACCCACTGGGCCGTATCACGTATCGGGATGGCAGCTGGCCAAACAGGTATAGTACAGAGTCTATAGGCCAGAAAGGGTACCTTTGGCAACTCGGACAGTAGCAAGGCTGGCTCGGCTTGGATCAGGCAGCAGGTAGACGTGTAGTAGCAGAACACGACAACAGCTTCAGCACGGTACTTGACCAGGACAGCACGGGATACAGGATACAGGAACAGGGAACACTTGGAACTGGAAGACACTAGGAGACCATTTGCAAGACAAACTTTAGGTAATGAACAACGCTCAGGCAAAGAATAAGATGGCAGAGCACCTTTTTATAGTCCAGTAGCATTCTGGGCTTGATTGCAGACTTCCTGCAATTATGCGTGCACTGGCCCTTTAAGACCGTGCACGCGCGGGACAGTCTCGATACCAGGAATTGAGTGCCGGCGCCTCACAGGGGGACGATGCTGCAGGGCACTTACATGTCCATGGCCGCGGCCGTCGAGGGGTAAGTCAGAACGACGTGCCGTGGCCATAGACGTTACACCTATACAGCAGGGGTTGCACTAAATTGATCTGTATTTGTGCTGGTGTTGTATATAAGCTTGGGTCTGGTGTTGTATATATGAGTCACGGCACGGGGTGTGGACCCACTGGTACGTACCGCGTAGCGGGGTAGCAGCTGGCCAACAAGGTACAAAACAATGTCGATAGTTCAGAACGGGTATCTGAGGCAATGTAGACAGTAGCGGAAGCACGACTTGACTTACACAGCAGGTGGCTCCGTGGATGCAGCGGAAAACACGACGACTTTCCCAGTAGATACAATAGCACGGGATACAGGGTACAGGCAGCAGGAACGGGTAACACTGGGAACTGGAAAACACTGGGAGACCATTTGCAAGACAAACTTAGGAATACAACAAGGCGAGGAACAAGTGGGCAGAACCCCTTTTTATAGTCCAGCAGCCATTTGGGCTAATTATTGGTTGGTGACAGCTGGACGCGTACTGGCCCTTTAAGGTCGTGCAAGCGCGGGCGTGCGCGCCCTGCGGGAAACAGACCGAGGACACGGAAGTGAGTGCCAGCATCTGCCTGGAGGGAGCTGACGCCGAGAAGACAGATGTCCATGGCCGTCAGAGGTTAAGTCTGAACGACGGCCCCCGGCCATAGATGTTACAGTATGTACTGAGCTTGGTTCTGGTACTGTGTGTATATATATATATATATATATATATATATACATATATATATACTGAGCTTGGTTCTTGTGCTGTATTATGTACTGAGCTTGGTACTGAGTTCTGGTACTGTATGCATATATATATATATATATATATATATATATATATATATATATATATATATATATATATATATATATTTATTGTGACAGACCATGTGGACAGGTTGTGGATGGGGTCTATATTTCCCCAAGATTTCTGTCTTCTACTATCTGAAAACAACCAGGGAATAAATTCAGCAGAAAATGTGGTTCTCCCTCTGCAATAGGTTTTGTCTAAAACCTGGAAAAGGGTCTGGTTGTTGGAGTGGGGAGAGATGGGTGGGTCCCCACTCCATCCACACAGTCCAGGTCTTGGGTTGTCTAGCTATTAATCAGGGGTCAAGTGTGATATCCCTTTAAAAAGGCTGCAGTTCAGTCACACTCTCTCTCAGCCTGGGGAGAGGAGCTTGTGAGAGCAAACAGACTGCATTCATAACAGGTTGTATGGTCTGCATGGTTTATGGTGCCAGGCATTAGGCCTGCACTGTGTTAGTTAGGATACCTGACTGTATAGTTAGTGCCGGACAGGCATAGAGTTTCTTTTGTTTGTTTGTTTACTTTTTATTTCCTGTACAACCTGTAAATAAAACTGGCTGAGGCCAGTAGTACCACATCTTTGGTGTGCGGACTGAAATTTACTGGCGTGTTTGATACCGAGTGCCCGTCTACCCCAGAAGACGACTGTCCCGCTATCTAATTCCCTTACAATATATATATATATATATATATATATATATATATATATATATATATATATATATGTAGAGATAAGCAGCACTCTGCGGCAGATTCCAACACAGTAATGGAGTAATGGGTACACGCATGTAATCCAGATCCGTGGATTATAAAACATAAACGAAATAAATCCCACAGCACTCCGATGGTTCCAAAAAGTATGTGATTTAATCAGTCAACAGCTGCAACGTTTCCGTCCTGCTATAGGACCATGCTTGAAAAAGGTCCTATAGCAGGACGGAAACCGTTGCAGCTGTTGACTGAATAAATCACATACTTTTTGGAACCATCGGAGTGCTGTGGGATTTCTTTCGTTTATATATATATATATATATATATATTGAACTTGGTTCTAGTGCTGTGCAGTGTCCACGCCCGCTGACCGTTGGGATTACTCACCCCCGACAACCACAGCCATGGATCTGTGAGTGCTGGCCCGCATGTCCTCCCCAGGAGATGCCAGTGCTCACTTCCGCTCCTTTCTGCTGTATCCCGTAGGGTGCGCGCGCGCGATCTTGCCCGGCCTTAAAATAATCATCAATTTACTCATGATCACCCTGGACTATAAAAGGGGCTCTGTGATTTTCGTAATTGCCTGAGCGTTGTTGTGTTTACCTGTGTTAGTCTTGCAAATGGTCCCTTAGTGTTATCCTGTTCCCGTTGTTCCCGTGCCCTGCTACCTGTATCCTGTGTTGTAGTTGTTCCTGTGCCCGCTATAGTGTTGGAGTAGAGTTCTGCCATCTGCCACGTCTGCTGTGTTACACCACGTCTGGTGTCATCTGTCTCGTCTGCATCACCTGCCTTCAAGATCCCATCTGTGCCTCGCCGTTGCTACTGTCTGGACTACTACAGGTACTCTCGTGCTTGGACTATATATATTGACTTGGTACACTTTAGTTTGGCCGGCTGCCATCCCGCTACCGCGGTGCGGCCCAGAGCGTCCACACACCCACAGATCGTGACATGCTGTATATATGTATGAGCTTGGTTCTGGTTTTGTATATATATATATATATTAATCTTTGTTCTGGTGCTGTATTTATGCACTGAGCTTGGTTCTGGTGTTGTATATATGTAATGAGCTTGGTTCTGGTGCTATATATATGTACTGAGCTTGTTTCTGGTGCTGTATATATGTAATGAGCTTGTTTCTGGTTTTGTATATAGAACCATATTCCTTGTAAAATGTTCAAATGGTTCTATGCTTGATTTACACAAAAAAAAGTGTGGAAAAAAATTACACCTCATTGATTGGTAGAGAAAGCAAATATGGCGAGGGGGAAGCAGATGTCGGGAAAGAGGTTCTTGGGGTTGGCGCCAAACGGAATCTTTGCCCCGGGTGCTGGAGAACCTAGCTACGCCTCTCCACACATACATACACCAAATGCCATACAAACAAAGGCATATATTCCGCACATGTAAAAATAGATAAAATACATATTTACACGTTGTCACGGCGTGGGGTGTGGACCCACTGGGCCGTACCGCGTAGCGGGCTAGCAGCTGGCCAACAAGGTACAAAACAATGTCTATAGTTCAGAACGGGTACCTGAGGCAATGTAGGCAGTGGCAGGAACACGTCTTGGCTTTCACAGCAGGTGACGTCGCGGATGCAGCGGGAAGACACGACTTGGCTTTTACAGCAGGTGACGCCGCGGATGCGGCGGAAGACACGACTTGGCTTTTACAGCAGGTGGTGATAGTACGGGACACCTTTAGCAAGACAGACTAGGGTATACAACAACGCTCAGGCAAGGAACCAGTGGGCAGAGCCCCTTTTTATAGTCCAGCAGCCATTTGGGCTGATAACTGATTTCTGACAGCTGGACGCGTACTGGCCCTTTAACACGGAAGAGAGTGCCGACGTCTGCCAGAAGGAGGAGGACGCCGAGCAGAGAGGTGTCCATGGCCGGGATCGTCAGGGGGTGAGTTAGAACGGCGATCCCCGGCCATGGACATAACACACGTACTGACATAAACCAATACATTTATATACAGTCTTTCCTTAGGTTACAATATTTTTTATTTTAATGAGGGAATCTGACTCAGAATACATTCATCTTACTGTCTGTGGCGGTCTGCAGCACACATAAGATTATTTAGAAGGTTTGGACAATCAATGTTCACAGGGCCCTGTTGACATTATCACACGTGGTAAGCTTAGATACAGGGCCCAGCAGGCAGTATCACACATGATTGGGATTAGAGACAGGACCCGGCAGACAGTATCCCACATGATAGGCTTAGATGCAGTACTGTGCTTCTCTATACCAGTAGTACATGTACTGTACTGCTTTCTACCTGTAATACATGTTCTGTACTGCTCTCTACCAATACTACATGTACTATACTGCTCTCTACCTGTACTACATGTACTGTACTGCTCTATACCTATATTACATGCACTGTACTGCTTTCTACCTGTTTTACATGTACTGTGCTACTTTCTATATGTACTACATGTCCTCTACTGCACTCTACCTCTACCTGTGCTGTACTGCTCTCTACCTCATGTACTGTACTACTCTCTTCCTGTATTACATGTCCTGTACTTCTCTCTACCTGTACTACATGTACTGTACTGCTCTCCACCTGTACTACATGTACTACATGTACTGTCCTGCTCTCCACCTGTACTACATGTCCTGTCCTGCTCTCTACCTGTACTACATATCCTGTACTGCGCTCTACCTGCACTACATGACCTGTAGTGTTCTCCACCTGTACTACATGTACTATTCTGCCCTCTATCTGTACTACATGTACTGTACTGTTATCTACCAGTGCTACATGTACTGTACTGCTCTCTAGGTATACTACATGTACTGTACTGCAATCTACCTGTACTACATGTCCTGTACTGCTCTCTACCTGTATTACATGTACTGTACTGCACTCTACCTATACTACATGTACTGTACTGCTCTCCACCTGTACTACATGTTCTGTCCTGCCCTCCACCTGTACTACATGTACTGTCCTGCTCTCCACCTGTACTACATGTCCTGTACTGCGTTCTACCTGCACTACATGTAAGGTACTGTTCTCCACCTGTACTACATGTACTATCCTTCCCTCTATCTGTACTACATGTACTGTACTGCTATCTACCAGTGCTACATGTCCTGTACTGCTCTCTACCTGTACTACATGTCCTGTACTGCTCTCTACCTGTATTACATGTCCTGTACTGCTCTCTACCTGTATTACATGTACTGTACTGCACTCTACCTATACTACATGTACTGTACTGCTCTCCACCTGTACTACATGTTCTGTCCTGCCCTCCACCTGTACTACATGTACTGTCCTGCTCTCCACCTGTACTACATGTCCTGTACTGCGTTCTACCTGCACTACATGTAAGGTACTGTTCTCCACCTGTACTACATGTACTATCCTTCCCTCTATCTGTACTACATGTACTGTACTGCTATCTACCAGTGCTACATGTCCTGTACTGCTCTCTACCTGTACTACATGTCCTGTACTGCTCTCTACCTGTATTACATGTACTGTACTGCACTCTACCTATACTACATGTACTGTACTGCTCTCTACCTGTACTACATGTACTGTCCTGCTCTCCACCTTGTACTACATGTCCTGTCCTGCTCTCTACCTGTACTACATGTCCTGTACTGCGCTCTACCTGCACTACATGTACTGTACTGTTCTCCACCTGTACTACATGTACTATCCTGCCCTCTATCTGTACTACATGTACTGTACTGGTCTCTAGGTATACTACATGTACTGTACTGCTATCCACCTGTACTACATGTACTGTACTGCTATCTACCAGTGCTACATGTCCTGTACTGCTCTCTACCTGTACTACATGTCCTGTACTGCTCTCTACCTGTATTACATGTACTGTACTGCACTCTACCTATACTACATGTACTGTACTGCTCTCCACCTGTACTACATGTACTGTACTGCTCTCTACCTGTACTACATGTACTGTACTGCTCTCTACCTGTACTACATGTACTGTCCTGCTCTCCACCTGTACTACATGTCCTGTCCTGCTCTCTACCTGTACTACATGTCCTGTACTGCGCTCTACCTGCACTACATGTACTGTACTGTTCTCCACCTGTACTACATGTACTATCCTGCCCTCTATCTGTACTACATGTACTGTACTGGTCTCTAGGTATACTACATGTACTGTACTGCTATCCACCTGTACTACATGTCCTGTACTGCGCTCTACCTGTATTACATGTACTGTACTGCACTCTACCTATACTACATGTACTGTACTGCTCACCACCTGTACTACATGTACTGTACTGCTCTCTACCTGCACTACATGTACTGTACTGCTCTCTACCTGTACTACATGTACTGTACTGCTATCTACCTCTACTACATGTACTGTACTTTTCTCTACCTGTACTAAATGTTGTAACGTCCATGGTCGCTGACCACGAACTCCTCCCATCCTGTCGACGCCCTTCTCTCCAGAGATGTCTGCACATGCGGCCGTCCTGTTCCGCAGCCACCACTAGGGTACCTTCGCGAGCTCTGTCCAGCCTTAAGGAGCCAGAGCGCACATGTGTGAGATTGAGCTGATTGCTTCCAGATCACCCTGGACTATAAGAAGGGCTCTGCCCCTCCCTGCATTGCCTGAGCTTTGTCGTTTCCCTAGTCTGTCTTTGCAAATGGTCTCCTAAGTGTTTTCCAGTTCCCAGTGTTTCCCGTTCCTGCTACCTGTAACCTGTATCCCGTGCTATCCTGGTCCAAGAGCTGTATTGAGTTGGCGTCGTACTGCGCTGAGTACCATGCCTGTCCTGCTACACCACGCCTGGTGCCTGCCTGCTTCCTAGTCCCAGCCGAATCTGTCTTGCTACCACAGGTACACCTATACGAACTATAGACTTTGACCTGTGTCCTGTTGATCAGCTGCCATACCGTTAAGGTGTTACGGTCCAGTGGGTCCACGTACCCCACGTGACAGTAAGCTCAGGCCATGGACCCCGCTGGTCAATCCAAGACCATAATGACGTCAAAAGAGATGCGGGCGGATATGCTAGACCTCCGGTCTCGACAGGACCAACTCCTCCAGACATTGAACATTATTGCACATCGGCTGGATGTGCAAGCTGTCGTTCCTCCTACTACACCTCCTGGCAGTACAGATCCTCCGACTACACCCCCTGGCAGTGCTGATCCACGCATTTCTTTGCCACTACTTCACCGCTATGATGGAGACGCGAAGACCTGCCCAGGGCTTTTTGACCCAGTGCCAGATACACTTTAGCCTGTATGCAAGGGCACTTTCGACTGATGATGAAAGGGTCACTTTCATCGTCTCTCTCCTCACTGGAAGGCTCCTTGCATGGGCGAACCCTATCTGGGAAAGACAAGGACCAGAGACCCATGACTTCCAGGGGTTCCTACGGACATTTTGCACGGTGTTTGAGGAGCCTGGACAATTCTCGTCTGCAGCCGCCTCCTTGCTGAACCTACGCCAGGGAGACACTTCCGTGGGCGAGTTCGCCATCCACTTCCGCACCCTGGCGGGAGAATTGTTGTGGAACAATGAAGCCCTGGTGGCTACATTCTGGCAGGGACTGTCTCCTAAAATTAAGGACGAGCTTGCCGCCCGAGATCTGCCGTCTACCCTGGATGACCTCATCCTTCTGGCCGCCCGGATTGATATAAGTCCAAGAACGGTTCCAAGAGGCTCGCCGGGATTGAGGACTTCCTAGCCCGGTTTTTACTTTGCAGAAACCCCTGCTGTCGTCATCAGCTGATCCTCCAAAGGAGTCTTTGAAGATGGACCATCTCAAGCTGTCTACCCTGTAGAGACATTGCAGAGGCACTTCGGGACTCTGTCTGTATTGCGGCTTCGGAGGCCATCTTGTGCGTCTGAACCCCCAAAATCTCCAGAGCCTAGGGTTGGTTGGAGAGTCAACCCTGGGTGAAGAGGGTCTTTTTTCTAAATTGTCCATTCCCGTGACCATAATGTCCGGCGAGAGAACACACCGGGTAGCTGCTTATCTGGACTCTGGGTCCGCAGCTAACTTCATTCGGAGATACCTGGTGGATCTTCTCCAGTTGCCCACAACCCCTCTGGAAAGGCATTTCATGGTTGCATCTGTGAATGGACTACATCTGCCAGATCCGGTTGTAGCTATGACCAAGCCGCTGAGGCTCCAAGTGGGAGCCCTCCATTTCGAGCTCCTCTCATTCTTTGTGCTGGCTAAGGCCATCAACCCTGTGCTGCTGGGCCTGCCCTTGCTCCGACTACATGCCCCAGTCCTGGACTGGAATTCTGGAGAGGATCTCTAGTGGGGCCTCGAGTGTCTCAACCGCTGCCTGGTACAGGTTCATCCTGCTCAGCCTCAGTCCTTGGCAGGATTGCCTGGTCATTATTCTGCATTCTCAGATGTCTTCAGCAAGAAAGAGGTGGAGACGCTGTCACCACACCGGGCATATGACTCCGGGCAGATACTAGGAAAACCAGATTCTTGTGGTCGCTAAGGACCGTTACCTGGTGCCTAGCCCCCTCCAGGAAGTGGCGCCACTCTTCAAATGCCCATTTAATGGCTAAGAGTTCGCGGTTGCCAATATCATAGTTACTCTCAGTGGGCGAAAACTTCCTGGAGAAGTAGGCACAGGGACGGAGATGGGTGAGGGACCTGGTACCCTGGGACAAGACAGCCCCCACTCCCACCTCGGATGCGTCAACTTCCACGATAAATGGCTCCATTTGGTTGGGCTGAACCAGCACCGGGGCCGAGATAAAGCACTTCTTAAGGACCTCAAAAGCCTGGACAGCCACAGGAGGCCAGTGGAGGAGATCAGCACCTTTGCGAGTGAGGTCCGTAAGAGGCTTAGCGATGACCGAGAAGTTAGCAATAAATCTCCTGTAATAATTAGCGAAACCCCAAAAAACACTGTAACGCCTTCAGGGAGGCAGGTTGTACCCATTCCGCCACAGCCTGGACCTTGGCGGGGTCCATGCGGAATTCATGAGGAGTGAGGATTTGACCCAAAAATGGTATCTCCTGTACCCCAAACACACATTTTTCGGTTTTCGCAAACAGTTTGTTTTCCCGAAGGACCTGGAGCACCTTCCTGACATGCTCAATGTGGGAGGACCAGTCCTTGGAAAACACCAGTATGTCATCAAGGTACACTACAAGAAATACCCCCAGGTAATCTCTCAAAATCTCATTTATGAAATTCTGGAAGATCGCAGGAGCATTACACAACCCAAAGGGCATGACGAGGTATTCGAAATGACCTTCGGGCGTGTTAAACGCAGTCTTCCACTCATCCCCCTCTTTGATGCGGATAAGGTTATACGCCCCCCGTAGATCAAACTTAGAGAACCATTGGGCCCCCTGAACCTGATTAAAGAGATCAGGAATCAAAGGAAGGGGATACTGGTTCCTTACAGTGACCTTATTCAAGTTACGGTAGTCAATGCTTGGCCTAAGACCACCATCCTTCTTCCCTACGAAGAAGAAGCCAGCACCTACCAGAGAAGTAGAGGGGCGAATGTAACCCTTGGCCAGGCATTCCTGGATATACTCTCTCATGGCTTCACGTTCGGGACAAGAAAGATTAAATATCCTACCCTTAGGAAGCTTAGCTCCTGGTACCAATTCGATAGCGCAATCGTATTCTCTATGAGGAGGTAACACTTCGGAGGCCTCCTTAGAGAAAACATCCGCGAAGTCCTGAACAAACTCAGGTAGCGTGTTCACCTCCTCAGGGGGAGAAATAGAATTAACAGAAAAAAATGACGTCAAGCATTCATTACCCCATTTGGTAAGCTCCCCAGTATTCCAGTCAAACGTGGGATTATGCAACTGCAACCAGGGAAGGCCTAAAACCAAATCGGACGATAATCCCTGCATCAACAGTACAGAGCACTGCTCCAAATGCATGGAGCCAACAAGGAGTTCGAAAACAGGGGTATGCTGAGTAAAATAACCATTAGCAAGAGGAGTGGAGTCGATACCCACTACCGGGACAGGTTTAGGCAAATCAATCAAAGGCATAGCTAGAGACATAGCAAATTCCACAGACATTAGCAGAAGACCCTGAATCCACGAAGGCACTGCCGGTAGCAGACCTACCACCAAAAGAGACCTGAAAGGGAAGCAATATTTTATTAAGTTTCATATTTACGGGAAATACCTGTGCGCCCAAGTGACCTCCCCGATGATCACTTAGGCGCGGAAGTTTTCCGGCTGCTTATTCTTACGTCTAGGACAGGTGTTCACTTGATGCTTGTCATCCCCACAATAGAAGCAGAGACCATTCTTCCTGCAGAACTCTCTACGTTGTCGGGGGGACACGGAGGCCCCGAGTTGCATAGGTACCTCCGAGTCTTCCGTGGAAGAGCGAAGCAACGGGACCTCGGGACGCATCATGGGGGAGTCAGAGGGGAAAACACAGAAACGTTCAAGCTGTCATTCCCTGACACGTTGGTCAAGTCATACCGCTAAAGCCATAACCTGATCTAGGGAGTCAGAAGAGGGATGGCAAACTAGCAGGTCTTTCAGGGCGTTCGACAGACCCAACCTAAACTGGCACCTTAAGGCAGGGTCATTCCACCGAGTAGCTACGCACCACTTCCTAAAGTCAGAACAATACTCCTCAACAGGCCTCTTACCCTGACGTAAGTTCACCAGCTGACTCTCGGCAAAGGCAGTCCTGTCAGTCTCGTCATAAATGAGTCCGAGAGCACAAAAGAAACGATCAACTGAGGAAAGTTCAGGGGCGTCAGGAGCCAAGGAGAAGGCCCACTCTTGGGGCCCTTCCTGGAGCCGGGACATAATTATACCCACCCGCTGGCTCTCAGAACCTGAGGAATGAGGCTTTAAGCGAAAGTAGAGACTACAACTCTCCCGAAAGGAGAGAAAAGTCCTCCGGTCCCCTGAGAACCGGTCAGGCAACTTGAGGTGGGGTTCAAGAGGTGAGGGGTACTACCATGGTAGCGTCAGGCTGGTTGACCCTCTGAGCCAGGGCCTGGACCTGTAGGGAGAGACCCTGCATTTGCTGGGCCAGTTTCTCAAGGGGGTCCATAGTAGTGTCAGGGAGCAGGGTAGACTAGGTATACGGGCTTGTGATTAGGTAATGACGGGGGGTAGGGAAACGGACAAGTGAGCCCTAATCTACCCGCCACTCTGTCCCTGCCTACTTGCAACGACCCGCCCTTGGCGCCGGGTACAACTGGGCGGCGGTCCCTACGCTCAGTAAGTGCACGAGACAAACAGACAAGGGAACACAAAGCAAAGGGAAAGGGGCAGTTGCCCACGGCAACACCGTGAGCAACAAGAGTGGTGAACGAGCCGAGTCAAACCAGGAGTGCACGAGGTACCAAACGCAGAGCAGGAGAGTAGTCAGAAAGCCAGGGTCAGTATGGAGCAGGATCAAATAGATAGAAGCTGTAGCTGGGCCAGGAAACCACACGAGAAGAATCACAAGCAAAGGAGGAACAGGAAAGGCAGGTATAAATAGACAGAGGGCAGGAGCTAGCTCCGTCTGGCCAGGCTGCGATAGGCTCTCCCACTTCTAAGCCTGCCATCCTGAGTGGTGGAAGATGGAGTCAGTCTCAGAGACATAGACTCAGGTGCAGACTGATTACCTATGGGAGTATCCACAGGAGTTGTGCCTGGCAGATCCTTTACACACAAAGTACGGTATATTAGAATGCTGAAGAACTTTTCATTTATACAGCGATTTACCGGAAAACCCTTATAAGACGGAGGGAGCAGGGGGTCAATTAAATGAATGATTGTCCACCCGACATATAATGCTGAACTTCCAGGACCAATACGGAGAGAAAGGAAAACCCTGAATACAAAGTCATCAGAAAAGGTGGTCCAATCCTAAAGTATCAATGAACGAATATCGAATTTCAAGAACTGATATTGGTGAGGGTTTTTTTTTTAAAACCAACCCTTGTATCTTATGCACCCTAGGAGCTTGTGGTGCCCCAGTGAGCCCACTCCATGGTGTCATAAGCCCACTGGCACATCTTCTAGTGGACCAGTCAAAGCCTACAGCTTTATACATAGTGAATTTAGCTACGATCTAAATAAAACTGGCCAATCTTAGTGATCTCTGGGTATAAATTTGGGGAAATGCATAGGTAAAAGTGGGGGAGGGATGTCCTTTATCTAGGATCCCTCTTTATTAGGCGTCATGCACACAAACGTGTCTTTGCGGCCGCAATTCACCCGCAATTCTGCGAGTGAATTGTGGTCGCCTTAATTTCTACGGGCCCATGCACGTGAGCATGGTTTCCACAGTTTGTGCATTGCCCGGGAGCCTGGACCGCAAAAAGATAGGACATGTCTTATTACGGCCGCATTTTGCGGTCCAGGCTCATTGAAATGAATGTACATGGCCAGGTGCACGTTCCGTGATTTGCTGGCGGTCCACGGATGACACTCCGCGGCCGTCCGAGCTGCAAATCACGGGCCGTGCACACCACTACTGTCGTGTGCATGAGCCCTTAGCCAGAGTTGAGATGTAATTCTTCATTTCCCCCGCAGCATTGTTTTGTATATACAAATAGGGCCGCCATCAGGGCTGTGTACTACTAGTACTGCCATCAGGGGCCCCGCCACAATGATGAAAAATGGGGCCCGCCCGCTTCTCAGCTACTTTACACATTTGAATGAGGGCCCCAGCGTTATTTACTTGGAGAAAGGAACCGACCCTGCAATGTAATAGGGCCCGCTCCTTACTCTGAAGTAGCTAACCCTGGGTTCCTGAGGGGATTTACAAAAGAGGAAGATGCTGCAAGTAAACAGAAGCTCCGTGTGGAGAGATCCCACTCCTAAGGGCTTGTCCACACACAATGGAATTGCTGCAGATAAAAAGGCGGGGAGTGAAAAACTAAAAAGCAAAAAAGCATCAGTGATGAAAGGGTAAATTAATTTCTAATAAAAAAAGATTTATGACCACATGTGGGGTATTGCCATAATCGGAAGAAATTGCTTTACAAATGTTGGGGTGCTTTTCCTCTTTCATCCCTTGTGAAAATTAAAAAAATTCAACATTTTAGTGGACAAAAATGATGATATTCATTTTCACGGCCTAATTCCACTAAATTCTACAAAAAACCTGTGGGGTCAAAATGCTCACTATACCATTAGAAAAATTCCTTGAGGGGTGTAGTTTCCAAAATAGGGTCACTTTTGGGGGGTTTCCACTATTTTGGTCCCTCCGGGGCGTTGCAAACCCGACATGGCACTGAAAACCAATCCAGCAAAGTCTACGCTCCAAAATCCAAAAGTCGCTCCTTCCCTTCTGAGCCCTGCAGTGGGACCAAACAGCAGTTTATTACCACATATGGGGCATTGCCATAATCGGGAACAATTGCTTTACAAATGTTGGGGTGCTTTTTCTCCTTTATTCTTTGCAAAAATGATGAATCTTCACAGACTAATTCCACTAAATTCTGCAAAAAACTGTGGGGTCAAAATGCTAACTATACCCCTAGAAAAATGCCCTGAGGGGTGTAGTTTCCAAAGTGGGGTCACTTTTGGGGGGTTTCGACAGTTTAGGTACCACAAGACCTCTTCAAACCTGACATGGTGCCTAAAATATATTCCTAAAAAAAGGAGGCCCCAAAATCCACTAGGTGCTCTTTTGCTCCTGAGGCTGGTGTTTCAGTCCATTAGGACACTAGGACCACATGTTGGATATTTCTAAAAACTGCAGAATCTGGGCAATAAATATTGAGTTGCATTTCTCTAGTAAAACCTTCTGTGTTACAGATTTTTTTTATTACAAATGAATTTCGGCAAAGAAAATGAGATTTGTAAATTTCACCTCTACTTTGCCTTAATTCCTGTGAAACGCCTAAAGGGTTAAAATACTTTCTGAATGTGGTTTTGAATACTTTGATGGGTGCAGTTTTCAAAATGGGTTGATTTATGGGGACTTTCTAATATAGAAGGTCTTCAAAGCCACTTCAGAACTGAACTGCTCCCTGAAAAAATAGCCTTTTGAAACTTTCTTGAAAATATGAGAAAATGCTGCTAAAGTTCTAAGCCTTCTAACGTCCTAGAAAAATAAAAGGACGTGAAAAAAAACGATGGAAACATAAAGTAGACATATGGGGGATGTTAACTAGTAACTATTTTGTGTGGTATTACTATCTGTTTTACAAGCAAATACATTTAAATTTAGAAAAATGCTAATTTTTGCTAAAATTTGACGTTTTTCACAAATAAATATTGAATTTAACGACCAAATTTTTTCACTAACATAAAGTACAATATGTTACGAGAAAACAATCTCATAATTGCTTGGATAGGTAAAAGCATTCCAGAGTTATTATCACATAAACTGACATGTCAGATTTGAAAAAATCACCTGTCCACGGGGCCAAAACAGGCTGTGTCGTGAAGGAGTTAATGGCAATGTAAGAAAGTTAGTGCTCCTTACATTCTCACAAGCGCTTCCCCCTCTCTTAAAGCCCCCTTCACATCGTGTTATTGCCCTACGTTTATCGTGTATGTCAGAAAATCTCAGAACGTACACTATAAACAACATAAACAAAATTTCAAAGGGCTCCATTGTGTCCTTTTAGCCTACATCGGGCTGGTATACGTCGGTATACCTTTTTTTTTGAAAGATGGAATAGCATAGTAGACTTTAATAAGTCCTGAGAGATTCCACAAAAAAACATATAACGCTCCTGAAATCACCATATGGACAGTGATGTCACGAGCTTCCCAATGCTGGAGTCCCCAGACAGAGCATCACAAGTGCTCTGCCTGTGGACTTTGTCCCTGGGAAAGCTCCTGACATCACTGTCCATATCTATAAAGTGATGTCAGGAGATTCTCCAGGGCCGGAAACTCTGGCCAGAGCGTTGCCGACCCTCTGGCCATGGACTCAGGCTTTGCAAAGCTTCTGACGTCACCATACATACATGGACATCAGGAACAGTGCCAGAGTTTTGAGGCACTAAATCAAATAGAGAAAGTGCCTGGGACTGTATGTGATAGGGGGATGGAAGGGGGGAAAAAAGTGCGGGAAAAAATCAGGAGCAGGGATTGGTGGGACAAGGGGATAGAGGAGGGGTTAGGAGCAGATAAATAGTTGAGGTCAAGGGCAGTTCACTATCTTACCTGCTGGAGCTGCAAACGTCAGACGTCTGGTCCTGTGAGAGATCTTCCTCTGCGGTCCAGGGCGTTTTCCGGAGTACAGATGGCGGATGAGCTGATGAGGCAGATGGCACAGCGGGTTGCCATGGAGGGTACAAGCTGGCTGGAGGTGTTCCTGGCAGGGGATCGCAGGCAAGAGGTGTTACCTGCGGCGGTCGTCGGTGTCAGCAGCGGTGGAGTCCCGTCGGCGTCGGCAGTTAGAGGTAGGCCGCGCCGGGTTTCTCGGCCTCCTCCCCGTTTGAGCCCCAGTCCACCTTCAGCCACCCAGAGGCGGGCCGGCACTGTTCGCTCTTCAGGAGCGGGACGGAGGCGCCGTCGCCTGCTCTCCCCTTCACCCGGTCCCGACGTCGTGCCACCCACTCCCCTGGCTCGGGGAGCTTCTGCAGTTCTCCCCATCCGGGCTGCAGGCAGTGCAAGGCCGCAAGCAGCCGCAGAAGCCGGGGCCGTGATTAGTGCACCGCTGGTTCTTCTTCCCGGCCCGACAGCTTTTTCCCTCTCACAGCAGGCCGTGGTTGAGAGGGGAGCTGGAGGGGGCGGTCTCAGGAGAGCAGAGACGCAGGCCTCAGGCACCAGCAGGTTAGGTGTGCAGTTGCTGCCACCTGCTGGTGGTTCTGAAAATGACACAGAGCTGGGGAGAGAGCTGGTGAGTGGCCTGTTTTTACCAGGCACAGGCACTGTGAATGAGAGGAGTGCGCTGGGTGGATTGTCGTGCGGTAGCAGTGATCTGTTGCCGTGCAGGCAGTCTGCGGAGCAACGTGATTTGCCAGTTTCTCTTTCGGAGTTTTCTCTTCCAGGTGCGGTGTCGGCGAGACGCAGACGGCGAAGGAGACGGCATGGAAGAGGACATCGTCGTGGTGGTCACGGGCGTCCACGCCATCAGGTTGAGAGACGTCGCCGTTCCCGGAGTAGGAGTGTGTCTTCCAGTACAGCATCTTCTTCGCCGTCCCAGTCGTCGTCGGGAGCTAGTACACCCAGCCGCACGGGAAGGAGATACACGAGGAGTCATCGGCGGGAGCACAGGGATCGTCATTCGTCTTCGCTGGTTCCAGTTCCAGAAGTCGCCTCAGCCTGTCCACCTGGTGGGGATCTGTCTGTGGTTCTGGTATCTGGGAGAGTTGATGCACCCTCGGAAGTGACGAGGACGCCCTTCTCCGGTGAGTCTCCATGTGGGAACGCATGGCTACCTAAGGGTGATTTATCTGCTATTGATTTAGTTTCGGCATTAAAAAGCTTGTTGGATGGTTTGGGTACAAAAGGCGGAGCTTCGGTTCCGTTGGTTTTGCCAGGGGGGGCTCAGCCTCCGCCTGAGCGGGCGGCCAGTATGTCTGGCTTGGCATTCCGTGATTCGCTGTTTTGTGGTGTTGCTCCTTTGGGTACTCACCTGTCTGCTGAGATCAAGGACAAGATATGGGCACATGACTTTGTGGATGTTTGGTCCTTGGTGTCGGTCGATCATGTGACGATAGATAAGGAGCGTGTTTTCGAAAGAGGTTCGGAGAAAAAGGTAAAAGTCGCGAAAACTTTTGGCAATTGGCTCCAGGGTTTTTCTACCTTGGCTCATGTCATCTGTCAACGTTTTCCGGAAAAAGGGGCCGAGCTGTTTGTTTATGTAGACACTATATTCAGTGCCCACAAATTGCACGGAGTTGCAGCTTGGTGGAGATATGACGAGGAATTTCGCCGTCGGTTGGCGATGTCGCCTGACATTGGTTGGGCGTCGAAGGCGACGGATGTGTGGTTACAGCTAATTTTGGCTCAAAAGCAGGCTTGGCCCTTTCAGGCAGGAGTCGCAGTTTCGGGTTCAGCACCCGGGATTGCGGCGCAGCGCCCAACAGGAGCATGTTGGCTCTACAATGAGGGACATTGCAGGTTCTATTCTTCCTGCAAGTTTCGTCATGAGTGCTCCATCTGCGGGGGTGCCCATTCCGCGCTTCGCTGTTTCCGACGGGCAAAACAACCTTCCAAGGTGGGTCCTGCCGGTGCAGCGGAGAACTCCGGTGAGCGCTCTCGCGATGGAACCGTGGCTCGCCAGGTATCCCAAGAGACAGGAAGCAGACTTGTTAGGTCGGGGCTTCAGTGAAGGTTTTTTCATTCCGCATGTTTTTTCTTCGCTTTTGATGTCAGATAATTTAAAATCGGTGAAAGAAAACATGTGTTTGGCACGGGAAAAAGTGCTGAATGAGGTGTCGTTAGGCAGGATGGCGGGCCCCTTTGGGGAGCCACCTTATACGAATTTACGGGTTTCTCCTCTTGGCTTGGTCCCCAAAAAGGAACCGGGGAAGTTTAGGTTGATTCATCACCTTTCCTTCCCTCGTGGGGATTCGGTCAACGATGGGATTTCCAGAGATGAGGCTGCAATGTCTTACACGTCTTTTGATGTGGCTGTGCGGTTGGTACGGGAGGCAGGCATAGGTGCCTTGCTTGCTAAATCGGACATAGAGTCAGCTTTTCGTTTGTTGCCTGTGGATCCTGCCTGTTTCCATTTGTTGGGATGTCGGTTAGATGAGCAGTTTTTTGTAGACATGTGTTTGCCTATGGGTTGTGCCATCTCATGTTACTATTTTGAAGTTTTTGGTTCCTTTCTGGAATGGACGGTTCGTTTCAAGACAGGTATTTCTTCAGCCATTCATTATCTAGACGACTTTTTATTTGTAGGTCCAAGTGATTCAGGAATATGTGGTTATTTGCTGAAAACCTTTCGAGTTTTAATGTCCGAATTTGGTGTCCCGGTAGCAGAAGAGAAGACGGTTGGTCCGGCTACGATTTTGTCGTTTCTGGGTATTGAAATTGATACGCAAGAGATGGTTTTCAAATTACCTGACGACAAGCTTGCGCGTCTGCTTTGTACCATTGACGAATTTGTTTTATCAAAAAAGGTTACCCTGAAGCATCTTCAGTCACTGTTAGGGTTGCTGGTTTTTGCTTGCAGGATTGTTCCCATGGGTCGCGTTTTCTCTAGACGCCTATCATTGGCGACTAGGGGTATTTCGCGCTCAAATCATTTCATTCGTGTCACTAGGCAAATGAAAGATGATTTGCGCGTGTGGCAGACTTTTTTGCGATCTTTTAATGGTAGGGCGATTTGTCAGTCGGAGGAGGTTTCCAGTTTTGAGTTACAGCTGTTTACAGATGCTGCGGGCAGTGTCGGTTGCGGTGCGGTTTTTGGAGCGGAGTGGTGTTTTGCACGTTGGCCTGTGGGCTGGAGTAGTATGGGTCTGACATTGAATTTGACACTTTTAGAACTCTTTCCCATTGTGGTTGCAGTGGAGTTGTGGGGTTCAAAGATGTTGAATAGTCGCATACGTTTTTGGACGGACAATATGGCAGTGGTGCAGGCTGTTAACAATTTGTCTTCTGGATCATTGCCGGTTTTGGCGTTACTTAGGCATCTAGTTCTACGTTGCATGCAATGTAACATTTGGTTTCGGGCTACACATGTGCCGGGTGTTGAGAATAAAATCGCAGATGCCTTATCTCGTTTGCAGATGGGGGTCTTTCGGGAGCTTCACCCGGGAGCACGGCTGGAAGGGGAGCGTTGCCCGAATCACTTATGGGCCCTGGTCGAGGGGAACTTGCTCGGCTAGTTCAAGGTTCTGTGGTACCAGGTACATGGCGGAGCCATAATAAGTTTTGGGCGGAGTGGTTGGAATTATCTGGCGGGGTTTTTCCTACAAATGATGAGCGGCATTATGAGGTTACGTTGGAGTATTTGTCTCGGATGCGTACTAATGGTTCTTCGGTGTACACGGTGTCAAAAGGTTTGACTGGTATTGCGTTTATGTTGAAGTTGTGGGGTTGTACTGATGTGACGAAAATGTTTGTTATTAGACAGGCATTGAAGGGGTGGAAGAAGGAGCATATTGTGAAGGATGCTAGGAGGCCTATTACATATACTTTATTACTAAGGATGCTGATGGTTGTTCCGGCTGTTTGCTTTGATCCTTATGAGTCTGTTTTGCTGCGTACTGCTTTTTCTTTGGCCTTTTTCGCAGCATTGCGGGTGAGCGAATTGGTGTCACCAAGCGCAAAGCGGTTTGGGGGTCTTCTGTTTGCGGATGTTTTATTGGAGGAAAAAGTGGTCCGGGTATGTGTGAGACGGTCCAAGACTGATCAGATGGGCGTTGGTGTTTGGTTGTGTGTGAATGCATTGGGTGGTGAATTCTGTCCAGTTCGTTTGGTGCGTGAGTTTTTGTCTTTTCGAGCTGATGGGGTTCCTTTCTTGGTACATTCTAATTCTTTGCCGCTTACTCGATTTCAATTTGGAGCCGTTCTTAAGTCTTGTTTGGAGCATTTGGGCGTTGATCCTGCTGAGTTTGGGACTCATTCGTTTAGAATAGGGGCAGCCACGGAGGCTAATGCTTTAGGTATGGGGGAGGAAGATATTAAACGTCTGGGTAGGTGGAGTTCAACTTGTTATAGGTCCTATGTGCGTCCGGATCTGGTGTTTTGATTTTCCTTGTCATTTCAGGACATCGGCCGGAAGTATGGATAGTTGGCCATTCTTTTATTTTCTGGGCAGCTCGTCGGGCTGAATATCGGCCTTTAGGCCTCAGTCTTGGGGTGTCATCGGCCGAGGTGCACTGGAAAGGTATCAGAGGGCTGAGGTGGGTTCAGCTGTTGCCGTTAATAGTTCAAGTTAGTCGGGAATTCCGTGGTCCAATTGTGCTCGTTATACATGTTGGGGGAAATGATTTGGGAAATGTGAAATTGTCGGAGTTGTTGTCCCTTATCAAGGCTGATTTAGGTCATTTCAAACAGCTTTTTTCTGATTGTGTGATTGTCTGGTCTGAGGTGATTGCACGAACTCATTGGCGAGGAGCTAGAAGTGCTGTGGCCATCGAGCGGTCAAGACGGCTGTTGAATGTTCGTATTTCCAGGTTTGTTTGTTCCATTGGGGGGGTAGCAATTCGTCATTTGATGTTGGAAGGTGACAATGGGGACGTATTGTTATCTGACGGCGTTCATTTAAATGACATTGGGATCGACATCATGCTGTCGGGTCTGCAAGATGGAGTGGAGGCTGGTTTGGCATTGTGTGGTGGGGGTGGTCGGAGTACCGCGTAGGTGTTCGCGGTATCCTCCTTGGCGGAGATAGGCTCTGAAGAGTAAAATCCGGAGAAGAACCTACATGCGCGCCGCTTCACAGTGGGCGGCATCACAGGAGATGTGAATAAATTAAGTGGTTACTTCAGGGCCATGTGATACAAAAAATGTTTGGTTGTGTTAAATAAAGCTGTGGCCATTCCCACATTCTCCAAGAAACAGGTTTTGTTGCTTTATTGGTTTATTAAATGGGGTAATGATGCATCAGCGACACTTAATATGGGGATAACATTAGTACATGCAGTCTTGAGGCACTAAATCAAATAGAGAAAGTGCCTGGGACTGTATGTGATAGGGGGATGGAAGGGGGGAAAAAAGTGCGGGAAAAAATCAGGAGCAGGGATTGGTGGGACAAGGGGATAGAGGAGGGGTTAGGAGCAGATAAATAGTTGAGGTCAAGGGCAGTTCACTATCTTACCTGCTGGAGCTGCAAACGTCCCTCCCGCCCTCCCTCTTTGAAAAAATTTGGGTGTGTAGTTATGGTGTTTTCTCTGTCTTTTAATTTCTTTGCTTTTCTATGCCATGTCTATTATGGCTCGTCAGTTGCTTCCTTTTTCTTTGCGTAGGCGTGTTTCTGTGGTTTTTCTTTGTTTTTCAGATGTCACAGCGGGCGGAGATAGGCTCTGAAGAGTAAAATCCGGAGAAGAACCTACATGCGCGCCGCTTCACAGTGGGCGGCATCACAGGAGATGTGAATAAATTAAGTGGTTACTTCAGGGCCATGTGATACAAAAAATGTTTGGTTGTGTTAAATAAAGCTGTGGCCATTCCCACATTCTCCAAGAAACAGGTTTTGTTGCTTTATTGGTTTATTAAATGGGGTAATGATGCATCAGCGACACTTAATATGGGGATAACATTAGTACATGCAGTCCCTGGGCAGAGCGCTAGCAGAAGCTCTGTCTGGGGGCTCCAGTCCCGGGAAAGCTCCTGACAACACATGTCCATTTATGGACAGTGACTTCAGGAGTTTCCCCTGAGCCATTCCTCAGGTGACATATCCCACTTTATGCCATTCAGTGGGATACATTTTGGCTGAATAGATCAAAATCCAGGGCATTAACCAGTCACTGCCTGCTCCATGGTTTCATTCACTGTAATTGACATCAGAAACAAAATCAGTTAATGCGTATAACGTACAAACGTGAAGGCCACACTTTCCGTTGCCCAACCCCGATGATGCAGGGGGGCTGAAACAACTTGGCTGTATGGGGCCCAGAAATTCCTCATGGCGGCCCTTTATACAAAGCTAACAACTTTCAACTGCATAGAAATTTACCATTCTACTCTTAGGCTGCGTTTACACAGGGTAGATACTCTGCATAAAAGCACACAGCATTCCCCCCCCCCCCCCCCCTGGGCACCGCAGGGAATTCCAGTTGAAAAACTGCACTAAATTGGGGTGCAGTTTTTCAGCTGGAATGTCCGCTGTGGAAAACTTCGCATAGAGAAAACAAAAACCCATACTCACCCTTTGACTTCCTGCAGCCTGACATCCTGGGATGACGTTTCATCCCAGGAGGCCGGCCTGGACAAAAAAACACAGAATTCTGGGTAAGTATAAGATTTTGTTTTTCTGAGTTGCGTTTTTTTGCGGTGGAATTGCTGCTTTTCCGCCGCAAAAAAAATGCTTATGTTGCAGGTTTGAATTGACTTGAATTCATAAGAGCAAACCCGCAACACAGAAGAAGCGATTACACAAATACAATTGAAATGCTGTGGATTAAAAACACACCGCGGGTCAATATCTGAGCGTTTTTGCGCTCAGCAGTTATGCAGTGTATGGATGAGATTTTTTTGAATCTCATCCACTCTGCTGCTACTGTATTATGCTGCAGATTATTCGGATTTTGTTTCAGAAAATCTGTAGCATTTAAGCTATGTGTGAAATTACACTTACTGTAGTATGTTGTTCGGTAAACACCACCATACATGAACTGAGGAGCAATGATTGCTTATGTATAAGGGTGGGCGATCGTTCGTATGGGGACATTTCCATTATGTCGGCAGCACAGGGAGATGTTCTGCTGACTTGCGACCATTTTATTAGCTGCATAAACAAGCACAAATCAGTTGATGAATGAGCGTTTGCCCGATCATTGACCCGTGTAATAGGGCTTTTACCTCTCCCTTTTCCAAGTTCTCAAAAAATCATGGCACCCAACAATGTGAGTTAAATTCCCTGGTTTTGTTTCTGCCTGGTGCTGACAATGCGCTGATCACATGTGCGTCTCCCAACTGGCTTGCTGATGTAATGCACTTAGTTGGGTTATCCATGAGGAGAGTCTCTTTGTAGCACCTTTCAGCTCTAGCTAAATTGTGGGCCCTAAACAGAGGAATCTATTACATACATATGTCCTGATAGAGCAAGTAAATAGATTTTATCTAAATACAATACTCTTTGGTAAATTGATGGATCCTTTAAGTGGTTGTGTGGTTTAGAATGATTATTTTTTCCTTATAAACTATAAGGGAATTCTGAATTGTTAATAGATCGGCATCCCCAATAAGGATCCTCATTTCTTCGGCCAAGTAGAGCACGGCTGCAAACCACATCATGGCTCTGGAAGACCCGGTGCATTCAAGCATTACACAGACATCCCATTGATTTGATTTGATTTGATGAGCTGTGTAATGCTTAATTTCGCCTGAAGTGGTGCTGTAGGGAAACCAAACATTTGCTACTGGGTTCACCAACAGATTATATCTGATCATTGGGGTCCCAGGAGCAGGACATTCGTGATTAGCTTTTCTTCGGCAGACCTTTCTAACAAAAAGGAAATGTTAAAGCTTGGATTTATAATTATTTATGAAATTTCCGTTAGTTAATGGTAGAATCAATTATTCCTATATTTATTTACTTTGTGATATGTTTGTCCAAAATTCACATTTCCTTTAAGATGAAGTTAAAGAAAAGGACAAGTGTTCAAAAAGTGACTACTTTAATAGTTCTAAAAGAGTCTCTTTGTTTTAACCACTTACCTACCATGTAGAGGAATCACAAAAACTGCAGTCAAGGATTCCATGAAATAAAGTATATATAACAATATGTAATAACACGAGTGTGTGCTTATATGGTATTTTTTTTTTCCTTTTAGCTTATACAATTTTTGAAAGAAAACATCCAGCAAACAGAAAGTTGTCACCAACTGGCTGAAGAAAGCCAGAAGGCTGAGGTAAATGAAGACACTCAGCAATTAGATGAGACCAAAATATGCCTTTCAAAATCTGAAGATATCAACGAGTATATTAATTATGCCAATGAAGATAGTGACACAGATGAAGTGCTGGCATTTGAAAACTGTAGAGAAAATGAAATTCTGGTTAATAGGTCCCGAACTATGAATGGTGGACTTGAATTAACAGATGCCATTTTACATATTGAGGAAAATAAACATGTAATTACAGATAACGGATCACAAGTTGTGGAAAATGGATCCCAAATTTTGAAGAACAATTCACCAGTTGTGGGAAATGAATCAGAAATTTTGGGCAATAAAGCAGAAATGGTGGGAAATGAATTAAACATTTTGGACAACCATTCAGAAATTCTGGTAAATGAATTAGAAATTATCGGAAATGAATCACAAATTTTCAACAATAAATCACTAATTGGGCAGAAGGAATCACACATTTTGCAAAATGAATCACAAATTTTGAACAATGAATCAAACATGTTGGACAATGAATTACAAATTGTAGAGAACAAATCACAAAATGTGAAAACTGGATTACGAATTTTGAACAATGAATCACAAATTGTGGGAAATAAATCAAACATTTTGGACAATGAATTTCAAATTCTGGAGAAAGAATCACAAATTGTAAGAAATGAATCGCAAATTTTAGACAATGAATCACAAATTGCACTGAAAGAATTACACATTGTGGGAAATAAATTACAAATTTTGAACAATGAATCACAAATTGTGGGAAATGAATCAAACATTTTGGACAATAAATCACAAATTGTGCAGAACGATTCACAAATTGCAAGTAATGAATTGCAAATTTTGCTAAATGAATCACAAATTGTGGGAAACCAATCAAATATTTTAAAAAATGAATCACACATTTTGAACAATGAACCACAAATTGTGGAGAATAATTCACAAATTGTGGAATATAAATCACAAATTGTGAGAAATCAATCGCATATTGTGGAAAAAGAATCACAAATTGTGGAAAATGAATCACAAATTGTGGATTCCGAACCACAATGTATGGAAAGTGAGACACACTTTGTGGATAACAAATCAGAAATTGGGGACAAGAAATCACAAATTGTGGGAAATGAATCAAACATTTTGGACAATAAATCACAAATTGTGCAGAACGATTCACAAATTGCAAGTAATGAATTACAAATTTTGCTAAATGAATCACAAATTGTGGGAAATCAATCAAATAATTTAAAAAATGAATCGCAAATTTTGAACAATGAACCACAAATTGTGGAGAATAATTCACAAATTGTGGAATACAAATCACAAATTGTGAGAAATCAATCGCATATTGTGGAAAAAGAATCACAAATTGTGGAAAATGAATCACAAATTGTGGGTAACGTATTACAAATTGTGGATAATGTAACGCAAATTTTAAACAATGAATTGCAGATTTTGCACAATGAATCACAAATTTCGGACAATGAATCACAAATTGTGGATTCCGAACCACAATGTATGGAAAGTGAGACACACTTTGTGGATAACAAATCAGAAATTGGGGACAAGAAATCACAAATTGTGGAAAATGAATCACAAATTGTGGATTACGAATCACAAAGTGTGGAAAAGAAATCACAATTTTTGAAGAATGTTTCACAAATTGTGAAAAATGAATCACAAATTGTAGATTATGAATCACAAATTGTAGATAATGGATCACAAATTAAGAGCAATCAATCAGAAATTCTGGATTTTGAATCACAAACTGCACATGATGCATCACAAATTTTGGATATTGTTTCAAAAACTGATTTTATCGGAGCAGAAATTGTGGATAGTGGATCACTATTTGAGGATATTGGATCACAAATTGTGGATATCGGGCCCGGAGCTGTTATTATTGGTGCTCATATTATCGATGATGCATCACTAGATGGGGATGTTACATCAGAAAATATGGACATTGGGTCACAAACTATGATTCTTGGATCTCAATTTGTGGATAACTGTGATTTTTGTAAGAAAAATCAAGATTGCACCGACAGCAAGGTGTTTAATGACAATGCACAAGAATGTGAAATACTGCATATTGTTGGCAGTGCTTGTTTACTTGATCCCACCATAAGACTTGATCATATAGATTGCCAATCATCAGCAGAAAATACATCAATGGACTTGGATACAATTCTTGATGTCTTAAATTGCACAACAATTTGCTTGAGTCCTAAGGAACAATCCAGTGATTTAATTTTTGATAATAGTACGACTGTAGAAGATATCAAAGGAGCTGGTGGATCTACGGGAGATCAAAACACGTTAGGTCACCAAGTCAAGGATGAAGTTAATATCATGAAGGAAGCCAACCAGCATTCCTCCTTGAGTAACATGAATAAAGTGGATAATGAAATGAATGATAAATTTCCTATGGAAAATTACAGAGAAGATGTTGCCGAAAGACCTTTAGGTAGTTGTGTTGAGAAGACCGAAAGCCTAGTGAAGACCACGGCCGACATGCACAATAATATTACTGAAATTGAAAAAGCACATTCGTTGCATGTCAAGGATTACATTCCAAATTCCTATGAACTGTCACAAGTGTGCATAGACCCTGATACAATTAGAGCAGAAGAAGGAGGAGGTGGTGGTGGGTCTGACCAAGATCACATGAGAACCCTAGACCAGATTAGTAGAGGTGCCAGCTGCTCCACGCGTTTCATGGGCTCTACAAACCTGTGTGAAAAGAGCACAGAAAACAAAATGGTTAAGAAAAAATTTAAATCCAGCGGGAAAGAAGTAATCAAGCATACAAAACAAGAACCAGAGACGTTGGATGTCAACGAGGTCTTCACCCCAGATGAGGAGAAAAGGCTTAAAAGGGAAAACAGCATTGGGGCAACTGTAGCTAAAGACAGCAAAAAAGGTGAGAAAATTTGAACTGTGTAGACTTCTAGACATTCTGTGTGTATAGATGGTCAAGGAAAGAAATTACTGTAACCTTGAGAAGATAGATATAGACTTGAAATTAACATAAAGCAAAATATAGGCACACTGAAGGAACTCGATTAGTCTTAGTCTTGTCTGATTTAAAGCCATTGATAGACTAAAGCTGGACTTGCATACAAAGTCATCCTAATGTAATAATATAGTATTGAATTTGTATTCAAGTTATTAGATGGTTAATTTCAAGACTATGAAAGGGTGAGGAATTGAACTCATATATATATACCCATTGGTCTAAAGCCTCATAGTGTATATCAATGTATCTCTGGTTTTATATGGAAACACAGAAATATTTTTTGCCAGAGACTTGATGATAAAATAATCTTGACATACTCCATTACATGAGGTGTTATAGAAGTAATCTACTTTAGAAGCATTGTTCCAGGGGAGAATACGGTGCCTTGTGTAGGCACAATATAGCTGAATACTGAACTATAGGGCCTCTGAGTGCTGATGTACAGTGTTCATGTATATGGTAAAGCTGTGTTCATGGACCTTATTACATAATGTTAGTAATTAGACCAAAATAGTAAGGTATTTTACAGAAATATCACCGTGACTTGACTTATGCTTTATCTATATGTATACACCATCTATTTCATTAAAACCCCTGACAGGTGAGGTGAATACTATTGATTACCTCAACATAATGGCACATATAAAGGGAAGGGATTTATTAGGCAGCAAATGGACAGTCAGCTTTTGAAGTGTAAGGATCTGAGCGAATTTGACAAGGGTTAAATTGTGATGACTGGGTCAGAGTATCTCCAAAACGGCAGGTCTTGTGGGGTGTTCCCAGTATACGGTGATTAGTACATACCAAAAGTGGTCCAAGAAAGGGCAACCGGTGAACCAGCAACAGGGTCAAAGGCGCCCAAGGCTCATTGATGTGTGTGGTTAGGGAAAGCTAGTCTGCCTGGTCCGATCTTACAGAAGAACTACTGTAGCACAAATTACTGAAAAAGTTACTGCTCGCTATGATAGGTGTGAGAACACACAGTGCATCACAGCTTGCTACATATGGGGCTGCGTAACCACACACTGTTCAGAGTGTCCATGCTGACCCCTGTCCACCACCGAAAATGCCTTCAACGGGCATGTGAGCATTAGAACTGGACCATAAAGCAATGGAAGAAGGTGGCCTGGTCTGATGAATCGCGTTTTCTTTTACATCATGTGAACGGCCAGGAGCATGTGTGGCACTTACTTGGGGAATAGATGGAACCAGGATGGACTGTGGGAAGAAGACAAGCCGCCGGAGGCAGTGTGATACTCTGGACCATGTTCTGCTGGGAAACCTTGGATTATGGCATTTATGCGGATGTTACTTTGACATGTACCACCTGCCTAAACATTGCTGCAGACAAGTACACCACTTCGTAATAACGGCATTCCCTAATGGCAGTGCCCTTTTTTGCCAGGATAATGCATCTACAACACTGCAAAAATTGTTCAGGAATGGTGTGAAGAACATGACAAAGAGTTCAAGGTCCGGTCTCCAAATTCCCCAGATCTCAATCTGATCAAACATCTGTGGGATGTGCTGGAAAAACAAGTCCAATCCATGGAGGCCGCACCTCACAATTTACAGGACTTAAGAATCTGCTACTAACGTCTTGGTGGCAGATACCACAGGAACCTACAGAGGTCTTGTGGAGTCCATGTCCTGATGGGTCAGAGCTGTTTTAGTGGCAAGACGGGGAACTACACAACATTAGGCAGGTGATTTTAATGTTATGGGTAATCGGTGTGTGTGTGTGTGTGTGTGTGTGTGTGTGTGTGTGAGTGTGTGTGTGTGTGTGTGTATATATATATATATATATATATATATATATATATAGATATAACTATCTATATATATCTCTCTCTATCTCTCTATCTATCCACATACATGTATATATTATATATATATATATATATATATATATATATATATATATACACACACACACATGTGCATAGTTATTGTAAACAGTCATGGATGCTATTGTGTATGTGTGTGTATATATATGTAAATGCTAACTTCACAATAGTCTACTATGCAATTGCGGGCATGGCCGGCTGCCGACGGCTGCGGTCCGCATTTTCAAGCCATGCTCCTATACAAAGTAGGACACTCCATAATTCCTGGCACGGTTCTACGCCACGGACACCTATCCGTAGCGGTATGGAAAGGTGTCCGCGGCCAATAGGGCGAGAGCTCAGTGTGTGAGATGTATATTTAGCCAAAATAGGGATCAAATGCCATAGGGCATGGCAGGGAAACTTTCTCCTTTTGGAAATGGTCCAATTGTTACGTCCGTAACACTTTAAAATGTTTCCATATTACAACCTTATAAAACCGGCCTTAAGCTGGCCATACATGGAGCATTTTGGCCCTGATCCAACTTGAATTCCTAAGTTTTTCCCATATTGTTCATTAAAGGCTATCTAAACCTTTGACCAAATTTAATTTAATTTTTTTAAATAAAACAATGTGTTAGAGGATTTAAAACAACTTTTTAATATTTTTTTATTAAAAAGACGTTTTACTTTTTGAGATACAGCTCCTATCTATCCTGGATACATAGAAACTGTATCTTGCGCTCAAACCTGAATCCTTCAGGTCAGCGGGACTGACGGGTTCAGTGTCAGCTTGTTCTGCGTGTCTCAGATATGCAGGATCGAGCTGTTATTGATCACATCTGTCATGAACTTAGATGTGATCGATAACAGGTGGATCCTGCGTGTCAGAGAGACGAAGGACCTGCTGTCACCAAAGCCGTCAGTCCCGCTGAACTGAAGGATTCAGGTTTGAGCGCAATATACATTTTCTATGTATACAGGATATATAGAAGCTGTATCTCAAAAAGTAAAAACATGTTTAAATAAAAAACAATTGAAAAGTTGTTTTCAAATTTCTAATATATTGTTTTATTAAAAAATGTGGTCCAAGGTTTACATAGCCTTTAAAGAGGCATACATTGTGGAATGCGTTCAGCAATGGGAATGATTTCCATGTATTTTTGTGTAGGTGTTTTAGAAGTAATGACCGAGAAAATTTAAAGCAAGTTCTCAATCAACATTTTCATCAGTCTGAACCAATCGTTTTAGTAGCGTGCACATATCAACTGTAATCCTCTTTTGCAGTCAACAATTAAATTATGTGTATGGACACTTTAAGGGTAAGGCCCCAAGGAGCGGCATTGACCAGGCTACTATGAGGCCAAAATCCCTCTCCATTCACGCCCAAAGTTAAAATAAAAATTCTAATGGTTTCTTGTAGGAATTGACCTAACAAATGAGTAGCTTTCATCCGAGCTCCCACAGTGCACTGTTCTCTAGTAACAGGAAAACAGCAGAATTCTGACTTTTTCTTTCTGCTTGATGGGAAGACAGAGCGTCATATAATTAAAAATCACTAAAAGAAAATAAAGCAGTTTCGGAAAGAAAAATCTTATGTCGATACACATATACACACAAAAGAGTGACACAACATTGCCTACAAATTGCGAGAAAATTGTGGGATTGACCGGACTTGGTCTTCCTGTACAGCTCATCCTTTTCAAGTGAGCTGCAATAACAGATAATGCAATGACCTCAGACAAGAGTGGCGCTGTTTATGAAAAAATGCAGTTTCTTATTTCTTATCTCATACAACTCCTTTAATCTATCAAAATAGACTGGACTTAAAGGTGTATTTCACATAAATAACACTGCAGATAAATTGTTGCTGCGTCCTGTATATATAATATGCACGTGATCTCGAAAGCTGCATGCACGTATGTATGGATACTATTTTCAGACCTGCAACCAAAAGGTAATCTGAAACTCTGTCCTTGTAGTCTCTTAAGTTTTATTTTGCTGATCCAGACTGCGCTGTTACAGAACTTCAGAGAGAGAAAGAAATGTATTACAGCCTTAGGCTAGATTCACACAAGCATGGGGAAACTCGGACGTGAAAAACGTGACTTTTTCATGTCCGAGGTGCCCCTTGTGCGGGTCCCGTTTTCAGGGATCCCCATGGACTTGAGCCTATGGAGGGATCAGTGAAAACTGAAGATAATAGGACAGCAGGGGCGTAGCTAGGGGGGGGGCAGGCGAGGCATGTGCCCCGGGCGCAACTAAGAGGGAAGGTGGGGGGCTGCTGCCTCTCTGAAACCAGCCGCCGCCACCCCTCCTGCACTATAGGCGATGAATGGCCGGGTACGTTCCATGCCCGGCCTTCAGCGCCTTTCACCAACTCAAGCGGCGTGATTACTTCTTTGCGCCGCTTGCGTCGTTGATAAGCGCTAATTGACAGGGCAAGTCATAGTGCCCTGCCAATCAGCGCCTTTCAACTACACAAGCGGTGCGATGAGGTCATTGCACCGCTTGCGTCGTTCAACCCCAGCAGACCTGCTCAGAAAAGGGGGGGGGCTCTATCTACAGGGGTCGGCTCTATCTACTGGGCGGGCTATATACAGGGGTGGGCTATATGTGGAGCACTATAGGGGGAGCTATATGTGAGGCACTATATACAGGGGTGGGCTATATGTGGACCACCATTTATAGGGCGAGATATATGCAGGTCACTATCTACAGGGGTGGGCTATATGTTGGACACTATATACAGGGGTGGGTATCTACAGGGGGAGCTATATACAGGGGTGGGCTATATATGGAGCACTATAGGGGGAGCTACATGTGGGGCACTATTTTCAGAGGGGGCTATATGTGGGGCACTATATACAGAGGGGGCTATATGTGGGACACTATCTACAGGGGGTTCTATGTAGGGCACTATCTACAGGGGGCTCTATGGGGGCACTATCTACAGGGGACACGGGGTGTGTGTGTGTGTGTGTGTGTGTGTGTGTGTGTGTGTGCGTGTGGGACACAGAGTATGGTGCTAATATAATTAGAGGTGCAGTGTATGGCGCTATTATATTTAGGGGCACAGTGCCTGACACCATGAGAACTTTATCTTTATTTATAGGTGCATAAATGTTTGAAAAGTGAGAAGCTAAAGACATCTGAGTTGCAAACTGCAGAAATGGGCTGTGGCTAGGAGAAGTCGTCATAAAGGTCTGGACCGGATGGAGAAAAAAAGAGAAAAAGAACAACTAGAATCTGACGTCACCTGTGAGTCACTTAACATAAATGTTTGTTCTGCCTCTAATCAGTACTGTAGTCATTGTATGATCTGCAGCGAGATGATGGGCGGTATGATTTTTTTGTAAAACAGCATCTCCCAGTATATCCTTACCAATGCTTTGGCCATGCTGGGAGCTGTATACAGTTTAGTGCAAACCTATACGGCAGGGGTTGCACTAAATTGAGCTGTATTTATGCTGGTGTTGTATTTATGTACTGAGCTTTCATCTGGGAAGACGTTTCATCCCATGTGACCGCTGTCACAGGCCGCAGCGGTCACATGGTATGAAACATCATGCCAGGGTTACAGAACATCAGGACTCCAGGACATCAGAGGGACGCCTCGCCATGGTTAAGTATACAGTATCTATATTTTTTTTTCATTGCAGGATTTCCGCAGCAGACATTCTGGCTAAAAAACTGCACAATTTTGTGCATTTTTTCGCCTGGAATTCCCTGCAGCGACCAGGGCAGATACGTTCTGTGCTTTCATGCAGCGTATCTGCCCTGTGTGAACATATCCTAAGAACGGCCATAATTACAGTCACCCAACTTTCTGGACATATACATATATGATGTTGACAGGACGGGAATTTCTTCAAATTCTTATTGATTCGGAATTTTTCCTTCCAGAGGATGAAAATGCGTCATGTGCTGATCACACAGGTGTAACTATACTGTGACAAGCCGAGGACCTGTGTGTCCATCACATGATATGCAGAGTATACTAGAAAATTGCAGAACTGTTCATTATACAGTTTTATTTAAAGAGAACCTTTCACCTGCCCATACATGTGCAGCAAGAGCTGGAGAGAGGAGAGGGTGTGCGCACACACGCGCACATGCAGCTCTGCCGCCAGCACAGAAGAGGAGAAGAAGGTGAATTCGTCTTCTTCTGTTCCACCGCGGTAGGAGTATATTCGGCAGCGGAGCTGTGCATGTGGGCAGATGCTCTCACTCACTCTTCAGCTTTCGGCAACAAAGACAGAGGCGTAGCTAGGTTCTCCAGCACCCGGGCCAAAGATTCAGTTTGGCACCCCCCCCCACCTCTTTCCTGACATCTCCTTCCCCCTCACCATATTTGTTTTCTCTACCAATCAATGACGTGTCATTTCTTTTCCACATTTTTTTATGTAACTCAAGCATAAAAACATTTGTACATTTTACAAGCAATATAATTCTATACACAACACCAGAACCAAGCTCATTACATATATACAGCACCAGAACAAAGCTCATTACATATATATACAGCATCAGAACAAAGCTCATTACATATATACAGCACCAGAACAAAACGCATTACATATATACAGCACCAGAACAAAGCTCAGTACATACATATGATGGTTAGCGAGGCCAGGTGTCGCGAGGGGCGGCGGGAGCCACAAAAAGAACTTTCCTGGAGACACAAGAGTTTCTAAAATCATAAAATAATGTCATTTATTTGATGATTTTATAAACGCTAGTGTTCCCAGGCACTAAATTGTTTAAACTGTGTACTCACCACTGTCCTGTGGCTTCTTTTCCTCTGCAGTGCTCCGCTCCGGTGTGTCTGCTCTCCCTCTCCAGGCAGACTGCTGCGTCATGGACGGTGCGGCGCTGGCGCCCCTCTCTAAGTTGCGCCCGGGGCACATGCCCCGCCTGCCCCCTTAGCTACGCCCCTGACAAAGGACTCCAAGACTGTGTGATCTCTTGCAAGAGATCACACAGTTTTGCCGTCATTGTTTGCCGAGAGCTGAAAAGTGCAAGCGTGCGCACGCATGCTCGCACAGCTCCGAGCTTCACGTGCGCGAGCACACGCTCTCCTCTCTCCAGCTCTTGCTGTGGCACTGTCCGTGGCTGATTGGACAGTGTAACAGCGATGTTACACACCCCCTTGCTAATTACATGCCCCATTGACAGTTCAAGGGGTTATTTAAATATCAGGCGCCAAATATAACGACACCGATATCTAAATAACGGAGAAAGATAGGATTTTTTTTATAGTGAGACAGGGTTTGTACAGCCCTGCCCATTACATGCTGCACATGTATGGGCAGGTGAAAAGTTCTCTTTGATAGTATATGTAATATACTTTTACAAGTAGTCAGAGCTCGGTTTTTCTGATACAGAGCTCCAAATCTTCTAAACATGAAATTTAAAGATAACATCGTGGGTGCCTGCAGCTGCCACAAGGGGGAGCTGCTGAGCTTACTGCATACTGTTTATTAGAGATTCAGCACAAATCAAATTCAGTTCGAATTTCCCAAAAGTTTTGGATTCGATAAATGGTGGTCGTTGGCGAGCGCCAGCTGCCAATTTACAGATAAGAGAAAAAAAAAGGGGAGAAGATAAAATTTAAAAAACATACCATATTCACCACCTACCCAGGTTGCCCGTAGCGATGTGTCCCTGCCGGCCTCCTGAGATGACGTTGTTTTGTCCCATGTAACTGTGATTGGCTGCAGTGGTCACAGGGGACAAAACAACGACATCTCAGGAGGTTGGCAGGGATGCGTCGCTATAAAAGACCAGAGGAGGGCGGAATCACAAGTACTCCAATTGCCCTTTTTGACTCTCTGATGTCTTATAGGACTGTATCCAACTTGGTTACAGTCCTAAAAGACAAAGAGTTAGACAGTGCAATGGGGGCACTTGTGATCTAATCGACCCAAAAACAGATTTTGGCAAATTCGCTTATCTCTACTATATCTACATTGAACACAATAACACATTATGCAATGAGCTCTCTCTAGTGGCAGCTGTTGGCAGCCAGAATTTTATCATGTAACTATGTCAATGCACAGGAATTGGAGTTCTGAAATTAATCGGTCCAGAAATTTGGCCTTGAAAACGACATGATGATAATGTGGATTTACATTAAGCTGGAAAGCCACAAAAAAAAGGGGAGATAATTAAAAAGATGACAAGGGTATTCTTGGGTATTGTACAAAGCGGTGTGGGGGGTCAGTAGGCTAGACACACCATTAGGACTCATTTACTCAACCACATTGCAGCTCCAGACAAATTCCAAATACTAGTGGTTTACGTATCTCCATTTGTAGAGTATGTTCTTATGGAGGTTCTTTTGTACCCTCTCGCTATGTCGCCATGAATAATAAAAATAATGCCATGCCCCATGGATACAACCTTACAAATAGAGCCATGTACTTTAAAATCCTTGGTTTGGGTATGGATGTACCTAAACTGGTGGCAAGGATGGCTGGATTAGATGCAAAAAATACATCAGAACTCATATGGTAAGTGTAAGGGTATGTTCACACGCCTTATTTACGGACGTAATTCAGGTGTTTTACCCCTGGAATTACGCTAAAAAAAATGGCTCCAAACCGTCTGCAAACATCTGCCCATTGAATTCAATGGGTCTTACGGTGTTCTGTGCAGACAGGCTTTTTTTTTATGCGCCGCTGTCAAAAGACGGCGCGTAAAAAGACGCCCGCCTCAAAGAAGTGCATGTCACTTCTTGGGACGTAATTGGAGCCGTTGTTCATTGACTCCAATGAAAACCAGCTCCAATTACATCCGTAAAACACGCTGCGAAAAACGCGTGCACTTGTCAAAACGTCTGAAATTCAGGACCTGTTTTCGCCTGAAAACAGCTTCGTAATTTCAGACGTAATTGGCATTGCTGTGTGAACATACCCTTTTGGTATGTTCACACGCAGTGTTTTCAGACGTAATTCGGGCGTTTTACGCCTCAAATTACGCCTGAAAAAACGGCTCCATTATGCCTACAAACATCTGCCCATGGCTTTCAATGGGTTTTACGATGTTCTGTTCCCACGAGCCTTTATTTTACGTGTCGCTGTCCAAATACGGCGCGTAAAATGACGTCTCGTCAAAAGAAGTGCAGGACACTTCTTGGGACATTTTTGGAGCCGTTTTTTCATAGACTATTAAAAACAGCTCCAAAAACGATCATAAAAAACGCTGCGAAAACGCTGCGAAAAACCGGGAGTTGCTAAAAAACGTCTGAAAATCAGGAGCTGTTTTCCCTTGAAAAGTTCCGTATTTTGAGACGTTTTTGACTCTGCGTGTGAACATACCCTTAGGCTGGGTTCACACAAGCTATTTTCAGACGTATTGGAGGCGTTTTACACCTCGAATTACGTCTGAAAAAACGCCTCCAATACGTCGGCAAACATCTGCCCATTACGTCGCTGTCAAAAGACGGCACGTAAAATAACAGCCTCGTCAAAGAAGTGCAGGACACTTCTTGGGACGTAATTGGAACCGTTTTTCATTGACTTCAATGAAGAACAGCTCCAAATTACGTCCGTAAAAGACATGGCGAAAAACGCCAGTACATGCATTTACATCTGAAATTCAGGAGCTGTTTTCTCCTGAAAACAGCTCCGTAATTTCAGACGTAAATGCAGTTATCGTGTGCACATACCCTTAGGGTATGATCCCACAGGCCGGATATGCTGTGAAAAAGTCAACAGCAAATCCGACCCAGAAACTATAGGGAAATCCAGACGAAAACTTTTACCAAATGGTACTTTAATTTAGTGCGGATATTCGGCCTGATTGTTCGCTGCGAAAAACGGCCGACCAAAAAAACAAAACCCTATACTCCCCTCTCTGTTTTCTGTACAGCCAGCCTCCTGGGATGATGTTTCATCACATGTGACTGCTGCAGCCTGTGATTGACTGCAACGGTCACATGTAATGAAATGTGATCACAAGAGGCCTACTGTACATAGAGTATCCAGAAGAGAACGGACGCATTACTATGGGAGTGCTAGGAAAGGTAAAAAGGCTCTGTCATCAGATTATAAGTGCCCCATCTCCTACATAATCTGATTGGCGCTGTAATGTAGATAACAACAGTGGTTTTTATTTTGAAAAACTAGCATTTTTGAGCAAGTTATGAGCAATTTTAGATTTATGCTAATTCGTTTCTTAATGACCAACTGGGCGTGTTTTTACTTTTTACCTGGGTATTGTACAGAGAAGTGTTTGACGCTGACTAATCAGTGACCGATCAGCGTCATACACGTCTCATTGTTCCAGCCCATTGTTACAGTTTGATTGTGCAGTGAAAGAAGCTGGGCTGGAACAATGAGAAGCTTCAAGTAATGGAGGACATAATCGGGCTTATAATAGCACTAGCACTCTGTGTGAACAGGAATCAGGTCACTATAGGACATAATAACAAGCAACAGCTCATCAGCAATGGGTCATTTTACTACCACGGCTGGATGCCAGACTGCGCTGATGTTGGTACTTAAGATGAATGCCAGTTGCCTAATGGAAAAAAGGGTCATCTGACGACCGCTGTCTGCTATTGTGTGCAGCTATTTAGTGAGAGGATTACAGGACTGTCCTATTTTTCGGCCCATATAAGGACAGACAGGCCAGAACAGTTATATGGTCGACCACAGGTAATGATAAAAGGGCTCCTGACAGAGCTTGTGATGCTAGAGCACCATTAAAATACACTAAGCTTAAAGCCATCTTAGCCATGTATGGCCTATCCTCAGGGTAGGTCATAACTGCCTCATGGATGCGGATCCCAGATCTTAACCTGGACCCTTAACGAGAACAGGTGCAATGCCCACTGGTCACCGATTCCAGCCAGGGACTAGTAGATTACATCCCTGTACAATGAAAACCTCTGCAACTTTCCCATATACTTTGTGTTTCAATTCCTCAACATTTTCAAGATCACTGCTTGTTGTCAGTGAGTGGGAACATTCTTGTTTACATCCAATAGCTGAAGAGCAGCTAAGGGTTTGCTACAATTGTATCCGTTTTAGACAACCCTCTATTAATATAGACAGCTGCTGGATTATTGACATAAAAATGTAAAAATGTACTTTACAATGGTCAAAGGAGCACTCCGGGCATAACACTATTTTTTGCACAGTGCAGGGCCTGAAGGGGCAGCGCAAGATACAAGGATTCTCCATTTGGTGTCCTTTAAATCCCTGTGCCATGCACCAACCCTCAGGCCATGCATTACAGTGTATCAGTGTTGCCCGGAATGTTTCAGTAGCTTTCATCTGCTGATCCTCCGAATTTTGATGCCGCCTGCAAACTATATAAAGGTGTTGATAGGAACTTTATGTGTATATGACAAAGTGAGCCATCGGTTTTAAGCTTTATCAGTTTACTTAAAGGGGTATTCCAGTTTCAGAACATAAAACTAAATCATTGTATGATAAATGTTAAGAAATCTTCTAATATACTTTTTTTTTTAAATCAATTTATTACTGTCTTCAAGAAGTCAGCTTGATGCCAATGAAAAAATCTATCCTGGTCATGGACACACAGTTGCACGGCTCGTTACAGTGCTGTGTGTACAGCTGTGTCTTGTAACGAGCCGTGCATCTGTGTGTCCATCACATGACCAGGACAGATTTTAATCCTTTGGAAGTAAAAATTATACTAATTGACTGCAGGCAGGGATCTAAAAAACCGTTAAGAACTGATATATAAAATATCTTAAAGACTACGACTAAAATTAATAAATGTGCTGAAACCAGAACACCCCTATAAGTGGCAATGGACACTTCTGGGACCAGGGTAATCTCTGTGCCACTATTGCTACACCACTGACCTAGCTGTAGGGGATATACAGGCATGTCTGCTGCTGTAAAAAGGGCAGATTCAGCAACAGAAGCTATTACAGCCCATACACAGAGCCACTACTCCCACCATCCACAGTATACAGAGACTATCACAAGGACAGTGTACGATGTGAACTATGATGAGAAAGCTTCCACATTACTTGTCCTATTGAGGTATTCACTATGTAATTTCTTTAACAGCACAGGGCTACATCATTATTTTATATTCTGTCGAGTTGTTAAATAAGATTGGGGTAAGAGAAATTAAAAATGTATTCCTGTATTAGATAAGTGTTTGTGACTTTTCAAAACCCATTCAGCAATTGCACTGACAAAATAAGTAGGCTATATTTACCACTGTAGCGCTAACTTCTAAAATACTGCCCACTATGTCCAAAAAAATAACTACGTTAATACTGTCCCCTATGTACAAGAACATAACTACAATACTGCCCCCTATGAACAAGAATATAACTACTATAACACTGCCCCCTATGTACAAGACTATAAGGGTATGTTCACACGGCAGCGTCCATTACGGCTGAAATTACAGAGCTGTTTTCAGGAGAAAACAGCTCTTGAATTTCAGACGTAATGGCATGTGCAGGTGTTTTTCGCTGCGTCCACTACGGACGAAATTGGAGCTGTTTTTCTATGGAGTCAATGGAAAACGGCTCCAATTACGTCCCAAGAAGTGACAGGCACTTATTTGACGCGGGCGTATTTTTCATGCGCTGACTTTTGACAGCGGCACGTAAAAAAAATGACCGTCGGCACAGTACATGGTAAAACCCATTCGAATGAATGGGCAGATGTTTGCCGACGCTTTGGAGCCGTATTTTCGGACGTAATTCGATGTTAAAATGCCCGAATTACTTCCATAAATAGGGTGTGTGAACCCAGCCTTATAATACTGCCCCCAATGTACAAGAATATAACTACTATAATACTACCTCCTATATACAAGAATATAACTACGATAATACTACCGCCTATGTACAAGACTAAAACCACCATAAAATTGAGCCCTATGTACAAGAATATAACTACTATAATACTGCCCCCTATGTACAAGAAAATAACTACTATAATACTGCCTCCTATATACAAGAATATAAATACGATAATACTACCGCCTATGTACAAGAATATAACCACCATAATATTGAGCCCTATGTACAAGAATATAACTACTATAAGACTGCCCCCTATGTACAAGAATATAACTATTATATTACTGCTACTATGTACAAGACTATAAATACTATAATACTGCTGTAAAGGATCTGCCAGGCACTGCGGGGTTAACTCCCAGAACTAATCAGTCAGCACCTGAGAATACATCCCTGAGACTGACTCCTGCTTCCACCATTCAGGCTGGCAGGCTTAGGAGTGGGAGAGCCTATCGTAACCTGGCCGGACTCAGCTAGCTCCCGCCCTCGGTCTATTTAAGCCTGCACTTCCTGTCCCTCGGTGCTTGTTATTGCTTTGGTTTCCTTCCTTGTGGTTCCTGGCCTAGCTACAGCTCCTGCTATTTTTGATCCTGCTCCATACCGACCCTGGCTTACCGACTACTCTTCTGCTTTTCGTTTTGTACCTCGCACACTCCTGGCTTGACTCGGCTCGTTCACCACTCTGGTTGCTCACGGTGTTGCCGTGGGCAACGGCCCCTTTTCCTTGCTTGTGTTCCTTGTATGTTTGTCGTGTTTGTCGTGCACTTACTGAGCGCAGGGACCGCCGCCCAGTTGTACCCCGTCGCCTAGGGCGGGTCGTTGCAAGTAGGCAGGGACAGAGTGGCGGGTAGATTAGGGCTCACTTGTCCGTCTCCCTACCCCCTGCCGTTACATAATAACAAGCCCATACCTAGTCTACCCCTGGTCCCTGACACCACTATGGATCCCCGTGAGACCCTGGCTCAGCAAATGCAGGGTCTCTCCCTACAGGTCCAGGCCCTGGCTCAGAGGGTCAACCAGCCTGATGCTACCCTGGTAGTTCCCCGCACCGCACCTCTTGAACCCCACCTCAAGTTGCCCGACCGGTTCTCAGGGGACCGGAGGACTTTTCTCTCCTTTCGGGAGAGTTGTAGGCTTTACTTTCGTTTAAAGCCTCATTCCTCAGGTTCTGAGAGCCAGCGGGTGGGTATAATTATGTCCTTGGCTCCTGACGCCCCTGAACTTTCCTCCGTTGATTGTTTCTTTTCTGCTCTCGGACTTATTTATGACGAGACTGACAGGACTGCCTTTGCCGAGAGTCAGCTGGTGACCTTAAGTCAGGGTAAGAGACCTGTTGAGGAGTATTGCTCTGACTTTCGGAAGTGGTGCGTAGCTTCTCGGTGGAATGACCCTGCCTTAAGGTGCCAGTTTAGGTTGGGTCTGTCGAACGCCCTGAAAGACCTGCTAGTTAGCTATCCCTCTTGTGACTCCCTAGACCAGGTTATGGCTTTAGCGATACGACTTGACCGACGTCTCAGGGAACGACAACGTGAACGTTTATGTGTTTTCTCCTCCGACTCCCCCATGATGCCTCCCGAAGCTCCGTTGCTTCGTTCCTCCCCGAAAGATTCAGAGATACCTATGCAACTCGGGGCCTCCGTGTCCCCCCAACAACGTAGAGAATTCCGCAGGAAGAATGGTCTCTGCTTCTACTGTGGGGACGACAAGCATCAAGTGAACAACTGTCCTAAGCGTAAGGTTGCAGCCAGAGAACTTCCGCGTCTAAGTGATCATCGGGGAGGTCACTTGGGCGCACAGGTATTTCCCGTAAATATGAAACGTACTAAGATCTTGCTTCCCTTTCAGGTCTCTTTTGGTGGTAGGTCTGCTACCGGCAGTGCTTTCGTGGATTCAGGGTCCTCTACTAATATCATGTCTGTGGAATTTGCTATGTCCCTTGCTATGCCTCTTATTGATTTGCCTAAACCTGTCCCGGTAGTGGGTATCGACGCCACTCCTCTTGCTAATGGTTATTTTACACAGCATACCCCTGTTTTTGAACTCCTTGTTGGCTCCATGCATTTGGAGCAATGCTCTGTACTGTTGATGCAGGGATTATCGTACGATTTGGTGCTAGGTCTTCCCTGGTTGCAGTTGCATAATCCTACGTTTGACTGGAATACTGGGGAGCTAACCAAATGGGGTAATGAATGTTGTACGTCATGTTTTTCTGTTAATTCTATTTCTCCCCCTAAGGAGGCGAATACGCTACCCGAGTTTGTTCAGGACTTCGCTGATGTTTTCTCTAGGGAGGCCTCCGAAGTGTTACCTCCTCATAGAGAATACGATTGCGCTATCGAATTGGTACCAGGAGCTAAGCTTCCTAAGGGTAGGATATTTAATCTTTCTTGTCCCGAACGTGAAGCTATGAGAGTGTATATCCAGGAATCCCTGGCCAAGGGTTACATTCGTCCCTCTTCTTCTCCGGTAGGTGCTGGCTTCTTCTTCGTGGGGAAGAAGGATGGTGGTCTTAGGCCATGCATTGACTACCGTAGCCTGAATAAGGTCACGGTAAGGAACCAGTATCCCCTTCCTTTGATTCCTGATCTCTTTAATCAGGTTCAGGGGGCCCAATGGTTTTCTAAATTGGATCTACGGGGGGCGTATAACCTTATTCGCATCAAAGAGGGGGATGAGTGGAAGACTGCGTTTAACATGCCCGAAGGCCATTTCGAATACCTCGTCATGCCCTTTGGGTTGTGTAATGCCCCTGCGGTCTTCCAGAATTTCATAAATGGGATTTTGAGAAATTACCTGGGGATTTTTCTGGTAGTGTACCTTGATGACATACTGGTGTTTTCCAAGGACTGGTCCTCCCACGTGGAGCATGTCAGGAAGGTGCTCCAGGTCCTTCGGGAAAATAAACTGTTTGCCAAAACCGAAAAATGTGTGTTTGGGGTACAGGAGATTCCATTTTTGGGTCAAATCCTCACTCCTCATGAATTCCGCATGGACCCCGCCAAGGTTCAGGCTGTGGCGGAATGGGTCCAACCTGCCTCCCTGAAGGTGTTACAGTGTTTTTTGGGGTTTGCTAATTATTACAGGAGATTTATTGCTAACTTCTCGGTCATCGCTAAGCCCCTTACGGACCTCACTCGCAAAGGTGCTGATCTCCTCCACTGGCCTCCTGAGGCTGTCCAGGCTTTTGAGGTCCTTAAGAAGTGCTTTGTCTCGGCCCCGGTGCTGGTTCAGCCCAACCAAATGGAGCCATTTATCGTGGAAGTTGACGCATCTGAGGTGGGAGTGGGGGCTGTCTTGTCCCAGGGTACCAGGTCCCTCACCCATCTCCGCCCCTGTGCCTACTTCTCCAGGAAGTTTTCGCCAACTGAAAGTAACTATGATATTGGCAACCGCGAACTCTTAGCCATTAAATGGGCATTTGAAGAGTGGCGCCACTTCCTGGAGGGGGCTAGGCACCAGGTAACGGTCCTTACCGACCACAAGAATCTGGTGTTCCTAGAATCTGCCCGGAGGCTAAACCCGAGACAAGCTCGATGGGCGTTATTTTTTACCAGATTCAATTTTTTGGTTACCTATAGGGCTGGGTCTAAAAATATTAAGGCTGATGCACTGTCGCGTAGCTTCATGGCCAGCCCTCCTTCGGAGGAAGATCCTGCTTGTATTTTGCCTCCAGGTATAATCATTTCCTCGATCGATTCTGATTTAGTCTCTGAAATTGCTGCTGATCAAGGTGCAGCTCCCGGGAACCTTCCTGAGAACAAGCTGTTTGTTCCCCTGCAATTCCGGCTAAGGGTACTTAGGGAAAATCATGACTCCGCACTATCTGGCCATCCAGGCATCCTGGGTACCAAACACCTCATTACCAGAAATTATTGGTGGCCTGGGTTGCCTAAAGACGTTAAGGCCTACGTCGCCGCTTGTGAGGTTTGTGCTAGGTCCAAGACTCCCAGGTCCCGACCAGCGGGCTTACTGCGTTCGTTGCCCATTCCCCAGAGACCTTGGACACATATCTCCATGGATTTTATCACCGATTTGCCTCCATCCCAAGGCAAGTCGGTGGTGTGGGTGGTGGTGGACCGCTTCAGTAAGATGTGCCACTTTGTGCCCCTCAAGAAACTACCCAACGCCAAAACGTTGGCTACCTTGCTTGTCAAACACATCCTGCGTCTCCATGGGGTCCCTGTCAATATTGTTTCGGACAGAGGGGTACAATTTGTTTCATTGTTTAGGAGAGCCTTCTGTATGAAGTTGGGTATTGATCTGTCCTTCTCCTCTGCCTTCCATCCTGAAACCAATGGCCAAACGGAGAGGACTAATCAGTCTCTAGAACAATACTTAAGGTGTTTTGTCTCTGACTGTCAATTTGATTGGGTCTCTTTCATTCCACTCGCCGAATTTTCCCTTAATAACCGGGTCAGTAACTCGTCTGGGGTCTCTCCTTTTTTTTGTAATTTTGGGTTTAATCCACGGTTCTCCTCCGTTTCACCTGGTAGTTCCAACAATCCTGAGGTAGAGGTCGTTCATCGGGAACTGTGCACAGTCTGGGCCCAGGTTCAGAAAAACCTAGAGGTGTCCCAGAGCGTACAAAAAACTCAGGCTGATAAAAAACGTTCTGCTAACCCCCTGTTTATGGTCGGGGATCTGGTGTGGTTGTCGTCTAGGAACTTGCGTCTCAAGGTTCCGTCCAAGAAGTTTGCTCCCCGGTTTATTGGGCCGTATAAGGTCATTGAGGTCCTCAATCCTGTCTCCTTCCGGCTGGAGTTACCCCCGTCTTTTCGGATACACGACGTGTTTCATGCCTCCCTCCTCAAACGCTGCTCCCCGTCCTTGGCTCCCTCGAGGAGACCTCCTGTTCCCATCCTCACCCCGGAGGGGGTGGAATTCGAGGTGGCCAGGATTGTGGACAGCAAGATGGTCCAAGGCTCCCTCCAGTACCTGGTCCATTGGAGAGGATACGGGCCCGAGGAGAGGACTTGGGTACCCACCCGGGATGTTCACGCTGGGGTATTGGTCAGGAGGTTCCACCTGCGTTTCCCCAGTAAGCCAGGTCCACTTAGAAAGGGTCCTGTGGCCCCTCATAAAAGGGGGGGGTACTGTAAAGGATCTGCCAGGCACTGCGGGGTTAACTCCCAGAACTAATCAGTCAGCACCTGAGAATACATCCCTGAGACTGACTCCTGCTTCCACCATTCAGGCTGGCAGGCTTAGGAGTGGGAGAGCCTATCGTAACCTGGCCAGACTCAGCTAGCTCCCGCCCTCGTTCTATTTAAGCCTGCACTTCCTGTCCCTCGGTGCTTGTTATTGCTTTGGTTTCCTTCCTTGTGGTTCCTGGCCTAGCTACAGCTCCTGCTATTTTTGATCCTGCTCCATACCGACCCTGGCTTACCGACTACTCTTCTGCTTTTCGTTTTGTACCTCGCACACTCCTGGCTTGACTCGGCTCGTTCACCACTCTGGTTGCTCACGGTGTTGCCGTGGGCAACGGCCCCTTTTCCTTGCTTGTGTTCCTTGTATGTTTGTCGTGTTTGTCGTGCACTTACTGAGCGCAGGGACCGCCGCCCAGTTGTACCCCGTCGCCTAGGGCGGGTCGTTGCAAGTAGGCAGGGACAGAGTGGCGGGTAGATTAGGGCTCACTTGTCCGTCTCCCTACCCCCTGCCGTTACAACTGCCCTCTATGGACAAGGATATAACTACTATAATACTGTCTACTTACACAAAAATATAACTACGATAATACTACCGCCTATGTACAAGAATATAACCATTATAATACTGAGCCCTATGTACAAGAATAGAACTACTATAATACTGCCCCCTATATACAAGAATATAACTACTATAATACTGCCTGTATGTACAAGAATATAACTACTATAATACTGCCCCTATGTACAAGAATATAACTACTATAATACTGCCCCTATGTACAAGAATATAACTACTATAATACTGCTCCTATGTACAAGGATATAACTACTATAATACTGCCCCTATGTACAAGGATATAACTACTATAAGACTGCCCCCTATGTACAAGAATATAACTACTATAATACTGCCCCCTATGTACAAGAATATAACTACTGTAATACTGCCTTCTATGTACAAGGATTGTACTACTATAATACTGCCTCCTATATGCAAGAATATAATTACTATAATACTGCCCACATGTACAAGAATATAACTACTATAATAAGCCCCTTATGTACAAGAATATAACTACTATAATACTGCCCCTATGTACAAGAATATAACTACTATAATACTGCTCCTATGTACAAGGATATAACTACTATAATACTGCCCCTATGTACAAGGATATAACTACTATAAGACTGCCCCCTATGTACAAGAATATAACTACTATAATACTGCCCCCTATGTACAAGAATATAACTACTGTAATACTGCCTTCTATGTACAAGGATTGTACTACTATAATACTGCCTCCTATATGCAAGAATATATTTACTATAATACTGCCCACATGTACAAGAATAGAACTACTATAATAAGCCCCTTATGTACAAGAATATAAGTACTATAATACTGCCCTGTTTGTACAATAATATAACTACTATAATACTGACCCTATGTAAAAGAATATAACTACTATAAGACTGCCCCCTATGTACAAGAAAATAACTACTATAATACTGCCCTTTATGTACAAGAATATGACTACTATAATACTGCTCCCTATGTAAAGGAATATAACTACTATAATACTGCCTCCTATGTACAAGAATATATCTACAGTAATACTGCCTCCTATGTACAAGAATATAACTACTATAATACTGCCACTATGTATAAGAAAATAACTACAATTATACTGCCCCTATGTACAAGAATATAACTACTATAATACTGTCCCCTATGTATAAGAATATAACTACTGTAATACTGCTCCCTATGTACAAGAATATAACTACTATAATACTGCCCCTATGTACAAGAATATAACTACTATAATGCAGCTCCTATATACAAGACTATAACTACTATAATACTGCCGCTATGTACAAGAATATAACTACTATAATACTGCTCCTATGTACAAGAATATAACTACTATAATACTGCCCCCTATGTACAAGAATATAACTACTATAATACTGCCCCTATGTACAAGAATATAACTACTATAATACTGTTCCCTATGTACAAGAATATAACTACTATAATACTGCTTCTATATACAAAAATATGACTACTATAGTACTGTTCCTATGTACAAGAATATAACTACTATAATACTGCCTTCTATGTACAAGAATAATACTACTATAATACTACCCCTATGTACAAGAATATAACTACTATAATACTGCCTCTTATGTACATGAATAATACTACTATAATACTGCCCATATGTACAGGAATATAACTACTATAATACTGCCCCTATGTACAAGAATATAACTACTATAATACTGCCCCTATGTACAGGAATATAACTACTATAATACTGCCTCCTATGTACAAGAATATAACTACTTTTCCCGCTTCAAATATTGGTGCAGATTTGCGGCAATTAAGCAACGAATCTGCAGCAAAATTTGCATACTTGACAGGTAATTCAGACGTTGCGGATATCACAGCGGATTTGCCGCAGATTTCAGTTTTTGCATTGCAAAGGCTGAAATCCGCAGTGAAATGCCGCTGCTTCTCTGCAACAAAATGTGCATGCTGCGGAGTGAAAATTCTGCACCGCAGCCTAAATTCCGCACAGTCATTTTCCGCAACGTCTGAAATAACTTAGTTACAAATGTATAGGAACCAATGTAAAAAATGTCTGCTGCAGATTTCCACTGCGGACTATACGCAGCGGAATTCAACAGCAATTCCGCCATTTCTGAATGTGCCCTACTACTGCCCCCTATGTACAAGAATATAACTACAATAATACTGCCCTGTATATACAAAAATATAACTACTATAATAATTTCTCCTATATACAATAATACAACTAATATAATACTACCTCCTATGTACAAGAATATAACTACTATAATACTGTCTACTATATACAAGAATATAACTACTATAATACTGCCCCCTACGTATGTATAAGAATATAACTACTAAAACACTGCCCCCTATGTAGTAGAATATAAGTACTAAAATACTGCCCCCTATGTACATGACTATAGCTACTATAATAATGCTCCTATGTATAAGAATTTTACTATTATAATACTGCCCCCTATGTACCAGAATATAACTACTATAATACTGCCCCCATGTACAAGAATATAACTACTATAATACTGCCCCTATGTACAAGAATATAACTATTATAATACTGCCCCCTATATACAAGAATATAACTACTGTAATACTGCTCCTATGTACAAGAATATAACTACTATAATACTGTCTCCTATATACAAGAATATAACTACTGTAATACTGCCCACCTATGTACAAGAATATAACTACTATAATACTGCCCCTATGTACAAGAATATAACTACTATAATACTGCTCCTATGTACAAGAATATAACTACTACAATACTGCCTCCTATATACAAGAATATAACTATTATAATACTGCCCCCTATGTACAAGAATATAACTACTATAATACTGCTTCTATACACAAGAATATAACTACTATAATACTGCCTACTATGTACAAGAATATAACTACTATAATACTGCTCCCTATGTACAAGAATATAACTATTATAATACTGTCTCCTATGTACAAGAATATAACTACTATAATACTGCTCCCTATGTACAAGAATATAACTACTATAATACTGACACCTATATACAAGAATATAACTACTATAATACTGCCCCCTATGTACAAGAATATAACTACTATAATACTGCCCCTATGTACAAGAATATAACCACTATAATACTGCTCCTATGTACAAGAATATAACTACAGTACTATAATACTGCCTCCTATATACAAGAATATAACTACTATAATACTGCCTACTATGTACAAGAATATAACTACTATAATACTGCCCCTATGTACAAGAATATAACTACTATAATACTGCCCCTATGTACAAGAATATAACCACTATAATACTGCTCCTATGTACAAGAATATAACTACAGTACTATAATACTGCCTCCTATATACAAGAATATAACTACTATAATACTGCCTACTATGTACAAGAATATAACTACTATAATACTGCCCCTATGTACAAGAATATAACTACTATAATACTGCCCCTATGTACAAGAATATAACTACTATAATACTGCCCCCTACGTATGTATAAGAATATAGAATCTGCAGCAGTGTGAATGGGTGACCAGCATGGCGTGCTCAGGCCACACGAGATCTAGTAGCAGTAAAAATGCTGAAAAGTCTCTGGATGCAAAACCTGCAAGAAATGCTCAAGGTGTTTCTAAAACTGTTACAAGCCTTGGAGAGTGTGATCCAGCTTCAGCAGGTGGTGAGACCAATGGAGATGGGAAAGGTCAGCGGCATTCAGACAGCCTGAGACACTGCACAAGCAAAGCCCACAGTCTAAGGAGACAGAGCGTGCGCCTGAGCTGCAACTGGCGGAGGAAATCCCTGCTCTGGTGAGGAGAATGGGAGAGTTACAGAGCCATAAACAAATGCTGCAAATGCAAGTTGACTCTATATATAAATTAAAGAACGCCAATCCTGCAACTCGCACAATTGCCAAGTACCAGCACAGGCACCACAAGTCCCTGGATGCTCAGCACAACAGCAGGACAGTAGACATACATCCATGTGTCAGGGTGATGCGCTGACACAGCAGAGCTGTATTGCTGGGGCACAGACTGGGGAGAGTGGAAATGTACATGAAGGGTCAGTGGTTGGAGGGAACATACGGCTTGTGTTTGATGTAGGTTTATCTGATGATGACATAGAGGTTGATGGGTCGGAAGATGTTCAGAATAATGTGCTTGATTTCCCCCCTTTAACTGTAAATACACAAGGTGTGACAGACCCCTCTAGAGCAGACACTCGCCCTATAAGTCAGGAGAGTGAGACCCGCCAGCCTCCTCCCAGGAAAGCCTGGAGCTGCGGCGCTCTATCTTTTACCTCTGGCACTAACTATACAGGCCAGGCCTTTAAAAGGAGGAATGTGGTGAGGTTCAAGCACAGGGGCGCCAAGGAGGACCTTCCAGATAGGAGGTTTGTGGTCTGAGAACTTCTGTGTCACCAGATGGGTTTTGTGCCAGCAAATATCTTGGCAGTAATAAATCAACCAGACAGACAGGGCTATGATGTCAGCTTTAAGCTTGCGCCTGACTTGGATAGATTCTGGGCAAATTTGTCTAAGTTCAGGGACATAACCGGTTGGGATAAATTTAGTTTTATTCCAGTGTCCAAGCCAGATACCGTTGGTGTCAACATCATCTTTTGGAATGAAGCTGTTCCTCCCCAGGATATTGTGGTCTGGCTCAGGCAGTACTGTGACCTGGTGTCTGACCTGACCAAGAACAGAGACACTGATGGTATCTGGACTGGAGGGTGGAGGGTTCTGGTAAAACTGCGCCAGCATAACAACGTTACTTTACATTTACCCAATTCCTTCTTCATTGGGAGAGAAAAGGGTGTTTGCTTTTATCCTGGTCAACCCAGAAAGTGCTTCAAATGTGGTAAGACTGGTCATGTGGCGAATGTCTGCACCGTGGTAGAGTGTAACCTGTGCGGTGAAGTTGGCCATCTAAGGGCCAACTGTCCAATTGTCCGATGTAATCTGTGTGGGCGGGGAGGTCACCCATACAGGGACTGTCCTGACTCATGGCACAATATTTGTAAGCAGATTCCTGCTGAGGAGTTTGTGACTGAGACCGACGCTGTAGAGCAGAAGGCTCTAATGTCGGGGTCAATAATGACCAGACAGGACGTCCAGCAGGAGTCGGGTCATCCAGGTCTAGAACATCCGCAGTCAGACAGTACACAGGAGACAATGGAAGTTGTCCCTAGGGACCAGCCACAGGTAGCCTTTTCTTCTGCATTACCATCTGAGGAAAGGAAGGGTATGCAAAATAAAAGGAGGAAAAAAGACCCGTCCTCTCGTAAGCTGGAGGGAGAGGAGGAAAGAGGCAGGAAGAAAGGGAATAGAACAGAAGTAATGGTCGTATCTAATAGATATAGTGTTCTGTCAGAGTCAGATGGGGATTTTGAGTGAGAGTTATTAAGAATAAATGGTGAATATGAAGAAGACGCAGGGGACCATCCCCAAGAAAAAAGAAACCTTGCACTGCAGAAACCCCAGTACCGTTAGATATAGAAACAGGTGGTCAGCAGAGCGACCCCAATTGTTAGTTATTATGATGGCGGTCATTTATTTGCTTTTCTTTTTGTGTTGTGCTCTGATGGTCGGGTTTTCCTTAAAAGTTGCTTCCAGCAATGTAAATAGTATTAAAGTGAGAAAGACGAGGTTTACGGTTTATGATCATCTACAATATCTGGATGCAGATGTCATCTTCTTGCAAGAGACTCGTTTAACCACAATTGGGCTTATACGTGAGGTTGAGCGAGAGTGGAGGTCCGGTCCTTCTTTCTGGTCACTGGCTGTGGAGCCTTATGCCGGGGTCACTATACTGTTTAACACTAATGATGTTTTAGCGTGCGAGCAGGTGACCCGAGGAGCGATGGGAAAGGGGAAAGGCGCTGGTCCACAATTTGGTAACCGGCTCTCAGTGTGGATCACGATTGCCAACATGCCTTCCCTTACTCTCAGGGCCTGCTCACAGCTAGTGATGAGGGGGTTTTAATGGGTAAATGAGGATGGTAGTCTCTGAATATCCCGCGGGACACTCCCAGTGTCTGCTCCTGTCCTGATGTTTTTTTGGGCTGTCCTTGGTGTTATGAGTGCAAAATAAGACAGGAGGCCGAGGTGGCAGTTGATCAGGCTAGCTCGCGGCACACTTTACTTAAGTTTCCAAAATGGTGGTTACAATCTCCCACATGAAATGGAGGCACAAAATCTTGTAGTAAACTCGGTCCTTTCAGTACAATACAGCACCAGATGCAGGAGTGGGAGACCCTCTCTCTCTGCTTCTCTTCCAATACGCAGGAGTGGGCGACCCTCTCTCTCTGCTCCTCTTCTGATACTACTCTTGGCAATTCTAGGGCATAGCTGACCCCATAGTAAGTGGGACAATACAATATCTGTCCAATTCTACTACAATTCTATGTAATGACTCCTGGCCTGTGCTACTTCTCTAATGGGTAGTCTACCCTCTAATGGGTAGTCAGGGCTAATATATGAAGGATGACTCGCCAACATATATGGAGGTGGTGTTCCAAATCCCAATAATAGCTTCTTGTTACTCTCAGTTTCCTTTCTTCTGTCCAGACTATTCTCTCTCTTTCTGCAAGCTTCTCTATGGCCTGATGTTATAGGCAGCCTGTCTCTGGATCCCAGATGGATGGACCCAGGAGCAAGTACACTTTGCTGTTAACTCAACTGATCACTCACTGACTGCCAACTAACTGCCACTAACTGCCACTGGACCCCCCCCCCCCTCTATCTCCTAAGCTCCTCTCACCTTCTGGAAACTTCCGCGTATAAGAAACTCCTGCATAGGCTGTAACACAGTGCATTGTAACTTCACATTTCTTATTTTAAAGTGACAGTACCTACAAGTGCAAAAATGTCATGAAATACATTTGCAACACATTATCTCTCAAGTAATGTCTTGGGGGACATTACAATGTGACTGTACATAGGTTAACGGAGGTTTGTATGGGACGGTGTCTGGTTCTAGAAGTTACAATCCACGGTAGAAGGCTCCGACTCATTAATATCTATGGCCTACAGACAGTGACTGACAGGATCCGTGTAATGTCGGGGTAGGGAAACAGACAAGTGAGCCCTAATCTACCCGCCACTCAGTCCCTGCCTACTTGCAACGACCCGCCCTAGGCGACGGGGTACAACTGGGCGATGGTCCCTACACTCAATAGGTGCACGACAGACAAACAGACAAGGGTACAAAGAAGCCAGGGAAATGGGGAAGTTGCCCACGGGAACACCGTGAGCAACAAGCGAGGTGAACGAGCCGAGTCAAACCAGGAGATGAGCGAGGTACAAAAACGCAGAGCAGAAGAGTGGTCAGAAAAGCCAAGGTCAATCACAAGCAGAGGATCAGTAGTTCAAGAAGCTGCAGCAGGGCCAGGAAACCAACAGAGAAGAATCACAAGCAAAGGAGGAACAGGAAAGGCAGGTATAAATAGACAGAGGGCGGGAGCTAGCTCCGTCTGGCCAGGCTGTGATAGGCTCTCCCACTCCTAAGCCTGCCATCCTGGATGGTGGAAGATGGAGTCAGTCTCACAGACCTAGAAGCAGTTGCAGACTGATTACCTATGGGCGTCGACACAGAAGTTGTGTCTGGCAGATCCTTTACAGTACCCCCCTTTCATGAGGGGCCACCGGACCCTTTCTAGGTGGACCTGGTTTATTGGGGAAACGAAGGTGGAACCTCCTGAGCAATACCCCAGTGTGAACATCCCGGGCGGGTACCCAAGTCCTCTCCTCAGGCCCGTATCCCCTCCAATGGACCTGGTACTGGAGGGAGCCTTGGACCATCCTGCTGTCCACAATCTTGGCCACCTCGAATTCTACCCCCTCAGGGGTGAGAACAGGGACCGGAGGTTTCCTCGAGGGAGCCAAGGACGGGGAGCAGTGTTTAAGGAGGGAGGCATGAAACACGTTGTGTACTCAAAGACGGGAGCAACTCCAGTCGGAAGGAGACAGGGTTAAGGACTTCAATGACCTTGTATGGCCCTATAAACCGGGGAGCAAACTTATTGGACGGGACTTTAAGGCGCAAATTTTTTGACGATAGCCACACCAGATCCCCGACCACAAACAAGGGGTTAGCAGAACGTCTTCTATCTGCCTGAGTCTTTTGTATGCTCTGGGACTCCTCTAGGTTCTTCTGAACCTGGGCCCAGACTGTGCACAGTTCCCGATGAACGACATCTACCTCGGGATTGTTGGAACTACCAGGTGAAACGGAGGAGAACCGTGGATTAAAACCAAAATTACAGAAAAAGGGGGAGACCCCTGACGAGTTACTGACCCGGTTATTAAGGGAAAATTCGGCGAGGGGAATGAATGAGACCCAATCATATTGACAGTCAGAGATAAAACACCTTAAATATTGTTCTAGAGACTGATTAGTCCTCTCAGTTTGGCCATTAGTTTCAGGATGGAAGGCAGAGGAGAAGGACAGATCAATCTCCAACTTTTTACAGAAGGCTCTCCTAAACAATGAAACAAATTGTACCCCTCTGTCAGAAACAATATTGACAGGGACCCCATAGAGACGCAGGATGTGTTTGACAAACAAGGTAGCTAACGTCTTAGCATTGGGTAGTTTCTTGAGGGGCACAATGTGGCACATCTTACTGAAGCGGTCTACTACAACCCACACCACTGACTTGCCTTGAGATGGAGGCAAATCGGTGATGAAATCCATGGAGATATGGGTCTAAGGTCTCTGGGGAACGGGCAAAGAACATAGTAAGCCCGCTGGTCGGGACCTGGGAGTCTTGGACCTAACACAAGCTTCACAAGCGGCGACGTAGGCCTTAACGTCTTTGAGCAACCCAGGCCACCAATAGTTTCTGGCAATGAGGTGCTTGGTACCCAGGATGCCTGGATGGCCAGATAGTGCAGAGTCATGATTTTCCCTAAGTACCCTTAGCCGGAATTGCAGGGGAACAAACAGCTTGTTCTCAGGAAGGTTCCCGGGTGCTGAACCTTGATCAGCCGCAATTTCAGAGACTAAATCAGAATCAATAGAGGAAATGATTATACCTGGAGGCAAAACACAAGCAGGATCTTCCTCCGAAGGAGGGCTGGCCATGAAGCTATGCGACAGTGCATCAGCCTTAATATTTTTAGACCCAGCCTTATAGGTGACCAAAAAGTTGAATCTGGTAAAAAATAACGCCCATCGAGCTTGTCTTGGGTTTAGCCTACGGGCAGATTCTAGGAAAACCAGATTCTTGTGGTCGGTAAGGACCGTAACCTGGTGCCTAGCCCCCTCCAGGAAGTGGCGCCATTCTTCAAATGCCCATTTAATGGCTAAGAGTTCGCGGTTGCCAATATCATAGTTACATTGGGCAAAAACTTCCTGGAGAAGTAGGCACAGGGGCGGAGATGGGTGAGGGACCTGGTACCCTGGGACAAGACAGCCCCCACTCCCACCTCGGACGCGTCAACCTCCACGATAAATGGCTCCATTTGGTTGGGCTGAACCAGCACTGGGGCCGAGATAAAGCACTTCTTAAGGACCTCAAAAGCCTGGACAGTCTCAGGAGGCCAGTGGAGGAGATCAGCACCTTTGCGAGTGAGATCCGTAAGAGGCTTAGCGATGACCGAGAAGTTAGCAATAAATCTCCTATAACAATTAGCGAACCCCAGGAAGCACTGTAACGCCTTCAGGGAGGCAGGTTGGACCCATTCCGCCACAGCCTGGACCTTGGCGGGGTCCATGCGGAATTCATGAGGAGTGAGGATTTGACCCAAAAACGGTATCTCCTGCACCCCAAACACACATTTTTCGGTCTTAGCAAACAGTTTGTTTTCCCGAAGGGCCTGGAGCACCTTCCTGACATGCTCAATGTGGGAGGACCAGTCCTTGGAAAACACAAGTATGTCATCAAGGTACACTACAAAAAATACCCCCAGGTAGTCTCTTAAAACCTCATTTATGAAATTCTGGAAGACCGCGGGAGCATTACACAACCCAAAGGGCATAGCGAGGTATTCGAAATGACCTTCGGGCATGTTAAACGCAGTCTTCCACTCATCCCCCTCTTTGATGCGGATAAGGTTATAAGCCCCCCGTAGATCAAACTTAGAGAATCATTGGGACCCCTGAACCTGATTGAAGAGATCAGGAATCAAAGGAAGGGGATACTGGTTCCTTACAGTGACCTTATTCAAGTTTCGGTAGTCAATGCATGGCCTAAGACCACCATCCTTCTTCCCTACGAAGAAGAAGCCAGCACCTACCGGAGAAGTAGAGGGGCGAATGTAACCCTTGGCCAGGCATTCCTGGATATACTCTCTCATGGCTTCACGTTCGGGACAAGAGAGATTAAATATCCTACCCTTAGGGAGCTTCGCTCCTGGTACCAAATCAATTGCGGAATCATATTCTCTATGAGGTGGTAACACTTCGGAGGCCTCTTTAGAGAAAACATCAGCGAAGTCCTGAACAAACTCAGGTAGAGTGTTCACCTCCTCAGGGAGAGAAATAGAATTAACAGGAAAACATGACATCATGCATTCATTACCCCATTTGGTAAGATCCCCAGTATTCCAGTCAAAAGTGGGATTATGCAACTGCAACCAGGGAAGGCCTAAAACCAAATCGGACGATAATCCCTGCATCACCAGTACAGAGCACTGCTCCAAATGCATGGAGCCCACAAGGAGTTCAAAAACAGGGGTATGCTGTGTAAAATAACCATTAGCAAGAGGAGTGGAGTCGATACCCACTACCGGGACAGGTTTAGGCAAATCAATCAATGGCATAGCTAGAGACATAGCAAATTCCACAGACATAATATTAGCAGAAGACCCTGAATCCACGAAGGCACTGCCGGTAGCAGACCTACCACCAAAAGAGACCTGAAAGGGAAGCAAGATTTTATTATGTTTCATATTTACGGGAAATACCTGTGCGCCCAAGTGACCTCCCCGATGATCACTTAGGCGCGGAAGTTCTTCCGGCTGCTTATTCTTACACCTAGGACAGTTGTTCACTTGATGCTTGTCATCCCCACAGTAGAAGCAGAGACCATTCTTCCTGCGGAACTCTCTACGTTGTTGGGGGGAAACGGAGGCTCCGAGTTGCATAGGTACCTCCGAGTCTTCCGTGGAAGAACGAAGCAACGGAACCTCGGGAGGCATCATGGGGGAGTCAGAGGAGAAAACACAAAGACGTTCAAGTCGTCGTTCCCTGACACGTTGGTCAAGTCGTACCGCTAAAGCCATAACCTGATCTAGGGAGTCAGAAGAGGGATGGCAAACTAGCAGGTCTTTCAGGGCGTTCGACAGACCCAACCTAAACTGGCACCTTAAGGCAGGGTCATTCCACCGAGTAGCTACGCACCACTTCCTAAAGTCAGAACAATACTCCTCAACAGGTCTCTTACCCTGACGTAAGGTCACCAGCTGACTCTCGGCAAAGGCAGTCTTGTCAGTCTCGTCATAAATGCGCCCGAGAGCAGAAAAGAAAAGATCAACGGAGGAAAGTTCAGGAGCCAAGGAGAAGGCCCATTCTTGGGGCCCGTCCTGGAGCCGGGACATAATTATACCCACCCGCTGGCTCTCAGAACCAGAGGAGTGGGGCTTTAAGCGAAAATAGAGCCTACAACTCTCCCGAAAGGAGAAAAAAGTCTTCCGGTCCCCTGAGAACCGGTCAGGCAACTTGAGGTGGGGTTCAAGAGGTGAGGCGAGGGGCACTACCCGGGCAGCATCAGGCTGGTTGTCCCTCTGAGCCAGGGCCTGGACCTGTAGGAAGAGGCACTGCATTTGCTGAGCCAGGGTCTCAAGGGGGTCCATAGTAGTGTCAGGGACCAGGGTAGACTAGGTATATGGGCTTGTGATTATGTAATGCCGGGGTAGGGAAACAGACAAGTGAGCCCTAATCTACCCGCCACTCAGTCCCTGCCTACTTGCAACGACCCGCCCTAGGCGACTGGGTACAACTGGGCGATGGTCCCTACACTCAATAGGTGCACGACAGACAAACAGACAAGGGTACAAAGAAGCCAGGGAAATTGGGAAGTTGCCCACGGGAACTCCGTGAGCAACAAGCGAGGTGAACGAGCCGAGTCAAACCAGGAGATGAGCGAGGTACAAAAACGCAGAGCAGAAGAGTGGTCAGAGAAGCCAAGGTCAATCACAAGCAGAGGATCAGTAGTTCAAGAAGCTGCAGCAGGGCCAGGAAACCAACAGAGAAGAATTACAAGCAAAGAAGGAACAGGAAAGGCAGGTATAAATAGACAGAGAGCGGGAGCTAGCTCCGTCTGTCCAGGCTGTGATAGGCTCTCCCACTCCTAAGCCTGCCATCCTGGATGGTGGAAGATGGAGCCAGTCTCACAGACATAGAAGCAGGTGCAGACTGATTACCTATGGGCATCGACACAGAAGTTGTGTCTGGCAGATCCTTTACAATCCGGCTGTTTAATGATGTGAAACAATACGTCTTTACCTCTGTTCCTGTGGTGATGGCTGGGGATTTCAATGTCACGAGGACATCAGGCGACAGATTATCTGGCAGAGCAGTGACCAGGGACTCGAAAGGTCCTAAATAAAATGATCTTACAGGCAGGCTTGAGTGATGTCTTCACACAGGGTGGTAGGAAGCCGAAATTCACATATTGTTGTGCTGACAGGAACAGTAGGATCGATTTTGGCTTTTGTCAACGCTACAGAGATGGTTACTGGGATGAGTGAAAAAGTGGTCCCTTATTCCGACCATATGGCATTGTGTTTCTGCTTGGGAGTCACTAAACGGCCAGATACTGGTAGAGGGCTATGGAAATGTAATTCTAGTCTCTTAGACGATAGTCATGTGCAGAGTTGTGTTGTCTCCCGTTTGCAAAGTCAATTGGAGAGAGTAGGTTTTTATGATGGTGCTGCTCACTGGTGGGAGAATAAAAGTTCAAGGAGTCATCTGAATAAGTTGAAAAAGCGCTGCTTTTATTCTTGCCAGCAAGGAGACAAAATGGTGATAGATCAGTAGTTGTCTGAGCTTCATCACATAAGCCCAGGTTTATATACACATATCAAGGCGTATTGCGATCCAGACTTAGGCCTCATGCACACGACCGTAGCCATGTGCACGGCCGTGATTTTCAGGGCGGCCGCCCGCGGAGTGTCACCTGCGAGCCACCGCAATTCGCGGGCTGTGCACATGGCCGCATCCATTATTTTCTATGAGCCTCGACCACAGAACACGGCCGTAATAAGCCATGTCCGTTCTTTCTGCGGTCCAGGCTCCTGGGCCATGCACGGACCGTGGAAACTACGGTCGTGTGTATGGGCCCATAGAAATGAATGGGGCCGCAATTCTCACGTGGATTTTCGCGGGAATTACGGCCGCAAAAGCACTTTGTGTGCATGGGGCCTAACTGAAAACCATTTGTGGTTTTCCTGTCATATAAAATGTTTAACACTTCAGAATGAAATTAGGCCACAGTTGAACTTCCTCTGGAGATTCCAATCTCTTTATTGAGAAGTTCAACTGCCTCACACACTTGATATCAGTTTATCTTTAAAAGCATATTTAACACATTGTCAACTAAAACATTTCCTGAGAAGCTTTCACATTTAATGTTGTTACATGAAGTAAGAATACATTTAGAATAAAACTTTTCTAACTTACCCCCCTGTTGTAAATTTATCAAGAAATGTTCTGTTAGTGTAAAGGATCTGCCAGGCACTGCTTCGGGGTTAACTCCCAGAATTAATCAGTCAACACCTGAGTGTACATCCCTGAGACAGACACCAGCTTCCTCCACTCAGGCTGGCAGGCTTAGGAGTGGGAGAGCCTATCGCAGCCTGGCCAGACTCCGCTAGCTCCCGCCCTCGGTCTATTTAAGCCTGCTCTTCCTGTCCATCTGTGCTTGTGAATTCTTTCCTTGAGGTTTCCTGGCCCAGCTACAGCTCCTGCTATTTTTGATCCTGCTCCATACAGACCACGGCTTACCGACTACTCTTCTGCTTTTCGCTTTGTACCTCGCACTCTCCTGGCTTGACTCGGCTCGTTCACTACTCTGTTGCTCACGGTGTTTCCGCGAGCAACTGCCCATTTCCCTTGCTTGTATTCCCTTGTTTGTTTGTCGTGTTTGTCATGCACTTACTGAGCGCAGGGACCGCCGCCCAGTTGTACCCCGTCGCCTAGGGCGGGTCGTTGCAAGTAGGCAGGGACAGAGTGGCGGGTAGATTAGGGCTCACTTGTCCGTTTCCCTACCCCCCCCACCATTACAGTTAGACATCCAGGACAGGTTCTCTTTTTAAGTTTTCACCAGTCCTTTCATACCTCAGGATCTTGATAGTCTTCATGGGGTGTTTCCAAGCTATCGTATACGTCCTTACTTGGAATCTTTTGGTACATAGTCTTTGTCACTGAGGTCTCAATTAACCTTTGGATCAACCCACTTATGCAGGGTATCGCACATTATCCACAAAAAGTCAATATATTGGCAACAACGGCAATGGTCATGAGTACAGAGGTTACCAGGCCAGTCCATTTTCCAAACCACCCCTCAATCCATGACGTGAAGATGTAAATTATTCCGGAGTTTTCCGCAAGCTCTTCGGACAGGGAATTGAGTTCTTCCAATGCCTTGGTAATACTACCATCAGGAGCTTTATTATTGGGAATAAAAGTACAACAGAAGGTACCAAACATTTTGCAGACACCCCCTTTTTCTGCTAGTAACATATCCAGGACCATTCTATTTTGCCATGTCATTAAAGATGTAGGTCCCAACTGATCTGCAATGCCCTTTATTGCATCTTTGGTATAATTAACAAATCTCTGTTGATTGTGATAAAAGTAATTAATCCAGTTGACATTCATATTTATCGTAGACCACCAGCATGATGCAATCTGATTTTGGGCCTTAAACTCATTTGGAACCCCTCGGGTACTCCTATTTCATCTATGTATATTCTATGGTCAAAGGAACCTCCAGAGATAGACCACTTATAGCTATTCAGATAGTCTCCAGGGCTTTTTCTCATTCTCTGAAACTCAGGGGCTGAAAACAAGTGAAATAGCATCAGAAGCTGAACCAGAGAACAGCTTCCCTGCCACTTGGCCTTCCTGTCTCCACATACGCACCAGAGATCAGTCCTTGCCCTTGTCTGGTTGGTAAACCAATTAGAGGAGTAATTACTATTATCGGTACCATTATCTATGGTGGTTTCGCAAAACTCTTCAGTGAGGTTCTCTACTTTCTTACCTTGCCCATTCCTCAGAAAGCAGGTGTAATTGCCTAGGTAAGCAACTACTAAGGAAGGGATTTAATCTCTCCCCACAGGTGGGTACAATAAAGAGAGTGTCTCACATAATTATCACCTGGATTATATGATGCATTATATAAAGAGAACATGCATTGCAGACATTGTGGGTTCTCCTTATCTGATAGCCTAAAAGGTATAGTACCCAGATGTGGCCTCGCTTTTACGCAAGCGATACAGTTAGTTCTATCATTTTGGACTGCAGTATATCTCATCCAGGCTAACCATTTATTTTTATTACTGTAACCTGTTTCTAATGCCATTTTATCTTAATAAGTGAAATTGGCCAGATAGACTATAGAGGGTAGGTCTATCTTCGGGGCTAAAGAACGTTCAGTTGCATCCTTTTCTTAACCTCATTAAAGAAAAGCCCTATAGGGTCAGTACCTGAAACATCAGTTCCTATGACATATAGTCCCTTATTCTTTTTATTAGGGTTTTTACATAGATAGTAAAAATGTACTTATCTGAATATGCTAGTTTGTGAGATGTGTTTCTATCCATGCATTGATCTCTAACCACAGTGCAGAAATCTATTTAATATGTTACAGTCTTACCTTCAGTGAAATTAAAATATTTAACCCTCAAAGCAAAGTCTTTAGGGAATCCTTTCCCCCGACCCTGTTTCCCAGGGATCCCATACCTTTAGTTGACACACCTTGGACCTCCATAGGGTGCCTAGAATAACTAATAACATTTTGCCCTGTCTCCTCCCAGGCTCTGGATGTTTTCTTCGCTGAAGTTTGAGACCAGTCACTTCTAACAAATGACCACCCTTTGTAATCAGTCTTTTATAGCCTAGGAAGATAGTGGCAGTTCCCTAACTACCTTACAGTGTGATAAGTGTATCCAAGAGGTACGTTTGGCTATCTTTACGGCCGTAGGTGTGGTAAGCAGAACCTGAATTGGTCCTTCCCAACGAGGATGTTACCAGGGTTTTCTTTTTATAACTTTGATCAGGATACAATTTTCTGGCTTCAATGGTTCAGGTTCAGGTACAGGGTCACCTGGAATACAATTAGGAACAGAAACTTCTTTGTTGGTTAGCATTTTTACCATATAGTCAGCTAAGGTATTATCTGCTTCTTCATCAATCCTATAAAATGGTCTCTAAGTTGGGATTATAATAGGTCTGCCATATATCATTTCAAAAGGTGTCCAACCTGATGCTGTAGGAGTCACATACATATTTAGAACTACTAATGGTAAACAATATACCCAATTCTTCCCAGTCTCTTCCATTGCTTTCTTGAGTTTGTTTTTTAGTATCCCATTGTGTCTTTCTACCAATCCTGCTGATTGTGGATGGTACGCACAGTGATTTTTCAATTCTACTTGTAAGTTCTGTGCTAGTAAGGATATGGCATTATTCACAAAGTGAGATCCATTGTCACTGTATATTTTCTCAGGTATTTCAAACCTAGGTATTGTCTCCTTTACCAATGCTTTAGCAACTGTTATAGCATCTGGGCTTGCTGTGGGGAATACTTCTACCCATTTGGTAAATGCATCAATAATCACTCAGCAATATTTCTTCCCTTTACATTTGTTTCATTCAATGAAATCCATACAAATGTGTTGGAATAGATATTGTTGATTTGGGAACTGTGCTCTCTTTGGTCTTACATTCCCCTGAGGATTGTGTTTTGCACAAATCAAATATGTTAAACAAAATGTTTTTGAGTCGTTTGTAAAACCATAAGCCGTGAACAATTTAGATATATTCTCTACCATTCCCCCTGTTGAGACATGGCTCGTTCCATGGCTCAATATTGCTGCATATCTGAAAAGATTGTTAGGTAAGATATATATTTCCATGGACATATATAATCCCTTTTGGATTGTTGCTCCTTTTTCTTCCCACTTTCTCTAATTTATTAAGGAACGTTATATACTCATTCTGTCCGTGCACCCCCCCCCCCCCCCAGTCACAAGTGAGCTTGAGTCATCATAAAAGACACATATACATTATCACAAGATCGATCATAAATGTTCTTTTCATATATTTAGCTGTGTGACAGTTTAGGGTGAGCTATATCTGATAGGCCATAGCTAATGGGAACAAACATTATAGTTTGTGGCTAACCTTATCTGATATGCATCTAAGAAAGAGGAACTAAAATTGAAACAGTTGTTACACAAATTAATTCTAGAATTGAATAGTTGAATAGTTGTTACAAAATGGATGACATAACACAAAAGCAAATCATCAACATATTGCAATATGCAAGTGGTGGCATGTTTGGGGGACCACTTATTCAGCAGCCGTTCATTGTACGGGTGAAAATATCAGGGGAATTTGCTGCACCCTGGGGAAGCACCATCCAGCCATATTGTTTGCCTCTATGTGTGAAGGCAAAATATTGGTAACAAGCTGGAAACACAGGGATAGAGAAAAATACATAATTATCAGTTTCTTTTTTAATAAATTAGCAATGTCACTTATGCAGACAGTGCTTGTTATATGTGATTTGAGAGCGAACAGCAATTTACTTCCTTCTAACATTCTCACACACTGCTCCCCCCTGCCTTTTTCAAATTCCCTTTTCTTGTAGAACTAGAAGCCTCAGCAAGCCAAAATGCTGAAAGGAAACTGCTGTATTTATAACTCTAAAACCTGACATTATACAAATAACTTTAATTATTTAAACCTTCTACATAAGGTACTTTAAAAAGCCAGTTTATTTACACAATCGTGCACTTCAGTTCAATGTTTTAGGACTTTTTACACAATATTTTTACATATAATAACAATAATCTTAAATTCAATTAATTCCGTTCTTAATCTGCATTGAGAAAAACATCTCACATCAAAACAATACACAATTTCATTTGCTCAGACTAGTCTGCGACACACACACTATATGCAAGGACACACACACACTGTCTACATCATACTTCTCGTCATAATCCACATCACTCATTGCAATGTACCTAGCTGTATTACTCTTTATCATCACTAGTACAGTCACTCTTATAAAAATCTATTCTTTTATGCACATACTATTCATATCAACATTTATTGAAACACTCTTCTATAGTTCTGCTTTTCCTATCAGTTCATGGTCTTTTAACCAGCCAGCGTTTTGTTCTATGAAAGTTTTTCCATCTTGAACTATATAAACAACCTCCTTTTGACATTCCTGATCATTTTAACATTCTGTCAGAACCTTCTACCTTGTTCCCTTTTCTGAGATTCTGCCAACCATCGTCTTGCACAATCAAGGCCATACTTTCTTCTCTTTTTCTCAACACACTTTTCAATTTCCTTCACTAAATTATCACATTCAATTACACTCAACTTCCCTTTGAATTCAAATTTGCCACACCACTTATCATCATATTTTACATTCTCCACATCTAATGTGTGCATATACTTAACATCCCCTTCTAAAGGAATATATATATTTTTTTTTATAACAACACAAACAACCACATCCTGAAGCTTTTCCTGATATGTTACCCATGTTACAAGCGGTGTCCTTTTAAAAGGATGTCTAATTTAGTAATTTCAGTATATGTCTCGGGTTCCTCTCTATTTAATCGACACCTAAATGGGGCGTCTTTAGGGATATATAGTTTGCCTCCTTCTAGGTCCGTTAATAATGTGGCAATAGTTTTTTTTTTTCTAAAGTAGGAGTCATATTTATATTTAATCTAAACACTTTAAATGTAAAAAGACTGTTTGTTAAGGAACCAAATCCTGTTTGATTTTTTTCGTATCCTTTATCAATTATTTTGACTATTCTCCAACCTTCAGTGGAAGTAGCCAACATTAATCCAAACAGACACTCAGGACAAGACATTTAACCCCTTAAGGACGCAGCCTAGTTTGGGCCTTAAGGCTCAGAGCCCATTTTTCAAATCTGACATATTTCACTTTATGTGGTAATAACGTCAGAATGCTTAACCCCTTAACGCTCCATGACCTACTATTAGGTCATGCTAACTGTACCGTTCGTGCTCAGTGACCTAATAGTAGGTCATGGAGTAAACACGGCGCCGTTCGCGCGGGGCGCGTTCATGAGCTGTGATAGCTGCTGTTTCCGACAGCAGACTATCACTGCTCAATGTGCCGGGACCGATCGCGGAGCTCCCCCGCCGATTAACCCCTCAGAAGCCGCGTTCAATAGCGATCGCGGCTTCTTAGGGGTTAATCCGCCATCGCCGGCCTGCTACACGATAGCGGCCGGCGATGGTGACTATGGCAACCGGACACCAAACAATGGCGTCCGGCTATGCCATAGACGGAAGCCTAGTGGGTCCTGACAACGTCAGGACCCACTATGCTTGCTGTCAGTGAGTAGCTGACAGCTCTAATACACTGCACTACGCATGTAGTGCAGTGTATTAGAATAGCGATCAGGGCCTCCTGCCCTCATGTCCCCTAGTGGGACAAAGTAAAAAAGTTCAAAAAAGATGTGTAAAAATAAGAAAATAAAAGTTTTAAAAGTAATAAAAGTAAAAGTCCCACTTTTTCCCTTTATCAGTCATTTATTATTAATAAAAATATATAAACAAACAAATAAACTATACATAATTGGTATCGCTGCGTCCGTAACGGCCTGAACTACAAAATTATTTTGTTATTTATCCCGCGCGGTGAACGCCGTAAAAAAAAATATTAATAAACCGTACCACAATGATAATTGTTTGGTCACTTCACCTCCCAAAAAATGGAATAAAAAGAGATCAAAAAGTCGCATGTACCGAAAAATGGTAATGATTGAAACTACAGTTCGTTACGCAAAAAATAAGTCCTCGCACGGCTTTATTGATTGAAAAATAAAAACGTTCTGGCTCTAAGAATAAGGTAACACCAAAAGTGAATGATTGTTTACAAAACTTATTTTATTGTGCAAACGCCATAAGACATAAAAAAAACCTATAAACATCTGGTATCGCCGTAATCGTATCGCCCCGCAGAATAAAGTGAATATATCATTTATAGCGCACGGTGAACGCTGTAAAAAAAAAAAAGTATACAAAAACAATAGTAGAATTGCTGTTTATTAGTCACCACACCACCTAAAAATGGAATAAAAACTGATCAAAAAGCCGCATGCACCCCAAGAAAACTACAATGGATTCCTCAAGGGGTCTAGTTTCCAAATTGGGGTCACTTTTGGGGGGTTTCCAATGTTTTGGCACCACAAGACCTCTTCAAACCAGACATGGTGCCTAATAAAAAAGAGGGCTCAAAATCCGCTACGTGCACCTTTGCTTCGGAGGCCGGGGCTTCAGTCCATTACCGCACTAGGGCCACATGTTGGATATTTCTCAAAACTGCAGAATCTGGGCAATAAGTATTGAGTTGCGTTTCTCTGATAAATCCTTTTGTGTTATAAAAAAAATGGTATAAAAAGAGTAAATTTCACCTCTACTTTGCTCTAAATTTCTGTGAAACACCTAAAGGGTTCATAAACTTCTAAATGCTGTTGTGAGTACTTTGAGGGGTCTAGTTTCTAAAATGGGGTGTTTGATGGGGGTTTCTAATATATGGGCCCCTCAAAGCAACTTCAGAACTGAACTGGAACCTAAAAAAATAAATAAATGAGGCAATACTTCGCTTCTTACATTATACTGATAATGAGCCGTGCCCACCCCAAGATTACCCCAGTTTTGACCGTTTGTATAAATGGAGACCCCTATTAGACCGTTCCAGTGCCCGGTTTTCCCAAGCATACACCCCCGAGAAGTGTTTTTCTATTGATGAGTCCCTGGTACATTTTAAAGGGAGGGTTCAATTCCGCGAGTACCTGCCGGGTAAGAGGGCAAGGTATGGCGTGAAGATGTATAAGCTGTGCGAGAGTGCATCAGGGTATACCTACAGATTTAGGATATATGAAGGAAAGGCCACCCCAAAACCAGACTTCATCCTGGACTACAATAGGTACATGGGAGGGGTGGACTTGTCAAATCAAGTCCTGAAGCCCTACAGCGCCATGCGGTGTGGTAGAAGAAGCTGGCCGGGCACATCATACAGATGGCTTTGTACAATGCGTACGTGCTACGTCGATGTGCAGGCCAGAGGGGAACTTTCCTGGAATTTCAAGATCTAATCTTTAGGGACCAGGAAGGGGGGGCACCCAGTACTTCTGGAAGCGAGGCCACACGCATCGTACCAGGGCAACACTTTCCAGGAGAAGTTCCCCAAACCGGTGGAAAGGGAAAGAGTCAAAAGAGGTGCAGAGTCTGCTATAAGAGGGGGATAAGGTAGAACACAATATACCAATGTGACACGTGTCCCGAAAAACCAGGGCTCTGTATAAAAGATTGTTTTAAAATGTATCATACATCCCTTGATTTTTAATTTACCCTGATGCACTCCGCACAGCTTACCCCCCTCATCTTTCCCTTCTGAGCCCTGCCGTATGCCCAGGCAGCTGATAACAGCCACATGTAGGGTATTGCCGTACCCAGGAGAACCCACATTACAATTTAAGGGGTGTATATCTCCGGTGGCGCATGCTGGGCACAATATATTGGACACTGAAATGGCATATATATATATAAAATTGCAAATCTCACACTGCACCATCTGCTGCGCATTATCTTTTACACAGTACCTGTGGGGTCAAAATGCTTACTACACCTCTAGATGAATGTCTTAAGGGGTGTAGTTTTTAAAATGGGGTCACTTCTCGGGGGTTTCAACTCTACTGGTACCTCAGGGGCTTCTGCATACATGACTTAGCACCAGAAAAGCTCCAGTAGGCCAAATGGTGGTCCTTTTCTTCTGAGCCCTCCCATGGGCCCAAACGGCAGTTTATCACCACAAATGGGGTATTGCTGCACTAAGGACAAATTGGGCAACAAAATGGGGTATGTTGTTCCTTGTGAAAATAAGACATTTTGATCAAAAATGACATCTTATTGGAAAAAATATCATTTTTTTCATTTCACAGCCCAATTCAAATAGGTGCTGTGAAAAAACTGTGCGGTCAAAATGATAACAAAAACCATAAATGAATTCCTTGAGGGGTGTAATTTCCAAAATGGGGTCACTTCTGGTGGGTTTCCATTGTTTTGATACCTCAACACCTCTTCAAACCTGGCATGCTGCCTAAAATATATTCTAATAAAAAAGAGGCCTCAAAATGCACTAGGTGCTTCTTTGCTTCTAGGGCTTGTGTTTTAGTCCACGAGCGCACTAGAGGCACATGTGGGACATTTCTAAAAACTGCAGAATCTGGACAATACATATTTAGTAGTGTTTCTCTGGTAAAACCTTCTCTGTTACTAAAAAAAAATTGAAAAAAATGGAAATTCAGCAGAAAAAATGAAATTTGCAAATTTCATTTCCACTTTGCTTTAATTCCTGTGAAATGCCTGAAGGGTTAAAAAACTTTCTAACTGCTGTTTTGAATACTTTGAGGGGTCTAGTTTTTAAAATGGGGTGTTTTATGGGGGTTTATCATACATAGGCCCCTCAAATCCACTTCAGAACTGAACTGGCACCTTCAAAAAAAGGCTTTTGAAATTTTCTTAAGAATATGAGAAATTGCTGTTTATGTTCTAAGCCTTGTAACGTCCAAGAAAAATAAAATAATGTTCAAAAAACGATGCCAATCTAAAGTAGACATATGGGAAATGTGAACTAGTAACTATTTTGGGTGGTATAACCGTCTGTTTTTCAAGCAGATGCATTTAAATTCTGAAAAATGCTATTTTTTGTAAATTTTCTCTACATTTTGCAATTTTTCACAAATAAAGACTGAATATATCGACCAAATTTTACCACGAACATGAAGCCCAAAGTGTCACGAGAAAACAATCTCAGAATCGCTTGGATAGGTTTAACCCCTTAAGGACGCAGCCTAGTTTTGGCCTTAAGGCTCAGAGCCCATTTTTCAAATCTGACATATTTCACTTTATGTGGTAATAACATCGGAATGCTTAAACCTACCCAAGCGATTCTGAGACTCTTTTCTCGTGACACATTGGGCTTCATGTTCGTGGTAAAATTTGGTCGATATATTCAGTGTTTATTGGTGAAAAATTGCAAAATTTAGAGAAAATTTTGAAAAAATTGCATTTTCAGAATTTAAATGCATCTGCTTGTAAAACAGACGGTTATACCACCCAAAATAGTTACTAGTTCACATTTCCCATATGTCTACTTTAGATTGGCATCGTTTTTTGAACTATGTTTTATTTTTCTTGGACGTTACAAGGCTTAGAACATAAACAGCAATTTCTCATATTTTTAAGAAAATTTCAAAAGCCTTTTTTTTAAGGTACCGCTTGAGTTCTGAAGTGGCTTTGTGGGGCCTATGTATTAGAAACCCTGATAAAACACCCCATTTTAAAAACTTAACCCCTCAAAGTATTCAAAACAGCATTTAGAAAGTTGTTTAACCCTTCAGGCATTTCACAGGAATTAAAGCAACGTGGAGGTGAAATTTGCAAATTTCATTTTTCTTGCTGAATTTCAATTTTATTCATTTTTTTTTCTGTAACACAGAAGGTTTTACCAGAAAAACACTACTAAATATGTATTGTCCAGATTCTGCAGTTTTTAGAAATGTCCCACAAGTGGCCCTACTCCGCTCGTGGACTAAAACACAAGCCCTAGAAGCAAAGAAGCACCTAGTGCATTTTGAGTCCTCTTTTTTATTAGAATATATTTTAGGCAGCATGCCAGGTTTGAAGAGGTGTTGAGGTGCCAAAACAGTAGGAATCCCCCAATAGTGACCACATTTTGGAAACTACACCCCTCAAGGAATTCATTTAGGGTTGTTGTTACCATTTTGACCGCACAGTTTTTTCACAGCACGTATTTGAATTGGGCTGTAAAATGAAAAAAGTGTCATTTTTTCCGATAAAATGTCATTTGTGATCAAAATTTCTTATTTTCACAGGGAACAAAATACCCCATTTTGTTGCCCAATTTGTCCTTAGTGTGGCAATACCCCATTTGTGGTGATAAACTGCCGTTTGGGCCCATGGGAGGGCTCAGAAGGAAAGGAGCGCTATATGTTTGTTGGAGTCCAGATTTCGTTGGATTGGTTTTCGGGTGCCATGTCGCATTTGCAGAGCCTCAGAGGTATCAAAGCAATGGAAACCCACCAAAAGTGACCCCATTTTGGAAACTACACCCCTCAAGTAATTCATTTATGGTTGTTGTTAGCATTTTGACCACACAGGTTTTTCACAGCACCTATTTCAATTGGGCTGTGACATTAAAAAAATGTCATTTTTTCCAATAAGATGTAATTTTTTACCAAAATTTCTTATTTTCACAGGGAACAAAATACTCAATTTTGTTGCCCAATTTCTCCTGAGTGCATCAATACCCCATTTGTGGCAATAAACTGCCGTTTGGGCCCATGGGAGGCCTCAGAAGGGAAGGAGCGCTGTGTGTTCTTTGGAGTACAGATTTTGCTGGTTTGGTTTTCGGGTGCCATGTCGCATTTGCAGAGCCCCAGAGGTATCAAAGCAATGGAAACCCACCAGAAGTGACCCCATTTTGGAAACTACACCCCTCAAGGAATTCATTTATGGGTAATGTGACCATTTAGACTCCATAGTTTCTTCACAGAACTTATTTGAATTGGGCTGGGAATTAAAAAAAAATATATTTTTTCCAATAATATGTCATTTTAGCTCAAAAATTCTTATTTTCACAAGAAATAAAATACTCCATTTTGTTGCCCAATTTGTCCTGAGTGCGGCAATACCCCATTTGTGGTGATAAACTGCCGTTTGGGCCCATGGGAGGGCTCAGAAGGAAAGGAGTGCTGTGTGTTCTTTGGAGTCCAGATTTTGCTGGATTGGTTTTCGGGTGCCATGTCGCATTTGCAGAGCCCCAGAGGTATCAAAGCAATAGAAACCAACCACAAATGACCCCATTTTGGAAACTACACCCCTCAAGGAATTCATTGGGTGTTGTGACCATTTTGACCCCATAGTTTTTTCACAGAACTTATTTGAATTGGGCTAGGAATGAAAACAAAATTATTTTTTTCAAATAATATGTAGTTTTGGCTGAAAATTTCTTATTTTCACAAGAAACAAAATACCCCATTCTGTTGCGCAATTTGTTCTGAGTGCCGCAATACCCCATTTGTTGTGATAAACTGCCGTTTGGGCCCATGGGAGGGCTCAGAAGGAAAGGACCACCGTTTGGCCTGCTGGGGATTTTCTAGTGCGAAGTCATGTATGCAGAAGCCCCTGAGGTACCAGTACAGTTGAAACCCGCAAGAAGTGACCCCGTTTTAAAAACTACACCCTTAAGGCATTCATCTAGAGGTGTAGTCAGCATTTTGACCGGAGACCTACACCCCATAAACTGTAATGTGGGTTCTCCCGGGTATGGCAATACCCTACATGTGGCTGTTATCAGCTGCCTGGACACACAGCAGGGCTCAGATGGGAAAGACGAGTGGGGATAAGCTGTGTGGAGTGCATCAGGGTAAGTAAAATTGGGGTAAATTATAAACCAAGGGATGTATGATAAATTTTAAAACACTCTTTCATACAGAGCTCTGGTTATTCGGGACACGTGTCACATTGATATATTGTGTCATCCATTATCGCCCTCTTATAGCAGACTTTGCACCTCTTTTGACTTTTTCCCTTCTTGCCAGTTTGGGGAACTTCTCCTGGAAAGTGTTGCCCTGGTACGATGCGTGTGGCCTCGCTTCCAGAAGTACTGGGTGCCCCCCCTTCTTGGTCCCTAAAGATTAGGTTCTTGATAATCACCTCTTGAAATTCCAGGAAAGTTCCCGTCTGGCCTGCACATCGACGTAGCACGTACGCATTGTACAAAGCCATCTGTATGATGTGCACGGCCAGCTTCTTATACCACACCGCATAGCGCTGTAGGGCTTCAGGGCTTGATCTGACAAGTCCATCCCTCGCATGTACCTATTGTAGTCCAGGATGCAGTCTGGTTTGGGGGTGGCCTTTCCTTCATATATCCTAAACCTGTAGGTATACCCTGATGCACTCTCACAGCTTATACATCTTCACGCCATACCTTGCCCTCTTACCTGGCAGGTACTCGCGGAATTGAACCCTCCCTTTAAAATGTACCAGGGACTCATCAATAGAAATACACTTCTCGGGGGTGTATGCTTGGGAAAACCGGGCACTGGAATGGTCTAATAGGGGTCTCCGTTTATACAAACGGTCAAAACTGGGGTCATCTCGGGGTGGGCACGGTTCATTATCAGTATAATGTAAGAAGCGAAGTATTGCCTCATTTATTTATTGTTTTAGGTTCCAGTTCAGTTCTGAAGTTGCTTTGAGGGGCCCATATATTAGAAACCCCTATGAAATACCCCATTTTAGAAACTAGACCCCTCAAAGTATTCACAACAGCATTTAGAAAGTTTATGAACCCTTTAGGTGTTTCACAAAAATTTAGAGCAAAGTAGAGGTGAAATTTACATTATTTTTTTTGGCAGAAAATCCTCTTTATACCATTTTTTTTATAACACAAAAGGATTTATCAGTGAAACGCAACTTAATACGTATTGCCCAGATTCTGCAGTTTTTAGAAATATCCCACATGTGGCCCTAGTGCGGTAATGGACTGAAACACCGGCCTCAGAAGCAAAGGCGCACCTAGTGGATTTTGAGGACTCTTTTTTATTAGGCACCATGTCCGGTTTGAAGAGGTCTTGTGGTGCCAAAACATTGGGAATCCCCCAAAGGTGACCCCAATTTGGAAACTAGACCCCTTGAGGAATCCATTGTAGTTTTCTTGGGGTGCATGCGGCTTTTTGATCAGTTTTTATTCTATTTTTAGGTGGCGTGGTGACTAAAAAACAGCAATTCTACTATTGTTTGTTTTTTTTCTTTTTTTTTTTTACAGCGTTCACCGTGCGCTATAAATGACATATTCACTTTATTCTGCGGGGCGATACGATTACGGCGATACCAGATGTTTATAGTTTTTTTTTATGTCTTATGGCGTTTGCACAATAAAATACGTTTTGTAAACAATCATTCACTTTTTGTGTTACCTTATTCTAAGAGCCATAACGTTTTTATTTTTCAATCAATAAAGCCGTGCGAGGACTTATTTTTTGCGTAACGAACTGTAGTTTCGATCAGTACCATTTTTAGGTACATGCGACTTTTTGATCTCTTTTTATTCCATTTTTTTGGAGGTGAAGTGACCCAAGAATTGTGATTGTGGTACGGTTTATTATTATTTTATTTTACGGCGTTCACCGTGCGGGATAAATAATGAAATAATTTTGTAGTTCAGGCCGTTACAGACGCGGCGATATCAATTATGTAAAGTTTATTTGCTTGTTTATATATTTTTATTAATAATAAAGGACTGATAAGGGAAAAGGGGGGATTTTTACTTTTATTACTTTTAAATCTTTTATTTTCTTATTTTTACACATCTTTTTTTAACTTTTTTTTTACTTTATTACTTTGTCCCACTAGGGGACATGAGGGCAGGAGGCCCTGATCGCTATTCTAATACACTGCACTACATGCGTAGTGCAGTGTATTAGAACTGTCAGCTACTCACTGACAGCAAGCATAGTGGGTCCTGACGTTGTCAGGACCCACTAGGCTTCCGTCTATGGCATAGCCGGACTCCATTGTTTGGTGTCCGGTTGCCATAGTCACCATCGCCGGCCGCTGTCGCGTAGCAGGCCGGCGATGGCAGCTTAACCCCTAAAAAGCCGCTATCTCTATAGAACGCGGCTTTTAAGGGGTTAATCAGCGGGGACACAGCGATCGGTCCCCGCTGTAGGAGCTGTGACAGCTGCTGAACAAGACAGCAGCGTCACAGCTCCTGTATGTGTCGGGAGGACGGCCGAAACGGCCGTTACTCCCGAGACGTACTATTACGTCATGGAGCGCGAACGATACAGCTGCCATGACGTAATAGTACGTCAAGGAGCGGGAAGGGGTTAACGTGCTGCACAGAGTTATTTCTACCTTCTCACACAGGCTATGGACTACTAACCTCGAGAACCGTATTCTCAGGTTTTTATATTAAGACCCTTGCTTAATATAACTAAGACTTCTCTTAGTGCCTGAGATCCAACTTAGTTTTTTTTTTATAACATAACCTTATATAAATATGACAAATAATAAAAATCTATATAAACACAATTATATTACTGTTATTCAGATGAAAACTCGAATCCTCGATTCTCCTTACTACGTTCTTTAGAATCCATCACTCTACCTCGTCTCTCTGTCTGACTAGCCTCAGTTTGACAGAAATTCAGCCAGAGGTCTTTTAGATTTAGTGAGTTGATTGAACAACTCACCCCGTGCACGGTGTACAGTCCTTGAGAGGACGAGGGTCTGGAGATGTTGGATTCCGGCTCGAAGAACAAGATGTTAGGAGAATTTTCTATTCTTATCAATAACAGTTCAAGGAGTCTTCTGAATAAGTTGAAAAAGCGTTGCTTTTATTCTTGCAGGCAAAGAGACAAAATGGTGATAGATCAGAAGTTGTCTGAGCTTCATCACATAAGCCCAGGTTTATATACACATATGTTTGTGGTTTTCCTGTCATATAAAATGTTTAACACTTCAGAATGAAATTAGGCCACAGTTGAACTTCCTCTGGAGATTCCAATCTCTTTTTATTGAGAAGTTCAACTGCCTCACACACTTGATATCAGTTTATCTTTAAAACAATATTTAACACTTTGTCAACTAAAACATTTCCTGAGAAGCTTGCACATTTAATGTTGTTACATGAAGTAAGAATACATTTGGAATAAAACTTTCCTAACATTCCCCCCTGTTGTAAATTTATCAAGAAATGTTCTGTGAGACATATAGGACAAGTTCTCTTTTTAAGTTTTCACCTGTCCTTTCATACCTCAGAATCTTGATAGTTGTCATGGTGTGTTTCCAAGTTATCGTATACGTCCTTACTTGGAATCTCTTGGTACATAGTCTATGTCACTGAGGTCTCAATTAACCTTTGGATCAACCCTCTTATGCAGGGTATCGCACTACATCCACAAACATACTGGCAACAACGGCAATGGTCATGAGTACAGAGGTTACCAGGCCAGTCCATTTTCCAATGAAATAATAATAAATTTAGAATAAAACTTTCCTACCTGTAATGCCACACAACCGCCCTGTAGGTAGTTCTACACAGCACCCTTTTACATAGCACCCCCCCCCCCTCATAGATGGCACTCCCGCTATCTTTCTGTAGATAGCGGCACTGTAGGGGACCGTTCCAGGAGAAGTCCCTGATTTCAATGTCCATATATGGAGAGTGAAGTCAGGGGCTTCTCCTGGAGCGGAAACACCAGCTACAGCACCGGGGATCCCGCTTCAGAAGTCCCTGATGTCTTTGTGTCCATATATGTGTCACGGCGTTGGGTGTGGACCCACTGGGCCGTACCGCGTAGCGGAGTAGCAGCTGGCCAACAAGGTACGAAACAATGTCTATAGTTCAGAACGGGTACCTGAGGCAATGTAAACCGTGGCGGAAGCAGGACTTGACTTTCACAGCAGGTAACGCCGCAGTTGCAGCCGGAAGGCACAACTTGACTTTCACTTGTAGATACAATAGCAAGGGATACAGGGTACAGGCAGCAGGAACGGGTAACACTGGGAACTGGAAAACACTGGCAAGACAAACTAGGGTATACAACAATGCTCAGGCAAGGAACCAGTGGGCAGAGTCCCTTTTTATAATCCAGCAGCCATTTGGGCTGATAATTGATATTAGACAGCTGGACGCATACTGGCCCTTTAAGGCCGTGCGGGCGCGCGCGCCCTGTGGGAAACAGTACGAGGACCCGGAAGAGAGTGCCGGCGTCTCCCTGGAGGGGACGGAAGGCCGAGAAGGGAGATGTCCATGGCCGGGATTGTCAAGGGGTGAGTTTAAACGACGACGCCCGGCCATGTACATAACAATATGGAGAGTGAATTCAGGGACTTCTTCTGGAGCGGAAACACCGGCCAAACCACCAGGGATTCCGTTTCAGGACTAGGGAACCGTGCCAGGAGAGGTCATGACGTGACTGTCCATATATATACAGTGAAGTTAGGGACTTCTCCTGGAGTAGAATCCCCAGTCACAGCTTCAGCAACGCTATGGCCGGGGATTAGGGATTCTGCTCCTAAAGGGAGCAAAAAAATACCCTACTCCTCCTCCTCAAATGCACTTTGCACTGTGAGAAAGAGAAGAGAGCGAATGAGCGGCAGAAAGCTCGCCCATCACTCGGATCACATCCGAGTGACAGCCGTGCTTTACAAGGCCCCATAGACTTCTATGGGAGCCATGCGGCTGAGAGTATGGCCGAAAATAGGGCATAGGGCATCGGCCGTGTCAAAAGCCCCATTTGGGGTGTATTGTTCCTACTGTGGCCGTGTGATGGCCGTTCAAAAAACGGCCGTCGCACGGCCGGGAATCCCTGTCATGTGAATAGGGCCTAAGAACGAAGCCTTATATGTTTCTAAGCTTTATCCACTCTGGGTGCAACTTGCTCAAGTGGTGAGGGAGATGGACTGTGTCCTGGAGAGGATGAAGACACTTGCAGAGTCCTATAAAAACCAGGAACGGTTTTCTTTTATGACAGACAGACAGAGCCTTGATTCAGAGTTCAGATTCTCTGACGTGGACTCAGGATCGGATATTTTCCCAGATGATCCCCGGCCAGGGACAAGACCAGTGTTGCAAACTGCAGGATTTTCTTCCAAGAAGGGGACTTACAGAAAGAGGAGAAAGCACAATAGCAAAATTCTGCAGCTGTGTCTGAACAAGTGCATGGAAGTCAGGTATCAGCACGGGCACTACAAGTCCCAGGATGCTCAGCACAACAGCAGGACAGTGGACATACATCCATCTGTCAGGGTGATGCGCTGATACAGCAGAGCTGTATTGCTGGGGCACAGACTGGGGAAAGTGGGAATGTACCTGAAGGGTCAGTGGTTGGAGGAAACACACAGCCTGTGTCTGATGTAGCTCTATCTGATGATGGCATAGAGGTTTATGGGTCGGAAGATGTTCAGAATAATGTGCTTGATTTCCCCCCTTTAATTGCAAATACACAAGGTGTTACAGACCCCTCTCCAGCAGACATTCGCCCTATAAGTCAGGACAGTGTGACCCGCCAGCCTCTCACAGAAATGCCTGAAGCCGCGGCTCTCCATCTTTTACATCTGGCGCTAACTATACAGGCCAGGCTTTTAAAAGGAGGAATGTGGTGAGGTCCAAGCACAGGGGCACCAAGGAGGACCTTCCAGATAAGAGGTTTGTGGTCCGAGGACTACTGTATAACCAGATGGGTTTTGTAACAGAAAATATCTTGGCAGTAATAAATCTACCAGATAGACAGGGCTATCATGTCAGCTTTAAGCTTAGGCCTGGCTTGGATAAATTCTGGGCAAATTTTCCCTTGTTCAGGGACACAAACGGTTGGGATAAATTTAGTTTTATTCCAGTGTCCAAGCCAGATACCGTTGGTGTCAACATCATCTTTTGGAATGAAGCTGTTCCTCCCCAGGATATTGTGGTCTGGCTCAGGCGGCACTGTGACCTGGTGTCTGACCTGACCAAGAACAGAGAAGCTGATGGTATCTGGACTGGAGGGTGGAGGGTTCTGGTAAAACTGCGCCAGCATAACAACATAAATTTACATTTACCCAATTTCTTCTTCATTGGGAGAGAAAAGGGTGTTTTGCTTTTATCCTGGTCAACCCAGAAAGTGCTTCAAGTGTGGTATGACTGGTCACTTGGCAAGCTTGTGCACCGTGGTAGTGTAACCTGTGTGGTGAAGTTGGCCATCTAAGTGCCAACTGTCAGAATGTCTGATGTAATCTGTGTGGAAGGGTAGGTCACCCGCACAGGGACTGTCCTGACGCATGCCACAATATTTGTAAGCAGATTCCTCCTGAGGAGTTTGTGACTGAGATGGACGCTGTAGAGGAGAAGGCTCTAATGTCAGGGTCAATAATGACAAGACAGGACGTCCAGCAAGGGTCAGGTAATCCAGGTCCGGAACATCAGCAGTCGCATAGTACAGAGGAGACCATGGAAGTTGTCCCTCAGAACTAGCCGCTGGTAGCCTCTTCTGCTGCATTATCATCTGAGGAAAGGAAGGGTATACAGAATAAAATGAGTAAAAAAGACACGTCCTCCCGTAAGCTTGAGGGAGAGGAAGAAAGAGGCAGGAAAAAGGGAATAGAACAGAAGTAATGGTCATATATAATAGATACAGTGTCCCGTCGGAGTCAGATGGGAATTTTGAGAGAGAGCTATTAAGAATAGATGATGAATATGAAGAAGATGCAGCGTACCATCCCCAATAAAAAATAAACCTTGCACTGTAGAAACTCCATTACCGTTAGATATGGAAACAGGTGGTCGGCAGAGCTACTCCAATTCTTAGTTATTATGATGTGGGTCATTTATTTGCTTTTCTTTTTGTGTTGTGCTCTGATGGCCGGGTTTTCCTTAAAAGTTGCTTCCAGCAATGTAAATAGCATTAATGTGAGGAAGACGAGGTTTACGGTTTATGATCATTTCCGATATCTAGAGGCAGATGTTATCTTCTTGCAAGATACTCATTTAACCACAATTGGGCTTATACGTGAGGCTGAGAGAGAGTGGAGGTCCGGTCCTTCTTTCTGGTCACTGGCTGTGGAGCCTTATGCCGGGGTCGCTATACTGTTTAACACCAATGATGTGACTGTACATAGGTTAATAGAGGTGTGTATGGGACGGTGTCTGGTTCTAGAAGTTACAATCCATGGAAGAAGGCTCCGACTCATTAATATCTATGGCCCACAGACAGTGACTGAGAGGATCCAGCTGCTTAAAGAGGCTCTGTCACCAGATTCTCAAATCCCTATCTCCTATTGCATGTGATCGGTGCTGCAATGTAGATAAGTAACGTTTTTGATTTGTTTTTTTAAAAACGTTCATTTTTGGCCAAGTTATGAGCTATTTTATATATATGCAAATGAGCTTTGAATCTTTTCTGTGAGATTTCCAGCAAGGGAAACAAAATCTCGTTTACCTCGTAATCTCGCGAGATTACGCGTGGCTTGCTGGAATCTCACAGAAAAGATTCAGAAGTGTCAGGATTCTGAATACACATGACGTCCAGGCTGGAGGTCATGTGTATTAATTATCAGGACACTTGTGTATGTGGCTGCACATCGTTCTAGTAAGAACACTATGTGCTGTGTAAATGAATGGAGAGGAGTGCATGATGCTGATTGGTCACTGATTCGTCAGCATCATACACTTCTATTCACAACGCCCAGTTAGTAAAACAAGTAAACACGCCCAGTTAAAAACACAATACACGCCCAGTTGGACATACGAAAAAAAACACGCCCAGTTGTCCATTTCAAAGCTCATTTGCATATATATATATATATATATATATAAAATAGCTCAAAACTTGGCCAAAAAAACGTTACTGTTATCTACATTGCAGCGCCGATCACATGCAATAGGAGATATGGATTTGTGAATCTGGTGACAGAGCCTCTTTAATGATGTGAAACAATACGTCTTTACCTCTGTTCCTGTGGTGATGGTAGGAGATTTCAATGTCACGAGGACACCAGGTGACAGATCCTCTGGCAGAGCAGTGACCAGGGACTCGAAGGTCCTAAATAAAATGATCTTGCAGGCGGGCTTGAGTGATGTCTTCACACAGGGTGGTAGGAAGCCAAAATTCACATATTGTTGTGCTGACAGGAACAGTAGGATACATTTGGCTTTTGTCAACGCTGCAGAAATTGTTACTGGGATGAGTGAAAAAGTGGTCCCTTATTCAGACCATATGGCATTGTGTTTCTGCTTAGGAGCCACCGGACAGATATTGGTAGAGGGCTATGGAAACGTAATTCTAGTCTCTTAGACGATAGTCATGTGCAGAGTTGTATTGTCTCCCTTTTGCAAAATCAATTGGAGAGAGTAGGTTTTTATGATGGTGCTGCTGACTGGTGGGAGGATATCAGAAGGACATTGCATCACTCTTAGGCCGGATTCACACGAGCGTGTGCGTTTTGCGCGCGCAAAAAAACGCGTTTTGCGCACGCAAAATGTCCATAACTGCTCCGTGTTTCAGCACCGTATGATGCGTGGCTGCGTGATTTTAGCGCAGCCGTCATTATTATGACACTCGTGGTGCTTTTCTGTTTTCATTCATACTTTTTACTGCTGTTGCGCGAATCACGCGCGTCACACGGAAGTGCTTCCGTGTGCTGCGCGTAATTTTCACGCAGCCATTGACTTCAATGGGTGCGTGATGCGCGAAAAACGCACAAATATAGGACATGTCGTGAGTTTTACACAGCGGACACATGCTGCGTGAAAATCACGGACTGTGTGAACGGCCCCATTGACTAACATAGGTCCGTGCGAGGCGCGTGAAAATCACGCACGTGTCACGGACGTATTTTACGTTTGTCTGAATAAGCCCTTAAAGAGACTATCAATTAATAGAGGCAAGAGTAAGTACAGCCAGTATCTGAAGCTACGTAGGGAACTAGAGTCACATTATTCAGAGCATAAAGATGATAAAGCAAAGATTGATAGACTGAAATCTGAGATGAGGCAGTATCAGTACAGTAGATACACATCCCTGCATGTTGAGAGGGATTATGGGTGTTTAGGGACGCCAGATCTTTTTGAAAATTTCCAAGATCAAGTGAAAAACAGGTTGGTCACATGTTTTGCAGACACCCAGGTGTTCTTCAGGAATCTCGGGAGGGTATTCTGGGTGTGGTGAAATCTTACTATGCTGTCTTGTTCGGAAAAAAATATTGGATAAACAGAAAATGACTCAATTCTTGAGGGCAACTCCAAGCCCTGATACTGCTAATTTAGAATTTTTCACCCTTGACAGCAGAATTGACAGTGGAGGAAGTTAAAGAGGCTATCAACAACTTGCATCAAAAGAAGGCACCAGGTCTGGACGGATAAATAAGAAATTTAAAAGCCTCTTAGCTCCAATTCTTGTGAATGTGTAGAAAAGCTGCCTAGGAAACCACCTGATGCCTTCCTCCATGAGAGTGTATTCTTTGATTTTGCTGTCTAAGGCTGGATTCACACGACCATGTTACGTCCGTAATGGACGGAACGTATTTCGGCCGCTAATCCCGGACCGAACACAGTGCAGGGAGCCGGGCTCCTAGCATCATAGTTATGTATGATGCCAGGAGTCCCTGCCTCGCTGCAGGACAACTGTCCTGTACTGTAATAATGTTTTCAGTACGGGACAGTTGTCCTGCAGCGAGGCAGGGACTCCTAGTGTCATACATAACTATGATGCTAGGAGCCCGGCTCCCTGCACTGTGTTCGGTCTGGGACTTCCGGCCGAAATATGTTCCGTCCATTACGGACGTAACATGGTCGTGTGAATCCAGCCTAAGGCTAAAGACCCTGGAGATCATTCCCTCTTGAATGTCGACAGGAAGATTTTGTCAAAAATTCTGTTTTCTAAATTGGTCTGTTTGTCCCCAGCACTGTTGGCAGGCTCTCAGTTTGGCACAGTAAAAGGGCGGAACATCTCTGGGGGCTGTTTCTCCATCAGGGAAATGTTTGAGAGATGTAAAGCTCTTAGGTGTGGGAGATATGTTGTTGCTCTAGATCAGGCTAAAGCCTTCGACAGAGTAGATCATGATTATCTACGGGCCACTTTGTCAAAGTACGGTATTCCGGGACAATTTATTGATTGGCTGAAAACTTTGTATCGTGAGGCAGAGAGCTTTCCTTTGATCAATGGCTGGCCGGGTGACACTTTCGAGGTTGAGGCAGGGGTAAGACAGGGTTGCCCTTTGAGTCCACTTCTGTATGTTTTTGCCATAGATCCGTTTCTGAGGTTACTGCAGCAGTGTGATTTTCGAGGCCCTGAGTGTTGTTGCCTACGCGGATGATGTGACGGTAGTTAAATATATATGAGCCTCGTGAGGTGCAGATGTTGTCTGCAGCCATCAGAAGCTACTCTGAGGCCTCTGGTCAATCTTGAGAACAGTGATTATTATTACATAGTGATCCAGACTTTGATCTGCCACAGATTTGCGAAAGCCTCCACCGCTAAAAAAATTCTGGGATTTAAATTTGGATGGGATGATCATGCCAAGCTAAATTGGGTTCAGAAATTGGAAGCCGTAAATGCAAAGGTTCAGCTATGGAGAAACTGGAGGCTGACCTATAGAGAGAGGGTTAAAATGTTGAAGACTTACCTGGTCCCCGTCTTCCTGTATGTTTCTGTAATTTTTCCTTTGCCAGAATCTTTTTCCACTAGGCTCTTTAGCCTGTTCTTCCAACTTTTTGGGGGAAACAGGTTGAACCCAGTAAAAAGAGGGATTACTTACCTACAGATGAGAGAGGGTGGGTTGGGTATGTTAAATCCAAGATTTTTATTTAACTCCTTGTTTCTTAAAATTAAATTTTGTAACCTAGACCTAAACAACAGTGCCCTGTGGGTAAACAGTATTAGGGATTGGATATTGCCTTTGCAGAGTCTTGGAGGGGGCGATTGACACAAGACTTCTTTCCCCAGTATCTAGAACAGGATAGAAAAAGAGACACGGCTCCACATGGTGCAAGATAAAAGCTGGGTAAAGCAAGGGAGCACACTTGTGAGGAATATGCTCACCTTGATCAGTAGACACTGGTAGGTGTCAAAAACGCATTGAAGCTGCTGCCAGGTCCATAACACAGCAAACGGAGTTTGTTGTCCAAAATAAGACTTGATAAAATAAAAAAAGTTGGGACCACCGGCGCTGCTAGATGAAGGAGTAATGCAAGGACTTTTAAACGGACATCACAGAAAAGGTTTTAATGACAAGGGCTATGCATTTCAGCACCGGACTGGTGCCTTCGATTGGCCTGATGAAGGCACCAATCCGGTGCTGAAACGTGTAGCCCTTGTCATTAAAACCTTTTCTGTGATGTCCGTTTAAAAGTCCTTGCATTACTCCTTCACCTAGCAGCGCCGGTGGTCCCAACTTTTTTATTTTATCAAGTCTTCCCCAGTATCTGGATTATGGTCTTAGATGTCTGAGGAGATGGGGAATAGACAAGTCTTATATTGAGAGTAATACCAGGAGAGATCTAAACTTCGGCATATGTAGGACTTTCTTTTGTTTACAGCCAGCGCTTAAAGATTGTACAACTACAACCTCACAGGAAAGTCTGAGGTTTCCCAATGGAGCGAGACTCCCGGTTAAACTTTTTGAAATTGCGTGGCTATCATTGCATGGGAAACTTTATGTTAAAGGGAATCTAAAATATTTGAGTGTGTCAGATCGGAAGTGTCCCTTGGGTTGTCCAGAGGAGGAGACAATGGAGCATTTTATAACAGTGCTGGGGAGGACGAAATATATGGCGGGAAATATCCTGCAAGTTAAAAATCCCAAGGTTGCAGTCCCTAAAATACTCAGAAATCATTTATGGTGTACCATCTAATGTTAATAACATTGACCGGGGGACCTTGTATTTGATCTTTACTGTCATCAAATATTACCAGTGGCTTACAACAACCAGAGTGTCCATCATAATGCATACTTGTTGTTATCCCCCCCCCCCCTCTTTCCTTTTAACAGCATTGGACTTTTGTTAAGTTAACCCATTAATGACCGGCCCATAGTCTTTTTACGTCGGTCACTAACGGGCCTTATTCCGATGCCATAGACTTTTTACGTCGCGGCATCAGAATAAGTAAACAGAGCAGGGAGCTGTCAAATCTCCCTGCTCTCAGCTGCTTGAGGCAGCTGAGGGCTGGGGGCGTCCCTGCTCTGCCGGGTGAGACCGATATTATTATCGATCTCACCCGTTTAACCCCTCAGATGCGGTGCTCAATAGTGAGCACCGCATCTGAGTGGTTTTGGAGAGAGGGAGGGAGCTCCCTCTCATCCCACTGACACCCGGCGATACGATCGCCGAGTGTCTGTGTCTCCCATGGCAGCCGGGGGCCTAATAAAGTCCCCCAGGTCTGCCTGTCATGAATGCCTGCTAGATCATGCCGGAGGCATGACCTAGCAGATGCCTGTCCGTTTTAAACGGACAGGCATAATACACTGCAATACAGAAGTATTGCAGTGTATTATAATAGCGATCGCAGAATCGCATATTAAAGTCCCCTAGTGGGACTAGTAAAAAAGTAAAAAAAAAAGTTTAATAAAGTTAATAAAAAAAAAATTTGAAGAAAAAATGAAAAACCCACTTTTTCCCCTTACAAACTGCTTTAGTATTAAAAAAACAAAATAAAGTAAAAAAGTTACACATATTTGGTATCGCCGCGTCCGTAACAACCCCGACTATAAAGCTATTACATTACTTAACCCACACGGTGAACGCCGTAAAAAAATAAATAAAAAAAGATGGAAAAATTGCTGTTTTCTGTGAATCCTGACTTTAAAAAAATCTGATTAAAAAGTGATCAAAAAGTCGCATCTACTCCAAAATGGTACCAATAAAAACTACAAGTCGTCCCACAAAAAAAAAGCCCTCATACAACTGCATCGGCGAAAAAATAAAAAACGTTACGGCTCTTCAAATATGGAGACACAAAAACAAATGATTTTGAAAAAAAAGCATTTTTACTGTGTAAATGTAGTAAAACATACAAAAACTATACAAATTTGGTATCGTTGCAATCGTAACAACCCGCTGAATAAAGTTATTGCGTTATTTATAGCACACGGTAAACGGCGTAGATTTAGGACGCAAAAAAGAGATTGGCAAAATTTCAGACTTTTTTCTATTCCCCCCCCAAAAAAAGTTAAGAAAAGTTATTCAATAAATAATATGTACCTCAAAATGGTGCTATTAAAAAATACAACTTGTCCCGCAAAAAACAAGACCTTATACAGCTATGTCGACGCAAAAATAAAAAAGTTATAGCTCTTGGAATGCGACGATGGAAAAACTTAAAAAATAGCTTGGTCATTAACATCTAAAATAGGCTGGTCATTAAGGGGTTAAAGTTATTTTATAATTTATTTATTTTTATTTGGTCATGTATGAGTTCTGTTAAATTATCATTGTTTTGAAAATTCTGATGGAATGAAATGTTATATTTTTGTTTGTTTTCTACTAATAAAAATCGTCTCCTATATACAAGAATATAACTAGTATAATACTGCCCCTTATGTACAAGAATATAACTACTATAATACTGTCACCTATGTACAACAATATAACTACTGTAATACTGCTCCTATTACGAAGAATGTAACTACAATAATACTGCCTCCTATATACAAGAATATAACTACTATAATACTGCCCCCTATGTACAAGAATATAACTACTATAATACTACCCCCTATGTACATGAATATAACTACTATAATACTGCTGCTATGTACAAGAATATAACTACTATAATACTGTTCCTATGTACAAGAATATAACTACTATAATACTGCCTCCTATATACAAGAATATAACTACTATAATACTGCCCCTATGTGCAAGAATATAACTACTATAATACTGCCCCTATGTACAAGAATATAACTACTATAATACTGCCTCTATGTACAAGAATATAACTACTATAATACTGCCCCTATGTACAAGAATATAACTACTATAATACTTCCTCTATGTACAAGAATATAACTACTATAATACTGCCTCTTATATACAGGAATATAAATACTATAATACTGCCCTCTATGTACAAGAATATAACTACTATAATACTTCCTCCTACTGAGAATATAACTACTATAATACTGCTACATTTACAAGAATATAACTACTATAATCCTGCCCCCTATGTACAAGAATATAACTACTATAATACTGCTCCTATGTACAAGAATAGAACTACTATAATACTGCCTCCTATGTACAAGAATATCACTACTATAATACTGCCCCTATACACAAGAATATAACTACTATAATACTGCCCATATATACAAGAATATACCTACTATAATACTGCCCCCTATGTACAAGAATATAACTATTAGGGTATGTTCACACGATTAACAAAATACGTCTGAAAATACGGGAAAACATCTCCTGATTTTCAGATGTTTTTTGAGCAACTCGCGTTTTTTGCTGCGTTTTTCGCTACGTTTTGGAGCTGTTTTCAATAGTCTGTGAAAAAATGGCTCCAAAAACGTCCCAAGAAGTGTCCTGTACTTCTTTTGACGAGCCGTCATTTTACACGCCGTATTTTGACAGCGATGTGTAAAATGACAGCTCGTCTGCACAGAACATCGTAAGACCCATTGCAAGAAATGGGCAGATGTTTGCCGACGTATTGGAGCCGTCTTTTCAGGCATAATTCAATGCGTAAAACTCCTCCATTACATCTGAAAAGAGGTCGTGGGCTCATCCCCTTATAATACTGCCTCCTATATACAATAATATAACTACTATAATACTACTCCTATGTACAAGAATATAACTACTATAATACTGCCCCTATGTACAAGAATATAACTACTATAATACTGCCCCCTATGTACAAGAATATAACTACTATAATACTGCCCCCTATATACAAGACTATAACTACTATAATACTGCCTCCTATATACAATTAAAAAACTACTATAATACTGCCCCCTATATACAAGAATATAACTACTATAATACTACTCCTATCTACAAGAATATAATTACTATAATACTGCCCCTATGTACAGGAATATAACTACTATAATACTGCCCCCTATGTACAAGAATATAACTACTATAATACTGCCTCCTATGTACAAGAATATAATTACTATAATACTGCCCCCTATGTACAAGAATATAACTACTATAATACTGCTCCCTATGTACAAGAATATAATTACTATAACACTGCTCCCTATATACAAGAATATAACTACTATAATACTGCCCCCTATGTACAAGAATATAACTACTATAATACTGCCCCCTATGATTCCAGACAAGCACAAATCTGATTGATTGGAATAGTAAATGACTGTAATAACGTATTCGTTGATCCTCTCTGCAGCTCCCCAGTTGTTGCATGGCATCGAGGCCGAGCTCTTTCCTGATCACTCGGGAAACATGAAATTATTCTGTCATTTCGGGGAAATTTACGCTGATTCCACCATTACATGGACTAAGGATTCCAAGTTACTAGCCAGGCTGCACAGGAGGTAAGAGTCACTTCAGAGCAGAGAACTCCATGATTTGTCCTTTTCTGTCAGGTTGTCAAAAATTGTATTCTGCAAAATTCTTAGTTATTTTAAATTGGAAAAGTTGGGTGTAATCTGCCAAGTATCACAGCAATGCAATGCCATCTTCCATATTGCTGCATAACTAGGCTCTAGTTATGGGGGAAACCCTGTTGAAGCTATAACCTTAGCCATATTGGTTGTCGCCCAGAAACAGCTTTATTTATACAGTTAAATTCTATTAATCTGGCATTTGATAATCCACAAAATCTGATAATCCAGAAAAGAACTGCGGCAAATTTTACAAGACCAGAAGCAGAAGAGTAAATCTAATTCTGTCCACGTTATAGTTGTCTATAGACTTGTGTATGGCAGGGTACGAGTATTGACAGCTGCATCTGAACATGTGCTTCAGGGTGGGGGTAGCATGGTTGAGACCACCCTGTCATCAGCTATACATAGGGAAACCTGTCCGTTCTTCATAGACCTAATTTAGAAAGGCCCGAACTGTGACATCCCATAGATGTAGCAGAGCTTTTTGTGCGCTACTGTGATAAAGCAGTCGGTTTAGCTGCAGTTCTATGGAAAATCACTGATATTAAATCGTGATATCACCCTGTACCAAATGACTGACACCACTATACCTTGGGAGGGATACGAGTCTTCCCTTTTTAACTCAATTTCACTGCAATAGTTTTTAAGAGTTTTTCAAATTTAAAGGAACAGTCCATTACACCGCGATCCAAATTATTCTGCAAATGTTATTTTTCGATGATTTTCCTAAATAGTCGATGCAAATGACAGTCAGTATAATCTTCAAGCCATCAACCGTTGGAGCATAATGCAAATTTTATTGAACAAATCTCCCAATGATAGATTTTTTTTAGAAGTAAAAAACTCAAAATGCACTGTTTCAAATTATTATGCACAACAGAGATCAAAACATTTTAAAGGTTGTAAAGAGAACTAAAATGGTAATTTGTTGAATTTGCAGCATCCGGAGGTCATATTTACAGAAATCAAAAGCTCTTTCAATCAAAAAAAACTTAGCAGGCCAAGTTACATGTTAACATAGGACCCCTTCTTTGATATCACCTTCACAATTCTTGCATCCATTGAATTTGTGAGTATTTGTACAGTTTCTGCTTGAATATCTTTGCAGGATGTCAGAATAGCCTCCCAGAGCTTCTGTTTTGATGTGAACTGCCTCCCACCCTCATAGAGATTTTGCTTGCGGATGCTCCAAAGGTTCTCAATAGGGTTGAGATCAGGGGAACATGGGGGCCACACCATGAGTTTCTCTCCTTTTATGCCCATAGCAGCCAATGACACAGAGGTATTCTTTGCAGCATGAGATGGTGCATCGTCATGCATGAAGATAATTTTGCTATGGAAGGCACGGTTCCTCTTTTTGTACCACGGAAGAAAGTGGTCAGTCATAAACTCTACGTACTTTGCAGAGCTCATTTTCACACCATCAGGGACCCTAAAGGGGCCTACCAGCTCTCTCCCCATGATTCCAGCCCAAAATATGACTCCGCCACGCCCTTGCTGACGTCGCAGCCTTGTTGGGACATGGTGGCCATTCACCAACCATCCAGTACTCCATCCATCTGGACCATCCAGGGTTGCACGGCACTCATCAGTAAACAACACGGTTTGAAAATTAGTCTTCATGTATTTCTGAGCCCACTGCAACCGTTTCTGCTTGTGAGCATTGTTTAGGGGTGTCCGCATAATAGCTTTATGCACACTTGCAAACCTTGAGGTTCGCGGGACTCCAGAGGCATCAGCGGCTTCAAATACCTGTTTGCTGCTTTGCAATGTCATTTTAGCAGCTGCTCTCCTAATCCTATTAATTTGTCTGGCAGAAACCTTCCCCATTATGCCTTTATCTGAATGAACCCGTCTGTGCTCTGAATCAGCCACAAATCTTTTCACAGTACGATGATCACGCTTACGTTTTCTTGAAATATCCAATGTTTTCATACCTTGTCCAAGATATTGCACTATTTCACGCTTTTCGGCAGCAGAGAGATCCTTTTTCTTTCCCATATTGCTTGAAACCTGTGGCCTGCTTAATAATGTGGAACGTCCTTCTTAAGTAGTTTTCCTTTGATTGGGCACACCTGGCAAACTAATTATCACAGGTGTCTGAGATTGATTACAATGATCCAAAGAGCCCTAAGGGTATGTGCACACGCTAGCTGGCTTTTACGGCTGAAATGACAGACTGTTTTCAGGAGAAAACAGCTGCCTCGTTTCAGCCGTAATTGCTCCTCCTCGCATTTTGCGAGGCTTCTCTGACAGCCGTAAATTTTGAGCTGTGCTTCATTGAGCTCAATGAAGAACGGCTCAAATTACGTCTGAAAGAAGTGTCCTGCACTTCTTTTGACGAGGCTGTATTTTTACGCGTCGTCGTTTGACATGTTGTCTGCACAGTACGTCGGCAAACCCATTCAAATGAATGGGCAGATGTTTGCCGATGTATTGTAGCCCTATTTTCAGACGTAAAACTAGGCATAATACGCCTCGTTTACGTCTGAAAATAGGTCGTGTGAACCCAGCCTTAGGGTATGTGCACACGTAGTGACCAAAAACGTCTGAAAATCCAGAGCTGTTTTCAAGGGAAAACAGACCCTGCTTTTCAGACGTTTTCTGACCAACTCGCATTTTTCGCGGCGTTTTTCGCGCCGTTTTCGCTGCGTTTTTTACGTCCGTTTTTGGAGCTGTTTTCATTGGAGTCTATGAGAAAACAGCTCCACAAACGTCCAAAGAAGTGTCCTGCACTTCTTTTGACGAGGCTGTATTTTTACGCGTCGTCGTTTGACAGCTGTCAAAAGACGACGCGTAAATAACAGGTCGTCTGCACAGTACGTCGGCAAACCCATTCAAATCAATGGGCAGATGTTTGCCGACGTATTGTAGCCCTATTTTCAGACGTAAAACGAGGCATAATACGCCTCATTTACATCTGAAAATAGGTCGTGTGAACCCAGCCTTAGACACAATACCATCCATGAGTTTAATTGAAAAACTAATAATTAAATGTTTGACACTTAAATCCAATGTGCATAATAATTTGGAACACGGTGTAGATAATGTTTCTACGGAAAATGTGAGTATGAGGTTGTGATTGCTTGGGCTTATTGTTGACAGTTTGCATGGTATTATTTTCCCTGTTGAGTATAGTTCGTCAGTTTCCGTAACTCCTATAAGAATGAATGGAGGGAGATGCACATGCTCCTGTGGATAGGCCATAAATGTTTAATTTGAATACCCCTTTAATACCTGTGCAACGTCTATATCTCCGTAGGATATCTACTGAATCTGTAAAACCTCTATATTGCACCTGGTGTATCATGTTAGGCTGTGTTCACACCTGCGTCGGGGGTTTCCGTTGTTCAGCTCCATCAGAGAAGCAGAGCAAGGGACAACCGAAAGCAACGGTTCCGTTGCACCATGGATACCACCAGAGGTCGACAGAACTTTTTGACTTTAATGTGTCCCATCAGCCGTCCTCCGGGTGTCCGTGGTTTTGCCGGAAGCAATAGCACAGCATTCTGCCCTATTGTGTCTGGTAATCTCGGCTGGATCTGTGACAGAGGACCCTAACGGAGCCTCTAACGCAGATGTGAACAAGGCCTTATACTGTTAATATAGTCCATCATACGTGCATATAATATATTTGGTTTATGCTTACACACTAAAGCAAAAGCATTGTACATATGAATACTACACTAGTAAATAAGATTAGAGGGGTTGTGCAGGATTAGTAAAACATGGTGGCTTTTTTCCAAAAATAGCACCACAAGTGTCTACAGGTTGTGTGTGATATTGCAGCTTAGGCCCATTCTCTCCAATAGAGCTGAGCTGCAATAGCAGTCGCAACCCATGGGTAGGTCTGGCGCTGTTTTTGGTCGAAAACAGAAATTTTTCTATTTTTGGACAACCCCTCTAACTGCACTGCTTGCCTTAGGACAGGATCACACATGCAGTTTTTGGTGCAGTTTTTTTAGTCAAACAGATGTAGACACAAAAGAGAGGAGATGCACATGTCTTTTATTTATATATATATATATATATATATATATATATATATATATATATATATATATATATATATTTATATATATATATGCGCCAGACCCGCCCCCCCCCCCCCCCGACCGCTTTCTTAACCCCTTCCCTCCACGTCATGGAGCGGGGGTAATGTTTGGTGCGGGCTGACGCGCAGGTATCAGCAGTGATTTACAGCTTATACGCTGCTCTAACGGCCGGAACAGCGATCGCGCTGTTCCTGCCCGTTTAACTAGTTAAAGGTGTTTTCCCACGAGGGACATTTATTACACATCCACAGGATATGTCATAAATGTCAGATAGATGCGGGTCCCACCTCTGGGATCCGCACATATCTCTAGAATGGGGCCCCCTAAACCCCGTTCTAGCTTTTTGTGCTCACGCTGCCTCCCGGCCACTTACCGATACATGATTGGGAGTTACGGAAACAGGACACAGATACAATTGAATACTACTATGGCAGAGCAGGAAACTGTCCGCTTCCTGCTCTGCCATTCACTCATCCTGGAGCGCCGGAATCCTCGGCCAAAGCGTTGCCGATGCCCTGGCTGGGGATTCTGCTCATAGATGGAGCCCCTGATTTCACTGTCCATATAAGAGCAGTGACTTCAGGGCAGGGCACCTCCTGCAGCGGAATCCCCGGCCAAAGCATTGCCAATGCTCTGGTCTCGGATTCCGCTCATAGACGGAGCCCCTGACTTCACTGTCCATATAAGGGCAGTGACGACAGGGGCTTCTCCAGAGAAGGAGTCCCAGAGCAAAGACTATACTAGATCTCTGCTCCGAGCCTCCTGCTCTGGGGAAGCCCTTTACATCACTGTTCATATATGGGCAGCGATGTCAGGAATAGAGCAGGAGTCCCAGGCAGAGTGCTAGAAACAGATCTGCTCCACGACTCCTGTTGGGAGACCCCTGACATCACTGTCCATATATGGACAGTGATGTCAGGAGCAAAGTTGGAGTCCCAGGCACAGTGCTAGTAGCGCTTTGACCGGGACTCCTGCTCTGGGGTTGCCCCTGACATCACATTCCGGTCCCGGGGGATACCCTGACGTCACTGTCTATGGACAGTGACGTCAGGGGCTCCTCCACCCGAGGAATCCCCGGCCAAAGTGTGGCATCTACAGTGGGCTGTGTGGCATCATCTATGGGTGTGCTGTGTGGCATCTTCTACAGGGGGGTTGTGTGGCATCAAGTATAGGGGGGCTGTGTGGCATCAAGTACAGGGCTATGTGTCTCTATTTACAGGGGGGCTATGTGGCTCTATTTACAGGGGGCTGTGTGGCACTATCTACAGTGGGCTGTGTGACTCTATCTAAAGGGGACTATGTGGCTCTATCTACAGGGGGCTGTGTGGCTCTATCTACAGGGGTCTGTGTAACTATCTACAGGGGGCTGTGTGGCTCTATCTACAGGGGGATGTGCGTGGCACTATCTACAGGGGGATGTGCGTGGCACTATCTACAGGGGGATGTGCGTGGCACTATCTACAGGGGGCTGTGTGGCACTATCTACAAGGGGGCTGTGTGGCACTATCTACAAGGGGGCTGTGTGGCACTATCTACAAGGGGGCTGTGTGGCACTATCTACAAGGGGGCTGTGTGGCACTACCTACAGGGGGCTGTGTGGCTCTATCTACAGGGGGCTGTGTGGCTCTATCTATAGGGGGCTGTGTGGCTCTATCTACAGGGGGCTGTGTGACACTCTCTACAGGGAGCAGTGTGTGGCACTATCTACTGGGGGCAGTGTGGAGCACCATCTACAAGGGGTAATGAGTATGGCACTATCTACGCTGGTTTTTACACTACCAGTAGTAGTCAGCACATATTGCCTAGCCCTAGTGATAAAGTGAGACATCACCTGCTTGTATACAATCGGAAAACCAGAGAGAGATACTGAGTACTAAAATAGTTGTCAGCCAAAATAGTGCAGACATTTTTGTTTGTTTATTTGTATGCAGAAATTCTGTAAAGCCACGCCCCATCAGATAAGCCATGCCCTCATAAGGCACACCCACCAAAGAAGCCACATGCTAAGTGTCCCTGTAAAAAAAAATTCAATTGTTGCCAACTATGATAGTGAATGGCAGTTACGGAAGCAGCGTAGCATGCGAGCTACGCTGTTTCCGTAATGCAATCGGGGGGTGCCGATAGTTGTCATGGCAGCCCGGAGTGCTAATGAAGGCCCCCAGGTCTGCCTTCTGTCTGCCTCTGATAAGCCATGCCTCCGGCAGGGCTTAGCAGAAGCCTGTAAAATTGACAATATACTGCAATACATTTGCACTGTATTGTACCAGCGATCTAATGATCGCTGGTTCAAGTCCCCTAGGGGGACTAATGAAATGTGTCCAAAAAAAAAGTTAGATCAATTTTCAGGAGTGTAAAAAAATATTAAAAGTAACCCATCAATTCCATTAGAATTACTATTGATTTCAATGATAATACCTCCGTTGCTAATGGTCTCTGTTCAGTAAGGTTTACACTTGTTTTGGTGGAAACAATAATGTAGTTGACTGAGCTATTGATTCCGTCAAAAAAACGGAAACCCTACGGAACGGAGACAAACAGAAACCATTAGCAACGGAGGTATTACCATTGAAATCAATAGTAATTCTAATGGAAAGCTATGGTTTCCGTTTGCCTTTCCGTTTATGGGTTACTCCGATGAAAAGGTCTGACGGAACCCATTAACGGAAAACTAACGCTGATGTGAACACCCCCTAAAGGTAAGTTCACACGTAGCGTAAATACTGCGGATTTTCTGCAACTGAAAATCCGCAGCATAATGCAGTTGCAGCAAAGTGGATGGGATTTGAACAAATGTCATCCACACGCTGCGCAAATGAGAAGCGGAAAAAACGCTCAGAAATTGATCTACGGTGCGTTTTTAATCTGCAACATGTCAATTGTACTTGCGTAATCACTGCTTTTTTGTTGCAGGTTTTCCCATTGAATTCAATAGAGGTAAAACACGCAGCAAAACGCTGCGATTTCGCTGCAAAAAACGCTACTCAGAAAATAAAAAAAGTGCTTCTTTATCCAGGCTGGCCTCCTGGGATGATTTTTCATCCCATGTGACCACTGCAGCCAATCACAGGCTGCAGTGGTCACATGGAATGATACGTCTTCCCAGGAGTCCAGTCTGCAGGACGTCAGAAGGTAAGGCCTCATGCACATGACCGTAGCCATGTGCACGGCCGTGATTTTCGGGTCGGCCGGCCGCGGAGTATCACCCACGAGCCGCCCGCAAATCGCGGGCCGTGCACATGGCCACGTCCATTATTGTCTATGAGCCTGGACCGCTGAGACGGCCGTAATAAGACAGTCGTGTGCATGGATCCATAGAAATGAATGGGGCCACAATTCTCCCGTGGATTTTCGGGGGAATTGCGGCCGCAAAAGCAGTTTCGTATGCATGGGGCCTAAGTATGTGTTGCTTTTATTTCTACATACAGTTTTCTGCAGCGAACATTTCGGCCGAAAAACTGTACCACAATTTGGTGCGGTTTTTCAGCCGGAATTCCCTGCGGCGCCCAGGCCGGATACACGGTGTGATTTTACACAGCGTATCTGCCCTGTGTGAACGTAGCCTAAGAGTAGCTTTAGTGAATGTGGCAGAACTCTGACCCTTCCATCTCTCGATTGTGCTATACTGCCGTTGATTTCACTCTAAGACATTCGGAATGATGCAAAGCTCTTTGCAGCACTTTGGGTGTCCATAAAAAGCCCCTTGTGGGTCCATGAGGTGAGACCAACACCCACTGATATTATACCCATCAGTAATAAAAAGGGTATGTTCACACACAGTGTTTTCAGGTGTATTTCGGGGCTTAAACGCCTCGAAATACGCCTTGAAAAATGCTAGTGAAACGCTAACGAACAGCTTCCCATTGAAATCAATGGGAAAACCAGCATTTAGTTCAGACGGGGCTTTTTTTATGCTGCTTTTTTTTTTTAAACGGAGCGTAAAAAGACGCCGCATAAAAAGAAGGAGCATGTAATTTCTTGAGCCATTTTTGGAGCTGTTTTTCATAAAACGTCTCCTAAAACGGCTTAAAAAAAGCCTCAAAATGCGTTTTCTACTTCAAAGACGGCTTAAAAACAGAGGCTGTTTTCCCTTGAAAACAGCGCCGTAATTTTCAGCCGTTTTTAATTGTGCGTGTAAACATATCCAAAGGGTAATTCCCCTTCATACTACTTGGGAATTCTGAGTTAATAGAGGGGGTCCTCTGTTCAGGATCTTCAGCTATTGACCAGTGTGGAGAGCGGCTACAAAGAGCGTCTCTCACTTTGGAGGACCTGTCCTGTCCTGCATTACAGACAACCCATTAATGTGAATAGACACTGTGTAATGCTTAGTTTCACCTGTGGTGGCGCTGCAGAGAAATTTAACACTTAGGGTATTTTCACACGGCTTATTTTCGTACGATTTTTGGCCTGTAAACAGCCGAAATTCGGAAACAACGCCCCAAACATCTGCCCATTGATTTCAATGGGAAAAATGGCGTTCTGTTCCGACTGGACGTTTTTTTTAAAAACCGCTGTGTAAAAAAACGCAGGTGAAAAAGAAGTGCATGTCACTTCTTGAGCCGTTTTTGGAGCCGTTTTTCATTGACTCTATAGAAAAACAGCTCCAAAAACGACAGTAAAAAACGCAGCCGGGAAACCCTGTCATGTGAATAGGGCCTAAGATTTAAATAAAAAAATAAGGGTCTTCTTTTTTTTTTTATAGAAACTGTACAACTTATGTTAATGGAATGTGTCGGGTATTGCAGTTCAGGCGCATTCAAGTGAATTGGTGCTGAGTTGTAATATCAGACACTGCCATGGACTGGAGTGGCGCTGTTTCTGAAAAACATATTCTTTTTCTAATCTTAGACAACCCCTTCATGTGTTTAACATACTTCCTTTATCCCATAAGCACCACGCAGTCATTGTATACAGTCCATATGTGGCCGCCTGTTTTTTCCATGTTGTCAGTCACATATCAGATGTACACATAAGGAAAGAAAATAGGTAGAGCCGTGATTATCCAGCATGGTGCCAGCTGATCATGAGCTCCAACCCCTGCATTCCTTCCTATAATAGCCTGCCAATGTAAACATGTGCGGCAGGGGGGTTATATTCCCATGGGTGGGGTATACTTGTGCCAACCTCTGCCCTTCACTCAAGGCCAAATATTGCCGCTCCTGTTCTGTCATTCTGTATTCTTCTAGATGAAAACACACAATACTGCTACATTAGACAATGCAGTGAGATATAGCTTTTTTGTGGTTTAAGGACAATAAGGAAAAGGTATGCAACTTTCTAATACATGTGTTTCTATTCACCATTTTCAAGATCTCCGCTTGCTGTTAGTGAATGGAAAGATTCTAGTTTACATCCAGAGGCTGAAAACCTTTACAGATTAAGGCTCTTTTCACACTGGCTTCATGGCTCTCATTTATAACGGAAGCCATGACAATGCATTGGATGGAAACGGTGACCGACAAAAAAAATTCAGTTGAGGTTTTCATTATATTGACAGCAAGAGTAGCACTGCATGATAAATTATTCTTGCTGTCAAAAGTGACAGAGCCTCCAGTTCTTCTCTCAAAGGCAAAGTGAATACTTTGCATAGCTGAGGATTTGCTACAATTGTATCCAATCTGTACAATGCTCTATGAACTAAACATCCTGGACTCCAGGCTGATACATTGTAGCAAACTATCAGGAGGGAGATTTGTGGTGTGATATATTCAGCTTACAGAGGATTGTGTAAACTGGATACAATTGTAACAAACTTTTGGCTATAAGTCTTCGTTCACATCTGCGTCGGGGGAACCCACGAACGGAAACCAGTTAAATCAATGGTAATGCAAACGGAAAGCTATGGTTTCTGTTTGGATTACGTTCATGGGTTTCCCTGACGGAAAGGTCTATAACTGAGCCCGCGAATCGGACCCCGATGCAGATGTGAACGAAGCCTAAGAAGTATTTGGTCTGTACTGGCTTTAAGCCTTTGTACATAAACAAGAATAATTCCTTTCACTCACAGCAAGCAGAGATCTTAAAAATGTTGAGGAATTGAAACACAAAGTATATTAGAAATTTGCAGAACTTTGTATTATACAACTGGTATGATTTATTGATATAAAACTGGAAAATCTCTTAATAGGGAAAGTTAAGGTCCTGCTGCCAGGAAAAGAAAGATGGCGTATAGGTCCCAACTGTAAATCCTGTATTCGTGAATATTTGCTTTGCCATTTATTTATTTTTATAAATTGTACAAATGTGGGGGTGGCAGGGGGAGTTTTCTTCACCTAAGGCCTAATTCACACAAGCGTGTTAAACGTCCGTGAGACGGCCGTTGAAACAGCCTATGTTATTGAATCTAGCCGTTCACACAGCCGTTGTTTCAACGGACCGTGTGAAGGGTCTGTGGGAAAATAGGACATGTCCTATCTTTTCACGCATCACACATCCCTCCATAGACTCTCATCTATGGGGGATGCGAGACATCGCGTCCCACGGCGCTGAGCACGGATGCACCTCGGACGTGAAAATCTGCAGTTTTTCACGTCAGATATGCGCCACGCTCATGTGAATTAGGCCTAACTAGCAAACTTTTTCAAACTTCAAGGAATATGGGGAAAATGTCAAGAACATTTTTCTCTTGAATCATAGACCCCCCCCCCCCAGAGCATGTACTCCGTTCAGCGTAAATATTAAAACCACCTGCCCTAATATTGTGTGGTTCCCCCTCGTACCACCATTACAGCTCTGACCCGCTGAGACATGGACTACACAAGAAGGTTCCTGTGGTATCTGGCACCAAGACGTTAGTAGTAGATCCATTATTTCCTGTAAGTTGTGCGGTGCGGCCTACATGGATCAGACTTGTTTTTCCAACACATCCCCATCGATCGTATTGAGATCTGGGGAATTTGGAGACCAAGTCAACCCCTTGAACTCTGCATCGTTCCTCAAACCATTCCTGAACAATTGTTGCAGTATGGCAGAGCACATTATCCTGGTAAAAGAGGGCACTGCCATTAGGAAATACCGCTGACATGAAGGGATGTACTTGGTATGTTTAGGGTATAATAGGGTATATAAAACTGGGTTTTCTAAACGTTCTCTTATGACAAGTTCTTAAAAATTCTATTCTGCTGTTTCGAAGTTCTTCCTTTTTCCTGAAATTCAGAGTGGCAACTAATGGTCAACACTACAGCTCCCATAGGGGTCCCCCAACTTTGACTTGTTTTTAGATGTTTTTTGTAACATTTTGCTTTATTGATTTATTATATGTGTCTATTATGGTAGGAGAGTTGATTATTACAATTTTCTGCCATTGTTTAGCTTTAACTTGGAAAAACAGGAGGTTCCTGAAAACTTTGTAGGTGTTTGTACAGATATCCTCAGATGACTATGCATTTATGTAGATTAACATAGTTTATGGAATATATATAGCAAAGAAATATTTTTGAAAATAAAATTTCAATCAGAGAGGTTTTCCCAATGGGTAACCCCTTTCTCAACGATAATTTGATATTAACCTCCTTTTGGCAAACGTGTTATTACTCAATACCCAAATGAGTGGGTGACCATCTAATACATGGTTCCGTCCAGTTCTCTATAGCAGGAGCCACTATTTTCAGCAGCTCTTTAATGGATGATCGTTGTAGCAAGAATTTGCAGGCAGGTCAAAATCTGCCTCAAAATTCCTGAAGGAATTTTGAGGCAGATTTTTCTGCCTGCAAAAAAACTCAGTGTTAACAGGGCTTAGAACTCTGCTTTGTGCAATTCCTCTGTTATTCCTCCTAGAAATGTATGATTAAATTGACAACTGGGTGTTACAATTCCCTTTGTCAGAGGGGCTTGTCCCTACACAGTCTCACTCTGTCAGTACTGATTGGATATTGTCAGTCTGTGTAGGGACACGCCCCCAACTGATAACACCCAGTTGTCAGCTTGCTCATACAGTTCTAGGAGGTATAACAGAGGAATGGCACAACGTAGCGTTCTGGGAAAAGATACTGAAAAATTGTTATTTCATGGGAAATACAAATATTTTCTAAATCAGATACGTGAGGAGAGGTGACAGGTCCTGTTTAATTGCTGCTTTATGTTTCTCTGAATGACCTCTAGAAGTAAAAATAGGCAGTGACTGATGGGATATTATGGATGCCAGGGTTAGCTGCGATTACTAGTCATACATACTTCGTTGGACTCACATACCAGGCAGTAGAAAGTAACAGCCTTGACTGTAAGTGGCAGGAGTGACTGTCGGTGACCACGTCATATCACGTTAAAAAAGCGGGCACATGCGTTTCATCATTTGTGAGCAGCGCTGCAATGGGAGTGGCTTATTGGATCTAATTGAATGACAGGTGATTGGCAGATAAGCCGGATGCTAATGAAACCCAGTAGTCAAGGTTGAAGATGGGTTAACCATCTGCTGGAAGGGTTCTCAAGATGCACTTAGTACTCCATCTCCTCAGATCATCCCATGTGTTTTATGTGCTGCAAGAAGTCACTCAAGTGTTATGAATTATCATAAGCCATGTAATATAGCTGTCCTGACAGCCTGAATGTCACCTATAAAACCATATAACCAAAAAAGTTCTCCATGGATGCAAGAACAGAATGGTTCATGAATAGAATGACAGAGATACGGTGAAGACTGACACAGGCAGTGCTATATCAGTGAAGGAGTGGAAGGAAGTAATGCTTGCATAATCTGCAGGCCTTTACACTATTCGGGATCTGTAGAAAGATAGGTGACCATCATTGGTTAAAGTTGCATTATTTGAGCACTGTTATTTTGGAATTGTATGGCATTGTTATGCGTTCTCTTTTATGTGGACACCATATGGCAGTATTATCATTGTTTTATTTGAGCATTGTTTGGCACTATTATGTAGGTACAATATGGCACTGTTATGTAGGTACCATATGGCAGTATTATGGTGGTATTATTTGTGCATTGTAAAGCACTGTTATATGTTCATTGTATGGCACTTTTATGTAGACATCATATGACAGTACTATCATTGTTTCATTTAAGCATTGTATGGCACTATTATGTAGGTAGGATATGGCAGTATTATGGTGGTATTATTTGTGCATTGTAAGACATGGTTATGTTCACTGTATGGCATTATTAGGTAGGTGCTATATGGCAGCATAATGGTGGAAATATTTAGGCACAACTTGGCACTTGATTTTGTACTTTGTAATTTTACTTACTTTTTACTTCTAGGCTGCCATATATCAAGTACAATAAAGCCGCAGAAAGAGAAAAAGTGAGGGAAAGGGGAGAGCAGGAGTTATGTTTTTCTATGCAGCCTGGGTGACTCTGTGACAGTCGTTAAAATGGCCGCTGTAAGTTAGCTTCTTCCTAGACTCAGCTAGTAGAAGAGGGTCAAGAGAATGAATGGCTGACATTGGAAAAAACAGCACACAGTGATAGGAAATAATAGAAGGGGTTTCATGATTGCCAAGTATGTCTATCTATCTTTATCTGTATATACTGCAGATACAATAAATCTACTAGAATATGTGAAGCAACCTCAAAGAGTTGTTTGACGTAATCATCTCTGCTACATCTGAGGCTTCTGGCCTTCACATAGAAATAAGTCAATGGTTCATGAATTATAGTTATAAATGGGTGTTCTCCGTAAGAAGTGTTTAGGGCATTACAGAATATTCTTTCTCATTCCAGTTCTAAAGATGATACTCCTGTATCTCTCGCTATAGTGCAGACCAGTAAGAAAGACCAGGGATTATATCACTGCACCCTGAAGAACATCCACGGAAAAGTGGCCACAGAATTCCAATTGACAGCAGAAGGTAATTGTTCATTTTCATACACTGAAATACATACATTAATACAAAAAGAGACGGCATTCAGATCGCAGTAATATTGGGTTTTTACAGCATCTTGCAGACGACCATATGTCGCTGTGTAGCCATAAGCATGAGATTGGTACATAAAGAACTGCTCTGCAACCTGAGGCCTTCTGGCTGTTGTGAAACTACAACTCCCATCAAATAGATCACAATTAACAACAGATGGAATGCTACAGATTGCTGACTACTGTGTAATGTACAGTATATACCGTCTAGACTAATACACTCCATAGACAAGCTCGTATCAATGACAAATACTTTTTTTTTTTTTTTTGTAGTATTGGATCAGCTGACACACAATCAAGATGTAGAAGGTAAAAACTAACTTATGTGCTTAGTCAATTACTATGTGTGTGGATATACTGTATTTATAGACCCGTTTATTTGGTGACCCATACCCTTCCCCTCACTGGTGGAAGCTATATCTAACCTCCCAAGTGATTCTTGAGCTAATCTAATAGAAGGAGCAACAGAGAGAGAAAATAAGGCAAGTACAATGGATTTCTATGGAGCCTGGGTGACTGTGTGACTAAATGATAGCTCCATGGTTGCTAAAAATGGCTACTGTAACTGTAAGAGAGAAAACATAGGACATAGGAAAAAATGACAGACATAGGAAGGAAATTCAACACTAATAGCAAAAGTACATAGCGTAGCCCTGTGCATGGTGGCCCAATGACATATTAGCCTGACATCTGTGACCCAATGGTTTATTATGGGCCTTTGTCTCTTGACCACATACTCTTTACTTAGGGTCTAAATGCACAGCAGGTGACCCTTGTCTCATCGCTGCTGATTTGTCTTATAGGAAGCCTCTTTTACTTGAAACGAAATATATCCATTATTTCTAAGAAGAGACACAGAAGCTGCTTTCAAATGAGGACAGTTCTGATCTCTTCTATTGACCGGGCTTTTCAGGATGAGGACCCTCCCCTGTTTACAGAATCACTAACAATGAGTAGGCCTACAGTATTACATGGTCACTCATTAATATGAATGGCCGGCATGTAATACTACATTTCTCCTGCAGTGGCCGCTGCAAGGGAAATGTACGACCAGCCTCAGGTTCCTGGTTGATCACAGGGGCTTTCTTAAGCTGGACCCACAGCGATGAGTTATTGGCTGGGCCAGCTTTAATTTAAAATAGGGTTCTCGTGATGGGACAACTCCTTTATAGTAGAAGGTTAAACCCTTGATGGATACTTCAGACTTTAAATCCACAACCGTCTGAGCGGTAAAAAACGATCAATTTGTCTCTGTTTTTTGTGGTGTTGAGGATTTCACCTCTTTTTTACCTGCTCCGGTTGTTCATCTCCTTGTTGAGATATTTCAGTGAGTAGAACGCTGAGTTGTAGATTTGGTCCTTTATAGTATACTAATGTTTGCTATTTTAGGGGGATATGTGCTTTAACTGTGATATAGATCCAGCAATCTGTGGAAAAATATTGAAAATATAGAACAATAAAATAGATTTATAACTACATAAGTTATGAAATATAGAATAGGTCCAAATACAATTTAAGAGTATATATAGCATATTACCAAAAACACAAATGTTGGGGCAATAACTGCGTACACATACTGTAATATAATAATCTTGTCATAACTATACTAAATATATGTTTATTTCTCATTGTATGGACTTCCTTTAGTGTATTTCACTAAATGTTTTAGTACATGTTGCCTAGCAACAACTTGTCTTCTTACCTGGGTGACCACCATTTGCATACATGTAGCTACATGTAAACAATTCTCACAGGAAATTGCAAGTCTATACAATAGACTGTCGTCTGTCCGATAATAGATTTATTTTAGGGTCCTCCACATTAAGACTACACAAGAATTAATTTAATATAGGGTCAAAATAATCAAGACATAGTTATGTGCTATCTATGGCACTGAGCAGTAAGTTTGGGGGAGATGTGTTTGAAGCGAAGATGAGGTTTTATATGCTGTGTGAAATTCAATTAAGATTTCAATTGATTTCCATAATTTCCAATGTCAGTGTCTAAATGAAATGAGGTTAAAGAATGTTCTGCTCAAGATTTTCAGTAGCTACTTATAGAAATGTAAATTAAAAATGATTTCTGCTTATTTAGTACTGTATGTTCCTGTAATGACCCTTAGGTGACTTAATATCAGTTGCTCTTTATTGATAGATTCTAGAAGCCCAGAATTAAATCCATGAGGGTCATTAACCCCTTAGTGACCACCAATACGCCTTTTTACGTGATTCACTAATGGGCTTTAGGCTAGGCTGACGCCTTTTCACGTCAGCCTAGTCTAAGTCCTGCACGGGTCTCCCGTGCAGGCAGGAGCCGGGGCTCTGCTGTCTGATGACAGCTGAGCTCCTGCTCCAACGCCCGCGATCGAAGTTTACTTCGATCGCGGCCGTTTAACCCGTTAAATGCCGCCGTCAATAGCGACCGCGGCATTTAACTTTGTTTACAAAGGGAGTGCGCTCCCTCTGTCACCCATCGGCGGCCCGCGAATGCAATCGCGGGTCTCCGATGGGGTGTCATGGCAGCCGGGGGCTTGATAAAAGCCCCCAGGTCTGCCCTGGACATATTCCTGTTAGGACGCGCCGGAGGCACGTCCTAACAGATTGCCTGTCAGATTTACACTGACAGGCAATAATGCTCTGGTATACGAAGTATACCAGAGCATTATAGCAGCGATCGGAATATCGCACAGTAAAGTCCCCTAGTGGGACTAATAAAATAAGTCATCAAAGTGAAATAAATATTATTAATAAAAAGTACAGTAAAAAATAAATAAAACCATTTTTTTCCATAAAAAGTGGTTTTATTTAGTAAAAGTGTAAAAAAAAAAAAAAAGTACACATATGTGGTATCGCCGCGACCGTAATGACTCCATTAATAAAGTTAATAGGTAATTTAAACCGCAAAGTGAACACCGTAAAAAAAAAACGCAAAAAACCATGGTGAAATTGCAATTTTTTTCCATTGCCCCCCAAAAAAGTCATAATAAAAATGAATCAATAAGTCCCATGCACCCCAAAACAGTACCATTCAAAACTACGTCTTGTCCCGCAGAAAACAAGCCCAAAAAATCACTACATTGATGGAAAAATAAAAAAATTACGGCTCTTGGAAAGCGACGATGCAAAAACAAATAATTTTAGTTCAAAAGTGTTTTTATTGTGCAAAAGTCGTAAAACATAAAAAAAACCTCTACATATGTGGTATCACCGTAATCGTACCGACCCATAGAATAAAGGTAACATGTTATTTACGTCGCATAGTGAACGGCGTCAATTTAAAAACGCATAGAACAATGGCGGAATTTCAGTTTTTTTTTATAATCCCCCCCAAAAAGGTTAATAAAAGTTAATATAAATATTATATGTACCCAAAAATGGTGCCATTAAAAAGCACAACTAATCCCGCAAAAAACAAGTCCTCATACAGCTATGTAGACGAAAAAATAAAAAAGCTATAGCTCTTTGAATGCGACTATAGAAAAACGAATAAAATAGCTTGGTTATTAGGGCCTAAAATGGGCTGGTCACTAAGGGGTTAAACATCAGATCATTGCTGCCACAAAGCAAATAAAACTCTACTTACAAGCATAAGAACCTATCCACAGGGTATATACATACATAATTTTACATAGTCATTTCCCCATATAACACAACTGTGCTCCTTATATATATTGCACCAAAAAAGAGAGAACATGGAGTCTATAAGTCAAGAAATAAAGTAAAACGTAAGCTTTATTTTACAAAATCTAAAAAGTCAATACATAAGTTATTTAAAAATGAATCACCACAGATGACAAAAACAGGACCACCAAAAGATGAGACAATTGTCTTGGGAGTTCACATAACAATCATATATCCACATTTTACATTTGTATACAATATAATGAGAAAGTGCACAGTGCAAGGTAAGTATTTAACCATTTGTATGTCTAGTTATTAAGATATGAAAACTACACTATTACCAGCCTCAACAGGAAAGTCAATAGAAACCCCCCTACCACTATTCCATTGTACTCCATTTAATAAAGTGCTAAGTGCAAACAATGAACAACCTAGAATAAATGGTGGACTACTGACCCATGTTGCTGTGTCTCAGAGATGGCGACCTGCCCCGAGGCGCGTTTCGGCTTCCGCCTTCGTCTGGGGGTGGCACTCACTCACAATCGCGGTCATGACGCCGAGTAATGACAGAGACATCTTAGGTAACAATATTCTGCAGATGAGCTTAACATCTTATAATAGGTTAGCCTATGGGATCAATAGGAAGTAGAAACTAGTGAGTGCCACCGCCAGACGAAGGCGGAAGCCGAAACGCGCGTCGGGGCAGGTCGCCATCTCTGAGACACAGCAACATGGGTCAGTAGTCCACCATTTATTCCAGGTTGTTCATTGTTTGCACTTAGCACTTTATTAAATGGAGTACAATGGAATAGTGGTAAGGGGGTTTCTATTGACTTTCCTGTTGAGGCTGGTAATAGTGTAGTTTTCATATCTTAATAACTAGACATACAAATGGTTAAATACTTACCTTGCACTATGCACTTTCTCATTATATTGTATACCAATGTAAAATGTGGATATATGATTGTTATGTGAACTCCCACTGACAATTGTCTCATCTTTTGGCGGTCCTCTTTTTGACATCTGTGGTGATTCATTTTTAAATAGCTTATGTATTGACTTTTTAGATTTTGTAAAATAAAGCTTCCGTTTTACTTTATTTCTTGACTTATAGACTCCATGTTCTCTCTTTTTTGGTGCAATAAGATTAAATCCCATTTTTAAATATCATATTCTTTGTATAGATCATTAAAAAATGAACAATGTTTTCTATTTACATGCTGCTAAAAAACGATTCAGTAAAGAGTTATGACCTTTACTTACATAGTAAGGCGCCACCCGGTTTTGAATGTGTATAGAAATGTTCACATCCACCTACTGAGCCGAATGCTGGAAGACAAGCATGCTCAGTCACTCTTCCCACATCCAGGTCTCTGCATAGTGATCCTCTATTCACTGCAGAGAGGACAATAAAAATAGTTTTCTGACTTGCTTGTCAGGGAAGGAGCAGAGCCTCTGCAGTAGAATAGCAGTATACCTCAGGAGATTCCTTCTTCTCTGCTTGTTAGGAATGTAAAGCTTTGCATCCTGAAAGCAGATATGAACACTGCACATGCTAACTTGGCCATTATTTATTTATGTCATTATATTTTCATTAGTTTCTAATAGAGTGCATACTGTGGATGTCACACAGTATATATCTTCACTACTCTAGATCCCATGCTACCTATCTGCACCAAGTAATAAGGTACTATATTTAATCAGCTGTCAGAGGGTGGAGGAAACTGATTCTGATCAGAGCCCTTCCCCCCTGCAACACAGATTATCAGCAGCAGCAAGGGGGACACAGGGAAGCAAAAAAAAAAAAAATATATATATATATATGTTAGCTATTTTTTACACTAAAAACACTGCAAATTAACAGCTATTATCAGCATTTCTGGACTTTTAGTATGAAAATTATTAATTTGATAACCCCAGAGGCCCATGGGCAAAAACATTGGTGGGAACCCCAATGCCACCTCTAGGACTCAGACTCTATCTGACTCCCTACCACAGTCACACATACAGTAGGATAGGTGGCCACCCGTATATGTGGCCCTCTCCACATGAGTTATGAACCCCCAGGGGCCCCCCCTCATTTAATTGTTCCATTGTGCTGTTAAGAAAGTATTCAGAGCAACATTTTGGATCTATAAACAACATGATGATAAAAGCAATTCACTTTAAGGATAGTTTGCAGTGGACCTGTCAGCTCTCCTGACATGTCTGTTTTAGTACATTTTTGCATTTCCCATGAAGTAACAGTTGACGCATCTTTTTGTAGAACTCTGCATTGGTCCAATTCTCTGTTATTCTCCCTGGAAATACATGAATAAATTAACAACTGGGCTTTACTGTTACCCTTTTCAAAAACACATGGTCAGCACTGATTGGATGCTGTCAGACTGTGTAAGGCCTCATGCCCACTTCCGTTTTTTCCTTCAGGGTGCTAGCCGTTTTTTTGACGGCTAGCACCCTGACCCATTCATTTCAATGGGGCCATGCACACTTCAGTTTGTATGTCCTACTTTGGTCCGAGATTCAGTGACCGTGGGGCCCATACAAGTCAATGGGTCCGTCAAAAAAACTGAAAGCACACGGAAGGCATCCGTGTGCCGTCCGTGTGTGATGGAGCCGTTGCCTAGAAATGGCCGGGTGGGCAGAAGTACACATAGAGAGATATATTGCACTGCACTAATCGGCAGCCCCTTCTCTCTATCCAGCACTGATAGAGAGAAGAGGCTTCTGATCAGTGCTGGATAGAGAGAAGGGGCAGCCCCTTCTCTCTATCGAGCACTGATCGCCAGCCTCTTCTCTCTATCCAGCTCTGATTGGCAGCCTCTTCTCTCCATCAGTGCTGGATAGAGAGAAGAGACTGGCGATCAGTGCCGGATAGGGGGAAGGGGCAGCCCTTTTGGGCAGAGTTTTCGCAGCAGAACACAGCGATAGAAGGAAAAAGAAGTTCATATGTACCCCGGCCGTTGTCTTGGTGACGCGTCCCTCTTTTGACATCCCGTCCGACCTCCGTGTATGACGTGGCAGTCCATGTGACCGCTGCAGCCTGTAATTAGTTGCAGCGGTCACATGATATGAAACGTTATCGCAGGAGGCCGGACTGGAGGAAGAAGCAGGGAGTTCTCGGTAAGTATAAACTTTTTTTTGTTGCAGGTTTTTGAAGGAAACCTTAGAAATATTGTGAGCGCCGCACATGGTACTCACTGTCCAGCGGTAGTCACTGTCCAGGGTGCTGAAAGAGTTACGATCAGTGCTGGATAGAGAGAAGGGGCTGCACTGATCGGCAGTAACTCTTTCAGCACCCTGGACAGTGACTACCGCTGGACAGTGAGTACCATGTGCGGCGCTCACAATATCGGGTGCATAGTGTGAATGGGAATTAGTTTCCTCTCGGAAACGAAAACACGGAAGTGTACACGGAGTACACACGGGAACCACACTGATACAATCACGGACACACGGATCCGTGAAAAACGGCCGTGAAAACGGTGATGGAAGTGTGCATGAGGCCTTAGGATAAGCCCCACTGACTAGAGGAATTGTAACAATACTAAATGAATTGATACGTTTACAGTAGGAACAACATGAGAGCTGAAGGTCCTCTTCAATGCTGTAAAACCCCAGGAAAAGATACAATTCTGAATTAGCAAAAAAATTACTCAATGTTCCTTCCAAACTATAAATCTCCAGGTATTTTGATCAGTGGTGGGAAATGTGAGATATGTGCTGGCACGGTACGCTGTGACTAAGGCCTCATTCACACGAGCGTATCCTATTCACGCGCTTGAAAAACATGCGTGAATCGGGTCCGTGTGTGTTGCGTTATGCATCACTGTGCTTTGCGAGGGGCATGCGTTATTCACGCACTCGCAAAGCACATCTTTTTTTTAATTATTATTTTCAGCTGAATTGATGCGCTAATCACACACCGCACACGCATGTGCATCCGTGTGCGGTGCGTGGTTTTCACGCACCCATTGACTTCAATGGGCGCGTAGGTGCGTGATAACGCACCAATATAGGACATGCAGTGAGTTTCATGCAGCGGACTCTTGCTGCGTGAATAATCACGCATGTGTGAACGGCCCCATTGAAATCAATGTGTCCGTGTGCTGTGCGTTGTTTCAACGCACAGCACACGGACGTGATTCACACTCGTGTGAATGGGGCTTTATGATTATGACTTGGGATAGTATTTTTGAATCATCCAAAAGCCAAACAAATCTCATTAAGGTCCCCTGCACACGGCTGTAGCCGTAATCATGGTCTGTGATTACGGGAACGGACGGCTGCAGACAGCCACCCGCATATTTGCAAGCTATGCTGCCATTATAAAGTATAGGAGCACGGTCCGTAAAATCATGTCCTATTTTTTGCGGATAATTTCTATGACCTGGACACCTTCCTGTAAATATATGGAAAGGTGTCTCCATAGAAATTAATGGATCAGTATTTTGATGGATCTGTAATTGCATGCACGATTTTCTGGAATATTACATGGAGTATTTGTCAGCCGCCGGAAAAGGCAAAGTCCTTTGATCATGACAGTAGATGTTTGGAGAGAAGTAGGAATGGACTAAAGTATATATAAAAAAAAAAAAAAAAAGGACATTTTACAAGGTGACAGATGACTATCTCTGCCAGATAAATCTGATAACCTATCCAAGAATATTATTTCTCCATAACACAAGTGAGTGATAGAGTCGTCCAGATACATTATTAGCTTTCATCTCCGCAGTACTAAATATAGACTACCCCCAGTACATGTCTTCAGTAGTGTACAGAATGTACTCTGTCCTGAGCCACCTCAAGTATCTGCTTCATTTCATTTTCCGAAAACTAGTAATTCACCATCAGTGCGTTTAATGGAATAGCTGGATCCAGCGGCGCTATCCATGCAATGGGCTGACCATTATAAATCATGGATGATGACAATCTTGTTCCGTTTAGTGACTTTTCCTCACATTCCATGATGACGTAAAAGGGGTTTTCCAGGATTAGAAAAAGGGGAGTGCTTTTTTTCTTCCAGAAACAGCGCCACATATCTAACATTCATAGTAAGTTGTACAGAATATACTATGCCATGTGCACCAGTTATATAAATGTGGAACAATTTGCACCATCTTTGCCAACTTGTTAATTCTGTGGGTACTGGGACAATGAAGAGTACATGTAGGGTACAGTTGTTGAGATCATTGGTATTGAACACAGATAAGACAGATTGGTTTGTAACTGTGCAAGGTATATATAGGACACAATTGTTTTGGGGGCCATGAATAGTACCTCCCCTTTCTTTTTGAACTCCTTCCCTCATTTCATCTGACATTCTCCAACTCTACAAACCTTCGAACGCAGATTGAAAAAGTACCTCTACCTACATGGATACAACCTTCCCTATACAGCCCCCCAAACAGTATTTCAACGCCACCTCCACCTGTCTAGTTCTACTATGTAAAGCGCAAGGGAAGTTCATGGTGCTATATTGTTGGGATATATAAATAAATAGTAATTATAGGAAACATGAGTTGCAGGGTTTATTTTGGGGACAATTGGTGTGACGAGTATAAATGAGACATAGTGGTTACTTTAAAGCGTACCTGACTTTTCAGAATAAGCTGTCATATGTGTGGACATGAGGAATAACACAATTTCTCTCCATTATATGACTTGTATTCTGCATTATTTAGCCCTCTGCAGGCTCTACCTCTAATTCTCAGTTGTGTCTGAGCTAGTAGGCGGAGCCTAACTACTAAAATGTCTTTTATACACTGCACACATAGAAGAGGAGAATTCTGCTATCCTATCTCTTTCTATCATTTATATAGAAGCTGCAGCAGCATGGAGCACATTATACAGCAGTAATGAGCAGTGTATCTGATAATCCAGCACTGGAGTGACATATTAATCTTTCCAGGAAGCTGCAGCACATCTGTGTATTTCTTTCTCACTATGCTCCTGCTCCCCCCACCCCTCTCCTTAGACTTCCATGGGCAGCGTGTCTATATCTCTTTCTGTTCTCCTACTCCCGCCTTCTGTTCCCTCCTCCTGCTCTCCCTCCCTTCTCCGTAGACTTCTATGGGCAACGTCTGTGTCTGTCTCCTCTCCTGCTTCCACCTCCAGCTCCCACCCCCTCTCCATAGATTTTATGGGCAGCGTTCGTGTCCTATGAAGAGTACCTATAGGACTTGAAGGCAAGTACAGGGGTGTAAGTATAAGGGGTGAAGCAGTTGCACACACACCTGGGCATTAGAGTCTGAAGGGGTCTAAAAGGTCCCTCTGTCCCAAAGGGTGAGACCAGAACTATAAATGATGAATGATAGTTGTGAGCCCTTTGAATAATTGTGCATTTGGGACCCTAGAGCTTCCAGTTACACCTTTGGGAGAGTACATACTATAGACAGTGCAAATTTTAAGTTGTGAACATGAAAAGTATTTATAAAGGATACAGTGTGGAACCATAAAGACTAAAGGAACCGAGAAAAATAAGCAGGAGATTCCATAGCATGAACATGAAAAAAAAAGTGATAATTCTCTATCTTTCTAGGTGGAGAAGAGATTGAGTTTAACCAGCTTTTCTTCAGGGAAGATTTCATCACGGACATGTACTTTGGTGGAAATGTTCATGGGCGTATCGCTACAGAAGACCTGCACTTTGGAGAAGGAATCCACCGAAAAGCTTTTCGGAGCAAAGTCATGTGTGGACTGTTCCCAGTCTTTAACCCGGGACACTTGTGTGTACTCAAAGTTCACAATGCCATAGCATACGGAACAAAAAACATTGATGAACTGGTGCAGAGGAACTACAAGCTGGCAGTGCAGGTTATTTCTATGTTTGTATTATGTATGTGTATGAATCAGTAGCATACTGGAGGAGATTTTCAAAGCTAAGTGCGGCAGAATTTTTTTTGCAAATTGCACCAAAAAATGGAGTACATAGCATGCACCAACTTTACTTTGTATTTAGGCACTATTATTGCCTACCTGCATGGTTTTGGAAAGAAAAAGGAATGTGGCTGAGAGGAGTCATGCATTAAATTTATTTTCACAATTTTTTGGCACAAAATATTTGTAAATGTGTGCCAGCCATGACGATAAGCTGATCACAGGGTGTTCTACTGCTGAAAACCCCAAGAATCAGCTGTAATCTGTAAGGGAACTCAACAGCAAGTGTTAAATTTCCCTGCAGCGCCACCACAGGGTAAAATAAGCATTACACATTGGCCATCAGGGAGCGGGCTGTGTATGTATATGTGTACCAGGTGCTTCAGAGCAAGTGATACTCTTCTTTGTAGCCACTCTCCATTCTGGCTAATAGATTAAAACTCTGAACTGAGACCCCTCTTTATTATCTCAGAATTTCACAGTAGTGTAATTGAAAATGGGTTTTCTAAACCAGACCAATACCTTTAACAAAGAACAATTAGGTATTTGAAGAGGTAGTACACAGGAAAATGGTGCACCAAAAAAATTAAAATAAAAAGACATTCTTATATAATGTTTTCAGCAAATACTTTATATGAGTCTAGACTGTGAATGAGGAAGCTCTATTTACCTCTCTCCCAGCAAGAAGTCCCAGAATAATACTTTAGTGTTTTAAGGAAAGCAGCAATCAACAACTAGTCTCTCTGTTTATCCGCAGTTGCTATTTTTTCAGCATGTTTATGGCAGTCAGCACCAACATTTACCAAGTGGAAAAACTCATTAAAGTTAATCATATAGGGAACTGAATATCAATGGGGAAAGACGTTCAGTTGCAAACGACCCTGAAAATGGCCAAAACCTATATTTCACATAGCGACCCTGATTTTTGTTAATAAATACATATATATATATATATATATATATATATATATATATATATATATATATATATATGTGTATATATATATATATATATATATATATATATATATGTGTGTGTGTGTATGTATATATATATATATATATATATATATATATATATATATATATAATGAACTTGCTATGGATTTGGTGCAGCGGGTTTCATTGAAAAAGCCCTATAGTGAATGATGGTCCAGTCTTTATTTGTTTGGAGGAGTGGCGTACCTAACACAGTGGCAGACTATGACAAAGCTATGCAGTCCTTGGTGTGAGAGCTATTCCCCCTGCCTCCCAGCATGATACAATTCTGTACATCTGCCCCTAGGGGGGGCACCCTGCATACAGATGTACAGTATCCAATGAGTTCAATGGGAGCTGCGTAAATCCATAAGCAGTGAGCTCCCCCTGGTGGTGGCTGCTAGCAGTCAGAATTGTATCATTTAACTCTATAATAGAGGAAAAGCAGGGAATTTGCTGTTGATTGCCATAAAAACAGAGCTCTAAGGATATATTATAATATTATTAGCACAATATTTTTTACTTTTTTTGATTGATTTTTCCCTATTCTGAGTTTTGCTATGGGGTCCTATGATTTCTGTGTTTGCCCCTGTGTATAATGTGGGTAGATAATCCTTCCCATCCGCGAATTGTAGATTATTGTATATGTATAATATTTCATTAAATACCATATGTTTCTTTGCTTTATAGGAATGTTATGTACAAAATACTGCTCGCGAATATGCCAAGATTTATGCAGCAGAAGCTGAACAGCTGAAAGAGTTTGGAAAAGTTCCAGAGTAAGTGATACCCATGTCTTAAATATAATGACCACGTACTTGTGTACAAACCAAGTATTCCTGAGTACTGCCCAGTACAAGAATTACAATAAGGCCTAGATAAAGAGACGATATGTGCAATTCTGCAAATATCTTCATGTTCCTGGTGATTGACATATGTCTTTTAAGGGCTTTTTTAGCTTAAAAAATGGGGTTCCCTCCAAATATCCGTCCGTGTTAGTGAAAACCAAGAACCCGTCCAACTTAACTCTTGGGAATAGAAGATACATGGTACTTACTGAAAATATTGGGCACAATGATCTGCCATCAATCTCAATGGGAGCTCTGTCCAGGCCGCCATAAAAAAAATTCTTATAAATGGTCAGGGAGCACTGTAATCCTTCGACTGCTGTCGTTCTTTTTCTTTTGTCCCGCCCCACAAAGATAGAAATAGTTGAGGGTGACATACAGCGCTTTCCTATGAAAGACGAAAAATGTCTTCAGTGATCGCTTCTGCTCGTTAAGTCTAGCAATCGCTCGGGGTCTCACTGCCTAGACCTCCACCAAATAAACGTATGACTTGTTCTATGACATATAACCCTTTCATAAAGAAGTAAAGGGGTTTTATATTTGATGTATGTGTATATGGCTGATGATGAGTTTTTCTGTATTGCGACATGTGACCACTAATGAGGTCCTGTTACAACCACAAAAACTGAAATCTCAGTGTTGCTTGCATCCATCTACAGTATATGAACTACTTATTCACCTTTAAAGTGTAGCTATTCACCTTTAAAGTGTAGCTAAACGTTTGACAAACTTCTGATATGTCATAGTGACATGTCAGAAGTTTGGATTGGTGGGGGTCCGAGCACTGAGACCCTCACCAATCTCTAGAACGAAGCAGCTGAAGTGCTCGTGTGAGCACTTAGCCGCTTCGTGTCTGTTCGGCTATTTCCGGAAATAAATGTAACTGTGTACGGACTCAATAGAAAGTCTGAGTCCGTACACAATACACCGGCTTTCCGGAAAAAGCCGAACAGACACAAAGCAGCTGAGCGCTCACACGAGCACTTCTGCCGCTTCGTTTGAGCGATCGGTGGGGGTCTCATTGCTCGGACCCCCACCAATCCAAACTTCTGACATGTCACTATGACATGTCAGAAGTTTGTCCAATGTTTAGCTGCACTTTAAATTGTAACTAAACTTTTAAAAAAACGTTTCACCTATCATAGTGTCACGAAGCGGGTAGTGGACCCACTAGGCCGTACCGCCGTAGCTGGGAGGCAGCTGGCCAAACAGGAAACCCCAGAAATACAATGTCCCGCACAAGGGTACCTGGATAGTCCAGACGGTGGCCGCAGCTCTGGCACAGATGGAGATGGATGTAGCAGACAGCGCCAAACGTGGCGGATGACACAGGAGCCACAAGTTGCACCAGACGTGGCGGATTCCTCCAGATGTGGCAGTTGACACAGAACGTGGCGGATTCCTCCGGACGTGGCAGATGACACAAGACGTGGCGGATTCCTCCGGATGTGGCAGATAACACAGGACGTGGCAGGACTTGATACTAAGGAACAGCACGGGAAACAGGAACGGGTAACAAGGCACGGGTCAGAGCAGGAACGGGAAACACTAAGGGACCATTTGCAAGACAGACTGGGAAAACTAACAACGCTCAGGCAAGGATTAGAAGGCCAGTGGCCTTCTTATAGACCATGAAATTGTGGCAGTTGATGATGATGACTTCCTCCTATTTGCGCACGCTGGCCCTTTAAGGCCGGGCACGAGCGTGCGCGCGCGCCCTACGGGACACAGCCGAACGGAGCGGAAGTGAGCGCTGGCGTCTTCTAGGAAGGAGAAGGGGACCAGTGCTCACAGATCCATGGCTGCGGCCGTCGGGAGGTGAGTAAACCTGACGGCCCGCGGCCATGGACGCTACAGTATCCCCACTCTTACGCCGCCTCTTCTTGGGGCCAGAGCGAGAGAGGAACTTTTTAATAAGAGCAGGAGCGCTGAGGTTCTCCTCTGGCTCCCAGGACCTCTCCTCAGGACCAAACCCTCTCCAGTCCACCAAATAGAAAGTCCTTCCTCCTACCCTTTTGCAGTCCAGGATCTCTCTTACCTCGAATACATCAGAAGGACCGCTGCGAGCAACTGTGGAACTAGAAGTCTTGCTGTAGCGGTTCAGGACCACTGGTTTCAGGAGGGACACATGGGAGGAGTTAGGGATTCTGAGGGTAGGAGGCAGCTGCAGCTTATAGGAGACAGGGCTGATTTGTTGCAGGATCTCGAAAGGGCCAAGGAACCAGGGAGCAAACTTGTATGAAGGCACCCTCAAGCGAATGTTCCGAGAGGACAGCCAGACTTTAGTCCCCGGAAGATACTGAGGCAGCTCTCTTCTCCTAGTATCTGCCTTTCACTTCATGAGATCTACCGCCAGCAAAATAGAGGATCGGGTCTGTTGCCAGATTTGCAGGAAGTCCCCATATGCAGAGTCAGCAGCGGGTACCTGAGATGAAGTCGACACAGGAAGAGGGACTCTGGGATGTTGACTGTACACGAGGTGGAAGTGGTGGACTCGCTTGTGTGGTTGTTGTATGAAAACTCGGCCCATGGAAGAAGCTGTACCCAGTTATCGTGCTGTGAAGAGATGAAGTGGCGGAGATAATTTTCCATGATCTGGTTGATCCTTTCAACTTGCCCATTGGACTGGGGGTGATACCCTGAGGAAAAGTCCAAACTCACATCCAGGAGTTTACAGAGGGCTCTCCAGAACTTAGAGGTAAACTGAACACCCCGATCTGACACGATGTGTAGAGGCAAGTCATGCAAGCGAAAGATGTGTATCATGAAGAGACTCGCCAGATGAGGAGAAGAAGGTAGGCCGGTCAGCGGGATAAAATGAGCCATCTTAGAGAACCGGTCCACCACCACCCAGACCGTGTTGCATCCTGCTGAGGGGGGAAGGTCAGTGACAAAGTCCATTGCAATGTGCTGCCAAGGTGCACTGGGTACAGGCAGAGGTTGAAGCAGGCCGGCAGGCTTGGAGTGAGTCACTTTGTTAGAGGCACACACCGTGCAAGAAGAGACAAAGTCCAGAACATCTTTAGGTAGCGTGGGCCACCAAAAGTGACGAGCAATCAGGTCTCGGGTTTTACGGATACCAGCGTGCCCAGCAAGTTTAGAACGGTGTCCCCAGCGGAGAATTCTTCTCCTGTCTACCAACCGAACAAAAGTCCTCCCAGGAGGGATGTCTCTAACCTGCAGAGGATTAGCAGTGACAATGCAGGGCGGGTCTATGATAGTCTGAAGGGACTCCACCGTGTCTTCCGTCTCAAATGATCTGGACAGGGCATCGGCCCTCACATTCTTGTCCGCGGGACGGTAGTGGAGCACAAACTGGAAACGGGTGAAGAACAGCGACCACCTGGCTTGACGAGGAATTCAGTCGTTGTGCAGACTGAAGGTAGGTAAGGTTCTTGTGGTCGGTGAAGATCAGGATGGGATGAGTAGCGCCCTCTAGAAGATCTCTACACTCCTCCAGGGCCAATTTGATGGCCAGTAGCTCCCGATCTCCAATGGAGTAATTGCGCTCAGCAGAAGAAAACAGTCTTGAGTAGTAGCCACATACTACTGCCTTTCCTTTGGAGCTCCTCTGGAACAGAAGTGCACCTGCACCGACAGAGGAAGCGTCCACTTCTAGAGAGAACTGCCGAGATACGTCAGGATGATGGAGGATCGAGGCTGAAGTGAAGGCTTTCTTGAGGCTAATAAATGCGGACTCTGCCTCTGGAGTCCACACTTTGGCGTTCACGCCCTTCTTGGTAAGGGTCGAGATGGGAGCCGTCAGAGAAGAGAAGTTGGGAATAAACTGTTGGTAGAAATTGGCGAATCCCAGGAACCGCTGTATGGCCCTTAAGCCTTGAGGATGTGGCCACTCCAGGACAGCTTTCTCTTTCTCAGGATCCATCTTGAGGCCTTGATCCGAGATGATGTAGCCCAGGAAGGGCAGAGAATTCCTCTCAAAGACGCACTTCTCCAGCTTGGCGTATAAATGATTCTCCCTCAATCGTAGTAGAACCTGACGGACATGCCTCCGATGAGTCGTCGGATCTGGGGAGAAAATCTAAATATCATCGAGATAAACAACAACACAGACATAGAGTAGATCCCGGAAGATATCGTTAACGAACTCCTGAAACACTGCGGGAGCGTTGCACAGTCCGAAGGGCATCACTAGGTATTCGTAATGCCCGTCCCGGGTGTTAAATGCTGTCTTCCATTCATCACCCCGGCGAATCCGGACTAGATTGTAAGCCCCCCGCAGGTCTAGCTTAGAAATTTTTTTGCCTTCTCGTATGCGATCAAACAGCTCAGAAATGAGTGGCAACTGGTATTTGTTCTGGACTGTGATCAGGTTGAGGCCCCGGTGGTCAATGCAGGGATGAAGGGATCCGTCCTTCTTTTTAACAAAGAAGAATCCAGCCCCGGCCGGGGAGGAAGACATTCGTATGAAACCCCTCTCCAGATTCTCCTTGATATAGGCCGACATGGATAGAGACTCAGGCAAGGAGAGAGGATATACCCGTCCACGGGGGAGAGAGGCATTAGGAACCAATTCAATGGGGCAGTCATAGGTCCAATGTGGAGGCAGCGTCTCAGCCTCCCTTTTGCTGAAAACATCTGCATACTGAGCAAATTGGGGAGGCAGTCCCACCAACGACTGAGGCAGAGGAGGCTGGACAGGATGGATCTGCAACAGACAACGACCATGGCACTTGGAGCCCCATTGGAGAACCTCTCCAGAATTCCAGTCCAGGACTGGGGCATGTAGTTGAAGCCAAGTCAGACCCAGCAGAACAGGATTGATGGCCTTGGGCAAAACAAGGAAAGAAATTAATTCAAAATGCAGGACTCCAACTTGAAGCTTCAACGGCTTGGTTTTTGAAACGATGGGATCAGGCAGAGGCAGTCCATTAACTGAGGCAACAGCCAAAGACGTCTCTAGGGGAACTGTGGGCAACTGAAGATGATCCACTAGCTCTTTGTGGATGAAGTTAACAGCAGAGCCAGAGTCAAAATAGGCAGAAACTTGATGCGTCCTGTCGCCGGATACTAGGGTCACAGGAATAGTCAACTTGGAACAGAATGCTCTGTTAGGTTTCGTTCCACCTAGGGTTGTCTCTCCAACCAATCCTAGGCAATCGGGTCTCTCTGGCCTCTGAGGACACAGACGCACAATATGGCCTCTGAGGCCGCAATACAGACAAAGTCCAGAAGTGTGTCTGCGTTGTTTCTCCTGGGTAGACTATTTGACATAATTACTCTGCATCGGGTCCTCTGGTGGGATGACTGAGGAGGATTGCTGGAAAGTAGAATCCAGCCTAGGAAGTACTCTCTCCCGGAGAACCTCTTGGGAACGCTCCCGGATCCTCATGTCAACCCGGGAGGCGAGTAGGATAAGATCGTCCAGGGTAGATGGCAGATCGCAAGCAGCCAGCTCGTCCTTGATCCCTGAAGACAGTCCCTGCCAGAATGTAGCCACCAAAGGCTCGTTGTTCCAGGTCAATTCAGCAGCCAGGATACGGAACTGGATGGCATACTCACCCATGGAGAGGTCTCCCTGGTATAGGGTCAGCAAGGATGCATCAGCCGAAGAAACTCTCCCAGGTTCCTCAAAGATCGAGCAGAAGGTCCACAAGAAGCACTGCAAGTCCCGGGTCTCTGGTCCCTGATGTTTCCACAGAGGATTATCCCATGCCAGGGCTTTGCCAGTAAGGAGAGAGAGGATGAAGGCGATCCTGACGTCATCCGAACGGAAGGACCCGGCATGTAGTCTGAAATGGATCAGGCACTGATTCAAAAATCCCCTGCAGGACCTCGGATCTCCGTCATAGCGTGGAGGTAGCGGCAAGAAACACAGGGGTTTGGCACCAGTACAGACAGGAAGTGTAGCAGGGGGAACCGAAGGAACGGGTGCGGTGACGACTGTGGTTGGAGCAAGCATCCGATGGGCTATGGCATTCACCGACAGGAGGAGCTGGTCTTGTCGTGACTGGAGATCCTCCATCTCGGCCAGCATGGTTTGTGTCGTCAAAGTCTCAGGTTGACCAGCGGGGTCCATGGCCTGAGCGTACTGTCACGAAGCGGGTAGTGGACCCACTAGGCCGTACCGCCGTAGCGGGGAGGCAGCTGGCCAAACAACAGGAAACCCCAGAAATACAATGCCCCACACAAGGGTACCTGGATAGTCCAGACGGTGGCCGCAGCTCTGGCACAGATAGAGATGGATGCAGCAGACAGCGCCAAATGTGGCGGATGACACAGGAGCCGCAAGTTGCACCAGACGTGGCGGATTCCTCCGGACGTGGCAGATGACACAGAACGTGGCGGATTCCTCCGGACGTGGCAGATGACACAGGATGTTGCACGACTTGATACTAAGGAACAGCACGGGAAACAGGAACTGGGAACAAGGCACGGGTCACAGCAGGAACGGGAAACACTAAGGGACTATTTGCAAGATAGACTGGGAAAACTAGCAACGCTCAGGCAAGGATTAGAAGGCCTTCTTATAGACCAGGAAATCGTGGCAGTTGATGATGATGACTTCGTCCTATTTGCGCGCGCTGTCCCTTTAAGGCCGGGCATGAGCGTGCGTGCGCACCCTACGGGACACAGCCGAACGGAGCGGAAGTGAGCGCTGCCATCTCATAGGAAGGAGATGGGGACCAGCGCTCACAGATCCATGGCTGCGGGCGTCGGGAGGTGAGTAAACCCGACGGCCCGCGGCCCGCGGCCATGGACGCTACATATAGTGACATGTTAGAAGTTTTGATCCGTGGGGCCAGAGCACTGAGATCCCCACCGATCGCTAAAACGAAGCTTCCGAAGTTCTCTATATAGACTTTCTACTGAGCCCGTACACTGCTCGCTCGGCTTTCCAAGAAAAGTACTTTAGAAAAGAAGTGGAACAGTGCTCATTCTAGTGCTTTTGCCACCTCGTTTTAGCGATCGGTTGGGGTCCCCACTGATCAAAACTTCTGACATGTCACTATGACATGTCAAAAGTTTTTTCAAAGTTTGGTTAGCCTTTAAATATCTTGTGACATGTCCTTGAGAAATATCAGAAGAAGGTATCTGTTGGCTAAAACCACACAAGCTGCTAAAGTGAAGAGGCCGTGACACGTTGTGGCTCTATCAACTTCTCTTGCCTATTTTTCATCTATTTTTCATGATAAAATCAATCACATCTATGTTCATCAACTAAATATCATCGATATTATGGTGGTCCTGTGTGTTAGACACACAGGGCCAGTTTTCAGCCGAGGCGTCAGGTCAGCTGAACTGACAGAATTGGCTAATGGCGAACGATACAGCTTCTATGTATAAAAGATACATACACTACCGTTCAAAAGTTTAGGGTCACTTAGAAATCTCCTTATTTTTGCAAGAAAAGCACAGTTTTTTTCAATTAAGATAACATTATATTAGTCAGAAATACACTCTATACATTCTTAATGTGCTAAATGACTATTCTAGCTGCAAACGTCTGGTTTTTAATGCAATATCTACATAGGTGTATAGAGGCCCATTTCCAGCAACCATCACTCCAGTGTTCTAATGGTACATTGTGTTGGCTAACTGTATTAGAAGGCTAATGGATGATTAGAAAACACTTGAAAACCCTTGTGCAATTATGTTAGCACTGCTGTAAACAGTTTTGCTGTTTAGAGGAGCTATAAAACTGACCTTCCTTTGAGCTAGTTGAGAATCTGGAGCATTACATTTGTGGGTTCGATTAAACTCTCAAAATGGCTAGAAAAGAGAGCTTTCATGTGAAAGTCGACAGTCTATTCTTGTTCTTAGAAATGAAGGCTATTCCATGCGAGAAATTGCCAAGAAACTGAAGATTTCCTACAATGGTGTGTACTACTCCCTTCAGAGGACAGCACAAACAGGCTCTAACCAGAGTAGAAAGAGAAGTGGGAGGCCCCGCTGCACAACTGAGCAACAAGACAAGTACATTAGAGTCTCTAGTTTGAGAAATAGACGCCTCACAGGTCCTCAACTGGCAGCTTCATTAAATAGTACCCGCAAAACGCCAGTGTCAACGTCTACAGTGAAGAGGCGACTTCGGGTTGCTGGCCTTCAGGGCAGAGTGGCAAAGAAAAAGCCATATCTGAGACTGGCTAATAAAAGGAAAAGATTAATATGGGCAAAAGCACACAGACATTGGACAGAGGAAGATTGGAAAAAAGTGTTATGGACAGACGAATCGAGGTTTGAGGTGTTTGGATCACACAGAAGAACATTTGTGAGACGCAGAACAACTGAAAAGATGCTGGAAGAGTGCCTGACGCCATCTGTCAAGCATGGTGGAGGTAATGTGATGGTCTGGGGTTGCTTTGGTGCTGGTAAAGTGGGAGATTTGTACAAGGTAAAAGGGATTTTGAATAAGGAAGGCTTTCACTCAATTTTGCAACGCCATGCCATACCCTGTGGACAGCGCTTGATTGGAGCCAATTTCATCCTACAACAGGAGAATGACCCAAAGCACACCTCCAAATTATGCAAGAACTATTTAGGGAAGAAGCCGGCAGCTGGTATTCTATCTGTAATAGAGTGGCCAGCGCAGTCACCAGATCTCAACCCCATAGAGCTGTTGTGGGAGCAGCTTGACTGTATGGTACGAAAGAAGTGCCCATCAAGCCAATCCAACTTGTGGAAGGGGCTTCTGGAAGCATGGGGTGAAATTTCTCCCGATTACCTCAGCAAATTAACAGCTAGAATGCCAAAGGTCTGCAATGCTGTAATTGCTGAAAATGGAGCATTCTTTGACGAAAGCAAAGTTTGAAGGAGAAAATTATTATTTCAAATAAAATTCATTATTTCTAACCTTGTCAATGTCTTGACTATATATTCTAGTCATTTTGCAACTCATTTGATAAATATAATTGTGAGTTTTCATGGAAAACACAAAATTGTCTGGGTGACCCCAAACTTTTGAACGGTAGTGTATATCGGAAAAACTAAAGTAATTAAAAAAAAGTTTAGAATAACCTAAAATATTGATTTAATAAATTATTAAAAAAAAACTTTTCAAAAGTATACATACAAAGTGTACATAGCCTTAAAATATTAATAGATTGGTGTTGCTCATTGAATACGTTTTCGGTCCACCCATTTTCGGATATTCTTATTAGCCAGTTGGCTCTTCTGCATTAGGATATTATTTTTATTTGTCACGTTAACACTCTGACATTTCTATTAGCTTCTTTTTTCTTCTAGTTTGCTTCCACATAATTTCGACATTTTATGCAGAGCAATGACATTTTAAAGTACATGTTTACCAATTCCATAAATAACTTAAAACCTCGGAGGCGTTTTTATTTGCATGTGTTTTTTTTGAATTTTTTTGCACTTCTTAAGCATTTGCTGTATTGTAAGCACATAAAAAATAATGAAGTGTAACTGAATGAAGTACATGAAAATATAAATAGAGACATACATAACTTCAACCTTTTAGGGCATGACCAGACGTGGCGGAGTTCTGCATATACTGTCCGCATCAATGCCGCACAGAATCTGCGTTGCAGATTCTGTTGCGGCTTTGCCTAAAATGGGCATTAAATTGATGCGGACTAGCCGTTGCGTATTGAGGGGAAGAGTGCTTCCCTTCTCTCTATCAGTGCAGGATAGAGAGAAGGGACAGCCCTTTCCCTAGTAAAAGTAAAAGAAATTCATACTTACCCGGCCGTTGTCTTGGTGACGCGTCCCTCTTTCGACATCCAGCCCAACCTCCCTGGATGACGCGGCAGTCCATGTGACCGCCGCAGCCTGTGATTGGCCTGTGATTGGCTGCAGCCGTCACTTGGACTGAAACGTCATCCCCGGAGGCCGGACTGGAGGAAGAAGCAGGGAGTTCTCGGTAAGTAGGAACTTCTATTTTTTTTACAGGGTGATGTATATTGTGATCGGAAGTCACTGTCCAGGGTGCTGAAACAGTTACTGCCGATCGTTTAACTCTTTCAGCACCCTGGACAGTGACTATTTACTGACGTCGCCTAGCAACGTTCCTGTATATACGGGTGCACACACGTAGTCACCCGTAATTACGGGAGCCCCATTGACTTCTATGGGCCTGCCCGTGCCGTAATAACGGCCCGTGATTACGGGCGTTTTTACGTTAGTGTGCATGGGGCCTCAGTCTGGCTGTAGACCTAGAAATACATAGGTCCAGCCAGAATGAAGAAATGTCATGTTAGTAATACTAATACGCTACGCAGCACACATAACAGCTGCGGACTTCATTGCGGAATTTTGACTCTCCATTTAAGTCAATGGAGAAATTCCGCAATGAGTCCGCTACACGTCCGCAACAGTCACTGTATGCTGCGGACACCAAATTCCGTACCGCAGCCTATGCTCCGCAGCGGAATTGTCCGCAACGTGTAAACGAACCCAACTAAAAAGCTGTGGAAAGCAATGGAGAAACGTGTACGCTGCGGATTTCCGCTGCGGACTATCCGCAGCGGAATTCCAGAGCAATTCCGCCACGTCTGGTTATGCCCTTACAGCTAAACATGTTATAATAGAATTATTGGTAGCCATATTTTCTAATGAAGACAACAACCTTCATTTGTAGCATGAAAATTGCCATTGCCCAACACCTATTTTCATAATTTGTCAAATGGACCCACTACGGCTATTTAACATTTATTATTGCATAAACGAAGAGCCGTCGCCTCTCCTGACATGCCAGTGGCATTCTCCATGAAATCTCAATTCTGTAGCATCTTTTCATACACCTCTGCGTTGTACCATCCCTCTGTTATTCCTCCTAGAAAAGTATGAATAAATTTACAATCGGGTGTTACCACTCCCCTTGTCAAAGGGGCGTGTCCCTACAAAGTCTGAGACACTAAGCACTGATTGGACAGTGTCAGACTATGTAGGGACACACCCCCAACACTATATATACAGGTTTAAATATAGATTTAGCTGTACTCCTTATTTAATGGGACACTAAATGATAAGTCTTTGCAGTATTACATAATTTTTCTGTTTAGCTAAATGCACTCTATTGTTTCCTGTTATCAGCCACTTCAGAGGATAGGCTATTTGTAGTGTTCTTCAATGAGATTCCCTGCCCCTATGATCACTACTTTATCTCTACATGTACAGCATACCTCTTATGTTTCTTACAGTGCCCACATAAATCTAAACAGCACTCACACAGTGTCATACTTTGCCCTATAGAACAATACACTGACCACTTAGTGCCAAATACTACTCATAGAGCACATATAATCATACAATCCACTCAGAAAGCCATAATGAGCCCACATATTAACATATAGTGTCCATGTAGTGCCAAACAGTGCCAAGAGTGGCATACATTGGCGACATAGTCTCCAGTGACACAGTCCCCTATCACAGAGCAGTCATCTCCCCATTCCCATGGCAAGAATGAATATTTCTGTGCGGAAGAGTTATGCTGCCCTCTGTTGGCAACAGTCAGTAAATTGATTGTAAATTGATATTACTAAAGTTGAGGTTTCTGAGTCCTGAAGTTCCTCCCTAGCTGTTGATACCTTCAAGACTCTGGCTTTACCTTAAAGAGGCTCTGTCACCAGATTATCAAATCCCTATCTCCTATTGCATGTGATCGGCGCTGCAATGTAGATAACAGTAACGTTTTTTTATTTTTAAAAACGATCATTTTTGGCCACGTTATGAGCAATTTTATATTTATGCAAATGAGCCTTTCTAATGGACAACTGGGGGTGTGTTTTCTCTTATTTCCAACTGGGCGTGTATTGTGTTTGTAACATCTGGGCGTGTTTACTTGTTTTACTAGCTGGGCGTTGTGAATAGAAGTGGATGATGCTGACATATGATGCTGACAAACACTTCTATTCACAACGCCCAGCTAGTAAAACAAGTAAACACGCCCCGATGTTACAAACACAATACACGCCCAGTTGTTCACTAAAAAGGCTCATTTGCATAGATATAAAATTGCTCATAACTTGGCCAAAAATGATCGTTTTTAAAAAAAAACAAAACGTTATTGTTATCTACATTGCAGCGCCGATCGCATGCAATAGGAGATAGATAGGGATTTGATAATCTGGTGACAGAGCCTCTTTAAGTAGGTCGGAGCTTTGGTTTTCTGATACAGGTAAATAATAAAATACTGCCTGCCACCACCACTAGAGGGAGCTTTGGAGCTTACTGCATACAACTTTTACATTGAACTCAATGATAACACAGTATGCAGAAAGTTCCCCCTAATGGTGACTGTAGACAGGCAGAAATGTATGATATGACTTTATGGCTGTGTGAAGAGGAGCTCTTGAGAAGAAAAACAGAGCTCTAATCCGCATACAGTTATATTATAATAATTAATCAGCACAGAATTTTGAACCTAAAAATGACATGAAGGTAAAGGTGAACATTGCAGAGGGACATTGGGGGCAATATATTAAAGAGGCTCTGTCACCAGATTCTCAAATCCCTATCTCCTATTGCATGTGATCGGCGCTGCAATGTAGATAACAGTAACGTGTTTTGTTTTTTTAAAACGTTCATTTTTTGCCAAGTTATGAGCTATTTTATATATATGCAAATGAGGTTTGAAACAATTGACAACTGGGCGTTTTTTTTTTCGTTATGTCCAACTGGGCGTGTATTGTGTTTTTAACTGGGCGTGTTTACGTGTATGACGCTGACCAATCAGTGACCAGTCAGCATCATACACTCATCTCCATTGATTTACACAGCAGTGATGTGCAGCCACATACACAGAGATTAACGTTAATCAAGTGTCCTGATAATGAATACACATGATCATCCAGCCTGGACGTCATGTGTATTCAGAATCCTGACACTTCTGAATCTTTTCTGTGAGATCTCCAGCAAGTGAAACGAAATCTCGTTTACCTCCGTAATCTCGTGAGATTTCGTTTCCCTTGCTAGAAATCTCAAAGAAAAGATTCAGAAGTGTCAGGATTCTGAAAACACATGACGTCCAGGCTGGATGATCATGTGTATTCATTATCAGGACACTTGATTAACGTTAATCTCTGTGTATGCGGCTGCACATCGCTGCTGTGTAAATAAATGTAGAGGAGTGTATGATGCTGACTGGTCACTGATTGGTCAGCGTCATACACGTAAACACGCCCAGCAAAAAACACAATACACGCCCAGTTGGACATAACGAAAAAAAAAAACGCCCAGTTGTCCATTTCAAAGCTCATTTGCATATATATATAAAATAGCTCATAACTTGGCCAAAAATGAACGTTTAAAAAAAAACAAAAAACGTTACTGTTATCTACATTGCAGCACCGATCACATACAATAGGAGATAGGGATTTGAGAATCTGGTGACAGAGCCTCTTTAAGACTGGCATTTAAAATCTAGTCTTAAACTAACTTCCGTCGGCAGGAAATTTATTAAGAAGTTCACTCCTCTTAATAAATTTGGTGCATCTTTGACTTTCCATGCAACAGAAATGCAAATCTACTACAGCTACGACAAGAAGGTGTAGATTTGCACCATAACTTACACCGGTTTCCAGCGTGTTATGGTAAATTATTACATTTTGTGACTCTTTATGCTAGGAAACTTGTGTAAGCCTTTTAATTTTTCCCCCCATTGTCTTTTCTAGTGGTGCCCCTTACCCTGGGTATAAGTGTGGGACTTGTGCGGTCGCATCAACTGACCCTACTGAAGAGGGAACTTGTGACCACTACGAATATAGAACTGATATTAGATGAGTTTATTTATGGAGCTAGTGTTTGGTCACTGTATGCTGGTATTATTTGAGCACTGTATGGTGGTATTATTTGAGCACTGTATGGTGGTATTATATAAGCACTGTATGATGATATTATATGAGCACTGTATGCTGGTATTATATGAACATTGTATGGTGGTATTATATGTTCACTGTATGGTGGTATTATATGAGCACTGTATGGTGGTATTATATGAGCACTGTATGCTGGTATTATATGAACATTGTATGGTGGTATTATGTGAACACTGTATGTTGGTATTATATGTTCACTGTATGGTGGTATTATATGAGCACTGTATGCTGGTATTATATGAGCACTGTATGGTGGTATTGTTCACTGTATGGTGGTATTATATGAGCACTGTATAGTGGTATTATATGAGCACTGTATAGTGGTATTATATGAGCGCTGTATGGTGGTATTATATGAGCGCTGTATGGTGGTATTATATGAGCACTGTATGGTGGTATTATATGAGCGCTGTATGGTGGTATTATATGAGCGCTGTATGGTGGTATTATATGAGCACTGTATGGTGGTATTATATGAGCGCTGTATGGTGGTATTATATGAGCACTGTATGGTCGTATTATATGAGCACTGTATGGTGGTATTATATGAGCACTGTATGCTGGTATTTGAGCACCGTATGCTGGTATTATTTGAGCACTGTATGGTGGTATTATTTGAGCACTCTATGGTGGTATTATATGAGCACTCTATGGTGGTATTATATGAGCACTGTATGGTGGTATTATATGAGCACTTTATGGTGGTATTATATGAGCACTTTATGGTGGTATTATATGAGCACTTTATGGTGGTATTATATGAGCACTTTATGGTGATATTATTTGAGCACTTTATGGTGGTATTATTTGGTCACCGCATGTTGGTATTATTTGGTCACTGTATGGTGGTATTATTTGGTCACCACATGTTGGTATTATTTCAGCACTGTATGGTGGTATTATTTGAGCGATGTATGTTGGTATTATTTGGTCACTGTATGTTGGTATTATTTGGTCACTGTATGTTGTTATTATTTTGTCACTGTATGTTGGCATTATTTGAGCACTGTATGGTGGTATTATTTGGTCACTGTATGGTGGTATTATTTGAGCACTGTATGGTGGTATTATTTGAGCGATGTATGTTGGTATTATTTGGTCACTGTATGTTGGTATTATTTGAGAACTTTATGTTGGTATTATTTGAGCACTACTAATCATCCTGCAAAAAACACATACATGTACATCGCTGAAAAATACAATTGCTATGGCTCTCAGAAAGCACCAACATAAAATTATATTTTCTTCCCTAAGACCAGCTTTTATTTTGCAAAAGTAGCAAAACATAAAAAAGCTACACATATTTAGTATCACTGTAAATGTAACGACCTGTAAAATAAAGTTAACACATTATTTATCCCATAAGGTAAACGGCATTAAAAAAAATACAAAAATCACTGTCAGAATAGGTATTTTTTTTTACATTTCCCCAATAAAAAATAATAATTAGTTAATCAATAAATGATATGTATTCCAAAATGGTGCGATTGAAAAACACAACTCGTCCTGCAAAAAACAAATCCCACATACAGCGACATTGAGGGAAAAATAAAAAAGTTGTCGCTCTTGGAATGCGATTATAATTTTTTTTTAAAAAAATTGCTCGGACATTAAGGTCCAAAATAGCGGCGACCTTAAGCGGTTAATGATGATTCCAGGGTGAGTCTCCCTGTAATACTGCAGGCCCTTGATCTTTGTACACAGTAGCGCGTTTTTTATTGCCGGCTGATCCAGGAAAGATCTGTCTATAGTAGAAGGACTTGTTTTTTTTGCCGAGGGATCATGGAAGATTTGCTGTTCTTAGATGACAGATGTGTAAAGGTTGGTTGAAATTCAGTCTGTGTGTGACTCGCCTGTGGGACATGCACCTGCGCCTGTTTATCAGCAACATGAAGCTACTGGAAATCGCAGCGAAGCGTTAGAACAAATTTCTAACATTTCAGTGAGTGATCTGAAGGACGAAGGGTGTAGAATCCCCCTCTATTGGGGGAACCGACATCTGCTCACGAGGGGGGTTGTGCAAAAACAGAAAATGATTGGAGTTGTTGGTATTTCAGGGAAAAATTGCGCAGTGCATGATAATGATAAATATGGAGCTCATTGTGACCACCATATACATTTTGTGTATTTTATCATGGCCTCCTTATCGCCATAGACAAACACACAGATAAACATATATACACATGCGGACGTTTCTTCTGAGATGGTCAATTCATCGGGACATCTGATTGGCTGACAGTGAAGCCTATTCTCTACACAGGGGATATCCCATCGAGACAACTCCTGTCCATATGTAGTCATATATATGGGTGTGTATATGTATATATATATATATATATATATATATATATATATGTGGATATATATATATATATATATGTGTGTGTGTGTGTGTATGTATATATATATATGTGTGTGTGTGTGTGTGTGTGTGTGTGTGTATGTATACATATGTGTGTGTGTGTGTGTGTGTGTGTGTGTGTGTGTGTGTATATATACATATGTGTGTGTGTATGTGTGTGTGTGTGTATATATATATACATATACATGTGTGTGTGTGTGTGTGTGTGTGTGTGTATATATATATATATTTCTGTGTGTGTGTGTGTGTATATATATATATATATATATATATATATGAAATGTATATATATGGCATATAGTCTATATATGTTATAGACAGTGGCGTATCTACCGCTATAGCAGCCGAGCAGCCGTAGCGGCTGCTACGGGGCCAGCGGCATGAGGGGGCCCGTGTCGCCCACCGGCACGGGCCCCCACCATGGCCGCAGGATCCACTAGCTGCCGCTATGGCTACTACAGCGCGCAGAGAAGGGAGATATCTCCCCGCTCTGCCATTAAAGGGGCTGTTCCTACATAAGACATGTATCCCCTATCCACAGGATAGGGGATACATGTGTGATCGCTGGCAGCGATAGGGAGAATGGGGGACCGAAAGTCCCCTGAACTTCTCCATGACTAACCTCTGACTTCCGGGGTCTGTGTCGGCATGAATGGAGCGCTGGTCGTGCTTGTGCGCATGCGTGACCAGCACTCCTTTCATTTTTATTGAGCTGCGCAAACTCCAGAAGTCAGAGGTTTGTCATGGAGAACTTAAGGGGACTTTCGGTCCCCCGTTCTCCTTATCACTGCCAGCGATCACACATGTATCCCCTAACCTGTGGATAGGGGATACATGTTTTTTGTAGGACACACTACAGGTCGGATTTTTTTGGGGGGTTGGGGCTGCATGGCGTTACCTACAGGGGGGGCTGTATAGCGTTACCTACAGGGGGGGCTGTATAGCGTTACCTACAGGGGGGGCTGTATAGCGTTACCTACAGGGGGGGCTGTATAGCGTTATCTACAGGGGGGCTGTACGGCGTTACCTACAGGGGGGGCTGTATGGCATTACCTACAGGGGGGACTGTATGGCGTTATCTACAGGGGGGCTGTATGGCGTTATCTACAGGGGGGCTGTATAGCGCTATCTACAGGGGGGGCTGTATGGCATTATCTACAGGGGGGGCGGTATGGCGTTATCTACAGGGGGGTCTGTATGGCGCTATCTACAGGGTGGGCTATATGGCGTTATCTACAGGGGGGGCTGTATGGCGTTATCTACATTGGGGGCTGTATGGCGTTATCTACAGGAGGGGGCTGTATGGCGTTATCTACAGGGGGGTTTTATGATGTTACCTACAGGGGGGCTGTATGGCGTTATCTACAGGGGGGCTGTATGGCGTTATCTACAGGGGGGGCTGTAAAAAAGGCACTATCTACAAGGGGGGGTTGTGTGACACCCAGGGGAGGGGGGGCCCCAGTCAAAAGTTTGCTATGGGGCTCAGTCTTTCCTAGTTACGCCCCTGTTATAGACATCTTAGAGTGGGGTCCCCTGTTTTAGACACCCTCTATGAGGTAAAGAGGAAAGCCACTGACAAGCAATGGCTCTCGCTCTGGAGGGATCGAGCCGTCCAATTATTACATCTGAATGGCCGCCATGTAATACTACATTTTCCCTGCAGCGACCACATTATCCCCTGGTATTATCAGCGGTTTGTGAACAGCTGACTGCTGCGGCGGCTTTCAGATTAGAGGGGTTGTATGCGATGAGACAACCCCTGTTAGGCTATGTTCACACGCTTAGCAAAAAACTTCTGAAAATACGGAGCTGTTTCCAAGCGAAAGCAGCTCCTGATATTCAGCCGTTTTTTAATCAAACTCGCGTGTTTCACGGCCGTTTTCAGAGCTGTTCTTCCATAGAGACAATGAAAAAATCTCCAAAAACGGCTCAAGAAGTGACATGTATGTCTTTATTACAGGCTTTTTTAAAATAAACGCCCCGTCGAAACAAAACGACCATTTTTCCCATTGAAATCAATAAGCAGATGTTTGGAGGCGTTCTGCTTCCGATCTTTTTGCCGAAAATAAGCCATGTGAACGTACCCTAAGGGTGCAGTCACACGTGGCATAATTTTCCATAGCGGAAAAGTAAGCTGCAGAAATTTACAGCATGTATCTCTATGGGTGGAAACAAAATCCACAACACATACATGGTTTCAATTTCTGCGCAGAACTTTTCCGCTGCGAAAATACTTTCCACAGTATTCTGTATGTGTTGCGAATTTTGGATGCAGAATTTAATCATAGACTTCAATGCTTTGTGAAATTCGCACTGAAATACGCAACACAAATATGCCCCAAAATTTGCAAAAATACTTTTTACGTCAAATGTGACTGTACCCTAAAGGGTTGTTCATTTAATATAAATAAAACATAATTATTGTAGTACAAAAAGGTCTGCAACTTTCTAATATATTTGTGGAAGATCTCTTCTTGCTGTTAATGAATGGAAACATTCTTGTATATATTCAGAGGCTGAAAACCTGTACAGATCTGATACTTCTGACAGCTGATGGTTTGCTACAGTTATATTCAGTGTAGACAGTCTGGGGTATTGTCTGTGGTATGAATAGGGGGGTCTGGTATATATTTGGGGGTCTAAATTCTGGGGTCTGAATTTTGGGGTTTGGAATAATTTTGGGGTCTGCTCTGGGTTAAAGGGGTCATTCAAGCTTGATACAAATTTTTAACTTTAACAGAAAATTGCATCTGAGATCACTGTTGCACCCATTCCTCTCCCACTATACTGTTTTTACTGTAAGGTCCTTATAAAGTGGACACTATACAGGGAAAATTCTTGCAAAAAAAATTATATTCTGGCAAACCCTGCCCCATGTCAACAACACCTGTGAGAGATTTAATAGCAGCCATATTGGTTTCACCCAAAACATTACAACTGGAATAAAAGAAACATTTACTGAGGTTTTTTTTTCTATTTTTTTCTAAAGGGGAAATACATAGCCGATATCCATGTAGTGCCCTTGGCATGTGTCTTTAAATATAACCAATGAGTAGTTAGTGCCAATTAGAAGATTGTAAACAACAGGAGACAGACATGATGTGATTTCTATTCCCTTCCATCTCTACTATTTGGTATTATTATGGCGCGCAGTACTTATTGCGTCCTGCAGATGTCACAGTTGTCATGCTGCAGTCAGATTCTTATTTTCTTAATTTTCCAGAGCATTTAAAAAAATATAAATCAGGAATAGAATTCTATGCCAGTGAGTTATTATAGAAAGGAAGGAAAAATCATAGTTATCCAGCCAAGGTCACATGAATAGAGAGCTGTCACTCAACTGTGCACTGAAATAGCAGAGGCCGCGAGCAGGGCTTTCCCTTTAATTCGCTGATTTATTTATATAAGACTTTCGGAAAATGAGTCTTAATAATTGTGTAATGAAAAGTTCAGCCGCTTTCTAATATACCTTGTTATTTTCAAAATCACTGCTTCCTGTCAGTGAATTGAAACATTCTTGTTTACATTGAGGTGCTGTAAAGGGTTTGCTACAGTTGTATCAAGTATAGCTAATTATACTAGACTACAGGAGTCTGCACTGATGCATTGTAGCAAACTCAGGGCAGAAGAAAGGTTTGTATCTGATATATTTAACTCACAGATTTTTATTTTTTTTAGAGTGGATACTATTGTAGCAGCGAAGTAGAGTAGTATTAAATTTCAGCCTCTGGATGTAAACAAGAATGCTCCCATTCACTGATAGCAAGCAGCAATCTTGAAAATGGTGAGAAATTGAAATACTAAATATATTATTAAATTGCAGAACTTTTCATTATAGAATAGTTATGCTTTGTTTTCATCAAATTGGAAAAACACCTTTAATTGCCAGAGATCCTCTTAAACTGCATGGATCCTCTTAAAGTTGATACACATAGTACAGTCATGTCATTCACTTACTTTGGAGATTGATAAAAAAAAAGGAACAGCCATCTGTATCAAATTTTGTAGACATAAACCCCACCCCTGAATATGTTGGCCACACCTCCTTGGCCATACCCTGGTCAATGTTATACTGCAATGCTCAGGCCCAGGGAGGCCCTTCAATGGAGGCTAATACTAGTTCATGAATCCTCTTAAGCTAGATACACATGGTACAGTCATGCCATTCACTTACCTCTGGAGATTGATAAAAAGAAAGAGCCATCTATATAAACTTTTCTAGACATAAACCACAACCCTGAATACTTTGGCCACACCTCCTTGGCCATACGTTGGTTAATGTTATACTGGAGTGCCTAGGGATGCCCTACAATGGTGCCCAATGCTAGTGCTAATTAATTGCAATGGTTCTCATTAATAGTGCCACCGCCCAGTGGCGGATTAAGTAGACCATAGGCCCTGGGCTGTTCCCCAAACTTGGGCCCCCCTTCCCCACCGCCGCTCTGCCATGTCTATAGTGAACACCCCCTTTTTGTGCGAGAATTGACAAATGGGCGTTACGATTCCCCTTGTCAAAGGGCTGTGTCCATACATTCTGACAGTCTCCAACCGTCGCTGACAGTATCACACTTCCTCTTGAAAATGGGAATGGTAACACGCATTTGTCTATTAGTCCTGGGTACACAAAGATATGTAGAATACAAGGATTTCCTACAACACACATGTCAGGAGAGGGGACAGATCCCCTATAGATCCAGTGACTCACAGGTGATGTCTTCTCTGATAGGAGTCGTTTTTTTCTTCTGCAGACCGTTATGGCGACTTCTCCTGATGAGACATCTTTGCCCATCACTTCTGCAGCCATTTCCAGCCCCTATAGAAACACACAAATTTAGACACCAAGGCCCAGAACCATACATTAAAGGGGTTGTCCGGGCACGGACCGGTTTTTATACTGGTGACCTATCGATGTGCCCGGACAACCCCTTTTACTCAGTCTAATAAATTTGGACCCCAGACTAGATCATAGAATACATACAGACCCCAGACGTTCTAAACTATTGCAGTCCCCAGAACAGACCAGCTTAAACAAATACAGACCCCAGAACAAGCACCCTAAATAAATACAGACCTCAAACAGGACCCCTAAATACAGACCCCAGACCCGACCCTCTACACTAATAATGACCCCAAACCTGACTCCCTTAATACAGACCCCAAACCAGACCCCCTAACCTAATACAGATCCCCTAAATAAAGACCCCTAAACTAATACAGACCCTAGACCAGGCCCCCTAAATACAGACCCCATAAACTAATACAGACCCCAGACCCCTAAATACAGACCCCCTAATTACAGACCCCAGACCTCAAACTAATACAGACCCCCTAAATATAGACCCCCAGACCTGACCCCTACACTAATAATAACCCCAGACCTGACTGCCTCAAGTAATACAGATCCCCTAATCTAATACAGACCCCAGACCAGACCCCTAAATACAGACCCCTAAATAAAGACCCCTAAACTAATACAGACCCTAGAACAGGCCACCTAAATAGACCCCACAAACTAATGCAGACCCCAGATGTCAAACTAATACAGACCCCCTAAATACAGACCCCAGACCACTTAAACTAACACAGACCCCTAAATATACAGACTCTAAACCCCTTAAACTGATACAGAACTCAGACACCCTAAATACAGACCCCAGACCCCTTAAACTAATACAGACACCAAACTGCCTAAATACAGACCAGACCCCCTAAATACAGTCCCCAAACCAGACCCCCAAATACAGACCCCTTAAACAAATTCATCCCCTTATACTTACATAGCAACTCTCCTCAGTCTTCTCTGCGGAATCTTGCTGCTGCTGCGGTCATGTGACCAGAAGGTCTCTAAATAGTAGTAAGAACTTCAGAGATGAGGTCATGTGACCTTATGTCTAAAGGTCCTTTTGCAGGACATATACAATGTCGATTTGTCGCGGCAATAATGTGACAAAACTACATTGTACTTTGGGTTGCCATGGGCCCCCCGGGAGCCTCGGGCCCTGGGCGGCCACCCAAAATGCCCTATGATGATCCGCCATTGCCACATCCTGTAGTACCCATTAACAGGAGGCATAATGTTTCTCAAGTCTGTATATTATCCAGTGTTATTAAATCCTTATACATATATAGAAGTTCCCTGTAAAGCTAAAGGGGTATTCCCATAACATAATGTTACAGCGTATTTCTAGGTTGTCACAACAGTAAAGGGATTGTCCAGAATTAGAAAAACATGGCTGCTTTCTTCAAAAAACAGGGTCACACCTGTTCATAGGTTGTGTGTGGTATTGCAGCTCAGCCCTATTCACTTCAATGGTGCTGAGGTGCAATACCAGACACAACCCATTTACAGTTGTGGTGCTATTTCTGCAAGAAAGTAGCCATGTTTTCGTAATCCTGTACATCCCCTTTAAAAATTGTGGTGGTTCAACCTCTGGGAACCCTACCAATCCCAAGAACGAAGGTTGCTGGCAGTGCTGATATGAAGGGAAAACTTTGAAGGAGCAGTAGTACTAATCTAGTGCTGCAAAGCCTAAATTCTGGGGATCGGTGGGGATCCAACTGATTAAACCCCCAATGATCAAAAAGTAATGGCACATTCTAGCTTGTATATGCCATCATTTGTAAGTATTCACCCTGAAAATGGCAGCTCAAGATTAAAACCTTTGCCTAGTTTAGTTTCCCTATTCATTTCAAATGTAGACACATGTCTTCAGGGGATCATTATAATATACTGCTGTGTGAGACCCTTGTAAACCCCTTGTGAACCCACCTGGAGAAACATTATATTTCTGGGCAAGTAGTGGCCACAAGGGCAAAAAGCAGTCAGTGAAATTCATTTACAATGCGACTTTAATTCTCCAATCTTTTTTCAGAATCATCCCAATTTTTCTCATTCACCGCCCTGCAAATAATATCCCATATGCCACAGTGGAGGAGGAACTGATAGGAGATTTTGTGAAGTATTCCATCAAAGACGGGAAGGAGATTAATGTGTTAAGAAACGATTCTGAAGCTGGACAGAAATGCTGCACTTTTCAGCACTGGGTATTTGAGAGGACCAACGGAAACTTGCTTGTCACAGATATGCAAGGTGAGATGAGGTGATCTTGCCGACCGTGTCATCAGTCAATGTCTTGTTTTATTGCATTATCTACTGATCAATATATAATAATGAGATTATAGCATACATTTTGCTGTAGACTGTAAACCGAGATGCTTTCAAAGACTAAAATCTATTGTGCTGACATCTGGTGGTCATTCTTAAAACTGCAATATTTTATTTTTCGTTTTTATATGACTAGTCAACAAAATCTTAAAACAAAAAGTTAATTCGTATTAATTTATGATAATTGGTTCCCTTTAAAGTCAATTTCTTATTTTCCAAAAGGGGTTGTCCACCTTCTGACAACTGATGACCTATTCACCGGACAGGTCATCAGTATGTCATCGGCGTGGGTCCGACAATCGGACCCAGCACCGTTAAGCCACTCCGGTGGCCTGCGGGCACCGGATGTTGTGGCACATGATGCTATGTATGGAGCCCGGAAGCAGTTGGCTCCGTACATAGCACAGCGGCCGTGCTGCAGAACTGCAAGTCCGCTCCTATTCACTTCAATAGGAGCAGATCTGCAGTACTGCAGCTCGGCCGCTATTCAGTGGCAGGAGCTAACTGCTTCTGGCTTGTATATCCGGTGCACGGAGTCACCGGACCAGCTGATCTCTGCGGGGCCCGGGTGTCAGACCCCCACAGATCATGTACTCATGACCTTTCCGGTGGATAGGTCATCAGTTGTCAGAAGCTGGAAAACCCTGTATTTATTATTTATTTTGTGCCAATATATTCTGCAGTGCTGTAGATACCTCCCATTTTGGAAATCAATGGAGGTCTAGTCTGGATGGCCACTGATATCTTCTAATGTGTCTATATTACATCTCAGCTGATTTTTGGTGCTATTCCCTTTAAGAACTACATACTGAATTAAGTGATTGATACCTACCCTCAGGGCCGCCATCAGGGGGGTATTAGGGGTAGTGGTGTGAGGGGCCCGGCCAAACCTAATTGAAAGGGGGGCCCGGCAACTGCCTCGACATTCTTTTGGTAGGAAAAAACGGGCCCCTGCAATGGGGCCCGTTTTTTTCACCAAAAGAATGTCGTGAGCTGCTGCTGCTGCTGCGGGCCCCCTCCCCTCGTCATGGGGGGCCGTCAAACCGTCCGCCCGCGCGCGCACCCGATCGCGCGCACAATGAAAATCCCGCGCGTGCGCACTCGCGAGCGCGCATCCACGAACGCCCGCACTGGAGACCGCCCGCGCGCGCACCCGCGATCGACCGCCCGCGCACCCGCGACCGGCCGCCCGCGCACCCGCGAACGGAGCGCGCGCAGCCGCGGACCCACATGGACAAAACTTACCTGGAGCCTGGCTGGAGGTGAAGGACTGGACGTCTGGACCGAAGACCTCCCCTGGAAGACATCGCCGGAAGAGGACTGGAGTGGGAGCAGCTCTTCTGACAGTGAGTAAATTATCTCAAAGTGTTGTTTATGTATGGCCCTGTTCACACAGTATTTTGCAGGCAAAAAAAAATCTGCCTCAAAATTCCTTAAAGAATTTTGAGGCAGATTTTGCCCTGCCCACACTATCTTGCCGCGTTTTTTTGCTGCGTTTTTTGCCCGCGGCGATTGAGGACAGCAGACAAAAAACGCAGCGAAAAATGCATTTTCTGCCTCCCATTGATTTAGATGGGAGGTCAGAGGCGGAACCGCGGCAAGAAAGGACGTGCTGCTTTTTCTTTTTTCCGCGACTGGCTCCCATTGATTTCAGATTAAATCAATGGGAGGCGGTTTTGGAAGTTGTTTGGTGCTGATTCTGACGCAGTGTCCGAGTCAATATCAAGGCCCAAAAACTCTGTGAACTGGGCCTTATTGTTAGGGCTTATTCAGACGAACGTGTAATACGTCCGTGCAACGCGCGTGATTTTCACGCGCCTCGCACGGACCTATGTTACTCTATGGTGCCGTGCGGACTGTCAGTGATTTTCACGCAGCGTGTGTCCGTGTGTCCGCTGCGTAAAACTCACGACATGTCCTATATTGGTGCATTGTTCGCGCATCACGCACCCATTGAAGTCAATGGGTGCGTGAAAATCACGCCCAGCACTTCCGCAGCCGTATAAACTATGAATGAAATTAGAAAAGCATCACGTGCTGCAAACATACAAACAGAGTGTCATAATGATGGCGGCTGCGCGAAAATCACGCAGCCGCGCATCATACGCTGCTGACACACGGAGCTGTTATGGAACTTTTGCATGCGCAAAACGCCACGTTTTTTGGGCTTGCAAAAAGCACACGCTCGTGTAAATCCGGCCTTAGGGTAGGAACACACTAGGCATGAACGCTGCGGATTTTATTCAACACATTTTATTGTGGAAAATCCGCAGCGTATTACAGTCGCAGCCGAGTGGATGAGGTTTTAACAAATCTCATTCACACGCTGCAAAAATAATGGACCTGCAGTGTGGCTTTGGCTTTTTAAGTCGCATGTCAATGTATTCTGTGGAATCGCTGCTCCTCTGTTGCAGAAATGCTGCGGTTCTGCCGCAAAAATCACACGAGAAGAAAAAAAAGGTACTTTTTTAAATTGATAAAGTTTAGACTTGCCCCGGCCGTAGTCCTGGTGACGCGATCCTCTATTCTTAGCGCAGCTCGGCCTCCTGTCATGACGTTTCATCCCATGTGACTGATGCAGCGGTCACATGGTCTACAGCGTCATCCCAGGAGGCGGGGCTACGTTCAGAAGAGAGAGATGCGTCACCAGGACTACGGCCGGGGCAATTCTAAACTTTTTTTTCCCTGCAGGATTCCCGCAGCGGACACGCCTCACGAAACCTGCGCCGCTATTTGGTGCGGTTTTGCTGGCAGAATTCCCTGCGGCTACCGGGGCGGATAAGCTGTGGAGTTTTACTCAGCATATCCGCCTAGTGTGTCCCTTATGATGTCGCTCCTGGAGCTGCTGCCGGTCTCTAAATAGGCAGTTGGTCCAGTGGAATTTGGAATTATTTTTTTTTGTGAACCAGCTTAAAAAAATACAAAACTTTTGTGTTAGGGCCTGTTCACATCACTGTTCGCTTCCGCTCCGGGGTTCTGTCTGAGGTTTCTGTCGGGTGAACCCCGCAACGGAAAGTGAAAGTGACAGCACAGCCTCCGTTTCAGTCACCATTGATCTCAATGGTGACGGAAACATCGCTAATGGTTTCCGTTCGTCACCATTCCGGCTGGTTTTCGGACGGAATTAATAGCGCAGTCGACTGCGCTAATGGTGATGGAAACGGAAGCTGTGCTATCACTTTAACTTTCCGTTGCGGGGTTCACCCAACAGAAACCTCAGACGGAACCCCGGAGCGGAAGCGAACGGTGATGTGAACAGGCCCTAACACAAAAGTTTTGTATTTTTTTAAGCTGGTTCACAAAAAAAAATAATTCCAAATTCTACTGAACCAACTGCCTATTTAGAGACCGGCAGCAGCTCCAGGAGCGACAGCATAAGGGACACACTAGGCGGATATGCTGAGTAAAACGACACAGCTTATCCCGGGAGCCACAGGGAATTCCGCCAGCAAAACCGCACCAAATAGTGGCGCAGGTTTGGTGAGGCGTGTCCGCTGCGGGAATCCTGCAGGGAAAAAAAAGTTTAGACTTACCCCGGCCGTAGTTTAAGTGACGCATCTCTCTCTTCTGAACGTAGCCCCGCCTCCTGGGATGACGCTGTAGACCATGTGACCGCTGCAGCAGTCACATGGGATGAAACGTCATGACAGGAGGCGGGGCTACGCTAAGAATAGAGGATCGCGTCACCAGGACTACGGCCGGGGCAAGTCTAAACTTTTTTATAAATTTAAAAAAGTGCCTTTTTTTTTTTTTCTCATTTGTGATTTTTGCGGCAGAACCGCAGCATTTCTGCAACAGAGGAGCGGCGATTCCACAGAATACATTGACATGCGACTTAAAAAGCCAAAAAGCCACACTGCAGGTCCATTATTTTTGCAGCGTGTGGATGAGATTTGTTCAAACCTCATCCACTCTGCTGCGACTGTAATACGCTGCGGATTTTACACAATAAAATGTAAAATCCGCAGCGTTCATGCCTAGTGTGTTCCTACCCTAAGGCCGGATTTACACAAGCGTGTGCTTTTTGCGCGCGCAAAAACGTGGCGTTTTGCGCTTGCAAAAGGTCCATAACAGCTCCGTGTGTCAGCAGCGTATGATGCGCGGCTGCGTGATTTTCGCGCAGCCGCCATCATTATGACACTCTGTTTGTATGTTTGTAGCTCGTGGTGCATTTCTGTTTTCATTCATAGTTTATACGGCTGCGGAAGCGCTGGGCGTGATTTTCACGCACCCATTGACTTCAATGGGTGCGTGATGCGCGAACAATGCACAAATATCGGACATGTCGTGAGTTTTACGCAGCGGACTCGCGCTGCGTGAAAATCACTGACAGTCTGCACGGCACCATAGAGTAACATAGGTCCGTGCAAGGCGTGTGAAAATCACACACGTTTCACGGACGTATTACACGTTCGTCTGAATAAGCCCTAACAATAAGGCCCAGTTCACAGAGTTTTTGGGCCTTGATATTGACTCGGACACTGCGTCAGAATCAGCACCAAAAAACTTCCAAAACCGCCTCCCATTGATTTAATCTGAAATCAATGGGAGCCAGTCGCGGAAAAAAGAAAAAGCAGCACGTCCTTTCTTGCCGCGGTTCTGCCTCTGACCTGCCATCGAAATCAATAAGAGTCAGAAAATGCATTTTTCGCTGCGTTTTCTGTCTGCTGTCCTCAATCGCCGTGGGCAAAAAACGCGGCAAGATAGTGTGGGCAGGTCAAAATCTGCCTCAAAATTCGGTGCGCGGTTCCAGGCGGTCGCCGGTGCGCATGCGCGGGAGTTTGCGGGTGCGCGTGATCGGTCGCACAGGCGGCGGTGTTTGACGGCCCCCATGCTACCCAGGGCCGCCATGAGGGGGGTATTAGGGGTACTGATGTGAGAGGCCCGGCCAAACCTAATTGAAAGGGGGGCCCGCAGCTCATGACATTCTTTTGGTGAAAAAAACGGGCCCCATTGCAGGGGCCTGTTTTTTTTCTACCAAAGGCAAGTCGCGGCAGTTTGCCGGGCCCCCCTTTCAATTAGGTTTGGCCGGGCCTCTCACATCAGTACCCATAATACCCCCCCTGATGGCGGCCCTGGGTACCATGATATAGTACTGGACGGAGTACCGTTAACAGGCGGTGCCACGGTAGGGGGGCCCAGAAAATGTAGCTGTAGGGGGCCCTGAAATTCCTGATGGCGGCCCTGCCTACCCTCATATGGAGGAGTCCTTCTGGCTTACTTCTTGGAATCTGCTTGTACTGGACCCACTATATCAGTGCAATGAGTGATCTGGCAGGCAGAGACGAGGATTTGAGTACATAATGTTCACAGCAGGGGAACATTCTGAAATCAGTTTAAAGAAACCACTGGCACCAGAGACATCGTCACCATTCAGCCATCTGTGTGCTATTAAATGTGACTAGCAAAATGTATTTAATAAATTACAGAATCTTTAGGTCTCCTGCCAGACAGAAAGATCATAAATCATTATCTTCGCATAGATCATTGACTGACAGACTGGAAGATAAGTACAATAAGAAGTTATAGTTTAGTATTATATTATACAAATCAAAATACTTTATTTCTGTTGCTTATATAGCACCAACATATTTTGCAGTGCTTTTCAAAGAGAGTCACCATTCACATCAGTCCCTGTCCCCAGTGGGGCTCACAATATAATTAGTATCTCAAACACACATACACATTAGGGCATGGGTGTATATAGAAATCATAGTGCCCCATAGCAAAGGTCAGAAGGCAGAATAAATATTTACATTAAGTGACTTACAGGTGACGTCTTCTCTGACTGATGTCGTCCTCTTTCCTTTGCTTCCCCATCTAGTCCCAACCATGACTTCTTCTCTGTAGAGTTTACCTCTTAGATGTCTTCTGCTCCTCACTTTTGCTGCAAATACTCACAATTTTCCCCATGAAAATAACAAGATCACATATCGCGCCACTGTATAAAAATGCCCCACAATGTGCGCCCTGAAGAAAAATTATGCACTATACTGTGTCCCTGAATAAAAAAAATTCCCCATAATGTGCCCCTGGATACAAAATAACGTATACCTAATAAGCTTTCAATAGTTTTTCATGATGGACACGTTATATGGATGCCATTATTGCCTATGGGAGGCAAGAGTTATTTCAAATGATCAAATGCCAAAATTAGCTGTTACACACACACACACACACACACATACATATATACACACATATATATATATATATATATATATATATATATATATATATATATATATATATATATATATATATATATATATATATATATATATATATATATATAAAATGCAAAGCTTTGCAGACTGTTCCCTTGGCCAAATTCACAGAAATCTGTGAAGAAACCTCCATCCAGGAACTGTTCCTCACCTTTAATGGCAGTAGATTGACAACAATGAGGTTGGTGCAGATACGATGCAATAGGAATCTGTTAATATAAAACCTTTTTTTTTCTATCCCGCAGGTGTTGGAATGAAGCTGACCGATGTTGGCATAGCAACCATGGGCAAGGGGTGAGTAGTAATCATTGGTAATCATTCTGCTCTGCAGAGTTCCACCAATGTTTACCTGTATCATATACAAACACACACAAAACTGAGCTCTACATATCCAGCTGAAATCTACAGGCAGTATCTTATAGAGGAGGACAAGCAGAGCAGATTGATATATAGTTTGGTTTATAAAGATTCAGTAGAACTTGTAAATTATTGATTGAAATCCATGTGATTTGAAATGCTTTTTCTATGATTAAGAGCCCAGTGGGCGGTCTCACTCAATGATTGACAGCCTTTCGTGAGTAAGTGGGCTAATTTGGGCCGCCCACTGGACTCCTTCGGCCATAATAAGCAGGGATGTAAATTAATAAATGTAATCAATAAATTACAAGTTCTGCTGAAACTTTCCCCATATAAAACTATATATCAATCTGCTCAGCTCCTACTGCTCTATAAATTGCTGCCTGCAGATCTGACACCCGATTTAATGTGACAGGTTACTTTAAGAGGGCATTTGGCCCTTTTCCCTCCCTGGTAAGTGATTCAGATAAGTAGCTTCTTGGTTTATTATATCCAATGAAAATTTCTAATTAATGGCTTGCTAACCTTTAGAGAAGGCAGAATATTATCGGCAGGTAATGTCTGGAAATATTATACTGGGAAAGACTGGGCACACGTCTGTCATCTGCTTTGACCAGGCGGAGTACCAGCTGCTGTAAGCAAACAGACGCCGGTAATCTAAGTCCCCACATACCGTAAGGTGCAGAAAGGCAAATTTTACTCTTCGTAATTGCCACATCTACAGTAAGGAGAGTTCATTTCCTTCTCTCACGTCTTTATTGAGACGTCTCTCATAGCGCTTTCATTATGTCCTCATCCTCCCTGTCAGGATGTTATATGCACTTCCACCATCCGAGATGTTTCATTCTAAATCTGGAAATCGTGACTCTCCTAATGATTCATTAACGCAAGGAACATTTCTTTCTTCTATAAGTGAGAATTTCCACAAATCATCACAGCACATAATAGAATAAAACGTATTTAACATTTTATACAAGTTATTCTTGAGCACGTCTTCGGGGTGAATCATTGCCGCAGCAAGTTGTTGTTTTTTTTTTTCAAACTTCTGAATATTACATTTATTTAAATTGGAAATGACAAAAATCTAATAATGTATTGGGGTCTTACTTGGTGTCTATGTCAGGATTGGGCTCAGGTTTCAGAATCATAACCAAAAGATCCTGAGCCCCACTGCATTATCTATCACAGGGCCCCGTACCTACCATGTGACATACATACCAGTGTCTTCTTATGTGGCTGATGGGCCTTTGGGTCCCCTGAGGCACCAAGTCCTGGGTGCAGTTGCTACCTCTGCACCCCCTATAGTTATGGCACTGGGACTACATGGAACGAATATTAAAAGTATCGTTTTAAAGAGGCTCTGTCACCAGATTCTCAAATCCCTATCTCCTATTGCATGTGATCGGCGCTGCAATGTAGAGAACAGTAACGTGTTTTGTTTTTTTAAAAACTTTCATTTTTGGCCAAGTTATGAGCTATTTTATATATATGCAAATGAGGTTTGAAATGGACAACTGGGCGTTTTTTTTTCGTTATGTCCAACTGGGCGTGTATTGTGTTTTTAACTGGGCGTGTTTACGTGTATGACGCTGACCAATCAGTGACCGTCAGCATCATACACTCATCTCCTTTGATTTACACAGCAGCGATGTGCAGCCACATAAACAGAGATTAACGTTAATCAAGTGTCCTGATAATGAATACACATGAAATCCAGCCTGGACGTCATGTGTATTCAGAATCCTGACACTTCTGACTCTTTTCTTTGAGATTTCTAGCAAAGGAAACGAAATCTCGCGAGATTACGGAGGTAAACGAGATTTCGTTTCACTTGCTGCAATCTCACAGAAAAGATTCAGAAGTCTCAGGATTCTGAATACACATGACGTCCAGGCTGGATGATCATGTGTATTCATTATCAGGACACTTCTGAATCTTTTCTGTGAGATTTCCAGCAAGTGAAACGAAATCTCGTTTACCTCCGTAATCTCGCGAGATTTCGTTTCCCTTGCTAGAAATCTCAAAGAAAAGAGTCAGAAGTGTCAGGATTCTGAATACACATGACGTCCAGGCTGGATTTCATGTGTATTCATTATCAGGACACTTGATTAACGTTAATCTCTGTGTATGTGGCTGCACATCGCTGCTGTGTAAATGAATGGAGAGGAGTGTATGATGCTGACTGATTGGTCAGCGACATACACGTAAACACGCCCAGTTAAAAACACAATACACGCCCAGTTGGATATAATGAAAAAAAAACGCCCAGTTGTCCATTTCAAACCTCATTTGCATATATATAAAATAGCTCATAACTTGGCCAAAAATTAACGTTTTAAAAAAAAAAAACGTTACTGTTATCTACATTGCAGCGCCGATCACATGCAATAGGAGATAGGGATTTGAGAATCTGGTGACAGAGCCTCTTTAAGCCACAAACTCCTTATGAATAATCTCTGGCATACCAGTGCACCATCCAGGAGTAGGGTCGCCACCTGCTAAATATAACAGCTACATAAAACAGGTGTTTTAACCTGATTTTCCTGCGAGTAAGACATTGTGGGTTCCTTGATAATGTTTGGATCCTGCAGCTGCCTCCCCATTCAGTGCTTGCCACAGATACCCACAAAAAGTGTGATCCACTGATGCCCCCATACAGTGTTAGCCACAGATACCACCATAAAACGCCTTTTACATATGCCAACCATAGAGTGCCATCCTTAGGCTACATTCACACGAGCGTATCAGATTCACCCGCGTGAAAAACGCGCATGAATCTGATCTGTTATGCATCAGTGTGCTTGCGAGGGGCAGGCTTTATTCATGCACTCGCACATCACATCTTTTTTTTTAAATTATTATTTTCAATTGAATTGATGCATAAATCACGCACAGGACATGGATGTGCATCCGTGTGTGGTGTGTGATTTTTTTGCACACATTGTCTTCAATAGGCGGTAGGTGCGTGAAAAACGTACCGATATAGGACATGCAATGAGTTTTACGCAACGGACACACGCTACGTGAAAACTCTTGCATGTGTGAACGGCCCCATTGAAATCAATGGGTATGTGTGCTGCGCGTGATTTCCCTGCGCAGCGAACGGACGTTATCTGAATGAGCACTAAGATGCTCCAAAAGTACCTGCTCCAGATGCTCTATTTAGTGTTTGCCACAGATGCCTTATACAGTTTGATCCACAAATGTTTCCAAAGTGCCGGCCGCAGAGATCTCTATAAAGTGCCGGCCTCAGATATCTCTATAAAGTGACGGCTGCAGAGATATCTATAAAGTGCCGGCCTCAGATATCTCTATAAAGTGCCAGCCGCAGATATCTCTATAAAGTGCCGGCCTCAGATATCTCTATAAAGTGACGGCTGCAGAGATATCTATAAAGTGCCAGCCGCAGATATCTCTATAAAGTGCCGGCCGCAGATATCTCTATAAAGTGCCGGCCGCAGATATCTCTATAAAGTGCCGGCCGCAAATATCTCTATAAAGTGCGGCCGCAGATATCTCTATAAAGTGCGGCCGCAGATATCTCTATAAAGTGCCGGCCGCAGATATCTCTATAAAGTGCCGGCCGCAAATATCTCTATAAAGTGCGGCCGCAGATATCTCTATAAAGTGCCGGCCTCAGATATCTCTATAAAGTGCCGGCCGCAGATATCTCTATAAAGTGTTGGCCTCAGATATCTCTATAAAGTGCCGGCCGCAGAGATCTCTATAAAGTGCCGGCCGCAGATATCTCTATAAAGTGCCAGCCGCAGAGATCTCTATAAAGTGCCGGCCGCAGATATCTCTATAAAGTGTTGGCCTCAGATATCTCTATAAAGTGCCGGCCGCAGAGATCTCTATAAAGTGCCGGCCGCAGATATCTCTATAAAGTGCCAGCCGCAGAGATCTCTATAAAGTGCCGGCCGCAGAGATCTCTATAAAGTGGCGGCCGCAGATATCTCTATAAAGTGCCGGCCGCAGAGATCTCTATAAAGTGCCAGCCACAGATATCTCTAGAAAGTGGCAGCCATAGATATCTCTATAAAGTGCCGGCCTCAGATATATCTATAAAGTGCCAGCCGCAGATATCTCTATAAAGTGCCGGCCGCAGATATCTCTATAAAGTGCCGGCCGCAAATATCTCTATAAAGTGCGGCCGCAGATATCTCTATAAAGTGCCGGCCTCAGATATCTCTATAAAGTGCCAGCCGCAGATATCTCTATAAAGTGCCGGCCGCAGATATCTCTATAAAGTGTTGGCCTCAGATATCTCTATAAAGTGCCGGCCGCAGAGATCTCTATAAAGTGCCGGCCGCAGATATCTCTATAAAGTGCCAGCCGCAGAGATCTCTATAAAGTGCCGGCCGCAGATATCTCTATAAAGTGTTGGCCTCAGATATCTCTATAAAGTGCCGGCCGCAGAGATCTCTATAAAGTGCCGGCCGCAGATATCTCTATAAAGTGCCAGCCGCAGAGATCTCTATAAAGTGCCGGCCGCAGAGATCTCTATAAAGTGGCGGCCGCAGATATCTCTATAAAGTGCCGGCCGCAGAGATCTCTATAAAGTGCCAGCCACAGATATCTCTAGAAAGTGGCAGCCATAGATATCTCTATAAAGTGCCGGCCACAGATATATCTATAAAGTGCCAGCCGCAGATATTTCTATTCCCCTGTATAGACAAAGGGGCAGATTTACTAATCAAAATGTGCCGGAATTCTAGCGCAGAATCTGTGCGCCATGTTTATTAACCATTTTAGACACTTTTTGCTTCTCGCTTGACAAGGGGTGTGGCTTAAATGTGGCTCATTGCGCCAACATTTTGGCACAAAAAAGTAGGTCTAAAATAAGCACATCCAAAGGTGGCTTAAAGTTAGACAAAAGTCTCTAAAGATGCGCTAAATTTATTATACAGATCTGACTTCATACTGTCTATACATTGAATTCAACAATAAAACAGTCAGCTCCTGTACTCCCCCTAGTGGCAACTGTCAATGCAGAGGATTTGGAGCTTCATAACAGAAAAGCGATGTATTGACTGCTATAAAGATATATTAAGAAATAAATCCGCAAAGAACGCTCGATCTAAAAACGACATGATGATAAAAAGTGGAGATTTATCGCTCAGGTGAACCCCAAGGGCGAAATGCAGGGTATTTGATGATTTTTTTTTAATGTAAGCAGCAGATTATGATTCACGACTGTGTAATTGCTCCAGCCCTAAATGTTCAAGTCTCCTAATACTGAGCGGTTGCGAGGGTTTAATGAACGCTCGCTAAACACGGCTGACAATTATCAGAACCACTAAAACGTAATGTTATCTATTCACAGGCTTTTTAGCTGACGCATTGATGATCAGTTTGTTGGTCAATTAAATTCCTATTTTGTTTTACATAAACACTAAAACTACAATCTCAGCCCCTTCCCTCCCCCGACATCCATCAGAGGCTTTTAGAAATTCTGTTCTATATAATTAATTTCTAAGCATTTAGCATAGGAGAGTAAGGAAGGGATAGTGGCCTTATAACATACTTACCAACTTTAAAACCAAAAGTTGTGGGACCCCGTTTCACCTGGGAGCGCCCCCTATTAAATAAACATTTGCATAAACTCTGCCCTTATACGACCTGGTTCGCAAGACTGTCCCACGAAACTCATAACTGTTGACGAGTACGTTATAAGGTATGGAATATTTTTTTTTTATATATATAGCGCCACTATATTCAGCAGCACTGTACATAGATTATAGTCTCATTAGTCCCGGTCTCTAGTGGAGCTCACAGTCCATTCTCCTATGAAAAACACACACTATGCCGGTGTATAATATATAAGAAAAATATTATTTTAGAGCATTCCATAATAAAATAAGGTAAAGTATGGACCTCACATAAATAAATTGTATATACATATGTATATATATATATATATATATATATATATATATATATATATATATATATATATATATATATACATACATATATAAACATACCGCAATAACATCAAAACCACCCGTCTAATATTGTGTAAGTCTCCCTCATGCCGCAAGAATAGCTCTGACCCATTGAGGCGTGGACTTTTTACGCTTTAGTCCTGTGCTGGAAGATCACTACATACAACCTGCAGACCTGTAGTACATCTTCACATTGGGAATTAATATGGAATTAATAATATTGCATATTCTTAAAGGGGTTGTCCAAATTTAGAAAAAAGCGACAGCTTTTTTTCCAGAAACACTGCCATTCTTGTCTCTGGGCTCTACAAAGTATTGCAGTGCGTACTTAAATGGGAATTAGCTGCAATACCAAATGTAGCCCATGGACAAGTGTGGCACTGTTTCAGGCAATCAAAAAAATCAAACTTATTTTTCTAATCCCAGACAACCCTGTTAAAATTGTTGTTTTTTTTTACATGTTGTCAACAGATGTCCGACTGCCTATGATTCTATCTAAGACAAATATATCTCTGTCTAATGTGTTTTATGTGAGATTGCCATGACCTATAAAGACATCATTATACATTAGATTTTCTTTTTGTAAGTCATTGCTAGAAGCAATCTATAAAGAGGCAGGAGACCCAATGACCCACATACTGTATATATCACTACGTTTACGCCAGATTTTAGCAGAAATTGCACAGTTTAAAAAATTGCACCTAAAATTGTTCCAAAATTTTGCCAAATTTGGCCAAAATTTTGGGAAGCAAACAGATTCTGTTCTACATGATGGGCCTCGGTAGGCCATAGCAACCAGTCAGAGCACAGCTTTCATTTCTTGGGGCTGTTTATATCACATTTTGGCTCTACGCTTAGCGTGTATAGCTCTCGATTTACACATTAAACATGTCCATATGGCTTTATTGTCAGACGGAGGCCAAAAGAGTGTCCTTTTGGCCTCTGTATGGCTGAAATGTGAAAAAAAAGTTATAGAATAGAATACTACGCTATTCCATCCCGCATTAAAAACATACTTTTTTTTAATATGGTAGCCTATGGGTGATGGATGCCATGAGCTTTTCAATAGCTTTTCATGAAGAATCAGTGAAACGGATGGCATTATAACCTATGAACATTGGCATCCGTCACCCTTTGGCTATAGTGGTATCTGTCTAATGTATACATCATAAAAAGGGGTCATGAGATTTTATGATGTTTCACTTGAATGGATACATTCATAGTCTATAGGGGACAGATGTTAGAGAGCTTTTCCTGGCATATATGTTAAAATGTAGGCCAAAACGCGTGGTGAATAGCCTGCGGTGGAAAAAAGTTGCCGTGTGATTGCTTGCTATGGTCAACAAGGAAAGGTTTTTTTGTTGGACAATTTTAATAAATGAAGACTATTAACTGTTTCATGACCAATTTTTGTAACCACATTGTTTCTATATGTTTTAGATACAAAGGATTTAGAGGAAACTGCTCTGTATCATTCATTGATCAATTCAAGGCCTTGCACCAGTGCAACAAGTTTTGCGAAATACTCAGTTTGAAATCTTTAAGGCCCAACACTTCAAAGCAGAAGAAACCGAATCCTGTCAAAGAGAAAGCCCAGCCGAACCCGCCCAGCTCTCGAAAAAATCGCCAAATCACCAAAGCAAAGAAGACATAGCAGCGCCTGTACCTGGACGTTGCGGTCTATTCATACTGTCCTCTACTACGTGACTTTCATTTCCTGCAGGACACCGAAGAAGTGGAGAGGACACTTCTAAATCACTTATACAGTAACTGAATGGATGTAGTGCTGTCTGCTAACTATTACAATAAGTATTATGCACTGATCAATGTCATATATAGAATAAGGAGATGGACATATGAAATGTATTGAACATTTCTGCCCCACTAGACATTGCTGCATTAGACTAGTGACTGTATAGTAAGTGGTGTTCTGATACTGATGTATAGCTGTGATGATTGCTGGTGGGTGAATGTAAATTCCATATTATTTTCATTTTATGATACATTTCAAGGGTGTTATCGAGAAAACTTTAAATGTAAAGAGTAAAAAGCAATGAAAGAGCTCTATCGTACCGGGTGCTATAGTGATAGAGCTCTATCATACTTACTGTAGTGATAGAGCTCTATTATATCTACTGCAGTGATACAGCTCTATTATATCTACAGCAGTGATAGAGCTCTATTATATCTACTGCAGTGATACAGCTCTATTATATCTACTGCAGTGATAGAGCTCTATTATATCTACTGCAGTGATAGAGCTCTATTATATCTACTGTAGTGATAGAGCTCTATTATATCTACTGTAGTGATAGAGCTCTATTATATCTACTGTAGTGATAGAGCTCTATTATATCTACTGCAGTGATACAGCTCTATTATATCTACTGCAGTGATAGAGCTCTATTATATCTACTGTAGTGATAGAGCTCTATTATATCTACTGCAGTGATACAGCTCTGTTATATCTACTGCAGTGATACAGCTCTATTATATCTACTGCAGTGATAGAGCTCTATTATATCTACTGCAGTGATACAACTCTATTATATCTACTGTAGTGATAGAGCTCTATTATATCTACTGTAGTGATAGAGCTCTATTATATCTACTGTAGTGATAGAGCTCTATTATATCTACTGTAGTGATAGAGCTCTATTATATCTACTGTAGTGATAGAGCTCTATTATATCTACTGTAGTGATAGAGCTCTATTATATCTACTGTAGTGATAGAGCTCTATTATATCTACTGCAGTGATACAGCTCTATTATATCTACTGCAGTGATACAGCTCTATTATATCTACTGTAGTGATAGAGCTCTATTATATCTACTGTAGTGATCGAGCTCTATTTTATCTGCTGCAGTGATAGAGCTCTATTATATCTACTGCAGTGATACAGCTCTATTATATCTACTGCAGTGATACAGCTCTATTATATCTACTGCAGTGATACATCTCTATTATATCAACTGCAGTGATCGAGCTCTATTTTATCTGCTGCAGTGATAGAGCTCTATTATAACTACTGTAGTAATAGAGCTCTGATATATCTACTGTAGTAGTATCTTACTCCTGTTACTGCAGTGATAGGGCTTATACTCTTATTGCTCCTGTGAAAGAGCTCTCTTATACCTGGCTGCAGTGATACAGCCCCCTTTCTCCTGTTGCTGCAGTGATAAAGCTCAGCTTATTCCTGAGCTCTATTATACTTTTAGGCCTGATTTACGCGAGCGTGTGCGTTTTGCGCACCCAAAAAACGCTGCGTTTTACGTGCGCAAAAGGCACCTAATAGCTGCGTGTGCCATCAGTGTATGATGCGCGGCTGCATAATTTTCGCGCAGCCGCCATCATTGACACTCCGTTTGGATGTTTGTAAACAGAAAAGCACGTGGTGCTTTTCTGTTTACATTCAGAGTTTGACAGCTGTTGCGCGATTCACGCAGTTCGCACGGAAGTGCTTCCGTGCGGCATGCGTGGTTTTCACGCACCCATTGACTTCAATGGGTGCGTGATGCGCGAAAAACGGCGAAATATAGAACATGTCGTGAGTTTTACACAGCAGACTCACGCTGCGCAAAACTCACGGACTGTCTGCACTGCCCCATACACTAATATAGGTGCGTACGACACGCGTGAAAAGCACGCGCGTCGCACGCGCATATATTACACTCATGTAAATGATGCCTAACTCCAGTGACAGAGCTCTCTCATGCTTGTTACTTAAGTGATAGAGCTCTCTCATACTTGTTACTTCAGTGATAGAGCTCTCTCATACTTGTTGCTGCAGTGATAGAGCTCTCTCATACTTGTTGCTGCAGTGATAGAGCTCTCTCATACTTGTTGCTGCAGTGATAGAGCTCTCTCATACTTGTTGCTGCAGTGATAGAGCTCTCATACTAGTTTCTGCAGTGTTAGAGCTTTCTCCTACTTGTTTCTGCAGTGATCGAACTCTCTCATACTTGTTGCTGCAGTGATAGAGCTCTTTCATACTTGTCTGCAGCGATAGAGCTCTCTCACACACGTTTCTGCAGTGATAGAGCTTGCATACTAGTTTCTGCAGTGTTAGAGCTCTCTCATAGCTGCAGTGATAGAGCTCTCTTGTGCTGTTGCTGCAATGATAGAGCTCTCTCATACTTGTTACTGCAGTGATAGAGCTGTCTTACTCCTGTTGATGCAGTCATAGAGCTCTCTCGTACTTGTTACTGCAGTGATAGAGCTCTCTTACTCCTGTTGATGCAGTGATAGAGCTCTCTCGTTCCTGTTGCTGCAGTCATAGAGCTCTCTCATACTTGTTAGTGCAGTTATCGAGCTCTCTCATACTTGTTGATGCAGTGATAGAGCTCTCTCATATTTGTTGATGCAGTGATAGAGCTCTCTAATACTTGTGGATGCAGTGATAGAGCTCTCTCGTACTTGTTGATGCAGTGATAAAGCTCTCTCGTACTTGTTGCTGCAGTGATAGAGCTCCCTCATACTTGTTACTGCAGTGATAGAGCTCTCTTACTCCTGTTTATGCAGTAATAGAGCTCTCTCATACTTGTTGCTGCAGTGATAGAGCACTCTCATACTTGTTGCTGCAGTAATAGAGCTCTCTCAAACTTGATGATGCAGTAACAGAGCTCTCTCATACTCGATGATGCAGTAACAGAGCTCTCTCATACGTGTTGCTGCAGTGATAGAGCTCTGTCATACTTGTTGCTGCAGTTATAGAGCTCTCTCATACATGTTGCTGCAGTGATAGAGCTCTCTCATACTTGTTGCTGCAGTGATAGAGCTCTCTCATACGTGTTGCTGCAGTTATAGAGCTCTCTCATACGTGTTGCTGTAGTGATAGAGCTCTCTCATACTTGTTGCTGCAGTGATAGAGCTCTGTTATACTTGTTGCTGCAGTGATAGAGCTCTCATACGTGTTGCTGCAGTGATAGAGCTCTCTCATACGTGTTGCTGCAGTGATAGAGCTCTGTTATACTTGTTGCTGCAGTGATAGAGCTCTCTCATACATGTTGCTGCAGTGATAGAGCTCTCTCATACGTGTTGCTGCAGTGATAGAGCTCTCTCATACGTGTTGCTGCAGTGATAGAGCTCTGTTATACTTGTTGCTGCAGTGATAGAGCTCTCTCATACATGTTGCTGCAGTGATAGAGCTCTCTCATACTTGTTGCTGCAGTGATAGAGCTCTCTCATTCTTGTTGCTGCAGTGATAGAGCTCTATCATTCTTGTTGCTGCAGTGATAGAGCTCTCTCATACTTGTTGCTGCAGTGATAGAGCTCTCTCATACTTGTTGCTGCAGTGATAGAGCTCTCTCATACTTGTTACTGCAGTGATAGAGCTCTCTCATACGTGTTGCTGTAGTGATAGAGCTCTCTCATACTTGTTGCTGTAGTGATAGAGATCTCTCATACGTGTTGCTGCAGTGATAGAGCGCTCTCATTCTTGTTGCTGCAGTGATAGAGCTCTCCCATACGTGTTGCTGCAGTGATAGATCTCTCTCATTCTTGTTGCTGCAGTGATAGAGCTCTCTCATTCTTGTTGCTGCAGTGATAGAGCTCTCTCATACTTGTTGCTGCAGTGATAGAGCTCTCTCATACTTGTTGCTGCAGTGATAGAGCTCTCTCATACATGTTGCTGCAGTGATAGAGCTCTCTCATACGTGTTGCTGCAGTTATAGAGCTCTCTCATACTTGTTGCTGCAGTGATAGAGCTCTCTCATACGTGTTGCTGCAGTGATAGAGCTCTCTCATACGTGTTGCTGCAGTGATAGAGCTCTCTCATACTTGTTGCTGCAGTGTAACGTGCTACGTTTGTGTTATGATAAATACAAGGTAAAAATGCTTTTATAAAATGTATATATTTAGCCATTCATAATATTCTGACATTTACCGTTCAATGCAGTGTTCTGTTGTAATGTAGTATCTCATGCAAATTGTATCGCCTGGTGAATCACTCATAATATTGAATGTTATGTACAGAGAATGATTGAATTACATTGCTGATAAATACGGTAATTTTTGGGGAGGTTTTTAGTGCTGGTCATTGGATGATCCCATCTCTTAGGCACTTCTTTACTGTTGTGGAAGTCAATGCCTCAAATTATATTAGACTGAAATTTAGACGAGTGTTCTAACAGACACTCACGCCAGGAACTTTATCCATCATCCTAATCAGGAGATTTCATATCGATATATATCGAGAGAGGAATAAAACACACAGACACTGCTGGTATGCTCAAAATAATCCTCTGAGGTTTATTGCCAAACTCATTTAGAATAATATCATTCAAAAGGGGTGTAGACTTGAGGTTAACCAATCAGAGGCAATGTGACAATAATTCTGATTCAGCCAATAGCATACAATGAGAACATTTCACGTTTGAGACAATCACACGCATACAATACATTTCAAATATAATACAACAATTCTTCATTAGATGCTGACATCAGAATTATTATGAACTGTTCTTATGGGCAAAGGGAGGTTTTAGGGAGTTATGTTCCCATACGTAAGATAAAGAGAAATAATTGCACTTTATGTCTGGGCGTTCAGCCAGACCGCCATTTGGTAGCATATCCAAGCCCATAAGAATAATACACATAAATAACATATTTCTTGCAAACCCAAGAAGAAATAAGTGGGGGTAAGTTCATTTGAAAATGGAGAATACATCTCTGTGTAATTCGGCATGCTTGATAATTCACAATGTAATTTACAATAGAGAATATAAGCAAATTGACCATCCATCACAGTAAGCTTTTAAAGCCTATCCCTATTTGCTACACACTGTCTCCACAAAATTCTCCTTCTCAACCTGAGTGGACGGGGCCCAAAACAAGTCTGTGTAGCATGTAAAATCTCTATGGACCGCTTCAGTTCAAGGAGCTATAATGAAAACGGTGGTCACCAAGACTGGAAGACAAGTGGTTGCTAGGCAACATAAATTACGACATCCTTCAGAATACACTAATGGGTGTCCAGGAGATAAGGAAACAGGGGGTAAATAATACTAATTATACTGTACACCATTACTATAGAGAACTTAACCTTTATCAAGTTACAGCCCTGAAGTTAATGACTACAGAAAAACTTGTACGATATCACTTCAGCCTAATTCATAATGTGAGGTAAGACGGTAGTGCAATTATATTTTATATCTGCATCTATTTATTATTACTTATATGCAATTTGCACAGCATGTTATTAGATAGAGTATTGTCTGCCCCATAATGAGACCTAGGTCAGCAATCAGGTGGTAAAAATTAACCAATTAAAAATTAACCAATTTGTACCGATCAGTATTTAGCAATTCAGAGTAAAATCACAGGTTTCTCGCAATTGCGGCTACAATTTTGAATACAGAAGGGGCTGGGGCACTGGAGCATTGCTTACACACGCACAGCACCATATATATGGTTGTGGCTGTGCCTGGTACTGCAGCTCAGTTCCATTGATTTTAAGGTGATCAATGGAGCCAATTCATTTTGTTGATCGATGGCAGTCCTGGGGATCAGAACCCCTCTGATTAATTACTGATATAATTTCTTAAGAATAGCCCATCAATATTAAAGTCATTCAAGAGAACCTGTCATGGCAAAAAACTTCTATTGATGAGTGCATATATTATATAGCACCAATGGTCCCGTTCATTTCAGCTGCCTATATACTGACTCATGAATAGAGCGGCTTAGGTTCACGCCCCATTGACGCTGAATGATAAAGACCACCCAGTTATCAATTTATTTATGAATTAGTATATAGGCAGCAGAGCAAACAAGACTGATTGTGAGGGAATGGAGGCACATAAAGTGAGGATAAAAAACAGCGCTGGAATTAGGGAGAAGGCAGGAATCCCTTTGGGACATGAATAGAAACAAATAGTCAATTGTCTATTAGTCTGTTGTTATTTCCTATTTAACTGAAATACAGAATTATTTTCAGCCATTGTCTTATCGTTTGTGTATGTTACACTGTATGGTAGACAAGGTGTAAAGTATAATATTGCCTTAAAGACCATATTACAACATACAAAATTATAAAATTTTAAAGAAGCCATTAAAGTATTTCAGTTATAAAATCTATATTTTTACAAGAGCGCCATCAGTGGGCGGTTTTTGGAATATGAATAATACCATGATAGAGTATAACAGTTGGTTGGAGGGAAAGACATGTTATTGAGATTTCTGTTAAAATTAAAGGTCAGATTAAAGGAGTTGTCCAGTTTAGAATAGGGAATTCTGAGTTAATATAGGGGGGTCCTCTGTTCGGGATCCTCATCTCTTGGGCAGAGTGGAGAGCGGTTGCAAAGTGCATCTCCTGCTTTGGAGGACCTGTCCTGTTCTGCATTACACAGACAACACATTGATATGAATAGGCACTGTGTAATGTTTAATTTCTCCTGTGGTGGCGCTGCAGGAAAATTGAACACTTAATGGAAGGTTTTCCCACAGATCACATCTGATCGCTGGAGGTCCGTGTAGGGGGACACTTGTGATTAGCTTATTATCAAGGGACCCTTCTAGCAATTAGGGATTGTCCAAAGGGGAGAACCCCTTTAAAGCAGCTTTACTGTCCAGTTAGTGGTTATTTGACCAGCCATTTGTAGATTTTCCTGGAGATTTTCTATAACCTCATCAGAGCCAAGTTGTCTCGTGTAAATAATATTCCTGTTGCACAGACCACACTTTCCATACACCGGGCTCCAGAAATACACTGAGCAAGTTATTTTTAAAGGGGAACAAAATAGCCATCAAAAGTCAACAACAGCTGCAAACAGATAAATCATGAGTTGAAGGTTTGTGGACGTTCAACATGCTGATCAGTTACTAATCATAATAGAATGGTGACAATTAGGCTGGGTTCACACGAGCATGTTACGTCCGTAAAGGACGGAACGTATTTCGGCCGCAAGTCCAGGACCGAACACACTGCAGGGAGCCGGGCTCCTAGCATCATAGTTATGTACGACGCAAAGAGTCACTGCCTCCCCGTGGAACTACTGTCCCGTACTGAAAACATGATTACAGTACCGGACAGTTGTCCCGCAGCGAGGCAGGGACTCCTAGCATCGTACATAACTATGATGCTAGGAGCCCGGCTCCCTGCAGTGTGTTCGGTCCGGGACTTGCGGCCGAAATCCTTTACTTACGTAACATGCTCGTGTGAACCCAGCCTTAAAGTCCATTACGTCTAATCATTGAGGGGCATCTGTCACTAGGGAGACTCCCTTAAATTGGGACACATTCATGATGTTGTAAGGCAGACAACTATAATGCTCCCTCATTTTAGCATTCGTATTACAGCCACAACAACCGGATTTCCTGCAGTTCAACTAAACTGAACTTACATCACATAGAGCCTATGATTCTCATCTCATATGTGAAGCCTTGCGGGGCAGACTCACAATGGGCCCCCTGTCACCCCCATCTTGACAAGAGTAGAGCATGCTTACCCAGATTGCCATGGGTCCTTCAAGCCCACTGGACCATGGCATTAGCTCAGCTTTGTCTGGTGCTGATGCAGGCCCATTGTCACCCATTGACCTCATTTGGGTCCCATAGAAATGAATAAGATCTAAAATGAACAGTATTGTAACAAAAAACGTATTGTAAATAAAAAAGTGTAAATGTAGTCAGTCAGGGAGGGTCACTTTTTAAAAAAAAAAAAAATGTCAGGGGATGAATAGTTATATATAGTGACAGATGGTGGCATGACTTACCAAGATAACCGCTTTACTACATGGGACATAGGGGGAAGCAGTAGTCTAAGCCACGCCCATGGCCTGATGACACCATTGGATGTCAACACAGTCTCTTTAATGGAGGGGGCGGGCCTAAGAAAGGAATGTGCCCGCCCTTTCCAGTTTACTACACGGGGATGAAGAGGAATAGCGAGTCAAGTAGATTGGGTTTAAGAGGAGCAGTGCATTAATAGAGAGGTATATCCCAGTATTGTCTAGAGATCCTGCACCTACCTCTATTCATTTCATAGGTGAACATCTAGAAACGTAAGCTTTATTAATGTACATTTGGAACTATTATTGTTTTTTAATTTATAATTTGTTATTTGAATGTTTTTAACGGTTCTGTCCAATAAAAAGTAATGACCTGGTTAGTATATTGTATGGTAGAAAATATAGCGTTTAAATTGTGCAATATTCCTATACACCAATGTTCAAGAAACTCCATGCAGCATGTGCATTACTTTTTCAGCAGAGGCTTAACTTGAAGCCACTGGGCTCTAATGCAAACAGGGGCCCCCACCTACCATTTTCCTGGTGTCTTATGTGGCAGAGAGGGCCTTTGGGCCCCCTCAGCCACTAGGGCTCGGGTGTGAATGGACCTTTGCATCCCTACACCCCTGTTTTTTTGTTACTATGAGCTTGACTTTTATATGCCTTACTTTTCAATGCAGCCCAAGTTGTTATACTACATTTCTATGTGTTATTGCTTCATCTAGTTTATCGCTGCCAATGTCATATCCGAGATAAGACTTTTTTGTCATCTTATGTAACATGGCTGATAACATGAATACAGAAAAAATGTGACAAACAACAGTTATAAACAGTTCAATACGGATTCAAAAATAAATGCATGTCTTGTATAAGAATCTTAGTAGTAACACCTGTTTTATGGATGAAAGTTGTTGAAGCTATAGCATTTGAAAAATCAGTTTTTAGTCAATGTGAAGCCATAAGGCCCCATGCCCCCAATCGTAGAATTCATCCATAATTACGGTCTGTAATTACGGACCGTAATTACGGAGCCATTCATTTCTATTGCCCACGGACACCTTCCCGTATATTTATGGGAAGGTTCCCGTGCTGATGAAAGGCTCTGCAAAAGATAGGACATATCTATTTTTTGCTTTTTCCGGACTGTGCTCTCATACTTTATATGGGAGCACGGCCCAGAAATGCGGGTGGCTGTCCGCGGCCGTTAGTGGCCGGCTGTACCCGTAATCACGGACCATGATTACGGGCACGGTCATGTGCATGGGGCCTAAAGCTGAGGTTCACCTTCAACTGCTTCTACCCAAAAAGCAAAATTCCTTATCCTCTTTTTTTTTTTAATTTTTTTTTTATTTTACACATCTGTTTATAAATGTCAAAATATAAAATAGCCATTTTAAATACCCCCTTCCTCCCTGAAAATCCCTGAAATGTAGCGAGGCAAAAAAAAACAAAAAAACTCAATTTTAATACATCTAGATACATTTTTGCACTAGTCAAATTGAGATTCAACCAAATGAAAGTGGACAAAAGCAAACCTACCCCTTAAGTGCTCTTGTATTGAAAAGTATGAAGTATTAGTATAAAGTTCTACATGTAATAAACAGAATAAAAAAATGAAATTAAAGGAGGCAAAGATCAGCAATGGCAGAATCCTCAAATCCATGAAAGGTACTTCTTCCATTTTAAATCTAGACAATCCTGTTCGCCACACACATCAGCAGCACAATAGTTTGCGACAATGTATCAGTGCAGGTAAAATGTATCAGCCCAGAATCCAGGCTGTTTATTTCAGCTTAGACTGCATACAGTTGTAGCAAACCCTCAGCTGTGAGAAGCTATAGGTGTTTATGGATTTTTTCACTTCTGGGTGTAAATAAGATTTGCTGTCATTGACAGCAAGCAGAGATCTTGAAAATGGTGACGAATCGTAACACTCCGTTTTCAATAATTAAGCTTTATTAGGATAACATTAGACAATCCCTTCAAGTCTCCACTAAAGCAGCAAGTGAATTAATCTGTTTCCCTTTATATATGTTATGCAATGTGTATTATGTAGTGACTGTATTACACCGCTGTCTATGTCGTTGGCTGCTCCCCCATCCTCTGTGTTTTATATGTCCCGTCTTCTGTACTTTATAATGATTGTTACGCTAAGTGTTTGAAAAGTTTACAAATATTGCGCTTGATTTCAGTGGATATTATGTGAAATAAAACAAATGTTTTACAAATTGGCAACTATCTATTTTTTAAGGGAGCTTAAAACGCCTGCCTCAAGATGAGGATCTCTTTAAAGCGTTCCTACATTTTCAGGTGACCTTTCAGAATAAGCTATCATATGTGTGTACATGAGGAATAAAGGCCCTTTTACACGGGTTAATTATCCGACAATTTAGCGTTTACAGAACGATGTGTAAACAGGGCAACGATCTTCCAAACGCTTGTTCATCGGCTGATCGTATCATTTATGCTGCAAGAAATATTATTGTTGTAGGCAGCACATCTCCCTGTCCCCATACATACCTCCCTTGTGAAAGGCGCAAACAAGCGCAGATCAACAAACTGTCTCGTTGATCGGCGCTCGTTTACACAGCCCATGTCAGGCTGTTCAAGAGGACCCATACACTATTTCTCGACATTATATGACGTGTATGTGGCATTATTTAGCAGTTTTCCCCTCTGCAGGCTCTATCTTAAATTGTCAGTTGTCTCAAAGCTAGTGGGCGGAGCCTAACTGCTGTCATGTTTTCTATACACTGCACACAGAGAAGAGGAGAATCCTGCTCTCCTATCTCTAGCAATCACATATATAGAAGCAGCAGTAGCATGAAGGAGATTATACAGCAGTAATGAGCAGTGTAGCTGAGAATCCAGCACTGGGATGACATAAAAATCTTAGGCTGGATTCACACGAGCATGTTCGGTCCGTAAAGGACGGAACATATTTCGACAGCAAGTCCCGGACCAAAAACACTGCAGGGAGCCGGGCTCCTAGCATCATAGTTATGTACGACGCTAGGAGTCCCTGCCTCTCCGTGGAACTACTGTCCCATACTGAAATCATGTTTTCAGTACGGGACTTGCGGCCGAAATACGTTCCGTCCTTTACGAACTGAACATGCTCGTGTGAATCCAGCCTTACCATTACATCTGTGTGTTTCTCTCTTCTCCTGCTTTCTCCCCCTGCTTACCCCTCCATAGCCTTACATTCATCGTGTGTTGCTGACTCACTCTCTCTCTCTGCTCCCTCCTTCTGCTCCCCCTCACATCTCCATAGAAAGTTATAGCCAGGCAGTGAAGAGACATATCCCCACCTTCTAAAGCCCGTCTGTAAGCGGGGACGGCCAATGATTGACAACAGGGGGTGGACAGCAAATTACAGGAAGGGAGACACGTAGTGGCAGTAACTTCACACAGAATTTGTATGAATAAAACAACTAAATTTAAACAGTAAATAAATTATAATGTTGCTCTATATCAAGTATACTATTAGATTAGAATAAGTTGTTTGGAAAAATGAGTGTCTACTTAGGGGGCAAATGTACTTAATGGCATCTGACATTTAAATACAAATTCTACAAAGGAGTTGTGGTGCTCTGTTCTTTAAAGTAAATGTCTGACTTTTACCATCATGTTGATTTTTGGTCCAACATTCTGTACTGATTAATTTCTTGTATCTTTGTAATTCTTGTAATTAATGTATTTTCATAGCGGTGTGATCTGCATTTTTCTGATACAGAGCTCCAAATTCCCAGCAGAAACATAGAGAGAAATTATAGAATTCTGTATGCATATGGCTGCCACTAGAGGGAGCCTAGGAGCTTACTGCATACAGTTTTTTTTATTTAGTTCAATTTATATACAATATGCAGTAAGTTCTTAAAGGGGGTTTGCCCACAAATATAATGCTTGTTATATGAATGTAAAATTACATATTTGGCCAATAGGAAGTAATTATAAAAAATCCTTTGTTTCTGAGTAACCCACATACCTTCTCCCTGATAGTAGTCCGTATATCAATCTCTGTCTGTTGCCATTGGATCTGACCGTGAAGCCTGCTTCTTTCCATGTCGCAAATATATAGATGCCGACCATAGATTCTCTTAGTGGTCAGCCTCCCCTTGTCGTGAACGTGCTTCTCTACCTCGTGTGCTGAAGATTGTGAGCAAAATCAGGGAGCAGGGGCTAAATCATGACATTATAACTAAAAACTATGTACCATTTTGCTCTGGGGATTCAGAACACTGCAAGAAGCTTGTTATAGGCATGCACAGAGCACGCTCAGCAGACAGGAGAATCATGGGAAATGTAGTCTTCAGAGAATTCTTGCAGTCATGTGACCGCTCACTCAATGCAAAAAAACCGAAATAATTAAAGTAAGTGGCTAAAAATCATATTTACTACCTTAGAAACTCGTGGGCGCTATTATTTTAGTACTAAGTTTTGTGGGTAAACCCCTTTAAGCTCCCCCTAGTGGTGGCTGGAGCCAAACAAAATATTATCTTTTAATAGTGTCTATGCAGGAGTTTTTAAGCTCTATATCTGGACGTTGCACTCAAAGGCTGTGTTCACACTGAGTTTTTTTACACGTTTTTTGACGCGGAAAACGCGTCGGAAAACGCGCCAAAAACGACCCAAAATGACTCCCATTGATTTCAATGGGAGACGGAGGCGTTTTTTTACCGCGAGTAAAAAAAACGCCTCGCGGCAAAAAGAAGGGACATGACCCTTCTTGATGCGGTTTCCGCGTCCAAAACCGCATTGAAATCAATGGGAACTCGTCAAAAAACACCTCGAACTAGTGAGGTGTTTTCTGACGAGTATATTGCCGAGTGTTTTGGAGGAGTTTCTTGCAGGAGTCGTCTCCTGCTGCTAGTCCAGCCCAGCAAGGGGCTGTCATTTCCTGTCTGCTCGTGGAGGCTGAAAAACATCGTGGACAGAACTCAGGGATACAGAAAACCGAAGTCCTGCATCCAAATCAAATCCAAGTAAGTGCAATTGCTCCTATGTTCCATTCATGCTATACATGTATGGAGCTGTGCATTTTTTTTTTTTATAATTTTTTTTTTTATTTTTTTTTTCAATTTTTATTTTTTTAATTTTTTAATTTTGTTATGCAGTTGTTCATGTATGTCATCTCTTTTTTGTTTTTAACATTTCAGGAACAGACATGACGACAGCAGAGGTGTACCACCGAATGGACATTGATGTTGGGAAATTGATTCAAGAAGTAAGTATACTTTTTTTTTTTTTTATGTGGGCCTGTTCACATCAGCGTGGTTTCCGCTGAGGGGTTCCGTCGGTGCTTTCAGTCAGGGGAACCCCTCAACGGAAAGGCAAGTGTGAAGTGGTGACAGATTCGTTGCTAATGGTTTCTGTTTGTCCCCGTTGTGCAAAGGGTTCTGTCGTTTCGACGGAACCAATACCGCAGTGTAGGGAATCCCATTAGCAACGGATCCATCAGCATTGAAGTCAATGATGATGCAAACAGAAAACAATGTTTTTTTTAATGTGGGCCTGTTCACATCAGCGTGGTTTCTGCTGAGGGGTTCCGTCGGTGCTTTCAGTCAGGGGAACCCCTCAACGGAAAGTCAAGTGTGAAGTAAGTTCCGTTTGCATCACCATTCATTTCAATGGTGACAGATCCGTTGACAGAAGGATGTCAGGCTGGGTTCACACGACCATGTTACGTCCGTAATGTACGGAACGTATTTCGGCCGGAAGACACGGACCGAAGACAGTGCAGGGAGCCGGGCTCCTAGCATCATAGTAATGTACGATGCTAGGAGTCCCTGCCTCGCTGCAGGATAACTTTCCCATACTGTAATCATGATTACAGTACGGGACAGTAGTTCCACGCAGAGGCAGGGACTCCTAGCGTCGTACATCACTATGATGCTAGGAGCCCCGCTCCCTGCACTGTCTTCGGTCCGGGTCTTCCGGCCGAAATACGTTCCGTACATTACGGACGTAACATGGTCGTGTGAACCCAGCCTCATGCATGTGAAAACCTCGGCAAAAACCGCCTGGAAAACCGCCTCAAAAACCACGTCAAAAACCACATCAAACATGAAAACCTCCAGGGTCAGTTTATACAGGAGGAATTTTCCTCCTGCAAAAAACTCAGTGTGAACAGGGCCAAACACATCAAAAATTCATACTGGTTTTCCACATAACTGTTGAGAAATTAAAAAAAAAAAATTTGTGCACAAGTTGGTCATTTACGGTCCCGCCACAGAACCTATTTCTGGGTTTAAAATTCTACTTACCCGTTTGTTTTGTTTCTCTTCCACCATTCAGATCTAGATTGACTTTTGTGTCTTGGATCGATCAACAGCTCTTTGCATAATCCAAAAAATCTTCAGCTCATGGATAGATGACCACCTCGCATTCTTCGTCTCTTCACAGTTGTACAGGTCCTCAGACAGCAAGACGTCCCCACAACATCCCGCTACACTTCATCATGGCTGATATGGTCCTCTTCTCCATAGAACATACCACAAACACCTTGGGGGTCATCTAAGTGCTTTTCTTTCAATTGTAAGATGTTCCTCTTGGTTTCCACCTTTCTACTTGCTTGTGATTCTTCTCTGTTGGTTTCCTGGCCCTGCTGCAGCTTCTTGAACTACTTGTCCCTGCTTCATATTGACCCTGGCTTTCTGACTACTCTTCTGCTCTGCGTTTGGTACCTCGTACACTCCTGGTTTGACTCTGCTTGTTCACTACTCTCCTGTTCTGCGTTTGGCACCTCGTACTCTCCTGTTTTGACTCGGCTCGTTTACTACTCTTGTTGCTCACGGTGTTGCCGTGGGCAACTGCCCCGTTTCCCTTTGTTCTGTGTTTCCTTGTCTGTTGTCTGTCGTGCACTTACTGAGTGTAGGGACCGTCGCCCAGTTGTACCCCGTCGCCTAGGGCGGGTCGTTGCAAGTAGGCAGGGACTGAGTGGCGGGTAGATTAGGGCTCACTTGTCTGTTTCCCTATCCCTGTCATTACATATGCTGTGTAAAATAACCATTAGCAAGAGGAGTGGAGTCGATACCCACTACCGGGACAGGTTTAGGCAAATCAATCAAAGGCATAGCTAGAGACATAGCAAATTCCACAGACATGATATTAGCAGACGACCCTGAATCCACGAAGGCACTGCCGGTAGCAGACCTACCACCAAAAGCGAACTGAAAGGGAAGCAAGATTTTATTACATTTCATATTTACGGGAAATACCTGTGCGCCCAAGTGACCTCCCCGATGATCAATTAGGCGCGGAAGTTGTCCGGCTGCTTATTCTTACGCCTAGGACAGGTGTTCACTTGATGCTTGTCATCCCCACAATAGAAGCAGAGACCATTCTTCCTGCGGAACTCTCTACGTTGTTGGGGGGACATGGAGGCCCCGAGTTACATAGGTACCTCCGAGTCTTCCGTGGAAGAACGAAGCAACGGAACCTCGGGAGGCATCATGGGGGAGTCAGAGGAGAAAACACATAAACGTTCACGTTGTCGTTCCCTGAGACGTCGGTCAAGTCGTACCGCTAAAGCCATAACCTGGTCTAGGGAGTCAGAAGAGGGATAGCTAACTAGCAGGTCTTTCAGGGAGTTCGACAAACCCAACCTAAACTGGCACCTTAAGGCAGGGTCATTCAACCGAGAAGCTACGCACCACTTCCTAAAGTCAGAGCAATACTCCTCAACAGGTCTCTTACCCTGACGTAAGGTCACCAGCTGACTCTCGGCAAAGGCAGTCCTGTCAGTCTCGTCATAAATGAGTCCGAGAGCAGAAAAGAAAAGATCAACGGAGGAAAGTTCAGGGGCGTCAGGAGCCAAGGAGAAGGCCCATTCTTGGGGCCCTTCTTGGAGACGGGACATAATTATACTCACCCGCTGGCTCTCAGAACCTGAGGAGTGGGGCTTTAAATGAAAATAGAGCCTACAACTCTCCTGAAAGGAGAGAAAAGTCTTCCGGTCCTCTGAGAACCGGTCAGGCAACTTGAGGTGGGGTTCAAGAGGTGAGGTGAGGGGCACTACCATGGTAGCATCAGGCTGGTTGACCCTCTGAGCCAGGGCCTGGACCTGTAGAGAGAGACCCTGCATTTGCTGAACCAGGGTCTCAAGGGGGTCCATAGTGGTGTGAGGGACCAGGGTAGAGTAGGTATATGGGCTTGTGATTATGTAATGACAGGGATAGGGAAACAGACAAGTGAGCCCTAATCTACCCGCCACTCAGTCCCTGCCTACTTGCAACGACCCGCCCTAGGCGACGGGGTACAACTGGGCGACGGTCCCTACACTCAGTAAGTGCACGGCAGACAACAGACAAGGAAACACAGAACAAAGGGAAACGGGGCAGTTGCCCACGGCAACACCGTGAGCAACAAGAGTAGTAAACGAGCCGAGTGAAACCAGGAGAATACGAGGTGCCAAACGAAGAGCAGGAGAGTAGTGAACAAGCCGAGTCAAACCAGGAGTGTACGAGGTACCAAACGCAGAGCAGAAGAGTAGTCAGTAAGCCACGGTCAATACGAAGCAAGGACAAGTAGTTCAAGAAGCTGCAGCAGGGCCAGGAAACCAACAGAGAAGAATCACAAGCAAGGAGGAACAGGAAAGGCAGGTATAAATAGACGGAGGGCGGGAGCTAGCTCCGTCTGGCCAGGCTGTGATAGGCTCTCCCACTCCTAAGCCTGCCATCCTGAGTGGTGGAAGATGGAGTCAGTCTCACAGACATAGAAGCAGGTGCAGACTGATTACCTATGGGCGTGGATACAGAAGCTGTGCCTGGCAGATCCTTAACAGCATACCCCTGTTTTTGAACTCCTTATTGGCATTTCGAGCAGTGCTCTGTACTGTTGATGCAGGGATTATTGTCCGATTTGGTTTTAGGCCTTCCCAGGTTGCAGTTGCATAATCCCACGTTTGACTGGAATACTGGGGATCTTACCAAATGGGGTAATGAATGCTTGACGTCATGTTTTTCTGTTAATTCTATTTCTCCCCCTGAGGAGGTGAACACGCTACCTGAGTTTGTTCAGGACTTCGCTGATGTTTTCTCTAAGGAGGCCTCCGAAGTGTTACCTCCTCATAGAGAATACAATTGCGCTATCGATTTGGTACCAGGGGCTAAGCTTCCTAAGGGTAGGATATTTAATCTCTCTTGTCCCGAACGTGAAGCCATGAGAGAGTATATCCAGGAATGCCTGTCCAAGGGTTACATTCGCCCCTCTACTTCTCCGGTAGGTGCTGGCTTCTTCTTCGTAGGTAAGAAGGATGGTGGTCTTAGGCCATGCATTGACTACCGTAACTTGAATAAGGTCACTGTAAGGAACCAGTATCCCCTTCCTTTGATTCCTGATCTCTTTAATCAGGTTCAGGGGGCCCAATGGTTCTCTAAGTTTGATCTACGGGGGTCGTATAACCTTATCCGCATCAAAGAGGGGGATGAGTGGAAGACTGCGTTTAACACGCCCGAAGGTCATTTCCAATACCTCGTCATGCCCTTTGGGTTGTGTAATGCTCCCGCGGTCTTCCAGAATTTCATAAATGAGATTTTAAGAGATTACCTGGGGGTATTTCTTGTAGTGTACCTTGATGACATACTTGTGTTTTCCAAGGACTGGTCCTCCCACATTGAGCATGTCAGGAAGGTGCTCCAGGTCCTTCGGGAAAACAAACTGTTTGCGAAGACCGAAAAATGTGTGTTTGGGGTGCAGGAGATACCATTTTTGGGTCAAATCCTCACTCCTCATGAATTCCGCATGGACCCAGTCAAGGTCCAGGCTGTGGCGGAATGGGTCCAACCTGCCTCCCTGAAGGCGTTACAGTGCTTCTTGGGGTTCGCTAATTATTACAGGAGATTTATTGCTAACTTCTCGGTCATCGCTAAGCCTCTTACGGACCTCACTCGCAAGGGTGCTGATCTCCTCCACTGGCCTCCTGAGGCTGTCCAGGCTTTTGAGGTGCTTAAGAAGTGCTTTATCTCGGCCCCGGTGTTGGTTCAGCCCAACTGAGAGTAACTATGATATTGGCAACAGCGAACTCTTAGCCATTAAATGGGCATTTGAAGAGTGGCGCCACTTCCTGGAGGGGGCTAGGCACCAGGTAACGGTCCTTACCGACCACAAGAATCTGGTTTTCCTAGAATCTGCCCGGAGGCTAAACCCGAGACAAGCTCGATGGGCGTTATTTTTTTACCAGATTACATTTTTTGGTTACCTATAGGGCTGGGTCTAAAAATATTAAGGCTGATGCACTGTCGCGTAACTTCATGGCCAGCCCTCCTTCGGAGGAAGATCCTGCTTGTATTTTGCCTCCAGGTATAATAATTTCCTCTATTGATTCTGATTTAGTCTCTGAAATTTGATTCTGAAATTGTTCACCTCCCGGGAACCTTCCTGAGAACAAGCTGTTTGTTCCCCTGCAATTCCGGCTAAGGGTACTTAGGGAAAATCATGGCTCCGCACTATATGGTCATCCAGGCATCCTGGGTACCAAGCACCTCATTGCCAGAAACTATTGGTGGCCTGGGTTGCCTAAAGACGTTAAGGCCTACGTCGCCGCTTGTGAGGTTTGTGCTAGGTCCAAGACTCCCAGGTCCCGACCAGCGGGCTTACTATGTTCTTTGCCCATTCCCCAGAGACCTTGGACTCATATCTCCATGGATTTTATCACCGATTTGCCTCCATCTCAAGGTAAGTCGGTGGTGTGGGTTGTAGTAGACCGCTTCAGTAAGATGTGCCACTTTGTGCCCCTCAAGAAACTACCCAACGCCAAGACGTTAGCTACCTTGTTTGTCAAACACATCCTGCGTCTCCATGGGGTCCCTGTCAATATTGTTTCTGACAGAGGGGTACAATTTGTTTCTTTGTTTTGGAGAGCCTTCTGTAAAAAGTTGGAGATTGATCTGTCCTTCTACTCTGCCTTCCATCCTGAAACTAATGGCCAAACTGAGAGGACTAATCAGTCTCTAGAACAATATTTAAGGTGTTTTATCTCTGACTGTCAATATGATTGGGTCTCATTCATTCCCCTCGCTGAATTTTCCCTTAATAACCGGGTCAGTAACTCGTCAGGGGTCTCCCCCTTTTTCTGTAATCTTGGGTTTAATCCACGGTTCTCCTCCGTTTCACCTGGTAGTTCAAACAATCCCGAGGTAGAGGTCGTTCATCGGGAACTGTGCACAGTCTGGGCCCAGGTTCAGAAGAACCTAGAGGCGTCCCAGAGCATACAAAAAACTCAGGCAGATAGAAGACGTTCTGCTAACCCCTTGTTTATGGTCGGGGATCTGGTGTGGCTATCGTCAAAGAATTTGCGCCTTAAAGTCCCGTCCAAGAAGTTTGCTCCCTGGTTTATAGGGCCGTACAAGGTCATTGAAGTCCTCAATCCTGTCTCCTTCCGACTGGAGTTGCCCCCATCTTTTCGAGTACACGACGTGTTTCATGCCTCCCTCCTTAAACGCTGCTCCCCGTCCTTGGCTCCCTCGAGGAAACCTCCTGTCCCCGTTCTCACCCCTGAGGGGGTAGAATTCGAGATGGCCAAGATTGTGGACAGCAAGATGGTCCAAGGCTCCCCCCAGTACCTGGTCCATTAGAGAGGATACGGGCCTGAGGAGAGGACTTGGGTACCCGCCCGGGATGTTCACGCTGGGGTATTGGTCAGGAGGTTCCACCTTCGTTTCCCCAATAAACCAGGTCCATCTAGAAAGGGTCCGGTGGCCCCTCATAAAAGGGGGGTACTGTTACGGATCTGCCAGGCACAGCTTCTGTATCCACGCCCATAGGTAATCAGTCTGCACCTGCTTCTATGTCTGTGAGACTGACTCCATCTTCCACCACTCAGGATGGCAGACTTAGGAGTGGGAGAGCCTATCACAGCCTGGCCAGACGGAGCTAGCTCCCGCCCTCTGTCTATTTATACCTGCCTTTCCTGTTCCTCCTTGCTTGTGATTCTTCTGGTTTTGTTTCCTGGCCCTGCTGCAGCTTCTTGAACCATTTGACCCTGCTTCATATTGACCCTGGCTTACTGACTACTCTCCTGCTCTGCTTATGGTACCTCGTACACTCGTGGTTTGACTCGGCTTGTTCACTACTCTCCTGCTCTGCGTTTGGTACCTCGTACACTCCTGGTTTGACTCGGCTCGATCACCACTCTTGTTGCTCACGGTGTTGCCGTGGGCAACTGCCCCTTTTCCCTTGCTTCTGTGTACCCTTGTCTGTTTGTCTGTCGTGCACTTATTGAGCGTAGGGACCATCGCCCAGTTGTACCCCGTCGCCTAGGGCAGGTCGTTGCAAGTAGGCAGGGACTGAGTGGCGGGTAGATTAGGGCTCACTTGTCTGTTTCCTTACCCCCATCATTACATGACTTGTACGCTTTCTCCTCTCAGAGGTTCTGTACCTGGAAGGGAGGGTTCTGGTGTTTCCTTTCTCCCTTGCCGGTTCAGCGGTGGCCAGTGTTTTATTTCCCCCTATGTTGCAGAAGGCAGCGTTTAGTTTGATTCCCGGCGTGTGTAGGGGGTAACGGCTGCCGTTGCGCTATTGGTTAGCGCGTTGCTAGGGGCGGAGTAGCGAGTGACGTCCCGCGGCCCGCCTCTAGCCTTCCTGGTCACATCAGGTCTCCGCCATCTTTTTGGTGTCGGCAGGGCCGGCCTTAGGGTTGTACGACCTGTGCCATTGCACAGAGCGCATCACTCCAGCAGATGGTAGGGGTGCTGAGCTGGCTCTCTTCCCCTGCTTGTTATTTCCCCTGCTAGTGGTACCGCCATGGGGGGCCAGTCCCGCCCTCATGCCCGGTGTCATCGCTAGCAGCCACTATGGCTGCTACAGCGGTAGCGACGCCACTGAGATAAGAAGCGCCCGGGCCCAGCGACTGAGCAACTGCCTTTCCGCCCAGGCGTTTCTTCTCTCAGTGGCGTCGCTACCGCTGTAGCAGACATAGTGGCCGCTAGCGGTGACACCGGGCATGAGGGTGGGACGGCCGGCGGTGCCACTAGCAGCCGTTGTAGCTGCTACAGCGGTAGCGATGCCACATTCAATAGTATCTGCATCCTTAGGACGCAGATACTATTGAAAACTATAGCAGAGCAGGAAAGTATCTCCTTGCTCTACTATCTATCAGTGCCACTGTAGCTCCCTGAAAGAGCAGAATCCCCCTGTGGCCAGGGATTCTGCTGCTGGATGAAGCGCTTGATGTCTCTGTCCATATATGGACAGTGACATCAGGGGCAACTCCGGAAGCGGAATTCCTGTCCACAGCATTGCCGACGCTGTGACCGGGAATTCCACTCCAGGAGAAGCCCTTGACGTCACTGTCCATAAATGGACAGAGATGTCAGGGGCTTCTCTTGGATTGGAATCCCCGATGCTGTGATCGTCCCTTCATGGAGCTACAGTGGCGCTATCTACAGGAAGAGGGGTGTGTGCTATCTACAAGGGTGCTGTGTGGCACTACCTACAAGGGGTCTGTGTGGCACTACCTACAAGGGGTCTGTGTGGCACTACCTACAAGGGGGCTGTGTGGCACTACCTGCAGCGGGGCTGTGTGGCACTACCTACAAGAGGGCTGTGTTGCGCTACTAACAGGGGGATGTTAGGTGCAACCTACAAGGGGGCTGTTTGGTGCTACCTACAAGGGGGCTGTGTGGCAGTACCTACAAGGGGGCTGTGTGGCACTACCTACAAGGGGGCTGTGTGGCACTACCTACAAGGGGGCTGTGTGGCACTACCTACAAGGGGGCTGTGTGGCACTACCTACAAGGGGGCTGTGTTGCACTACCTACAAAGGGGCTATGTGGCACTACCTACAAGAGGCTGTGTGGCACTACCTACAGGGGGCTGTGTGGCACTATCTACAGGGGGCTGTGTGTCACTATCTACAGGGGGAATCTGATTGGCGGGCTGATGGTTATTTTAGTGAGCGTGGCGGGCTGATGGTCATTTTACTGTGAGTGGGAGGCTGAAGGTCATTTTACTGTGAGTTGGGGGCTGATGGTCATTTTATTGTGAGTGAGGGGCTGATGGTCATTTTACCGTAAGTGGCGGGCTGATGGTCATTTTACTATGAGTGTCGGGCTGATGGTAATTTTACTGTGAGTGGGGGCTGATGGTCTTCAAGTGATTTCCACCTCTGATCTCCAATTGAAATTAATAGGAGGCAGAAAATACCTAGGGCACCAGAGTCGTTTGCATTAGCTTCAACGGCTTAAAAAAAAAACGCAAAAAAAAGTGAAATAACGTTGTCAATTCAAAATCTGCCTATTTTTGCATCTGCAGATTTTTTCTGCCTTACAAAAAAACACTGCGTGAACATACCCTAAGAGTGTATTGCTTGTTTTTAGACGTTTTCTGTCTTTCTCTAAACAATTTTTGGTAGGGGTGCCCTGAGGAATGTTTTTTTTTCCAGGGGTGCCTCGAATCCGAAAAGTTTGGGAAACTCTGTACTAGGCTACAGGATCACGTCGTGGAGCAGCTCAGTTCGTCGTGGAATGGGGCTTAGGTAAGTACAATTTTTTTTTTGGGGGGGCACTGTCTACAAGGGAGAGGTGGGGGGGCTGTATGGCACTGTCTACAAGGGGGAGGTGGGGGGATATATGGCACTGTCTACAAGGAAGAGGTGGGGGAATATGGCATTGTCTACAGGGTGGGACTATCTACAAGGGGGGCTGTGTGTGGCGGTCAGGGGAGGGGGCATTATACTGTGTGGAGGCCACTTAGCGGACATTATACTGTGTAGGTGCACTACAGGGGGCAATATACTGTGTGGGGCACTTAGGGGGCATAATACTGTGTTGGCACAATTAGGGGACAAAATACTGTGTCCTTGAAGGGGTTATAATACGTTATATTATTAAATATTATTATTATACGGTATGGCGGGCACTAAAGGGGCATTATACTGTATGGGGGCACTATATAGGGTATTATACTGTGGGGGGTAATTATAAAAACATTTTACGATGGGGTGGGGCGCCGAAAGATAATTTTGCATGAGGTGCCATCTAGCTTAAGGCCGGCCCTGGGTGTCGGTGTCCCTGATTGGCTGGTGGTCCGCTCCTTAGCAGGGTAATTTGCCTGGCTTACCCACTTGTTTGTTTTTTTTGTTTGGTGGAAATTTTCCCTACCATAAGGCTTTGCAGGGGGGGGGTTAACATCCAATGGGGATCTGCCTTCTGGGAGGGGCTATAATACATGTAGTATTTAAAGCTCCAGATAGGGTTGTGTTAGCTGCCTCTACAGAGATTCCTTTATAGGCTGCTGGATTGTCTGCTTGCTCTGTCAAAGTAAGTTGCTAAATAGAGTTTTTCCCTCCTCTATCCTTGAGTCTGTCATTATGTTATTTGTTTTATTATCAGATGCCCAGTCGTGGGCCTGAGGAATCAAGGAGATAAGAACAAAGAAGTGGAAAGTCATCCAAGAGAAATAACTTAGCCTGTAATATCTGTGACACTCCATTAGCTGATGGTTTGCAATGAGCCAGAGATACTTTCAAAAGAGCAGGAGGCTCAGAAAAAACCCGAAGCCTTTCGCGGTGGATGACATAGCTCGACAGTTTATGAAAAGGGAGTGGAGCACTCCGGATAAGGCTCCAGTAATAAACAAACCGTTTAAATTGATGTTTCCTATTGCGGAGGTCCAGATTAGAGAGTGGGAAAACTCTCCTAAGATCGATGTAGCTGTAGTGAAGTTGTTCACCCGAACCCTGGTGCCTGTAAAAGATGAGACGAGCCTTAGAGAGCCCAGTGATCGCAAAGCTGACTCAGCCTTTAGGAAGTCGTATGATGCAGGGATGGCACAGTCTAAGGTGGCGATTGCTAGTTCAGCAGTAATTAAAAACCGTAAAAGCTGGCTAGCTCAGCTACAGGATGACATTCAAGATGTTGTCCAGAGGAACGATCTCTTGAGAGCGTTTAGACATATGTCTTTAGCCACAGATTTTCCCAGTGACGCCTGTAGTCAATCGATCAGATTAGCAGCAAGCAATATGGCTATTTCTGTGGCAGGCTGGAGGCCATATGGCTCAAGCCATGGATCGCGATATGGAAGTCCAAGAACGCGTTATGCGCGATGGAATATAAACCAGGGAGACTTTTTGGAGAGGAGTTAGACGAACTCATGGAAAGACTCTCGGATAAAAAGGGGAAGTCTCTCCCCTTTTTTCAGAGGCCTAGAAGAAGATTCGCCCTCAGAGGTTCCTCGTCAGCGGCTTGCTCTAGAAACTACAGAGAAAATTTGACTATGAGGAAAGAGACTCGACTTCCCAGAGAGGAACTTCTCGAAGATTACAAGTAGGAGGAAGATCTAATCAATCTTTCTCTTCCTCCTACAACTCCTGACGCCAGTTTACTGCCAGGGGGGGACTTTTAGCCTTCACCGTAGTCTGGCAGGATCAAAGCCTAGATCCCTGGATAGTTCGGGTCATCACAGAAGGCTATATGATAGATTTAAGCCCCCCCTCCCCCACATGACAAGGTTTCAAGTAATTTCCTTTCCCCCAGACTTTCAAGCAAAAGAGGTTCTCAGGACCTCTATCAGAGAATTTATCCACAAAAGAGTGTTGGAGAAAGTCCGGCTAATTTTAAGAGGCAGAAGGGTTTACTCTCCTCTATTCCTTGGTTCCAAAACCGGACGGGAAGTTCCGGGTCATTTTAGACCTGAGGTACTTAAACAGTTTCATAAGGAAACAGAGGTTTTGTATGGAAACCATAAGATCTGCATCAGCTCTATTAGAAGAAGGTGATTTCATGGCCACTTTGGACTCGATGGAAGCGTATCTTCACATTTCCATAAAGAGGTCCTGCTGGAACTTTTTAAGAGTTGCCTTCACGGAATTTGGGACCACAAGAGTTTCTAACAACTTCTAAACGGCAAGGGCCCCTTCCCGTAAGCATACGGGGAGGTACCCGTGGCCAATAGAAGTTTACGGGCGTTTTTACGTTTGTGTGCATGGGGCCTTACAATGGGCTGGAACAATGAGAAGTGTATGATGCTGATTGGTCAGTGTCATACACTCCTCTGTACAACGCCCAGTTGGTAAAAAGTAAAAACACGCCCAGTTAGTCATTAAGAAACTAATTAGCATAAATCTAAAATTGCTCATAACTTGCTCAAAAAGTATGGTTTTCCAATAAAAACCACTGTTGTTATCTACATTATAATCTGGTGATGGAGCCTCTTTAACATACAAAATGTTATTTCTAACTGCAATTACATCTGGGAAATTGAAATGCGACATCAAAGCCCTGGCATCTAAAGAACCTTATAGATAATTTTTCACCAGGGAGAGTAGTACTAAAAACTCTACCAACTTTTTGCCCGAAAGTGCCGTCAATGGCAAATATCAATCAGGAAAAATGTTTACCAAGATTTTTGGTGGAAAATACAGAAGCTTCAGTAAAGAATCTACATGCCCTGGATGTAGGTAGGACTTTACAACTATATATTGAAAGGACTAGGTCTTTTAGGAAGGTAGAGAACCTATTTGTTATGTTTCTTCCAAGGAAGAAAGGATTTAAAGATTCTTAAGCTACATTGGCCAGATGGCTAATGGAGACGACTATTATCCTTTGTTATAATTTAGGGGGGGAGTCGTCTCCTGAAAAAGTTTGCGCTCATTCAACTCGTGCTATGACAGCTTCGTGGGCAGAAAGAGGAAGGTTTCTGTTGGAGAGGATCTGTGCAGCAGCTTCCTGGTCCCAACCAAACACCTTCATGTAGCACTATAGACTGGACAGTGAGGCTTCAGGGGAATCAGCCTTTGGACGTACAGTAAAGTCTTCGTTGTGCCCACCCATATAATCGTGCTATATTCCATTGGTTTCTGTGCTGCTGCCTAGGATGACCACGAAAGAAGGAGTTATACTTACACTAGTCTTCTTTCCATTACTCCAAGCATCAGGGCTTAGGTCTTAGGACCCTAGATATAGTCTACTTAATTGTTTGTTTATTGTTTCTTTTCACTTGGCCTACCAGTAGTAGGGAATTAACCTGTTGGTTTCTGTGCTGCTGCTTGTACTAAAGGAAAGAAGAATTGCGTAAGTATAATTCCTTCTTTTTGGTAAGCCTCTTTCTTTTTTGGAGTCATGGTCACTGGTGGTAGCTGAGGTTGGGCAAGTGTGCAGCGTTTTGAATGTTTTTCTTGGTTGTTTTACAATTTCCTGGATATGTTCTTGCCCCTGGAAGTAAAGCTGCCCATACACGTTGGAATATTTGAGTTAATAAATGAAGCTTTACACGAATGATCATGTGTAAGACCCAAATCTCGATAAATGTCTGCTAACAAAGTGATCATTCATGTTGATAAAACATGTGTAAGCTGTAATTGAGAGATCACGACTGATCGTTTGCCATGTTATGCATTCGTGTGAAAAAGTGTCCCCTGATTGGCCGATAGACTTTTGGCAGGGTAATGGGAGGGGGGTCGTTCATGTGTGATGGCCAATCTTTATGTATTGTGTAGTGTCGTGGAAATCCATCGCTCAAAATATATTAGACTGAAATTTATACGAGTCCAAACAGACTCTCAAGGCCAGACTCCATTAGTCAGTATCCTAATTAGGATATTTCACCGATATATATCGAGAGAGGAGAAGAAAACACACAGACACGCTGATATGTTCAAAATGCTCCTCTGAAGGATTTATTACCAGACTCAAACTATTAAACTGAAATTCAGAAGGGGTGTAGGCTTGAGGTAAACCAATCAGAGACAATGTAACAATATTTGTTATTCAGTAAAAAGCATACAATAAAATACATCCCAGATACATCATTATAATTCTTCACACATTATGTTTACAGGTGTCTTATCTCTCTTTTGGACAGAATATTCTCGTGGAGATGGGGGAGACCTTCCCTCACGCATACTTGCCACCCTCCCATCTCCCTCCCTGTCCATTCCTTACCAACTTCACATGGGAACCAAGGTCAAAGATAAAACATACGAAATCAACATTACTTGTATTAAAGGAACAATGACTTTCCTATTCACTACAATAAAACCAAGATGGGAACTCCAGACAAGATGGCTGCTGCACGAAACGAAATCATTTAAACATTATCATCACTTTCACATATTACATATCTTAGTAATTCGGCATCCTGCTTGATAATTCACAATGTAATTTCATACAGAGAATATAAGCAAATAAATCATCCTTCACAGTAGGGACGGCTTTATTTTACAGGATAACCATTCCTGGGAATGTTCACATCTGAGATAATGGCCAGACTGATATACCGGACTATCCTAGTGTTTCTTGTAGATACTTTGCGAAGACTACTCCACTTTCATGGTGCTGTAAAATTCAATATTTAATGAAGTTTACATTCGACAAGGCCGGCTACAATGAATCCTTACTACGTTCAATCAGATGAGTCAAATTAACAATTACATTTGGTTAAATGGTTGATTAACCCCTTCCTGACCACCCCGCGTAAATTAACAGGCGGCTGCGCTGGTCCTTGTGCCTGCAGACCATTAATTTACATCTTTTCCTAAAGGAGCACACAGTGATTCTCTTATGCCTGGCATCTCTCAGTACTGGCTGCTACTAGCAGCCTTAGTACTGAGGGAAGACATCGGGTCGGATCACAGTGGTGATCCCCGTCGATTAACCCCTTAAATGCTGCGGTCAATACATGTCCCCACACAACAGTCGTATTTGTATGCTCTGAATTATACGCCCATTCTACAGCGTACCATGAAGGACTTGGCGGAATACGGCGGGAACCGCATGTCGTGGTTTGGGCGTATCAATGCGGTTAAAATGGATATCTTACCCAAATATCTATATATCTTCCAGACCGTCCCTATTGCTGTACCATCCAGTTTTTTCCAGGCTTTACATAGGGCCATAACCAAGTTTGTGTGGGGCTCCTCTAAGCCTCGTATCCGGTTTGCTGTCCTTAGCCGGCCAAAAATAGACGGGGGCGCGGGTCTCCCAGACTTTAAACGATACCATCAAGCAGCAATAATTATGAGAGTAGTGGATTGGTTCAGTTCGGAAGCAGGTAAGCAATGGGTGCGCATTGAAAAGGCTATGTCTCCTCTTGCATTGTCCTCTCTGCCGTGGCCTTCAGTCCTTCAGAGACAAACTCTCTCTCTACCTTTCCTCACACGTCAGTTTCTCATGGTATGGGAACGGATCCTGGGTACTACGGGCCTTGTCCATCGCCCGGGTCCCTTGACTCCTCTATTTGATAATCCTTCTTTCCCTCCGGCGGAGGGTGTTGATACATTCCTCTGTTGGGAGAGAGGAAATGGTGGATGTTTGTATGAGACTCTTACTCCAGACGGTGCCATATTGCCAATGACTGATGTATCTGCTGCCTGCCCGGGGAGGCGGTCAACTTGGTGGTCCTATTTGCAGTTGCGGTCCTATCTCTCCTCCATGGGGGACTGTCTGGTATTACTACAGGATAAGACTCCTCTGGAACTCTACTTGTCCTTGCCCACAGCCCCTTCTCATGTGTTGTCCCACCTACATGGGATCATCCTGCCAAAATTTTCTTTTTCTCAATTATCCTTTACTGCCGCATGGGACGAGGAAATGGGGGTTAGACACTCTGAAGAAGAGTGGGGCACCGCCTTCTTTCTAGCCCATAAGTTACCGATGTCTTGTTTTGCCCAGGAAAAGAATTACAAAATACTTACCAGGTGGTACCGTTGTCCGACCTTGTTACATAGGCTATACCCTGATGTGTCTGCTGATTGTTGGAGGTGTGGGGGGGCTCCTGGAACTATGTTGCATATTTGGTGGGACTGTCCCATGCTACGTCCCTTTTGGGGAAAGATTTTTGATCTAGGCAACAAGCTTTTCCATACTGAGGTTCCGACCTCGGCTTCCATAGACTTGCTTTCTATGGCTCCTGGATCACTCCCACACCTCAAAAAGGGGATCTTTCTACATTTCTTGACCGCAGCGAGAACGGTGATACCTCGTCACTGGAAGTCGCATACTGTACCGTACCTGGCGGAATGGGTAACGGAGGTGAACGGGATTATGAGGATGGAGGAGTTGCTGTCCGCTAATAGGGACAAATCAGGGCACTTCGTCCAAACTTGGATGGTGTGGTCTGGATTCCGGGATGGTGCTGATTTGCCTCTCTGGCTGGATGGAATGTTCTGAACAAATTATATTACCTACCGGAGGCGCTTTGTCTGTATGTGTTTCCTTTTTATTGTCTGGTGTTATGTGTTGTGTGTCCATATATTCAAAAGTGCTATTTTATGTGTCACTTTTCACTTTACTGGGGGGGCGGTCTCCCTGACTATTGCACTGATTTGACGCGAACATGGTACAGTTATTGCCGTTATATCTCTCTTATCACTCAATTCTGATAGGTGGGAGGCTACCTTTTACTGTTGTTCTTATACATGTATATATATCCATACTGTTGTTACACTATGATACTTCATTTAAATGTATTGCACTGCGTGCAAATTTCTTTTTTTTTTGCACAAACCGTGAAATGTTTCTGTATTGTTATATTTTCAAAATAAAAATCTTTGATAAAGAAAAAAAAATAGTGACCGCCACATCTAAGACGTTACAACATGATCGGCACTCCCACGACGCGATCGCGGTGTGCCAATGGTTGCTATGGCTATAATGGCCTACAGGTCTGCTATCTACGGAAGGCGATTAGGCCCAGCCTTGTAACGTCTTGGAAAAATAAAAGAATGTTCAAAAAACGATGCAAACATAAAGTAGACACATGGGATATGTGAACTAGTCACAATTTTGTGTTGTATTACTATCTGTCTTACATTAAATTTAGAAAAATGCAAATTTTTCAAAATTCTCTCGATATGTAGGTGTTTTTCACAAATAAACACTGGATGTATCGACCAAATTTTACCACTAACATAAAATACAATTTGTCACGAGAAAACAATTTCAGAATCGCTTGAATAAATAAAAGTATCTCAAAGTTATTACCACATAAATTGACATGTCAGATTTGAAGAAATTGGCCTGGTTCTTAAAGGGGTTGTCCACTACCAGAAAACTGATAACCTATCCACCAGATAGGTCATCAGTATATGATCGGTGAGGGTACGAAACCCTAACCCCGTACCGATCAGCTGTTTTGGCTGCCTGCAGGCACCGGAAGTTATTGCACAGCATGCAATGTACAGAGTCGGAAGACGTTGGCTCCGTACATTACATAGCATTTTTTTCTCTATTCACATATGAGGGCTTGTTTTTTGTGAACAAGTTGTAGTTTTTAATGGTACTATTTAATGTACCATATAATGTACTGGGAAACTGAAAAAATATTCTTTGTGGGGTGGAATAGGAAAAAAACAGTGACTCCTCCATTGTAGGTTCAGTTTAATTTTTACAGCGTTCACTATGCGGGGAAAAATGAAATGTTATCTTTTATTATGGGGTTTAAAACGATTATGGCAATACCAAATTGATATTGTTTCTTTACGATGCACTACTTTTACAAAGCCAAATCCGTTTATAGAAAAAAAAATTGTGTAGCCAGAATTTTTTTACATTTTCCTTTGATAGAGCGTTGTGAGGGCTTATTTTATTTTTTTTGCAATTAAATGGGTATTACAGGCTCCAGCATTTTTCACCTACCCATTGGATATGTGATAAATGCTACATCTGTGGGGGTCTGACTGCTGGTCTGCCGTTGCCACCAGCCACAAGGCGGCTGCTAGGAGGAGTTTCAATAGAGTGGAAGCGAGGCATGTGCGGTGCAGCTCCACTCAAAGACTATGAGGCTGACGGGAAACAGTCGAGCACAGTGGATAGGTGAAAAATCCCGTAGGCTTGAATACACCATTAAATAACGTGATATTTTAATAGTTCAGACTTTTATGGATGCTAATTATGTTTACATTTTTATTGCTTACATAATTTTTGTGGAAAATGGGAAAAATTTTTTTTTACTTGAAACATTTTATTCGGTTTTTTTTTACTGCGTTAGATCGCTCATGCAATACACCGCAATATTTATATATAGGGTACTGATGGCAGACCTAGAGGTCTTCAATAGACCCCCAGCTGCAATGGCAAACGATCGGCACACTGAGATTTCATCACCAGAAGGGGGCCAATCAGAGGACAGAGGGAGCCTCCTCCCTTTGTCTAACCGCTAAGATGCAACGCTCACTATAGACTGCGGCATATGAGGGGTTTTATACGTCCTGAGCCCGCACCATCTTGGAGTAACTGTACATCAGATGTCACCATTGGGTTAAAGGAACAGTGTCACGAAAAAAATATTTTTTACATCAGTTTGATTTTAGTGTTTTATTAAAAACTTTTATATTTATTTGTGTGTTTGTGTTTTACTTTTTTTTATTTTTTCACTTTTTCTTCCCTATGGGGGCTGCCATTTTTTTTTCCATTTCTGTATGTGTAAAGGATCTGCCAGGCACAGCTTCGGGGTTAACTTCCATAGGTAATCAGTCTTCACCTGAGTCTATCTCTCTGAGACTGACTCCAGCTTCCACCACTCAGGCTGGCAGGCTTAGGAGTGGGAGAGCCTATCGCAGCCTGGCCAGACTCAGCTAGCTCCATCCCTCTGTCTATTTATACCTGCCTTTCCTGTTCCTCCTTGCTTGTGATTCTTCCCGTGTGGTTTCCTGGCCCAGCTACAGCTCCTAACTATTTGATCCTGCTCCATACTGACCCTGACTTTCTGACTACTCTTCTGCTCTGCGTTTGGTACCTCGTGCTCTCCTGGTTTGACTTGGCTCGTTCACCACTCTGTTGCTCACGGTGTTGCCGTGGGCAACTGCCCCTTTCCCTTTGCTTTATATTCCCTTGTATGTTTGTCTCGTGCACTTACTGAGCGTAGGGACCGCCGCCCAGTTGTACCCCGTCGCCTAGGGCGGGTCGTTGCAAGTAGGCAGGGACAGAGTGGCGGGTAGATTAGGGCTCACTTGTCCGTTTCCCTACCCCTATCATTACATAATCACAAGCCCATATACCTAGTCTACCCTGGTCCCTGACACTACTATGGACCCCCTTGAGACCCTGGCTCAGCAAATGCAGGGTCTCTCCCTACAGGTCCAGGCCCTGGCTCAGAAGGTCAACCAGCCTGATGCTACCTTGGTAGTTCCCCTCACCTCAACTCCTGAACCCCACCTCAAGTTGCCCGTCCGGTTCTCAGGGGACCGGAGGGCTTTTCTCTCCTTTCGGGAGAGTTGCAGGCTTTACTTTCGCTTAAAGCCCCACTCCTCAGGTTCTGAGAGCCAGCGAGTGGGTATAATTATGTCCCGGCTCCAGGACGGGCCCCAAGAATGGGCCTTCTCCTTGGCTCCTGACGCCCCTGAACTTTCCTCCGTTGATCTTTTCTTTTCTGCTCTCGGACTCATTTATGACGAGACTGACAAGACTGCCTTTGCCGAGAGTCAGCTGGTGACCTTACGTCAGGGTAAGAGACCTGTTGAGGAGTATTGTTGTGACTTTAGGAAGTGGTGCGTAGCTTCTCGGTGGAATGACCCTGCCTTAAGGTGCCAGTTTAGGTTGGGTCTGTCGAATGCCCTGAAAGACCTGCTAGTTAGCTATCCCTTTTCTGACTCCCTAGACCAGGTTATGGCTTTAGCGGTACAACTTGACCGACGTCTCAGGGAACGTCAACGCGAACGTTTGTGTTTTCTCCTCCGCCTCCCCCATGATGCCTCCCGAGGTTCCGTTGCTTCGTTCTTCCCCGGAAGACTCAGAGGTACCTATGCAACTCGGGGCCTTCGTGTCCCCCCAACAACGTAGAGATTTCCGCAGGAAGAATGGTCTCTGCTTCTACTGTGGGGATGACAAGCATCAAGTGAACAACTGTCCTAAGCGTAAGAATGCAGCCGGAGAACTTCCGCGCTTAAGTGATCATCGGGGAGGTCACTTGGGCGCACAGGTATTTCCCGTAAATATGAAACGTGATAAGATCTTGCTTCCCTTTCAGGTCTCTTTTGGTGGTAGGTCTGCTACCGGCAGTGCCTTCGTGGATTCAGGGTCCTCTGCTAATATCATGTCTGTGGAATTTGCTATGTCTCTTGCTATGCCTTTGATTGATTTGCCTAAAAGTGTCCCGGTAGTGGGTATCGACTCCACTCCTCTTGCTAATGGTTATTTTACACAGCATACCCCTGTTTTTGAACTCCTTGTTGGCTCCATGCATTTGGAGCAGTGCTCTGTACTGTTGATGCAGGGATTATCGTCCGATTTGGTTTTAGGCCTTCCCTGGTTGCAGTTGCATAATCCCACGTTTGACTGGAATACTGGGGAGCTTACCAAATGGGGTAATGAATGTTTGACGTCATGTTTTTCAGTTAATTCTATTTCTCCCCCTGAGGAGGTGAACACGCTACCTGAGTTTGTTCGGGACTTCGCTGATGTTTTCTCTAAGGAGGCCTCCGAAGTGTTACCTCCTCATAGAGAATACGATTGCGCTATCGAATTGGTACCAGGAGCTAAGCTTCCTAAGGGTAGGATATTTAATCTTTCTTGTCCCGAACGTGAAGCCATGAGGGAGTATATCCAGGAATGCCTGGCCAAGGGTTACATTCGCCCCTCTACTTCTCCCGTAGGTGCTGGCTTCTTCTTTGTAGGGAAGAAGGATGGTGGTCTTAGGCCATGCATTGACTACCGTAACCTGAATAAGGTCACTGTAAGGAACCAGTATCCCCTTCCTTTGATTCCTGATCTCTTTAATCAGGTTCAGGGGGCCCAATGGTTCTCTAAGTATGATCTACGGGGGGCGTATAACCTTATCCGCATCAAAGAGGGGGATGAGTGGAAGACTGCGTTTAACACGCCCGAAGGTCATTTCGAATACCTCGTCATGCCCTTTGGGTTGTGTAATGCGCCGGCGGTCTTCCAGAATTTCATAAATGAGATTTTGAGAGATTACCTGGGGGTATTTCTTGTAGTGTACCTTGATGACATACTGGTGTTTTCCAAGGACTGGCCCTCCCACATTGAGCATGTCAGGAAGGTGCTCCAGGTCCTTCGGGAAAACAAACTGTTTGCAAAAACCGAAAAATGTGTGTTTGGGGTACAGGAGATACAATTTTTGGGTCAAATCCTCACTCCTCATGAATTCCGCATGGGCCCCGCCAAGGTTCAGGCTGTGGCGGAATGGGTCCAACCTGCCTCCCTGAAGGCGTTACAGTGTTTTTTGGGGTTCGCTAATTATTACAGGAGATTCATTGCTAACTTCTCGGTCATCGCTAAGCCTCTTACGGACCTCACTCGCAAAGGTGCTGATCTCTTCCACTGGTCTCCAGAGGCTGTCCAGGCTTTTGAGGTCCTTAAGAAGTGCTTTATCTCGGCCCCGGTGCTGGTTCAGCCCAACCAAATGGAGCCATTTATCGTGGAAGTTGACGCATCCGAGGTGGGAGTGGGGGCTGTCTTGTCCCAGGGTACCAGGTCCCTCATTCATCTCCGCCCCTGTGCCTACTTCTCCAGGAAGTTTTCACCCACTGAGAGTAACTATGATATTGGCAACCGCGAACTCTTAGCCATTAAATGGGCATTTGAAGAGTGGCGCCACTTCCTGGAGGGGGCTAGGCACCAGGTAATGGTCCTTACCGACCACAAGAATCTGGTTTTCCTAGAATCTGCCCGGAGGCTAAACCCGAGACAAGCTCGATGGGCGCTATTTTTTACCAGATTCAACTTTTTGGTTACCTATAGGGCTGGGTCTAAAAATATTAAGGCCGATGCACTGTCGCGTAGCTTCATGGCCAGCCCTCCTTCGGAGGAAGATCCTGCTTGTATTTTGCCTCCCGATATAATCATTTCTTCTATTGATTCTGATTTAGTCTCTGAAATTGCAGCTGATCAAGGTTCAGCTCCCGGGAACCTTCCTGAGGACAAGCTGTTTGTTCCCCTGCAATACCGGCTAAGGGTACTTAGGGAAAATCATGACTCCGCACTATCTGGTCATCCAGGCATCCTGGGTACCAAACACCTCATTGCCAGAAACTATTGGTGGCCTGGGTTGCCTAAAGACGTTAAGGCCTACGTCGCCGCTTGTGAGGTTTGTGCTAGGTCCAAGACTCCCAGGTCCCGACCAGCGGGCTTACTACGTTCGTTGCCCATTCCCCAGAGACCTTGGACACATATCTCCATGGATTTTATCACCGATTTGCCTCCATCCCAAGGCAAGTCGGTGGTGTGGGTGGTAGTAGACCGCTTCAGTAAGATGTGCCACTTTGTGCCCCTCAAGAAACTACCCAACGCCAAGACGTTAGCTACCTTGTTTGTCAAACACATCCTGCGTCTCCATGGGGTCCCTGTCAATATTGTTTCGGACAGAGGGGTACAATTTGTTTCTTTGTTTTGGAGAGCCTTCTGTAAGAAGTTGGAGATTGATATGTCTTTCTCCTCTGCTTTCCATCCTGAAACCAATGGCCAAACTGAGAGGACTAATCAATCTCTAGAACAATATTTAAGGTGTTTTATCTCTGACTGTCAATATGATTGGGTCTCATTCATTCCCCTCGCTGAATTTTCCCTTAATAACCGGGTCAGTAACTCGTCAGGGGTCTCCCACTTTTTCTGTAATTATGGGTTTAATCCACGGTTCTCCTCAGTTTCACCTGGTAGTTCCAACAATCCCGAGGTAGAGGTCGTTCATCGGGAACTGTGCACAGTCTGGGCCCAGGTTCAGAAGAACCTAGAGGCGTCCCAGAGCGTACAAAAAACTCAGGCTGATAGAAAACGTTCTGCTAAGCCCTTGTTTATGGTCGGGGATCTGGTGTGGTTATCGTCTAGGAACTTGCGTCTTAAGGTCCCGTCCAAGAAGTTTGCTCCCCGGTTTATTGGGCCGTATAAGGTCATTGAAGTCCTCAATCCTGTCTCCTTCCGGCTGGAGTTACCCCCATCTTTTCGTATACACGACGTGTTTCATGCCTCCCTCCTTAAACGCTGCTCCCCGTCCTTGGCTCCCTCGAGGAAACCTCCTGTTCCCGTTCTCACCCCTGAGGGGGTGGAATTCGAGGTGGCCAAGATTGTGGACAGCAAGATGGTCCAAGTCTCCCTCCAGTACCTGGTCCATTGGAGAGGATACGGGCCTGAGGAGAGGACTTGGGTACCCGCCCGGGATGTTCACGCTGGGGTATTGATCAGGAAGTTCCACCTTCGTTTCCCCAGTAAACCAGGTCCACTTAGAAAGGGTCCGGTGGCCCCTCATAAAAGGGGGGGGTACTGTAAAGGATCTGCCAGGCACAGCTTCGGGGTTAACTTCCATAGGTAATCAGTCTTCACCTGAGTCTATCTCTCTGAGACTGACTCCAGCTTCCACCACTCAGGCTGGCAGGCTTAGGAGTGGGAGAGCCTATCGCAGCCTGGCCAGACTCAGCTAGCTCCATCCCTCTGTCTATTTATACCTGCCTTTCCTGTTCCTCCTTGCTTGTGATTCTTCCCGTGTGGTTTCCTGGCCCAGCTACAGCTCCTAACTATTTGATCCTGCTCCATACTGACCCTGACTTTCTGACTACTCTTCTGCTCTGCGTTTGGTACCTCGTGCTCTCCTGGTTTGACTTGGCTCGTTCACCACTCTGTTGCTCACGGTGTTGCCGTGGGCAACTGCCCCTTTCCCTTTGCTTTATATTCCCTTGTATGTTTGTCTCGTGCACTTACTGAGCGTAGGGACCGCCGCCCAGTTGTACCCCGTCGCCTAGGGCGGGTCGTTGCAAGTAGGCAGGGACAGAGTGGCGGGTAGATTAGGGCTCACTTGTCCGTTTCCCTACCCCTATCATTACAGTATGTGTCGATTAGCGACACATACAGACATGGAATACGGCAGCTACAGTCCCATAGTGAATGCGAACGGGGCCCGTTCCATCCACTATGCTGTACGCTGTCTGTGTGGGAACGGCGCATGCGCCGCTCCCACACAGTCCAAGTTGAGCAAATTTTTCTGTACACCGGAAGTGGCGGCCGGACAGTAAGATTACTACTTCCGGTCGCGGCTTCCGGACTTGTGCACTTGGAGCGGCGGTAGCAGACGGAGCGGACGGACCGGAGGGAGCGGCGGCGACTGGAGCAGGTAAGTTATTTCTGTGTATGTAAGTGTTTTACTGTGTGTTTACTAGTGTATGTAAACCTACTACATTGTGTGTTAGCTCAAAAAATGGCGACACACAGTGTAGGAGGTTTGACCGTTCAATCCCCTCGTTTCTCCCGGCATTAGCCAGGATAAAGGAGGGGGGGATTCTGAGAGCTCACTAGAGCGAGTGAGTTTTCTCAAATTTTGCAGCATAAAGCAATGTGGTTGCTTTACCACATGCAATGCTGCAATTTTGGGAATTGCTCCATCTAGTGACCAGCACTGGGAAATATTATAAATTAGAATCTAATTTATAATATTTCCTGACTCGTGAAAAAAATTAAAAAAATTAGAACAATGTTTAATCACCTATACACTAATTGTTTAACTAAAAAAAAAATACATTTTTTTTCTAGCGTCACATTCCCTTTAAAGAATTAACGACCCTGGTATGTTACATGACCCAACTAGATCCATTATACTAAATATGAAAATTGTACTTTTGTAAATTCACTCTCGGACAATTGGACTAATACTCTTTCACATGACTTATTAGGTTCAGAACAAAGATTAATGAATTACAATTTTCTATCCCATTCCAGTAAATTATAGGATTAACAACAATGACGACTACATTATTGAGTTCACCATGTGAAGACTGTCTGGAGCCGGGGGGGGAATTAGTTTTGCTCGACTTCTATTGAGTTGTTCTTGTAAGCAATATACTTTGGAATACAACGCCAGCCTCTAGGATTTCTGACAGAAATTAAATTTCCTCCTACACCTAATAGACTAAGACATGTTTAATGAGATTAGTTGGATTTTCTGAGCTCTGATGAAGAGGAGACTGCAGCCTGGGAAATGTGACAAGGGTCTCGTAGCCAAGTGACACGGTGCCTGGTCTTGGATTTTAAATCTTTTTGACTTAAAAGGATACCAGCTGAATGTTTAAAAGAAAGCAATTCGTGGTAGGTGCACATGCAGGTGTAGCAATGCTGGGTTTGTTACTTAGCACAACGTGTAATGTGTTCTCTTTTATTTTTATATAGAACTGTAGGCAAACTACAGCATTCTCTTAACCAGTGGCGTAACTAACGCCGTAGCAGCCGTAGCGGCTGCTTCCGGTCCCGTGGCATGAGGGGACCCGTGTAGCCCGCCGGCACGGGCCCCCACCATGGCCGGAGGCTCCGCTAGCAGCCGCTACGGCTGCTACAGTGGGACGCCACTGAAGACTACGGCAGAGCAGGGAGGTTTCTCCCCGCTCTACCATTAAACAAAAGACATGTATCCCCTATCCACAGGATAGGGGATACATGTGTGATCGCTGGCAGCGATAAGGAGAATGGGGGACTGAAAGTCCCCTGAAGTTCTCCATCACAAACCTCGGACTTCCGGGGTCTGTGTCGGCAGCTCCGTAGAAATGAATGGAGCGCCGGGCGCGCTTGTGCGCATGCGTGACCCGCGCTCCTTTCATTTTTATTGAGCTGCGCAGACCCCGGAAGTCAGAGGTTAGTCATGGAGAACTTCAGGGGACTTTCAGTCCCCCGTTCTCCTTATCGCTGCCAGCGATCACACATGTATCCCCTGTCCTGTGGATAGGGGATGCATGTTATTTGTAGCACACACTGTAGGTCGCATTTTTTTGGGGGGTTGGGGCTGTATGGTGTTCCCTACAGGGGGGCTGTATGGTGTTCCCTGCAGGGGGGGGGCTGTATGGTGTTCCCTGCAGGGGGGGCTGTATGGCGTTCCCTACAGGGGGGGGCTGTATGGTGTTCCCTACAGGGGGGGCTATATGGCGTTCCCTACAGGGGGGGCTATATGGCGTTCCCTACAGGGGGGGCTATATGGCGTTCCCTACAGGGGGGCGCTGTATGGCATTCCCTACAGGGGGGGCTGTATGGCGTACCCTACAGGGGGGGCTGTGTGGCGTACCCTACAGGGGGTGACTGTATGGCGTTAGCGCCATACAGTCCCCCCTGTAGATAACACCATACAGTCCCCCTGTAGGTTACGCCATACAGCCCCTCCCCTGTAGGTAACGCCATACAGTCCCCCTCTGTAGATAACGGTAACGGCATACAGCGTCCCCCTGTAGGGAACGCCATACAGCGCCCCCCTGTAGGGAACGCCATACAGTCCCCCTCTGTAGATAACGCCATACAGTCCCCTCTGTAGATAACGCCATACACTCCCTCTGTAGATAACACCATACAGCCCCCTCTGTAGATAACGCTATACACCCCCTCTGTAGATAACGCCATACAGCCCCCTCTGTAGATGACGCCATACAGCCCCCTCTGTAGATGACGCCATACACCCCCTCTGTAGATAACGCCATACAGCCCCCTCTGTAGATAACGCCATACAGCCCCCTCTGTAGATATCTACAAAGGGGGCTGTATGGCATTATCTACAGGGGGGCTGTATGATGTTATCTACAGAGGGGGCTGTATGGCGCTATCTACAGGGGGGGCTGTATGGCGCTATTTACAGGGGGGCTGTATGGCGCTATCTACAGGGGGGGCTGTATGGCGATATCTACAGGGGGGGCTGTATGGCGCTATCTACAGAGGGGGATGTATGGCGTTATCTACAGGGAGGCTGTATGGCGTTATCTACAGGGGGGTCTGTATGGCGCTATCTACAGAGGGGGCTGTATGGCGTTATCTACAGGGTGATGTATGGCGTTATCTACAGGGGGGGCTGTATGGCGTTATCTACAGGGGGGCTGTATGGCGTTATCTACAGGGGGGGCTGTATGGCGTTATCTACAGGGGGGCTGTATGGCGTTATCTACAGGGGGGGCTGTAAAAAAGGCACTATCTACAAGGGGAGGGTAGTGTGACACCCAAGGGAGGGGGGCCCCAGTCAAAAGTTTGCTATGGGGCCCAGTCTTTCCTAGTTACGCCCCTGCTCTTAAAGGGAATGTGTTGCCAGCAAAACATGTATTTTTTTTTTTAGTTAAACATTTAGTGTGTAGGTGATTAAACATTGTTCTAATTTTTTTAATTTTTTTCATGAGTCAGGAAATATTATAAATTAGATTCTAATTTATAATATTTCCCAGTGCTGGTCACTAGATGGAGCTATTCCCAAAATTGCAGCATTGCATGTGGTAAAGCAACCACATTGCTTTTTGCTGCAAAATTGGGAAAAAAGCACTCGCTCTAGTGAGCTCTGAGAATCCCCCCCTCCTTTATCCTGGCTAGTGCCGGGAGAAACGAGGGGATTGAACGGTCTAACCTCCTACACTGTGTCTCGCCATTTTTTGAGCTAACACACAGTGTAGTAGGTTTACATACAGTAGTAAACACACACAAACACGAACATACATAGAAATCTCTTACCTGCTCCTGCCGCCGCGGCTCCCTCCGGCCCGTCCGCTCCGTCTGCTGCCGCTGGTCCAAGTGCACAAGTCCGGAAGCCGCGACCGGAAGTAGTAATCTTACTGTCCGGCCGCGACTTCGATTCCACAGGAAAATGGCGCCGGACAGCGCGCATTTCAAATTGGACTGTGTGGGAGCGGTGCATGCGCAGTTCCCACACAGACGGCGTACACAGAAGTGGATGGGACAGGCCCCGTTCGCAGTCCCTATGGGACTGTGGCTGCCGTATTCCATGTCTGTATGTGTCGTTAATCGACACATACAGAAATGGAAAAAAAAATGGCAGCCCCCATAGGGAAGAAAAAGTGAAAAAATAGAAAAAAGTAACACACAAACACACAAATAAATAAAAACGTTTTTAATAAAACACTAACATAAAACTGACATGAAATTTTTTTTTAGGGTGACACTGTTCCTTTAACCCCTTCAGGACTGAGCATGTTTTGGCCTTCAGGACACAGCCGATTTTTTCAAATCTGACGTGTTACTTCAAGTGGTAATAACTTCGGAATGCTTTGCCTTATCCAAGCGATTCTGAGATTGTTTTCTCGTGACATGTTGTACTTTATGTTAGTGATAAAATTTGGTTGATAAATTTGGTATTTATTTCTGAAAAACACCAGAATGTAGAGAAAATGTGCAAAAATTAGGATTTTTCTAAGTGTAAACGTATCTGCTTGTAAAACAGATAGTAATACCACACAAAATAGTTACTAATTAACATTTTCCATATGTCTACTTTATGTTTGCATCGTTTTTTTGAACCTACTTTTATTTTTATAGGACGTTACAAGGCTTAGAACTTTAGCAGCAATTTCTCATATTTTAAATGAAATTTCAAAAGGCCATTTTTTTCAGGGACCAGTTCAGTTCTGAAGTGGCTTTGATGGCCTTATGTATTAGAAAATCCCCATAAATCACCCATTATGAAAACTGCACCCCTTAAGGTATTCGAATCAGCATTCACAAAGTGTTTTAACCCTTCAGGCGTTTCACAGGAATTAAAACAAAGTAGAGGTGAAATTTACACATTTTATTTTTTTTGCCGAAATTCATTTCTAATACATTTTTTTTGTAACACAGAAGGTTTTACCAGAGAAATGCAACTCAATATTTTATTTCCCAGATTCTGCAGTTTTTAGAAATATCCCACATGTGGTCACAGTGCGCTAATAGACTGAAACACCGGCAGCAGAAGCAAAGAAGCATCTAGTGGATTTTGGGCCTCCTTTTTTATAGAATATATTTTAGACACCTTGTCAGGTTTGAAGAGGTCTTGTGGTGCCAAAACAGTGGAAACACCCCAAAAGTTACCCCATTTTGGAAACTACACCTCTCAAGGAATTTATCTAGGGGTATAGTTAGCACTTTGAGCACACAAGTTTTTTTCTAAATATATTGGAATTGGTCTGTAAAAATAAAAATTTACATTTTTTCTGAAAAAACATAGACATTTTTAATATTTACAAGGAATAACGAAGAAAATGCACCCCAACATTTGTAAAGCAATGTCTCCCGATTACAGCAATACCTCACATGTGGTAATAAACTGCTGATTGGACCCAAAGCAGGGCTCAGATGGGAAGGAGCGCCATTTGGATTTTGGAGCACAGATTTTGCTGGAATGGTTTTCAGTGCCATGTCACGTTTGCAATGTCCTGGAGGGACCAAAACAGTGGAAACAAAGAACTGATGTGCCAATGGCACAATGAAACCCAATTTCCCAACTACTAACTGAACAATAGTAACATATAACTTTTAAAGATATGCTATAAAAATGTCCAAGGAAAGACAAACGACTGACGCAAAGAATTAAAATTTATAGCTAAAGTCAGCTGGCACATGCTCTGTAGGAACTATGCCTTTACTGTGGTAGGATAGAGTGTGATAAATGCAAGAGTATAAATGCTTAGATCAGCAGCTGCAGACTGCTGAACATATGCTAGTATTGCAGTTAATCGTGGTATAGAGGCTAGTCTGACATAGCTGTTAAAAGTATCTTAGTCCCCCCAACATGTTTCGCTGTAACACAGCATCCTCAGGGGATCAAAATGGGGCTAGTGAAAACAGTGGAAACAAACACAAAAGTGACCCCATTTTGGAAACTACACCTCTCAAGGAATTTATCTAGGGGCTTAGTTAGCATTTTGACCACACAGGTTTTTTGCAGAATTTAGTGAAATTAGACTGTGAAAATGAAAATCTACTTTTTTTCTGAAAAAACATAGAAATTTTAAATTTTTACATGGAATAAAGGAAAAAAAGACCCACGACGTTTGTAAAGCATTTTCTCCTGATTACGGCAATACCCCATATGTGGTAATAAACTGTTGATTGGACCCATGGCAGCGCTCAGAAGGGAAGGAGCGCCATTTGGATTTTGGAGCATGGATTTGGAGCCCTGGAGGGACCAAAACAGTGGAAACCCCCCAAAAGTGACCCCATTTTGGAAGCACACCTCAGGGAATTTTTCTAAGGGTATAGTTAGCATTTAGACCCCGCAGGTTTTTTAGTGAATTTATTAGAATTATGGCCGCGAAAATGAATATCACATTTTTTTCACTAAAATGTTGAATTTTCTCATTTTCGCAAGGGATAAAGGAGAAAAAAACAACCAATTTTTGTAAAACAATTTTTATGGAAATACCCCGCATGTGGTCATACATTTTTTTCATTAGAAATTAATTAACCCTTTCAGGACTGATCCATTTTTTGCTTTCTTATTTTCGTTTTTCACTCTCCGCCTTCCCAGAACCATAATTTTTTTTTTTCCATCAGTAGAGTGTTGTGAGGGCTTATTTCTTGCGGGAGGAGTTGTAGTTTCTATCGACACCATTTAAAGTACCATAAAATGTACTCGGAAACTGAAACAAAATTCTTTGCGGGCTGAAATTGGAAAAAAATCTGATTCCATTTTTTGGGGGTTTAGTTTTTATAGCTTTTTCCGTGCGGTAAAAACGAAAACTTTACTTTATTCTGCGGCTCAATACCATTACGGTGATACCAAATTTATATAGGTTTTTTTATATTATACTAAAAAAAATCTAATTGTTAAAATAAAAATTGTTTTGTTTCACCACATTCTGAGAGCCGTAACTTTTTTATTTTTCAGTTGATTAAGCGGTGGGAGATCTTATTTTTTGCAGGACGAGCTGTAGTTTTTATTGGTACTATTTTTTGGTACATAAAAAGTGATAAAAAAGTTATATTACATTTTTTTTGAGAGCTAAGGTGATAAAAAAAACTGCGACATTATTTACGTTTTTTAGGGTGTTCACCGTGCGAGTTAAATAATGGTATATTGTAATAGTTCAGCCTTTTACGGATATAGCGATACCAATTTTGTTTATTTTTTTACTTTACTTTAGAAGAAAAAAGGGAAAAGGTTTTTTCTTTTACTTTAAAAAAAAAAAAAAATTCTCACTACTAAAAACTTTATTTCTTCTACACATTTTATTAGTCCCCTTAGGTGACTTGAACCAGAGATCATTGGATCGCTGGTACAATATACTGCAATACTAATGTATGGCAGTATATTTTTACAGGCTTCTGTAACAGCACGATCGCTGTTCCTGTCTGTTAGTCCCGGTTGTCAGCTGTAATACACAGCTGACACCCGCAGCGTATGGAGCGGGCTCAGCACGTGAACCCGCTCCATACATCAACCCCCGCACCATGACGTGCAATTATGACGTGCGCAAAGGGGTTAATGCACAGCGGATGATTCAAAGTGAATATTGCAATTTTCCACTGATATGCCATTTTAGTGCATATGTTGTGCCCAGTTTGTGCCACTGAAGACAAATACCTTATAAAACGTTAAGCGGGTTCTCCCGGGTATGGCGATGCCATATATGTGGGCGCAAACTGCTGTTTGTGTACGCTGCAGGGGTCAGAAGGGAGGGAGCGCCATTTTGCTTTTGGAGATTTTGCTTGGTAGTAGTTCTGTTTGGGGTTTTGCTGGTATTTCAGTTTATAATGTGGGGGCATATGTAAGCTGGGCAGAGTACATCATGGCATAATAAGAGGGTATAATAATGCGGTAAATAAATAATAATTCATAGATATGTGGCTGGTGTCGCACTGATAAATGGCGCCCGATTTTATCCGCTTTTTGAACACTCTGCACATTTTGCATCGTCATATTCTGAGAGCCAGAACTTCTTTTTTTCTCAGCCGGAGCTGTGTGAGGGCTTATTTGTTGCGGAACAACCTGTAGTTTTCATTGGTACCATTTTGGGGTATATGCGATTTTTTGATCACTTTTTATTCCATTTTTTTGCAAGCCATGTGACCAAAAACCAGCAATTCTGACGATGTATTTTAGTTTATTTTTTTTGCGGCGTTCACCATGCGCTATAAATGACAATTTTACTTTATTTGCAGGTTGATACGATTACGGCGATACCATATGTATATAGGTTTCTTTATGTTTTGCAGCGTTTGCGCAATAAAATCACTTTTTTATAAAATAATTTATTTTCTGTGTCACCATATTCTGAGAGCCATAACTTTTTTATTTTTTAGTCAAAAAAGCTGTGTAAGGGCTTGTTTTTTGCAGGACGGGTTATAGTTTTTATCGGTACTATTTTCGGGTACATGCGACTATTTCACAATAAGATACTGAAGAGACCGCAGGTATATGAATGAATCAAAAAACTAATGTGCCAAAGGCACAATGAAACCCAATTTCCCAACTACTAAATGAAAAATTAATAAAATATAACTTTTAGGTCTCGTGCACACTTCCATCACCGTTTTTTAGGCATCCGTGTGCCCGTTTTAGCGGCCGTGTGATTTCCGTGTGCTCTCCCGTGTGCACTCCGTGTTTCTGTCTCCGAGCGCCGAGCATGGAACTGTCCAGGGTACTGAAAGAGCAGGGTTGTTTAGCGCTAGTCACTGTACAGGGTGCTGAAAGAGTTAATGGGCTGCACTGATCGGCGGTAACTCTTTCAGCACCCTGGACTGTGACTAGCGCTGAAGAATGACCTTGCTCGGCGCTCGCAAAATACAATTTTAATGAAATAAAAAATCAGTTCATACTTACTTTCCTCCTGTCTGGCCTCCAGGGATGACGTTTCATCCCATGTCACCGCTGCAACCAATCATAGGCTGTAGTGGCGGTCACGCAAGTCTGGATAACGTCAGAAGGCCGGCCTCCAGGGATGACGCTTCATCCCACGTGACCGCCTCTGCAGCCAATCACAGACTGCAACGGCCACATGGACTGCCGCGTCATACAGAAAGGTCGGACTGGAGGACGAAGAGGGCCTCTTCTGTCGATCAGTGATTGATAGAGATAAGTGGCTGCCGATTAGTGTAATATATCTGTAATGTACTTCTGCCCGCCCGGCCCTTGCTAGGCAACGGCTCCATCACACACGGATGGCACACGGATGCATTCCGTGTGCCTTCAGTTTTTTGACGCCCCCATTGACTTGCATGGGCCTCACGGTCACGGAATCTCGGACCAAAGTAGGATATGCTCTACTTTTGATCGGAACGGAGCAACGGGACCGTCAAAAAAACTGAAGTGTGCATGGCCCCATTGAAATCAATGGGTCAGGGTGTTAGCCGTCTGAAAAACGGCTAGCACCCTGAAGAAAAAGACTGAAGTGGACATGAGGCCTTAATGATATGCTTATAAAATGTCCAAGGGAAAGACAGACAACATGTGCAATGATTAAAATTTAGCCAAGGTCAGCTAGCACAAAGTCTATGTGAGCTGTGCCTTTACTATAGCGTGAATAGGTATCGTAGTGTAACTGCTTGGGTCAGCAGCTGCAGACTGCTGAACAATTCGCTAGTATCACAATAGATTATCGTATAGAGGCTAGCCTGACATTGCTGTTTAAAATTATAATAGCCCCCCCCCCCCCCCCCAGGCATGTTTCAAGGTGAACACAGCGTCCTCAGGGGATAAAAATGGGGCTAATGAGTGCGCGTTCAAATTCCTCTTCCTCTAAAGCCTCAGGCGTATATTGCAAGGGGTCCCCCTGTGTAGGAACCAATGAGATTCCCTAACCAGGGGCGAGCCTCCATATACCAAGATTGGCATGAGAATCGGCCAATTAGGAGGGTAAACAAAAACTCCAATCTGTGCATGCGGGGTGCGCATGCGCACAACGTCCCAAACTGGACATAGCCAATTTTGTAGTTGAAAGGTAAGTGCACATGTCTGGGCACTTAGAATCTGTTATGCTTGAATTCTACACACTAGGATAACAGGTAAGTAATCCTAGGAACCAGTGCATAGTGGTTTCCAGTTAAAGAGGCCATATCCAGAGGTATATACTGGAGCTGTAGGGACAGGTAATAATACGTATGGAGATACTAGGTGATATCCATTGGTATTATATTGATAAGTGAACATTATATGGAGATGCTAAATGTGATCATTAAGGAATGAATATATCGATACCTAATTAGGGAGGCAGCTTACCAATACGATGCATTTAGGAGGATAACATCTTATAAACAGATCCTGTTTAAGAATGTATCTATTTGATACAAGGAAGAGAATAATGTTGAGATAAACATCAAACCGGATGGACATGAATTGTAATGACATGCAATTTATGTATAGAGGTGAATAGAGATACCATATATAGAATTGTAATAATAATGGAGTCAATGTTATAAAGGTGTGAATATTTGGAGTTCTATCGACATTACGTCAAAAATGAGTGAACGAAGGTACGAATGAGGGATCTATAAGAAGGCTATAAAAGTAAAGCCTTAATTTAACCCATTGGGGCTTAAAGAACTTAATCTATGGATCCATCTAGCTTCTTCTTGCAGCAGCTTTTTATCCAGATTGCCAGCCCTAGGGCCCAGTTTGATTTGGGTGATGCCCCAAAATTGAAGGGCACTGTTATTTCCATGATGAACAGATCTAATATGTTTGGAAAGAGTTGTGTCCTCTTTGGTGTTGATGGTACTGATGTGTTTGGAGAGCCTTCTTCTGAGCTGTTGGATGGTCTTGCCCACGTACAATTTGGGGCAAGGACACTTGGCTGCATATATAATACCGCTGCTTTGACAGTTGATGAATTGTTTGATAGTAAAACTCTTTCCATCAAATAGATTAGAGAAAGTCTTGGTTATGGGCATAAAGGGACAGAAGGAACATCTACCACATGGGAAGGACCCATGTGTAGGGGGTGGAAGCCAGCTGTTTCGCGGAATCTATGGTTAAGAATAGTGGCTATGTGTAAGGAATTCCCGAAGATTCTTTCCTCTCAGTTAAGTGACATTAGGGGCACTAGATCTGAATCTACCTGTAGGATGGACCAGTGTTTTTGTAAAATGTTCTATATTTGATTGGAACAGGTGTCAAAGTTCCCTATACATCTGATAAGTGAGGATTGTTTATCATTATTTATATTGTTATTCTTCTTTTTGCCATAGAGTAAATCGTCTCTTGGGCTTGCCCTGGCTCTAGCATAGGCTCTATGCAGAGTCTTCTTTGGATAACCACGTGCCAAGAATTTGTGGTACAACGTGTCACATTCCAATTTAAAAGTATGTTCCTCAGAGCAATTTCTTTTGGCTCTTAGGTATTGTCCTATGGGGATACCTTTCTTAAGTGCCAGTGGATGGAAGCTCCCCCAATGTAGGAAGCTATTTGTAGCAATTTCCTTTCAAAAGATGTTAGTTTGAACACCGCCACCAGGATCCAGGGAGATTTGAAGATCAAGGAAATGCATTTCATTAGTATGTATAGTGTGAGTAAATTTCATCCCAATGTTATTATTAAGGATGTCCATGAAGTCAAGAAAAAGAGCATTGTCACCGTCCCAGAAAATAAGTATATACCTCCCCCAAAATAAAATGTGACATGTGAAAAAAAGTAAATCATCATTAAAAATCAAAGTGTCTTCCCACCACCCTAAAAATAAATTTGCATAAGTGGGTGCACAAACTGTGCCCATGGCAGTGCCTTTAAGTTGGTGATAAAATTTGCTGTCAAAAAGAAAGTAATTGTGAGTGAGTAGGAATTTAAGAAGTGATAAAGTGAATCTGTTGTGTGCCTGAAACTGGGTCCCTTTTGTGTTCAAAAAGTGTTGCACAGCATTGAGGCCCAAGTCATGCTTGATGTTAGTATACAGTGACTCTATGTCAATGCTGGCTATTAAAGTGGTCGGTGAAACATTAATCTCCTGGAACCTGGTGAGGGTGTCCTTAGTGTCCCGTAAGAAGGAAGGCAGGGCTGTGACAAAAGGTGACAAGATTTCGTCTACATACATACTAATCCCCTGTGTTAAATCTTTCTAGTTTTCTGAGATTGCTTGAGAATTTGAATTTGTGCGTTTTTAATTTGCAGTTGACATGGCCACAGGTCCTTTCTCCTCTTTACGCCCTAGGTCACAATTGACACCACCATTTTCGCAATATGCACACATTGACATCTTTGTAAAAATGATCAGTGCTGAGCTAAGCAAATTACTGTCCAGGGTGCTGAAAGAGTTAACTGATCAGTAGTAAGTCTTATAGCACCCGGGACAGTGACTACCGCTGGAGTTAATAGTATTAAAAGTTAACTTACCCAGAACTCCCTGTTTCTTCCTCCAGTCCGGCCTCCTGGGATGACGTTTCATCCCATGTGACCGCTGCAGCCAATCACAGGCCAATCACAGGCTGCAGCGGTTACACGGACTGCCGCGTCATCCAGGGAGGTCGGCCTGGATGTCAAAAGAGGGACGCGTCACCAAGATAACGGCGGAGGTACGTATAAACTTCTTTTACTTTCAATCGCTGCGGAAACTCTGCCCGAAAGGGCTGCCCCTTCTCTCTATCCAGCACTGATAGAGAGAAGGGGCTGCCGATTAGTGCCGAGAAAACGGGTCCGTAAATACGGGTGGAATACTGGTGACAACGGACCCGTATTTACGGGCATGGGTCCGTAAATACTGGTGAAATACGGGTCGAATACGTGTGACAATGGACCCGTATGTACGCCAGTATTTACGGGAGGAAAAAAATAAGTTTGTGTGCATGGTGCCTAAGTGTAAGGCTACAAAATAATATACTGTATACATGTGTATATATATATATATATATATATATATATATATATATATATATATATATATATATAAAAGGAGGTCAGGGGAGTCTCTAGCCTGTATATAATGTTTAGTAAGGGGGAGGAGTCTCTAGCCTGTATATAATATATAGTCTCTTGCTATACGCCCTTAGAACGAACCCCGGACGAAGGCAGTCGCCGAAACGCGCGTCGGGTTCAGACGTCTCCTTTTACATCATGTCCACCGGTATGTTCTCTATCTTTTGTCCTGTTCAGCAGTTGTTGTTTGATCGTGCTTATTATTTTTGATCATCCATTGACCTCAAATCGAACTGAGTTTTGGGATCGCTGTATATTTGCGATTTGTATTTACCCTCTGTGTGTTACATAGTGATCGTTATCTTTACCAGTGCTGTATCTTCTTAGACTACATTCCTTTTGATTTATCTGAGATATGGTACTACTATATATTTGGGATCCGTACTTACCTTTTTGCTCTTATATAGATCTCGTTCCCATTATCAGTCATTATGACCATACTTTTGTCGTCTTTGGACCTACTTGGCTCTAATCAGCCCTGATCTCAATTGAACATTATTTCTTGATCTTATCATATGCCTGTTTCACTTCTGCTGTTACAAACTAACATATACACGGTGACACTATATACATACCTGATTTTTTACTGATTTTGACGTCTTATTGTTGTGTGACTCATCCCCTGTTCTATTTTTAATTGTCTCATGTCTGTTATTTAATAAAAATTTGTACAACTTTTCAAAAACTATGTGCTGAAGTCGATCATATTTTCTTGGTTTATTCGCAGATAAAATTGAATACTATGCTATTAGCTCCCTGCTCCATCATACACTAGGCTACAGGCCACATTAGACCTGCAGCCTATAAGACGCTGGGACAAGACGCTTGTGCAGACCGTTGCAATAGCGTTCATTTTATCACGCCGGCCTATGCAAGGTCCAGTCTCTGGCAACTCATAGGCTGCAGAACTGAGGAGGCCGTGAGACTCTGCAGCTTTGTTTGTCGTGGAATCTGCAAAGAAGGGGTGTATGGCACTATCTACAAGAGGGTGTGTGGCACTATCTACAGAAGGGTATGTGTCACTATCTACAGGGAGCGTGTGACACTATCTACAAGGCAGTGTGTGGCACTATCTACAGGGTAGGTGTGTGGCACTATATACAGGGGTGTTCAGGGCACTATGTACAGGGGTGTGAGTGGCACTATCTTCCGGTGGAAGCCTGAAACTATCTACAGGGGGCTGTGTGATTATCTACAGGGGGCTGTGTGTGGCACCATCTACAAAAGGGTGTGTGTGGCACTAGCTACAAAAGGGTGTGTGTGGCAATATCTACAAGGGGGGTATGTGTTACAATCTACAAGGCAGTGTGTGGCATTATCTGCAACAAGCGGAGGGGGAGTGGTACTATCTATAAAGCGGGCACTGTGGCACTATATACAGGGGACTGTCTGTGGCACTATCTACAGGGGGCCGTGTGTGGCACTATCTACAAAAGGGTGTGTGTGTGGCACTATCTACAAAAGGGTGTGTGTGGCAATATCTACAAGGGGGGTATGTGGCACAAACTACAAGGGGGTGTGTGGCATTATCTGCAACAAGCGGGGGGGGTGTTGCACTATCTACATGGGCGGGTGTGTGGCATTATCTGCAACAAGCGGAGGGGGTTTGGTACTATCTATAAGGCGGGCACTGTGGCACTATTTACAGGGGACTGTCTGTGGCACTATCTACAGTGGGCTGTGTGTGGCACTATCTACAAAATGGTGTTTGTGTGTGGCACTATCTACAAAAGGGTCTGTGTGGCAATATCTACAAGGGGGGTATTTGGCACAATCTACAAGGGGGTGTGTGGCACTATCTACAGGTGGGCATGTGGCACTATCTACAGGTGGGCATGTGGCACTATCTACAGGTGGGCATGTGGCACTATCTACAGGGGCGTGTGCGGCACTATCTACAAGGGGGCTGTGTAGCACTATTTACACAGGGTTGCTTGGCGCCAGCATCAGACTGACCCACCGTTTGTCGTAGGAACAGGCTACGTGAGTATAAGTTGTTTTTTTTCATTTGTATGTGGACACTATGTAAAGGCGGGTTGTAACTATCTACAAGGGGGGTATGTGACACTATCTGCAAAAGGGTGTATGTGGCACTATCTACAAGGAAGGGGTGTGGCACTGTCTACTAGGGGATGTGTGGCCCTATCTACAAGGGGCGGTGTAGCACTATCAAAAAGGCAGGGGGTGTGTGGCACTATCTACAAGAGGTGCGTGTTGTAATATCTACAAGTGGGGGCTGTGTGGCACTATCTACAGGGGCTTTGTGGCACTATCTACAAAAGGCGGTTTGTGGCACTATCTTCAAGGGAGGTGTATGGCACTATCTACAATAAGATGGTGTGGCACTATCTACAACATGCAGGGGGTTGTTGCACTATCTACAAGGGGGGCTGTGTGGCACTGTCTACAGAAGGACTGTGTATGTGTCACTATCTACAGGGGTAGTGTGGCACTATCTACAGGTGGCACTATCTACAGGGGGCAGTGTGGCATTATCAGTTTACTCTGTAGTGGTAATATGTGGTGAATAGCATATTTCCATGGGTCCATTTAGGGAGGCTCTCGGGGTCCCATTGACGTCCAAAAATAAAGCCACAATAGGTTGCTTTTTTATGATAAATGTGGCACAATCACTTCATCGTGCCGCCTGTGTCGCTCCGCTAGATGAGATCTGGTTAGAAGAGACCAGGTGTGCATCGCTGAAAGAGCGGACGGCACGGGGACAGGTGAGTATTGCACTCTCTACAGGGGGCTGTGTGGCACTATCTACAGGGGGCGATTGAAGCACTATCTACAGTTGGGTGAGTGGCACTATCTACAGGTGGGCATGTGGCACTATCTACAGGGAGGGTGTGACACTATCTACAGGGTAGCAGTGTGGCATTATATATAGGGGTGTTCAGGGCACTATGTGCAGGGGTGTGAGTGCCACTATCTACGGGTGGAAGCCTGAAACTATCTACAGGGGGCTGTGTAACACTGGATATACACACAAAGGATAAGAGAACTCTCAAACAAAGAGCTCATTACATGTGTACGGTGCGGACCAAGAGGAATTTAAGCCAAAAGGAAGAAAAAAGGGGCAAATGAAAAGGCACTCGTCTCAGTATGTTTTTTGTTTAAAAAAGTATGCTGTGTGACACTATCTACAGGGTGCAACGTTTATCTGAAATTGTACATGTGTGTGCACTATCTACAGGTGTCGGTGTGTGGCACTATCTACAGAGGGACCTTTGTGTGTCATTATCTACAGGGGACTGTGTGGCACTATGTACAGCGGGCTGTGTGTGGCACTATCTACAGGGGAACTGTGTGTAGCACTATCTGCAAGGGCTGTGGGTGGCACTATCTACAGGGGAACTTTGTGTGACACTACAGGAGAACTGTGTGTGGCATCATACAGGGGGTGTGACACTATATACAGGGGGTTCTCTGTCGGGCACTCCCTATAGATGTTCTTGACTTAACTTGGCTTGGGGCCCAAGAAATACCAAATTTGCCCTTGAGTATAAGTACAAGGATACTTGCTGCTGGGGCCCTGTATCTGAGCCAATCATGTGTGATACACAATTACTGTATTTTTCATTTTCCACTCCATGAATATTTTTTTGTCCTGTTTCTTAGTACATTATATGGTACAAAAAAATTAAAAACTACAACTTGTTCAGCAAAAATCAAGCCCTCACAGGGCTATATTGACAAAAAAAATTAAAACGTTATGGCCCTTGGAAGGTGGGGAGGAAAAAATGAAAATGGAAATCTGAAAAATGGCTGCAGCGGGAAGGGGTTAAGTAGGGCTGGACATAAAGCCAAGTTACCTCTGCCCCCTTTATACGGAAGGCGGAGGTAAGCAGGTTTAGGATGGGCCGCTACTCCTGGGCCAAGGCTGTGTACTTGCCCTCCAGGCTAAGACAGTCCCTAACTGTCCCATCATGCATTACTACTAGATGAATGATTTTATTATAGCTTATAAGATATGTCGGCCTCGTTCATATACATTTATTTATTTCCTCCATCTACATTGTAGAATACACGATTTTGCTGCTAATTTATTTATGGTAAAAAAAAATTTGGAAGGGTAAGACCTAATAATTTTATTATAAAAAATATATTAGGGGAAATGTATAAAATGTTCTATGCCAGTTTTCTTGCGTAGAAAAGTCCTACATATATCAAATGTTGCAATTTGTGCAAAAGAAGAAAATGTGACTTTTATACATTTATGTCACTCATACCACTAAGTGAAATCGGAAATTGACACCTACTCAGGCATTTATGGCATTTCCTGCGAATATGCCATACATGCCTAAGATGGGAATACCCCTTTAACCCCTTAAGGACCAGGCCATTTTTAGTTTTTAAGTATTCAATATTTTTCCCTCCCCGCGTTCCAAGAGCTATAACTTATACCATATAATGTAGTGGGAAACGGCAAAAAAAATTCTTTGTGGGGTGAAATTGGAAAAAACTAAGATTCCTCCCTTGTCTTTTGGGTTTGTTATTCGAGAACCTCATGATTATGTGGCGCGGGTGGGGGGGCTGTTGGAGGGGTCCCCTACCCTCTTTCTAACAGCTGAGATGCCGCACTCACTATTGACCGCGACATTTAAGTGCTTAACCCCTTCCCGCTATGTGACGTAATAGTCCGTCACAGGAGTTGTCCTGTTAACGCAAACTGACAGACTATTACGTTACAGCAATAATAGGGTACTGTTTCGGCAGACGCAGTTTTAAAGCAGTGATAGCTTAACGCTAGCCTCCCATCCGGCCGATTAACCCCTTAGATGCAGCCCTCAAAACCGAGAGCTGCATCTATGGTGTTTACAAGCCGATCGGAACCCTGCAATGAAATCGCGGGGTTCCGATGACTGCTCCGGCAGACCGGAAGCCTAACAATGGCCTCCCGTCTGCCAAGTACGGATGCCTGCTAGGTCCCACCCAGAGCGGGGCCTAAAAGGCGTCCAGCCGCAGTTTCAAATGGCGCAGTCTCAGAAGCTGAGCCTGCGACATCAGCCGTTGGTGTCAGCTGTATGTTACAGCTGACACCGTGCTGTAATAGCAGGGAACGGAGCTAGCTCCGATCCCTGCCATTAACCCCTCAAATGCCGCAATCGCGGCATCTTAGTGGTTTGTAGCGATCGACATCGACACGATGGCATCGTGACGAATCCGATCGCTGCTACGGCAACCAGAGACCTAATAATGGCCTCCTGGTCTGCCACGTACAATAGCCTATTAGGCCCCGCCCACAGACCTAACATTTCTTGCTGTCAGCGAATGACTGACAGGTCTAATGCATTGCACTACGTGGGTAGTGCTATGCATTAGGGTATGTTCACACGGCAACGCCAATTACGTCTGAAATTTCGGAGCTGTTTTCAGGCGAAAACAGCTCCTGAATTTCAGATGTTTTGACAAGTGCACGCGTTTTTCACGGCGTCTTTTACGAAAGTAATTGGAGCTGGTTTTCATTGGAGTTAATGAAAAACGGCTCCAATTACGTCCCAAGAAGTGACATGAACTTCTTTGAGGCGGGCGTCTTTTTACGCGCCGTCTTTTGACAGTGGTGCGTAAAAAAAAAGCCCGTCTGCACAGAACACCGTAAGACCCATTGAATTCAATGGGCAGATGTTTGCAGATGGTTTGGAGCCGTTTTTTCGGCCGCAATTCGAGGCGTAAAACGCCTGAATTACGTCCGTAAATAGGGCGTGTGCACATACCCTTAGAGTAAAGATCAGAGGTGCAGGACCTCAAGTGGGACAAAAAAAAAGTTTCAAAACGTTAATAAAAAAGTTTCATAAAAGTGTAAAAATAAAAGTTTCAAGTTAAGAAAAATAAACACTGCCTTTTTTCCTATAATAAGCCTTTTATTATTGGAAAAAAGTGAAAATGTTAAAAACAGTACACATATTTGGTATCGCCGCATCCGTAATGACCCAAACTATAAAACTGTAATATTATTTTTCCCGCATGGTGAACGCCGCAAAAAAAATCAAAACAAAAAAACGCCAGAGTCACTATTTTTTTTATCACCACCCCTCACAAAACATGGAATAAAAAGTGATCATAAAGTCGCATGTACCCCAAAATGGTACCAATAAAAACTACAACCCGTCCCGCAAAAAACAAGCCCTTACACAGCTTTTTTGATTGAAAAATGAAAAAAGTTCTGGCTCTCAGAATATAGCGACATAAAATGTGCAGAGTGTCCAAAAGCGGATAACGTCTGGCCCCATTTATCAGTGCGACATCGGCTACATATCTCTGAAATATTATTTATTAACCGCATTATTTTACCCTCTTATTATGCCCTGATGTACTTCGCACAGTTTACATATGCCCCCACATTATAAATTGAAATACCAGTAAAACCCCAAACAGAACACCTGCCAAGCAAAATCTGCGCTCCAAAAACCAAATGTCGCTCCCTCAGTTTTGAACCCTACATCGTGCCCAAACAGCAGTTTACGTCCACATATATGGCATCGCCATACCCGGGGGAACCAGCTTAGCAGTTTACGAGATGTGTGTCTTCGGTGGCACAAACAGGGAACAACATATTGCGCACTACAATGGCATATCAGCGGAAAATTGCAATTTTCACTTTGCACCATCCGCTGCGCATTAATTACTGATGGAAGAACACCTATGGGGGCAAAATGCTGACTACACCCCTTAAAATGCCTCAAGGGGGGTCGTTTCCAAAATAGGGGTCACTACTTGGGGGTTTGTTTTGCTATTTGACCTCAGAGCCCTGCAATTGTGGGCCAATGCTGTGAAAATCACCAAAATGGACCTCAAACGCGCATGTTACTCTTCACTTCTGAGCTCTGTCATATGTCCAGGCAAATGTTAAATGCCTTGAGGGGTGTTGTTTCCAAAATGGGGTCACTTCTTGGGGCTTCCACTGTACTCTGGTACCTCAGGGTTTTGCAAATGCGACATGGCACCCAAAGACTAAGCCAGCAAAATCTGCATGCCAAATAGCGCTCCTGCATTTCTGAGCCCTGCCGTGTGTCCAAACAGCAGTTTATTACCACATATTTCTTGTTTATTACCACATATCCCTTGTGAAAATGAAAAAATTAAACTTATTAGTGGAAAAAACGCTGATATACATTTTTACGGCCTAATTGCACATTTTGCAAAAGACCAGTGGGGTCTAAATGCTTACTATACCCCTAGATAGATTCCTTAAGGGGTGTAGTTTCCAAAATGGGGTCACTTTTGGGGAGTTCCTACTGTTTTGGTCCCGTAGGCACTTCACAAATGTGACATGGCACCCGAAAACCATTCCAGCTAAATTTGAGCTCCAAATGGTTCTCCTTCCCTTTTGACCCCTGCCGTGTGTCCGAGCAGCAGTTTATGAACACTTATGGGGTATTGCCGTAATCGGGAAGAATTGCTTTTCAAATGTTGGGGTGCTTTTTCTCCTTTGTGCCTTGTAAAAATAAAAAAATTCAACATTTTATTATAAAAAATGTAGATTTTCATTTTCACTAATTCCACTAAAGTCAGCACAAAACCTGTGGAGTCAAAATGCTCACTATACCCCTCGATAAATTCCTTGAGGGGTGTAGTTTCCAAAATGGGGTCACTTTTGAGGGATTTCCACTGTTTTGGTCCTTCCAGGACGTTGCAAATGCAACATAGCACCGAAAATCATTCCAGCAAAATCTGTGCTCCAAAATCCAAATGGCGCTGTTTCCCTTCTGAGCTCTGCTGTGGGTCCAAACAGCAGTTTATTACCATATATGGAGTATTGCCGTAATCGGGAGAAATTGCTTTACAAACGTTGTGGTTCTTTTTATCCTTTATTCCTTGAAAAAATTAAAAAAAATTCTATGTTTTTTCAGAAAAAAGGTGGATTTTCAATTTTACAGACTATTTCCAATAACTTTAGCAAAAAACCTGTGGGGTTCAAATGCTAACTATACCCCTCGATAATTTTCCTGAGGGGTATAGTTTCCAAAAAGGGGTCACTTTTGGGGGCTTTCCACTGTTTTGGCACCACAAGATCTCTTCAAACCTGACATGGTGCCTAAAATATATTCTAAAAAAAGGAGGCCCCAAAATCCTCTAGGTGCTCCTTTGCTTCTGAGGTCCGTGTTTCAGTCCAAGAGGGCACTAGGGCCACATGTGGGATATTTCTAAAAACTGTAGAATCAGGGTAATAAATATGGAGTTGCAATTCTTGGATAAAACCTTCTGTGGTACTAAATGTTTTTATTATGAATTCGTTTTGGCAAAAAAAATGAAATTAGTAAATTTCACATCTATTTTGCTTTAATTCCTGTGAAATGCCTAAAGGGTTAAGAAACTTTTTGAATGCTGTTTTGAATACTTTGAGGGGTGCATTTTTTTTTAAATGGGGTGATTTATGGGGACTTTCTAATACATAAGGCCCTCAAAGCCACTTCAAAACTGAACTGGCCCCCTGTAAAAATCGCCTTTTGAAATGTTCTTGAAAATGTGAGAAATTACTGCTAAAGTTCTAAGCCTTGTAACGTCCTAGAAAAATAAAAGAACATTCAAAAAACAATGCAAAAATAAAGTAGACATATGGGGGATGTTAATTAGTAACTATTTTGTGTGGTATTACTATCTGTCTTACAAGCAAATACATTTAAATTAAGAAAAATGCACATTTTTACAAATTTTCTCTACATTTTTGGTGGTTTTCAAAAATAAATACTGAATTTATCTACCAAATTTTTTTTACTAACATCAAGTACAATATGTCACGAGAAAACAGTCTCAGAATTGCTTGGATAGGTGAAAGCATTCCCAAGTTATTACCACATAAAGTAACACGTGTCAGATTTGAAAAAATCGGCTGTGTCCTGAAGGCCAAAACAAGCTCTGTCCTTAAAGGGAATGTGTTGCCAGAAAAACATGTTTTTTTAAAAAAAATTAAACATTTAGTGTGTGGGTGGTTAAACATTGTTCACATTTTTTTTATTTTTTTGCACGAGTCCAGGAAATATTATAAATTATTTCTAATTTATAATACTACCCATTTTTGGTCACTAGATGGCGCTGTTCCCAAAATTGCAGCATTGCAACATTGGGTTAACAGCCCTCGCTCTAGTGAGCTCTCAGCATCCCCCCCTCCTTTATCCTGGCTAGTGCCGGGATAAACGAGGGGTTTGAACGGTGTAACCTCTTACACTGTGTGTCGCCATTTTTTGAGCTAACCCACAGTGTAGTAGGTTTACATACAGTAGTAAACACACACAAACACGAACATACATTGAAATCTCTTACCTGCTCCTGCCGCCGCGGCTCCCTCCGGCCCGTCCGCTCCGTTTGCTGCCGCTGGTGCAAGTGCAGAAATCCGGAAGCCGCGACCGGAAGTAGTAATATTACTGTCCGGCCGCGACTTCCGGTCCACAGGAAAATGGCGCCGGACGGCGCCAATTTCGAATAGGACTGTGTGGGAGCGGCGCATGCGCAGTTCCCACACAGACGCCGTACACTGCAGTCAATGGGACGGGAGCCGTTCGCAGTCCCTATGGGACTGTGGCTGCCGTATTCCATGTCTGTATGTGTCGTTAATCGACACACACAGAAATGGAACAAAAAATGGCAGCCCCCATAGGGAAGAAAAAGTGTAAAAATAAGAAAAAGTAAAACACAAACACACAAATAAATATAAAAGTTTTTAATAAAGCACTAACATCTTTAACATATAAAAAAATTATTTCTGATGACACTGTTCCTTTAAGGGGTTAAACAGCCAAGATCAGAGTTATCTCTGATTTTGCCCGTTAGTGTGAGGTGTCAGCTCAAATACTGCGTTCCCGCTCCATACTTCTCCCCCCGCACCATGATGTACCGTATCGTCATGGTGTATCCGTCAAGGGGTTAATACTTCAGAACACTGTGGTAATAAACACCGGTAGTAATGATGACAAATGTGCCGATGTCATAAATACATAAGTTTATGACATACAGAAGATTCCATATTAGAAGGTTTTACTGCCACGTTCAGCACCATGTTTGATGTGACTGAGGACCTTTTTAAATGCAGTATTTCTCCAGAACACATTCCCCTCTGTTGTTTGACTCTTATACTATATATGAGTGTTACACATGTCTTTTATATGTTGTAATACTGAATAAACAATTACACATTTTATATAGTGTTTTTTATTTGGGACATCCCATTTTTACATATAGGGTGGGCTTGAGAGATATTATCTTGAGACTCTTATGGTTTGCATGGCCGTAATTCTGTTCGTACAGATATTGAAATGATTCACCGTGTTGCATGCATCATCCGATAATAAATGATCGCATTACTCACTGCTGCTAATTGTCTCAGACAGCCAACAGATGGTGGCAGCAGAATGCCAGGAACATTACTGTGAGCACAGATAGGACTTTACACTACAGCTCGAGCCCGCTAATACAAATAATGACACTGACAGCAAAAAAAAAATGAATTAAATAGACCACAATAGCCATTTTATTAATACAAATGTTTATACTTTTTTTTTTTTTACTAAAAATTAACCCTTCAAACGGGCGTAACTAGGAAAGACTGGGTCCCATATCAAACTTTTGACTTGCTCCCCTCCCTCACAATTAACGCCCCACAACTCCCGCCCTCCCGACAATGAACATTTATCAATTCTGTGTGTAATGTAAAAATACAGCTAGGCCACCAAATTGTAGAGCATCTACCCCGATCCTATTTTATGAAATCCCATTTCTAATGATACCACAGTCCTCCTGTGTAGCGCCCATGGCCACGGGCCGTCGGGTTTACTCACCTCCCAACGCCCGCAGCCATGGATCCGTGAGCGCTGGTCCCCATCTCCTTCCTAGGAGACGCCACCGCTCACTTCCGCTCCGGTCTGCTGTGTCCTGTAGGGTGCGCGTGCATGCTCTTGCCCACTCTTAAAGGGCCAGCGCGTGCGCCTGTAAAACAATCATCATCATCAACCACATGATTTCCTTGTCTATAAGAAGGCCCCAGCCCTTCTGATCCTTGCCTGAGCCTTGTTAGTTATCCCAAGTCTGTCTTGCAAATGGTCCCTTAGTGTTTCCCGTTCCAGTTGTTACCCGTGCCCTGTTACCTGTTCCTCTATCCCATGCTGTTCTTGTTCCTGTGCCTACTAGTGTCGGAGTCGTTTCTACTGCACCTGCTGTTATTGCCACGTCCAGTGTCTTCTGCCACGTCCAGTGTCTTCTGCCACGTCCAGTGTCTTCTGCCTCGTGCATTGTCTTCTGCCACATCAGATACTGCCCACCACGTCTGGTGCTACCTGCTGAACCAACCTCCATCCGTACTGAAGCCACAGCCACTGTCTGGACTAGTTCAGGTACCCAACTGTTACTAACTACTATAGACTTTCGTATAGACTGTGACCTGGTCAGCTGCCTCTCCGCTACGGCGGAGCGGCCTAGTGGGTCCACATACGCTGTGACCGTGACATCCTGTAGATAGTGCCACACACACCCACTTGTAGATATTGCCGCACAGCCCCTTGTAGATATTGGCACACACCCCCTTGTAAATAGAGCCACACAGCCCCCTGTAGATAGTGTCACATCCCTCTGTAGATAGTGCCCCACAGCCCCTCTAGTAGATAGTGCCACACATAGCCCCCTTGTAGATAGTGCCACATACCGCCCCTTGTAGATAGTGCCCCCCAAAGAAATTTAAAAAAAATTGTACTAACCTAGCCCCATTCCCATGACGAACGGAGCTGCTTCACAGCCTCCTCAGCAGCCTATGAGACTCCGAGACGGAACCTTGTGTAAGTCGGCGTGGTCCAGTGACGTCATCGTGCCGGCTGCCTTCACAGAGATCGTGTCCCAGCCTCTTATAGTCTGCAATCCTAATGTGGCCTGAAGTCTAGTGAATGGTGGAGCAGGGAACTAGCTCTCTGCTCAGCCATAATATTCAATGGTGTCTGCGTCCTAAGGTTTTATATAAACTATAATACTAACACCAACTTTCATACCCCTAAGGCCTCATCCACATTGCATTTTAGCACTTCGTTTAGCACTTACGTCGGGAAAACCCCCAACGTACACGTTAAGCGTGTCCATAGGGCTCCATTTGCAAGATGGATGCTAAAAGAGTGTCCATTTGGCCTCCTTCAGGCTGGTTTACGTCGGTATACCTTTTATTGGAAGATGGAATAGAGGAGTAGAGTACGCTATTCCATCTTAAGGGATCCCACAAAAAGAAATGTAAAATGTGCGGTGTACGTTTTTTAACATGCGAGCCTATGGGAGCGGATGCCACTGTATGGCATTCTTAAGAGGTATACATTAAACATATACCTCGGGGAGCTTCCTCAGGGTCGGAAACCCCAGCAGAAAAACAGGTAGTGATCGGCCCAGGGATTACAGCCCTGGGGAAGCCCCTGTAGTTACTGTCCATATATGCTGTCCATATAGGCTTTCAACTATGGAGTCCCCGGCCAGAGCATTGGAGCCCCTGACGTCACGGTCCATATATGCTGATCCTTTGGCCAGGGATTTCGCCATTTCAAAGCTCCAAACATCACTGTTCATATATGGACAGTGACGTCAGTGGCTCCTCCAGGAGCGGGATTCCTGGCTAGAATGTTACTGACTCTCTGGCCAGGGATTCCGGGATCTTAAAGCTCCCAACGTCACTGTCCATATATGGGCATTGACGTCACTGGCTTTCCTAAGACAGGAGTCCCCTGGTCAAAGCGCTTGCGATATTCTGGCCGGAGACTCATTACTTGAAAGTCCTTGACATCATTGGTCATATATGGACAGTGACATCAGGGGCTTCCACAAGCTTGGTGCTTTAAGTAGTACACTGCCTGGGGAGTTCTGGCGACTTATCCCACCGTACGCCTATACAGTGGGATACATTGCTACCTTCTCTTGGAGGTATACAACGTATACCATTCCTCCAATGGAGGAAGAATAACACAATGGAATTAAGGCCTAACATATAAGAGATGCCTAAATCTGGCAGCAATCTTCCTGTATGCTTTTTATGTACTGGTTGCATGAGCGATAGTGGGAATTTTTAATCATTTACATTTATACAGTTGTCATATCTTTCTTTTCATGCAGTTATGTCGCTGGCACCCAGATCTACTGACACATATCAGAACCTAAATAGGATAAGCTAGCTACTTCCTCCTTCACTAATGTCACCATAAAAATAAATTTCTAAGCATTATATGTTTTCAACTTTATTTTTATTTTTTTTTAAAAATGAACCTTTTATGCCTACTGTTTATAAATTAGGAAAAAGTCTCTGGTGTGAATGAAACGTTTTGTCAACAAATATAAATTTGTTCACCAAAACCAGATCACGTTTTAAACTCTAGACGCATAGAGTCAATAAAACATGTCTCTGCACCGTGAGAGGCATGAGAAGGTTTTGTCTCTTTGATTGGCTATTAGGGAGTGCTGAAAGATAGTGGAGACTCTGGGTGACAGGGTGACAGAAAATCCAGCCCCATGATGAGAGCTAATATGGTTGACAATTGTAGATATGATATAGCTACTTCCAGTCCAGGAAACGGAAGGCAGTGGAAGCCTGGATCATAATCTGACCTCTTCTAGTATAAATGTGATACCCAGGAAAATTGCTGTTTATTTACTGTCATTGTACTGTTGCTTTAGTATGCAGGTTTTAATGTGCTTTATTCTGTAATCATGGTTGGTACTGAATTCACTTCCCTATATGACTCAGCAGAAACATAAATGGGCTGCTTCACCTTTAAGGGTATGTGCACACACACTATTTACGTCCGTAATTGACGGACGTATTTCGGCCGCAAGTACCGGACCGAACACAGTGCAGGGAGCCGGGCTCCTACCATCATACTTATGTACGATGCTAGGAGTCCCTGCATCGCTGCAGGACAACTGTCCCGTACTGTAATCATGTTTTCAGTACGGGATAGTTGTCCTGCAGCGAGGCAGGGACTCCTAGCATCGTACATAAGTATGATGCTAGGAGCCCGGCTTCCTGCACTGTGTTCGGTCCGGTACTTGCGGCCGAAATACGTCCGTCAATTACGGATGTAATTAGTGTGTGTGCACATACCCTAAGATGTATTCTCCAGAGAGAGGGGAGGGGTGTAGCTAGCTGGGGACTCAGGAAAAAACCTCAGGCAGTGCAGTGTGTGGAGCAGCGCAGTGCAGAAGTGAGGAGAAGTGTTCAGCAGCGTGCAGGCAGAGGAGAGCAGACAAGTCAGTGTCTAAAGTTGGATTCAGGGAGATGCTGCAGCAGACATGTGGATCTGAGAGGAATTCTGTGAGAGGATCAGCAAAAGCCATGTGGAAGTGAAAGGAGTGCAGGTCAGTGTGTGTTGCATGTGGCACAGAAGCCAGACAAGGAGCTTGGACACTACTGAGAGTGCCTAGAGCAAAGCAAGGAGCTTGCACACAGCCTAGAATCCCCAAGGGACACCATTCCTCTGTGATAGTGCAACTGGATTGGGACAGTCAGCGGCGCACCTTCCAGCACAGTATAGAGAAGAAAGAGGAGCAGAGCTCACAGCACACTTGGAGGAATTACAGACAGAGTCAGGGAGGTGAAGCAGGTACCACCATTTGCAATACCCTGTGATATGTTTATACTACTTAAAGACATTGCCTCTGTAACAAAAGTAACCACCAAGCATATTGTGCCCAGTAAAACTACTGTGAAAGTTTATTGAACCCTGTCTCCTGGAACATCCTTATTTTGGGGTACACCACATAACATCCCAGGGGATAGAGAACAGTGTATCCTACAAGCACCACTTATTTCACTGTATCTGCGGCCCGAGGCGCGGGAGAGAGAAAGTGCGCCACCGTGACCAAAGGGCGCGAATACCAACTTCAGCTCAGAGAGCCCCGCCCACTGCGACTCGGCGCCCGCGTTACCACATACTCAGCAAGTAAAATAGTTATTTTGAATATTTGGCTTTTTTATTTAATGTAAAATTTTGAATATTCTCTTAGGTGAGGGCTTACTTGTCTTTGTAAAATATTGACAAAGCTGCACAAATTGGAAAGATTCGCTACGATGTGTCCAATTTAAATAAATATGAGAATTAAAGGGCAAACCTCATTCTGATTTACTATCTCATTTAGCTTCATTAATGAGGCTGTCACTGTGCTTATTCTGGATCACTGAGAAAACGCCAGCATGGCGCCATTGTAATATTCACATCATTGTGCTGGATTTTCAGAGCTAGGAAAAGGAACAATTAATAGTATCATGCACCAGACAAGGGACAAATCAAATTGTGAATATATCCAAAAAGGATGCAGCATTTAGTGAATCCCCAACAAGTTTCCTTTGCCAATGAGGAGGTGTTGTGTAACATGGTACAATCCTCTTGTATTAGTCCATGCAGTGTCCTGCTTGTTCCACATCACAAAAAATAACCTCTCTGGTCCTCTGTATAAAATTGGAGGCACACAAAGATACAGTAAGAGTCCATAGGAGGCTATGATCTTCATATTAGGGGGCCGTATAACAAATCTGTGATACAGCTGTGTGCCAGGACCATTAATATATCTTAATGGGGAGATGGTCACAGGGGGTCAAAAGAAGGCAGAGTTACTAAATAGGTTCTTTAGCTGTGTATATACAACAGAAGAAAGAGCCGATGATGTAGCCGGTGCCAGTGCTGTTAATATATCAATTAATATACTGAATAGACTGAATGCAGATATGGTCCAAGCTAAATAAAATAAAATAAATGTGCATAAGGCCCCGGGACCAGATGGGTTACACCCTAGAGTTCTTAAAGAGCTTAGTTCAGTTATTTCTGTCCCCGTCTTCATAATATTTAGAGATTCTTTAGTGACTGGTATAGTGCCAAGAGACTGGTGCAGGGCAAATATGGTGCTTATTTTCAAAAAGGGCTCTAGGTCTACCCTGGGTAATTATAGACCAGTCAGCTTAACATCCATTGTGGGGAAAATGTTTGAGGGGCTATTGAGGGACTATATACAGGATTATGTGACAAGAAATAGTATTTCAAGTGACAGCCAGCACGGTTTTACTAAGGACAGAAGTTGTCAGACCCACCTGATTTGTTTTTGAAGAGGTGAGCAGAAGCCCAGACAGATCGTCCGCTGTGGATATAGTGTTTTTTTGACTTTGCAAAGGCATTCGACACTGTCCTTCATAGACGTCTAATGGGTAAATTAAGGACTATAGGTTTAGAAAGTATTGTTTGTAATTGGATTGAGAATTGGCTCAAGGACCGTATCCAGAGAGTTGTGGTCAATGATTGCTACTCTGAATGGTCCCCGGTTATAAGTGGTGTACCCCAGGGTTCCGTGCTGGGACCACTATTATTCAATTTATTTATTATTGATATAGAGGATGAGATTAATGGCACTTTTTCTATTTTTGCAGATGACACCAAGTTATGTAATATAGTTCAGACTATGGAAGATGTTCGTGAATTGCAAGCTGATTTGAACACACTAAGTGTTTGGATGTCCACTTGGCAAATGAGGTTTAATGTAGATAAATGTAAAGTTATGCACCTGGGCAGGGCTGCCATCAGGGGGGTATTAGGGGTACTACTGTAGGGGGCCCGGCCAAACTTAATTGAAAAGGGGGCCCGGCAACTGCCGCGACTTGCCTTTGGTAGGAAAAAACAGGCCCCTGCAATGGGGCCTGTTCTTTTCACCAAAACAATGTCGTGAGCTGCGGGCCCCCCTCTCGTCAAACACCGCCGTGAGCTGCGGGCCCCCCTCTCATCAAACACCGCCGTGAAACACCGCCCGCTTGCGCGCGCGCGCTCGACCGCACAAGTGCGCGCGCACGAAGTTACCTGCTGGCCCGCCTCCGCCTCCGCCTCCTCCTCCTCCTCCAGAGCGTAGCTGCGTAAGGAGAGGGGGAGGAGTCCAGTTGTTGCGCGGCGGCAGGAGTTCTACTATCCCCGCCATTTTCTGGAGCCTGGAGGTGAAGGACTGGACATCTGGACCGAAGACATCGCCTGACGAAGACTGGAGTGGGAGCAGCTCTTCTGACAGTGAGTAAAGTGTCTCAAAGTGCTGATCATGTATGGCCCTGTTCACACAGAGTATTTTGCAGGCCGAAAAAATCTGCCTCAAAATTCCTTAAAGAATTTTGAGGCAGATTTTGACCTGCCCACACTATCTTGCCGCGTTTTTTGCTGCGTTTTTGGCCTGCGGTGATTGAGGACAGCAGACAAAAAACGCAGCGAAAAATGCATTTTCTGCCTCCCATTGATTTAGATGGGAGGTCAGAGGGGGAACCGCGGCAAGAAAGGACGTGCTACTTTTTCTTTTTTCCGCGACTGGCTCCCATCAATTTCAGATTAAATCATTGGGAGGCGGTTTTGGAAGTTGTTTGGTGCTGATTCTGACGCAGTGTCCGAGTCAATATCAAGGCCCAAAAACTCTGTGAACTGGGCCTTATTGTTAGGGCTTATTCAGACGAACGTGTAATACATCCGTGCAACGCGCGTGATTTTTACGCGCCTCGCACGGACCTATGTTACTCTATGGGGCCGTTCAGACTGTCAGTGATTTTCACACAGCGTAAAACTCACGACATGTCCGATATTTGTGCATTGTTCGAGCATCACGCACCCATTGAAGTCAATGGGTGCGTGAAAATCACGCCCAGCACTTCCGCAGCAGTATAAACTATGAATGAAAACAGAAAAGCACCACGTGCTTTTCTGTTTACAAACATACAAACAGAGTGTCATAATGATGGCGGCTGCGCGAAAATCACGCAGCCACGCATCATACGCTGCTGACACACAGAGCTGTTATGGACCTTTTGCATGCGCAAAATGCCACTTTTTTGCGCGCGCAAAAAGCACACGCTCGTGTAAATCCGGCCTTAGGGTAGGAACACACTAGGCATGAACATTGCGGATTTTATGCAACACATTTTATTGTGGAAAATCCGCAGCGTATTACAGTCGCAGTAGAGTGGATGAGATTTGAACAAATCTCACCCACACGCTGCAAAAAAAATTGACCTGCAGTGTGGCTTTTTAAGCCGCAGCATGTAAATTTATTCTGTGGAATCGCTGATCCTCTGTTGCGGAAATGCTGCGGTTCTGCCGCAAAAATCACAAAAAAAAAAAGGCACTTTTTAAAATTGATAAAAAAGTTTAGACTTACCCCGGCTGTAGTTTAGGTGACGCATCTCTCTCTTCTGAACGTAGCCCCGCCTCCTGGGATGACGCTGTAGACCATGTGACCGCTGCAGCAGTCACATGGGATGAAACGTCATGACAGGAGGCCGGGCTGCGCTAAGAATAGAGGATCGCAGCACCAAACAACTTCCAAAACCGCCTCAGATTTCAGATTAAATCAATGGGAACCAGTCACGGAAAAAAGAAAAAGCACGTCCTTTCTTGCCGCGGTTCCGCCTCTGACCTCCCATCGAAATCAATGGGAGGCAGAAAATGCACTTTTCGGTGCGTTTTTTGTCTGCTGTCCTCAATCGCCGCAGGCAAAATACGCAGCAAAAAACGCGGCAAGAAAGTGTGGGCAGGTCAAAATCTGCCTCAAAATTCGGTGCGCGGTTCCAGGCGGTCGCTGGTGCGTGCGGTCGCGGGTGCGCGCTCGCGCACGCGCGGGAGTTTGCGGGTGCGCGCGATCGGGCGGGCGGTGTTTGACGGCCCCCATGACGACCCCCATGCTACCCAGGGCCGCCATCATGGGTGGTATTAGGGGTACTGATGTGAGAGGCCCGGCCAAACCTAATTGAAAGAGGATGATACAAGAAAAAACACACGGCGCCACATAGCGTAAGTAAGCCCAAAAATAGCAGTCAAAATGTGACAGGTGTAGGCTTACCACAAGAAGTAAGATCAGTCACGTAGGATGGTAAGTGCTGCAGCCGAAATCCCAGACGGTCACACCAATGGGTCTCCGTGTAGAAATGATTGCAGAGGAAAAAATGGGATATGAACGGCGCTGCAACTCAAGAATGATGCTTGGAATGGTTATAATGATAAGATCTTTTATTCAATAGGCTACGCGTTTCAATGCCGCACCGGCATCTTCCTCAGGCCATATAAATTTCAGTTGAAACAACACACCTTAAATACAACATGCTGCCAAAAAAAAACGCCAATGTGATCAAGGTCAGAGTGCATCAGTGACGTCATCGATAAAAAAGATTTAAAAAACACAAATAAAGAAAGACAAGTGTAAAACCAATAGTAACACAATAAGTGACATCATGGGTTAAAAAATATAAAGAACAATACAAATAAGAACATTGTACCATGAAAATGCTATCAAGGTATTTCAGAGAAATAGAAGTCGGGACCTGCAAAAAAATACATACTATTTGCTATTCGCGTAAGTGTGGTATTTACAAACACAACGATTTTTATCAAAATAAACATCTAATACTTTAATAAATAGGATAGAAAAGAAGAAAAGGATCAGTTTAAACGAATAAACCTCTGAATACATGTATATTTTGTATTTCTCAGCGTGTATGAACTTGAGGAACTAGATATCAAAAAACTCAAAAGAAGGTTTGAGATGCCGTAAAGAAGACAACTATTTTAATATCTGAAATCGGAATAATCATATATATATATACACACACCCCTCTCTTAATGGAAGAAGAAATAATCCACATATATATATAAAAATATACATAAACCCTCAAACCATCCAAATGGATGCTCAATAATGTAAATGCGGCAATTGCAAAATATGATGAAAAATATTAAATATACAAAAGGATACACATATCATGATAAAAAATGCACTAAGTAAAAAATTAATTAAGAACCAATACTGTAATGTAAACATTACAAATTAATATAAGATGCCTCATTGGGGGACTAACTATAATTTACTGAAATATTTATTCCGTGGAAAATTCATACACAGATAAAAGTTACAATTGATGATAAAAACTGGAGAATTAGGAGATATGAGATGAGAAAATTTGCCAAACAAACATGTATCTAAAAAACACACATAAAAATATATATAAAAAATACATACATATATATATATATATATACATATATGTAAAAAAAAAAAAAGGGGGTGAAAAAACACAAAACCACAGTCATAGACCCCCAGAGAATAAAATTAGTCGAGGGATGTTTCAGAAATATCATTTAAACCATTTGGTTGCAGTGTTAGTAATTTAAAAATCCAGAAATTTTCTCTTTGTTTTAATTTCTGGAACCGATTGGGAATGTCACAAGATATTTGCTCTATCGGAGTAATAGTAATCTTATTAAATTGACAATTATGAACCGAGGCACAGTGTCTTGAAACACTATGTTTTAAAAATCCTTTTGAGACATTGTACCTATGTTTATTAATCCTACTCCGCAGGCATTGAATAGTTCTCCCAATGTATTGTAACCGACACGAACATTCCAAGAGATAAATGACATAATCACTGCCACAATTGAGGAATGACCTAATAGGAAAAATTTCCTTAGTAATATTAGAACTAAAAGTATGTTTTCTATGTGAAATATTGATACAACAAAGACACCGTTTTTGTCCACATTTGAAGGAACCATTTAAAATGGAGAGGGTTTTTGGAATAGATGACTTAATATTATGGACCCGGCTAGGGGCTAATATATTTTTTAAATTTGCTGAGCGTCTAAATGTAATGCCTGGTTTGTCTGGCAAAAAATCTTTGAGGAATGGGTCATTTTTCAAGATATGCCAATATCTCGACAAAATTGATCTTACGGAATTATGTCCACTGTTATAAGATGTGATGAAATTATTTGAGTGTTTCTTCAAACTATTCTTTTTATCAACTTTGTCAGTCTCATTTGTACCATTAATGATAGCCTCCACCCTTTTTACTGGAGCAACACAGGATTTTTGGGTTAATTCCGCCGCCCTAGAGCGGGCCCCCTTAATCAATTGTATTGGGAAATTTTTTTCCCTAAACCTACCTTCTAAAATCTTACATTCCTCCTGAAAATTGTGGTCAGAGGAGCAATTTTTCCTCACTCTCCTAAATTGCCCAAAAGGCACATTTCTAATCCACGGCGGGTAGTGTGCACTTTTAAAATCAATATAACTGTTTACATCGACGGTTTTAAAATGGGTTTTAGTGTTGAAATTATTAGCAGCTTTGTCATAGCAAATAGTAAGATCCAAGAAATCAATAGAGGTAGTTGAAAAAGTATAGGTAAAGGATATTCCATAGTCATTTTTGTTGAGTATTTCCATAAAACTGCCCACTTCATCTTCCCTTCCATTCCATACAATAAATAAATCATCGATAAAACGTTTATATAAAAGAATCTTATCCCTAAAAACATGATCGTTGAGAATATGTTTATCCTCAAAATCACCCATAAACAGATTGGCATATGCCGGGGCGAACCTAGAGCCCATCGCACATCCCTTTATTTGGTTGTAGTAATTTTTTCCAAAACTAAAAACATTGTGCTTTAAAATGTATTCAACACAATTGGTTAAAAACTGAATTTGTGTTATTGGGAACCCCAAGTTCCCAATAACACAAATTCAGTTTTTAACCAATTGTGTTGAATACATTTTAAAGCACAATGTTTTTAGTTTTGGAAAAAATTACTACAACCAAATAAAGGGATGTGCGATGGGCTCTAGGTTCGCCCCGGCATATGCCAATCTGTTTATGGGTGATTTTGAGGATAAACATATTCTCAACGATCATGTTTTTAGGGATAAGATTCTTTTATATAAACGTTTTATCGATGATTTATTTATTGTATGGAATGGAAGGGAAGATGAAGTGGGCAGTTTTATGGAAATACTCAACAAAAATGACTATGGAATATCCTTTACCTATACTTTTTCAACTACCTCTATTGATTTCTTGGATCTTACTATTTGCTATGACAAAGCTGCTAATAATTTCAACACTAAAACCCATTTTAAAACCGTCGATGTAAACAGTTATATTGATTTTAAAAGTGCACACTACCCGCCGTGGATTAGAAATGTGCCTTTTGGGCAATTTAGGAGAGTGAGGAAAAATTGCTCCTCTGACCACAATTTTCAGGAGGAATGTAAGATTTTAGAAGGTAGGTTTAGGGAAAAAAATTTCCCAATACAATTGATTAAGGGGGCCCGCTCTAGGGCGGCGGAATTAACCCAAAAATCCTGTGTTGCTCCAGTAAAAAGGGTGGAGGCTATCATTAATGGTACAAATGAGACTGACAAAGTTGATAAAAAGAATAGTTTGAAGAAACACTCAAATAATTTCATCACATCTTATAACAGTGGACATAATTCCGTAAGATCAATTTTGTCGAGATATTGGCATATCTTGAAAAATGACCCATTCCTCAAAGATTTTTTGCCAGACAAACCAGGCATTACATTTAGACGCTCAGCAAATTTAAAAAATATATTAGCCCCTAGCCGGGTCCATAATATTAAGTCATCTATTCCAAAAACCCTCTCCATTTTAAATGGTTCCTTCAAATGTGGACAAAAACGGTGTCTTTGTTGTATCAATATTTCACATAGAAAACATACTTTTAGTTCTAATATTACTAAGGAAATTTTTCCTATTAGGTCATTCCTCAATTGTGGCAGTGATTATGTCATTTATCTCTTGGAATGTTCGTGTCGGTTACAATACATTGGGAGAACTATTCAATGCCTGCGGAGTAGGATTAATAAACATAGGTACAATGTCTCAAAAGGATTTTTAAAACATAGTGTTTCAAGACACTGTGCCTCGGTTCATAATTGTCAATTTAATAAGATTACTATTACTCCGATAGAGCAAATATCTTGTGACATTCCCAATCGGTTCCAGAAATTAAAACAAAGAGAAAATTTCTGGATTTTTAAATTACTAACACTGCAACCAAATGGTTTAAATGATATTTCTGAAACATCCCTCGACTAATTTTATTCTCTGGGGGTCTATGACTGTGGTTTTGTGTTTTTTCACCCCCTTTTTTTTACATATATGTATATATATATATATATATGTATGTATTTTTTATATATATTTTTATGTGTGTTTTTTAGATACATGTTTGTTTGGCAAATTTTCTCATCTCATATCTCCTAATTCTCCAGTTTTTATCATCAATTGTAACTTTTATCTGTGTATGAATTTTCCACGGAATAAATATTTCAGTAAATTATAGTTAGTCCCCCAATGAGGCATCTTATATTAATTTGTAATGTTTACATTACAGTATTGGTTCTTAATTAATTTTTTACTTAGTGCATTTTTTATCATGATATGTGTATCCTTTTGTATATTTAATATTTTTCATCATATTTTGCAATTGCCGCATTTACATTATTGAGCATCCATTTGGATGGTTTGAGGGTTTATGTATATTTTTATATATATATGTGGATTATTTCTTCTTCCATTAAGAGAGGGGTGTGTGTATATATATATATGATTATTCCGATTTCAGATATTAAAATAGTTGTCTTCTTTACGGCATCTCAAACCTTCTTTTGAGTTTTTTGATATCTAGTTCCTCAAGTTCATACACGCTGAGAAATACAAAATATACATGTATTCAGAGGTTTATTCGTTTAAACTGATCCTTTTCTTCTTTTCTATCCTATTTATTAAAGTATTAGATGTTTATTTTGATAAAAATCGTTGTGTTTGTAAATACCACACTTACGCGAATAGCAAATAGTATGTATTTTTTTGCAGGTCCCGACTTCTATTTCTCTGAAATACCTTGATAGCATTTTCATGGTACAATGTTCTTATTTGTATTGTTCTTTATATTTTTTAACCCATGATGTCACTTATTGTGTTACTATTGGTTTTACACTTGTCTTTCTTTATTTGTGTTTTTTAAATCTTTTTTATCGATGACGTCACTGATGCACTCTGACCTTGATCACATTGGCGGTTTTTTTTGGCAGCATGTTGTATTTAAGGTGTGTTGTTTCAACTGAAATTTATATGGCCTGAGGAAGATGCCGGTGCGGCATTGAAACGCGTAGCCTATTGAATAAAAGATCTTATCATTATAACCATTCCAAGCATCATTCTTGAGTTGCAGCGCCGTTCATATCCCATTTAATTGAAAGAGGGGCCCGCAGCTCACGACATTCTTTTGGTGAAAAAAACGGGCCCCATTGCAGGGGCCTGTTTTTTTTTCTACCAAAGGCAAGTCGCGGCAGTTGCCGGGCCCTCCTTTCAATTAGGTTTGGCCGGGCCTCTCACATCAGTATCCCTAATACCCCCCTTGATGGCGGCCCTGGGTACCATGATATAGTGCTGGACGGAGTACCGTTAACAGGCGGTGCCACGGTAGGGGTGCCCAGAAAATTTAGCTGTATGGAGCCCTGAAATTCATGATGGCGGCCCTGCACCTGGGTACGAGCAATCTGCATGCATCATATGTCCTAGGGGGAGCTACACTGGGAGAGTCACTTGTTGAGAAGGATCTGGGTGTACTTGTAAATCATAAACTCAATAACAGCATGCAGTGTCAATCAGCTGCTTCAAAGGCCAGCAAGATATTGTCGTGTATTAAAAGAGACATGGACTCGTGGGACAGGGATATAATATTACCACTTTACAAAGCATTAGTGCCGCCTCATCTAGAATATGCAGTTCAGTTCTGGGCTCCAGTTCATAGAAAGGATGCACTGGAGTTGGAAAAAATACAAAGAAGAGCAACGAAGCTAATAAGGGGCATGGAGAATCTAAGTTATGAGGAAAGATTAAAATAATTAAACCTATTTAGAATTGAAAAGAGACGACTAAGGGTGGACATGAATAACTTATTTAAATATATGAATGGCACATACAAAAAAATCTAGTGAAATTCCGTAAAAACCCCCTAAAAAAAAAAAAAAGTTTCAATCTCCAGAGACGACAATTCTTCTTTCTCTCTGTAAGAACTGTGTAATCTATGGAATAGTCACCGCAGGAGCTGGTCACAGCAGGGACAGTAGATGGCTTTTTAAAAAGGCTTAGATAATTTCCTAGAATGAAAAGATATCAGCTCCTATGTCAACGTGTAGAAACTTTTCCCATCCCTTGGTTGAACTTGATGGACATGGTCTTTTTTCAACCGTACTAACTATGTAACTATGTAACATTGGTTAGTGCTCCGTTTTTTCTGATGCAATGCTCCACATCCCCTGAATAGACATAGATTTTAAATATAACATTTTGGCTACCTGCAGACACCAGTAGGGGGAGTTTACTGCATTTTGTTATATGTTGCACTTAATAATAACACAGTATGCAGTAAGCTCTGAAGTTCCCCCTAGTGATGGCTGAAGGCAGCTAGAATGTTATATAATAAATCAGCACCTATGCAGGGGATTGGAAGCTCTGTATCAGAAAAACTGAGCTCTGACTGCTATAAAGATATATTGTTTTCACAGTGACTGAAGAAGCGATTAACAGCAACCCCAAATTACAGCTTTGCAGGCTGTACAGTGGGTGCTCTGCTGTATTTTAAGGGTCACTGTCTTATACTAGTGGCATTTTAAAGGTCTACCCTTTTTTTTTCCAGATAGAACGCCGTTCTCGTTCATGGCTGTTGTGGTTGGGTCTGGGATTGCAGCTCATCCCCATTCACGTGAATACTAAACACAGCCCACGGGCAAGAGTGGCACTGTTTCTGGGGAAAAAAAATAGACCCTTTTTTTCTAATGCTAAAGAATCCCTTCAGGGTAATTTCCCACATAGCAATTTCCAGAACAACGTAGCATGTTTTTTGGGTTTTTTTTTGCCATGTTTTTTTCAGACGAAAAACGCTGCGGGGAGATGTAAGTGACTAAGGAAATAATCTGCACTTGTGAATATATCTATCCCATGTTTTATTCTGTCTGAGCACAATACCAAATCATTCTTATACACAGGTAGCAGCACATTCTTCACAGGTTGTTTTATAAGTAATAAATAAAGACGTCAATCAGTGGTCAAGATTGAGTAAACCTTGAAGATGAAAGGAAACCTCCTGTATTACATGCACTGTGTGAACAGGTTATACAGAGATAAAATCAGATTATATAATTACAGGGATTCAGTATTTTATCCATTGTATATATCTATCTACACAGTCCAAACACAATTGAACACAGCTAAATATTAGGCCATGTGCACGTTACTAGAGGATGAATCACTTCCCCAACGAATTAGTAAATTTTGCTTGAGAAAGGTTCTGTCTTGAACCGAAACGTTGCTCACTTGAGGTGAATAAAGCAACCATTTTCATCTTCTTTGAAGTCCTGGTGTCTATCTATCTATCTCCTATCTATCTATCTATCTATCTATCTATCTATCTATCTATCTATCTATCTATCTATCTATCTATCTATCTATCTATCTATCTATCTATCTATCCAATGGCGGATCATCATAGGGTGTTTTGGGCGGCTGCCCAGGGCCCGAGGCTCCAGGGGGGCCCATGGCCGCCCAAAGTACAATGTCGTTTTGTGTGGTGTTGTTCAGATAGCACTAGTTTTTCTCAGGTGCTCGGAATAGAGTCCCAACCCAGTTGAAGAAATAGAAAGAATTGTATTCGGTGCCCAATACAATTCTTTCTATTTCTACAATGTAGTTTTGTCGTGATTTTGACACAAATCGCGGCAAAAACCGAGACGAAACTGCGTTGTGTATGTCCTGCAAAAGGACCTTTAGACATAAGGTCACATGACCTCATCTCTGAAGTTCTTACTACTGTTTAGAGACCTGCTGGTCACATGACCGCTGGTCCATGAGCAGCAGCAAGACACCACAGAGAAGACTGAGGTGAGCTGCTATGTTACTATAAGGGGATGGAATTGTTTAAGGGGTCTGTATTTAGGGGGACTGTATTTAGGGGGTCTGGTGTGGGGTCTGTATTTAGCGGGACTGTATTTAGGGGGTCTGGTATGGGGTCCGTATTTAGGGGATCTGGTGTGGGGTCTGTATTTAGGAGGTCTGGTGAGGGATCTCTATTTAGGGGGCCTGGTTTGGGGGACTGTATTTAGGGGGTCTGGTCTGCATTTAGGAGGTTTGGTGTCTGTAATAGTTTAAGGGGTCTGGGGGTCTGTATTTAGGGGGTCTGGTCTGGGGTCTTTATCAGTTTAAGGGGTTTAGGATCTGTATATTTAGGGGTCTGTGTTAGTTTAAGGGGTCTGGGGTCTGTATTTAGGGGTCTGTATTAGTTTGAGGTCTGGGGTCTGTATTTAGGGGGTCTGGTATGGGGTGTGTATTAGTTTATGGGGTCTATTTTGGGGGCCTTTTCTAGGGTCTGTATTAGCTTATGGGTCTTTATTTAGGGGGTCTATATTTAGGGTTTGGTCTGGGGTCTGTATTAGATTAGGGGGTCTGGTCTGGGGTCTGTATTACTTAAGGGAGTCAGGTCTGTGGTCATTATTAATGTAGGGGGTCAGGTCTGGGGTCTGTATGTAAGGGTCTCTATTACTTTGAGTTCTGGGGTCTGTATTTAGGGGGCCTAGTCTAGGGCCACTATTAGTTTAGAGGTCTTTATTTAGGGGTCTGTATTAGTTTAGTGGGGGTATGTATTAAGGGAGTCAGGTCTGGGGTCATTATTAGTGTAGGGTGTCAGGTCTGGGGTCTGTATTTATTTAGGTTGCTTATTCTGGGGTCTGTATTTGTTTAGGGGGTCTGGTCTTAGAAAGTCTGGGGTCTGTATGTATTCTATAATCTAATCTGCGTAAAAGGGGTTGTGCAGGCACATCAAATAGGTCATCAGTATAAAAACTGGTCCGTGCCCGGACAACCCCTTTAATGTATGGGCCTGGGCCTTGGTGTCTGAATTTTTGTGTTTCTATAGAGGCTGGAAATGGCTGCAGAAGCGAGGGGCAAAGATGTCTTATTAGGTGTAGTCGCCATAACGATCTGTGTCAGATGGAGAAGAAAAGAAAACTACTCCCATCAGAGAAGACGTCACTTGTGAGTCACTGGATCTATAGAGGATCTGTCCCCTCTTCTGACATGTCTGTTGTAGGAAATCCTTGTATTCCACATAAAATCTTTGTGTACCCAGGACTAATAGACAAATGCGTGTTACCGTTCCTATTGTCAAGAGGATGTGTCCCTACATAGTGTGATACAGTCAGCGATGGTTGGAGACTGTCAGTATGTAGGGACATAGCCCTTTGACAAGGGGAATCGTAACAACCATTTGTCAATGCTCACACAGAAAGGTGGTGTTCACTATAGACATGGCAGAGCAGCGGTGGGGAGGGGGGGCCCAAGTTTGTGGAAAAGCCCAGGGCCTATGGTCTACTCAAGCCACCACTATATCTATCTATCTATCTATCTATCTATTTATGGAGGCAGTCACTATCCCCACATATATAAATATACATAAGAAACACAAAAGTTTGAACAGCACATTCCAGGAAAATGAAACAAAACGTGTATAGAGGTGCAAGAACGCCTGCGTCTGCTAATTTAAACAGCACACAAGAAAATGGTGACATTCACTAACAGCAAGCAGAGTTCTTGAAAATTGTGAGAAATAAACACAACGTCTACTATGAAGTTGCAGAACTGTTTATTTTATAATGATTCAACTTTATTTTCATTAAAAAAGAACTTTGTGGGGGGGGACAAACTCAAACACACTGAGAACTTACTAACTAATGTAGATGTGGCACTGGTCGGGGTAGAAGCTGTGGTGTCACTTTACTGGACATTTCTTCCCATATTTCCGTTGTGTTTGCGGGAATTTTCTGTGTCATAGGCCGGTAGTTTAGTCCCGCAGGGTGTCAATGAGATGGCGTCACAGTAGCTAATTAGTGTGATAATGGCGTTTGATAGCTTTGACACAAACACCATTGTCACACTCCACAGCTCCAGTCACAGTTCTACATTGCGGTAACGTACATATTAGATGGACTTAAAGCGATCTCCTCAGTCACACTGTCATATCCTGCAAGAGAGAGAGATGATGGTACAGTATGTGCAGCATAGAGTACAAATGTAATCAATCAATCTATCTATCTATCTATCTATCTATCTATCTATCTATCTATCTATCTATCTATCTATCTATCTATCTATCTATCTATCTATCTATCTATCTATCTATCTCATATCTCTATCTATCTCATATCTATCTATCTATCTATCTATCTATCTATCTATCTATCTATCTATCTATCTATCTATCTATCTATCTATCTATCTATCTATCTATCTATCTATCTATCTATCTAATCTATCTAATCTATCTATCTAATCTATGTATCTCTATTATTCAGATCCATAGCATTGGGAATGAGTGGACTAATGGTTACTCCAGTAATTACTGGTTATTACTATGAAGGACAATTAAGCATTTTCTTTGGTTTTAGGCCTCATGCACACTCCCATTGCCCATCATACGGGCGCTAACGATGGATCGTGAAACACGGACCGCATACAGATGGCTTCCATGTGCAGTCCGTTGTTTCAACGGACCAAATTAATGGAATGGCCGAGACTGTTCCGTCAAAAACGGACAAAAGTAGGACCTGTCCTATTTTTGTCGGAACTGCCACACAGTTCTGTTAAAACAACGGAAGTGTGCATGGCACCATAGAAATGAATGTGCCAGTGTGTTAAAAAAAAAAAAAACCCTGAAGAAAATAACTCAATTGGGCATGAGGCCTTAGACCAGGGGTCTCAAACACGTGGCCCACGGGCCGCATGCGACCCCTGAGGCTGTTATCTGCGGCCCGCGGGACACAGAGCCACTAGTATAGGCTCTGCTCTGAGACTCTGTGGAATCCCCTGACATCTCTGTCCATATATGGACAATGATGTCTGGGGCTTCCCCAGAGCTGGAGTCCCTGGCAGAGTGCTAGTATAGGCTCTGCGACTCTGTGGAATCCCCTGAAATCACTGTCCATATATGGACACTGATGTCAGGGGCTTCCCCAGAGCCGGAGTCCCAAACCAAAGCGCTAGTACCGCTCTTCCTGGGACTACGGCTCTGGGGTTGCCCCTGACATCATTGTGCATATATGGAAGTGATGTCAGGAGCAGAGCTGGAGTCCCAGGCAGAGCGCTAGTAGCGCCCTGCCTGGGACTCCGGGTCAGGGGTTGCCCTGACATCACTGTCTATATATGGACAGTGATGTCAGGACAGAATGGAATCCCAGGCAGATTGCTAGAAGCAGCTCTGCTCCGGGACTACAGCTCTGGGCAAGCCCCTGACAAAACTGTCCATATATGGACACTGAAGTCAGTGGCTTCCCCAGAGTTCCGGAGCAGAGCCTATACTAGTGCTCTGCTTTGGGACACCGGCTCTGGGGTTGCCCCTGACATCACATTCCGGTCCAGGAGGATCCCCTAACATCACTGTCTATGGACAGTGACATCAGGAGCTCCTCCAGCAGAGAAATTCCCGGCCAAAGCGTGGGCAATGCTCTGGCTGGGGATTCCACTGCTAGAGGAAGTCCCAATGTAGCTATCTACTGGGGGTGTGTGTGTGCGTGTGTGTGTGTGTGTGTGTGTGTGTGTGTGTATGTATAGTGTGTGTGTCACTATCTACAAGGGGTGTGTGTGGCACTATCTACAAGGGGTTTGTGGCATTGTCTACAGAGGGCACTGTGGCATTATCTATGGGTGGGTGTGTGGCAATATCTACAGAAGGCACTGTGACATTATCTAGGGGGCTGGTATTATCTACAGAATGCACTGTGGCATTATCTCCAGAGGGCTATGTGGCACTATTTAAAAAGGGGCTGCCCAATCTTGACATTCGTGTGTCTGCCAAATGCTGCCAACTGAGCCACCGGACTGCATTTAGCGACACTTAAACTGGAGAACTGGATTGTTAAAATAAGCAGGTGGAGAAAACCCACAAATTTCCATTAAGTTTTATGCTGGGTTCACACACCCTCTTTACGGACGTAATTCGGGCGTTTTAGCCTCGAATTACGTCCGAAAATACGGCACCAAAGCGTCGGCAAACATCTGCCCATTCATTTGAATGGGCTTTACGATGTTCTGTGCCGACGGTCATTTTTTAAGAAAAAGACGCCCGTGTCAAAGAAGTACCTGTTACTTCTTGAGACGTAATTGGAGCCGTTTTCCATTGACGCCATGGAAAAACAGCTCCAATTACGTCCGTAATGGACGCAGCGAAAAGCGCCTGCACTTGCCATTACGTCTGAAATGCCGGAGCTGTTTTCTCCTGAAAACAGCTCCGTAATTTCAGCCGTAACGGAGGCTGCCGTGTGAACATACCCTTAACCTAGCAGTATTTTGAAAGTAACGTAGTATTATTATAGTAATGTAGTCTTGTTATAGTAATGTAGTATTATAGTAATGTAGTATTGTTATAGTAATGTAACATTGCTATAGTAATGTAGTATTATAGTAATATAGTATTATTATAGTAATATAGTATTATTATAGTAATGTAGTATTATAGTAATGTAGTATTGTTATAGTAATGTAGTATTATCATAATAATGTAGTATTGTTAGCGTAAAGTGGTATTATTATAGTAATGTAGTATTATTATAGTGATGTAGTATTATTATAGTAATATAGTATTATAGTAGTCGTATTATTATAGTAATGTATTATTATAGTAATGTAGTATTATTGTTATAGTAATGTAGTATTATTATAGTAATGTAGTATTATAGTAATGTAGTATTGTTATAGTAATGTAGTATTATAATACTAATGTAGCATTGTTATAGTAATGTAGTATTATTATAGTAATGTAGTATTTTTATAGTAATGTAGTATTGTTATAGTAATGTAGTATTATTGTTCTAGGAATGTAGTATTATTATAGTAATGTATTATTATTGTAATGTAGTATTATAGTAATGCAGTATTATAATAGTAATGTAGTATTGTTATAGTAATGTCGTATTGTTATAGTAATGTAGTATTATAGTAATGTAGTATTGTTATAGTAATGTAGTAGTGTTATAGTAATGTAGTATTATAATACTAATGTAGCATTGTTATAGTAATGTAGTATTATTATAGTAATGTAGTATTTTTATAGTAATGTAGTATTGTTATAGTAATGTAGTATTATTGTTCTAGGAATGTAGTATTATTATAGTAATGTATTATTATTGTAATGTAGTATTATAGTAATGCAGTATTATAATAGTAATGTAGTATTGTTATAGTAATGTCGTATTGTTATAGTAATGTAGTATAAGGGCATGACCACACGTGGCGGATTTCCTCCGCAACTGTCCGCATCAATGCCGCACAGAATCTGCGTTGCAGATTCTGCAGCGGATCTGCACAAAATGTGCAGTAAATTGATGCGGACTAGCTGCTGCGGACTGCGGGAAAAGTACTTCCCTTCTTCCTATCAGTGCAGGATAGAGAGAAGGGACAGCACTTTCCCTAGTGAAAGTAAACGATTTTCATACTTACCGGCCGTTGTCTTGGTGACGCGTCCCTCTTTCGGCATCCAGCCCGACCTCCCTGGATGACGCGCCAGTCCATGTGACCGCTGCAGCCTGTGCTTGGCCTGTGATTGGCTGCAGCCGTCACTTAGACTAAAACGTCATCCTGGGAGGCCGGACTGGAGACAGACGCAGGGAGTTCTCGGTAAGTATGAATTTATATGTTTTTTTACAGATACATGTATATTGAGATCGGTAGTCACTGTCCCGGGTGCAGAAACAGTTACTGCCGATCGCTTAACTCTTTCAGCACCCTGGACAGTGACTATTTACAGACGTCTCCTAGCAACGCTCCCGTCATTACGGGAGCCCCATTGACTTCCTCAGTCTGGCTGTAGACCTAGAAATACATAGGTCCAGCCAGAATGAAGAAATGTCATGGTAGTAAAACGAATACGCTCCGCAGCACACATAAGATCTGCGGACTTCATTGCGGAATTTTGACTCTCCATTGAAGTCAATGGAGAAATTCCGCCATGAGTCCGCCACTGCTCCGCAACAGACAGAGCATGCTGCGGACACCAAATTCCGCTCCGCAGCCTATGCTCCGCAGCGGATTTTTACGCCTAGTCTAAACGAACACTGCTAAATTAAAGTGTAAGTCAATGGACAAACGGCACCGCTGCGGATTAACGCTGCGGAGTGTCCGCAGCGGAATTTCAGTGAAATTCCGCCACGTGTGAACCCGCCCTTATAGTAATGTAGTATTGTTATAGTAATGTAGTAGTGTTATAGTAATGTAGTATTATAATACTAATGTAGCATTGTTATAGTAATGTAGTATTATTATAGTAATGTAGTATTTTTATAGTAATGTAGTATTGTTATAGTAATGTAGTATTATTGTTCTAGGAATGTAGTATTGTTATAGTAATGTAGTATTATAGTAGTCGTATTATTATAGTAATGTATTATTATAGTAATGTAGTATTGTTATAGTAATGTAGTATTATTATAGTAATGTATTATTATTGTTATAGTAATATAGTATTATAATAATGCAGTATTGTTATAGTAATGCCGTAGTATTATTATAGTAACGTAGTATTGTTATAGTAATGTAGTATTATTATAGCAATGTAGTATTATAGTCATGTAGTATTGTTATAGTAATGTAGTATTATTACAGTAATGTGGTATTGCTATAGTAATGTAGTATTATTATAGTAATGTAGTATTGTTATAGTAATGTATATTATAGTAAGGTGGTATTATTATAGTAATGTAGTATTGTTATAGTAATGTAGTATTATTATAGTAATGTAGTAGTATTATAATATTAATCTAGTATTGTAGTAATGTAGTATTGTTATGGTAATGCAGTATTATAGTAGTGCAGTATTATAATAGTAATGTAGTATTGTTATAATAATGTAGTATTGTTATAATAATGTAGCATTATCATAGTAATGTAGTATTGTTATAGTAATGTAGTATTATAGTAATGTAGTATTATTATAGTAATGTTGTATTGTTATAGTAATGTAGTAATGTTATAGTAATGTAGTATTATAATACTAATGTAGCATTGTTATAGTAATGTAGTATTATTATAGTAATGTAGTATTTTTATAGTAATGTAGTATTGTTATAGTAATGTAGTATTATTGTTCTAGGAATGTAGTATTGTTATAGTAATGTAGTATTATAGTAGTCGTATTATTATAGTAATGTATTATTATAGTAATGTAGTATTGTTATAGTAATGTAGTATTATTATAGTAATGTATTATTATTGTTATAGTAATGTAGTATTATAGTAATGTAGTATTGTTATAGTAATGCCGTAGTATTATTATAGTAACGTAGTATTGTTATAGTAATGTAGTATTATTATAGCAATGTAGTATTATAGTCATGTAGTATTGTTATAGTAATGTAGTATTATTACAGTAATGTGGTATTGCTATAGTAATGTAGTATTATTATAGTAATGTAGTATTGTTATAGTAATGTATATTATAGTAATGTGGTATTATTATAGTAATGTAGTATTGTTATAGTAATGTAGTATTATTATAGTAATGTAGTAGTATTATAATATTAATCTAGTATTGTAGTAATGTAGTATTATTATAGTAATGTAGTAGTATTATAATATTAATCTAGTATTGTAGTAATGTAGTATTGTTATGGTAATTCAGTATTATAGTAATGAAGTATTATAATAGTAATGTAGTATTGTTATAATAATGTAGTATTGTTATAATAATGTAGCATTATCATAGTAATGTAGTATTGTTATAGTAATGTAGTATTATAGTAATGTAGTATTATTATAGTAATGTAGTATTGTTATAGTTATGTAGTAGTATTATAGTAATGTAGTCTTGTTATAGTAAGGTAGTATTATTATAGTAATGTTGTAATTTTATAGTAATGTAGTGTTATTATAGTAATCTAGTATTATTATAGTAATGTAGTATTATATTAATGTAGTATTATTATAGTAATCTAGTATTATTATAGTAGTGTGTTATTGTTATAGTAATGTAGTCTTATTATAGTAATGTAGTATTATTATAGTAATGTAGCATTGTTATAGTAATGTAGTAGTATTATAGTAATGTAGCATTAGTATAGTAATGTATTATAGTAATGTATTATAGTAATGTAGTATTGTTATAGTAATGTAGCATTATTATAGTAATGTAGTATTGTTATAGTAATGTACTATTATAGTAATGTAGTATTATTATAGTAATGTAGTATTGTTATAGTAATATAGTAGTATTATAGTAATGTAGTCTTGTAGTATTATTATAGTAATGTAGTATTATTATAGTAATGTAGTATTATTATAGTAATGTAGTATTGTTATAGTAATATAGTAGTATTATAGTAATGTAGTCTTGTAGTATTATTATAGTAATGTAGTATTGTTATAGTAATGTAGTATTATTATAGTAATGTAGTATTATATTAATGTAGTATTATTATAGTAATCTAGTATTATTATAGTAGTGTGTTATTGTTATAGTAATGTAGTATTATTATAGTAATGTAGTCTTGTTATAGTAATGTAGTATTATTATAGTAATGTAGTATTATATTAATGTAGTATTATTATAGTAATGTATTATAGTAATGTAGTATTATTATAGTAGTGTATTATTGTTATAGTAATGTTGTCTTATTATAGTAATGTTGTCTTATTATAGTAATGTAGTATTGTTATAGATGTTCAAACAACTAATTGATTAACAATAATTTTGTATTGTAGTATTATAGTAATGTAGTAGTATTATAGTAATGTAGGATTGTTGTAGTAATGTAGTATTGTTATAGTAATGTAGTATTATTATAGCCATGTAGTATTATATTAATGTAGTATTAGTATAGTAATGTATTATAGTAGTCTAGTATTATTATAGTAGTGTGTTATTGTTATAGTAATGTAGTCTTATTATAGTAATGTAGTCTTATTATAGTAATGTAGTATTATTATAGTAATGTAGAATTATAGTAAGGTAGTATTGTTATAGATGTTCAAACAACTAATTGATTAACAATAATTTTGTATTGTATCAAATTTTAAAGTATTGCGGCCCGTCAACTTCCCATTTTTTCTATATGTGGCCCACTTACATGGCCCACTTACACGGCCTGCCTTAGGCCCCATGCACATGACCGTAAAAACGCCCGTAATTACGGGCCGTAATTTATGGCCCGTAATTACAGGCCCATAGACTTCTATTGGCCACGGGTACCTTCCCGTTTGCGTACGTTGAAAAATATAGAACATTATTTCAGGCCGTAATTACGGCACGGGTAGGTCCATAGAAGTCTATGGGGCTCCCGTACTTACGGGTAGTTACGTGTGTGCACCCATAATTACGGGAGCGTTACTAGGCGACATCAGGGGATTTAAAATTTTGAATAAAGAGAAGCAGAGAAAGTGGCATCTGAGCGATCATGTGACCCTTTTAAGGGGTTTGGACATGATTGTGACATCATTTCCAGCCCCAATTTTTTTACGGGTGGAATACGGATGACAACGGATCCGTATTTACGGGCACGGGTCCGTAAGTACGGGTTAAATATGGGTTAAAAACGTGACAAAGGACCCGTATTTACAGGAGGGAAAAAATATGGTCGTGTGCATGGGGCCTTAGACTAAGATTAGACTGGTTTGTATTATATACAGCAGGGGGCGCTGCTTGTTATATAATAAACCTGGGTGTCTGAGACTGGTATGAATATATGAGTTCTTTTTCTGTATGTAGCTGCACAATAATCCCTGAGAAGGTGAAACAATGTGCTGGAGCGTAGCAGCTGTTTTATTACTTTCATTAAGCTTCATTCTAGCAAGAAATCCTTCGCTGCGCAAAAAATGACCTACAGGCCGAGACAATTGAAGTCTCCGCACTGTTCTCATTGTAAAGCTTTGTGTTCTGTGCTTCTATAGATTTATATTTTATTTGGTTTCTTCGCTATTGTGTTCTCAATGGTACAGAAATACAGAGAGAATCGCACGTGGTGTCTGCCCTTATAGACAGTCTATAATGTAGAGCAAATGCATTATTAGAATGTGGCCATCTTCCTCTTTGCCGTTCCTCTCATATCTGTTTTTGGGAATTTATTCCCGTCAAATTTGCGGAATCTGAAAGTGAGGCTTCAACATAGATGTGAACATCGCCGAATGGCTGAATGTGACAGAGGAGGACAAATGAAGGACGCTTTTTATACTGGTCGAAACACCTTTAAAGGGTTAATTACATGGGGAAATACTGGTTATTCATGAATAAAAATTTAAATGATAGTCAGGCCTGATTTGCTAGAATCATTAGCAGAGCAGCATTCCCTGCTTGGTGTCTGTATAGAACTTTCTGGTAATTTGCATTCTGGGAAGGGGAGCTCCGGATCAGCGGCATGTCAGAGGAGGAGCGGCTTGACCATGTGAGGGGTCGTAGCGTCTGACATCAGGAGGCGGAGTTTGGCAGAAGCGCCAAACGACCTAAGAAGAAGGACGTGTTGGAGCTCGCGCTTTGCAAAATGGAGGAGCTGATGCAGAATGTGAGGGCCTTGGCCACGGAGAGGGGAGCAGCATGGTTGGGGGAGCAGGTTGCAGGGATGCAGGCAGTGGCGGAGGTCAGCGCACGGCCGGTGCGCAATGCTAGGCCACCAGTACGGCTGAGCCCCAGTCCGATGCGGCCTGGGCGGAGATGGAGGAGTCCGAGCCCCGCTCGTCTGGTGAGCGGGCGGAAGAGGGGAGCGCCGACACGTGATAGGAGGAAGACGCAGAACAGCGGGAAGGTGTCGGCAGGAGAGAGGATGGACCCTGGAGCAGCAGCTGGCAGGCAAGTGGAGAGCACGCTGTGATGAACGCCTCAGAGCTGTTAATGGAGGTGGCTACTTTGGGACAGAAGGCTGGAGGATCAGGGGAGTGCAGCCTAACGGCTGGTGACGGGTCAAATGTCGCTGGTCGGAGAGGCGCGATGGAAGAGGACAGTTGGGCCCCTGAAGCTACGGCCGGGCCCCCGAAAGGGGGTTAGCGGTGGAGGATGGGAATATGCAGTTAGTACCGAGATCGTTTGGATGATGCCGTGTATTTTCCTCACAGGGCCAGTGGGCGACGGGAGCCGTTGCGCCGATCGCCGGTGGACAGTGGTATTCGGCGGTCCAGGACTGGAAATTGGGAGAGGAGGCCAGCTCTTGCAGGAAGTTGGGGGTCTGGATTTTAGGAGAAGGCAGTGTCGGAACGCCGCCGCGATCCCGAGGTGTACGGTGGCCAGTCGGATGGCGGGAGAGGCTCGGCTAGATGGGACCGGGAGGCCCTGTCACAGGTCCGGAGTGCGGGTCGATCCTCATGGTCGGAAGGGGCAACGGGTGTCTTGCCCGCGGATCGGGGGCTGGTGGAACAGGCTGAGGGTAACCGCCCCGTGGTGCAGAGGAGCAACGCAGCAGCGGGATCGTCTTCAAGATCGGGAGGTGAATCTGTTTTTTCTGCGGGCGATTTGTTACGGGTCCTGGTGGATGTGAAGGATTTGCTGGCTGCTAAGGTGGAGCCTGAGGATGTGGAAGTTGCGGGGGCCTGGAGGGAAGTTCGGTAGTCAGGACGGTCTTCCCCACGGGAAAGGGGTAGAGGGGTAGTTTGGCGGGAGTAGCAGAGGGATCGGGGGGTCAGCGGTGAGTGGTTCTCAGGGGGGCTTGCAGAGCAGCCTGTGGTGGGTGTGGGGCCGGTCACGGATGTGGCACACAGGGGCTCTTATTTTGCCTTTTCGGGCCCGCTGGGCGCGCATTTGAAGGACGAGGCCCGAGAGGAGATTGAGAACTGTTTTCACTGCTGCCGCTACGGGATTTCCCCGAGACGAAGGAGACGGATACAGGCGAAAAGTTGAAGAAACGGGAAGAAGAGGAATGAAAACGTAGGTATAGGAAGATTTACGAAGGCCTTTGGAAATTGGTTGAGAGCCTTTTGTATCTATGCGTGCATTTGGGGGGCTAAATACCCGTATCGTTGTGCGTCGTTGTTCTGTTACATTGAGGGTATTTGGGATGTGTGTAAGACCTATGGGGGTCTTGCGTGGTGTCGTTATGATGAGCAGTTTCGTCAGTGCCTGGCGGCGTGCCCTGCCATGCTGTGGGATCAATTAGATCTGCCGTTGTGGATGAGGTTGATGATGTCCCAGTGGCCTGCTCCCTTTCACGGGGGGGCCGGGAGGCAAGGATCTGCCCATCCGGTCCTTAACAAGAAAGGTGCGTGTTGGCCCTTTAATGAAGGACAATGCAAAGCGGGCTTGTCATGTCAGTTCCAGCACGAATGCTCTGAATGTGGGGGTTCACACCCCTACTCCTGCTGTTTCAAACGCGGAAAGCATCCGGGAGATGCTGCTAGAAAAGGGGAAGACTCCAGTGAAGTTAGGTGCGATGCTGCAGTGGCTCGAGGGTTATGGCAATAGGGCGCATGCAACGTTATTGAGGGACGGTTTTGGGAGCGGTTTACCCATTCTGGTTTCCTTGACTGGTTCGGGGGTTTCAGCAAATTTGAAATCTGCCATTCAGTTTCCGGAGGTGGTTTGGAAAAAACTCAGGGCGGAAGTGGATATGGGCCGGATGGCGGGCTCCTTTTGCTTCCCGCCCCTTCCGGACCTTCATGTGTCACCATTAGGGGTTGTTCCAAAAAAGGAGCCGGGGAAGTTTCGGATGATACATCATCTGTCCTTTCCAAAAGGGCGCTCGGTAAATGACAGCATAGACAAGGAACATTGTTCTGTGTCATATGCTTCATTTGATAGGGCGGTAGATCTAGTGAGAGAGGCGGGTCCGGGGGGCCTTATTGGCGAAAGCGGATGTGGAGTCCGCTTTTAGGCTGCTTCCTATTCACTCGTAGTCATCATCTCCTTGGCTGCTTTTTTGACTGAAGTTATTTTGTGGACCTTTGCTTGCCTATGGGGTTGTCCCTGTCATGCTCTTACTTTGAGGCCTTCAGTGGTTTTGTGGAGTGGGTGGTTAGGGAGTCGTCTGGTTTTGGTAGCATCATCCACTATCTGGATGATTTTCTGTGCGTGGGCCCGGATGGGTCTCAAATTTGTAGGCGCATACTGGATACATTGTTGAGCGTGACAAAGGAGTTCGGTATTCCTATGGTAATGGATAAAACAGTGGGCCCCAAACCCTGCCTGACATTCCTAGGTTTAAAGATTGACTCGTGTAAGGGAATCTGTCGTCTACCAGCGGACAAGTTGGAAGACCTGAGGCTGGCGATCGTGCGTCTTGGGAGTTTGAAGAAAGTCAGACTTCAAGAATTGCAATCAGTATTAGGGAAGTTAACTTTTGCATGCAGAGTTATCCCTATGGGAAGGATATTTAGCAGGCGCTTGTGCAGGGCAACTGCAGGTATTGCCAAGCCACACCATTTCATCAAAGTGACAAGGGAGCATCGGGAGTACCTGGTGGTATGGGGCTCGTTCTTAGCGTCTTATAATGGGGTTTCGGTTTTCCAGTCAAGTTTAGTGGATTCAGTGGAATTGGGGCTACAGACCGATTCGGCTTCTAGTGTTGGTTTTGGAGTGTTGCTTGGCAGGAGATGGTGTGCGGCCAGGTGGCCGGAGGCATGGGAGGGCTCCATGTTATTGAGGAACTTGACAGTTTTGGAATTGTTCCCCATCTTGGTGGCGGTTCACATCTGGGGAGATGAGTTTCAAAACCGGAGGGTGTTTTTTCTGTTGGATAACATGGGAGTGGTGCATGCGGTAAACAAGTTATCGGCTGTTGCTCTTGAGGGGGGCGGAGCTAGCTGTGCTGTGTGATGGTCGCTTGATCCCGGAGCTCCTCTTAGAGACACTGACTTCTACAGCTGGAGGGCTGCTAAACTGCACAAAATGGTCCGGACAAATAAAGACAAGTCGTGTGAACCCCGGGGGACACCGAAAGTTGGGAAATCTCAAGCGGAGATGGAGAGATTTCTCCAAAAGAAGCACGCTTCCCCGGCGGGTAAAAGCAAGATGGCGCCAGCCCCGCCGAACCCGCCAGAAGAGAGCAGGGGAGAGGACTCTGATGAAGACAGCTCAGGTACGCAATCTGATGCCGCAGGCGGGGTAGACCCTCTCCCTATCACTAGAGCCTTTTTGAAAAAAGCCCATGCCAGTGTAATGTCTCCGGTCCTGAAAGAATTATCCTCTATTAAGATGGACATTCAACACGTGGGGCAGAGGGTAGCGATATTGGAGGACACTCAGTCGGCCATTATACAGCAGGCAGAGGCCTTACAGACAGTAGTGGCCTCGCAGTTCACGCACATGAACCAGGCATACCTGCAGTTAGAGGATCAGGAGAACCGCAGCAGGCGGAAGAATATCAGGCTGCGCGGTATTCCGGAGTCTATCACTGCGGAGGATATTTTACCCACAGTGAGAAACATATTTACGTTATTATTGGGACAAAACAAGGCAGCGCAAGTTATAATTGAGCATGCTCACAGAGCATTGAGACCCAAACCGGCAAAGGATGAACCGCCTAGAGATGTTATTTGTGGGCTGCTCAACTTTCTGCATACGGCGGCCATTTTGACGGCCGCGAGAGGGTCTTCGGACCTGAAATTTGCGGACCACAAGATCATGGTTTTTCAAGACCTGGCGGCTAGTACCCTGGCCAAGCGACGCATGTTAAAACCCCTGACCGAAGCCTTGAGAATGCAGAAGATCCCCATTCGTTGGCTATTCCCATTTGGATTGGCAATTTTAAAAGAGGGCAGGCAAATTACTATCCGCACCCCGGAGGATCTTGACAAGGCCTGGTCCAAATTGGACATGGAGAAGATTGCTGTACCAGATTGGATGCCGATACAAAGGGACACTCTATCGCTAAAGGTACCTGACCCACATGGGTGGCAAAAACCCCAGAAATTCAAAGCCCCGCGCAGCAGGAAGAGAGCGGATCATCAGTCTGGGGATTGAATTCCATACCCTGAGCTCCTTGAAATGGGACTACCTCATTGATATTATTCTCAGCGGTGGTGAAATACGATTGAGGCACTGAAAATGCAGTTGAAGGGTTTTGATGTTAAGTGTTCACCACCGAGGATGTTATCTGTTGCAAATTGATATTGGGGTAGGTCCCTTCTGGGTCCTTTTTCTCTGCTCTTATCCCTCCATATATTGCTATATTGCTATATCGCTATATTGTTATATTGCTATGTTCTCATTTATTATCTGTATTCACTTACACATAGAAGTCAGTGTTCTCCATACCTATCTCAAAAGGCTGGGTACTTTCTTCCCATCCCCCCACTATGTCACTCGTGGGCTGTCATGTATTGGCTTGATATGTGGTCTCTATGGGATAAGAGGCGCATTATATATACCACATTTTACAGGTTATGGTGCAGCCTCACTTTCTTCTCTCAAGCTCTTTCTGTATATAGTTGATTGTATGTTTTATTTGTGTCCGGTACTACTATCTTCACCGCGGTCAATAGCTGACAAAGTCAGACGGGTAATATGTCACCGCTTACTTACTTGACGCTCAATGTAAACGGGTTTAGCACGCCCCAAAAAAGGTCCCAGGTCTTCTCTATGCTGAGACAGGATACGCCAGGGGTATTAATGCTTCAGGAGACACATTTTAGACATAACCATATACCCACCTTGCCTAGGTCCACATATAGTCAATGGTTCCATAGCACTCATACATCTTCCTCGAGGGGGGTCTCCATAGGTATTCATAAAGACCTACCTTTTGAGGTAGAGTCCTCGAAAATTGATCTACAGGGCAGATATGTCTTCCTGAAAGGGTCCAAATGCAATACAAAAATGACCATTGCCAGTTTATATGCTCCTAATGACAAACAAATATCCTGGCTGCTAAAGGTGCTACGTTTATTTAAGAGGTTTGGAGAAGGGATGTTGGTGGTTGGAGGGGATTTGAACTTAGTGTTAGATTATGATTTCGACTCTACCTCGGCCACACGAAGACAATCTCCTCAAGCTATGCATAAACTCAGTTTCATCCTACATAGTTGTCAGTTGATTGATGCTTGGCGGGTAGCCCATCCTCAGGATAGGGACTATACTTTTTATTCACACCGGCATAAAGTGTACAGTAGATTGGACTACATTCTCATGTCCTCTTCGTGTCTTCTGAATTTACAGTCGACCTCCATTGGACATATAACTGTTTCAGATCACGCCCCAGTTACTGCAGTGGTTCATGTACAGGAACTGCCCTGTAGATCATGGTCGTGGCGGCTTAACGACACTGTCCTCTCAGACGAGGCTAATATGTTGGCTCTAAATAAGAAACTGGAGGAGTATTTCTGTTTAAATATAACACCTGATATTTCGATGCCTATGGTATGGGAAGCTCACAAGGCAAACATTCGGGGGGAACTTATTGCACTATGTTCACATTTAAAGAGAGATAGGACTACGAAAATGAATTCTATACTGTCCCAGATCTCGACATTAGAACAACTCCATAAACGGGCCGTCACGGCCTCGGTCCGCACAGAGATAGACTCCCTTAGGCAACAACTGAAAGATCTGCTAAATATCGAGGCAGTTAAATCCTTCCAACGACTTAAATGTAAAATGTATATGCATGGAGATAGAGGTTCAAAGATGATGTCTAAAATGCTTAAATCGCAAACGGAGAAATCCTTTGTGTCTTCAGTAAGAACGGCTTCAGGTCAGAAGGTTACTACCACTTCCCAGGTGGCAGAGGCTTTTAGGCAATTCTACGCTAATCTCTACAACTTGGATTCCTCTGAGTTGCGAGATCCACCTCCTGCAACGTCGGGTAATAAGATTGGAGCAGTACAAAATTTTCTGAATAGTCTTGTTTTCCCCAAATTGTCAGATGATGAGAATGCATCCCTTTTGGCCCCCTTCACTTTGGACGAATTAAAATCTAGTCCGGCTTCTATTCCTTCTGGGAAATGTCCTGGGCCGGACGGCCTACCCATAACATATTATAAAAAGTTTAGTACAACCCTCCTCCCTCATTTTCCTGGAAGTCTGTAATTCGCTGCTAACGGGTTATTCCCTTCCGAAACAGGCATTAGAAGCTTACATCACTTTGATACCCAAAGAAGGGAAGAGCCCGGAAGAGTGTGCAAGTTATAGACCTATTTCGCTGCTGAATACCGATGTGAAGTGGCCAACAGAATAGCTAAGTTTTTGCCAAACTTGATAGCGGAGGAACAAGTGGGGTTTGTTCCACGGAGGGAGGGCAAATATAATATTGCTAGAGTGATACACGCGATACAATATGCTAAGGGAAGGGGCATTCCTCTTGTCTTTTTGGGAACTGATGCCGAAAAAGCATTTGACAGGGTCAGCTGGGATTATATCAGGGAGGTCCTGCGAAAATTTAACTTTCCGCAATCATTTATTCAGGCCATCTTTTCGTTATATGCCCAACCTTCAGCCAGAATCAGAGTAAATGGTTTGTTGTCTGACCCCTTCTCTATAAAAAATGGCACTCGCCAGGGCTGCCCGCTCTCTCCAGCTCTTTTCATACTGACATTGGAACCTCTATTATTGACTATTAGACAAAATGATGAAGTCAAAGGATTGAAAGTAGGAGATGTAGAAAATAAATTTGCGGCTTTTGCTGATGACCTACTTTTGCTAATTTCTAACCCGCTATCAGCAATACCCCATATAATTGCTCTATTTGACAAATTTGGCTTTATTTCAAATTTTAAAATTAACCTTAGTAAATCAGAAGCGCTTAACATTAACGTCTCACCGCGGACTATCTCACAACTACAAAGTTGCACTCCATTCAAATGGCCTACCAAAGCCATAACATTTTGGGGGATTATGATCCCAGCTGACCTTGGGGAATTGTTCTCCATTAATTACAAACCCCTCTTTATTAAAATTCGTTCACAAATAGGGGCCCTTAAGTTGCCATTCCTCTCGTGGTTTGGTAGGAAAAACATATTGACTACGTATATACTTCCACAGATCATGTACCTGCTGACTGCCTTGCCCATTGGGGTCCCGAGAAGCTACTTTCGTAACTTTAAATCCCTGTTTACATCCTTCTTATGGCATCCTAAATGCCCCAGACTAGCCTATAACCTTCTCTCACAGAAAAGAGAACAGGGAGGTATTTCGCTCCCTGACTTGGAACTGTATGTCTATGCTAATCATCTCTCACGATGGACGCAGTTGGCAGATGGGGGTAATAACATGTTGTCTGTAGTTATGGAAAGAACGCTTATGGGGTCAGACACGTTTCAATTACTCTGGGTGTGAGATGATCTGATAGCGAAAATTGGGGATTTGAGCCCTATCACTAAGGGGACGATTCGGGTGTGTCACACTGCAGGAGCTCTGAACATGACGGGGAAACTCCTCTCCCCATTGGCACCACTGAGTGTTCTACCGTCCTTCCTGGGTAGAAAGTCTGATAGAACGGCAGACTTCTGGAGGAGGCTGAACACCGTCAAGATATCGGTTCTCTTGGACCCTTTGGGTCCTTCAAGCCTTGCACAGATATTTGAGGAACAGGGGTTGAGGCGCCCAAATGCTTTGCAAGTGGCGGATTATGTAGCTACAACAGATATGTTTAAGTCTATCTCCAAGACGCCCCAGACTGATCCGACATGGTTAGAAAATTACACACTATTGCCAACTACCCCTGCAAAGATTCTGTCCAAATTATATAGAGGTCTCCTAATGGGAAAGTCGGAACAGAAACCCCACTATTTGGGGGCATGGGAGAGGGAATTGGGGAAATCCTTTTCCAAACTTGAAATGGATTATGTATTGAAACATGCTCACGGTTTCTCCAGATGTGTACGTGTACAGGAAAATTCTTACCTATCTACAGGGGGCTCTATGGCAGGCACTATCTACAGGGGGCTCTATGGCAGGCACTATCTACAGGGGGCACAGTGTGTGTGTGGGGGACATGGTGTATGGTGCTATTATAATTAGAGGTGCAGTGTTTGGCGCTATTATATTTAGGGGTGTAGTGTGTGGTATAATGATAACTTTATATTTATTTATAGGTGCAGAAATGTTGGAAAAGTGAGAAGCTGAAGACATGTGAGCGGCAAACTGCAGAAATGGGCTGTGACCGGGAGAAGCCACCATAGAGGTCTGGACCGGATGGAGAGAAAGAACTAGAATCTGAGACGTCACCGGTGAGTCACTTAATGTAAATGTTCACTCTGCCTCTAATCAGTAATGTAGTCACTGTATGATCTGCAGCGAGATGATGGGCGAGATGATTATGATAGGATTTATTTTTTGTGAAACAGCATCTCCCTGCATATGCTTACCATTGTTCGGGCCATGCTGGGAGCTGTAGTTTTACGCCGTACAAACCTATACGGCAGGGGTTGTACTAAATTGAGCTATATTTGTTCTGGGGCTGTATATATGTAGTGAGCTTGCTTCTGGGGCTGTATATATGTACCGAGCTTGGTTCTGGTGTTGTGTATAGAACCATATTGCTTGTGAAATGTACAAATAATTTTATGCTCGCGTTACATAAAAAGAAATGACACGTCGATTGGTAGAGAAAACAAACACGGCGAGGGGGAAGGAGATGTCGGGAAAGAGGTTGGGGGGGGGCGCCAAACGGAATCTTTGCCCCGGGTGCTGGAGAACCTAGCTACGCCTCTGTCTACTCGGGACTCAAGCAGTAGGCAATGTGACAGCCCCTTGTGGTCATGTTCACGAACAGCACATGAAGCAAGAGCTCAGTCACGTGGGGCCGTGTCGGAGTGTCATCATTATTAGAAAAGCCCCAGCACTTCCTGAATAATTCATGCACCATTTAGTACAGAATTTTTTATTAAAGTATATAAGAAAGTTACTTAGTTTCACATAAATATATTATTGCAATGCAATTTTTGGTCCTCGAATAACCCCTTTAATATTGCTGATAAGCCTGGATGAAAACATTTACACAGGCTAGGTTTACCCTACGTTGAGATCTATGTTTGGCAGGACTATTTGAACTAGTTTGCTAAATATATTCCTCAGATCAGGGGCACGTTTAGATGGGGCATCCTAAGAGCCATTCATGGGAAGGTCAGTAAATGGTAAAAAATCTTCCTGCTTCCACTAGAGGGAGCTTACTGCATGTGGCAGCTGTATAGACCCCCTAAGCAGTGAACTCCCTCTAGTGGTGGCTGCAAGCAGCCAGAATTATATCATGTAACAATATGACTGTGTGTGAAGAACATTATATGATAAAAAAAAAAAAGGCTCTGACCCCTGTAAAGAATTTAGAATAAATAAAATGACCTAATGGCTAAATTAAGGTCTATAGGTTTTGAAAGTATAGTTTGTAATTGGATTGAAAGGGACCATATACAGAGTGTTGTGGTCAATGATTCCTATTCCGTACCCCAGGTTTTCTTTGCTGGGACCGATATTATTTAACTTATTTATTAATGATGTAGAGGATGGGATTAATAGCACTGTTTATATTTTTGCAGATGACACCGAGCTATGTAGTAATGTTCAGTCTATGAAAGATGTTCATAAATTACAAGCTGATTTGGACGCACTAAGTGTTTGGCAGATGAGATTTAATGTAAATAAATGTAACGTTATGCATCTTGGTACCAACAACCTGCATGCATCATATGTCCTAGTGGGAGCTACACTGGGAGAGCCACTTGTTGAGAAGAATCTGGGTGTACTTGTGGATCATAGACTGAATAACAGCATGCAATGTCAATCAGCTGCTTCTAAAGCCAGCAAGATATTGTCGTGTATTAAAAGAGGCATGGACTCACGGGACAGGGATGTAATATTACCACTTTACAAAGCATTAGTGAGGCCTCATCTAGAATATGCAGTTCAGTTCTGGGCTCCAGTTAATAGAAAGGATGCCCTGGAGTTGGAAAAAATACAAAGAAGAGCAACGAAATTAATCAGGGGCATGGAGAATCGAAATTATGAGGAAAGATTAAAATAATTAAACCTATTTAGCCTTGAAAAAAGACGACTAAGGGGGGGACGGACATGATTAACTTATACAAATATATGAATGGCACATACAGAAAATATGGTGAAATCCTGTTCCATGTAAAACTCCCTCAAAAAACAAGGGGGCACTGCCTCTGTCTGGAGAAAAAAAGGTTCCATCTGCAGAGGCGACAAGGCTTCTTTACTATGAGAACGTTGAATTTATGGAATAGTCACCACAGGAGCTGGTCACAGTTGCTACAGTAGATGGCTTTACAAAAGGGTTGGATAATTTCCTAGAACGAAAAAATATCAGCTCCTATGTCAATGTGAAGAAATGTTTCCCTTCCCTTTTCCCATCCCTTGGTTGAACTTGATGGACGTGTGTCTTTTTTCAACCGTACTATGTAACTATATAATAGATACAGTTCCTGTCAACCCCTTCACCAGTTCATCCAGGGATATTAGTTGTACTTAAATACCTTTACTGCTGAAGGAGCATTTTGCCATCTCCATTGCAGGTACCCACACACTTGGAAACCCCCTTTAAAAACAGCCGAAGGTTGTCATAGCAGCCTGGAGGCCTAATGAAGTTCTGTCATCTTTGTACTCCTATTAAGTCCGGCCGGAGGCAGGGCTTAATAGGAACCGGTAAAAACCAATATACTGCAATACGTAAGTATTGCAGTATATTGTGGAAGCAATTCAACGATTACCAGTTCATGTCCCATAGGAAACTAGTAAAAAAAACTGTTTAAAAAAAGTTTTCTTTAATGTACAACAAAAAAATTTAAAGTTCAAAAAAATCTCCTTTTACAATTTTTCGCCTAAAGTAATTTAGAAAAGACAAACATGATTGGTATCTTCACGTTTGTTAAAGTTCAAACTTTTCTTATGTAAAGTTAATTTTAAAAAACGATATAAATTTGTTATTGCTGTAATCGTAATAACCTGTAGAATACAGTTAACATGTTTGTGACACCCAGTGAACACAGTTAAAATGAAACCCAAAAAACTATGGTAGGATTGCTGCTTTCTTCCCATTTCACTCCACAAATATTTTTTTTCAGTTTCCGAGTAAATGATATGGCACATTAACTGGTGCCATTAAAAACTAGAACGCGTTCCACAAAAAAACAAGCCCTTATACTTGTATGTCAAGGGAAAAATAAAAAAAGTTATGGCTTTTGGAAGATGGGAAGAAAAAAATGAAAATGAAAAAACGAATATTGGCTGCGTCTCCAAGGGATTTCATGTATACAAGTGAAAAGTATGGCGATAGGACACTCTTTAGTCAGATGCCTGGCTACTGATCGTTTATAGGCACTGTAGCTGTATACTTTTTGAGAAGTTCCCACCAAATATATCATATATATATATATACAGAATATAGTGGCAAAGCGTGGTGTAAACCAAACCTATTAATGTTTTCACTATAAAACTATGTGGTGAGAGCTTCATATGTCCACTAAATATAACATATACATTTGTATGTGTGTACAAACTATATGTCATGTCATTAAAATTAACCTCTGAGACTTAATTCAAAGTAAAATAATTAAAAAATAATATAAATATATAATATTAATGTGACAAAAAACAAAATATATTTATATTATATATTAGTATTATTTTTTATTATTATTTTTATTATTATATAGTGGTATTATTTTTTATTATTATGATATATTAGTATTTTTTATTATATATTAGTATTATTTTTGTATTATTATTATTATTATTATTATTATTATATATTAATATATATAAATAGTCTTGCAAATTATACTACTAATTAAGAAGTATATTCTATATTACAATAATATAAAATAACAATATATAATGTAGTTTATATAATCATTTTAAAAATTTCAATATAACAAATAAAGTAAAGTAATAAATAAATTACATTTATTTTTAATTTAACAATTGGACTGGTCGCTCTTACCTTACAATGTTTCTTTTGACCATATAATGTATAATAAGTCACGCCATGAACTTGCTGCTAATTTCAGACCTCTGCCTAAAGTTATAGTAGCAGAGGAAATGTTCAGTCTCCCTTTATGCAAAGCTGAACTTTAAAGTAAACAAGCCCCGTTCTCTCTGATAAGTCACATTAAAATATTGATTAACAGACCTGGTTCTACATTCCGCTGGACTGAGCAACCGCTGGTCAAATAATAGTTTTTTTGTTGTTTCTTTAGCCTCTTTATCGAATCCCAAATTTCTAAGATAATTTACCTTCCTTGGTCTTTAGTATTTGTCCATTGTGTTGAACTGTTTTATAAAAAAAATTTTGTTCTATTTCCAGCTATATGTAAGTTTAGACCAGGATTATTTTGAAAAGACTTCTATGTAAATATAGAACAATTATTGTTACTATTGTTATTGTTATTTTATTCTTTTGTTTTTCTTTATGCAATTTTGTATTTTATTATTATTTTTCATCTTTGTATTTTGACCTCATTATCTGTATTCTCAGGCTATGCTCCAATCTGCCGAACCCTGGTTTGACGAATACCAACCGCACCAGACACATAATGTGGTTTGTCGGGGTTCTATCGCGGCTTCCGTCATTTTGACAGGAAGAATAGCGCAGTTTACAGTGCTATTCCTCCCATCAAATCTATTGGAATTTGCCATGGTGGCTTCAATCGGAGCCTACTATGCAAATGTGAACACAGCCTAAGGCTTGTGCTATTCTTGCCTTCAAAATACTGGAACCCCCAACATAAACCTGACAGACCCCATTATAAGTCATTAGGATTAGTCAGTATCCTTTTGAAAACAGATATGGCATAGCTGTCATGGGTCCGTTATGAATGGACCTTAGTTAAAAGTGAACGATCGACACCAAATGGAACTGGTTTATTTATTTATGTTGCTTACATAGCACTTACATATTCTGCAGCACTGTACAGATGTTGTAATCACCCACTGTCCACAGTAGGGCTCCCAATCTAAATTCCCTATTTGTATGTTATACGAGTATGGGAGAAAACTCATAGAAACACAGAGAACATACAAGCCCCATGCTGATGTTTTTCCTAGTCAGATTCAAACCCTGGGCCACAGTGCTAACAACCAAGACACCACAGACGATGCAGTGGAGTAATTGTGTAATGATGCAATGCAGAGATATATGAATGACGGGTTGTAAAGGTGCAGTGATGTAATGATGCAGAGATGTAATGATGTAATGATGCAGTGCAGAGATGTATGAATGCCGGGATTTACGGATGCAGTGATGTAATAATGCAGAGATGTAATTATGTTGATGCAGTGCAGAGATGTATGAATGGTGGAATGTAAGGATGCAGTGATGTAATGATGCAAAGATGTAGTGATCTAATGATGCAGAGATGTATGAATGCCGGGATGTAAGGATGCATTGATGTAAGGATGCAGATATGTAATGATATAATAATGCAGCGCAGAGATGTATGAATACCGGGATTTAACGATGCAGTGATGTAATGATGCAGTAATGTGATAATGTAATGATGCAGTGCAGAGGTGTAGGAATGTCAGTATTTAAGGATGCAGTGATGTAATGATGCAGAGATGTAATGATGTAATGATGCAGTGCAGAGGTGTAGGAATGTCAGTATGTAAGGATGCAGTGATGTAATGATGTACATTTCGGGATGTAAGGATGCAGTGATGTAATGATGATGTGATGCAGAGGTGTAATGATGCAGTGATGTAATGATGCAGTTCAGAGATTTCTGAATGCAGGGATATAAGGATGCAGTGATGTAATGATGCAGAGATGTAATGATATAATGATACAGTGCAGAGATGTATGAATGCCGAGATGTAAGGATGCAGTGATGTAATGATGCAAAGATGTAATGATGCAGTGCAGAGATGTATGAAAGGATGCAGAGATGTAATGATGCAGAGATGTAATGATGCAGTGCAGAGATGTATGACTGCCAAGATGTAAGGATGCAGTGATATAATGATGCAGTGCAGCGATCTATGAATGTCGGGATGTAATGATGCACTGAAGTAATAATGCAGAGATGTACTGATGCAGTGCATAGATGCAAGAATGCCAGGATGTAAGGATGCAGTGATGTAATGATGCAGTGCAGAGATCTATGAATGTCGGGATGTAATGATGCACTGAAGTAATAATGCAGAGATGTACTGATGCAGTGCATAGATGCAAGAATGCCAGGATGTAAGGATGCAGTGATGTAATGATGCAGTGCAGAGATCTATGAATGTCGGGATGTAATGATGCACTGAAGTAATAATGCAGAGATGTACTGATGCAGTGCATAGATGCAAGAATGCCAGGATGTAAGGATGCAGTGATGTAATGATGCAGTGCAGAGATCTATGAATGTCGGGATGTAATGATGCACTGAAGTAATAATGCAGAGATGTACTGATGCAGTGCATAGATGCAAGAATGCCAGGATGTAAGGATGCAGTGCAGAGATCTATGAATGTCGGGATGTAATGATGCACTGAAGTAATAATGCAGAGATGTACTGATGCAGTGCATAGATGCAAGAATGCCAGGATGTAAGGATGCAGTGATGTAATGATATAATAATGCAGCGCAGAGATGTATGAATATCGGGCTTTAACGATGCAGTGATGTAATGATGCTGTAATGTGATAATGTAATGATGCAGTGCAGAGGTGTAGGTACGGCAGTATGTAAGGATGCAGTGATGTAATGATGCAGAGATGTAGTAATGTACATTTCGGGATGTAAGGATGCAGTGATGTAATGATGATGTGAAGATGCAGTGCAGAGATCTATGAATGCCGGGATGTAATGATGTAGTGATGCAGAGATGTAATGATGCAAAGATGTAATGATGCAGTGCAGAGATGTATGCATGCCAGGATGTAAGGTTGCAGTGATGTAATGATGCAGTTCAGAGATTTCTGAATGCTGGGATATAAGGATGCAGTGATGTTATGATGCAGAGGTGTAATGATATAATGATGCAATGCAGAGATGTATGAATGCCGAGATGTAAAGATGCAGTGATGTAATGATGCAGTGTAGAGATAGATGAATGTCCGTATGTAAGGATGCAGTGATGTAAGGATGCAGTGATGTAATGATGCAGAGATGTAATGATGTAATGATGCAGTGCAGAGATGTATGACTGCCGGGATGTAAGGATGCAGTGATGTAATGATGCAGTGCAGAGATCTATGAATACCGGGATGTAATGATGCACTGATATAATAATGCAGAGATGTACTGATGCAGTGCATAGATGCAAGAATGCCAGGATATAAGGATGCAGTGATGTAATGACGCAGAGATGTAATGGTGAAATGATGTACTGATGCAGTGCAGAGTGGTATGAATGCCGGGATCTAAGGATGCCGAAATGTAATGATATAATGATACAGTGTAGAGATGTATGAATACTGGGATGTAAGGATGCAGTGATGTAATGATGCGGAGATGTAATGATGCCGTGCAGAGATGGATGAATACCGGGATGTAATAATGCAGTGCTGATATGTAGGAATGCCGGGATGTAAGATTGCAGTGATGTAATGACGCAGAGATGTATGGTAAAATGATGTAATGATGCAGTGCAGAGTGGTATAAATGCCGGGGTTTAAGTATGCAGAGATGTAATGATATAATGATGCATTGCAGAGATGTATGAATGCCGGGATGAAAGGCTGCAGTGATATAATAGTGCAGAGATGGAATGATGTAACGATGCAGTGCAGAGATGTATGAATGCCGAGATGTAAGGATGCAGTGATGTAATGATCCAGAGATATAATGATGCAGTGCAGAGATGTATGAATGACGGGATGTAAGGATGCAGTGATATAATGACGCAGTGATGTGATGGTGTAATGATGCAGTGCTGATATGTAGGAATGCCGGGATGTAAGGATGCAGTGATGTAATGACGCAGAGATGTAATGATGAAATGATATAATGATTCAGTGTAGAGATGTATGAATACTGGAATGTAAGGATGCAGGTATGTAAAGATGCAGGGATGTAATGATGTAATGATGCAGTGCAGAGATGCATGAATGGTCGGGATGTAAGGCTTCAGTGATGTATTGATGCAGAGATTTGGATGATGTAATGCAGAGATGTACTTATGACTGCACTAATGCATTGATGTAGTGATGCAGAGTTGTAATGATGCTGTGCAGAGATGTATGAATGCCGGGATGTAAGGATCCAGTGATGTAATGATGCAGACATTTAATAATACAGTGATGTAATGATGCAGAGATGTAATGATGCAGAGATATAATGATGCAGTGCAATAATGTAATGCTGCAATAATCTAATAATGCGGAGATCTAATAATGCAGAGATCTAATAATGCAGCGCAATGATGTAATGCTGTAATGATGAGATTAATAAAGCAGTGATGTAATGATGCAATGATGAGATGTATTAATGCAGTGATGTAATGATGTAATGATGAGATGTAATAATACAGTGATGCAATGATTCAGAGATCTAATAATGCAGAGAAGTAATGATGAGTTGCAATGATGTAATGCTACAATGATAAGATGTAATAATGCAGTGATGTAATAATGCAGTGATGTAATAATGCAGCACAATGATGTAATGCTGCAATGATAAGATGTAATAATGCAATGAAGTAATGCTGCAATGATAAGATGTAATAATGCAGTGATGTAATAATGCAGTGATGTAATAATGCAGCACAATGATGTAATGCTGCAATGATAAGATGTAATAATGCAATGAAGTAATGCTGCAATGATAAGATGTAATAATGCAGTGATGTAATGATGAGATGTAATAATGCAGTGATGTAATGATTCAGATATCTAATAATGCAGTGATGTAATAATGCAGCGCAGTGATGTAATGCTGCAATGATAAGATGTAATAATACAGTGATGTAATGATGAGATGTAATAATAGTGATGTAATGATGAGATGTAATAATACAGTGATGTAATGATGAGATGTAATAATACAGTGATGTAATGATTCAGAGATCTAATAATGCAGTGATGTAATGATGCAGCGCACTGATGTAATGATGTAATGATGAGATGTAATAATACAGTGATGCAATGATTCAGAGATCTAATAATGCAGAGAAGTAATGATGCAGTGCAATGATGTAATGCTACAATGATAAGATGTAATAATGCAGTGATGTAATAATGCAGTGATGTAATAATGCAGTGATGTAATAATGCAGTGATGTAATAATGCAGTGATGTAATAATGCAGCACAATGATGTAATGCTGCAATGATAAGATGTAATAATGCAATGAAGTAATGCTGCAATGATAAGATGTAATAATGCAGTGATGTAATGATGAGATGTAATAATGCAGTGATGTAATGATTCAGATATCTAATAATGCAGTGATGTAATAATGCAGCGCAGTGATGTAATGCTGCAATGATAAGATGTAATAATACAGTGATGTAATGATGAGATGTAATAATACAGTGATGTAATGATGAGATGTAATAATACAGTGATGTAATGATGAGATGTAATAATACAGTGATGTAATGATGAGATGTAATAATACAGTGATGTAATGATTCAGAGATCTAATAATGCAGTGATGTAATGAAGCAGCGCACTGATGTAATGATGTAATGATGAGATGTAATAATACAGTGATGCAATGATTCAGAGATCTAATAATGCAGAGAAGTAATGATGCAGTGCAATGATGTAATGCTACAATGATAAGATGTAATAATGCAGTGATGTAATAATGCAGCACAATGATGTAATGCTGCAATGATAAGATGTAATAATGCAGTGATGTAATAATGCAGCACAATGATGTAATGCTGCAATGATAAGATGTAATAATGCAGTGATGTAATGATGAGATGTAATAATACAGTGATGTAATGATTCAGAGATCTAATAATGCAACGCAATGATGTAATGCTGCAATGATGAGATGTAATAATGTAGAGATGTAATGATCAGGGGTGTAATAATCGTGGTCGCAGAGATTGTGACTGCCAGCCTCTGGCCCCCGTGCAAGCGCCTCTTAGTTGGCTATTGCGGAGCAGAGTCATTGGTTCCCTGCCCTGCCACTAATTCTGGCTATAATGGACGTAGAGGAAGATTTTCTCAAAGTATTTGATCTTTATTCAGAGTAGTTGAACTGTTTTTGTTTTCTTGTTTTATTGTCAGGCGATTTTTTAAGAGAAACGTTTCGGCCTATCCCAGGCCTTTGTCACAATCGCTGCATAAGAGAAGTATGTCTGTATCCTGTTATGCTCCAGAGTCTGGCAGTCGCCATAACAGGATACAGACATCCTTCTCTTATGCAGTGATTGTGACAAAGGCCTGGGATAGGCCGAAACGTTTCTCTTAAAAAATCGCCTGACAATAAAACAAGAAAACAAAAACAGTTCAACTACTCTGAATAAAAAGCAAATACTTAGTAGAAATAATGGACGTAGACGATTTTCTCAGAGTGCTAGGTTTTTTTTAATGATACTTTATTGTGGGATATCCATCCCAAACCCTCATTGCACCTAAACATTTCTGTCTAGGAGTGCAGCCCATCGTTTTTTCTATTCTAATTCTGGCTAGCCACAGAATGTTTTAGCCTGTGGCCTACTAGAGGTTACTAAAGCTGCTGAGGAAGTCAGCCTGACATCTTAGCACAAGCAGGGAGATGATGTCACTGCATCACGCCACCGGCGCTGGGCAGCAGGCAAAAATACACTGCAGCTTGTCATGGGAACAGGGTAATATGAGTGTACATTTTCATTGGCTCGAATGTGGACACTATTGATGTAGGAAAAGCCCTTAACTACTATATGGTAGTTACTTCCCTAGTATATAGGGGGCCTAACTATTATATGGGGCTTAACTCCTATATGGGAGCACTTATTTACTACATCGGGAAACCTTTCTAATATATGGGGGCACTAATCTAATATATCAGAGCACCTAACTACTATATGGGGCAACTATCTACTATATGGGTGCCTATCTACTATATGGGGGAACCTATCTACTATATGTAGTGTCCAACTATTATATGGGTGCCCTAAATACTATATGGGACACCTAGATACTCTATGGGGCCTATCTACTATATGGGGCACCTAACTACTACATGGGAGCAATCTACTAAATAGGGGCATTTAACTACTATATGGGAGCCTCTATACTATATGGGTGCATTTAATTACTATATGGGTCACCTATGTACTATATGGGTGTCTAACTACCATATAGGTGCACCTAACTACTACATGGGGGCACAAAAGGGGACTGCTACTATGTGGAGGGCACAAAGGGGGACATTACTACTATGTGATGTCACTATTAATGTTTGGGGGACACTAAGAAGAGGATTATTACAGTGCGGGGCCTAAAGGGGGCACTAATACTGTATTGGAATAGGTGTGAAGGATGTTATTGGAAAATCATGAAGCCAAAGATGTCTGTGATGTAAATTATGCAGAGACAAGTCATGGCTTGAAAAAGTCATCATGGCGGTCTGGCCCGGATGAAGAAGAAAATGGAAAGTTAATAACTCAAATCTGAGAGTCAATGGATGTAACTTTATTGTATTCATTTATATGGTCTGTAGAGCCCCTGTGTAAACTGGTATCTACCACTATATAGTCGCTGTATGGTGGTAATATTGATCTCTGTACAGTGGTATTATTCAGTATCAGTATGGTTGTATTATTCAGTCACTATGTAGTGGTAATTTATGATTATGGTGTGGCTGTACTATTCAGTACCTGTATGGTGGTGTTATTCAGTCACTATGTGGTAGTAATATGTGGTCATCGTGTGAAGGTGTTATTCAGTCACTATGTAGTGGTATTGTTCTGTCACTATGTGGTAATAATATGTGGTCATGATGTGGCGATATTATTTAGTAACAGTATGGTGATATTATTCCGTTACTATGCAATGGTAATATGTGGCCGTGCTGTGTCTGGATTATTCAGTAACAGTATAATATTCAGTCACTATGGGGTGGTAATATGTGGTCATGGTGTGGAGGTATTATTCAGTAACAGTATGGTGGTATTATTCAGTCACTATGTGGTAGAAATATGTGGCCATGCTGTGTCTGGATTATTCAGTAAAAGTATAATATTCAGTCACCATGTGGTGGTAACATGTGGTCATGGTGTGGAGGTATTATTCAGTAAGTATGGTGGTATTATTCAGTCACTATGTGGTAGAAATATGTGGTCATGGTGTGGCGGTATTATTCAGTAACAGTATGGGGTATTATTCAGTCACTATGTGGTTATGGTATGGAGGTATTATTCAGTAACAGTATGGGGTATTATTCAGTCACTCTGTTGTTATGGTGTGGCGGTATTATTCAGTCACTATGTGGTTATGGTGTGGAGGTATTATTCAGTTGCAGTATGGGGTATTATTCAGTCACTATGTGGTTATGGGGTGGTAGTATTATTCAGTAACAATATGAGGTATTAATCAGTCACTATATGGTTATGGTGTGGAGGTATTATTCATTAATAATATGGGGGTATTATTCGGTCACTATGTGGTGGTAATATGTGGCCATGGTGTGGCGGTATTATTCAGTAACAGTATGAGGTATTATTCAGTCACTATGTGGTTATGATGTGGCGGTTTTATTCAGTAACAGTATGGTGGTATTATTCAGTAACTATTTTGTCATGATGTGGCGGCATTATTCAGTAACAGTATGAGGGTATTATTTAGTCACTATGTGGTTATGGTGTGGTGGTATTACTCAGTAACAGTATGGGAGTATTATTCAGTCACTATGTGGTGGTAATATGTGGCCATGGTGGGGCAGTATTATGCAGTAACAGTATGGGGGTATTATTCAGTCACTCTGTGGTTATGGTGTGGCGGTATTATTCAGTAATAGTATGGGGTGTTATTCAGTCATTATGTAGTTATGGTGTGGAGGTATTATTCAGTAACAGTACGGGGGTATTATTCAGTCACTCTGTTATGGTGTGGAAGTATTATTCAGTCACTATGTGGTTATGGTGTGGAGGTATTATTCAGTTGCAGTATAGGGTATTATTCAGTCACTATGTGGTTATGGGGTGGTGATATTATTCAGTAACAGTATGAGGTATTATTCAGTCACTATGTGGTTATGTGTGGCGGTATTATTCAGTAACAGTATGGGGTATTACTCAGTCACTATGTATTTATGGTGCGGCGGTATTATTCAGTCACACTATGGGGGTATTATTCTTTCACTATGTGATTATGGTGTGGCAGTATTATTCAGTAACAGTATGGGGGTATTATTCAGTTACTATGTGGTTATGGTGTGGCTGCATTAATCAGTAACAGTATGGGGGTATTTTTCAGTCACTATGTGGTGGCAATATGTGGCCATGGTGGGGCAGTATTATTCAGTAACAGTATGGGGGTATTATTCAGTCACTATGTGGTTATGGTGTGGTGGTATTATTCAGTAACAGTATGGGGGTATTATTCAGTCACTATGTGGTTATGGTGTGGTGGTATTCAGTAACAGTATGGGGGTATTATTCAGTCACTGTGGTTATGTTGTAGTGGTATTATGCAGTAACATTATGAGGGTATTATTCAGTCACTATGTGGTTATGGTGTGGTGGTATTATTCAGTAACAGTATGGGGGTATTATTCAGTCACTCTGTGGTTATGGTGTGGTGGTATTATTCAGTAACAGTATGGGGTGTTATTCAGTCTCTATGAAGTTATGGTGTGGAGGTATTATTCAGTAACAGTATGGAGTATTATATAGTCACTCTGTGGTTATGGTGTGGAGGTATTATTCAGTAACGCTATGGGGTATTATTCAGTCACTATGTGATTAGGGTGTGGCGGTATTATTAACTAATAGTATGGGTTATTATTCAGTCACTATGTGGTTATGGTGTGGCAGTATTATTCAGTAACAGTATGAGAGTATTATTCAGTCACTATGTGGTTATGGTGTGGTGGTATTATTCAGTAACAGTATCGGGTATTATTCAGTCACTATGTGGTTATAGTGTGGAGGTATTATTCAGTAACAGTATGGGGTATTATTCAGTCACTATGTGGTTATGGTGTGGCAGTATTATTCAGTAACAGTATGAGGTATTATTCAGTCACTATGTGGTTATGGTGTGGAGGTATTATTCAGTAACAGTATGGTGGTATTATTTAGTCACTATGTGGTTATGGTGTGGCAGTATTATTCAGTAACAGTATGGGGGTATTATTCAGTCACTATGTGATTATGGTGTGGAGGTATTATTAACTAATAGTATGGGGGTATTATTCAGTCACTATGTGGTTATGGTGTGGCAGTATTATTCAGTAACAGTATGAGAGTATTATTCAGTTACTATGTGGTTATGGTGTGGTGGTATTATTCAGTAACAGTATCGGGTATTATTCAGTCACTATGTGGTTATAGTGTGGAGGTATTATTCAGTAACAGTATGGGGTATTATTCAGTCACTATGTGGTTATGGTGTGGCAGTATTATTCAGTAACAGTATGAGGTATTATTCAGTCACTATGTGGTTATGGTGTGGAGGTATTATTCAGTAACAGTATGGTGGTATTATTTAGTCACTATGTGGTTATGGTGTGGCAGTATTATTCAGTAACAGTATGGGGGTATTATTCAATCACTATGTGGTTATGGTGTGGCGGTGTTATTCAGTAACAGTATGAGGGTATTATTCAGGGTATCATTGGTAATATTGGCCTTGTTATACTGGGTTTTGTTTAGTAACAGTATGGTGATATTTATTACTTGTATGGTGGTATTATGTGGTATCTTTATAACTGTAAAATTTAGAGGTATATTATCATTCATAGAAAATTTAAATTGTCTAATTCCTATGTTGTCTTTGAGACTCGCAATGCCACGGGCGCTCGCATCTCCGAGACACAAGAAAGAGGGGGAGCCCTTGTGCAAAATTTGCTCTGGGGCCCATAGAACTCTAGTTACACCACTGGTTATGATGCAGTGCAGAAATGTAATGATGCAGTGATGTAATTAATTAGATGTAGTGATGTAATAACGCCGTGATATTAAGATGCAGTGCAATGATGAAAGGATGCAGTGGTGAGATGTAACGATGCAGAGATATAATGATACAGTACAATGATGTAATGATGCAGTGAAGCAGATATCTAATGATACAGTGTAATGATGTAGTGATGCAGAGATATGTTGATACAGTGCAATGATGTAATTAATGATGCAGTGATGCAGAGATATATTGATACAGTGCAGAGATGCAGATAAATAATGATACAGTGCAATGATATAATGATGCAGAGATATATTAATGCAGTTCAATGATATAATGATGCAGCGATGCAGAGATATAATGATACAGTGCAATTATGTAGTGTTGCAGTATTGCAGAGATATAATGATACAGTGCAATGATGTAGTGTTGCAGTATTGCAGAGATATATTGATTGATACAGTGCAATGATGCAGTGTTGCAGAGATATAATGATACAGTGAAATGATGTAATGATGCAGAAATATAATGATACAGTGCAATGATGCAGAGATATAATGATACAGTGCAATGATGCAGAGATATAATGATACAGTGTAATGATGTAATGATGCAGAGATATATTGATACAGTGCAATGATGTAGTGCTGCAGTATTGCAGGGATATATTGATACAGTGCAATGATGTAATGTTGTAGTGTTGCAGAGATATAATGATACAGTGCAATGATGTAATGATGCAGAGATATATTGATACAGTGCAATGATGTAGTGCTGCAGTATTGCAGGGATATATTGATACAGTGCAATGATGTAATGTAGTGTTGCAGAGATATAATGATACAGTGCAATGATGCAGTTATATAATGATACAGTGTAATGATGTAGTGATTGAGTGATATAATGATACAGTGCAATGATGCAGTGATATAATGATACAGTGCAATGATGCAGTGATATATTGATACAGTGTAATGATGTAGTGATTGAGTGATATAATGATACAGTGCAATGATGCAGTGATATAATGATACAGTGCAATGATGCAGTGATATATTGATACAGTGCAATGATGTAGCGATTGAGTGATATATTGATACAGTGCAATGATGTAATGATACAGTGATGCAGAGATATAATGATGCAGTGCAATGATGTAATGATGGAGTGATATAATGATACAGTTCCAAGCAGAAGACTCATTGGTAGGAATTAACCCCCTTACCACATAGATTTAAGGCCTGGTTTACACGAGCGTGTGCGCTTTGAGCACGCAAAAATGCGGCGTTTTGCGTGCGCAAAAGGCACTTAACAGCTCCGTGTGTCATCAGCGTATGATGCGCGGCTGCGAGATTTTCGCGCAGCCGCCATCATTATGACACTCCGTTTGGATGTTTGTAAACAGAAAAGCACGTGGTACTAATCTGTTTACATTCAGAGTTTGACAGCTGTTGCGCGAATCACGCTGTTCGCACGGAAGTGCTTCCGTGTGACCTGCGTGATTTTCACGCATCCATTGACTTCAATGGGTGCGTGATGCGCGAACAGCGCACAAATATAGGACATGTCGTGAGTTTCTTTCAGCGGACTCACGCTGAGCAAAACTCACGGACTGTCTGCATGCCCCCATAGACTTATATAGGTCCGAAAAGCACGCACGTCGCACGGACGTATATCACACTCGTGTAAACGAGGCCTAATTCTGCAGTGCTAATCACTGTTCCATCATGCAATCCTAACAGGCTTAATAAACAGATGTAACAGAGCAGAATTTGTCCTTTAACCCTGTGGGTCTATATTATTTTGCAGAAATAAATAGCTGCAAAGGTTTGCAGATATCACATTATAATGTCACCATGAATTGGAAAATACGACAAACTCAGCTCTGCATATATGTGAAGATCATAGTATGTCAGTAATAGGTCCAAGCACATCCATTACAAAGCGTGACTCCTACTTGCATATATATGTTTTCCAAGGTCTATTTTTGGTTTCACATATTAATTTTAATCAGATTTAACTTCTAATTTACCAAATCCAATCACAGGCTTAATGTCATTCAGTCTCATCTATTTCTTTACTTATCTAAATATTAATAGACTATCCTGTGATAACTCCATGTGTGTCATTCACACTCCACATAATCCAGACAGCTTCCTAGGAAAGGAACCATGCAAGAAGGGAACATGAAGTGCTGCACAGGCTGAACATTCAGTCCTCATGGCTTAAAGACCAGATGTCTCGGCGCATTGTCGTCTGCAGCCGATAAATACTATGCTGTGGGAATATTTATTTTGTAAAAAAAATAAAGTTAAGGTTACACCCTTAAAGTCATTTTTTATTTTTATCAAAATTTGTCCAATCTTCTTGGCTGATACAGAACCCTTGTTCCATTTTTCTGATACAGATTTCCAAATCCCCTGTATTGACATAGATTTAAAAGATAACATGCTGGTTTCGTGAAGCCACCACCAGGGGGTGCTTAGGAGCTCTCTGCATACTGTTGTACATTAATCCATTAGTGACCAGCTATATGCCTTTTCACGCCATCACTACTGAGCCTTAGGCTAAGCCCTACACAGGTGTCCTGTCCGGGCTGGAGCGGGTGCTCAGCTGTCTCATGGTATGTGCCATTATCAGTAAATGTGGGAGACTGTCTGTAAACTTATAGATTTTAAATGAGATTGAAGACTTGGATCACAAGCCTGATGGGCAAACATACGCTGAGCGCAGATCGGGTTTCAGACTACAGGCATAAATTAATTCAGGGCTTCCACAGATAGCGTATTGCACCCATATTTATGGGTTTGTCCCACCATTAAATATCATAATTATTGTATATTTATTGTATGTCAGTACAAAATTAACAATGTTTTCCATTTACATGTGAAAAAATGATCCAGTGAAGAGTTAGAACATTTGCTTACACAGTATGGCGCCACCTGGTGTTCAAAGTGTATAGCAATGTGAACATCCACCTAATGAGCTGAGTGCTGGTGGATACGAATGCTCAGTCACTCTCCCCACAACCAATTATCTTCATGGTGATCATTTGTTCTCTGCACAGCAGCTAATACAAATAGCTTTCTGTCCTGCTTGTCAGGGAAGGAGCAGAGCCTCTGCAGTAGCATGGCAATATGGCTTGGAGACTCAGTCTTCTCAGCTTGTCAGGGAAGGAGCAGAGGCTCTGCAGTAGCATGGCAGTATACCTCAGGAGACCCCATCTTCTTAGCTTGTTAGGACTGTAAAGCTCTGCATCATGACAGCAGATATGAAACCTTCACATGCCAACTCAGCCTTTGTTATTTTATGTCATTATGTTTTCATTGGTTTCTATGGTAGTGCATACTGTGGATGTCACACAGTATATGTCTTCACCACTCTGGATTTCATGTTACCTATCTGCAGGGAAGTAAGAAGAGGGAAGGAGACTAATTCTGCTCAGAGTGTCTGCCAACGCATCACATATTAGCAGCAGCTCCAAGGGGGATACAGGGAAGCAAAATAAAGATGAAAATGAATTTTTTTTTATTCTAGAGTTATTGCAAATTACTTTAAACCATCTATTAACAGCATTTCTGGACATTTGTTATGAACATGAAACATGGGCTAACCTCTTTAACTCTCTGTATTATGGACATTACACATGGATTCCCTTTGTAGCTCTACTGAACCGAACTTAGACCCAGACCATTCAAAGGGTTGTCCACACACGGACAACTGATGACCTATCGACCGATCAGTATATCGTCAGTGAGGGTCCGACACCCGGACCTTGCACCAATCAGTTATGCAGGGTTTTCAGTATTCTGAGCCGGTAGCAGATGGCTCCGTACACTGCATAGCGGCCGTTCTGCAGAACAGCAACTCTGCTCCTATTCACTTGAATAGGAGCAGAGGTGCAGTATTGCAGCTCAGCCGCTATTCCATGACCAGAGCCATCTACTTCCGGCATGGACATCCGGTGCCCGGAGGCAGCTGAAGCAGCTGATCGTTGCGGGGTCGGACCCCCACCGATCATAGACTGATGAGCTAGTCTGTGAATAGGGCATCAGTTGTCCATGCCTGGACAACCCCTTTCAGCTTTATATAAGGAACATTGATAGTGATGGCGTTGTTGCAATATGATATCAGGGCAGTGATTGTATAATGTCCATTTATTCCATCAGAAGTAGAAACATTGGCCTTAGGAGACTCGGGACAATGAGACGTGTCACTACCACATGTCCTCTGAAATCCTGCTGAACCCTTATTTTAACCAGATAAAAAGACTAATTTTATTTGTTTTATTCTTGGACCTCTGCAATGAGTGAAGGTCAAATCTGCATCCCAAATGCTTTGAGTGGAGATAATATGAGTTCAGCAAACTATAACCTAACGTTCTTTGGCCGTGCTTTCTTTAACAAACAAAGCTAGCAAGCACAGATAACGGGACATCATAGCTGTGTGTGTTGTGCACCTTACCCTGTCCCAGATAACAGGTTTTGCAAAACTTTCCAACAAAAGCTTAAAAAAAATACATAAATCTGTGTGAGATGTAGATAGGATAGTCAAATGTAACAGAGCTGAGTTTGTCACGTACAAAAAAGTTGCACCAAGTCTGATAGAGCCCCTCTTTGATGATCATATGCTCTAATAGGTCATATGAACCATAGATGCTCAGTTCTGTATAATATTGGATCCACAGTATACAGTAACTGGCTAGTGGCTTCTCAAAAAGTTAAATTGAACATTGCTGGAGAGAAAGACCAAGATCAATGAGATCTATTTCTAGGTCATGGGAAGTAGGATGGTTTCAGTCATGACCCTGTTATCATGTTGGAAAGGCAGGGAAAGTTCCTTCTACAGTAGCCCCAAGGAAAACTGACACATTGTCCAATTTTGGGAAACTTTTCACATTTTCTATTCACCCCACCAGACATGGTCAGACATCTTAGTTTCAAAAATTTAAGCGAAAGCCACCATAAAAGCTTCTTCTAAGTTGCCATCAATGGGCATCCATGAGCTTGAGCCTCTGCGTTGTTCCTGAATTAAAGGGTCTATGGCATGGTCCTTTCCAAAGTGCCCAAAGCCCACAGTAGATATTCCCATCAGGTCAACAGATCCCAGAAAGAAGAAGTAGGAAACTCTGGGAAAAGTTTCCCTTCTATCCTATATTTAAGGGAACATGGACCTCAAATGTGTTGTTAGGTGCATTGAGAATGTGTGACTTCTAATTTGAGCCCTTAAATAGGAGGGGGCCCCCACACACAATGTTTTATCCATCTACTGACATTGATCCGGCCCCGACCATTACAGTAATTATATAGAAAGAATGCAAAAATAACAATACCATGAATTTCAATAGCCCTTACAAGATGGTGTATGTAGTGGCCACCAGTAGTATGTGTATGTAGTGCCCACCAGTAGTATGTGTATGTAGTGCCCACCTGTGTGTTCACCTGCTTCATAGCTTGCATTTGTTACTGGGAAAGCTGTCAGGCAACCCATATGGCTGCCATTACAGCTCCCATATGGGTTGTCATTTGTCACTGATTTTCTTCCAGCCTGAACCTCAAGCCCTACCTTGTTTGTTACATCAGGGCATGTATCACTCCATAACTGAGAGGCAATCTGGGTAACCCCAATGGGAACGTTAATGGTGGCCATGTTGATTCCCTTATCTTTTCCAATTTTTTATTTGATTGTAGAGGGACATACTCTATAAGCACAGACATAAGTTCTTCCTATAGACTGGATGTTGACACTAGTTAAGTGGCTTTTGTCCAGGCATTGATCTGTCTACCGGCTACTGATTAACATTGTACAGAGTAAAGTTCTTCTGTTTAGAAATAGATTTCCCTTTTAGGCCATGTTCTCCTGCTAATCTAACAATGATAGCAAATGCAAACTGCCCTGTTGTAATAAATATCATGTCATATTTATAACCCTAATATTATTGTGAATATTCCAAAATGATAAAAAATTATAAGTACTTTTTGTTCTAAATTTTAAATACATGACCAGAAGTGCATCTTGGGTTCCGGTGAAAAGCTTTATCTGGAGTTACTGTCCACGACATGTAATAATATCATATACTATATGGACAAAAGTAGTGGGACACCTACACATTACACCTACAGGAACTTTTATCATCCCATTCTAAAGCCATAGACATTAATATGGAGTTGGTCCCCCTTGTGGCAGACATTAAGTTACTCAGCTTCTCGTCATAGGCCCTTCACAGGATATTCATTCCTATTACAATAGGAATGATTGGGCATTCCATCCTGCTGGAGCCTTGGGCTTGCCGCTGGCTGGTAAGGACCCGGTCCCATTGCCTTGATTTGGCACAGGACGGATTCCCTGCCACCCGGGGCGAAGCATGGACCCCTTACCAATCATCCTGTCGTGATTTATTCAATTCACTTATTTATTTATTTGTTTAAATAAAGGGAATTGTCTCCATATTATCTATAATTGCTTGTCATAATTTTATTTTTCGTTTGTGTTTTAATTTTTTTTCTTATTTATATTTAATTTTGTATTTGTTTTCTATTTTTCCTTTTGGAGAGGACATAGCTGATCATTCATAAAAATGACAGGGGTCAAAAAGTGTACTCTGTGACCTATTATTGGTATATATTTTTGATCGTCTATGTAAATGTATTTTCTCTTATAGATTTGTCTGATAAAATAGTTGTAATAATTTGAAAGAATAGGGAAATGCATATAAGATTTTATGTCTTGGTAAATATTCCTGCAAAGGAATCATTATTTTTTTGTATATTGAAAATCTGGGACTTGCCGGCACTATAAACATGTCATATTCTCTTGTATTTACTGAATAGCTCTGAGGAAATCCCGGTCGGATGAAACGCGTCAGCTAATCAATCAAGGTGCTCACGGCAGGTAGTGTCGTCAACCATGCCTTGCAATTTCCGGCGGTGTTGAAGCACCACATGGGAAATAGCACATTACAACTTTTATCCCACCTTCCTGGGAATATATGCTGTTCTTGGACTTTGCTTCCCTTCTTTGTGCTCTCGGCGGCCCCGAGCATTTGGAGGTAAAAAAACCCGTAATATAAATAATCATTGAGACTGGTCTGATGCATAAACGTATCCTTGTGGCGGTCACGGATATCTACTGGGAGCTTTAGTAGGTGAGGAATCTGACCGGATCCGGTTAAAAAATATACTACCAACCACCTTCGTTCCCGAAAATAGGAAGCAACTCAAAAGAAGAATACAAAGCGCACCCTTGCTTCATTGGTGTATGATCTCAGAATTCAGACCGCGAGCAGATGAGTATGAAATGGTTATTAAGTTAACATTTCAGTTTCTACAAAATTGCCATTACATTTGATGGATTGTTTGTGCCAATTTTTGATTGAAATATCTGAACATAAAAAACGCAGGTGTGAACTTAGACAAGCGTTTTCTGGAACGAAGAGAAAAGTTTTGCTAAAATACTCATCTGATCTCTTCCATGCTATTTGCATAAAATCAATGAATGGGGCTTTAGAAGCATTGTTATATGTTTGCAATGTATTTGTATCCTGGCCAGGAGGTGTTTTAAATTAAATAAATGCGTACATTCTGTTTGGAAAAAGTATTTCTACCCAAACCCTTTTCTATAAATTTATACTCAAGAATTTCGATAGAATTGAAATAAAAATTTATATAAATTATTCATTATCCCAAAGAGTGCCCATCTTCTCTCTGGATTCTCTTTTTTTGTTTTTTGTTCTGCATGTCCTATTTTCCTGAAACGGCACCGTGCAGTATATTCCCTGCATATTTTGGGATTTCTATTAGGTATGTTTTAAAACCATTCTTTTTTCTAGTCTGGATTTTATACACCTGTGGTAATAGGACTGAATGAAACCCCTGAATTCAATGATCAAGAGGTGTGTCCTGATACTTTTGTCCATGTAGTGTACTATGCCCTCGTGTAGAATACCATCCCTGAAAAAGACCACTTTTTACTGAAAATTTGGGTGGTCATCTCATAGAGGTTTCATTGTATCGACTGCCCGCTTTCGGTTGTAGAATGAGGTTCAAAACTTTTTTTTATAGTGTTTCTTTCTTAAGACTAAGATAATATTGCTGAAAACGATCCACTGAATTTTTAAAAGGGCAGGTCTTCTTTCAGGGTTGTAGGACTTCACTCTGTCACTGACCCACAAAAGAAGGAAATTCTGAGCATTCTTCTTCCTTTGCCATCAGGTCAAACATCTTAAACATGATGCTATGAGGTCGACAGCAAGATGATTCTCTTAAAGGGGTTATGTGGGGACCGAAAATGATTAGCAGTGTACTGACTGCAGTATGTGAATATACTCGCTTATATACATTCCAGTCCCTCGTCGCGCTGATTCTGAGATTTTAATCTATTTTTATGGCGATGCCGGGGGACTGGAAGTCTAATTGCACAGTATTCCTTGATGACGACACGATTCTTCGTCATGTGACCGGCCCCGCTGTACTCCTGTGATATACCTACAAGAGAGGGTGGCAATAGAAAAGTTTAAAATGGGACCCTATTATGGTGCAAGTTTTGCCACCGAGGACAGAAAAGTCTGGTGTTTTTCCCCCCTCCAGACCCTTTTCAGGACCCTTGTTTATGGAAAGTGGGGGCAAGGTTGTATGTACTATAGAGTCAGACCAGACCCCCTCTCTCCAGGGACCCCATTGCAACTGCCTGGTCGGCCTCTATGGTACATACACCCTTGCATTCAATCTTTCCATAAATATTTTTTTTTTTATTGGAGAGGGAGAGACAAGCCACTGCTGGACACCACAGATACTAGTTGGGTGGACCCCTATACACATCAGAGGGATCCACCAACAGCAGTGGTGGATTAACATATGGGTGGTTCGGGCGGCCGCCCGGGCCCGAGGCTCCCAGGGGGGCCCATGGCAGCCCGAACCGCATATAGTCTTATAAAACTATTCAGCGCGCTAGCGCTGCTAACTGCCGCTACGGAGATGGGGAGAAGGAGCAGGGAATTGGCCGGGATAGGGGTAGGTAGCAGGCGTTAAGCACGTCTACTAGTGCTTAGGACACGCCTCTCTGACACTGCGGGCGCCGCCATTGAGTAACAGAACAGCGACGGACGGCTGTTCTGTTACTCCAAAGCTGGAAGAGAAGCTGAAAGAGAAGAGCCGGGCGGGCGGTCACCGTCGCTGAGGTTAGTGGCTGCCGGTTTATCCTCCTGCCCAACTAACAGTAAAGTCACTGGCCAACGCTAGGTGGGGGATTATGCAGTAAGGGGGAGGGCTAACCATCTAACTAAATCAAGTTAGACGCTCAACCCCCCCCCCCCCCCTTGCAGTATAGTAACTACTGAGGACCCTATGGGGGAAGGGGGGATTATTCCTAGAGCCCTCTGCCTGCAGTCAGATGGTTAGACCTCCTTGCAGTATAACTCCCCCCCCCCCCATAGAGCTCTCAGCAGTTATTATATTTTACTTTATTTTTTTTTTACTAAAAATGTGTGTTCACATTTAAAAACGTTATATTATATATATATATATATATATATATATATATATATATGTATGTGTGTGTATCAGTGTGATTGATTGATTTTATTAAAAAATATTTTTTACTTTTTGAGATACAGCTGCTTTGTATCCTGTATCCGTCAGGTCAGCAGGACTGACGGGATTAGTGAAACGTGCCCTGTGCTAAATTATAATCTTAGATGTGATAGATTTGAGGTGGATCCTGCGTGTCACTGATCCTGTCAGTCCTGCTGACCTGACGGATACAGGATACAAAGCAGCTGTATCTCAAAAAGTAAAAAAGATTTTTTAATAATATCAATCAATCACACTGATACACACACATACATTTTATATATATATATATATATATATATATATATATATATATATATATATATATATATATATATATAATCATAATATGAAGTTTTTAAATGTGTACATAGCCTTGTGCCACTATATACAAGGGGGAGCGCTGTGAGGCACTATATACAAGGGGGAGCGCTGTGTGGCACTATATACAAGGGGGGATCGCTGTGAGGCACTATATACAAGGGGGAGCGCTGTGTGGCACTATATACAAGGAACAGCGCTGTGTGGCACTATATACAAAGGGGGAGGGCTGTGTAGCACTATATACAAGGGGGGGCTGTGTAGTGCTATCCACAGCGGTATGTGTGTGGCGCTCTTTATAGGAGGGGCTTTTTGATGCTATTTATAAGAGGGGGAGGGCTGTGTGGCGCTCTTTACAGGGGAGCTGTATGGCACTATCTATAGGGGACTGTGTGTAACGCTCTCTACGGGGGTAATGTGTGATATATAGAGGGGGCTGTGTATGGCAATATCTATGGGGGTGTGTAGTATCTACAGGGGCTGTGTGTGGCACTATGTACAGGGGGCTGTGTGTATGTGGTGTTTTACAGTGTGTGGTATTATTATATTCAGGCGCGCAGTGTTTGGTGCTATTATATTTAGGGGCACAGTATGTGGCACCATGATAACTTTATTTTCGTTTATAGGTGTGGAAATGTTGGAAAAGTGAGAAGACGTCTGAGTGGCAAATTCTGCAGAAATGAGTCATGGCCGGGAGAAGTCGTCATGAGCTCTGGACCGGATGGAGAAGGAAAGAGGAAATAACTACTAGAATCTGAGACGTCGTCACCTGTGAGTCACTAGATTTATAGAGAATCTGTCACCTCTCCTGACATGTTTATTATAGGAAATCCTTGTATTTCACAAAAAGTTTTTCTGCAGTCCAGGACTGATAGACAATTCCCCATGTCAGGAGGATGTGTCCCTGCACAGTGTGAGATTGTCAGTATGTAGGGACACAGCCCTGTGACAAGGGGAATCGTAACACCCATTTGTTAATGCTTGCCCAAAAAGGTTGTTTTAAAAATAGTTACGGCGCGGCAGGGCGGCGGTGCGGAAGGGGGGCCCAAGTTTGGGTAACAGCCCAGGGCCCGTGGTCTACTTAATCCGCCACTGACCAACAGTCATCTAATGTGTAAGGGCAGCATAACAACTATCATCTTCAAGGGTTAACAGGCCAAAAAAAATAACATTCCTTAGCTCTTCCAAGTCATCACTAGGTAAGTGCTAGATCATGGAGAACGCCAGCCAGATCTGCAATAAGATAGATTGTGTTTTTACGTCTGAAGGGATGCAGCTCAATGGCTGTGGACTAATATTTACATTGAGACAATTAATTGGCATGAGAGTTTTCTCTGTTGCTGGGTGATTAATGATCGCTGGTCCAGGATGAGAAACACCTCACATTTTAAAAGTGGTAAAAGCTTTTATGGGATCAATAAAAAGCACTTGAGATTTCCAGCAATTGCAAATGTAAAAATTGATGTATATGGCAAAAGCGTTGCGGTCATACCCATCAAATACAGTGAATAATCGAGACAGTAACTGTTTTTAAAGGGCCAGCATCAGCTTTTAAAAAACAAAAATGTATGCTACTGATTTCTTTTTGTAAATTAAAAATTGGTTGTAATCATCTGCAACTTTAACCACTGTCAGATGAGGACATTTAGTCTCCTACTTGGGCACCCCTTTCCCACCAACTGGGGATGGGAATGGTCCACAGAGTAGTAGCAGTATTTAGCATTGCTTGTTTGATGTGTTCACCCTACTAGCTCCGTTACAGTTTTGTCAGGGATAATAGTCCATTAAAAGTGAAGTATCAGGTTTTTGTTGATGATACAAAACTTTGTAGGATACGGAAAACTCAGCTAGATTGTGACATTTTACAGATAGACTGTAGCGTCCATGGCCACAGGCCGTCGGGTTTACTCACCTCCCGACGCCCACAGCCATGGATCCGTGAGCGCTGGTCCCCATCTCCTTCATAGGAGACGCCTACGCTCACTTCCGCTCTGGTCTGCTGTGTCCCGCAGGGTGCGCACGCACGCTCGTGCCTGCCCTTAAAGGGCCAGCGCACGGTCTATAAGAAGGCCCCAGGCCTTCTGATCCTTGCCTGAGCATTGTTAGTATTCCCAAGTCTGTCTTGCAAATGGTCCCTTAGTGTTTCCCGTTTCAGTTGTTACCCGTTCCCTGTTACCTGTTCCTGTATCCCATGCTGTGTTCTTGTTCCTGTGCCTACTAGTTGGAGTCGTGTCTACTACACCTGCTGTTGCCTTGCCACATCCTGTGTCATTTGCCTCGTCCAAAGGAATTCGCCACATCTGCTGTCATCTGCCACGTCCTGTGACATCTGCCACGTCCAGAGGGATTCGCCACGTCTGGCGCAACCTGCGGCACCTGGTGTCATCCACCACGTCTGCCATTACCTGCTGCACCCACCTACATCCGTGCCAGAGCTGTGGCCATTGTCTGGAATATCCAGGTACCCTTGTGCGGGACATTGTATTTCTGGGGTTCCTGTTGTTTGGCCAGCTGCCTCCCTGCTACAGCGGTGCGGTCTAGTGGGCCCACATACCGTGACAGTACACTCAGGACATGGACCCCGCTGGTCAACCTGAGACCTTGACGACACAAGCCAGGCTGGCCGAGATGGAGGATCTCCAGTCACGGCAAGACCAACTCCTCCTGTCGGTGAACGCCATTCCTCATCGGTTCCTTGCTCCAACCACAGTCGTCACCGTAACCATTCCTGCTGTTCCTCCTGCTACACTTCCTGTCTGTACCAGTGCAGAACCCCTGTGCTTCTTGCCACTACCTCCACGCTATGACAGAGACCCGAGGTCCTGCAGGGGACCGCAGAACAGGGCCGTAATAAGACATGCCCGTTCTTTCTGCGGTCCGGGCTCCCGGGCCGTGCAAGGACCGCAAAACTATGGTCGTGTGCATGGCCCCATAGAAAAGAATGGGGCCGCAATTCTCCCGTGGATTTTCGGGGGAATTGCGGCCGCAAAAACACGGTCGTGTGCATTGGGCCTAAGATGGCACATTTTATCCCACTGACTGGCCTGCCTTCTGCTCCTGGATGTGAGATTGAACTTTTCCTCAGCTTATCCCCCCCCCCCCCCAGTCGAATGGGCAAGTCGAGAGGATCAACCAGATCATGTAGAATTATCTCCGCCACTTCATCTCTTCACAGCACGATAACTAGGTACAGCTTCTTCCATGGGCCGAGTTCTCGTACAACAACCACAAAAGTGAGTCCACCACTTCCACTCTATTTCACATTGTGTACATTCAACATCATAGAGTCCCCCTTCCAGTGTTGATTACATCTCAGGTACCCGCTGCTGACTCTGCATTTGGGGACTTTCTGCAAATCTGGCAACAGACACGGTCCTCTATTTTGCTGGCAGTCGATCGCATGAAGCGAAAAGCAGATGCAAAGAGAAGAGAGCCGCCTCAGTATCTTCCGGGTACCAAAGTCTGGCTATCCTCTAGGAACATTCGTTTGAAGGTGCCTTTATACAAGTTTGCTCCCAGGTTCCTTGGTCCTTTTGAGACTCTGCAACAAATAAACCCTGTCTCCTATAAGCTGTGGCTACCTCCTACCCTCAGAATCCCAAACTCCTTTCATGTGTCCCTCCTGAAACCTGTGGTCCTGAACTGCTACAGCAAGACTTCTAGTTCCACAGTTGCTCCCAGTGGTTCTTCTGATGTGTTCAAGGTGAGGGACATCCTGGACTGCAAGAGGGTAGGGGGAAGGACTTTCTATTTGGTGGACTGGAGAGGGTTTGTTCCTGAGGAGAGATCCTGCGAGCTGGAAGAGAACCTCAGTGCTCATGCTCTTATTAAGAAATTCCTCTCTCGCTCTGGCCCCAAGAAAAGGGGGCGTAAGAGGGGGGATACTGTAGAGTCCATGGCCACGGGCCGTCGGGTTTACTCACCTCCCGAAGCCCGCAGCCATGGATCCATGAACGCTGGTCCCCACCTCCTTCCTAGGAGACGCCAGCGCTCACTTCCACTCCGGTCTGCTGTGTCCCGTAGGGTGCACGCGCACGCTCGTGCCCGCTCTTATATGGCCAGGGCGCACACCTGTAAAACAATCAACAATTATCAACCACATGATTTCCTGGTCTATAAAAAAGGCCCCAGCCCTTATGATCCTTGCCTGAGCGCTGTTAGTATTCCCAAGTCTGTCTTGCAAATGGTCCCTTAGTGTTTCCCGTTCCAGTTTTTACCCGTGCCCTGTTACCTTTTCCTGTATCATGTTCCTGTGCCTACTAGTTGGAGTCGTGTCTACTACACCTGCTGTTGCCTTGCTACATCCTGTGTCATCTGCCATGTCCAGAGGGATTCGCCACGTCTGGCGCAACCTGCGGCACCTGCTGTTATCCACCATGTCTGGCGTTACCTGCTGCACCCACCTCCATCCGTGCCAGAGCAGCAGCCATTGTCTGGACTATCAAGGTACCCTTGTGCGGGACTTTATATTTCTGGGGTTCCTGTTGTTTGGCCAGCTGCCTCCCTGCTACAGCGGTGCGGCCTGGTGGGTCCTCACACCCACATACCATGACATAGACATTGATAATATCGTCAATATCGGCAAGATCATGGCAGATTAAATTTAATGTTAATAAAAGTAATGTACCTAGGTTACGCAATAATATTACTACATATACATTACATGGAATGAAACTCGGTATAACTGAACTAGAGAAGGATTTTGGTATTTTTGTTGGAAGTAAGCTAAGCAGCAGAACTCAATGTCAATGTCACGTAGCGCGTAGCGGGGAGGCAGCTGGCCAAACAACAGGAACCCCCAGAAATACAATGTCCCGCACAAGGGTACCTGGATAGTCCAGATGGTGGCCGCAGCTCTGGTACAGATGGAGATGGGTGCAGCAGATAACGGCAAACGTGGCGGATGACACAGGTGCCGCAGGTTGCGCCAGACGTGGCGGATTCCTCCGGACGTGGCAGATGACACAGGCCATGGTGGATTCCTCCGGACGTGGCAGATGACACAGGACGTGGCGGATTCCTCCGGACATGGCAGATGACACAGGACGTGGCGGATTCCTCCGGACGTGGCAGATGACACAGGACGTGGCACGACTAGATACTAAAGGCACAGCACGGGAAACAGGAACAGGGAACAAGGCACGGGTAACAACTGGAACGGGAAACACTAAGGGACCATTTGCAAGACAGACTCGGAAAACTAACAACGCACAGGCAAGGATTAGAAGGCCTGGGGCCTTCTTATAGACCAGGAAATCGTGGCAGTTAATGATGATGACGACTTCCTATTTGCGCGCGCTGGCCCTTTAAGGCCGGGCACGAGCAGGCGCGCGCACCCTACGTGACACAGCAGAACGGAGGCGGAAGTGAGCGCTGGCGTCTCCTAGGAAGGAGATGGGGACCAGCGCTCACGGATCCATGGCTGCGGGCGTCGGGAGGTGAGTAAACCCGACGGCCTCGGCCATGGACGCTATGGTATCCCCCCTCTTACACCCCCTCTTCTTGGGGCCAGAGCGAGAGTGGAATTTTTTAATAAGAGCAGGAGTGCTGAGGTTCTCCTCTGGCTCCCAGGACCTCTCGTCAGGACCAAACCCTCTCCAGTCCACGAAATAGAAAGTCCTTCCTCCTACCCTTTTGCAGTCCATATCTCTTTTACCTCGAATACATCAGAAGGACTGCTGGAAGCAACTGTGGAACTAGAAGTCTTGCTGTAGCGGTTAAGGACCACTGGTTTCAAGAAGGACACATGAAAGGAGTTGGGGATTCTGAGGGTAGGAGGCAGCTGCAGCTTATAGGAGATAGGGTTGATTTGTTGCAGGATCTCGAAAGGACCAAGGAATCTGGGAGCAAACTTGTATGAAGTCACCCTCAAGCGAATGTTCCGAGAGGACAGCCAGACTTTAGTCCCCGGAAGATACTGAAGCGGCTCTCTTCTCCTAGAATCTGCCTTTCGCTTCATGCGATCTACTGCCAGAAAAATAGAGGACCGGGTCTGTTGCCAGTTTTGCAGGAAGTCCCCATATGCAGAGTCAGCAGCGGGTACCTGAGTTGAAGTCGACACAGGAAGGGGGACTCTAGGATGTTGACCATATACAATGTGAAACGGAGTGGAAGTGGTGGACTCACTTGTGTGGTTGTTGTATGAAAACTCGGCCCATGGAAGAAGCTGTACCCAGTTATCGTGCTGTGAAGAGATGAAGTGGCAGAGATAATTCTCCATGATTTGGTTGATCCTTTCAACTTGCCCATTGGACTGGGGGTGATAGGCTGAGGAAAAGTCCAAACTCACATCCAGGAGTTTACAGAGGGCTCTCCAGAACCTTGAGGTAAACTGAACACCCCGATCTGACACGATGTGAAGAGGCAAGTCATGCAAGCGGAAGATGTGTAGAATGAAGAGACTCGCCAGACGTGGAGCAGAAGGTAGGCTGGTCAGTGGGATAAAATGTTCCATCTTAGAGAACCGGTCCACCACCACCCAGACAGTGTTGCATCCTGCTGAGGGAGGAAGGTCTGTGACAAAGTCCATCGCAATGTGCTGCCAGGGGGCATTGGGTACTGTTCCATCTAGGGTTGTCACTCCAACCAATCCTAGGCAATGGGGTCCCTCTGGCCTCTGGGGACACAAACGCACAATATGGCCTCTGAGGCCGCAATACAGACAGAGTCCAGAAGTGCGTCTGTGTTGTTTCTCCTGGGTAGACAATTTGACAAAGTTACTCTGCATCGGATCCTCTGGTGGGACGACTGAGGAAGATTGCTGAAAAGTAGAATCCAGCCTAGGAAGTTCTCTCTCCCGGAGAACATCTTGGGAACGTTCCCGTATCCTCATGTCAACCCGGGAGGCGAGTAGGATAAAATCGTACAGGGTAGATGGCAGATCGCGAGCAGCCAGCTCGTCCTTGATCCCTGAAGACAGTCCCTACCAGAATGTGGCCACCAAAGCCTCGTTGTTCCAGGTCAATTCAGCAGCCAGGATACGGAAGTGAATGGCATACTTGCCCACGGAGAGGTCTCCCTGGTGTAGGGTCAGCAAGGATGCAGCAGCCGAAGAAACTCTCCCAGGTTCCTCAAAGATCGAGCGGAAGGTCTGTAAGAAGCACTGCAAGTCACGGGTCTCTGGTTCCTGATGTTCCCACAGATTAGCCCATGCCAGGGCTTTGCCAGTAAGGAGAGAGATGATAAAGGCGATCCTGATGTCGTCCGAAGAAAAGGATCTGTCATGTAGTCTGAAGTGGATCAGGCACTGATTCAAAAATCCCCTGCAGAACCTCGGATCTCCGTCATAGCGTGGAGGTAGCGGCAAGAAACACAGGGGGTTGGTACCGGTACAGACAGGAAGTGTAGCAGGAGGAACAGCAGGAATGGGTGCGGTGACGACTGTGGCTGGAGCAAGCAGCCGATGGGCTATGGCGTTCACTGACAGGAGGAGCTGGTCTTGTCGTGACTGGAGTTCCTCCATCTCGGCCAGCATGGCTTGTGTAGTCAAAGTCTCAGGTTGACCAGCGGGGTCCATGGCTTGAGCGTACTGTCACGTAGCGGGTTAGTGGACCCACTAGGCCATACCGCCATAGCGGGGAGGCAGCTGGCCAAACAACAGGAAACCCCAGGAATACAATGTCCCGCACCAGGGTACCTGGATAGTCCAGACGGTGGCCGCAGCTCTGGCACAGATGGAGATGGGTGCAGCAGATAATGCCAAACGTGGCGGATGACACAGGTGCCGCAGGTTGCGCCAGACGTGGCGGATTCCTCCGGAAGTGGCAGATGACACAGGACGTGCCGGATTCCTCCAGACGTGGCAGATGACACAGGATGTGGCGGATTCCTCCGGACGTGGCAGATGACACAGGACGTGGTGGATTTCTCCGGACGTGGCAGATGACACAGGACGTGGCGGTTTCCTCCGGACGTGGCAGGTGACACAGGATGTGGCAGAACTAGATACTAAAGGCACAGCACGGGAAACAGAAACAGGGAACAAAGCACGGGTAACAACTGGAACGGGAAACACTAAGGGAACATTTGCAAGACAGACTGGGAAAACTAACAATGCTCAGGCAAGGATTAGAAGGCCTGGGGCCTTCTTATAGACCAGGAAATCGTGGCAGTTGATGATGATGACGACTTCCTATTTGCGCGCGCTGGCCCTTTAAGGCCGGGCACGAGCGTGCACACGCACCCTACGGGACGCAGCAGAACGGAGCGTAAGTGAGCGCTGGCGTCTCCTAGGAAGGAGATGCGGACCAGCGCTCATGGATCCATGGCTGCGGGCGTCGGGAGGTGAGTAAACCCGACGGCCCGCGGCCATGGACGCTACAGTCAAGCAGCAGCTGCAAAATCAAATAGGATTTTAGATTGTTTAAAAAGAAAGATAAAAACCTGTGATCCTAATGTAATATTGTCCCTCTATAAATCCTTTAGTGATGATAACATGTATAACAATATACCGTTCAGCCATAACATAAACACTACCTGCCTAATTTGGGACCTGCCTAATTTGGGTAGGTCCCCCTCATGCCACCAAAGCAGCCCTGACCCGTTGAGACATAGGCTCAGCAAGCCTTTTAAAGGTGTCCTATTGTATCTGGCACCAAGATGTTAGCAGCAGATACTTGGTGACCTGCAAGATGCGAGATGGACCACCATGGATTGAGTTAGTTTTTCCAACACATCCCACAGATGCTCGATCAGATTGAGACCGGGGGGAATTTGGAGGCCAAGTCGAGGCCTTCAATTCTTTGTCATGTTCCTCTAACTATTCCTGAACATTTTTTGCAGTGTAGTAGAGCACATTTTCCTGCTGAAAGAGACCTCTGCCATTAGGAAATCTCATTGCAATGAAGAGGTGTCCAGAGCATCACACTGGCTCCGCTGATGCATCTATTCCTGATTCCATCTCTTCCCCGGATAAGCAAAGCACACGAACCCGGCCGTCCACATGATGTAAAGAAAATGTGAGTCATCAGACCAGGCCACCTTCTACTATTGCTCCATGTTCCAGTTCCGATGCTCACGTGCCCATTGTAAACGCTTTCAGTGGTGGACAGGAATCATCATGTGCATTCCAACCGATCTATGGATACACAGCCCAAATGCAGCAAGCTGCCATGCTTTGCGTGTTCAACTTTCCATCATAGCCAGCAGTAACTTTTTCAGCAATTGGTGCTCCACTAATTCTTGTGGGGGATCGGACCAGACGGGCTAGCCTACCATCCCCACTCCCATCAATGAGCCTTGGGTGCCAATGATCCTTTTACCGGTTCACTGGTTATCTTTGCTTTAACCACTTTTGGTATGTACTAACTCCTGCATACCTAGAACACCCCACAAGATCTGCCGTTCTGCAGATACTCTGACCCAGTCGTCTAGCCATGATGATTTGGCCCCTGCCAGAGTTGCTCAGATCCTTACATTTGGCCCTTTTTCCTTTTCACACATCTAATCATGAACTGATTGTTCACTTGCTATTTTTTATATCCCACCCCTTGACGGGCGTCATTGTAACCAGATAATACATTTTATTCCCTTCAACTGTCAGTGGTTTTAGTGTTTTGGCAGAACGGTGTATGTGTGGTCAATACAAAGAACTGGCACTTGATTTATTCATTCCAAGAACTGTACAAAAGACCAGGGGACATTACATGCGGGAGAAAGACGTTTAAGACATTAATATAGGAAAGGGTTCTTTACAGTTAGAGTAGTCAAGCTATGGAATGCTCTACCCCATGAGGTACAGTAGTAATAGCAGATACTATGTCAGCATTCAAAAAAGGGTGAGGTGCTTATCTAATGACAAATGGCATTAAGGGTTATAATTAATTTAGCAATGAGTGATATATAATGTATAAATGATCGGAGAAAGGTTGAGCTTGATGGACATGAGTCTTTTTCAAGTAACTTTGTAACTATTAATTATGCCAGTTATAGTGGTTCCCATTAATAGTGCCAGACACAGCAGGTTCAGTTGAGTGCCATCTATAGCAGTGCCCAAAATAAAAATATGTTTTATAGCAATAGCAATTAGTATTTCTATTTGCATATTCACATTTACTTATATTTCCTTTATTCCACTGCATTTTTTATTTTTCACATATTTAAACACAATATTTATGGTTATGGATACCCATCATTATCTTCTTTATTAACAATATTGTTATATTTTATTACATTATACATACTTTTCATGCACTATTTATTATCACTAATTATTATTAGTGGTATACATGCATTATTGTTCCTCCTTTCCTGGTAGGGGAATCCAAAAAAGGAGACCCCAAAAGGGAATGTCACATGTAATAATCTTTCTTCTTGAAGTGGATTCTCTTTGTGAACATGACAGATTCTAAGTTTCTTCATGAGAGGGTAACATGGAACTATCCAATGCTCCTCGCTATCAGGAATTTATTAGTCACAATTTCTGTATTTCCACATAAGTATACTTTGGACCTGCTATTGCTTAATACATAGTCTAAGTTGAATCAGTGAAAGGGCAGACAACGTGGGTCAGGGTCCTCTGCCATGACATTCATTGCTTGGAAGTGGGATGACATGATAATACTGCAGGACTTCTTCAGGATTCATTTTAATATTCCTTAAATGGGTTCCTCCCTCTGGACAGTCACTTTTTGAGACCCCTGACAATAAGCAGATGATAGGTTGTTCTGCAGCCGGCTCTACCAGTGACCAGCTGTAATCTGTGCAGGAATCTGTCAGCAAGTGTTCAATTCCCCTGCAGCGCCACCACAGGGGAAAAGAAGCATTACACATGTATTATTAATATCAATGAGCTGTGTAATGCACAGACATTCTGGGTCCTCTTTGTAGCCACTCTCTGTTCAGGATCACAAATGATGATCCTGAACCGGGGACCCACCTCAAAATTCTTTAATAGGTTAATTGAAAATGTGTTTTTTTTTAAACCAGACAATTCCTTTACGTCAAGGATAAGACCACACGGAGCGGCACTGACTTGTTTGGCACGTCTGTCAAATTGCCTGTCAATGGCCCTTTAGCTGCCAAACCGTGCAGTCATAAAGGGTGTATTCATTAATAGCCGCACGATTTTGCACGTAAAGGGCCATTTCACCTGCAAGAACGCATTAACAGGCAATGTGACAGCCGTGCCAAATACGGTGACGGTCGGTCTGTTGGCCACATGGTGGCCGGTTCAGTGCTGCTCCTTGTGGCCTTACCCTAACAGACTACTACTATTATAGTGGATGCCTAGTTTAGCTAAATCAGTGGCATAGTGGATATAGAGATTGCATTTATAATTAAGCTCCAAGCGTGAGAGACCTGAAGTTGCTCTGCAAAATAAGAGCATCGTTTTGACTAGAAGGTCAAGAGGAGCCATAAAATACTATCCTAATTCTAGATCAGTGGCCCCCAACCTATGGCTCTTCAGCTGATGCAAAACTACAACTCCAAGCATGCCCTGACACCAAGGGTGAACCTAGCCCCTTTGCTGCCTGAGGCGAACTACAGAAAGGCCCCCCCCCACACAAATCTATCCAAGTAACCACAGCCGGACGTTCTGACTTTCAGGGGCCCAGCGTGGATGGCATGATGCAGTGACGTAATCGCGCTAGGCCGCTGACGTTAATAGCGTGCTCTTGGACTGTTATAGACTGCAGGCCTAAACTAGGCTGTGGTCTACGAGAGAAAACGGTGGGGCAGGGAGCCAACGGCCCAGGGCTGGCTGGCACATTTTAGCCTGGAGGCAAGCACAGAGCACTTTCCCAAGAGTAGCGGCCCATTTTGGGGGCATTGTGCAATTGCTGATTTTGTCCTCCCTAACACCACCGCTATAGAACTGCTACATGTCAATGGAAAAATCTTCCACCAGAGGAAAAAATGTTTCCCAATGGTGGAGTAAAAGAAAGCTTCACCCGAGCCTGGGACCTGTATTCTACCATGTGGAAAAAAAATTCCCTCTGGCGAAAGACTTTTCAGTTGACAGGTAGCCGAGTCTGAAGGGGAATTATTTTTTTTTTTACCTCTAGATTCTAGTGCATTGCAGGGGAGAAGGAAAGTGTATATTGTTTTATTTTTCATACCTTTTTTTTTTTTTCCTGGTTGGTTCCAATGGACCGTTTGGATTACGCCGTAGATTTATTTGACTACTTTGATGATCTGTGTTTTTGTTTTTTTTAAATAAAATTGTGAAAGCGGGTTGTGTGAGGGAGTTTTTATTTCAATTAAAAAATGTTTCTTATGTCCATGTGTTTTTTTAATACATTATTACCGCCAGTGTAATGGCCGCTATCTGATTGACAGCAACCATTACTAAGTATGGGGCTTAGCGTTAACCAGTAAAAAGGCTAGCACCAACCTCCCATTATTACCCCGGTACCCAACGCCGCCAGTGGTACCATGAAGAGCCGGGTACAATACAATACCTGAAAATATGAAGCGATGGCCGGGTACCGTTATCCCTTCAGATGGTTGGGTCCTGGATCGTACCTGGCTCTTCCTGGTACCCGTGATAGCGGTGGGTACTGGGGTAATAATGGGAGGTTGGTGCTAGCATTTTTACTGGTTAACAGTAAGCCCCAGCCTTAGTAATGGATGCTGTCAAACAGCGGCTATTACGAAGACGGTAGTAAAGTATAAAAAAAAGACATACTATTTTTTTAATTGAAATAAAAACTCCCTCACATAACCCTCTGACCATTTTATTTTAAAAAATGTAGATCATCAAAGTAATCCAACGAATCTACGACATTGTCCAAATGGTCCAGCGGAACCTGCAAAACAAAACATAACCAGTATGAAAAATAAAAATACTTATACTCACCTACTGCAGTCTTTTGTCTTCTCCCCTGCGCTGCAATAGAAACTAGAGGTCAATGAAATGTAGTTCCTTTTGTGGCGCCCGGGACCTAGAGATCCGGCAGAAATATTTATCGTTATTAATAATTCTGAAGCATCTGGGAGATCCTGTGCACCAGAAAATACTAATGCATGGACTCCTAAAGTAACAGAAGAGTCCCTGTATTAGCTACGTGACCAGGGTTACTAGCAGTCACATTTAAGTGTTAGGTAAGGGTGTGGGGCAGGAGGAGGCGGCAATTCAAATAAATTGACGGGCGGTCCTGCATTCACAGCAGGCAGGGCCTGGCAATGCATTTCAATTGACAGACAACTCCTGCGATGACTGCAGTGGCTGTCGCTCTTAGATAAAATGGCGCCCCTTCTTCCCCCTAGAAGCGAGGGTCGCTGTGGGTCCCTGTGAACGGTACATGCCACAGAGCATGAACAGTTCAAAGCTAAAATGGCTCCAGCAGGAGATAGGAAAGTAGGGATGAGAGCCGACCCTATGCCCTGAGTGCGCCATATAGCACCGATGTATGTGTCATGTAGAAACACGTATACAGATGCTAATAAAGATGGCTGCCCCATCTTTATTAGTACAAATATATGAATAAATACAGTTACATTAGGGAACATTAAAATAGTTAGAAAAAATAGGCTCATAACTTAAAACACAAAAAAAATACAAAAAAACTTTCCTTAAGGGTATGTTCACACGGAGTATTTTTCAGGCAGAAAATTCTGCCTCAAAATTCCGTTTGGAATTTTGAGGCAGATTTTTATCTGCCTGCACGCCGTTTGACGCGCTTTTCGCTCGTGCCCATTGAGCGCAACGGGCAAAAACGCAGCGAAATACACTTTCTCTGCCCCCCATTGATGTCAATGGGAGGAAAGAGACGTAAACGCCCAAAGATAAGGCATGCCGCTGCTTTTTCCCGTGAGACGTTTTTTCCGCTCGCGGGGGAAAAAAATGCCTCTGCCTCCCATTCAAATCAATGGGAGGCATTTTCGACCGTTTTTTGGCGTCTTTTCCGACACGGTTTCCTCGTCCAAAAACTCTTTGTGAACTGACCCTTAAAGTGTAATTAAACTTTAAATAAAATCTTTGACATGTCATAGTAATATTTCCGAAGTTTTGATCATTGGGGGTCTGAGCACTTAGCACTCCCCGATCACTAAAACGAAAGAGCAAAAGTGCTCAGGTGAGCGTTGTGCCGCTTCGTTTCTTATTGGCTTTCGTGTGTGTGTATATATATATATATATATATATATATATATTGCGCACGCACGCACACACTGGTTAGTTGTGCATTGGTGTATCATTAGGATTCACGGATCCACAACAATTCACCATTATTGGCAAAGCCGGACCGTAAAATTACTTGTCTTGAGTTTTTGAGGTCCGGATTTTCAGCCCCCATACGGATCAGTGTAAACCACGGTCATGTGCATAGGGCCATAGAAATTAATGGATCCGCAATTTATCCGCAAATATGCGGATAAATTACAGCTGAGAAAAAACGGTCATGTGCATGAGGCCGTACGTACGTACGTACGTACGTACGTACATAAATACAAACTCTGATACATACACGTCCCGACACTGAGCAGGATCACATTACAATAGAGACAGAAGAGTGGAGAGCAGCGGGGGAAGTGGCATGACTAGCCTAAGTAGAGTCATGTGTTGATTAACCATTTTACCTTTATTCCCCTCCTTTCGCCCCCTTCCCAATAAAGACACGCGACAACCGAGGTTGGATGTGAAATGGCCACAGCAGCCGTTTATTTATTTAACATAAATTAAATGCAATTTAATCCGAAACATTCGGATAACTCTTTTAGGAATTCGACCAGAGAATTCCTACTATAATTCACATGACCCAACGTGGGTCAATTAACACTAAACAGAGCAGGGGAAGTCCTTGAAGTCATTTTTCAGATTTCCTTTAAATTAGCCATCTGCAAACCACCACCAACTATTTACCTCCAGCCGTAAACCAGCTCGGAAGCACCGCTCACCCCTGCAGATGGCTCCAACCACCAGAAGACCACTTCAAAGGGATAACACCCTATGAAGTCTTCAAATGATCTACCATGTTGGGGGACGCATACCCCCGATGCGACCCCCCACCATTTTGTACTGACCAACCTCAAGGACTCCCCCCGCCACAGCGAAACAAGCCTTGACCACCTTAAGCCTGTGAGTCCCTCCAAACTACCACCGCCCTCTCAATTCCTTCTGCTAAAGCCAGGCTCCACATATCAATTCCAACCTCGGTCAAATGTACCCCATCACTCCTCCAATAATTACCGATCCCTGACTCCAAATCCTTGTGTCGAACATAAATGCCCCCGTTCTTAGCAACAAAACGTGACACCGCCCGGTTTACCTTAATGCGGGCTTTGTTAACCCGCTCGACCGATCCTGCCAAACGCCAAAACTTCCTCGGAACGATGTCCGACCAAACAATCACCAGGTGAGGATAAGATACCCATAAACACAATAGATCGTGTTTAATATCCCGCACTAACTCGCGAAACGGGCGCACCCCCAGATCATTCCCCCCGCATGTAACACCAGCACCTCCGGAACCCTGTCTAACTGAGAGTATGTCTGAAACTCAGCAAGTACCCGGCTCCACAACATACCTCGGAAGCCCAGCCAGTGTACAACCGCATCGTGCCGCGGAATGCGAAGCTGGCGGCCATCTGGGCGAACGTCCGCCCGCAATGTCCCCCAGTGCACAAAGGAATGTCCTAAAATCCACACTAAGCAAGGTTGATGATCTGAAAAGAGAAACAAAACCGCACATGTCAAACAATCAAAACACCTGACCGACTCACAACAAATGAGGGCGCACATAAGTCCGAAACCTATTGGACTCCCACCGGCCTATGCGCCGCACACCCTCATCATCCAGCCCCCACCGCCCCGCTTCAGTAGCAGCGCCAATCCTGAACGAGTGATACGAGTAATACCCCTGCCCTACGCCAACCGCAGCCAAGCATTTTTTAAACACCGCACCAAATTGATACCTGGACAAAAATGAGCCATTCTTATGACGGAGCAATGGCGCCTCAGGCCCCCCAACCAGTGGCTTAAAAGCCGCCATACAAGCGACCGGACACATTGCCGACCCTGGGAGGGCAAACAACACTATCCGCTTGCCCCGACCCGCTTGATCAGTCTTGGACCGCTGCAAAAACAACTCAAGTCTATCCTCATATAGACCCACTTCAGCCTGCCGCAATCCCCCAGCCCTAGCCGCACTAGGAGAAACCAACTCCCCAATTCTGAGTGCTCCAAAAAACGGGAGGGAAAAAGCCAACCGGAACAACCCTACCTCATCAGGTGAATTACAAACAGCCCCCAGCGATGCACCCAACGACCCAAGCAGGGAAAAAGAAACGGGTCGCCTCTGATCTGCTACCGCCCTACCCCGACGCAGAACTTTTAAAGCTTGCCGTACTAAAAAATGTTTGGACACATCCTGGAAACCCCGTAATTTGAATCCAAACGCCAAACCAGCAACAAAACGATTCACTTTTGCCGGGGAAAACCCCGCCTCCCCAGCATCCCCCAACCAGTACAATAACGCCACCAACCTGTCTTGCGCCGTGCTGACGTTACCAAACACTCTTACCCACTCCTCCCACTGCTGCCAACACGCCGAATAAGCGCTCCACGTCGCGCTAGCCAACGACCTTTCAATCAACCGTTCCACGGGACCGAAATCAGACCCCAGAGATGTTCCGGGCAAGCCAAACCGACCAGCTCCGCTCCCGGTGCCATTTGCCGAAAACGATCCCACTGCGAGCGAGAAAGAGCATCAGCAATACAATTGGAAACCCCAGGTACATGCACCTCAACCACCCACGTGTTTAAAGTCAAGCCTACCAAAACTAAGTGACGCAACAACTGAACCACCGGTGGAGAAGATGCTGATTAGTTGTTAATTGCTAACACCACCCCCATGTTATCGCAATGGATACAAACCTTTTTATCCCAGAGCCTGTCCCCCCAAATGGTCACCGCCACCACGATGGGGAACAGCTCGAGCAGGGCCAGATTTCACGTAAGACCACTAGTCACCCAGCTGTCCGGCCAGTTCCCCGCACACCATTGACCTCCTGCGTACGCGCCAAAAACACCAGACCCTGCCGCGTCAGTAAACAGCTCCAACTCGCCCATCTCTTGTACCTGCGACATCCACAACGATCTACCATTATTCTGCCCGAGGAACTCGTCCCAGACCTGCAGGTCCGCCCTGTGATCCCCACCAATCCTCACAAAATGATGGGGTGCCCGAATACCCGCCGTCGCTGACGCCAACCTCCTGCTAAAAACTCTACCCATTGGCATAATTCGACAGGCAAAGTTCAACTTTCCAAGCAGCGACTGAAGATCGCGCAACGTGATCTTCAATTGGCAAGCCCGCCTGACCTCCTGTCGCAATGGCAATAATTTATCCTCAGGCAACCTGCACTTCATTGTCACCGAGTCAATTTGGATCCCCAAAAAACAGATGGTGGATACCGGGCCCTCTGTTTTTCCAGGCGCCAAAGGGATTCCAAAATCCGTCACAACCTTCTGCAAGGAATACAATAAATTACCGCAAACCGGGGACCCGCTAGGGCCTACGCACAAAAAATCATCAAGATAATGTATTAAGGAATCGACCCCGGCCACACCCTTCGTCACCCACTCCACGAAGCTACTAAACGCCTCGAAGTATGCGCAAGAAAGGGAGCACCCCATTGGAAGACACCTATCAACATAAAACCCCCCGTTCCAGAAGCAACCCAACAGCCGTTGGCTATCTGGATGTACCGGCAGCAAACGAAAGGCCGACTCAATGTCAGTCTTTGCCAACAACGCATCGGGCCCCGCCTCCCGAACTAACGCCACCGCTTTGTCAAACGAAGTGTAAACAACCGAGCATAAATCGTGATCTATCCCATCGTTCACCGACGCTCCCCTGGGAAACGACAAATGCTGTATCAACCGGAATTTGTGAGGCTCCCGCTTTGGCACAACTCCCAAGGGTGATACCACTAGATTCTCAATCGGCGGCTCAGCAAAAGGACCGGACATCCGGGCCAAAGACACTTCTTTCAAAAGCTTTTCTGAAACGACCGCCGAGTGCAGATAAGCCGACTTAAGGTTGCGCCGTGTCACCGGAACCTCATATGGAGGGGGCGATAACAAAACCAAACAAAAACCCCTCGTAAATTAACTTGGCCGCAACCCTATCCGGATATTCACTTAGATACGGGGCCATCCTTTCCACCCTCACCGGCGACCGCCCCTTGACCAACTGAAACGGACTGAGAGCCTGACCGCCTACCCTTCCGCATACATTGCACTCCGAACAGACATGCTTAAATTTACAGGTGGCCCCGAACTTACACTGGCCATCGTTGAATTGCCAGCAGAACCCCAGTTTTGACCCGGAACCTTGCCCGGGTAGACTAGACTGGCCCCCTTGGCCAACGCTCCCGGGAACGGACTGCTTAACCGGCGCCGTAACCCGCAACCACAGCGCAATATCCTTTTGATCCCACCGGATCGCCGTCCGGACCGCCTTCCGCTGGCGAAATTGCTCGTCGTACCGCAACCACGCCTGGCCCCCGTACGCCCGATAGGCCTCCCCGATGGAATCAAAGTAACAAAACAACGCCGAGCAATTTTCCGGCGCCTTTTCCCCGATCACGCTTGCCAAAATAGCGAAAGCTTGCGACCAGTTGGCGAACGTCTGCGGGATAAGCCTATACCGCCGGCGTTCTTCTTCCTCTTTCTTACTCTCATCCCGCTTGCCCTTATCCAAATTGAACTTTGCAAGCGGCAGAAGAGAAAATATCTCCACGTATTCATCCTTCCAAATCCGTTCGCGTACCTCTTGCTTCAGGTGAGCCCCTAAAGGGCCCTCGAAACAGACGTAAACCTCGCCCCGAGCGCGATCATCAAGCCAAATCCTATCCACATCCTTCTGTGCCTCGGTTTGGACCGACACTGCTACCGCTTCCTTTGCCACCCCTGGGACCTCCCCGACCATGGACCGCTACTGTACTTCACGTGGCCCTTTCCATACCACCACAGGATACCCCGCCGGCGCTACCGGCGCCGCTGTCCTATCTAAGCGCCCGACTAGCTCGCGCAAACAACCCACTAAATCTGTTAAACCATCGCGCCCGGCAACGCCACTACCGACAGCCGCTACCCCGCTCGCAGACCCACCCCCAACACCCGACATGAAAATTGCTGGATACGGTAATGTAGGAGTTACACACTCACCAGGCTGCCCAGGCGCTGTACTCCCGCCAGCCGGAAAATCCTGACCACGATGCGACTCATCCAGCTCTCCATCTTACAAATCCTCTCGCCGCCGACTGGTACTCGCACCGACATCTACGACACGGGGATCCCGGCACGCTGACCGATGGACCGGCAACCTGCCGCACGACCGCAGGGACCCAGACTTCCGACCGGACCTGTTGCCTTGTTGTCGTCGCTGATCTTGGCGTCCTCACCGATGCTCTCGAGGAAGCCTGCCCCCTGGCCGGAACATCACCATGCGGGGCGGCCGTATGCTGCCCTCCGAACACAGCAGCTGAAGGCGGGGGTGTGACAGGGAGCCCAGCCTGCGACTCCCTGTTAACCGCCGAGCCCCGTCGCGGCTGGGGATTCCTGCCAGGACGCAGGCCCTGGGAGGAAGCGCCCGTCCCAGCAGCGTCCCTCGAAGGGCTCCCCCTGCGACACCGGGCCCGCGGGGCCACGTCTGAACTAAGGCGCTCTGGTGGGCGAGTTCTACGGGAGCGGCGGGGTGACCTAGCTTGGGCAGCCGCCGCTCCCCCCGAAGCCCTCTGCTTTATCACAGCAGGGGCAGACATCAACAGCTCTCCCCCCACCGCCATATCCCCATCGTCTAAGAGGGGAGCGGGGGAGGGGAGCGCATCAGCGCGGGCTGCCGAACCAGACGACGGGCCCGCCTGAGGGATCCGGGCCAGCGACGCTACAGTCTCCTCAAGCCAGCCCGGATCGTGGTAAGCAGCTGCTACCCGCAGCTGCTCAAGAAGCGAGACGGGGGACGCCATTGCGGTAAGCACACAGCACCCTATCTAACCTGAGCTACATTTTTCTTGTTTCTCCTCCCGCTGCTTCCGGCTCAATGCCGAAAACAGCGGGAGGAACAGTTACCACACCCCGGCTCCTCCCCTCCCTTCCTCGCCAACCTGTCTTCCTATTGGTTGAACCCTCCCTCCTACGGCAGTCATGGAGGCTTCCCGTTAAGCCCTCCGTGCTGCCGTCCAGCCTCTGCTTTAAGGTGGCACAGGAGGGATGTTCTTTAAGGAGGCAGCACATCTTGCAGCTGCTAATAAGTGGTGGAAACGTCGGCCAGCAGCTCTGTAATGCCGCCCCCTCTGACACTTTGCAGTGTGCCGACTGAAGCCAGAGGCTCAACTCGCCTCATGGTAGGTGCGGCACCTGCCTGACACCTACATACTGAAAACCCATTCAGACCTAATACTTCTTACAGATGAGAGTTTGTTACAATTGCATTCAGTCTAGAAAATCCTGTGTGAACTTAAAGTGTAGCTAAACATTCGGCAAACTTCTGACATGTCATAGTGACATGTCAGAAGTTTGGATTGGTGGGGGTCCGAGCACCCCCACCAATCGCTAGAACGAAGCAGCTGAAGCATTCGTGTGAGCGCTCAGCCGCTTCGTGTCTGTTCGGCTTTTTCCGGAAAGCCGATGTATCGGAGTACGGGCTCATAGACTTTCTATTGAGTCCGTACACGATACATTTATTTCCGGAAAAAGCCGAATAGACACGAAGCGGCTGAGCGCTCACACGAGGGCTTCAGCTGCTTCATTCTAGCGATTGGTGGGGGTCTCAGTGCTCGGACCCCCACCAATCCAAACTTCTGACATGTCACTATGACATGTCAGAAGTTTGCCGAACGTTTAGCTACGCTTTAACAGCCTGAACTTCCAACTAATACATTTTAACTGTACTGACATTGAAACAAGCTATCAGAACAGGAGAGAGATTTGTGATGCTGATGTATTTAGCTGACAGATGATTGTCTAGACTGGATACAATTGTATAAAACCATCAGCTACGTGAAGTATTAGGCTACGTTCACACAAAGTGTTTTCAGGCGTTTTTCAGGGCGCAAACGCCTCGAAAACTGCCTGAAAAAACGGAAGCTGAATTCCTCCAAACTTCTGTCCATTGATTTCAATGGAAAAATGTCGTTTCGTTTAGACGGGGTGTTTTTTTACGCGGCCGTTTGAAAAAAGTGCGTAAAAAAACGCCCCGTATAAAGAAGTGCAAGTCACTTCTTGAGATGTTGTTGGAGCCGTTTTTCATTGTGTCGATAGAAAAACAGCTCCAAAAAAACGCATCAAAAAACATTTGATGCTTTAAAAACAGCTGAAAATCAGAGGCTGTTTTCCCTTGGAAACAGCCCTGTATTTTACTTTAGTGTGTGAACATAGCCTAAGTTCTGTACAAGTTTTCAGCCTTTGGACGTAAACAAGAATGTTCCCATTCACTGATCGCAAGCAGAGCTATTGAAAATATTGAGGATTGAAACAAAAACTATATAAGAAAGTTGCAGAACTTTTCATTAGCTTTAGTTATAGAAAACTGTAAAAAAATAAAATAAAACTTTATTGATGTAAATCAAACATGTTCCCAAAAAGGAAGCCCAATTATAATATGGGTTAGGAAAAAGCAGAATAATAGGGCAATTAAAAATGACGACTCTCAATATTTCCTAATATCACCATTCTGGAGGGATTGTTGGCATTGGATGAAACCTCTCATTACATGTCTCCCTCCTAGAAGCTGTTCCTGGAGGGGTCGTACTGCCGGCCCTTTGCTGCAGAACAATAAGCCATAAGGTCAGGGCTAGAAGGTAAACACCGGCCATAGATAGGTCTCAGGACCAACATGGGTTGTGTTATGTGGCCTCATTTACTACGAATAGAAGTGAAGCACAAAAATGTGCGACTTTTATGGTTGGCATTTGCCACGTGAAAGTTGCAGTCTGCCGCAACTATAGTACAACCCAGTGTTAAATCAAGTTGAATAATCCTGAATGCATTCCCGTGAGGCTGTCACACTTTCATAAGCATTCAATGTTGTCCCTTGGTCCTGAAACGAGAACGCATCCATTTTACGTCCTTGAGGACTGTGTACAGTGGGCCAGAAGACCGCAGAGAGAACCAAGTAAGACACTCCTACGATTAAACTCCGTGACAACATTTGCAACCTCATCTTGTAGTTATCCACCCTTACAAGTACGTTGTCTACTGCCTTAGAATACGCTAGAAATCCAGAATATCTGATAATTTAGGACCTATAAGGTCCAAAAATGTCAGGATTAAAGGAATTGAGTTTCATCAAAAGGCACAGAATTTTGGTTTTCCATTTAGTCTCTTAAAGGGTTATTCCCACTACAGACAATTATGGCAAATCCACAGGATTTGGCAGCAGAGATTATAGACACAAGCCCTTTATTACTATGTTTATCTAACGATCTTGTTATCGATTACAGATTCATAGCTCTGATCATCCTGTATTGCATGGTTCATAAAAAGAAAGCAAGAACGACTGGCACACTAAGGCCTCGTGCATACGACCAGAAGGGTTTTTATGGTCTGCAAAAACGGACCCGTAGCCATTGGAAAATACGGGACAGTATCCGTAATTATGATCCGTAGTGCATCCGTATTTACGTATCCATATAAAAACAAAACGGAGGAATCTTGGGGAATCCCCTAGCTTGGCATAGCCACGCTTTCGCAATTACGGACGGCTACAACTCCGTAGCCGTCCGCAATTGTGGAAGCGCCCATAGACTTCTATGGGGAGTCTATGCTGCAATTGCGGACAAAAATAGGACACGGTCTATATTATGCGGATCATTTCTACGGCCTGGACACACATCCGTACATATTCTGAAAGGTGTCCGTGACCAATAGAAATTAATGGATCCACAATTTCATCCTTAATTACGGATGAAATCTAGTCTTGTGCACGAGGCCAAACACAGGCAGCATAACAGGGATGGCAGAAGAAAGCACACCACTCAGCTATAACCATAAAACCACTGACCGATGTGGATTATCTTGTTAGGGTATGTTCATACGCAGTGACCAAAAATACGGAGCTGTTGTCAGGCGAAAACAGCTCCTGATTTTCAGTCGTTTTTGTAGCAACTCATGTTTTTCGCGGCATATTTTACGGCCGTTTTTGGAGCTGTTTTTCAATGGAGTCAGTGAAAAACGGCTCCAAAAACGTCCCAAGAAGTGATAGGAACTTCTATTTCGCGGGCGTCTTTTTACGCGCCGTATTTTGATAGCGACGCGTAAAATAAAGGCTCGTGGGAACGGAACACCGTAAATCCCATTACAAGCAATGGGCAGATAATTGTAGGCATAATGGAGCCGTTTTTTTCAGGCGTAATTCGAGGCGTTTTCGCTGGAATTACATCTGAAAACACTGCGTGTGAACATACCCTTACAAATGCGCCTGACAAGGGGTGAGATATTTGGAAGCAAGTGAACAGTCAGTTCTTGAAGATGATGTGTTGGAAGCAAGTAAAATGTAAGGATCTACGCGACTCTGACAAGGGCTAAATTGTAATGACTAGACGACTGGTTCAGAGCATCTCCAAAGCGGCAGGTCTTGTAGGGTGCTCCTGGTATGCTGCGGTTATTACCTACCAAAAAGTGATCCAAAGAAGAACAACCGGTCAACCGGTGACAGGGTCATGGGCATCCAAGGCTCCTTGATGCACGTGGGGAGCGTGGGCGATCCCGTCTGGTCCAATCCCTACTGATTGCTATAATAGAAAGGTTTCAGAGCTCACAGTGCAGCTTGTTTTGGGCTGCGTAATCGCAGACAAGTCAGAGTACCCATGCTGACCCCTGTCCACCGCCGAAAGCACCTACCTACAATGGGTAGGTGAGTATCAGAATTGGATCACGGAGCAATAGAAGCAAGTGGCCTGGTCTGACTAATAAAGTTTTCTTTTACAGCATGTGGGCGGTCGGGTACATGTGCGTCACTTACCTGTGTAAGAGATGGCACCAGGATGTCTCCCAAAATTCTCGCTTGTTACGTATGTTTTTATCCTGTAGCTGCATGATCTCTTGAGCAATCTTCTCCAATTTCTAGCTGGCTGAATGGGATGAATTTAAAACAAGTCTGTGTATCATAGAGCGGCAGTCACTTGTGTGGCAGACAGAAATTCCTGTGACCACATCTGTAGCTATATATACTGAAATGGGGGTTATTGTAGTCGGAAGACACATGGTAGTTAGGCAAGCTAAACCAACATACCCTGTGTGTGTGTATATATATATATATATATATATATATATATATATATATATATATACATACACACATACACATATACACATACACACACACAGTACAGAAGCCATACTGGGAAATTTAACTTTCTATGTCATGAAAGGGGTTATCTTGTGAGTACAATCCCTTTTCTGGCTCCTACAGAGGCATAACAAGCTCCTGGGAGCCCGATTTAAAAAAAAATCTGGGACAGTGCACCCCTACCATGTCAGTCAGGGGGCCACTTAGGCACAAGGGCCCGTGTGTCTGGTACCGCTGCACCCCATATAGCTACGCTTCTGGTACCCGTGGCAGTGAGGGGTTATAGACTGTTTATTCTACATTCCGCTGCAGGGGAAAATGTAGTATCACATGATGGCCGTTTAAATGAATAGCCAATCAGTAAATAAATGGGTTTGCTACTCTTACTAAGTGGTTTTCCTTTCTGGCTCATACAAGGTGCCCCTGAGTGGTGGGCTCCCCCCTACCATAGTCATGTGACTTAATAGGGCATATGGACATTGTTGCCTTGCAGAGCTGGGGTCCTGGGTTTGAATCCGACCAAGGACAAATCTGCATAAAGTTTTTCTTTTCCCACGTGGGTTTCCTTTTAGGTCTCTGGTTTCATCCCACACTCCATAATATACGGATAGGGAAATTAATTTGTGAGAAACTAATATAAATGGTGACAATTTCTGTTCAGCACTGTGGAATATATTGCCGCTATATAAGCGATGGAAAAAAATAAAAATAATAAACCCCTTATCCATGGATACATTTAATGTGTATTAGACAATGTATGGTTCCGGAACGGTCTACACAGAAATTGCTTCATAGGTTTATTATTTACAGACACCGGGATCCTTAGTTCAGAATTATTTTATTAAATATTCAGCAATAGGCATAATTCATTACAACACCTCCATTTTTTTTATTTCAACATATATTCCATAAGGGAGTGGTCATCCTCCTCCTCAGTTTATGAAATCCATTTATAAAGCTATCATAACTGTTAAACAAGCAGTATACATAAGCCATACATTATATATGCTATACAGTCATAAGGTACTGAGCGGCCGTCAGATAAATAAGTCACGCCCGCTATACGATTTTTAGTTTTTACCCCCCCCCCCTCTTATAATAAATACATATGAAACAGTTTAGAATTGGAGAGACATCTCATATCTATTAAAGGCATCGTCTTGTACAATATTTGGAATGTTTCATATCCTATACATTTGGAAGGAAAAGACTGAGATTTACTAAAAAATATATTTGGCAAATAACATTCCCTTTATATGAACTTGAGAAAATACAAGATGTAGGGATGAGATTCAGAATAGAAAAGGGAGCAGAACATTTCACAAGAAGTAAACCCAATTGATGATGATGACGACAATAGATATTACTGCAGAAAGGCGCCATCCTGCCACTTTGTAGTCATGATTTCCATTGAATACCTATAAAACATCCTCGTATGGATACATCTGATTAGCAATTTTATTTGTATAGGGTTTATAATGTACAAAAAGATACAAAAATACCACAAGGGGGGAAAGAGAGTTACCCAATGGTAACGAATAGAGTTCAAGATATTCATAAAACTATATATAAATTGCACAGACTTTTTCATTAAAATGTAAAACTGTATTTATAGGAGAAATCGTATTGAGCATTTATTTTTAGATTGCACAAATTGTTTGCCTGTTTCTTCGAGATTGAGAATGATAATATTTGTAACATCACCTATAGCTGGCCCTAGAGGTAACAATTTCCTTTAATGTTGATTGTTCAAAGGGTGTTCTATCTAAAAATTAGGGTTAAATTGACCCCAAAAAATGTAAAAATAACAAAATTTCTAATATATTTATACCAATCCACTTTAGTTTCCCGCCATGTCACACCACCTTGACATAGCGGTGTCACCAATCTATGAATAACACTAATAGTTTTACCATAGTGATGTCACTAAGGGGGTGCATCGACTGGCCACAAGATGTTGCTTTAGATAACATGATAGAGGATCAAATGTTAATAGGAAAGGTTTTTACATTTTTGGTCAATTCAACCAATTTTTTTAGTCGGAAAACCCTTTATACGAGATCTAAAAATGGAAATTTGAGATTTCAAAATTTTTCAGTGTTTATAAAACTATTGTCTATGCACCATTGATATAGAAGACTTCTGTATATATAGCACCCTTCCTGGTGAGAGTCCCAATAATGAAAATTAACATTACACGTTTTGGATTGGTGGAAGGAGGGGTGGGCTGTTGGATCTTACCAGCTATGGCCAAATTAAAGGGGCCGACCCACGATTAAATATTACATTTCTGTGTTAGATCACATAAAACATACGTTTTCCATGAGTAGCAATAAAAAAAAAAAGCTCCAGTGTGTAGATATTGCTGTTACATACTTGTTATGGCACCTCCTGGTGTTCTTTGGATTCTCTCTCAGAACATCCACCTAATGTGCTCAGTGCTGGTGTGAAGAAGCTTCTCCTCGTGCGCCATTTCTTATTGGATGGCTGCACATTAGCTGGAATCAATCCGTCACCTGTGTACAAGAGGATCCTGGTGGTGGGACGGAGCTACTGAGCATGTGTGACCACTGACACTGGACACATTACATGGATATTCTGAAAGGGAATAAAAAGAAGGTAACAGCAATACCTACAAGAGAATTTTTTCTAAAAGGATTCCAATTGAGAAATTATTTTCCTTTATGTGAACTAACAGAGAAATGTAAAAACTAGTTGTTGGACAATCCCTTGAAGAGTTCAATAAATGTATGCACTCCTCTACCTACTAGAACATCAATCGGGCACAGGGATTCATTGTAGTAGTACACGATATGTAGAAGTAAAAAATAAATATGCGTTTTTGTTATACATCGTTTCCATTCGATTTTAAAAAACAAAACGAATAAATTTACACAGTATTATGTAAATGGTATATAAACCCAAATTTTATATACTGGTTAGGACTTCTAAAATTAGATTTTTGTGTGTTTTCTGTATGTGTGACAAAATGATCTAAATTGTCGAGAACAGAACTTAAAGGGGCTGTATAGGATTAGTGTGGTATTGCTGCTCAAATACATTCAAATTCAATGTAGCAGAGCTAAAATACCAGAGAATCCATGGACAGGCGTGGCGCTATTTTTGGAAGAAAGCCGCCATGTTTTTATAATACTGGACAATTAAAAAAAAAAAAGATACATACATTACGGAATCGCTGGCAGATTAGGGACTTAAGCCAACCAGTAAAATTACCCTGTTATCGTCAATATTACATTAGGCCACAACATTGTTGCGTCCATGGTGTGAATGTACTGTAATAGTTGGTTTGCCTGAAGGTTGACTCAATTTTACCAAAATAATTTAACAAAAATGTTTTAATAAAGTCAGATAAAGGATGATTTGTTTGCTCATTTTTTACCAGCTTTGAAGAGAATATATGAAGATGAATGCAGCATGTATAGCACCCAATTTAAAGGAACAATACGGGGTAACGGACACACTGTTATGCCTAGTGTAGGACCTGAGGGGAGGTGATTGACTTCTCTACGGGTTCCCACGTAGCGTAAACGCTGCAGAATTTTTACAACAGAATTCTGTGTGGAAATTCCGCAGCATTTACAGTAGCAGCAAAGTGGATGAAATTTAGAAAATCTCATGACCACGCTGCAAAAAAAAAAAAAAACGCAGCGAAAAAGTTAATAAATTGACCGGCGGCGCGAAATTTGATTCCTCAGCAGTCAATCTATGCTGCGTTTTAGTTGATTTTCCGTTGCGGGTTTTCCCCCATTGAATTCAATGGGGATGCAAATCCCGCAACAGAAAGCCAAGTACTTTTGTGGCGTATTCGCAGCAATTATGCCACAACAACGGAAAAAGAAAAAAAAATACTTACTTAGAAGTCTGTATTTCTTCGTCCAGTCCGGCCTCATGGGATGACGTTGCAACCCATGTGAACGCTGCAGCCAATCACAGGCTGCAGCATTCACAAAAGGGGTGCAGCATAATCCAGGGAGGTTCGACCGGACTGCACAGGAAGGACGCGTCGCCATAACAACGGCCTAGGTACATGAGCGTTTTTTACCGCTGCTTTCCGCAACTGAAAATCTGTCCGAAATGACGCACCAATATCTGGTGCGGTTTTTCGGACGGAATGTACAGTGGGTTCTAGGTCGGATATGCTGCACAGTTTTTACAGTAGTTCCAGTCCGCAATTACAGATCAATTCACTTCTATTGACCAGGGACACCTTCCAGTATATTTGCGGGAAGGTGTCCGGGCCGTAGAAAGAATCCGCAAAAGATAGGACATGTCCTATATTTTGCTTTTTACGGACCGTGCTCGCAAACTTTGTATGGGAGCACGGGCCGAAAATGTGGGGCGGTTGTCCGCAACCGCCTGGGCCCGTGATTACGGGCATGGCCGTGTGCATGGGGCCTACGTGTTCTTTAAATTCCTGTGTCGTGCCCCGCCCCCTCAGGCCCTGTATTAGACAGAGTGTAATAGTGTTACCTGGAGTGTTCCCATAAATGTGGAGAATTTATTGTAATTTTTTATTTCAATATGGTTAATAAAATTGTTTATTTATCTTTTAAACGTAGACTTTAGTTTTAGCTTTAGTTTTAGCTTTAGTTTTAGCTTTAGTTTGTACTTTAAATGGGGCTCAAGTATCAAAACTCAGAGAAACATTTGTAAAAAATGAAAAAATAATGATCAAATCTCCGTTATTAAATGAAATTGAGCTCTGCTTGGTTGCTATGACCACAAGGACACTTTTTTTCCTGCGTTTTGAAACCTGAGGCCAAAAATGTCTCAACTTTTACAAAAGTAATTGAGTATTTTTCCTACCGTTTTGCAAAATATATCAGTAAAAAAATTTACAATTAAGCCCTAGGAAAGAGTTTTCAACATTTCCGAGGTAAAACCAATTACACATAATGATCCTGTAATGTAAATGTCATGTTATCATTTTTCAAAGTATCAATTGTATTTTGAGCAGGTGGAAAAGCTGAATGTTAACCAAGGGTATAAAGGAGTGAGGGCTCAATACAAAAATGTATCTAGGTCCTCCATCCCTCCTCGACTTGGATTGGCTATGCCAAGACGAACCAATCTTTGCCATGAGCATCCAGATCCTAACCCTCCAGAAGGCAGCCCATTGTATACAGCCAATAAAGCAACCCTCCTCCCAATTCTTACCTTCAAACCCTGGCAGACCCTACGTTTTCCCACAACCCTAACCTTCCCACCTGATTGGGAGCTCTGCAGGGCAGGGTTAGCTCTGCAATACATAGTCCACTATGGAGCCCAGCCAGGGTTGGTCCTATCCCCTTTGCTGTTGGGTGGCAAGTACCTTTGCAGCACAACCCTCTACACAGGAACTGAATTGTTAGCAGACAAGGGGTAGGGAATTGCCTCAAGGATTATGGAAATTGCATGGAGAGGGAAACAAACACCAAGACCATACGTTCTGGATGGAAAAACCGCCCTGTAATAGGGGCCCATTTTGATCTTCACAATGGAGCACCCATTCTTCACTGATATTGCCCATATGATCACTGAAGGGCAATACTGGCATCCGCTAGAATAGCTAAATAGCGGAGAATGTCCTATAACTGATTCAGTGTCAGCGGGTCCTGTGTTTCTCCGACACACAGGATCCACCTCAATCACATCTAAGAACATCAAAAACCTGGTGCTGAAATTCCGCTCTCTTAAGTGATCATTTCAGAATTATTAATGGACTCGAGAGTGAGGCACACAAGTGTTTTTGTGGCCATCTTTTGGACCATGGGACGTTGACTTTCCAACACGTTTCAGTCCTACTAGAGCTGCCCCAGTCACCTGTAAGTGTTGGCATTACAAAGTGGAAATGTCTAGGAGCAACAAAAGCTTAGTCATGAAGTGGTGGCAACACGAGACTGGGACTGCATAGAGTTCAAAGAACATAGAAATCATCGGTAGCACTCACTAGCGTGTAGCAAAGCGCCTGAGGAGGAACATTAGATCAAGCAGTGTTTCTCAGAGCTATTGGGTTTCCATTAGCCCTGCACAAGCCTAAGATCCCCACGTGTGTGGCCAAGTGTTGAGGTGTATAGCACACCACCAATGGACCATCAATGATCAAATATCAGGACGCTGCTTCCTGCATTAATGGGCAGTGCCGATTGTAGGGTGAAGGAGGTATGAATGAGAAAGATTTTGCTAAGTAAGGTGTGGAGAAACTTTGGCCACTATGCTATCTACAAACTTAGATATTGCGGTCTATTTCGGGTACCAAAGAGTCCCCAGAGATCCCTGGTGCACCATATTGCTATTCATATGGTACAGCATGTTGGGCAAAACAGATCAGGGTTTACAGGGATAAGAAATGTACAAGTAACTAACTTAGGGGTGCCCTATTCCAGGTGTTCCCCATATGTTCAGCTGAAGCATCTGTAAAATACCGGATGATGCCTCCAAGCTTAAATCAAGATACATGAAAATGGTCTTGCCCAGTTTGGTGTGGGCATGACTTGGTCTGTAGCCTTGACCTCAACCCCAGTTAAACCCCCTTGATTGAAACACCAAATGCGAGCATTGCCGTATTACCCAACCTCACTGATGTTTGTGTCTTCGATGAGCGAATATGCATGTGATGTTCGGGCATCCCTATACTTTTGTAATGTATATTTTTTTTCAATGCATAATGTCGGACTTTTTGTGATGACATTATTCATGGGATACATGTTAAGATCTCTACTTGCAGTTATTGAATGGGAATCTTAATTGTTTACTTCCCGAGAATAAGAATCTGTACTGGTCATCACATAGCTGCTCGACCTTTTACAAGACAGAACAACATTTCGGAAGACTCACACCTGTGTGAGTATCGCTAGAAAGCTGGGTGACGACATACACGGCCACTGTTACAGCTCCTGCAGGGCTGGTCACTCAGCAGTCCCAAAATGGTAGATCTGCCTATTTTTGCAGCTATACAATACCCTGCTCATCTAGAACTACAATTTCTTAAAACGGCCCATGTTTTAACCTTTTAGGAAGCAATTTTCTTAAACGGTATGTCCACCTTCACAACCAATTTTTTATATTGTTTCAATGCACCTAAAATGAAACAAATATTCTTAATTAAAAATCTATAATTTTGGGTCCACAGCCCCTATAAAGCCCTATGTTTCCATGGTAACAGACAAAAACTGTGTAGTCTGATCCTGCATTCATATTCTCTTCCATCTGTCCCCTACTTCTTGCTTACCTATCAAATGTATGTTAGTAAAATAAAATAAAAAGTACAGATGGAAAGAAATATGAATGCAGGACCTAACTATACAGAGGTTATTTGTTGTCTGTTACCATGGAAACATATAGCTCGCTAGAGGAGTTGTAGTAAGAAAGATATAGGAAATTCTAATTTATTAGTAAATGCAGGTCGAGGTTTTCTTTAAGGTAAGGGTCAAACAGCCACTTCTGGTACGGAGTGGTGCAGTTTACTAGCCCCATTGATGAAAGCTTTCGGTCAACCTACAGCTTTAAAAAGGGGTGACATGATGTGTGTTTTTGCTTGTGGCTCAACCGATTGCGGTCCACACACCCCCACAAACTGCCAGGGCTGTCGGGACATTACTTCCAGTGGATCCTCCGGTAGACCCAGCCTCTGATATAATGGGTCCTGACAAATCAAGGCCAATAAAGATCAATGGTGGAGACCACCATCTGATAGGGCTAATACATTTTTGGGGTTCTTTAACAAGGACCTATTGGTCTAATGTCTGGAATGACCTGTCTGGGCAATAACAGCTGTTTATAGTAAAACTAAAAGCACTTGTTTTGTATAGCTAAAAGATTGGCACTAAAAATAAAACTTCCTCAGGTGGGACCAAGGAACCTCAGTCCAAAATATGTTGGTCTAGTGAAGTTACATATAAAGCGCCTCTATATTACCGCAGTCTACTGGAGAAATCGGCAATACTTGAGCCCCCTATGATGTGAACCACCATACAATCACCACATTATTATGTCGCTATGAGTGTCCCAATTGGCTACGGGTAATGGTTAATTTTCCATGTGGTGGTACTGCAGGGGAGTTAAACACTAAAGCTGACCACAGACATTAGATGTATGTCGATGGAACACGCCGATTTTGTCGGCACATGCCGACCATCTAACGTGTATGGTGGCCTTTCGACTCTCCTCCAACAGGAGATGTCGGGGACAGAACAGTATGCCATATTGAATTTCAACATGCCCGATCCTTTTGTTCATGAGTAGACAAGTCGCTGCCCGGGGAGTCTGGCGGCAGGTTTCCCTCCTTTTCTCATTAAACACACAGTCACGCTTGGCCAAGCAGAGCATGCATGCGTATGAGGTAGTCAGGAGGAACAGCTATCTAAAATGTCTGGCCAGCCTTACTGCCAGGTTTCTCCACAGATTACAGTTGATCGCCGGGGGTCCCATCAGGGAAACACTTTGTGATATTCCTAACTAGTAGGGATTGTCCATGGTGGAAAGCCCCTTTAAGGTAAGGCATTAAAAAAATAGCTGCTGGGTTGAAATCATGAATGAAACTATATTGATAACTTTATAGATATTACAATTTGAGACTTATGTGAAGTGCCTATTGGTATATACAGGTGACCACGAAGAAAGGTTTGGGATCAGGAAGATCATGTGCAATTTTAACTAGAATTAAATGTCACTTTTTCTTGACATTTTAGAGGCAGGGGGCGCACTCCTCTTCGTTCTAAAACATTCATATCCACCGGCCCAAAAAAAGAGAAAAAAAAAAATGATAAAACAAAACAACCTATAAACATTTACAGTGTAATCCTACAAGAACGGCTCTTCATGTAGGACACTATATATAGTCTAGTCTATTCACAGGTATACATATTTCAATTAGTTCTTGACATGCAACCATTTCCATACAGTTCTCAAATCTTAATGAGGATTCCTCCGAGACCTCAAAACTGCAGACATTAAAGTGCCGTGGGCTCTGTCCGGACATTCATACAGTACAGCGAATTACCACATGATGTACTAGAAATATTAGGTAGTTGCAGCACTTTCTAGTAAATGTCCACCCTTGAACGCTATCAATCTAAACAAGTCCACAATTCTGTGCCGATCCATTTCTTACATATATTTGTAAAGCAGCAGAGGAGATCCACTTGTTTGCTCCAAATCCCCTATATAGAAGTTAAAAAAACAAATTATGTCTGCCTGTAGCCACCACTAGGGGGGGCTTATTTCATACTGTTTATACATTAACCCTATCGCTGCCAGGAATTTATAGATTATTTGCACCTTCGGTAGACGGGATAATTTGTACTCGAGACATGTACAAATAAAACTTGAATTATAAATGAAGAATTCCTACTAACCCTCCATACCCAAATGTTTTCTCAAAGTAGACACCTAGCACATTGTCAAAATACCTCCCAGCACTTTATATACACACACACACCTTCATGCAATTTTGCGTCAGGGTCATTAGGTTGTGAATTTTTTTTTTTTTTATAAAAATTTATGTTTGTGGCTAAAAACGGACTCAAGCAGAAAACTATACACACAACACCTCCTAAAGTTCTAGATGTGCAGAGTTTATACATGCCATGTCTACATGCACATATCTTCACAAAATCAGCAGAACTAAAAAGAGACCCAAAAATAAGATTTTAAGATGTAAATGTAAAAAAAAAAAAATTGACAACGTAAAAAAAAGACAAGGATTGCACACCTTGAAAAGAGTGCACCAAGAAAGCAGACAACCTGACTATTGCAATGGTCTTAACAGGCTGTTTACAGCCATGACCACCTTCATGTAACTTTGTGAGAGATCGGAATAAAATAAAAAAATGCATAAAATTTTACATTTGTGCCTAAAACTCAAATCCAAGAAGAGGTTTACACACAAAAACAATGTCAAAATAATAGATCAAGATGTGCAAAGCTCATATATACCACAAACGTCCACATCAAAATGCTGAAACTGTCATGCAATATTATTAGTTAATGTGCTACCTAAATCTATAACCGAGAGAGCGCATGCCGTGTATAAAATATGCGCAAACACCTTCATGCAACTTTGCATCAAACTATTTTAAGCAAAAATTGCATTACAATTAAAACTTTGTGACTAAAACGCGTTCTCAGTAAAACCCCTGAACCAAACAATTTACTCACCAGACATGGCTACGTTCACTATTGGGTGTATTACGTAAACGTAAAAAAAAAACAACGCATGAATGCGCCAACCAATTTATGCATGCAAAGTAAAGGCTATTGCAGTATTTATAGTATTTTTTTTATTGCATTACATGTATTATGAAAAAAAAAAAAGTTCTGTTATTTTTATTTCACAATTTTGCACCGTTTTGCATCTGCAGCTTGCATGTAAAACATTGAAAGTCGCTTGGTGCCATTCAGTGCCTATTCTGACAGCAGGGCTCCTTGTCAGCTCACTCTCCAGCCTCTCCTCTTAAATCTTAGCTCAATTCTGATCATATTTGATCAAACATGATCAATGGCTTCTTAGGTTAAATCATGACTAGAGGCTCGATCTTGGTCTTGTTTTAAAGCTGAGGTAAGTGTCCATTTGTCGCAAGGACACATCGGATACGTCCAGTGCCTCCCCGCCAGGACGTATGAACTACATCCTCGGCAGAAACAGGCTTAAACTCAATATCAGTAACCTCCTACACACCCTCTAGTGGTGGCTACAGGCAGAAACAATGTTAGAATTTAACTCTATTGCAGGGGATTTGGAGCTCTGTATCAGGAAAATGGAGCTCTGACTGCTATAAAGATATACTATGGAATTATTCAGCACAGAATGTTGGACCTTAAAACATTATTGTGTTAAAAGGAGGACATTTCCTTCAAAGTTATAGTGGCAATTTAGAAGTCCATGAGAACCCCTTTAAAGAATAGGTCCACCACTAGATTTTTTTATTTTACAAACCTCAAACCATCAAACCTAGATATGATCACCATATAATGTTGAGTAACCACAAATACATTGCTTAATTTATCCTGCACTGTTCTAGAGTTATAATCCATACACATCTGCATTCCAAATCCTACAGGCTTCTGAGCTCACAACTTCCAGCAGTGTTCTGCTTGTTCAGTGTCTGTATAGATAACTTGATCTGGTGAATTACACTCTGGGAGGAGACCTCTTTACACCAGACACTGTGTAGTAATCTGACGAAGGAAAAGCTAGCTCTCCCGACATGAGGTGCAACAAAAATTATTCTATTCAGGGGAATACCTATAGGGGATGGAAAGGTAGCAGTCTCACCTGGGCCCTGGAGCCCCACATAAAAAGAGACCAGCATTATAAATGGCACATGACAGGTGGGGGCCCTGTTCAAGATTTTGCATTGGTGCACAGGAGCTAAAAAGCTACGCCCCTGATTCTATTAAACGAGTTCCACTAAGGGGTGTGTCTGTCAAAAAGATGACGACTGGTACCATTAGCAACCCATAGAATTTTGAATGCAGCTCTGAACTATAGAATATTGGATGTATTTACAAAGTCACTCAACCTTTTCAATAGATTATAGCTAGATCACCAGTGAAATTGTGTTGAAAAAAGTGTCTATATAGTTCAATATCCCTCTTTGGGGACTACGAAAGACAAAATAAGAAAACAAAGCATTACATATGACTGAGAAATGATACGCTGCAGCCAATTGTTGGAGACCCCAATCCAAGATGGCTGTACAAAGAACTTAAAAGAAAGGTGGCTCTTGCGAACGTTTTTTCGAGTATACAGCTTTAATTATAATGAAGTAAAATTTGAAAATAGGTCTAAATCATTTTAAAAAGTAAACATGGGTTTTAATACTATACCTTCAAAGTGATTCGTTCCATTCATTGTCATTAGAAAGTTTGTAAAATACGAAAATTTTAAAGGGCTGGCACCACATAAATAGAGAAGGTCCTCCTGAAATGTAATTTAAGTATACAATGAACAGCTCGTGATTGCCGTAGAGATTGGAGAAGTACCATCCGCAGTCTATATCGTAGCTCAAGACGCCTGAACTGAGGAAGCTGCACTGCAGAACCAGCGCCAGGGGCTCTTTATCAAAGACCAGAAATTGGTTCACAATTGGCACGGTGACGCCTCGGCCCGCGTCGAAGTTAAAATTGTACCATTTTACCAGCAAAATCTCATCATACAAAGAAGCCGTTGCTTTCCATTTACACCCGCAGGCAAAGTAACAATTGTAGCAATCGAGAACAAGAGTGATCTGCTACGTAAACGGACACAATGTGTATCAATGGCACAATCCGCGCCACCTTTGTCCTTTTCTTTCATTGCTGTTTTTTTTCTTCTTCTTTTACAGTTTTTAAAAAAAAAAAAAATTTAAAAAAAAAAAAATTTATTTTGCAAGTGTCTCTGGTTAATCACCGGCAATGTCCATTCCATTGGTAATTTTCCAAGCGAAAGATGCAATTTGATAAGGTGGAAAAGAGGAACTCATCACTAGTCGACGCCTTCGAATCCCTGTGCGTTCTCTACCGCCATGAGAAGCTTTTCTCGTAAATCTTCAAATGAGTCGTAAGGAGGTAAATCTAGACGGTTAAAGCTGAAAGAGGTAGAAAAATACATCTATTACTCCATGACGAGGGTGACTAAGCCATAATATGAATTATTTAGGAGGCGGCACTGTGTAAAATTAAATTTTTATTTTTTTTTGACCATTTTCTAAGATTTGCAAACCGAACATCTTTTCATTTGGTTACATTGTGTAGTGAGTATTTGTGACCTGTAGATGTCGCTGTGCGTGTGTTTTTGGTACAATCTTCCCTACAACCCCACAGCACCACCTGCAGGCTGTAACTGGAAATACCATCCCATGGAGGAAAGTTTACAAACTTATTTTTTTGCAGAAAAACGTTTACACATTCTGGGCTGAATTATCAGCAATTAATCAAGAAATCTATATCTTTTTGAAGGGGCGGGGGGGGGGGGGTGAATTCATAAATATCAAAAGTTAATGCAGAGAATTGTCTAATGAGGTTTCCGTACCCAGACCTGTAAACATAACAAGGGACATTCACTACGTCTTACGGGAGGAAGGTCTCACCATCAACACAGAATGGGATTCTTTCATGTAAGAGTGGTAAAACTATGGAATTCTCCACTGCTGGAACTAATGATTACATCACTCATTCTTCACCGTTTTCAATATAACTGCTTGATGTCAGTGAATGTAAACATTCTTGTTTAAATCCAGGAAGATTAAATACTGCCCTGACGATGTACAACTAACATTGGTACAGGGCTTGTTACAGTGTATCACATCCTGGTCTCGTAATCAGCACTGCACCTCAGACAGCTGGACAGGTTTTTGGCTACTGATCTAAACCGCAAGGTTCTATTCACATGCGACAGGTTTGTTGGAGAAGTTTCTGCAGTTGTCCAATACATCTTGAAGGTTTATTCCAGCCCTTCGCATTTCTCACCTTTCCACTGGATAGGTAAAAAATGCTAGATCAATCAGGATCCGACCGCTAACACCCCCATCGATCCCCACGCTGTGCTTGGCTGTTTCGGTCAGCCTCATAGATTCTGAATGAAGCAAGCACCGCGCATGCACGGCCTCCGCTACATTCAAACTGCTCCAAGCTGTCGTATTGCGACTGGAGAGAACGGGGAACAGGCATTCCCCATTCTGGCGAACAGTGGGGGTCTCAGTGTCAGACCCCCACCAATCTAGAACAAAAATGCTCTAAGGCTTAAATACCCCTTTAATGGAGCTTGCCAAAGTCTATGCACATGCTGCAGAAACAACCAGATTCACATGTATGGAACTCATTTTCAGTCTCAGAAATTTCTACCACAAATCTTCCGCATGTGAATACACCCTAAGACCTTGTTCATACAGTGCAGATTTTGCTGGTATTTTTTTTAAGCCAAAACCAGGAATGGAACCTAAACAGAAGAAATATATAAAAGGAAGGCCTTAAAATGTCTTTGGTCCAAGATGTAATTCTGGTTTTGTCTTAAAAAAAAAAAATGCAGTGTGGTGTGTGAACAAGGCCTAAGTGTTTCCATTCAATAACAGCAAGCAGCAGTATTTACATAATGGAAACGCCTTTAATCCTTTATTTGGATGTTTTTCTTGAAGCTGCACTGTGCATGCCATAATACACACTGCTGCAGAACCTCAGAATACTCAACAGCAAACTCCCCTTACTCTTCAAAAGGAGGTTCTGCATTGTAAGGAATTCTGTACCCCCGCTATAAGGCATAGGAATATTAGGCACTCACCCTGCGGCCCCTTATTTTTTTTATGGTCACAGAGCTCCTTGGTGACCTGTAATATTGCTATAATTTACAGTAGGGGGTCCCCACATATAACACGCATGCAGTGAATGATTATAGCTTACCATGTATGAGCTCGGGGCAGTTTATCTGGGCTTCCCCACTGCTCTATTGTGAACAGTTGAGGACCATTCGAACCTATAATAAAATATGAGAACAATACAAGTGTTAAGCCGACCTCTAGCACAATATATGTCAGATGTAACTTCTTCACACACAAGATACTAGAACAGGAGACCCAGCTTGACAGAAATAAAAAAACAAAACCTATGTGAGACCAGGCTATGACCTGAGCACTAATATAATGTACAATGATCACTGCTATCCCCATTTTGGGCAACCCCAATTTAAATGAGGACCCACGCGTGATAAGCAGCCACTGCAGGAAAGCTGTGGTATTACATGTCAAATAACCCCGTAAGGACCCGGCCAATTTTGGCCTTGAGGACCAGAAAAGGTTTTTGGTTTTTCCTCTTTGCGTCCCAGCGCTCATAACTTTTTCTTTTTTGTTCTATGTAGCTATATGAGACTTTGTTTTTGCGGGACCAATTGTGCTTTATGTAGCGGTCATTTTTGGGTACATTTACATTATCGTTTCATTTATATTACTTTTGATTTTGGCAAAAATGGTGAAAAAAAAACAAAAAAAAAAAAAAACCCGCTCCACTGCAGTTTTTTACTTTTATTTTTTTTTACAGCAGACACCGATCATCATAATTGACGCAATAAATTTGTTGTGCAGGTTGTTACGGTTGTGACGATGCCAAATACGTGTATATTATTTTATGTTTTGGTATTTGCAGGTCTTTTATTTTACATTATTTTTATAAGTCACATGGGGATTTTTTATTTTTAAACTTGAATGTATTGGCATATATCGATATGCCAGTACATTAGCCTGTGTACTTCTCGTCCTGACAGCAGTTGATAGGACATACCGAAGTATTCCCTAGAAACAGGAAAATACGGTCAGACAGTCCAGGGGTCTTTCAATGGACTGTGGGCTGTCTGCCCATAGAAGTTATGTTTCCTGATAACCCTGTGGGATTCCTTGAGACATGATCAAAGGGTGTCCCTCCTTCACTCTTTCCCTTTTAATGCCGCCATCAACACGTTCATTCAAGTGGTTAGCGGCGAAGAACCTGCACTCGCTGTGCCCTTACAATCAGCATGACAAGTATGCTAGTCATGATGCGGCAACATCCTGCTGCTTACCACAAGCATATTGGTCATGCGTTGGCAAGCATTTAATTCCATGGGTGTGCGGAGTCCTCCAGAGTGGGAGCTGTTCTTAGCGAACAACAAGGTGTTCGAGCAGGGAACCTCTCTGTGACGTCCATATGCCCGAATAGGAGATATGTATTGGCAATGTACTTTAAGGGTGGTCTTAGACGGGAAGATTTGCCTCTGCTTGGCTATTGGCTGTTACCATTGTTGTAAATAGTGTTCATGTGTTGTTGGACAAAAATGCAAACTGTAAAATAATAGGCAGCAAATTAACAAAACCAGTAAAAGGAAACATGTGAAGCAGTGGCCTGTAGCAACCAATCAGGTTCTGCTCCAAAAAATGAGACCTGGAATTTGATTGTTTGCAACAGCTTCACGTTTCAAGAGCGGACATTTACTTTTAGGCTTAGCAATTTATTAGCACTTACCATAGAGTTCAGCAAATCCGTTCATAGGCACTCGAGAGGTCCCAGTTACAAACTGCAACAATCGAATACGTTTCTCGGCATCCATCAGCAGCACAGCCTGAAAGAGACACAGATTAAATAACGATAGCCGCAAGAGAATAGAAAAAATGTAAAGAAAAGGCTACAAGGATGAATCCCTGCTTGTTCAGTGTCTGCATACAGCTTGTCCTGGTCATTTTCATTCTTTCATTCTCAAGTCTCATCTTTACACCAGGTACCGTACAGTAATCCGATATAGCAAAAATGAACTTTCCTCCTACATGAACGTAGCGCAGCTAAGCTGTCAGGGGTGTTGTGAATGCAGCTCTGGAGTATAATACACTTTGTAACTCAAGATCAGTAAATGATAAATAAATGTAATGTACGGTATTTCGAATTTTAAAACAACTTTGTTCACATCACGCCATGTGAACATTTTCAGCTTCCAACACATATGCCGAACATAGCCATAGGCCACTATTCACCAGACGGATGCAAAAAAAAAAAGTGTCCTGGCCAGTATGGCATACGGTCTAAGAAAGCACAGCAGACGGTGCATTTTTTTTATACAATGGGCCACAGCAAAATTGTCTATACAGTGGCATACGATGAGGTATACATCAGAGAATACTCCTTATGTATACCTCCGATGTATAGCCGTAGCGTAATGTGAACAGAGCCTAATTTAACATGGTGTTCAGAGGAAAACAAACCTTTAAAAAGGGTAACTAACCTTTCAGAAAACTTCTGACACGTCATAGTGACATGTCAGAAGTTGTGATCGGTGGGAGTCCGAGCACGGAGACCCCCACCGATCGCTAAAACGCAGCGGCAGAAGTGCTCGGGTGAGCGCTGAGCCGATTGGTTTCTGATAGGCTTTTCTCGGAAAACCGATGTAACAGTGTATCGACTCAATAGAAAGTCTATGGGCCCGTACACGAACGGTTTGGCTTTCTGAGAAAAGACAGAAACCAAGCGACTCCATGCTCACCCGAGTGCTTCTGCCACTTTGTTTTAGAGATCGGTGGGGGGGGGGGGGGGGGTCTCAGAGCTTGGATCCCCACCGATCAAAACTTCTGACATGTGACTATGAAATGTCAGAAGTTTTCTGAAAGGTTAGTTACTCTTTAAACTAAATTACTGAGAAATACTATTAGGGGATAATTCCTCAATGTATTTGGAGAACTTTGGACTTCAACGCAACAATGTGATGAAATCCTACACTTGCTGAGAAGAGAAAAAGCAAATAAATAAAAATATTTATCAAAAACTACATCCATATAATCTACCGGACGTGTAAAATATTTGCCACGTCCTCCAAATGTAGCATTTGTACAGAAGAACTTACCTTCCAGTACCACTGGATTACAGGGTGGTTCGGGCAGTAACCATTTTTGTACAGTGTGTGCTGCCTCCAGTCATTTACATCCACATCTCCCAAGCCACACATTAGAAGCTAAAAAACACAATGTACATTAGTGGTAGCAACAGGAACAGCAAAAATAGCAAAACAACGAAAAACAGCTGAATGGTAAGAAAATAATAATGAGAATTGAAGGCAAACAATGGGACAAGACAATTATCAGAACATTAACTAGAAACTTCGCAGAATAGAAGTAATACATTAATAGTTATACATCAATCACTGCAAGTTTACATTGTATAAATATAAAAAAGACAAAATCATAGGGTTAGAAATGTAATCTAACAATACAGAATTTTCCTAACATCATAGTAGAATACAAACCTCAAGTTCATTTTCATCAAAAATCTTTATCAAATCAATAGGAATGAGTTCAGTAAATCCCTAGAAGAAAAATGAATTATAACACAATATTATAACATCCTTATATAGAATTATAGACCATAATAAATTATATAATTTTGTCTGCCTGCAGTCCCCACTAGGGGGAGCTCACTGCATATGGATTTATACAGCTAGTATTGAACTCAATTGGAGCAGTATACATCTGTGTGCAGTGAGCGCCCTCGAGTGGCAAATGCAGGTAGATGCAATGAGAGTGTCACAGTAAGCAATGGAAGCAGAACTGTCTATATATGAGGTATACCATAAAGGCCCCATAGTGAGATAGGGAAATTATATTGTAAGCCCCTGGGTGAAGATACTGTTGTGATCACTATCTCTGAATAGCGCTGCATTATGTAGGAGTGCTTTATAATCAACAGGGAAAAAATATATAATCTGTGGTGACTGGTTTTAATAATAGGGGTAATGTTGGTTCGGAGTATTAAGAGTGTTCTAGTGGTCTGTACAATGGGTACCATTATTTTGGCCCTGCGTGATCCATCAAAGTGAATGTCCATCCTTAAATACCAGGTCAGAGTTCCATTTTTCTGATACAGGGCTCCAAATACTCTGCATAGTTATAGATTTCAAAGATAACTTACTAGTTACCTGTAGCTGCCACTAGAAGGAGCTCACTGTATACGGTTTATTATTGAACCCAATGATAACACTACTCCATCTAGTGGCCACTGCACGTAGTCTGAATGTTATTGCTGAAATCTATGTCTTTGCAGGGAATTTGGAGTATCTCTGTGTCAGAAAAACACAGCTCTGACAGCTATAGCGATTTATTAAGAAAATAATTAGTACAGAATGTTGGACATAAAAACAACCTGATAATTTAAAGTGGAGATTTACTTTAACCCTTTCAAGACCGAGCTCATTTTGACCTTCATGACCAGCCCCATTTTCTCAAATCTGACATGTGTCAATTTATGTGTTAATAACTCTGGAATGCTTTTGCCTATCCAAGCGATTCTGAGATTGTTTTCTCGTGACATATTGTACTTTATGTTAGTGGAAAAATTTGATCAATAAATTCATTGCTTATTTGTGAAAAACACCAAAATTTAGAGAAAATTTGCAAAAATTATGATTTTTCTCATTTTAAATGTATCTGCTTGTAAAACAGATAGTAATAGCACACAAAATAGTTACTATTTTACATATTCCATATGTCTACTTTATATTTGCATTGTTTTTTGAACATTATTTTATTTTTCTAGGACGTTACACGGCTTAGAACTTTAGCAGCAATTTCTCACATTTTCAAGGAAATTTCAAAAGGCTATTTTTACAGGGGCCAGTTCAGTTCTGAAGTGGTTTTGAGGGCCTTATGTACTAGATAGACCCCATAAATCACCCCATATTAAAAACTGCACCCCTCAAAGTATTCAAAACAGCATTCAGAAAGTTTCTTAACCCTTTAGGCGCTTCACAGGAATTAAAGCAATGTACAGGTGAAATTTACAAATTTTCTTTTTTTTGCTGAAATTCATTTGTAATACCTTTTTTTTCTGTAACACAGAAGGTCTTACCAGAGAAATGCAACTCAATATTTATTGCCCAGATTCTGCAGTTTTTAGAAATATCCCACATGTGGCCCTAGTGCGCTAATTTACTGAAACACCGGCCTCAGAAGAAAAGGAGCACCTAGTGGATTTTGGGGCCTCCTTTTTTTAGAATATATTTTAGGCACCATGTCGGGTTTGAAGAGGTCTTCTGGTGCCAAAACAGTGGAAATCCCCCAAAAGTGAGATGGTTTTGGAAACTACACACCTCAAGGAATTTATCTAGGGGTATAGTTAGCATCTTGACCCCACAGGTATTTTGCTATATTTATTGGAGTATGTCTGTGAAAGTGAAAATCTACTTTTTTTCTGAAAAAATGTAAAAAAAAAATAATATTTGCAAGGAATAAAGATTAAAAAGCACCCCAAAACTTGTAAAGCTACTTCTCCCGATTACGCCAATACCCCATATGTGGTACTAAACTGCTGTTTGGACCCACGGCAGAGCTCAGAAGGGAAGTAGCGCCATTTGGATTTTGAAGTGCAGATTTTGCTGGATTGGTTTTCAGTGCCATGTCGCGTTTGCAACGCCCTGGAGGGAGCAAAACAGTGGAATCCCCCCAAAACTGACCCCATTTTGAAGACTACACCCCTCAAGGAATTTTTCTAGGGGTATAGTTAGCATTTTGACCCCACAGGTTTTTTGCTGAATTTAGTGGAATTAGGCCGTGAAAATGAAAATCTACTTTTTTCTGAAAAAACATAGAAATGTTTAATTTTTACAATGAATAAAGTAGAAAAATCACCCCAAAATTTGTAAAGCAATTTGTCCTGATTACAGCAATACTCCATATGTGGTAATAAACTGCTGTTTGGACACACGGCAGGACTCAGAAGGGAAGGAACAATATTTGGCTTTTGGAGCTCAAATTTAGCTGGAATGGTTTTCGGGTGTCATGTCGCATATGCAAAGCCCCTGAGGTACCAAAACAGTGGAAACCTCCCAAAAGTCCCTTTAGGGGAATGGAACGAGCGATCATTAGGTCGCTGGTACAATACACTGCAATACTAATGTATTGCAGTATAATGTCATTTTACAGGCTCCTGTAACAGCGCGATCGCTGTTCCTGTCTGTTTGTCCCGGGTGTCAGCTGTAATACACAGCTGACACCTGCAGAATATGGAGCGGGCGCAGCGCGTGAGCCCGCTCCATATATAACCCCTCGCATCACGACATGCTATTAAGTCGTGGTGCGCGAAGGCGTTAATGCGCAGCGGATGGTGCAAATTGAAAATTACAATTATATGTCATTTTAATGCACAATACGTTGTGCCCAGTTTGTGCCACTGAAGACAAATACCTCATACAATGTTGAGTGGGTTCTCCCGGATATAAAATATCATATATGTGGACGTAAGCTGGTGTTTGGGCACTCTGTGGGGCTCAGAAGGGAGGGAACACCATTTGGCTTTTGGAGCGCAGTTTGCTTGGTAACTGTTCTGTTTGGGGTTTTGCTGGTATTTCAGTTATAATGTGGGGTTATATGTAACCTGTGCGGAGAACATCAGGACATAATAAGAGGGTATAATAATGGGGTACAGAAATAATAATCCGCAGATATGTGGCCGTTGTCGCACTGATAAATGGTGCCCGATCTCATCTGCTTTTGGAACACTCTGCACATTTTGCATCGCCATATTCTGAGAGCCAGAACTTTTTTATTTTTTCTCCAAAGGAGCCGTGTGAGGGCTTATTTGTTGCGGGACAATCTGTACTTTTCATTGGTACCATTTTAGGGTACATGTGATTTTTTTATCACTTTTTATTAGATTTTTTTTGGCAAGCAAAGTGACAAAGAAACATAAATTCTGACAATGTTTTTTGTATTTTTTTTTTACAGTGTTCACCGTGCGGTATAAATGACATTTTACTTTATTATGCGGGTCGGTACGATTACGGCGATACCATATGTATATAGGTTTTTTATGTTTTGTGGCGATTGCGCAATAAAATCACTTTTCTATAAAATTATTTCTTTTTTGTGTCACCATATTCTGAGAGCCATAATTTTTTATTTTTCCGTCAAAAAAGCGGTGTAAGGGCTTGTTTTTTGCGGGACGGGTTGTAGTTTTTATTGGTATTATTTTGGGGTACATGCGACTTTTTGATCACATTTTATTCTATATTTTGGGAGGGTTGATGACCAAAAAATAGTGATTCTGACATTGTTTTTTAATTATTTTTTTTGTGGTGTTCACCGTGCGGGAGAAATAATATTATAGTTTTATAGTTTGGGTCGTTACGAACGCGGTGATACCAAATATGTGTACTTTTTTTTAACATTTTCATTTTTTTCCTATAATAAAAGACTTATTATAGGAAAAAAAAATTTTTTGTTTTTGGAACTTTTATAACTTGTTTTTACACTTTTATAAAACATTTTTATTACTTAATTTTTTCCTTTTTACTTGAAGACTGGCAGCACTGATCGCTGCTATAATACATTACACTACCTACTAGGTAGTGTAACGTATTATAAACAGTCAGTGTGACGCTGAGAGTCACACTGACAGGAAGCTTATGAGGACTGGCCTCCGGCTGGTTCTCATAGGCTGCCTTGCATGGAAGACACGGGGGCCGTTGTATGGCCCCCGGTTCTGCCTTATAACCGACTGCAGTACCCGCAATCGGTCCCCGGGAAAGTTTGTTGTAGCAACAAACTTTCCAGTTTGTTATAGCAACAAACTTTCCAGTTCGTTGCTACAACACACTTTCCCTGCGATCACATGACCGGGACCTGAACTAATCAGGTCCCGATCATATCTCCGGGACCAGAGGCAGGTGATAACAGCGCGATCCGGGTGTCAGCGCTACTCTGAGACACCCGGATCGTGCTTTTAACACCCACCGTGAATTCACGTCGGCACTGCACAGAGCCCAGCAAGTGCCGACGTGAATATACAGTGGGCGGTCGGGAAGCGGTTAATGTTCATAAAAATATACATAACATATACACACAGATATAAAATACCCTGGAGAAATATACATGATATACAAAATACAAACAGAACCTACTTCTAAAAACGCGTTCATCTGTTTCTGTACCCTGTTCACAAACCTCCACTGGATTACAAGGCTGCAAAGAAAAAAAAAAGTAAAAGAAACCAATACTAATAGATAAAATTCTGTTTTCTACGTATGGATTTAATACATGTATCGCTGTTAGATAAACGGCACCAGCGCCTATAAAATATTAACCAGGTCTACAAACCATTTCTATGGCATTTGTCCTTGGATTGGAAATAAAGATTAAACAACTTCACAATCCCTTGGAAAGGTTGAGCTGGAAGAATATATTTTTATACCCCGGATGATTCAGCGCAGAAAACGTCATTAGAACAGGGACACAGCCGGGGAGCAATCAGCTAAAAATGTGTGAAAATGTCATATACGCGTGCATCCATAATTGTAACATTCTCATCTGGTGCAGTATATTCCATCTGCGCGTTCCATGCGGAGTTCTTACTGTATATTCCATAAATATACAAATATCTCCATGAAATTTATTTGTTGATATTTCATGTAGAAACGGCAGCAGATTTCACCGGTAGGGGTCTGTGAGTCAAGACCTTCTCAGAGATCTCATGTCAATGGCATCTAATAAGGCTCTACTCAATACAACAATGGTCACCAATTGGAATTGGTGTGGGTGGCGACTTGTTTTGGAACACAAAGTCCACTGCTGGTGCCTCCCACAGCCTCTTCAGCAAAATATAACAAAAAATTCTTGAAAAATATAGATTAAAAAAAACGAAAAAACAAATCTATCAAGGAGTCCCACCACGCAACATGGCTGCCGGGAGTGGTTGTGTGTATGAATACATTGGAGATTTCCTTTGTGACGAGCAAAAGTAACCCCCGGTCGGAGTTGTGTATGTATAGGAGGTTACTAGAGAGTGGAACACTTACTCTATGTACTCCCGCTTGTTCTCATTTGTCAAGACCATCTCTGACCCGTTTGGCTTTAAGTCGACCTGGTAAGTCTGAAAATCAAAGACAAAAATATTCACAAACAAAATATTACCATATGATGCCAATTTTTCCAATTCCCTACTTATAGACATATCAAAAAGGGGCACAGCCGCATTCTGTATCTTTACACTTTATACTTATTTATCCCTTAACCTCTTCCCGCCACTTTTCTTTTTTTCATTTCCAAAGCCATAACTTAATTTTTTTGTCGACATAGCCGTATGAGGGCTTTTTTTGGTGGGTCCTGCTCCATACTCCTGACTAGGATGTAAAGGTATGTCAAATGTCGGGAAGGGATTCAAGGGGTTGTGCAACGAAGACAACCCCTGTCCATATGTTCTTTTGAGGAATATGGATACCATAGAGGGGGGTAACCCTGCTTAGGACCCCCTCTATGAGGCAGACTGAAGGCTCCATCTGTAAAAGTATCTTTCGTTCTGGCACACTTAAGCCATCTATGTATTACTTGGGACAGCCAATTATCTGAACGGTCGCCATGTAATACAGTTCGGGCCAGAAAAGAGATCAGGTGATTGCCGTAGCGGCTGCACTATGAAAGGATTTGTATCTGATGAGACAACCCTTCACAGGTTTTGCTCATTTTAGCCATGAGGACACAAAGCATTTTTACATTTTTGCCTCACTGCATTCCGAGAGCCAAAACTTATTTAATGTTTTCGTTGACGTTGTAGATGTATTTTTTGTTTTCTGAATCAAAAGAAAATAAATTTTCTTAAAAATAATCATGTTTATTCTTTATTTTTGTGTGCTTTGCTTCAAATTATTTTATTACAATTTTCTTACGTTTTTTTGGCCCACAATGGGGATTTTTTTTTTTATTTCATTTTTTTATTATGATGCATTGGAATACCTTTGTATATCTATATGATATACATCTGTCTCATATCTATCTACCTAATACCTATTTTAATATCAATCTAATTTCTATCTTCTGTCATTAAATCTATCCATCCCATATCTAGCCATCTCATATCTGGCCATCTCATATCTAGCCATCCCATATCTATCCATCCCATATTTGGCCATCTAGCCGTCGCATATCTAGCCGTCGCATATCTAGCCGTCGCATATCTAGCCGTCGCATATCTAGCCGTCGCATATCTAGCCGTCGCATATCTAGCCGTCGCATATCTAGCCGTCGCATATCTAGCCGTCGCATATCTAGCCGTCGCATACCTAGCCGTCGCATACCTAGCCGTCTCATACCTAGCCATCTCATACCTAGCCATCTCAGATCTAGCCATCTCATATCGCGGCATGGGTGGGCCGGTGCCGCCCGGCACATAACATTTATGGGCCGCAAAGCACAGGCCCCCTCATGCCTGGTGAGGTCGCTAGCACCAGAGGGGGCCCCGGTGCTAGCGACAGCCAAATTCACTTGGATCTGCATCCTCAGGACGCAAATACAATTGAACACTATAGGCTGCAGGCCACGTTAGGCCTGCAACCCATAAGGCGCTGGGAAGAATCCCTGCGTGATGACATCACTGCATCACACGAGGGTCGCGCCCGGGGGCTGTGATGTGCTCCATCTGTCGCAGGAACAGGGCAAGATAAGTACATCTACCAGGCAGAGGGGGGCTGCGTGTGGCGCCATCTACCAGGCAGAGGGGGGCTGCGTGTGGCGCCATCTACCAGGCAGAGGGGGGCTGCGTGTGGCGCCATCTACCAGGCAGAGGGGGGGATGCGTGTGGCGCCATCTACCAGGCAGAGGGGGGGATGCGTGTGGCGCCATCTACCAGGCAGAGGGGGGGATGCGTGTGGCGCCATCTACCAGGCAGAGGGGGGCTGCGTGTGGCGCCATCTACAAGGCAGAGGAGCGTTGCGAGTGGCGCCATCTACCAGGCAGAGGGACGCTGCGAGTGGCGCCATCTACCAGGCAGAGGGGCGCTGCGAGTGGCGCCATCTACCAGGCAGAGGGGGGCTGCGTGTGGCGCCATCTACCAGGCAGAGGGGGGCTGCGTGTGGCGCCATCTACCAGGCAGAGGGGGGCTGCGTGTGGCGCCATCTACCAGGCAGAGGGGGGCTGCGTGTGGCGCCATCTACCAGGCAGAGGGGGGCTGCGTGTGGCGCCATCTACCAGGCAGAGGGGGGCTGCGTGTGGCGCCATCTACCAGGCAGAGGGGGGGATGCGTGTGGCGCCATCTACCAGGCAGAGGGGGGGATGCGTGTGGCGCCATCTACCAGGCAGAGGGGGGGATGCGTGTGGCGCCATCTACCAGGCAGAGGGGGGCTGCGTGTGGCGCCATCTACAAGGCAGAGGAGCGTTGCGAGTGGCGCCATCTACCAGGCAGAGGGACGCTGCGAGTGGCGCCATCTACCAGGCAGAGGGGAGCAGCGTGTGGCGCCATCTACCAGGCAGAGGGGAGCAGCGTGTGGCGCCATCTACCAGGCAGAGGGGAGCAGCGTGTGGCGCCATCTACCAGGCAGAGGGGGGCAGCGTGTGGCGCCATCTACCAGGCAGAGGGGGGCTGCGTGTGGCGCCATCTACCAGGCCGAGGGGGGCTGCGTGTGGCGCCATCTACCAGGCCGAGGGGGGCTGCGTGTGGCGCCATCTACCAGGCCGAGGGGGGCTGCGTGTGGCGCCATCTACCAGGCCGAGGGGGGCTGCGTGTGGCGCCATCTACCAGGCCGAGGGGGGCTGCGTGTGGCGCCATCTACCAGGCCGAGGGGGGCTGCGTGTGGCGCCATCTACCAGGCCGAGGGGGGCTGCGTGTGGCGCCATCTACCAGGCAGAGGGGGGCTGCGTGTGGCGCCATCTACCAGGCAGAGGGGGGGATGCGTGTGGCGCCATCTACCAGGCAGAGGGGGGGATGCGTGTGGCGCCATCTACCAGGCAGAGGGGGGGATGCGTGTGGCGCCATCTACCAGGCAGAGGGGGGCTGCGTGTGGCGCCATCTACAAGGCAGAGGAGCGTTGCGAGTGGCGCCATCTACCAGGCAGAGGGACGCTGCGAGTGGCGCCATCTACCAGGCAGAGGGGCGCTGCGAGTGGCGCCATCTACCAGGCAGAGGGGGGCTGCGTGTGGCGCCATCTACCAGGCAGAGGGGGGCTGCGTGTGGCGCCATCTACCAGGCAGAGGGGGGCTGCGTGTGGCGCCATCTACCAGGCAGAGGGGGGCTGCGTGTGGCGCCATCTACCAGGCAGAGGGGGGCTGCGTGTGGCGCCATCTACCAGGCAGAGGGGGGCTGCGTGTGGCGCCATCTACCAGGCAGAGGGGGGGATGCGTGTGGCGCCATCTACCAGGCAGAGGGGGGGATGCGTGTGGCGCCATCTACCAGGCAGAGGGGGGGATGCGTGTGGCGCCATCTACCAGGCAGAGGGGGGCTGCGTGTGGCGCCATCTACAAGGCAGAGGAGCGTTGCGAGTGGCGCCATCTACCAGGCAGAGGGACGCTGCGAGTGGCGCCATCTACCAGGCAGAGGGGAGCAGCGTGTGGCGCCATCTACCAGGCAGAGGGGAGCAGCGTGTGGCGCCATCTACCAGGCAGAGGGGAGCAGCGTGTGGCGCCATCTACCAGGCAGAGGGGGGCAGCGTGTGGCGCCATCTACCAGGCAGAGGGGGGCTGCGTGTGGCGCCATCTACCAGGCCGAGGGGGGCTGCGTGTGGCGCCATCTACCAGGCCGAGGGGGGCTGCGTGTGGCGCCATCTACCAGGCCGAGGGGGGCTGCGTGTGGCGCCATCTACCAGGCCGAGGGGGGCTGCGTGTGGCGCCATCTACCAGGCCGAGGGGGGCTGCGTGTGGCGCCATCTACCAGGCCGAGGGGGGCTGCGTGTGGCGCCATCTACCAGGCCGAGGGGGGCTGCGTGTGGCGCCATCTACCAGGCCGAGGGGGGCTGCGTGTGGCGCCATCTACCAGGCCGAGGGGGGCTGCGTGTGGCGCCATCTACCAGGCCGAGGGGGGCTGCGTGTGGCGCCATCTACCAGGCCGAGGGGGGCTGCGTGTGGCGCCATCTACCAGGCCGAGGGGGGCTGCGTGTGGCGCCATCTACCAGGCCGAGGGGGGCTGCGTGTGGCGCCATCTACCAGGCCGAGGGGGGCTGCGTGTGGCGCCATCTACCAGGCCGAGGGGGGCTGCGTGTGGCGCCATCTACCAGGCCGAGGGGGGCTGCGTGTGGCGCCATCTACCAGGCCGAGGGGGGCTGCGTGTGGCGCCATCTACCAGGCCGAGGGGGGCTGCGTGTGGCGCCATCTACCAGGCCGAGGGGGGCTGCGTGTGGCGCCATCTACCAGGCCGAGGGGGGCTGCGTGTGGCGCCATCTACCAGGCCGAGGGGGGCTGCGTGTGGCGCCATCTACCAGGCCGAGGGGGGCTGCGTGTGGCGCCATCTACCAGGCCGAGGGGGGCTGCGTGTGGCGCCATCTACCAGGCCGAGGGGGGCTGCGTGTGGCGCCATCTACCAGGCCGAGGGGGGCTGCGTGTGGCGCCATCTACCAGGCCGAGGGGGGCTGCGTGTGGCGCCATCTACCAGGCCGAGGGGGGCTGCGTGTGGCGCCATCTACCAGGCCGAGGGGGGCTGCGTGTGGCGCCATCTACCAGGCCGAGGGGGGCTGCGTGTGGCGCCATCTACCAGGCCGAGGGGGGCTGCGTGTGGCGCCATCTACCAGGCCGAGGGGGGCTGCGTGTGGCGCCATCTACCAGGCCGAGGGGGGCTGCGTGTGGCGCCATCTACCAGGCCGAGGGGGGCTGCGTGTGGCGCCATCTACCAGGCCGAGGGGGGCTGCGTGTGGCGCCATCTACCAGGCCGAGGGGGGCTGCGTGTGGCGCCAACTACCAGGCCGAGGGGGGCTGCGTGTGGCGCCATCTACCAGGCCGAGGGGGGCTGCGTGTGGCGCCATCTACCAGGCCGAGGGGGGCTGCGTGTGGCGCCATCTACCAGGCCGAGGGGGGCTGCGTGTGGCGCCATCTACCAGGCCGAGGGGGGCTGCGTGTGGCGCCATCTACCAGGCCGAGGGGGGCTGCGTGTGGCGCCATCTACCAGGCCGAGGGGGGCTGCGTGTGGCGCCATCTACCAGGCCGAGGGGGGCTGCGTGTGGCGCCATCTACCAGGCCGAGGGGGGCTGCGTGTGGCGCCATCTATCAGGCCGAGGGGGGCTGCGTGTGGCGCCATCTACCAGGCCGAGGGGGGCTGCGTGTGGCGCCATCTACCAGGCCGAGGGGGGCTGCGTGTGGCGCCATCTACCAGGCCGAGGGGGGCTGCGTGTGGCGCCATCTACCAGGCAGCGGGGGGCTGCGTGTGGCGCCATCTACCAGGCAGAGGGGGGATGCGTGTGGCGCCATCTACCAGGCAGAGGGGGGATGCGTGTGGCGCCATCTACCAGGCAGAGGGGGGATGCATGTGGCGCCATCTACCAGGCAGAGGGGGGATGCGTGTGGCGCCATCTACCAGGCAGAGGGGGGATGCGTGTGGCGCCATCTACCAGGCAGAGGGGGGATGCGTGTGGCGCCATCTACCAGGCAGAGGGGGGATGCGTGTGGCGCCATCTACCAGGCAGAGGGGGGTTGCGTGTGGCGCCATCTATCAGGCAGAGGGGGGATGCGTGTGGCGCCATCTACCAGGCAGAGGGGGGATGCGTGTGGCGCCATCTACCAGGCAGAGGGGGGATGCGTGTGGCGCCATCTACCAGGCAGAGGGGGGATCCGTGTGGCGCCATCTACCAGGCAGATGGGGGATGCGTGTGGCGCCATCTACGAGAGGGGGGCTACGTGTGGCGCCATCTACCAGGCAGAGGGGGGCTGCATGTGGCGCCATCTACCAGGCAGAGGGGGGCTGCGTGTGGCGCCATCTACCAGGCAGAGGGGGGCTGCGCGTGGCGCCATCTACCAGGCAGAGGGGGGCTGCGCGTGGCGCCATCTACCAGGCAGAGGGGGGCTGCGTGTGGCGCCATCTACCAGGCAGAGGGGGGCTGCGTGTGGCACCATCTACCAGGCAGAGGGGGCTGCGTGTGGCACCATCTACCAGGCAGAGGGGGCTGCGTGTGGCACCATCTACCAGGCAGAGGGGGCGGTGTGTGGCACCATTTCCCTGGCAGACAAGGGCTGCAAGTGGCACCATTTCCCTGGCAGACAAGGGCTGCGGGTGGCGCCATCTACGGAGGGCTGCGGGTGGCGCCATCTACGGAGGGCTGCGGGTGGCGCCATCTACGGAGGGCTGCGGGTGGCGCCATCTACGGAGGGCTGCGGGTGGCGCCATCTACGGAGGGCTGCGGGTGGCGCCATCTACGGAGGGCTGCGGGTGGCGCCATCTACGGAGGGCTGCGGGTGGCGCCATCTACGGAGGGCTGCGAGTGGCACCATCTACGGAGGGCTGCGAGTGGCGCCATCTACGGAGGGCTGCGAGTGGCACAATCTACAGGAGGCACAAAGCGGGCATTATTACTGTGGGGGCATGGTTACTGATGGGGCACTTTTACGGTGTCGAGTACTGAGGGGTCATTATTATCGTCTCGGGCACTGTGGATTACGAGTTTGTTTAGAGGATGGGATATAGGTGGGAAGAATGCTCGAAAAGCGAGAAACCAACATGTCGGAGTGTCAAATTCTGCAGAAACGAGTCGTGGCTGAAAGAAATCGTCACAGTGGTCTGGGCCGGATGGAAAAAAAAAAGGGAAAGTGAACGACTCTAATCAGAGAAAACATCACCTGTGAGTCACTATATATAAATGTGCTGTAATCACTTTTATGGTTTGCAGAGCTCCTGTGTATAGCGGACATCTACCACTATATGGTGGTAATATTGGTCTGTGTATAGCGGTATTATTCAGTAATAGTATGGGGGTATTATTTCGTCACTATGTGGTTATGGTACGACGGTATTATTCAGTAACAGTAGGGGGGTATTATTCAGTTACTATGTGGTTATGGTGTGGTGGTATTATTCAGTCACTATGGGGATATGGTTTGGAGGTATTATTCAGTAACAGTATGGTAATATTATTCAATCACTATGTGGTTATGTTGTGGGGGTTAAGGATGTCACGATACCAGAATTTGGACTTCGATAATAATTTTAAAAAAAAAGTTCTTCCATTTTCTGATGTGAGGCTGGTAATGATGAATTTTGAACCTCCATGTGCCTCACATTAATAGTAATTGATTCCATCAGGTTTCTGAGTCATAATGGACAACATTGGGTTAATGTGTGAGGTACATGATGGGGTTAATTACTATTAATGTGAGGCACATGGAGATTCAAAATTCATAATACCTCGTGCGTCACATTAATAAGTGAAAGAAAACAGTTTTTTATTTTATAACAGCGTAAACATAAATGACACTATAAATTTATTACGGTTGCGACTATACCAAATGTGTGTATATATTATGTATTGAGCCTTATTTTAATGTTTATTGTAATGTGTGTGTGGGTTTTTTTTCATTTAACATTACTTTATTAATTTTTTTTACTTTTTTATTTTTAAACTTCAATACATTAGCCGGCGTACTAATAGTACACAGGCAGTTGTTAGGACATACCTCAGTATGCCCTAACAGGAAATATGGTCAGACAGCCCTGGGCTGTCTGCCCATATATGGTATGGCCCTCGATCGCGTCACAGGAATTCCAATTCAAAGGGCATCCCCAATCTCATTTTCCCCTAAATGCTGCAGTCAGCTTTGATCGCAGCATTCAGGTGAATAGCGGCGGATATGAGAGGTTTCTCTGATCTCCGCCATGAGAGCAGGACTGCGGCTGTGTAATACAGCCATTGCCCTGCTCCTGACAATAAGTGCGCGCGAGGTCAGCATGAGATGATGCGACCAGCGCTGCACTAATCAGCGGCGGCGCAGGCACCAAAGACAGAACTATGGGTGTGTTTTGCAGTGCGGCCGCCATGTTCTGTCTTCCGTGCCGGCGATCATTAGTGCATCGCTGGTCGCGTCGCATCACATCATGCTGACCGCGCGCGCACTTCTCTGGACTCAGGAGCGGGGCAATGGCTGTATCACACAGCCGCAGCCCCTCTCTCATACATTCATGTGTTACTATAATGAGCTGTGCGGCCGCACAGCTTAGTATCGAAATACATGAAATAACGGTATTGAACCGTTTGAGGGTGCACAGTATCGAAACTGTAATCGAAGTTTCGATGCATCCCTAGTGGGGGTATTATTCAGTAACAGTATGGATGTATTATTTAGTCACTATGGTTATGGTTTGGCGGTATTATTCAGTAAGATTATGGGGGTATTATTCAGTCACTATGTGGTAATGGCGTGGCGGTATTATTTAGACCTTATATTGTGTTATTATTGGTAATATTGGTCTTATAATAGTGAGTTGTGTTCAGTAACAATATGCAGGTAATATTTCATCTGGTATAATTTAATAACTGTATATGTATATAGATAATTTTTTAGTGAGAGGGGGGGGACATGATTTGGGGCTTGCAACACTCCTCGACGCGGTAGAAATCAGTGATGCAGTTCTCTACACACTGCCTTCTGTATTATTCATACAGTAAGTCAGCATTTGGGGCCCCACTTTTAACTTTGCCCAGGGCCACACTTTGTCTTAACCCTGATCTCATATCCCTTGCGCTCTCTCATATTTCTCTCATATCCATCTCTCTATTTTTCTATCATAAGAAACCAACAAATTGGCACACATTTACGTACCTGACCAAAGTTGTCTTCATCTATACAGAACCTGAGATCCAGCTCAGTAGGGTCATTTTCTAAGATCCATTTTAAAGAATTGTAATATTCGCTATCCTATAAAATAGAAAACATATTCAACTAAATCTGACCTTATCACATGAGCAGCAGACTTTGACAGCATTCAGAATCTCCTAATTTACACATAAAAACATTCATCTGGGAGCCCAATCCCCTGCTCCGATTTTTACGTAAAAGGATAAAATAAATATAACATATTGTCATATTTTAACATACCACAGATTCCATATCTTTTAATGTTATCTGTTTTCCCAACATCATTTTGTAGAATGGTCGAATGAAGAAACCTAAGGGAGAGCAACAATTTACATTTTCTGTCACAAAAGAATGTAAAATAAATAAAATAATATTAAAAAACGCCAAACTCTATAGCCATGTTCAGACGTGGCACAGTAGACGCAGATTTTAGAAAATCTGTGACGATATACAATAAAATACAAAGCATGTGGATGGAGTTTTCAAATTCATTAGGTAGAGAAGTTGGATACTTTAGGGCCTGTTCACATCCACGTTCATTTTCGGTTGATGGGTTCCGTCAGACCTTTCCATTAGAGCAACCCATCAGCGGAAGGGGAAACGGAAACCATAGCTCCCTTTTGCATTACCATTGATTTCAATGGTAACGCTTCCATTGCAAATGGTTTTCGTTTATCTCCGTGCCGAAAGGTTTCCTTTTTTTTTAACGAAATCAATAGCGCTGTCGACCGCGCTATTGACTCAGTCAAAGAAAACCCAGAAACCTTACGGAAAGGAGATAAACGGAAACCATTTGCAACGGAAGAATCACAATTGAAATCACTGGTAATGCAAAAGGAAGCTATGGTTTCTGTTTGCCTTTCCGTTGATAGGTTCCCCTGATGGAAAGCTCTGACGGAACCCATCAACAGAACAGAACGCTGGTGTGAACAGGCCCTTAAATGTAACTTTTAATAAAGAATGCTAAACAAAAATATCATATAAGATGAAAAAATGGTTACAATGTTTACCCATCGTTGCGTGCAAATCACAAGTCACAAACAGCAACCTAGGACAAGTATCATATTTATATTCAGAGGATCAATCATCCTATGGTTGTTGGGATCTCCTCTATTGTATATGTAGGAATTAAGGTGCCTTTCAAGTCTTACACATTATTTGCAGTATGACCACTCATAGTAGGGTGTAAGCGGAGCAACTGTCCTGAAAAGAGCCACTCCAGCACCTCTCGAACATATTCCTGGTCCTGCTAACAAAGTCCCTATTAAATCTTCAGATCTCCTACGCGTTTCACTGGGAGAGTCTATACACAGGAGAGCAGCAAAATCTCTTTAATTTAGGAACAGTTTGTAAGGTCAGTACTCAGTCCTTGATCATTTTACTGAGCTCCATATTTTGGTTTTCAAAACCACATCCAGATGTTGCGAAACAAAATCTGCACGGTAGTCGGAACATACTGCAGATTGTCAAATCATTCTATTGTACAAACGTCGCAGATATTACCCTTTGCAATGTATAGGGTGAAATCTGCAGCAAAATTTGTATGCAACACATGCGAATTATGCCGCAGGGTCATCTCGGATTTACCCTTTAGGGTAAGTCCAGAGGATTCCGCCTAGGATTTTGCGGTGATACTGCCGTGCAGGTTTTAAGATCCAGCTCACATATATTTTACTGTCAATTGTGCGGAATCTGCTCCAAAAATCTACAAGTTCTTCGGAGTCTAAACTTACTGTTCGAGCGTATTCTATATATAGTATAACATAAGTGAAAAAAGCTGAGAGTGCATTTCACCAAATTGGTTATAATTGTTTGTAAGAAAGATGGGAACCATCCAATATGGCCACTAATAATTTCTACCCAACTTTCTCACACTCTTAGTAATGCAATAATACTAAAGGGATGGTTTTGCCATTCAGGATTTTGGAAAAGATAATGGATAGTTCCAGTTAGAGATGTAATAACACCTATATTGATCCAGAAAAGTCCGAATAGAATTTTTAACAACTTGACAGAAGAGGTTTTTTTTGGGGATTATAGAGTCAAATAAAAAACATTGTAACCAAGGATTGTATATAACAAAATGAGGAATTTCACAATCTCCATAGTAGTAAAATAGAAGATGTAAGTAACCTGAGGGATTATACTGCATTTGACTCACCATCTAAAAGTTTTCCATGGAATACTGCGAGGCCGGCTATCCGCCCAATAAATGTGAAATACGAAAGATGATCTTCATTACAAAGACCGGAGTTGGGGTTTATCTGAAGAGTGTAATTGTCCCTGCAGAGCGAGAGAGAGATATACAAGTAATTAAATTACAGATGTGTACAAACATACAGTGGATATAGAAAAAAGTCTACACACCCCTGATAAAATTTCAGTTTTTGTAATGTTACAAAATCAGTCCAGGATGAATAATTTCAGAACTTTTTCCACCTTTAATGTGACCCATAATCTGTACAATTCCATTCAAAAACAATCTGAAATCATTTATAGGGGAAAAATAAAAAACAAAAATAATGTGGTTGCATAAGTGTAAACACCCTCTTATAATTGGGGGTGTGGTTGTGTTCAGAATTAGCCACTCACATTCAAACTCATGTTAAATAGTAGTAAGTACACAGCTGCCATTATTTATAGTGATTCTGAGTAACCCCATATAAAAGTTCAGTTGTTCTATTAGAATTTTCCAGACATTTTCTTTGTTGCATGTGACATCAAAAGCCATGGTCAGTAAAGAGCTTACAACAAATCAAAGGGATCTGATTGTTGAAAGGCATCAGTCAGGAGAAGGGTACTAAAGAATTTCCAGGGCATTAGATATACCATGGTCCACAGTGAATATGGTCATCAAGAAGTGGATTACATTTGGCACAACAGTGACATTACAAAGAACTGGACGTCCCTCAAAACTTGATGAAATAGACCAGATTAAAATTTGCTATACCTAGGGGGTGACGCCAGACAGTGTGGTTCCTGACATGGGTAAGGAGTTCCAATGCACTATGCAGAGTTAATATATGATGTATGCATTGTTACATCCATCGTTTAACCTTACCATGTTCATTTATTCATTTTTATATATATCTGGTTGCTGTGACTACTTCTTTATGTATAGTTCCAATTGACACCTGGGGAGCAGGCTTTTTCGGTCCTTTGTGATCCCAATTAAACACACGTCGGTGTAATTTATCATGTATTATAGTCCTGCCCCTTCATCATTAATACAGTGCCATATTTTGTGTATCATATTGTGTACATTATTGTCTGGATGTCCATCCACACTGTGGCAATCATCTCCATGCTTTTAATGTCATTTTTTTATATCTGATTCAATAAATTTATACCTTTTTAATTGATCTCCGGTGTGTCAGACTCCGATCTTTAGGTTCTTGTTAAGATTAAAATTTGTCCGGGAGGCTATCAAGAGGCCTACAGTAACATTAAAGGAGCTGCAGGACATTCTGGAAGGTACTGGTTGTGTAGTGCATGTGACAACAATCTCCCGTTTTCTTCATATGTCTGGGCTGTGTGGTAGGGTGGCAAGATGGAAGCCTTTTCTAACAAAGAAAAACATCAGAGCCAGGCTATGTTTTGCAAAGAACTACATCAAGTCTGCCACAAGCATGTGGGAAAACGTGTTATGGTCGAATGAGACCAAGGTTGAATTTTTCGGCCATAATTCCAAAAGGTATGTTTGGCGCAAAGCCAATACTGAACATCACCAAAAGAACACTATACCCACAGTGAAGCATGGTGGAGGCGGCATTATGCTTTGGGGCTGTTTTTCTGCAGCTGGTCTGGGGGCTTTAGTCAATGTGGTGGGAATTATGAACAGCTCCAAATATCAGGCAATATTGGCACAAAACCTGCAGGCCTCTGCTAAAAAGATGAAGAGGAATTTCATCTTTCAGCACGACAACGACCCAAAGTATATCTCAAAATCAACAAAAGAATGGCTTCACCAGGAGATCAACGTTTTGGAAGGGCCCAGCCAGAGACCAGACCTGAATCCCATTGAAAATTTGAGGGGTGACCTGAAGAGGGTTGTGCACAGGAGATGCCCTCACAATCTCAAAAGCTCTTTTGCAAGGAAGAGTGGGCAACAATTGCCAAGTCAAGATATGCGATGCTGATAGACTTCTACCCAAAAAGGCTGAATGCTGTCATAAAGTCAAAGGGTAATTCAACCACGTATTAGTTTAAGGGTGTGCATATTTATGCAACAACATTATTTTTGTTTTTTCTTTTTCTACCCTAAAAGATTTCAGTTTGTTCTTCAATGGAATTGTACAGATTATGGGTTACATTAAAGGTGGAAAAAGTTCTGAAATTATTCACCTTGGACTGATTTTGTAACAAACTGGCATTTTACTTTTTATATCCACTATATATACCCTTGGCAAGGCAAGATACACGTCACGTTTGCATACGAAATGGGAAAACACTGGATAGAACGAACATAAAAATGACTTGGGCATATTAGTGGACAGCAAACTGAATTGTAGCAACCAGTGTCAGGCTGCTGCTGCCAAGGCAAGTAAAATAAGTACAACATCATTGCAGATGAAGAGAATATAGTTCTACTTATAAATCACTAATCAGAGCGCACATGGAATTGCGTGCAGTTTTAGGCGACGGTGTACAAAAAAAACATAGCAGTGCCAGGGTGGAATCAGAGATGGGCAACTACAGTAATAATTTAGTTTGGAGAAAAGACGGCTGAAGGGTGACCTAATAACTAGGTATAAATATATAAAAGCTCAATACAGAGATCTCTCATACCTATACCCAGGACTGTAACTAAAACAAGTGGGAATCTTCTACATCTAGAGGAAAGGAGGTTTCTACACCAATATAGAAGGGATTCTTTAATGTAAGAGCAGTGAGACTACAGAACGCATGTCATGATGAATTCACTGAAAGAGTACTAAAGGGGTCTGGGTGCCTTTCTTGATTGTAACAGGTTATGGTTAAAAGATTAGTGGAGATGGGTCGTTGAGTCATTGATTTCTCATATTTGGAGTCCGGAAGGAATTTTTCCCTTACAAAAATTGTCTTCTCCCTCATAAGGGTTGTTTTGCCTTCTTTTAGATCAAAACGTCAAATAGGTTGTATCTTATTTCTAGTAAGCAAGTAAGTAACTTACGTAGCAGAGTATTCAAAAAGTCCATAATACGGGTTAAACATTTCTTTAGACAACAGGAAGAACCACTCTCGGGCCACACCGCCATAATCCAAGCCTTTCTCTGATTCAAACTCTATCCAGAGTCTCGCCTTCAGGACATCAGGCCTCTTTACTGACATTATTCTTCTGTAGGATTCTTCAAAGATGTTGTTTCTGTGAAGCTTCATCTCAAATCTGTTTGGTATATCCGCCTGAAAAGTAGCAGTAATATTAAGGGATGATGATCAAATTAACAAATTCACTAAATCACAAAATACAGTTCGTGCGGCTTTATGTTCAATATAAACAAAATGTTGACACTGCAATGCCTAAACCTACATAAGACTTAGCAATGGCTTTTTAACCCTTTCCAGACTGGTAACTTTCAATGACTTTTTTCACATCTTTATTGGAATCTCTTTAGGATGTGGCATCATGTGCGGCTTTTTGAGGCCTTCTAGCCGGCTTCACATTGCCAGACAGTTTCTATTTAAGTGATACTTAGATTCAATAGGATCGGCAGTAACCATGCCTGGATGTGATAGTGAGATTAAACCCGACTGTCAATTGAATTTAATTAACTGGTTGATTTAGTAGCTAAGGTGGCAATTACTTTTTCACCTAATAGAACCAGGTAGGGCTGTTCAGTATTTTTTTCTTTACTAACTAAAATCACACACCTCAACATTGAAATTGCAACACCAAGAAGGGAAAGCCATAAAGTTATGAAGATCGAGGAAGTTGCAGGTGTCGCTAAGATCTGCAAATTATCACATTTTCAGGCAGCTATCTCCAATCTGTGGCATGTGGGAGAAGCATAAAACCAGATTGAAAGCAAAAGTTTTTTAGCCATATGAAACCTCAAAAATCTGATCAAGTGGTGTTGGATGATTGTGCGATACCTCCTGTTAGTCAACATGCCAGTTATCGCAAACGGAGAGGTACAGAATTCATGAACTAAGATACCTTGGTTTAATACTCCAGCAGATCGCTATGTGCGTAGGCTGAGATGTCAGCACTGTTCAACGTTACGTGTCCCGGAGGTTGGGAGAACAGCGGACAGGAATGACGGCAAGAGATGCATGGAGGCGAACCTCTGCTAGGACGGATCGTCTGATTGGAAGAATGGCACGTAGTGATCTATTCTGTACTGCAAGTGAAATTGGACGTCACATCCCAAGCCTAGGGCGACAAGCAGTGTCGACACAAACCATCAGAAGGTGTTTGCACGACATTGGGCTACGAGCCAGACGTCTAGCTACAAGTGTGCCATTGACCACACGCCACCGCTCACATAGCCTATCATGGTGCACAGCAAGACTGCAATAGAGGCTGGAATGGAGGTCTATCCTCTTCAGCGATGAGTTGCGCTTTTGTCTCGGATGAAATGATAGCCAGAGATTGGTCTGGAGACTATGTGGGCAATGTAAAGGCCTTCACAAGGGAACATCACACCGGTCCTACTCCCGAGATTATGGTGTAGGGTGGCATAATGTACAGTAGCTGGACCCCTCTAGACTTAATTTCAGGTACACTAACAGCCTGAAACGTGCTTGACCTAAATGTTCTACCATGGCATGCAGCGTCTCCGGACTGGTCTCCCATCGAGCACATCTGGGACGTCATTGGTCGGCAATTGCAAATGGAGCTGCCAGCAGTCAATCTTGATGATTTGCGTGACCAAATGCATTCAGCGTGGCATAGCATTACTCAGACAACCAATAATAACCTCATTGATAGCATGACAAGGTGCGTAAGTGCGTGTATTTCTGCATGTTGCGCTCATACTGAATAAATCAAGATGTTTGGAATATTTTGTTTGCATTTTTGATAATTTGCATATCATTAACATGTCTATCGATCCTGTGATTTCCACAATTCCAAAACGTTTCCTTCTTGGTGTTGCAATTTCAGTGTTGAGGAATTTATATATATATAATTACCCCCAAAAAATTGTAAAAAGAAAACTGTAGGACAGAAATATTTTTCATTTTGATATTCATTTGAAGCATAGGAGAACTGCAAACATTTGCAATTGAAATATGTCCAATACCCGGAGCACAATATCCAAGAGAGTGACGTTAATCATTTTTATTGTAATTAGGAACTTAAAACATAATTGCAAAGTGTTGGAAAAATGACAGTAATTGTTTTCAGGAGACAAGAAACATTATCATTTATCACCGCTCCTTAATGAGCAAAATAAATAAAAGACTTCTCGGCTAGTTAGATAAAAGGGAACAAATGACTTTGCAGATGATAAACAATTTATCTGTATAAGGCTCCATTCACATCGCATTTATGAACTACGTTTATATTATTTATCGGAAAAACTTGTGACGTACACATAAAACGTGTACATAGGACTATTAGCCCAACGAAGGCCAAAAGAGTGTCATTTTGGCCTCTGTTGGGCTGGTATGCGTCGGTGTAGCTTTTATTTGAAGGCTGAAATCCTTTAGTAGACTACACTATTCCATCCTGAGAGATCCTGCAAAAAAACGCATATTGAGCGGAATACATTTTATAACATGTGAGCCTATGAATACATTAAATGTATACGTCGAGAAGCTCCAGTGACATCACTGTCCATATATGAAAAGTGAGTTTAGTAGCTTCCCCAGGACCGTAGTCACAGGGCAAAGCAATTGTTAGTGCTTCCTCTGCCCAGGTACACCGGCCCAGTGGAAGGTACTAAACTTACTTTACTTATATGGAAAGTGGCCCCGGAGAAACAACTAAAGTCAGGGTCCCCGGGTAACATATCCCACTGTATGCCATAGGTTTTGGCTTTCCGTCGGAGGTATACTTTGCGAGTCCTCCCGATGTATACCTTCGACGGTAGGTCAAAACGCGATGTGAAGTGTGCCTTACAGATGTTTTCCGAGCAAACCCAGAGTGTTTCAAGATATAGGCTGGAATGTATGGGACGGTGGCCTCCAACCTGTGACTCTCAGGGCATGTTGAGCGTTGTGATTTTGCAATAGCTGGAGAGCCAAATGTTAGAGACCATTGGTATAAAGTATTCAGATTGGTAATGGGAACACATTCACATTTTACATAGGACTGCTATTTACGGACATTGAGACGATAGGGCACAAGGTGATGTGATCACTAGAATGAGGAGGCTACTGTGTCTTACCAGAGATTTTCATAGGAGTCCCAATGATGTGGTGGGAATGCCTGTGCCGCCTTTGGCATACAGTAACTTGTTGGGGCATGGCTCCATTATAGTGATTAGTGAAGGTCATGGTTTATGCCCACTCCTGATCACCCTAATCGGTCTTAATTAAATGCCAGGGGAACCTTAATTTTTAAGGGGTTGTCTGCTTTAGGCCCCATGCACACAACCGTAGAATTTGTCCGTAATTGCGGACCATAACTACGATCCTCGATTACGAATCAGTTAACTTCTGTTGACCACGGACACCATCCGGTATATTTACAGGAAGGCGTCCGGCCCGTAGAAAGCCTCCGAAAAAGATAGGACATGTCCTATCTTTTGCCTTTTACGGACCATGCTCCCACACTTTGTATCGGAGCACAGGCCGAAAATGCAGATGGCTGTCCACCGCCGTCCATCCCGTAATCGCGGACCGTAATCATGGGCATGGCCATGTGCATGAGGCCTTAAAAAAACCATTTTCATCGTTCAAGACTCATCTATTAGTGGAGAGCGGCATCAGACAGGCGTCCATTGATTCCAATGAGAACTGTGTAACGCTTCATTTCTCCTGTGGTGGCGCTGCAGGTGAATTGAACACTTGTTGTCGGGTTCCCCCACATATAGGAGCTGATAGCTGGAGGTCCCAGCAGCAGGACATTCTCTAATCAGCTCCAAGAGTTTTCATAGTTAACATACAATGGAGCCTCAAAATAGTTAAATGACAAGTTCAGCTATATCTGTACACACATACTGACACAGTAAGTGGATGGAAATGAGTATTCTCGACTAAAACATTTATGGCATATTCTTATAATATGCTATAAAGGTCTAATAAGTGTGGGTTCCGCATGAACCCCCATCCTGCTTTGTGAGGTGTTAATTGGAGGGTTGCTTGCTCAGCTGTTTCTGTTACGCCCATAGAAGTGAATGGTGAGAATCACGCTCGTGTGCGCGGCCACCTCTCCATTTATTCTCTGTATGGATGCGGCGGCCGGCGATTGTTCTCGCATTTATATCTTGAGGATGTCCGAGTTGCGAATACCGCTTTTAATTTGCAATGATAGAAATCACTACTGCTTCACTCGGCCATAAATCCTGCAACCAATATCAATTAGCCTTAAGCTCCATTGGTTAAAACAACTCTATAAACCAATAATTACTCTGCTAAAAATCATTTGAGAATCATTATAAATTGAGCTTGTGATTAGATGGCTGAAAATTGCCACAAAATTAAGGTGGGGCAGGATAGTGCCCCAGCCATAGTGCCCAGAGCTGTAGTACTTTATAAACAGCAGCCATAGAAGCTACAGCCTTCGTGCTCCATAATGCCAGCCATAGTGCCCTATTATACTAGCCATAGTGACCTATAATGCCAGCCATCGTGCCCCATTATACTAGACACAGTGACCTCAAATCGTAACTCTGAACACATTGTGGTAATAGATAAGTAGTCCCATCCTTCCCTTATCCGTGTCCTATATCAGGGCTGTGGAGTCGGGTCAGTTTTGGGTGGAGTCAGAGTAGGTAGGAATGTACCAACTCCAGCATAAAAATATTAAATATAATATATATATTGTTAATATTATATTACTTCCATAGGAATTTCGGAAAGTTTAGAAATAGTAATTATATAAATATACAGTAAGTGTAGTTTTATCAATCTAAGGCCCCTATTTATCAAAAAGCAGTGTACTAGTGGCGATGGAAAATTATTTATCCGCTCCCCGTTGTGCTCTTTTCTCCCTTAGCCTTAAGGCCCTTTTACAGGGGCCAATGATCAGGAATACGAGCATTCATATGAACGCTCGTTCCCGATCACTGCCCAGGGCAACGATCAGCTGATAATCAAGTAAATACTCGTTTATTGGCCGATCCCCTTGTTTATGCGTCCAATAAAACAGTCGCTAGTCGGCAGCACTTCTTCCTGTGTAAACAGGGAGATGTGCTGCCGACATAATAGAAACGTATAGGGCCGAACAATCGTAGTAATGATCGCTCGTCTCCATACATAACCAATCATTGCTTTTTGTGACTGGAACAAACGCGCGCCGATCAACGAGTTGTCTCGTTGATCGGTGCTCGTTTTCATGGCCCATATCGGGCCGTGTAAAAGGACCCCAAGTATCTTCACACTGCTGCTCCAAGGATTTTAGTTAAAATGCCAGAATCTGTGCTGCACATGCTCAGTAGTGAAGAGCAGAGGAGGAAGTGGACTACTGGGCGACGGGCAGTTTTAACAGATAAAGGTAAATACTGTCTTTGTTCCCAGTGATCGGCTGCGAGTACCAGGGCTGTGCTGTATACTCCTGTACTTATCAACCCTCCTCGGTGCTCCTATATCCCCTACCCGCCACTCTCATCGGCGTCCAGCCAATCTGCTTAGCTGACGCTGCAGCATATTGTTCAGTGAAAAGTGAAGTGTTCAGTGGCGCCGCAGCGAGCCGCACGATGCTGAACAGAACTACAGGAGAGAGAACAGCAAGATAGACACAGAAGGGAAGGAGGAAGATACACAACCAAAGGTGAAGGATGCAAGGGCTAACCGGACACAGACAGGGGAAGGAAAGACATACAACATTGCCGCCCTGCCCATATCTCTGGGTGTCTGCCCCCAAACGTTCCCCTCCTTACACGTTTTCACCCGGGTCTGCGTCAAGAGGATGCAAACACAGTTGACAATTGTGCCGCCGCCGGGGGGCCTGACACAGGCGCACTGTTTGCAGTATGGTTAAAGCAGCCCAAACTGGACGTCCGAGACATATACAGGTGGGTAAAGTTATCGGAGTGCTCACTGTGCTCTTCCAACATTACCAATCACACATACAGTACATCTATACTCAGCGAGCAGACAGTCAGGCTTATTATACAGGAGTTGGAAGTTTGGCTTATTGACTCCACAGATCTGCCTATAATCTCCACTGAATTCATTCAATATAACCATTTATCATGTTCCTATGGGGTTGCTAAATTTTCAGCCTGCAAAATAGTGGTCAGCAGCAAATATTATTGGCAAAAGGAAAAATTTAAATCGTTCAGACACTTACAGGTTTCTTCAATTTCTTCCTGAAGTAGTCGTATTTCTGTTTGAATTCTCTGGAGTAGGGGACGGCCTGGAAGACAAATCGAAAAGTGGCCAATCGGGTGATTGATTAAATAACTTGACGAGAAAACAACATTTTTTTTTTAGAATAATAAACAAAAAACTGATAAAGTAGGAATGAAGGTGCTGCAGCGCGTACTCGAGTGCCACAGTCACAGCGCCATATATTTGCTTGTGGCTAGGCCTGGTACTGCAGGTCAACTCCCCCCGATTAATATTGATGACCTAATCTTAGGATAGGCCATCGATATTTAAAGATGCAGAGGACCCCTTTAAACAGAAATGACTCAAGTATAAATATAAAGTTCTTGAGTTGGCCTCATATCAAAAGTTTAAAAATACTACACAACTATATACAAAAGCAGGGTGACTACCAATACGGCTGTCAAGTTGTCACCCAGCTTTCCCCCGAGTACAGTACAGTAAATCTAACTCTGTAAACGCCCGGTTTTGTTTATTTTATGCTAAACCAGATTTACAGCCCAGAGCTAAATAACAATTCTGCTGGTCGTCATTGGAAACAGTCAGCAAGCTTGTTATTAGAGACTAACCAAAAAGCTAAGCTGATCTTCTAAAATGTTACCTGTTAGTTTTTTTTTCTACATGACTGCATAGTGCCTGATGTAAAGATGGCACTTCCCAGAATGCAAGCACTGAACAAGCAGGAAGCGCTAGGAGATTTCAACTCTGAAGCCTGCAGAATCGTGAATGCAGCTCTGGAGTATAATACAGGCTGTAACTCAGAGTCAGTACATGATAAGTAATGTAATTTATGTAGAAAAATTATTTATGTAACTGTAAATTGGTGTTTAGAGGTGAATATTTACTTAATACTATGTGAAGACTCAATGGAGGATAAAAAAAAATAAAATACAAAGCTTCTGGAGCAGACAGATCTCATGGCTGCCCTCACGTAGCAGATATAATACATATTCTCACACACACACACACACACACACACACACACACACACACACACACATATATATATATATATATATATACATACACATATATATATATATACATATATATTAATAGAAAAAAAATCAGTAAATAGGCAGCACTCAAAGGCTTATAGTGAAAAAGATTGTGCTTTATTGACCCCAAAAGTGCAACGTTTTTGCTCACACAACCGGAGCCTTTCTCAAGGCTTGAGAAAGCCTCAAGTTGAGTTCTCGGCTTGAGAAAGGCTCAGGTTGTGCGAGTGCTGCCTATTTACTGCTTTTTGTCTAGAGGGACAGCGGTCAGTTCCCTAAGGCTTGCACCCCCTTTCATTTAAGCCTGTGCTGCTGGATTCTATTTTTGTATATACATAATATATAGGAGACATTCCGAAGATTTCTCAGTTTCCCAGGTAACGCTGGACAGATCAGTCAGATCTCTAAATAATATTTTTCTCAACTTCAGTTTCCTATTACAGCACACAGATTAAATTTGTGCTGCAGCTAAAGGATTATAGTAACAAGTATTATACCAGCAGTAATAATACAATTTCAGACATCCAATATAATAGACATTTCTAGCTAATATTGCATTAACACTATGTATCAGGTACAGCTGACTATTGGCAAGACAGCATCATAAACCATATCTATAGCGGAGGTCTTAGGTTAAGAGAAAAAAAAAAGTGAGCTTTTTTTTTTTAACCCAGAAACAGCACCACTCTTGCCCATAGGTCTTGTCTGGTATTGCAATTCAGCCCCATAAATAACACAGACAAACCATGAAGCCACGACCCAAGGTGCTGTTTTTTCTAACCTCAAACCTATTCCCATCACAGAAGGTGGATAATGTCATCACTTACTGATCGATGGGGCTCCAACTAAACTAGCACTGTGACCCCTTTAATCTCAGAATCGTTGGGGTCCCAAGGGTCGGACCCCCATCGATCAGTAATTGATAGCATGTCCTATCCTACATCTGTGATGGGAATGACGAAGTAAAACACAATTCCTTGGTCTCTAATATTAAAGTGAAACTCCACCACTGTATGTATATTACCATAGGCTCAAATATAAAATCTAGCTTACATACAAAACATTTTCATGACTGAGTGATTCTCTCTTATTTATTAGTATGTTTTATCCTACTGTATTCAGTATTGGAAAATAAATCTTGCTTCTACGTGGAAACTGTCAGCAAGTTGCTGTTTATGAATCTGTTATTCTTATGTGTTTTTTATTACTACTTTGAGTTCATAATAATGCCCTGTTGCGAATGGGCTGTAGGTCTCATTAACCCCCTCATTCCCTTCAGCTTGACTCATTAACACATGAATACCCACTGTAAGTATAAGGCAGTCAGATACTAATGGGAACCGGTCAACATTTTTGAGGTCTCAAAACTACTGACAGGGCGATATAGGGAAGGGGGAAGGCATTTTAATCGGACTTGACCGAGAAATTATGTTGAATACCTCTGCAGGATCTGATGTGCAAGGGCTCCTGCACTGCACACTGCAGGCCCCGCCATTCAGTGACAGCTAGCGATCTAAGAGCAGAGAGTGGTACTTCCTAGGTCAATCGCCCTTCCCATCTACTATATTAGGTCTCAAAACTGCTGACAGGTTCCCTCTAATCTGACATTTTGGCTGACATAGTGTTACTAAGGTGCACACGTGCTGCATTAAGATATAAAAGCCATATGATAGAGCTATATAAGCATCCGGAAATATATAAAAACATAAAGATCCATCAACAGCAGCAACCAATCTACTTGTTGATGGTTTCCATGTAGCAACAGATCTTGTTTCTATACTGCAAAGTAAAAACAATCTGAACTATAAGTGAAAATGGTAACACATATAATGAAGATATATTACAAAAGATTAGTTGGTGTGGAACTTCAGTATACATCATCAGAAAATAGAAAAATATGGCTGCTTTCTTCTAGCATCACTTATGTCAATACTGCAATAATAGACAACCATTGGATAAGAGTGGTGCGGTTTCTGGAAGAAAGTAGCCATGTCTTTCTAATATTATATAACCGCTTAAACTTTTATCGAACATGTTTTTCTTCAGTTCCTAATAACTTACGGGCCCTGTAATTGCCGGATTCTGTAGCCGTGGGTCTTCCCACTGTGTTATTTTGTTATCTGGATATAAAGAGCACAAAGAAAATTTCCATTAAAACCACTTTAAAGTGAAGAATCAAACCAAATACGATCCTACAATCTCACATCAATTGGGTTTGGCACCATTACAACCTTGTGAGAGATTTCACTCAGCTTTCCCAAAGCCTTGAATGGCAAATCTGTTTTATTTAGCAGTGGAAAGGGAGCACGAATATAGTGTGACATACCCTATTTACCATCCAAGAGACTGCAAAACCTGTGGAAGCTCTGTGAGCTAAATATTGTGGTTAATACATTTTACCTGCACTGATACATTGTAGCAAACTATCAGGACAGGAGAGAGATATGTGCAACTCACAGGGGATTGTCTAGACTGGATACAATTGTAACCACTTGTTACAACCTGTGAGAAGTATTACGTCTGTACAGGTTTTAAGCCTCTGGATGTAAAAAAAAAAAAAATGTACATTCACTGATAGCAAGCAGGGATCTTAAAAATGGTGCAGAATTAGAACATAAAGTATACTAGAATGTTTAACCCCTTTATCCATCTAGCGATTACAGGTTATTTTCTGTTATATTGCCCCCTGTGGATGACTGAAGGTATGACTATCACAACCAATGCACTAAATCACCACACCATCTAAATTGCGCGTCACACAGCCACACAGCTTAATAACTCCTCTGCTCCCCTATAGCGATTAGCTAGAAAACTCATGAAGCACTGCGGCCAGTCCTGAGGGAACTGTGAGACTGTTCAATTACAGCAATCCCTTCCCAGTACTAATCTCTGTGAAAACTAATGAGTTAACAAATCACAAAGAATGCTACTAGGCATTAAATGGTTGGGAACCCTGGTATAAATTTTGCACTGGGACCCACATTATCAGTACTACCCACTATGGGCAGAAAGTGGGTGTACTGTATCTTTAAATATATTTGTAACACTATTAGAAAATAATTGCATTTGTTAAAACAATGGTGCAAACACAGGGACCATCATACCATAGTAGATAGGAAAAACCACTTAGAGGTGTATTAATGTGTACAGATAAATAAATCATGCCACAATCCGAAAATAAAGTCAGGACATGGGTTATATCACACCGGCCATGCTGCAAAGTGATACTGGACCTGCCAACAATACAGACTCCGGATTAGGCTCTAATTTTTGGACAAGGAATTTTGTGGGGGTGGGATTCATTTGGGTTTTCTGTGTAATGTAGAGACATGTAGGGTCCGAGAGAGAGAAAAAGAGAGAGAGAGAAAAAGAGAGAGAGAGAAAAAGAGAGAGAGAGAAAAAGAGAGAGAGTGAAAAAGAGAGAGAGTGAAAAAGAGAGAGAGAGAAAAAGAGAGAGAGAGAGAAAGAGAGAGAGAGAGAAAAAGAGAGAGAGAGAGAAAAAGAGAGAGAGAGAGAAAAAGAGAGAGAGAGAGAGAAAAAGAGAGAGAAAAAGACGGAGAGAGAAAGAGACGGAGAGAAAAAGAGAGAGAAAAAGACGGAGAGAGAAAGAGACGGAGAGAGAAAGAGACGGAGAGAGAAAGAGACGGAGAGAGAAAGAGACGGAGAGTCGCAGAGAAGGAGAGTCGCAGAGAAGGAGAGTCGCAGAGAAGGAGAGTCGCAGAGAAGGAGAGTCGCAGAGAAGGAGAGTCGCAGAGAAGGAGAGTCGCAGAGAAGGAGAGTCGCAGAGAAGGAGAGTCGCAGAGAAGGAGAGTCGCAGAGAAGGAGAGTCGCAGAGAAGGAGAGTCGCAGAGAAGGAGAGTCGCAGAGAAGGAGAGTCGCAGAGAAGGAGAGTCGCAGAGAAGGAGAGTCGCAGAGAAGGAGAGTCGCAGAGAAGGAGAGTCGCAGGGAAGGAGAGTCGCAGAGAAAGGGACACAGAGAAAGGGACACAGAGACTCTAGGACCACATATTTCATTTATATGTAGAGCCACCAGAGGGGAAATTAAGTATTACAAAAATCCCATTGATATCAATGTGTTATCCATGTAATACACAGACATGTTGGGTCCTCCAGAGTGAGAGACACTGTTTGTATCCACTCTCTATAATAGATTTTTGGGATTGGGTTGAACCATTTCTGGGATAAGCTCAAAAGGATTTTGGGGTAGATTTAAAAATCTCTAAATTTGTATTCTGGCCTGTTGAGAGGTACGCAGTAATGAATACCACTGAGGAGAGAAGAAATCCAGCACACAGAGCTTATGATAATACATATTCTGCCACTTTTATAGTCTAGTCTGGGGGTAAATAAGGGGGTACTCAGTTGGTATGGATTACATTTCTTTTCCTGTGCACTGGATTTTCCAACATTCCCAGTTATATTCACCGACCTTGTGAGAACAACTCACTGCTCGACTTATTTTCTCATATCTCTGGTGCAGGTCAAACCAAACATATATAAGATGTCAATATAAATTGTAAATAAATAAAACAAAAAAGTTGTTAATCTTCCGCAAACTCAAACGGACAAATTTCAGGGAAGGCCAATTGCAAGCACTGCATCGTATGTAGGAAAGTACAGTACCGTAAGAGGGCACTAAATGTCCGTTACCATTGTCTCCACACATCAACACTTGGCTTCCTGAATAAAGAGTAAGATCACATTGCTTTCATATTCTGACACTTGTTTGGGGAGATTCCTGATGGTGGAATCCCAAGAAAGCCAAAACATATAGAATAAAGTAGTACTGCTTTTGGTCACTAGGTGGCGATGTAAAGACCTTATTTAAAAATTACATTATTATGCGGTGTATATTGTCTTATAGCCTGGGAAGCGGCAGAGCCCCTACAGAGGTGGCAGGGCAGAGCCCCTACAGAGGCGGCAGGGCAGAGCCCCTACAGAGGCGGCAGGGCAGAGCCCCTACAGAGGCGGCAGGGCAGAGCCCCTACAGAGGCGGCAGGGCTCAGTTTTTAAGATGTCACTTATTGTAATAACATGTCGTCTAATATGTGGTTTCATACCGACCTGCAACCTATTACACTATATGAACTCATATTGGCTATACTATAGTTATGATATACAAAGAAAAACCACCAAAGGGTTACATGATAGTCAGCTCTGCTACATCTATAAATCTACGGTAAGTTGGACAATTATATTTTTAGAGTATAACAGTCTCCAATAAACAGGTCTTTGTGGTAGCTCTCATTTTACTATGTTTCCTTTGTTTTGATATTTCCCCTGTGAACTTTCGTGCTTGCTCTGAGATTTCGCAGTTTCGCAGCCAGAACATGACTTACTGTGATCTATGTAGAACGTTCTGCCGTCTAAGTGTATCCTTTCCTCCCAGCCAGGCTGTAAAAGGAAACAACGAAGATTCATTACAATGGGGGAAATAATATACAAAACATTGATGACCAAATTCATTGAAAAAAAAATTAAATTGTTCTCAAGACCAGAACACCAGTGACTACATGTCCCAGAGTCGTCCTCTTCTGTCATCGGTTACAAATGTTATACAGCTATTGACTAGATACATTTTTTTATGGGAAAGCTGAGTGACTACCAGTAGGACTGCCATTATGTATCACTGCCAAAGAGGTTGTCACTCAGCTTTCCTATAAAGCAATGTTTTTTAATCCAGTCCTCAAGAACCCCCCAACAGGTGATGTTTTGAGGATTTCTCATACGGAACACAAATTACGGGCTTAGTAAAATTAAAGGGGTATTTCCAGAATCAAAAATTCTCGCCACCCCTGTTCCTTCTCACTGGACCCCCCGCAGTGAGGAGGAGCTTGAATGAAGCGGCAGTGGAGGCACGCGTCCGCCGCTCTAGTCAATGTCTATGAGAATGACAGAAACAGCCGAGCGCTGTACTCGGCTGTTTCCGTAATTCCCATAGACTTTATATGGATTGGCAGCGCACATGCTGGACTGCCATCCCATTCAATGTCCTCCTCACTGCGATCAAGCAGTGAGGAGAAACTGGGAGTTCAGAACCCCCATTCTCACAATTGGTGGGGTCCCAGCAGTGGGGCCCCCAGCAATCAGAACACTATCACCTATCCTGTGAATGAATAATAATTTTTGATTCTGGTACAACCCCTTTAAACCATCTCTGCAATTATAAAAATACGAGACCTGTTGGGTTCCTTGAGCACTAAATATGGAAATGCTGTAATAAAGATTAATTAGATCACTGCATAACTGGACAGATTTTCCATTCAGTTCACTAGAAAAGCTGGGTGGCAATGCCTGTGAAGGCTATAAAGAAACTCCAGACAACACTGATTTACTGTGGTATGCATAGTGCGGGGCCGGATGGTGTGGTGCATGCAGGGGCGTAGTTATAATGGGTGAAGTGGTAGCAGTCCTACCCCCGGGCCCTGGTGCCTGAGGGGGCCCTAAAGGCTACTCTGCAGCATAAGAACACACCAGTGTAATAAACGGCATGTGGTAGGTGGGGGCCCTGTTACAGATATTGTTTTGAGTTCTAGGTGAGTGACTTCTCTCTTTAAATCCTAGAGTCAAGCACCACCCCCCTCAAGCCCTGCATTACACATAAAACAGTATTGGTTTTACCTGGAGGTTTCCTTTAAGGCAGCCATATTGGTTGTCAACCAACTTTACTAGAAACATAATTATTTATTTTTTTAACAACTTCAGATGAGGACTCAAAAACGAATATTTTAAGGGGGGATAATTTTAAAATATTTACAATATATAATAAGTGACCTAATACATCACACATGGCATGGTCAGATACTCACGGGTAGAGGTCCCAGGTCATTGGGATTTAATGAAGCTTTTGTTCTCATATGTACAGGGAATTTCAAGCGTGGATCCTCCTGCGAGATACATAAATGTGGTTACTATAATTGCACCGATAGATACACATCGGAAAGGTTTCGTTATCACACCGACCTAATTTATTAGTTAATTCCTTATATATCATTAGCAAAGCAAAACGCAGTTTCACAGTTGATCTACACGAAAAGTTGAGTTACTTTCTAAAATAATTACTTGTCTTGTACTGATCCGGAGTTGCAGACTGTATTATACTCCAGAGCTGCACTCAATATTCTGCTGGTGGAGTCACTGTGTACGTACATTACATTACTTATCTTGTACTTATCATGTGTTACAGCCCGTATTATACTCCAGAGCAGCACACACTATTCTGCTGGTAGAGTCATTGTGTACATACACAGTGGCGTAGCATGTGCCTCAGCCGAAGGTAGGAGAGACAGGGGCGTCACAGCGCCGCTGATGACCAGGTGCCGCCAGTGGCAGAACTACCTCAACTACCTATAGCAGCCATGGCGGCTGTTACCGGGCCCGTGGCATGAGTGTGCCCATGCTGCTTGGCCCATAAAGTGCCATGTGGCGCGGGCCCCCTCATTCCGGGTGGCGTCACCTGCTCCGGGCATCTGCTACATTCAATTGTATCTGCATCCTTAGGACGCGGATACAATTTAATACTATGGCGGAGCAATGAGCTGGCTCTGTCAATTACTAAGGCACTACCACAGGAACCCTGCGCAGGCCAGCCAGATGACATCAATGGATCATGCTGGGCTACGCAAGAATCCATCACATATTCTGCTGAGGATGCTGTGGATCTGCTCCGTTCGACGGAGAAACGAGGCTAGGTGAGTACAAGTTTTTTTTTAATTTGTTTAAGCGTTTTGTCGCTGTCTACAAGAGGGGCTGTGTGTGGCACCTTCCACATGGAGGGCCCGTGTGTGGCACCATCCAAAAGGGGGCTCCGTGTGTGGCACCATCCACAAGGGGGGTCCGTGTGTGGCACCATCCACAAGGGGGGTCCGTGTGTGGCACCATCCACAAGGGGGGTCCGTGTGTGGCACCATCCACAAGGGGGGTCCGTGTGTGGCACCATCCACAAGGGGGGTCCGTGTGTGGCACCATCCACAAGGGGGGTCCGTGTGTGGCACCATCCACAAGGGGGGTCCGTGTGTGGCACCATCCACAAGGGGGGTCCGTGTGTGGCACCATCCACAAGGGGGGTCCGTGTGTGGCACCATCCACAAGGGGGGTCCGTGTGTGGCACCATCCACAAGGGGGGTCCGTGTGTGGCACCATCCACAAGGGGGGTCCGTGTGTGGCACCATCCACAAGGGGGGTCCGTGTGTGGCACCATCCACAAGGGGGGTCCGTGTGTGGCACCATCCACAAGGGGGGTCCGTGTGTGGCACCATCTACAAGGGGGTCCGTGTGTGGCACCATCCACAAGGGGGTCCGTATGTGGCACCATCCACAAGGGGGTCCGTATGTGGCACCATCCACAAGGGGGTCCGTATGTGGCACCATCTACAAGGGGGTCCGTGTGTGGCACCATCTACAAGGGGGGTCCGTGTGTGGCACCATCTACAAGGGGGGGGTCCGTGTGTGGCACCATCTACAAGGGGGGGTCCGTGTGTGGCACCATCTACAAGGGGGGTCCGTGTGTGGCCCCATCTACAAGGGGGGTCCGTGTGTGGCACCATCTACAAGGGGGGGTCCGTGTGTGGCACTATCTACAAGGGGGGCTGTGTGTGGCACTATCTACAAGGGGGGTTTTGTGTGGCACTATCTACAAGGGGGGCTGTGTGTGGCACTATCTACAAGGGGGGTTTTGTGTGGCACTATCTACAAGGGGGGCTGTTCATTATGCTACCATATAGTTTCATGAGGCCCCAGTTATTCAATCTGTTTTAGTCAGGTACTGTCCTCTTTAATTTATTTTCTTTTAATTTAATGTTATGTTAAGTACCTTATATAACTATATTGCTTGTAAAAATGTACAAATGGTTTTACACTCGAGTTACATAAAAAAAACGTGAAGAAAAAATTACATTGCATTGATTGGTAAAGAAAGCAAACATGGCAAGGGGGAAGGAGATGTTGCAAGAGAGGTTCTGGGGGAGGGGGGCAAACGGAATCTTTGCCTCAGGAGCAGGAGAACCTAGCTACGTCTTTGACATACATTGCAATACTTACATTACTTATCATGTACTGGTCCTGAGTTACATCCTGTATTATACTCCAGAGCTGCTCTCACTATGCTGCAGATGAAGTCACTGTGTCTTACATTACATTACTTATCCTCTACTGATCTGGAGTTGCAGCCTGTGTTATACTCTAGAGCTGCATTCACAATTCCCTAGGCTTTAGAGCTGCAATCTCCCACCATCACCCGCATAGAACTCGCTCTAGTGATTTGCATTCTTGGGTAACATTTCATCTGTTGATGAAATGCCAGTGAACTCCAATCTGCACCTATAGAAGTGTGATGGTCAGCAGATTGTTCCAGTAGCAACTAGTGGAATCGTCATCATTACAGAAAGAGCCGAGTTGGTATATGTAAACACACCTTACATAAAGACATAATGGGGAGATTTAAGATGTGGTAGGTTGTCAGCTGCAAATTGCGCCAAAGAAAATAAGTAGTACATAGGATCCGCGAAATGCAAATTTATCAAAACACATGCACCACATTTGTGTATATGTACGTCATTCATGAGGTGGTGTGAGGAAGAGAAAAGCTTCGGTTTCATTAAGCTGGCCATACATGGGTCAATAGGGTTTTTTAAGGGACATACGCTGCATGTTATGTGCTCAGGAAGATTTGCTGCTCATGTAACAACCAAGAAAATTCCACAATCTGCCCTGAACAATTTCCAACATACACGTAACGATCATGAACCATTAGCTTCTTGCATGGGCTACTACCTTAGTGGTAAAGTAGAATTAGCAGGGCTTGGACATGGGATTTTCCCACCTGGTAGTCATAGGGAGAAGGGTTCAGATCTGAAAGTTCCGATCCCTGTCACTTCAAAACCCGGACAAAACCGCCATAATATTTGCAGTTGGGTCCCCAGGTACAAAGAGGTTGTTCTACAAAAAAAAGTGTTATGCAACTTTCTAATACACTTTGTGTGTTTATATCTTCGTTCTTTTCAAGATCTCTGCTTGCGGTCACTGAATGGATACATTTTTATATACAGCCAATTGATAAAAACCCTGTAGACTAAATACTTTCACAACTGAAGGTTTGTTGCAATTGTATCCAGTCTAGACAATCCTCTCTGATTTAACCACACCAGCAGCACAAATCTCTCCGCAGTCCTAATTGCTACAATGTTATCAGTGCTGGAAAAATGTATTAGTCGAGAAGTCAGCCTGTTTAAATCACAGAGGATTGTCTACATTGAAAACATTTGTAGCAAACCCTTAGCACACTCTCGTAGACTGACAGCAAGCAGAGATCTTGAGAATGGTAAAGAATAGACAGATACTTGAAAGATCCATAATGAGGTCCGCTGGTAACCCTGAAGTCTATGGCGGCAGCTTGATTTCCGCCCTCCCAATGCTTTTAGTCAAGGGAAACCTTCATTGGACAGATTGGGGTAATAGAAAGAACTTCTCAATTGGTCTTAGATTAATGGGATGTTAATGGGCAAAATGGAAAAAGCAGTTGTCCCCTGCCCAATGTCTATGGCCAAATTTTAAATTGTCATTACCTCTATGATTAGATGAAAAATAAAAGTTATTAGACCTGAAAAAAAAATAAAAAAAGTGTACTGGAAGTTTAATAAAAGTCATAGCCTGCAGGTACAGTGTCCGAGACAGCGTACTGCAGAAAATGATAGGCAACCGGTCTGGAGATTATGGCAATTAAAGAGCCATTTACTCTACATCCTACACGAATATTCCTGCTGAATCCATTTCACTCCCCCTGCAGCATAATCTTCCAGTGCCCGCAGCACATCTCTACTTTTAGGATTAGGGTTCGAACAAAAAAAAAAAAAAAAAAGACTGGAATTAGGACAGGAGCGTTGCATACAAAGCAAACCATTTATAATAGTGGAGAGACTCCCGGAGGATTATTCACATATTTATTACATCGTCTTAAAAACTGAAATATAATAGTTATGTTTTTTGTTTGGTTCTTAAAAAAAATCTGCTTCTGGAAAAGTTGGGTGACAATGAATGACTTTACAGCTTCCAAAGGAGTTGTTTTCCAACTTTCCTAAGCTCCTGAGAATTAAATCTGCCTAGTTCTATAGAGATACAGTAATAGGCAGATTTTACTATGTTCAGGGAAATTTTCTGGGGGTTGTCATTGGGCCATAACAGAGATGTAGCTAGACTCTCCTTCACCTGGGGCAAAAGATTCAGAAAGCTTCATAGAAAGAGGATTTTTTGGGTGTGCTTGTGGACAATTCATGACAGGGCTTAAATGTCCTGCGATTTTGGACAAAAGCGGAATCTAGAGGTACTACTTATAACACCCTTTATGTAAATGGAGAGCCCCAATCAAAGTATTGCACTAGACTAGAATAGTTTAGTAAACGCAAAGTGGAGTCAAACCCCCTGCTAAACCGCAAAAGCTACAGTGAAAATGTCTGGCGAGAAATCGCATTTCAGAGTGATAAAAATTGATCACCAGGGATAGGCCGGACCCGCCCCACCAGCTTCCATTCAAAAACGGGGTTGTCTGAAAAAGACAACAGCCTTAAAAAAATAAATAAAAAATAAATAAAAGGAGTTATTTCATTTAGAAAACCAATTTTCATACACCCTGCTGTATTAGGGAATTCTGACTTAGAGGGGAGGGGGTCCACTGTTCAGGATCCTCACCTCCTAGCCAGAGTGAAGAGAATGTCTCTTGCTCTGGAAGACCTGTCCTGTCCTGCATTACAAAGAGAACCCATTGATTACATTCCGAGTTGTATGGATACGGCACCTATAGACAAATAGGGCCATAATGTATCTCTATATGCATCAAATTTCATATAGAGGACTGTGGAGATTCAGAAAGAATCCAAAAACAGAAACAAAAATAATGGTGTGTTTTATTGAATGAATGGCCCGCATTAAATGCATAGGGAGGAATATCTCTGAAGAAAGGTGTTGTATGGAGGCACCATATGGCGGCACGCTAAGTTGTAGGAGCTGTACAGAAACCATGCACACAGCTCTACAGTGTAATAATTGAAAAACAAAAAACAACGTAAATATTTAATACAAAAACAGAACAAGTAAGAGATAAAGAAGTGGAGACATTCAATGAATCCCCATTGAATAGTGCAATTATTAACGAATTTTCATAAAGTTGTCACACATGCAACAATCAGTGTAGTATCATATGCTCCTATAGGGAACCGGCAGCGGAGCGTAAGAGAGATCAAACATTATTTTAAGGCAAAAACATTCTACAGCTTGAGTCAAAAGTCAGGAAACCACTCAACTAACTCCTATAATATCATTACTATAATGTATTACACCACTGGGCATAATATGATGCCACCATCTTGAAAAAGTTTAAAATATTCTAAATAGGTCCATCAAGATCTATTGTAAAGGTCAGAGGCATAACTATAGGGGGTGCTGAGGTTGCGGTTGCACCCAGGCCTGGAGCCTTAGGGAGACCAGAAGATCTCTGCCTTATATAATGGAACCAGTGTTATAAATGACACTTACCTATTTGGGGGCCCTGTTACAGATTTTTGCATTGGGGCCCAGGAGCTTAAGGTTATGGCTCTCTCTGTTAATGGAAGCCATGATGCTACTGTGAACAGAGCCTAAAGAAGAGTATTTATTTCCTATAAAGAGAGGTCACCTGTTGTGTGATAGAATACATAACCCAACACCTGTATAAATCCAAATATCAGGCGATAGATCTAGTTTTTCTAGAAGAGCTTAGAAAATAATAGCAAACATATAAATGGTTGTGGACAACACCAGTGGTTTAATCCGTTGAACTGGTGTTTCTATATCTTCTATGGTACCAGGTGGACTATAGACCAAGGTTGTAGAGTGCACTTTTGGTTGGAATACCACTTTGGTATTTTTTTTTTTAAAGTGTTCTTCTGACATTTTAGAGGATTCCATTGGTGGAGGTCCATGAGCTTGGACCCCTTGGGATTTTGAAAAGGTGGTTCCTTAGAAGATATAACCCTGTTCTGTGCCTTTCTGAGATCACCATCATTGGAAATCTCTATCACAAAACTGACAGATTTCCTGTATTGGAGTTTTCTTATTGGCACCAAAAGATTCAGGTCTCTGAGCCCACGTCCTCCACCTATAGACATGTCCTATAGATGGATTTCCCCCTTTTAAAGGGTATCTGTCAAGGTGACAGACTACTTTAAATTTGGGAATGTGTTAGATGCCCTAATGAAGACAAGCCAGTGGGCACAGAGCGCTCCTTAAATTCGGGCGCTGTATGCTCTTTCATCTCTCAAGAAGGACCTGTGGCTACATCCATCCAAGGTGACATGAAGGTAGACACAGCCAAACGGGAATGGCATCAGGGGGTGTAGTAGGACCCGCTGGCTTGTCGTTTGGGCATTGAGCAAGATGCCCTAATTTGTAGGGACTAGCTTCATGACTTTAAACACAAAATATACTAAAATGTACCCAGGAGAGCTCACATAAAAGTAGAGTGTTGCTTACCCAAGTGGTAGTTTTGGTATTATGGTCAATAAAGAATGGCCTGCCATTTGGTGCTATTCTCATCTCCCAACCTGGCGGTAAGAAGCTCTGTGCCCCTTTGTGTTGTGGTTTAGGAGAATTATAAGGAGATGGTTGTGGAGACTGTGGATTGGACAAAGTATCCTTCACTGCGCGGCGCACTGGAAAGTCTTTTGCACCCTGTACGGTCAAACACAATGCAGACGTAACAAGGATTAATGTCAATTAGTACTGTGAGACGTTCATGCAAAACACAATAAAAATCTGAATATATTAATTAAAATAGATCCTACAGCTATCGGCACTATTAACATTTCCCACACATTAATTAGCTGCAAACCAAGTGTTACACATGCCGGCTTTTAATGTGTGTTATTATGTGTGATAGTTCTATTATCATCAAGAGCAAATCGGGCAGTCATAATATAGGTTCACCTTTGTACAATATTATATACCTTCAAATAAATCTCCATGAAAAAGGTTAGACTAACTTTATATATACACATTACTTATCTTGTACTGATTCTGAGTTACAGCCTGTAGTATACTCCAGAGCTGCATTCACAATTCTGCTGGTTGTGTATTGAAATCTATTGATTCTGTGCTGGGGCACTTCAAAGGCAATACTATGTGCTGCAGTTTATTCTAAGAGACTGGTTTAGGTCTGTACAATGCCTGGTGCTGGTCTTCTCAGGAAGAACAGACACTGTACAGACACTGAACCAGAAGGAGTTACTGAAAGATGTGAACTGTGAAAGCAACATTGGACAAAAATGTTTAAATATATTATATAAAAGCAGAATCAGTACAAGATTAGCAAAGCACTTACTAAGTTATTTAACATTATATGTAGATAATAACCAGATAAACTAAAATGATGTTCAAAGAAAAATCTACACTTTAAAATGGAAGGTTCACTGACACAGGTGGAAGCTGGAGGTCTGTACCCTGTGAGTCCCATCCATCACTTGGAAGGACTAGGTCTTGGAATCTCCCATTCACGGCGATATGACTGTAATGATGTGAATGGAAGAAACCGACTACAGACCAAGAGAACCAAACAGAGGGGCACAGCGCTCATTTTAGTGATGGGTGGGCACCGCAGATCAGACCCACTACTAATGACATGTTCTCATGGGTCACAGACAAAAAAAGTTTACTATGTGTGTTATGTTCAATAACGGACAAAGCAGAGGTTATATTGACAAAGTAGAGCGCGTCACCATTGTATTCCTTGAAAGGGCTTGAGACACCGTATGAAAAGTAATATTTAATCGATCACTGCACAATACAATGCAAGACATCTGTGTATTTCAGAATAGTTAATCCCTTTTATCTGATCTCAATGTTGGCACAAGATAATTTTTCCATAAAATGTCCTAAAAGGACTGGGACTACTAGATCTTACTTACTCCATCAACTTAATATTGATAAGGAAAATTACAGCCAAGTGCTTTCAGGCTTGTAGATCAGTTTTACATTATGATTATCTCAATTTTTTAAGACTCTTATGCTCTCATGGTATCTTTTGACTATGGACACGTACTATAGAAACAGCACTTAGTCTTCTATGGTTCTCTTAGCTTAGCTGTCCCGGGGGCTGCTCTGGGCCCTATACTAGTCCCTATCAGTGCTATGTGGTCAATGGAGAGAAGAGGACTCAACCCAGGTTTGCCCAGTCTCAATCTGTAAGGGTTAAGTGCTAGGTTCCCTCTCTTTACAGACACAGGTAAATTCAATAAGAACGAAAGAGGAAACTGGCCCGAGGGTCCTACCCTTGGGGAATGCCCATGTCAGGTCTAGCTATCTGGGAATGGGTTGGGGTGGCATCAACCAACATAAGGATGGGAGCCATATTATGAATTTTGCTATGGGGCCTCTCTCTCTCTCTTATTTAAGTTTATGCTATTATAAAACACCACCAGTGGAGACCAATAAACCAATCAGTCAAAAGAAAATAATTTTCACAGTGATACCACAAATCTTTTTAGAAAAAACATATAAACCCAATGTGTAAAAGATCAAGTTCACACAACAATCCAACCAATAAACACAGCACACAAATACGTCAATATCCTAAAAAAACATCAGAGCATAAATATGTTAAAATAAAATCAAGAAGAAGAAGAAATTTAAGGAAAGTTACGAAGCGTATATGGATGAAACAAAATAAACCAGATGAGAACAGATTATAAGTTATAAAGCATGTAGAGCGAAAGAAAAGATGCTTAAGATTTCATCAGCCGTTGCCGGAGTTAGAAAATGGAAATAAGATTGCGGTGGCTTGGTAAGCGAAGAAGAATAGAAGGTCCATATTAGATGAGGCAGACTCTCACCTCGAGTGGAGCAGATAAAGTAACTGTGGGGGAACTGAGACTACGAGGCCGCCTGATCTGAGGTTCACTCAGATGGTTGCTACTGTTTGAGGTGGATCCAACCGCACCATCTTCAGCGTGCTAGTTTAGAGGCAAAACATAGTTAGCAATCTACAGCAATCCTCAAGATTATCAATGAAAGACGATTGAGCTTCAGCTTAAAGGCCAATCCCAACAAGCACTCAAAATTGGGAGCATTATTAGAGAGGAATTAGAATACAAATCTTTGTTTTTGATAGATCCAGGTTTATCAAAGTCCATCCTAGTGTGTTTTCCATTGATGTGGGAGGGGCTTTGACAACCCCAGAATAAGAAGCACCACTGTTATAGTGTTCTTAGCACGTTCAATCATTCAATCCTCTGAGCATTGTATTAAACTCTGCAAATACATTACATATTTTGTACTGATCCTGAATTACAGTCTGTGTTATACCACAAGAAATTCTCCAATATTCCCTGCTTGTTCAGTGTCTGCACAGAGCTCGGTCTTGCGATTAGCATTCAGCCAAGTCTAGACCAGTCTCTAAACCACGTACTGTACATTAAGGTGATGTAATAACAACTAACTGCCCACTGTATTATAAGGGCTCTGGTTAGTTGTTAAGAGTTGTGTTAAGCTTGCTAAATGTTTCCATTGACAACCGCCGGCAGAATTTTGAAGGCAGCTCTGGAGTATAATACAGTCTGTAACTTCGGATCAATACAAGATCAGTACTTATTTTACTTTGTATGAATTTGATATCTATATTTAAACGGGAATATGTTGTTCATAGGTGGACATACTCTTTAAGATACTAAGAAGATGTTCAATATTAAGCATTCATTTCCTTGTAAATATGGATAGAGGAGGACATAACATTGCATTCCTTTCATTACATATCAAGAGTCTTTAAATACTTTTTCTTGGAATAATAAGATAAAGAACAATGTCCCAGCACTTATGTTCTTAAAGAGTACCTGTCACCTCTCCAGACATGTCTATTTTAGTAAGTACTTATATTCTCCATTAAATATTTTCTTAGACTCAACATTATGCTGTTCTTCTGTTATTCCTCCTAGAAATTTATGAATAAATTGACAACTTAGTGTTACCATCCCCCTTGTCAAAGGGGGTGTGTCCCTACAGTCTCACTCTTACAGCCCTGATTGGATATTACCAGTCTGTGTATGGACACACCCCCAACTGGTAAGACCCAGGTGTCAATTTATTCATACATTTCTAGAAGGAATAACAGAGGAACGGCACAACATAGATTTCTAAGAAAAGACAGTCCTGAATTGTTATCAAAAACACAATTATTTCATAAACAGGAGTGTTCACAGGCACCCTTTAATGTATCATCCTAACTAAGACTTGCCTAAAACTCTCCATAAATCCAAATCAGACTTGTTCGTCAACTGCGTGCTATGACTTCCTGATGTGAGAAAGGCAGACAGAGCTGCTTCAAATACAATCCGGGCACAGACTTGGAGATGGGACGTCTACACAGAGAACTTGTAGGACAGCTGGATTGACACATAAAAACTATTCTCAAGTGTATATTAATATGTGTAGATTTGCTATCTGGTATGCTACAAGCTGGTGGTAATTTTCTAGATAGGACATGGACATTTGGTTAGAGATTACTTAGGATCCATTTTTTTTTTATTATTGAATTTGACATCTAAAAGCTTAATTCAGAGCAATGTTATCAGCAACTCAAGTTCTGTGCAAAGAGTTTCTACGCCATAATGACAAAGCTTCCTCGCCCATGATCAGGTAGTTTAGTGTTGTAGATCCAAATATACATCCATCAATATTTATATCCCCATTGCCTCTAATGAAGTCAAATAGGGTGTGTACAAATTGTGGATATACTGCTGGACCACACAAGCAGTGTCTTGGATGCAGGCACACATTTCGACTTGCTTGAGTTCCCGATAACTCAGCCCAGGATTAAGGTGACACAGATGAACTCTTAAAACAAGACCCCTCTCGTATGGAGAAAGCGGTAGTGTCTGCCTGGAAATGTATCTTCATACCTGCACGATTGGACGGGTCCATGTTGTTGTGCGATTGTTATGATTGACATAATATGTGCGTCCTTTACCGTCTTTCCTTTCTTCCCAGCCGGACGGTAAACCGGGAGTGGTATGTACATAGGCCACGGATGGCTGTTTGTATGCAAGAAAATATTACCATACTGTGATCATTGGAGAAACTTTGTTTAAAGAAAAGCAATTTAAAGAAAATAACGCTGTTCTCTTCAATTCTTATATATCTGCACTATAGAAACTTAAAGAGACTCTGTCACCACATTATAAGTGTCCTGTCTCCTACATAAGGAGATGGGCGCTGTAATGTAGGTGACAGTAATGCTTTTTATTTTTAAAAAAAACTATCTTTTTTCACAACGTTAGGAGCGATTTAAGTTTATGCTAATGAGCTTTCTTAATGCCCAAGTGGGCGTACTTTTACTTTCGACCAAGTGGGCGTTGTACAGAGGAGTGCATGACGCTGACCAATCGGCATCATGCACTCCTCTCCATTCATTTACACTGCACTAGCGATATAGATATATCGCTATGTGCAGCCTCATACACAAGCCCTAACATTACTACAGTGTCCTGATAATGAATACACATGAAATCCAGCCTGGACGTCATGTGTACTCAGAATCCTGACACTTCTGACTCTTTTTTTGTGAGATTCCGGCAAGTGAAACCAAATCTCGTTTAGCTCCGAGATCTCGCGAGATTTCGTATCCGTTGCTGGAATCTCACAAAAAAGAGTCAGAAGTGTCAGAATTTGGAGTACACATGACGTCCAGGCTGGATGGTCATGTGTATTCATTATCAGGACACTGTAGTAATGTTAGGGCTTGTGTATGTGGCTGCACATAGTGATATATCTATATCGCTAGTGCAGTGTAAATGAATGGAGAGGAGTGCATGATGCCGATTGGTCAGCGTCATGCACTCCTCTGTACAACGCCCACTTGGTTGAAAGTAAAAGTACGCCCACTTGGGCATTAAGAAAGCTCATTAGCATAAACTTAAATCGCTCCTAACTTTGTGAAAAAAGATCGTTTTTTTTAAATAAAAAGCATTACTGTCACCTACTTTACAGCGCCCATCTCCTTATATAGGAGACAGGGCACTTATAATGTGGTGACAGAGTCTCTTTAAAGAGCAACTACATTTCAATTTAATTTTCTAAACACTAGGGGGCAGTATTACAGTAATGAATACTGCCGTAATACAGCAATGCAACTCAATGGGCTGGGCTATAAAAGTGACAAACTTTTTTTTCTTTTTCCAGAAAAGTAGGTGTCCACTTTTTTAGACAAGCAATACAAAGTGCATTACTCAGCAGGGGGAGACAATGAGCACAGGAGAAAGCTCCCCCTACAGTAAAGAGAATCTGAAATTTGTGCTGGATGCTAAATCATGATAGGAGAGACATTCTGAATTTAAAGAAAAAAAAATTATCCATACCTTTATCAATAAACTTAGGAAATATTAAGGTGCCTATACACTTTAGATAATCGCTTTTCCTCCCGTGTCCCCCATATATATGCACAATGGGGAGAGGGTAATAGACCACTGCTGAACTACTCTGGCACCAGCTTATGCCCCAAAGCAACAAAGGATTGGGCATGTTGAAATCCATACATCGCGACATTCCCATTCACATTAGTCGGCCATTCCCTCCGAAATCGGTAGGTTCGCCAACTTTTATCTAATGTGTATGGGCATCTTTACTGTATCATTGATGATATCAGTAGTGACTGGTCTTGCTCTTTAACAAAACAAATATATTTTTGTTACAGAATTTTATAGTTTAGTCTTCAAAGGACCAGTGAACTGAAATATCAGACATCATGGGTGGAAGGAAAAAGGGGTTGTCTCAGGAAAAAAAAAAATCAAACATGTTATAAGGGTCCTAGTGTTAGTCCAGAAGCCAAGACCCCCACGGAAGACAAGCAGACTATCCCATGTGGCTATCAATAAAGATGTGAAGTGACGGTGATTAGGCATTGGCCTAATTGTCCTCCTTTGGCCTGGTGGGTATTAGGATTGTTGGGGTCCCAAATGTCCTTAAAGAACATACATTACATGTCTGCTTAACATGTGATACAGCAATTGTTTGGGCGGTACGGGCAGCTCCTTTAATTTGAGTCTCGAGTAAAAAAATGCACAATATTGTTTTTGATTCGACTCAAGTATGAAGCAATGGCGAACGGTAAGTCTAAGAGAAGCTGACTTATTATTACATTACATTATTAAGACAATAAACATTTCATACAACTCTTAGGCTCGGGCTACATCAAAGGAAGTACAACACCCAGCATGCCCTGCGTCCTAATGGAGTAAAGTGAAAAAGAAGCTGACACTGACGGCATCACACAAAATAGCGACTTAAGTCCAAAAACTGGATATTAATTTTAAGACAATTAGGTAAAGTGTTAACCAAAAAGACAAAGTGTGGATAAAGCTCGATAAGCTAGATGTATAATGTATCATCCTGTACGTTCCAGTGGGAAAATGGTCCAATACAATCTTATACAAAAATAATAAAAACGCCCTGTATGGTACCGATGGTTTGGCCAACGGTGACTAGACTGTCCTACTACAATCATATAGACATTACCGATGAATCCTCTAGACCGGTCACAGTTGAAGACCGCGCTCTTCCTGTCGGGGTGCTGGGCTGTTGAACAATAATGTGACCATTAAAAAAGACCAAATGGTCAATTTAATGTTAGAATTATAGTTAGCCGAGAAGGGGAATCGTTAAGGAAGAGTAGTTAGATTTAGATATTTAAATTAGAAAAGTAATTTAGGAATATTATTGAATCAATTTTTCAATAGACAAAGATTTTTAAAGATTGTCTCTAATGTATAAAGAAATTGTGAACTGTTCTGTCCATGTGTCCAGTGTGGGCCGAAATATTTTTTCCTTGAGGAGTTCCTGGAAAGAGTAGGCGTCTAAGTATGATGAGGTGAAACATGAGCGAGTGATACGAGAGTGATAGGAACTGCTAATGACCAACTAGTGACAGTGTAATTGCACAACATTAGCTCTTAAAAAAAAAAAAAGTATTATGATGAGTCATCAGTCATAAGTCAACATGCAAACTTCCAAATTCAAGTCCCAAATTTGTATGCATTTCAATAAAACTTTGGACAAATTTCCCCTAAAAATCATGAAACTACTATAAAATATAGGGATGGGGGGGGGGAAAAGAGCTCCAGCCCAGTTTGGCCTCATACCTTTTTTAATGGGTTGTGAGAACCTTGTGTAGGGATCCCCTCTCTACAGGTCTAACAACGTTAGCAAACAACTGGCAGATTCCCCAATGATAAAATCTGATCGCAAATTTTGCCAGGTAAATCAAGGTGATCAGCTGATCACCAGGGAGCGGCTACATTTAAGAAAGGGGGTTGTCCTCTGTATGAAGAGATCGATACAATCTAGCTACGTGTAATCAAAGGGGTGTATCTAACCAACTAAAAGCCATAGAGCCATCACAATTGTACTCGACTTATTTGAAATACCCCTTTTTCTGTGACATTCTAGCCGCCTCTATTTCCCTCTCTTATTATGAAAGTCCATTTTCCAACAATGTTACTAATAACACGTTTGACAGGTCACTGCCTCCCACAAGATCAACACACTCTTCTCCTGCTGTCATGGTTTTTATGATCTCATTGGCTACAGGGATATCCCTGACCAATTAAAAGTAGAGAACAAAAAGAAGAAGAGACGATCAAAGGCCCACTTCGTAAACAATACATAGGGTCAATACTGTATGATCATCATCCGAATGGCTTCAAGTGACTGAAATTCAGACTAAGCTTTTATATTCGCTCTTCAACTTCCATTCTTGATCTTTCAGTTTTATTGTTTTACAGAATATCTGCCTTTGAGAAGGAGACTAAATCAGTAAATAGTGGACCTTCAAGTCAACCGAGACAAAAAGATGGGATACTGTACGCCCAAGTATCAGGAATGGCTCAATCTGGTCCAAAGATGTTAAAACTAGCATTGAAACCTTGAAGGACCAAACTTGGCTCATACCCATATGAGATGAGAACGTGCAAACAAACTCCAATGTTAAATAAGGAAAACAAGAAGATGAAAGACTATAATAAAAAACTATATTCAGTTATTTCTATGAAAACCTTGATAAGAATCAGCCATGATGAGAAACTTTAAAGTATTTAAGCACTCATACTCAGACATTCCAGTTCTCTGTTAAGGTAGAGGGTGGGATTTGGAGATTCGGATCTTCAGGCCTTCTTTGATACTGTATATGCAAACGACCGACATCTTGTAAGATATTAAGAATTTCTACACTGCAAACAGGCCTAGTATGAAAATTTCAACACTTTACATTGGCTGGTAGGTCTGGACGCCAATCTTTACCCCCTACCGGGAGAAGAATCAGCTACCTCAAGTCGAAAAGTACTTGGTTGTTGCAGGATAATCCTGGTCATGACCGGTTGTTTTTTTTTTTTATTAAAAAATTATGAAGCTTAAAAAGGTGTTCTTTGCTTTGGACAATCCCTACTTGTTAGATGGGTTCCTTGGAAATATGCGGATCACAAAATGCCCCCTGTTGGGACCCCCAGCGATCAGTTGTAATCTGTGGGGAAACCTGGAAGCGTTCATTTTCCATGCAGCACCACTACAGGGGAAACTAAGCATTACACAGTGCCCATTCATATCAAATGGGTTGTCTGTTCAATACAGGAGAGGGGACAGGTCCTCCAGAGAGAGAGACGCTCTTTATAACTGCCCTCCACTCTAGCCAAGAGATGAGAATTCTGAACAGAGGACCCACTCTAAGAATTCCCTAATAGTGTGTATGATAAGGGGTTTCATACCTCAAAGAATGGGTCAAGGTCTACATCTCCTTATTAAATGCAAAAATAAAAAAATAGGCCAATGAGTGGCCAAAAATAAACTTGTGGAAAGTCCATCCAGTGTACACAGTATATATTTACTATGCAGTGTCTTGTATCAAACAGAACAGAAGGCTATGGTAATGGGCATGGTCCAATGACTGATTCCACGCTCAAAAATATTCAATAACAAAAATGTTTGTTTTTATTGTTCATCTTTTTTTTATAATGTCACCAGATAAAAGAGAATAACATTTTAGTGATTGGATAAATCAAGTATCGTAGTTTAATTGATATGGGGGAAAAAATAAAGAACCCCAAACCACCAAGCATATCACAGTAACATACTGTTGTCTTTTTCCTGTTCATAGTATTTTCCGCATAATGGCTTAAAAAATAAATAAATCTCAAAACTTTGGCCTGTAGAGACTGAAAACTAGTGACACTTTATTTCCCCCATCACATCAAGTTGGCTCGACCATATGTGGCCTTGATGCCATATTTCTGGAATCCCAAAAAGTGAGGTGTCCAAAGGCTTATATGGCCCATTGGGCCTGAAGGGGACACTGAAAATTTAACACTGATTTCCAAGCCATTAAGTATCAGGCCTCTGCTCTTCTTCACAGGAAAAAGCTCAACTGTATAGGGAATATAACAAGAAAAAAAGTGATGTAAACTTTGATTTACCAGCGCTAAATGAGCCTGCTCAGCGACGCCATCTGTCACACTGCAAGACCTCAATCTCGAGGAAGGTTCCCTCTGCTGAAAGACAAATTATTGGAAGATTCTGTAACTTTAATGTACAATTTGAAGAAAACACAAATACATCCAAATCTAACACAATGAATGCCCTGCCTTCTAAAACACAGTTTGATGCCCTAATTAGAACATTAAGGAAGAATTTTTTTTTAAAAATCACGTTGTATTGCGAATAAATGTTACCTTTTGCCTTTCCCAAGCGGTTTGCTGCGGTGGAGAAAAAATTTGGTGTCTATGGTTAGTATTTATTTTCCCTGGGATATAATTTTGGTGCAGCTCAGTAAAAAAAAAAAAAAAAAAACGAAATACTCCATGTGCGTATTGTAAATTTCTATCTAAAAGTAATACTAAAAAAGATATTTCCACCTTTAATAAAGAAGAAAAAAGTATGACAACCAATAACAATATGGGAATTATTAGACTCCTCATGGGTCACTATCTAGCTTTTCTAGACCTATAAAAGTTAAGTAGCTACATGGAAACCACCAACAAGTGGATGTTGACTGATCTGTAACTCCTTTCTCTTGTAGCAAGGCTCATCCATGTAAATCAGACCCTTTGGATTCTCAAGTGGAAAACATCTAAGATGCTAGTGTAATAAGCCACACAAGCAGTTATAAAAAGGCATTAAAAAGATCCAACAGCAGCTAACCTACTTGTTGATTGTTTCCTCGTAAAAAAATGTTAAAAAAATCTACAAAAAAAATTACATTTAAGAATAACCTGAACACAGGGAAATGAGAAGTAGGAGCAGAAGACAGCTGTGGCTGATATTCTGCTGGGATGATCTGAAGATCTCAGTAGATTGTAAGTTCCAGAATTCTAATTACTTGTAATTTGTTGACACTGAACTAATTGCAGGCTGGGCATGTCATGGTAGTGCTGCGAATGTGTGCCAACTGCAATCTGACTACTTACAATAAGTGAACTGAACTGTTCCCCGTTGGACTCCGAATTAATCTGTAGCCTCCGGTTAAGCTCCTCAGAAAGTTCCAAAGCACTGGCTCGGGAGACTGGAGAGGCAGGTGGTGGCAGCGTCGCGTTCAGATTGTCACTGCTCAGACTCATTTCCTCAGAAATGGTCTCCCATGGCTGGGGAAAGACACAAAAAAACAAGCTTTAATAACACACATAGCCATAAACAACTTGCTTCAGTTTCACGTATTAGGCGGGACACGATCTGCAAAGTAAAAATAAATGTTTTCGATGAGATCAATCGATGGCTCACATTTGCTGGGCGGATGTTTTCACGGCTTGCAGTAATCATCTGAAATGTTTACAGTAGGTGACACATAACAGAGTGGATATCGATTGGCGTACTTGAATGTAAATCATAGTGATTGGTTCCGCAAAGGAAAAAAACTACAGTCTATAAGATCCACAATGCACATCACCAGTCTTAAGAGGAGCTCTAACTTCTTGCAAATTTGTAAAATAAATAAGTGGGAACTTCTTTTGTATAGGGCTGATAAGTGCTATTCAAGTTCTGAAAAGGAAGCGGTTAAGAAGGACGGTTTCCCATAGATTGCCCATCGATGTGCCAGACCACAAACAGAGTTGAAATAGCCCACTAGAGGATCTACCGGTGGGTCAATGCTTTGAGGTTGAGCAGAAGACAACCCACTTAGAGGTGACTTTAGAGTTAATCACTTGCCACTAGGGTCTATTTCTTATGGGGTGATCCATTAACATCCTATTAGACTTTATTAACAGAGTTTACGATCCACATGGGGCCCTCAGAATAATTTCCTTTTAGCGCTGCTGAATGGCAAAGATGGCTTACAGTGGTTAGAGGCATATGTTACAAGTTATTTTCCATCCCATCCGCACATTGGGGTGACATTTAGGGGATGCAACTACAGCTACTAGTAAATGTGCAATCTCAGGACATCCGCCCTTTTGATTCAAGCACCTAAGTGCCACAATTTCCAAACTATTGGGCCCAAACTACCCCTTAACTGGTTCAGGTCTGGGGTATTTTAGTCCGGCACATTTTAGGCGTTTTAGCACAGGTGTGATTTTTGCGTCTTTTTTGTGCGTGACCAATAAGGTTTTCTTATTCATTAGTTGTTGTTTATTTAAGAAATATTAGGCTTATAAATTGTAAAATAGTAAAGAAAACCTTTGTTGTTGCTTTTTTAAATGTCTAGCTTTAACAAGAACACTTAGGGTTGGTGCTAGTGTTATAGAAAAGGAGGGTGAAAGCTGTGATTTTTTTTAACATTTCTTTTTACAGTGTTTTCCTTAAAGGTCAGAAATGACCATTTGGAGATTTTACTATTTTACAATTGTTTTTATGATCTAGTTTCCCACTGTAAATGGGGCTGCACAGCAGCTGTCTTTGGGTGCCAGGATCTCGGCAATCACATGATCAGCCATGTGACCACCAGGATCAATAGAGGCAGCGGCATGCATTGATCGTTGTGTATTGGTAATCAGTGAAGACAGAAGTGGTAAAAGCCATTTCTGTCTCCTCACCTGGGTGCTCAACAGTCTCCAACACCCGAGCAGCTGGCTTAAACCCCCAACGTGTACAACAGCATGGGTTTAAGGACCAGGACTTCCAGTCATGAATATATGGTGGACGGTCCATTAGTGGTTAAAGGGGTTCTCCACTTTGAACCATCATTACTCGTTAGAAGGGTTTCCTGACAATCTGATCACAAAGTTTCCCCCTGCAGAAATTACCATAGAGGCAGACCATTCGGATGCTATGGGACCCTTGGATAGAGTAGGCCAAGAAGCGGTTGGTCCCATATCTTTTGCTATTGGGTGGTGAGAACATATAAAGGACTCCCCTCTCCAGAAACTGCACTGTTAGGGTATGTGCACACAAACTAATTACGTCCTTAATTGACGGACGTATTTCGGCCGCAAGTACCGGACCGAACACAGTGCAGGGAGCCGGGCTCCTAGCATCATACTTATGTACGATGCTAGGAGTCCCTGCCTCTCTGCAGGACAACTGTCCCGTACTGAAAACATGATTACAGTACGTGACAGTTGTCCTGCAGCGAGGCAGGGACTCCTAGCATCGTACATAAGTATGATGCTAGGAGCCCGGCTCCCTGCAGTGTGTTCGGTCCGGTACTTGCGGCCGAAATACGTCCGTCAATTACGGACGTAATTAGTGTGTGTGCACATACCCTTAGCCAACAAGGTGGTGGGAAGTTGGCCCAGGCGGTGGAGGATGAAGAAACAAAAACAAAAAACCAATCGCTTCTGTCCTGGGTGGCAAACACTGCAACATAATGGGGGGTGTCTAGTTTAGTGCTTGCTGTGGGGTCCGCTCTGGTCTGTGGACACCACAGCCATACAATTGTATTTAATATACTATTCTATGTTTATCCAATAATCCAGAATACTTCTTTATCTGGAGTTTATCAAGTCCCATCAAGGCCGAAATTTTACAGAATAATGTTTGAAGCATTATTAATTATATCTTGCAGGGGTTATAAAGGATTGTTCATGACGGTGTCCCAGTCCAATTCACAATCTATTTTTGGTGCCTGGGACATACACACTTGACTAATTTATCCAAGGTCACAGGGAGATGACAGGGAAGAGGTCTGGAGCACGTCTCCTTGTCATTATTATACAGTCTGTGACCTTACCAACCAGCCCCTTCCAAAGCATGACAGTGGAGTTTGAGATATTTGTAGACGTTTGGCCACAGGAACACAGATCCAGAAAGGACAAAAATCAAGAGTCATAACAGAGAATGGAGCAACATTCTTCACAGGTGGTCTACTTTGAACAGAATCTGTCACCTCTCATGACATGTCTATTTTAGTAAATACTTGTATTCCCCATAAAATAATAATTCTGGAACGTCTTTTCTTAGAACTCTGTTGTGCCGTTCCTTGGTTATTCCTCCTCTAAATGTATGAATAAATTGACAACTGGGTGTTACCACTCCCTTTGTCAAAGGGGCATGTCCCTACACGGTCTGTCAGCACTGATTGGGCAGGATCAGCCTATGTAGGGACACACCCCCAACTGGTAACACCCAGTTGTCAATTTATTCATACATTTCTCAAAGGAATAACAGAGGAACTGCAGATTGTAAAGTTCTAAGAAAGGATGCTCCAGAATTGTTCTTTCATGGGGAGTACAATTATTTACTAAAACAGACATGACAGGAGAGGTGGCCATTCCATCTTAAGACCACCTTTGGCAAAAGCTTTTAGTTTAAATCCACATCAAATGTTGGGTTAATTTACAAATACTTTTCTTTTCTTGCTCTGTTTTTTTTACATCTTGTACTCTAGTCACAACCAAAACGATTAAAAAATTCTGCTCTTGCCTTTGGATACACATGTATTATTTACATTGTATAGCCAGGCATGTAACCTAACTGCTTAGCTTTATGTAACGGTCATTTGAGCTCCCATAATGCACTAAAACAGAAATCTGAATTCAGCTTCGGCTGGGAATGGAAAAGAGACTATGAAGCAACATGAATGGGAATGGAGAAGAAAACATCAAACAGTAAAAGGAAAAGAAGTGCACTTACAACGTTAATCAACAATTTATGTACAGATGTGTCCAACTTACATTTGCTTGAATTTGGTTAAGGACTCCAATTTCTCATAAAACCAATTCAATACATTATCACGGCATGATAGCAAAACCCTTGACAGGCTGCAATACACATCATAACCAGTGGACCACTGGATGACCACACAGACACATAAAACAGACATCTCGTGACAGAGTATCGCAAAATCATGTTATTTTTAAAACTTTATCTCGCGTCACAAGTTAGGATATGTAGAAATAAGAAAGGTAAGGACATATGTATATGTGATTTAATTAGGGTCAGTGTCTCCAAAATGCCATGTGGTCCTAAACCCTCTGACCTTATATACCAGTCTACAGCAAGGTGCGTATTTTTGGTATCCCATGGAAGGGGATATTGTGTTATTCTGATATTCTGTTCAGTATGTTTATCGGATTTTACAGCACAACATAAAACAAACCGGAGAAGGTCAGCTGTTAATTTTCATTGCCGTTATCGCTTTCGCTTGCTGCATGAAATAAACCCTTGTGTATCAGACGAGATGTTTTGTATTCAGGAGAGAGGGGTGATTAGCGAGATGTGTGCCAGCGACTCCAGCCCTGCTCTATAATAACCTCCAAGTGATATTGCAGGCTGTAAACAAGGAATCAGCCAGGAACGGGACTCTTTAAATGCATTTGCTACGTGCCAACTTGGTACCTGATACACTGGTGTACAGATCAAAAACAGAAAAAGTCTCCACGGTGAATGACAGGACCACTGACAGATCCATCAAGGTGTCAGTGACATGCAGTTTTAGAACAGTCCTAATGTCTAGTGCCAGAACAAATAAGGGAACAACTGAGAGAAGAGTACATCACCTGATATACAACCAAAAACAAGCAAAGCTGCATGGCCTGAATGGATCTGCTCAAAATGATCCTAGAGAAGTGACCACAATACGAGCCGGGCACGTTACCCACCTCAGGCATATCTGCTCCTTCTATATGTTCTGGCTCAAGGTCTTCACTGATGTGTCTCCTGGATCGGAACACCCTGTGGGCCTCTTGCTGTATGTGTCTGATGTTATTATCTGATTCGGACGTGACGTCTCTGGTTAGGGGCAAGAAAAGATGGTAAATAGCAGAACATGGCAACCCAAACCTGGATGGCTGAATGAATGAATATATATATATTGAAGATATTGGCCCATGTTTATCATGCAGTTTTAGCGTTAACTGTGACAAAAAAGTTGCATTGCAACTCAAAATTGCGGTAAAATTTGCAACTTTTCTGGTCACATTTTTACAGTAATGAGAAAAGTATGTGTGGTCTCCAAGGAGTCATAGTTTTAGTTGAATTTATTAAGTACAAGGGCTAAAAATAGAAATTTTGTTGCAAATCTTCACCAGCTCAAAGCAGGCATACATAGGTTTTTCTGCGTCTCACACAGTGCAAAAACATTTGGCGCAAATCACACCAACTATCTTCTTTACTAAAACTGGCATAATATACACCAGTCTTCGTAAATGTGAACCAGTGTGTTCTTCAGCCAGATGTATACCTAAAGAACAATACCACCCACTATGTATTTATACATGGAATAAGCAGCATTATGGGTAATTGCAAAAAATTATATAAAAAAATTAAAAACCATAAAATTTTGGAGCAAGGAGTTCTAGTCAAACACCTTGGATGGGGTGGGGTGTTGGAGTTTTCTGCTTGAGTGCTGACAACAACTCTGATAATAGCTGACCACAAAGGGTGCCAGCAATGAACCTCCATCCTTTCAGTACTGAAGTGGTCATAGGAAGTTCTATCTGCTATACAACAGACTGTCTCTCTAGGTTACACAGACTTGTTTTAGGTAACTTCAATTCAATTAAGAATAAGACAAATAGTCATTAAATCCTGCAAGCTAAGGATGAAAACATGCAAGACAAGGAGGAAAATATGTAGGAATAAAAATTGTTTAAGATATGGGCTCTCTCTGAACGAAGACGGAGGTTTGGGGAGCCCTAGTGTAGAAGAGAGATATAGTACATTTATATGCATTCTTTGGGTCAATAACCAGGCGTGTCTCTAAAAACCTTACATACACCACTGGGCAGGTTTGACAGATTGGATACAAGTTATTTTTTGAATGAATAGTGACTAATAGAATTCAGGATACATACATTAGGCTTGGCCGGTGCCACTGTGTGGTCCTGTTATTATGGTTGACGTAATATGTGCGCCCAAGATTGTCCACTTTCTCTTCCCATCCTGGTGGCATAGGGGGAGCTGGCAGCTCTTGTTGGTGTGGAGAGGTAGAGTCATTTGAGTCCACAACATCCCAGGCCTGCTGGAGAATAAGAAAAGGATACGGTGGCTTAAGAATAAATCGTAATGTTTTAGTACTATTATTATTCTAATGCACTACATAGGCAATTACTATGGGGATCCAAAAAGCACATTTAAAAAGGGGACAACACACCGGAAGTCTTCAGTTGGTACAAGGGTTTTTCTTTTTTGTAGGATACCTGCCAGCAACAGTAGAGTGTGGAAAAGATTACATGATGTAGTCGCGTTCTACGATTACTCTTATTTTCACAATGATCGTTGACAACCCTGTTCCCATGCTCTTGCTACAGGTGAATAGTCAGCTGGAATACTCCTCCAGGGATAAAAGCAAATCTCCCAAAAAGTCACTAAAGTTCTTATATTAGTATAACTTTAAGGAGTGGGAAATTGACAAGTTGCAAAGCTAATTAGTTGTGATTTCTATACCACTGCATAACTAGATAGATTCTCCATACAGTAGTCTGGGAAAGCTGGGTGACAATCACTGTGGGAGTTGTAATGGCAGCCACATTGGTAGTTACTCAGAAATAGTTTTAACTAAGAAACCGCTGAGTAATTTTTTTTTTAACAAATGGAGAGAGAAGAATCATTCATCCGTCATCTACCTTCCGGCTTCCAGTCCGACCTGTAATATATGTTTTTGTCCTTTGCGTAATTAAATCTGGATTACACAGTCCTGGAGCTCCCATTGTTATTACCGAAAGAAATAAACATCCCTCAACAATTGTCCATTGTTTCAATATGTGTTTTTACTTTAAAAAAAACAAAAAACTTTAGAAGAGCCAATGATCAACCTGTTTATTAAAACTGAATGGCTCGTGACAAATCCTACATATTCTTCATGCTAAATCCCTGGCAGTAAAAATAATCTACAGGGATTATTATTACATGGGTATACCCGGTTGTATCTGGCCACCCAAAAATAAGATGATTTCCACTGCTAGGACATCCAGCGATCAGCTATAATCAGCAAGGAAACCTGGCAGTAAGCGCTCAATTCTCCTGCGGCGCCACCACAGGATAAACAAAGCATTACAGTTACCCATTGAAATCAGTGGACTGTCTGTGTAATAGATGAACGTGCTACATGCTCCAGAGCAAGAGATGCTCTTTGTAGCGGATTTTCTCTCTGGATAAATGATGGAGGTCCAGAATAAGGGACTCTCGTCTATTAAACCAGAATGCCCTAACAGAGTTTTTGAGGATTGTGTTAAATTTACTAGTTATGCAACCATGCAAGAGATGTTGGCATACACAATTTGGTGGAGAGTCAGATGAGAAAATTAAAGGGGTTGTACAGTATTAGAAAACATGGTGGCTTTCTTTCAGAAACCGCGCTACACCTGTCCATGGGTTGTGTCTGGTATTTCAGCTCAGCTCTGTGGAAGTGAATGGGGGGGCTAAAGTGCAATACCACACACAACCAGTAGACAGCGGTGGCACAGTTTTTAGAAGAAAGCCGTCAAGTTTTCTAATATTGTACAACCCCTTTAATTCGAACTCTATTGGCAGAAATTTTTTCGTTTCAATAGGCGGAAAACATTTGAACAAACCCTTGTGAACACGATTTTGTCCTTCAGCCATTATCAGATTCAGCTATAGTTAAAAGCTTAACATTAAACGTAACATTGTTCCGGTCCCTCCATAGCATTGTTTCTATGGCGAGAGATAAGCAGCTCTCAACTAATACCAAGTCTAAGGCCAGTGAACCTCCAGTTGCAAAGTTTCATACATACACGTCAGTTGTTGGGCGTCTGGGTTCTGTGACCCTCACCAATAGCTAGGAGAGTGCCACGTCCCTTCGAGAGATGAAGATGGGTCAGTAGAATGCACAGTTTGTGACCCATCTTTACTTCTCCCATGTAAAACCAAGGGAGACCAATGGAGGCAGGAGACCATTCTAGCAACTAGTGGTAGTTACAGTGATCGGACCCCCATCAATTATAAAGCCATAATTAATTTGAAGTTAGACTAAGTGCAATATACTATACAGAATGGACTCTCTTAGCAGATAAAAATAAAGAAAAAGATATTACAATATATTAATGAGTTGGTGACAAAAGTCTTGTTTTACCTCCGCTTCTTCCCTTTGTTCACTGGTTTGCTCCTCTTGGGCTCCGTTCTTTGGCAAATACGCCATCTTTAATCTCAGGAAACCTTTCACCCGAGACTTGTGGCTGTAAAGTTCCATATAGCGAGAGTCAATTAAGAAGTATGATGTGTGGGCTCAACATTCAAACCAAGTCCAATAAGTGAACACTCACCTTCTTGGTCTCAGTAAAAAGTCTTTGAATGTATACGGCCTCTCCATTGTTGGATCTTCTGTCTGTTAACAAAATGGTTAATTTTTAACATGGTCTTACTCTCAAGAGATTTACTTGGCACAATATCTAAACATTACTTAACTGTTTTTTCCATAAAAACTGGATGTCAAAAAACTTTGATGTAAAAAAGTATGTGAACCCTCAAGATTTTCTGGCAAAACAAAAATTCTAAATGTGTTTAGATGATTATCAGAGACAAAAGAAACACATATGAAAAAGGTTTGTGTTTTTTTCTTGATCTATAGGATAAAACATTAAAAGGTCCTAACACTTAAAGTCTCCACTACAAAAGTCCGGTCTTGGTGAAGGCCAAAACTTTGGTTCCAACAAAAAATATATGTCATGATTGAAGGAGTCTTCTGGAGACTTCAGAAATAGAGCTGTCAATAGTAAACAGAATAGAGAAAATGCCACATCATTGTGAAGGTCATCTAAAAAAAAAAAAAAAAAGACGGACTGCAAAAGCAAGGATTATGATATTCCAGTAGAGCAAAATCTTAGGTCTATCTTGCTCTAATGTTCGTGTCCATGGTACCATCAAAAGTTAAAAACTAAGAGTTTCTCTGCTTGTTGGTGGGTCCCTTGACACTAAGCGAATCTCAAAACGTCCCCCTGCTGGTACCCACAGCGATCAGCTGAAATCTGATAGGAAGTGTTCAATTTCCCTGCAGCGCCACAACAGGGGAAATGAAGCATTACATAATGTTCATTTATATCAATAGGGTGTTTGTGTAATAGGGGAAAAGTCCTCCAGAGCGAAAGATGCTCTCCACTCTGGTCAAAAAATGAGGATCCTGAACAGAGGAGCTTCTCTTTTAATATGGAACAGGAAAGTCTCAAGAGATCAGATTGTAATTTTGACCTCAACAGAGGGTGGGTCCATTAGTAAGATAACTCTATACACAAGTCAGGCTACCAAGAATGGCTGAAGAAGTGGAAATGTCTCTTTTTGGAAAGGACAAGTCAACGTTCAGACCGTAACCCAAAATAGACGTGGTGGCATATCACCAAAGATCAATATTCATCATTAGAACAAGTTCTGTAAGGAGGAACTGGCCAAACTTTTCCAAAACAATAAGCAATACTGGTTACTCCAAACATTGCTAGACTAGGTGGTCACAGTAGTTTCTTTACACACTCATATGTTGCACCCAGAACTGGTGGTCTAAAGGCCCCTCCGCCACATAGGAAAACACAAGTAATTATAAATTGCACATGGAAGGTGAGCGGCCCTGATACAGATTTGAGCTCTGAGTCCAGAAGTTTCCTGTTATGGCTTGCAGGGGAAAAGTTGTTGGCAGAAAAAAAAACCTTCAAGATCAGTGGGGCTGTTATGTATTAAAGGGATATTCCTATCTTATAAAGTGATGACACATTGCTAGGAAATGCCATCACTTTGTGATCGTGGGGATCTGACCTAGAAGATTCCCACCGATCTGGAGAATGAAGGGACCGGAGTGTTGATTTAGTGCTTTGGTCCATTCACTTTTTTACTTGCACAACGGTGCCTTGGCCACCCACTGTGCAGGAGACTGCAGCATGGCCCCATTCAAGTAAATGGGGCCAGCTGCATTTCCCTGCATAGCCGTGTGGCAGGGAGTGCTGCTGTGCAGGGAAAATTAAAAGGGGAAGGCAGCGCTAAATCAGCACGGCTGTCTCTTCATTCGCAATATCAGTAGGGTTCTTAGAGGTTGGACACCCAGCTATTGTAAAGTTATGGCATATCCTAGCTATTTTTATAAAATAGGAATAACCCTTTAAGATATTATTATTATTAGAAATGCTTCGGTCGGATAATAAGCTTGCAGGGCTGTGAGAAATGTAATTTTCTTGTCATTGCTCTGCCAACCTATGAGCAGAATAGAGGAGCTGTTTATGGCCCATGAAGCAGCAGACTGTCGTAAAACATCCTGTGTATGCTGACCGCCTGCAAGGCAGGCATCAAAGAAGCAGAAACCATTGTAAAACCATGTACACACGGACAACAAATATTTAACCTCCAAGTTAGATGACCTTATCCAACATTATAATCCAAATGTAGTGATGGACGAAAGCAAATATTATATCTACCAAAATGGGTAAAGTTCAACCCTGGGGCTGTTAAGTAGAAGGATTAAGAAGAAGTGAACACATAATACAAATAAGTAAAGCGGACATCTTACCGGTAAGTGGTTTAGAGGAACATCAACTTGACCCAAGAAGTCATCTCTCGTCTGTAAATACAAATACAACAAGGCTTAGAATCTTGCACATTTCAGAAAATGTCAACTAAAAATTATAGAGGAAATCCGGTCAAGATGATCACCTGATGTGTCTTCGATGCCTTTCAGAAGATCACATTGGTGAAGTCTGTGATCTCGGACCACCATTGATCTCCAGAATGAAAGGCCTCAGCCCGTTTAGCCCAGCTCTGAGATTTCCAATATTGGAAATCTGACCCGACACCATTCTAGTCACAGTGACATACATGTGTATGGTCCTTTGCTTAGAATGTGGTGTCAGATTTTCAGCAATTCTGTAAATCAAGACTTTACCAATGTGACATGTATCAGACATATCTTCTTGCCTGCATTTGCCCTTTAAAAGACAGATATCTTGTTGAATGCAAGGCATCTAGAGTTACAGGACATGGAGTTCCACAAATTGTCGGACACAACAGGGTCCATGGCAAATACCACTTTTGTATAAAACTTGTAGAGCTCACTACTAACTTATTGGAAAAAAAAAGTTGTGCAACCACTTTGCTCCCAGCATTGCCGCCGCCGTAAAGCTCGGGAATTCAGATGTATAATGGAAAAAAGTCAGATTTTGAGAAAGGGAAAGTTGCAGGACTCTATGTAGTTACTCTATACATTACGCGGACTTTAAAAAACTAAACTATAGAGAGAACAATAATCGTTCTGCCCTGACCGTAAAAGACGACCAAGTTTTGGAGCTAAAAAGGACAATGTTAAAAAGGTGGAGATTCACTATAAGCCCTGGTGTTGGCTACTTTATTTATGTTTATTTTCACTAACGTGTAGGAAACAGCATTCTATGCCGCTTACTAATATATAGTTATTACAGATCTCTTACCTTTCAACTATTGTAGAAGGAGAGACAACTCATGTGGAACTATGCCCCACCCAATCATGCCCCCACACAGTATCATGCCCCTATAGTGTCCCCATTCAGTATCTGGACTTCATAGTGCCCCAACACAATATCATGCTCCCATATCGCCCCCCCCCCCCACACACACAGTATAACTCCCCTTTAGTGCCCCACACATAGTATAATGCCCCCACAGTTCCTAACCAAAGTAAAATGGCCCTCATGGAGCCTCACACACCGTAGAATGCCCCCAGATTTCCCCCACACATAGATGCACCGCCATAGTGCCTCCATACACCATATCATGCCCCCATAGTGCATCCAATATAGTATAATGCGCTCACAGTACCCCAAGCACACAGTATAATGCCCCCAAAGGATATAAATGGTTTCTTAGTGCCTCCACACACAGTATATTGCCCAATAGTGCCTCACCAAATAGTAGAAGCCCCCCTCACGCACGCACCACACGCATAACACCAGCATAGTGCCCTCACAAACCGTATAATGCCCCTATGGTGCGACACACTATAATTCCCCTATAGTGCCTCCTCACACAGTATAATGCCCCCACACAGTATAATGTGGCATTGTACCTCCTAAAAATAATAAAAGAAACACTCAACTAGCCCGGTTCCCACGACAAATAGAGGAGATTCCTCTTCGCCGGTCTGTGCTGTGTTGCTCAGCGCAGACAGGCACGATGGCAGCTCACGGCTTGCTCACATAGACAATGGTGTAGTAGGAAGTGGACGGCACGTCAGTCAGTGGCCTCCATTGAATAACACTGCGCACAGAACTGGGCATGCACTAGCTTCCATTGCCATAAGAAGTATTTTTCAACAGAGGACACGGATGGACTTGTCTGTTCACAATTCACATGCCCCTTTATCAGTGACCATGTTCACGACGAGAGCGCCATACAATCCGTAGAGAAGGATGTACTAAGTAAATGCTGCTATGTGTTAATATCGCTATTCTAACCTGTAGACATATATTACTTATAATCCTTGTTTCATTATGGTTTTCCATTTGTCCAAAATAAAAAAAATGTTGTCAGTCCCTGATTTTTGGATAAATTGTCCTGAAAAAAAGAAAAAAATCAGGTTGGCAACGCTGAGTGGCATATAGTGCCATTTCCCACACATTAGTGAAAATTAACAAAGTAATCAACCGCTTTAGGCCACATGCACACAATGCCTATTACGTGGAGATTTGCCACACCGATTTTCCTGCGGCAAATTGGTTGCGTAATACAGTACCAGCAAAGTAAATGAGATACCAAGTAATCTCATCTACACGTTGCAGAATATTTCCGCCAGTAAATGTACCAGCGGTGCAGATTTTAAAATCCGGAGACTGTCCATTTATCTTGCGTATCAGTCTCAGAATTGAATCTGACAAGTTTGTAAGAAAACGCACCAAAACATGCAGCATAAAATCCACACAAAAAACACAGTGTAGCTAAACGTTTGACAAACTTCTGACATATCATAGTGACATGTCAGAAGTTTGGATTGGTGGGGGTCCGAGCACTGAGACCCCCACCAATCGCTACGAAGAAGTGCTCGTGTGATCGCTCAGCCGCTTCCTGTCTGTTCGGCTTTTTCCGGAAATAAATGTATCTGTGTACAGACTCAATAGAAAGTCTATGGGCCCGTACTCCGATACATCGACTTTCCGGAAAAAGCCGAACAGACACAAAGCAGCCGAGCGCCCACACGAGGGCTTCAGCTGCTTCGTTCTAGCGATTGGTGGGGGTCTCGGTGCTCGGACCCCCACCAATCCAAACTTCTGACATGTCACTATGGCATGTCAGAAGTTTGTAAAACGTTTAGCTACACTTTAAAAAAACGCAATATCAAGTGCGGATTTTGCCTGTGGTTTGTATGCGTATTCTCCGCATCAAATGATGCAACGTGTGCATGTAGCCTACGGTCGCCCTTTTCTGTCAAGTTGTAACAAATTTTATTCAACCATTTCTTAATGATGATATCTGCAGGCGACATGTAGTATTACTTGACGACCATTCCGATTTTTAGTAATTCTGCGCTCCGACTCCTAAAAGGGCGTTCTAAGCGGGCATTCCTCCTCTATGACGTCTATATAGACAGGAGTTGTACTGATGGGACAACAATTAAGCCCATTCAAATGAAGCTGTCCCAGTGTTACTGATAGGTCAATGCTGTGTGTCATAGCCATGCCCCCTGCAGCCCTGGTACAAGCATAAAAAAAAACAAAAAAAAACTAAAATTCCCTCAGGTTCCAATCCGTGACAAATGACACAGCCTGATGAATGAATACATGAAAACCACAGCCGCCGAAATACATGCGATGTACAAGTGGCAAGCAGAAAATACCCTTTAATCAAGTCTTCACATAGTGGCAGAGAACGCGGCAGACTGTAATGGATATACTATATTTAACACACGTTGATTTGACTCTCAGAATGAGTACAGCAAGTGCCAGCATGGTTTACAGCCATGTAATGTAAATCTGAACCACAAGCTGAAGCGAGAATTGGAGAGTGAATTGTATAAGAAGCATTAACAGTAAACCGCTAATAACTCTGCTTCTGTAATGTATATACTCTACGTAGGGTAATAGGTTTACATGAGTCTCATTTATCAAAAATGTTTAACCGTAAAACTGACCTGGTTTCCCATAGTAACCAATGAGAGCTCAGATTTCATTTTTCTAGTGCACTATAACAAATGAAAGATGCACTGTGATTGGTTGCTATGGTGAAAAAAGAAAATTTTTCTATATCTTGGACAGTTATGAACGTCCCCCTTTTGGCCTTGTTTAGCAAAACGGTCTGTTCTCCATGGCAACCAATCAGAGCACAGCTTTGATTTTTCCAGAGCAGTTTAAGATATGAAAGCCGAGCTGTGATTGGTTGCGAGGGCAACAAGGACAGTTTTCCGGTTAGACAGTTTTGATAAATGAGATCCAGTATGTTTACTTCTAACTCACCCGCTCTGCAAAATAAGCGGGTCCAGGTTCACGCCTTTAATAAATGTCGCATTTTTACGACTCCACTTAGCCACACCCCTTTTTCTAGACCCTCTTCAAAACTGCAGAGTTAGGTGTAAAAAGCGTCTAAAACCCAATAAATTTGGCGAAAAGATGTACGACGTTTCTTGGCACAATTTGATGTTTTCTGCCACATTTTGTTCAGAAAACCTCCCTTCAATCTGTCTAGTATCCCATGTATCGCGCCAAACGTATTCTGTACGGACGTCATGATGCCAAAAGAATAGCGAGAGATAGACTCTAAAAATGACTACGCTAAGCTTCATGCAAACATAGAAAGATTTAAATTACAGATTTTCAGCCCAATGTTCAAAAGTATTCACCCCCCTACCTAAGAAGCGCTTTTGACTTTATAAATGTAATAAAGTAAGTCACTATTCACTGTGTCCTCCCACGGCAGAAGTGGCGGAACCTATAGCTTTGTTCAAACTGAGCTTCCTGCTTCATGAATATAATGCTAGAAGTAAAGACTCACACGAGCAAGCAGTAAAATCGAGGAAGGAGGTGGTAATAAAATTCCATAGCGATAGTTGACAATCCTAAAGGTATAGTAATGGCAGCCATTAGTGGTGGTCACCCAACTCAAACGGATTAATATTAAAAGGGTTCACACAAAAGACTATTCAGGCTTTTATTTTCCATTTAGTTATGTATTTTACTGATAGGGTTAGGGTACACTCAACCGCCCTTTACCTAAATATGGAATTACATGTATCGCATAATCCCGATGCTCGATCTAGAGGCAACGCGACAACGTGTTTGGTAAAACAATGGCTTGACAGGAGCTGCTCAGTCACCTCCAGGGTTAACGGGAGAGACATTTTGCTCTCAGAGGGGATGTGAAATGACCTGTTTATTTCCCAGAGACCGCTATAGGATGTGCAGCTGGTTCGTGATGTCAGCCCAAGTGAAAAGTTATTCCTGGCCGGATGCCTTCTGCTTACTGTGCCAGCTGACCGGGAATACGGGCAAAAGGCGAATGATGGGCCCTCGATCCTGATGTCTAAGTAAGTGCATCCTTCCTTTGTAAAAGACCACAAAACCCAATACACAGGTTGTCCTAAAATGCTATAAACTATGATGATATGACATGGCCCCGACAACTAGCTACGGCAGCGATTTTTATCAACAATTTGAGGCATGTTGGTAATAAAGGCCTATGTATGCATGTATGTATGTATGTATGTATGTATGTATGTATGTATGTATATGTATGCATGTGTGCATGTATGTGTGCGTGTGTATGTATGTATGTATGTATGTATGTATATGTATGCATGTGTGCATGTATGTGTGCGTGTGTATGTGTGCGTGTGTGCGTGCGCGTGGGTGTGTGTGCGCATGTATGTATGTATGTATGTGGGGTGGATTTCGCTAGTATTATAACTGCACACTCACGACCAGTTATGCTGTCCTTATTGGGAGCACAATACTTTTTACCAGTTACTAGATTTGAAGGTTGCGAGACTATGAAAAACCACACAAGATTTATCGAATGTAACTAAAAGGATGGAAACAATAAGGTCAACTAATGGTGGGCACTGTGGTACAGTAATAATTATTGCCGTGTCTGGGGTTGAAATTAGCTTAACTTGTTCTTTGGTCAGGTCTGTGGGTTCCCCTGGTCAAAAACATTTTAAAAAGCCCCGGTTTTTTTCCCCCTTTCTTTTTCCAGGTTAATGGAAAACCGTTTAGAAAAACCATGGTATAGGTAAAAGATGAAAATAGTACAGCTACAATATTTTAAAAAAAATTACAAAGGTCATTCAAATTCAACCATAATTTGCACAAACAATAATGGGAAGTATGAAAATTATACCACTCATACAGTGCCCACATAAAGCCACTAATAAAGTACCCGCAAAAAGATGCTATACAGTGCCCACACAAAACCCCTATACACACTACTCACAATATCTCTATACAGTACTCAAACAAAACCACTACACACAGCGCCCATACAATATGGCCCAGACAAATCCCCTCCACACATTGTTTACACAAAACTAATACACACAGCGCCCATTCAATATCGCTATACAGTTCCCATGCAAAAACCACTACACACAATATCGCTATATAATACTCACACAAAACCCCTACATATAGTGCCCACACAAAATCCCTAAACACAGTGCCCGCACAATATCGCTATATAGTGACCACACTAAACCACTAATGTCCACACAAGATTGCTATACTGTGCCCACACAAAACTGCTACACACAAAATCCCTAGCCAGTGCCCACACAAAACCTCTACAGTGCTCACCCAGTATAGTTATTTAGTGCCCAAACAAAACCCCTACACAGTGACTACACAATATCTCTATACAGCGCCGACACAAAACCCACACACAGTGCTCAACCAGTATTGTTATTCAGTGCCCACACAAAACCCCTACACAAACCATGCCTACACAATATAGCTATACAGTGCCCACACAAAACCCCTACATGCAGTGCTCACACAAAACCCTACACACTGTGCTCACACAAAACCACTATACACAGATACATAACCTTTACACACAGTGTGCATACAATATCGCTATAGTGTCTACACAAAAAACCCTACACACAGCGCCTACAAAAATGTTGCTATGCAGTGCCCACACAAAACCACCTTACAGTGACTAAATAAAACGGCTATACAGTGCCTGAGTAATACCACCATGAATTAGGTCTCTATGTCCGCCAATGTTAATGTCTGAGATTTTAGCCCCTTTAGTTCATCCTGAGGGGGGTGGTGAAGTTTCTGCAATGTTTGTCATTTTACAACCTGGTCATTTGTGCCCTGTGTACTGCAAGAAGAGTGCCACCTCATTATTGCTATATATGTGCCCCAATGGACTCTTTCCTAGAACTTGACATGACTGAGCTGCAGCCAAACAAAACATTTTACATTTGATCCGGGTTGTGTTATTCTGTACTTGGAGCGAGGGTCAATCTAATTTACAAAGGTGAAGTGCCATACAGAAAACGTAACGCAACTGAAACGCCACAACAGTAATGTGTATTAATAAAACACAGGTGTATAGTGGCACCACGTCCAACAGAATCCATATTGTGGATCGCAGGAACAGGCGGGTGAGTGGTCAGCGTTTATACAGGAATTTGTATTTAGGTCTTGTTCACATGGCGCTCAAAAAAAGCGACGCGTAAACGCGTCAAAAACGCTGAAGTTTTTGCAAAGAGCTTTTTAAAGTACAGGCTTTTTCGACGCGTTTTTTGCCACACTGATTCGGCACATTATCGGGTGCGTAAATAGGACTCTTTTTGACTATAGGAATTAGGCGCGTTTTGCATGCCAAGAGTTGACCTGACGCTTCTTTTTTTACACAACGCGTTTTTTACACACGCGAGCATAAAGAAAACGCATCGTACGCAATACAATGTGTTTTCCAATTGATGTTAACGGGAAGCTTAAAACAAGCGTTTGACGTGGTTTTTCGGCGCGTAAAATGTGGCAAAAACGCGTCGAATACACATCGTGTGAACAAGGCCTTATACAGTAAATAGAAGAAAAATTCTAATGTTTGCCATGTCTCACCACCAGGGGGCTCCCTATTACCAAGGGGGATTAACAGTCAAAACTAGCATCCAATCAGTGAGGATTACATTAGCTGGCATGTCACACAATGTACCGATCATGCCAGCTCACAACGTGTACATAATTTTCACAAACTGCACTTTTACAGCTGAACACCATAGAAAGAGGAGGAAACCTATTTCACCGTAACCAATTGTCCGGCACAAACCATAATTAAAGGCGGTGGTGACCTCAGATGGTACCAGCATAATGTAGCTGGAGAAGAAACAACAATATAACATCTTTAGTGCCCATCATCTGCTGGGTAAAGTAGGCATACCTACAAACGTATGTAGATGTTAAAGAAGAATTAGTATATGTGGTGCCATGTGAAATGTTAAATACTTTTGTGTCAAAAAAGACAAAAGTATAATAGGTATGATACCTTTATTGGCTAACCATAAAAGTTCTATATGCGGCTTTCAGAGCACAGAGGCCCCTTCTTCAGGCAGTTTACAAATGAATGACTTAGAAAAAAGCACAACATTTAGATGTTACACAAAGACAATTAGTACATGAGGTGATACATCATTAAGATAAGCCGGGGCAATAAAACTGAGGTTATAGGGGTGATGACTTAGGAGTTAAGGCATCTGGAGTCAGTCTGATGGTGGACGTGACGTGTGTCCATGTAGTGGCTCATAAATCCTGGTGTTAGATTGAGGCCTTGTGTCAATGACTGGAATTTTATCATCATCTTGAATGCCTGGTGCCATCTTGGTGCCAAATGCGTAAGGAAAAGTCAATGCCCAATGTCACCTATAACAACCTGGATGACAATAGGAGATACAGATGCCAGCAATAATGCCCTCATAACTGTGCAGTCAGAGTCTACATAATAGTTTCATTCATAGTGCCCTCCCAACACAAAACCCCAATACCGATGCCAGCCACAGTGCCCTCCCAACAATACCAGCCAAATGAAGGTTGGTGGAGACCCCAGGGCTAAAAACTCATTTTCATGAAGGACAGAAATAAGAATTGCCATAATACTTTCCAAATAATTGTGCCTAAATAAGACCAATATTCAGCACCAAATAAAGTACAACAAACACAGTGCCCACATAATGCCTAAAAAAGTACCAAAATAAAAGTTCTGTACCTTTGGCACATTAGGATGTGTGTGGTATTGCATTGCAGCTCAGCCATATTTACTTCAATAGAGCGGAGCTGCACTTCCAGACGCAACCAATGGGCAGGCCTGGCGCGGTTTCTTAAAAATGTTTAAAAAAAGCAGCCATGTTTTTCTAATCCTGGACCCCTCTGATCACAGTATATAAAAAAACAAAAAACGTTTGATAGCTACCTAATTTTACTTTGTGTTTAATTTCCTCACAATTTCCAAAATCTCTGCTTGCTGTCCGTGAACGAGAACATTCTATTTTACATTGAGAGTCAATAAACCTGTACATACCTAGTCCTGCTCTCAGCTGAGAAGTGGATACAACTGTATACCTAGGCAATGCTCTGTGAGCTAAACACATCAGCAGCAGCTGTACAAATCTTTATGATGGTTTACTACAATGTATCAATCTGGAGCCCAGGCTGTTTAGCTCGCAGAGCATTGTCTAGACTGGATACAATTATATTCACTGCTCAGCTGTGAGCAGGCCTAGCTATGTACAGGTTTACTGCCTCTTAATGTAAAGAGTGTTCTTATTCACTGACAGCAAACCTATCTTGAAAACGGTGAGGAATTAAAAAAACACAGAAAATATATATAAGAAAGGTGTAGAACTTTCTACTTGTAGTGATTAAGTGTCATTTATATAAAACTGGGAAAACCCTTAAAGAGGACCTGTCTGATCTCCCGACATACCCGTTTCCGTAAATAATTGTATTCCCCCATGAAATGATTCTGTAGCATCTTTTCTTAGACCTCTACGTTATGCCGTTCCTCTGTTATTTCTCCTAGAAATTTAGGAATAGATTGACAACTGGTTGTTGCCATTCCCCTTGTCAAAGGGACGTGTCCCTACACAGTCTCACTCGGTCACCACTGATTGGACGGTGTCAGTGTAGGGACACACCCCCAACTGGTAACACCCAGCTGTCAATTTATTCATACATTTCTAGGAGGAATAACAGAGGAGCAGCACAACAGAGTTCTAAAGAAAGATGCTCCAGAATTTGTATTATTTCATGAGGAATACAATTATTTATTAAAACAGACATGTCCGGAGAGGTGACCGCTCCTCTTTAAGTCTTCTGGGATGAAAAGTTATTAAGTTGCTCTTTAAATACGTGATTGGATTAAATTAGGAATTCTCTGGATGAAACGCCCATTAACCTGGTCTGCCGGGACGGCTCTGGACATCAGGTGACAGGTCTTACCCAGGCCCTTAGCATTTCATAACAGTATATATATATATATATATATATATATATATCTACAGAATACATTCAAATATATTCACAGGAGTGTAAACCGCCGCTGCACGATGATCCCGGATCCCATCAGCCAGGGAGTGAAGAGTTGTAAAATTCCAACGCTTCTCCGCACACCTCTCAGTGTCACTTGGCCTTCTAAAAAGCAGGCGGAGAAGTTATTTTTAAGGTGCATTTCCGAGAAACCTCTTAAGTAGAGTAGAACGGTGAGGAAATATCGGTTAATCACTTACAACCAGTCACTCAATGGAATTTACGCCTGGACTTTGAGAACACAGTTACATGATGTTTTCTTCTCCATTCACATGTAAAGATAAATTCCTGCTTGCACAGAGAAGAGCATTGTGGGAGTTTAGATAAAAATGACACAGAGCTAAGCTGTCTGACAGATGGTTTCCAGCAGAAGTGTGAATGCCGCCATAGTTGTGAATGAAGAATATTACATGACGCAACTAAAATCACTACAAAAATATAGATTTAGTCAATTAAAACAGATACAGAAATAATACTTTTTACTTCTGAAGGTTTGCTACATTTGTTTCCAGTCTAAACAATCCTCTAGAGCCAAACTTTCTGGACTCCAGGCTGATACATTTTACCTGCACTGATACATTGTAGCAAACGTTAACAACTGTAACAAACTACCAGCTGTGAGAAGTATTAGGTTTATACAGGTTTGCAGCCTCGGTATGTACACCAGTATGGTCAGATTCACAGACATCAAGCAAAGATCTTAACAATGGGGAGGAATTGTAACACAAAATATATTGAAAAATTGCAGAGCTTTTTATTTGACAGTTATTAAGCATTATTTCTGGGGGAAAAAACTTTTCCTAAAGAGGAGCGGTCACCTCTCCGGACGGAACTGTTTAGTAAATAATTGTGCTTCCCATGAAAACAATTCTGGAGCATCCTTTCTTAGAACTGTATGTTGTGCCTTTCCTCTGTTATTCCTCCTAGAAATTTATGAATAAATTGACAATTGGGTGTTACCAGTTGGGGGGGGGGGGGTGTCCCTGCACAGACTGACAATGTCCAATCAGTGGTGACAGTGACACGCCCCCCTTTGACAGGTAGAATGGTAACACCCAGTTGAATTCTAGGAGGAACAGCAGCGGAACGGGTCAACGCAGAGTTTTAAGAGACGATGCTCCAGAATTGTTATTTCATTGGGAATAAAAGGATTTACTAAACAGACATGTCAGGAGAAGAGACCGGTCCATTCTAAAGAAAACCCTATCTGAGGGTAGCATAAAGTAGTGAGAGAGACCGCGATTCCAGCATTGGGTCATTTACTTTCAATAATCAGTTGTTTTAATAAAATCCCACTATCTCCTGCAGCGCATATTTACGAGCTACGACTGCTCCCGCCCACCCGTCGCTGACGGACAGCTTTTTCTGTATGCACAGCATGGGGAGAAAGTTGTCAATCCATAGTGTTTGCTCGTTTGTCAATTTATCGCTGCCACGCTTACACAGGGCAATAATCGGAATTGATCGCGCGTGTGAACGCTCTTTCGCCTGATCATTGGCCTGTGTAAAATGGCCTTAAGAAAAAACATTACAGTCAGTCATTTAAGGCGGAGGCTAACCGGGAGTAATACCGAAAATTGTTTTCAGAAAGCAAATAAAAGGACTTGAGATTTTGTGTCTTATATTTACAATCAAAGCCGATAGTTAGGCTGCGTTCACATCTGCGTTGTGGCTACAGTTCTAGCGTATCCGTCAGAGGAGCACAAGAACGGAAGTTAAAGTTTCCGTAAAAAAAAACATTGATTTCAATAGGTTTAATTTTTTGCGTCAGTTGTGCTCAGTTAAGCTCCGTTCCGTCAGGTTTCCATTTTTTGACAGAAGAAATACCGTAGTCTGCTGCGCTATTGTTTCCGTCAAAAATGACTGAAAACTGACAGAAAGGAGCTTTACGGGTCTTTTTTAACATTAAAGTCAATGAATGACTGTTACAAACGGATGGCATATCAGTTAGGGCCTGTAAACATCACTGTTCGCTTTCCGTTCCGGGGTTCCGTCTGAGGTTTCCGTTGGGTGAACCCCGCAACGGAAAATGAAAGTGAAAGCACAGCTTCCGTTTCAGTCACCATTGATCTCAATGGTGACTGAAACATCGCTAATGGTTTCCGTTCGTAAACATTCCGGCAGGTTTCCGGTTTTCCGACGGAATCAATAGCAGAGTCGACTGCGCTATGGAGTCCGTCGGAAAACCGGAAACCTGCCGGAATGGTGACGAACGGAAACCATTAGCGATGTTTCCGTCACCATTGATATCAATGGTGACAAACGGAAGCTGTGGCTTCACTTTCACTTTCCGTTGCGGGGTTCACCCGACGGAAACGTCCAACGGAACCCCGGAACTGAAAGCGAACGGTGATGTGAACAGGCCCTTATGCATTACATTTAACGGATCCGATTTTTTTTTGTGCACATGCGCAGACTAAAAATGAAAGCAAGAAAGATGCAAAGATAAAAACGGATCCGTTAAAAACGGAGTATAACTGATGACAAACGGACACAAAACTGAAAGAAGAGTCAGTTTTTTGACAGATCCGGTAAACTGATCTGTCAAAAACAAAACATATTTTACCTACCATTGCATTCAGTCTGGTATCAGTCACTCTGTCCGTTTTATTTTAATTTCAACGGATCCGCTAAAACAGATGCCACAACGCAGATGTGAACGAAGCCTACCAAAATTGGAGCTCATATAAGGCCCCCTGGACCAACAAGGTTCTCTAGTACTCTACATTCAGCATCAATGGCAGTCATCATGGTGAAATCATTGTAGCTGGGCAGCCTGGCATACGATACAGACGTTCTGCATTAGGACCTCCACGGGGACCTCTGGGTGACTGATATAACAAGATATCGGCCGGTTATATAAAGCCGTGTTTACCGAGGGAAGGCATTGCGTAGTGACGACACTCCGTGAGCATGGTAGGACCCTATGACCCACATTTCATTTCCCAGTGTATTCCAGATTTTGGCAAAAATGTCCTAAGTGATGACGTGTGCCATTTTACTGTTCAAATTTGTGACTTTTCTTGTCACTTGCCAAATTAGAGGGGGAGGAGACATTAAATGGAATCGGTGGAAATCTCTCCGACTGAGCATTTAATTTCCAAACTGACTGTTTAAGATACCCCAAAATTATTATGAGAGGTCTCACTTTTTTTTTTTTAATTACTCGAAGGGCAAGTTCACAAGTAGAGTAAATACTGTGGACTTTCCACCACGGATTTGAACAAATCTCATTCACACGATGCGTAAATAAGTGGAATAAACGCTCAGAAATTTACCTGTGGTACGTTTTTTTATTCGCAGCATGTCAATTATATTTGCGTAATCGTTGCTTTTTTGTTGCAGGTTTTCCCCATTGAATCCAATAGGGCGGTAAAACCAGCAGAAATAGGAGACGGTGCAATTTTTGCGGCGCAAAAGCAGCAATTCCGCCGCAAAAACTGCAATTTAGAAAAAAAAAAAAAAAGAACGCTACGCAAGTATCAAACTTTCTCTTTATGTGCAGTTTTACCCAGCGGACATTCCAGGAGACAAACTGCCCCACAACTCTCCCTGCGGCTCGGAGGGCAGATACGATGTGTGCTTTTACGCAGCGTATCCGCCCTGTGTGAACTTACCATTACTGCCTCCTTTACTCAGACTGGTGTGAAAAATGCCAATCTTAGTAAATGTGGGCTATGTCTGTGGCGGCAATGAATATTCGGGGATCTGGGCACATTACAAAACAGAGAGAAGTGCTGAAACACATCCGCTAGCAAAGACCAGTTTCCTGATGGGAAGAGACAACCCTTCTTGTCACTATTTAGACCTTTACCCAAGGTGAAACCCTCATCATTTTTTGGTAAAGTTTAGGTAGATTTCCGCTCTATTAAATCCAATATTTTATGGCCATTAAATGATAAGCTCTGTTCCCCATTTCCAACATTACAGTAATATCTGTTCGGCGGCCATCTTTGGAGCATCTTCGCCGTCTCCTGTGCCCCCATGCCACGACAAGACATGGATGGGGGTGTTCAATGGGAAGATCGCTGTGCAGAGACCAACGCACGCTTACAGACGGCTGGAAGTGGGTCACGCCAGGAGATGGTGACCATTTACTACTACAATGGAGACTCAAGGAACTTCCAAGGAGTCACCGCTGGATCACATGACCCAAGGACAAAAACCTGGAATTACAGCTTCAAAGAAAAGAGATAGTAGGAAAATACAAAGGCCATTTCATCTATTGGTGCAATAGGAGTCGAATGATTAAAAAAAGTATAAGAATAATAATAACAACCGGAGTGCCTTTTTAAGCTGTGTGACCCACTAAAGGCTCAGAATCAGCGTCCATGGCCGGCCTTCACTACATGCGGTCGCACAGGGCACCGGCCGCCATGCTGTAAGGGGGGCACCAGCGGGTGAATTTCTCCCGGTCTGCGGCTACTGCTCATGGCGCCAGCAGGTCAGGTGTCACTCACTGAACTCACTACTGGCTGCCGCGAATATCGCTCTCCCGTTCACCCACTCCCCCTCCTCGTCTTACGTCCTAAGTGATGATCAGGCGTGATGACATCACTCAGGACGCAAGACAGGGAGGAGACTATTTTACCATGCGGTCCTGCTCTGGCTATTTCCCCAGGGCTCCGTTCCAGCAGTATCAGACGCAGTGCACTAAGAAGCCCAGCCGGTCAGTCAGACTGTGGGGCTTTGGTTGTATGGGGGTACTGATGAGGGTCTAAAAATGGCAAATGGGCAGAGGATTTAGTGCCACCTTGGTGCCCATTTGCCACTTATTGACCCTTTAGTGTCCTGTTCAGTGCCCCTTCGATGCCCATTTGCCATTTATTGCTCATTTATTGTTCTTCTGTGACAGAGGGTGCTAAAGGGGCAGTAAATGGCAAATATGCATCAAGGGGGCACTGAACATAAGGACACTAAAGGGGCAATAAGTGGAAAATGGGCACCAAGGTGGCACTGAACAAATGTTAATAAATGGCAGATGGGCACATTGTTCAGTTGCTCCACAGTGCACATTTGCCATTTGTTGCCGTTTTAGACCCTGTGCACATTACGTTAAAGGGGTTAAAAATAAATTCTGTTGAAGCAGTAGAGGAGAAGTTAAAATAAGGGTATGTTCACACGGCCTATTTTCAGACGTAATTCGGGCGTTTTACGCCTCGAAATACGCCTGAAAAGACTGCTCCATTACGCCTGCAAACATCTGCCCATTGCTTGCAATGGGTTTTACGATGTTCTGTTCAGACCGTGTAATTTTACGCGTCGCTGTCAAAAGACGGCGCGTAAAAATACGCCCGCGTCAAAGAAGTGCATGTCACTTCTTGGGATGTTTTTGGAGCCGTTTTTCATTGACTCCATTGAAAAACAGCTCCAATAACGGCCGTAAAAGACGCCGCGAAAAACGCGTGCACTTGAAAAAACGTCTTAAATTCAGGAGCTGTTTTCGCCTGAAAACAGCTCCGTAATTTCAGACGTATTTTGCTACTGCGTGTGAACGTACCCTAAAGATTAACTTATACTTACCTTTCCTCCCAAAACATTCCTGCGCTGGGGGCTCCTGTCACCTCTGTTCACTGTTTGTATACAGAGCATCTGCAGTGGTGATGTACTGTCGACGTGATGTCACCACTGCAGCCGCTCTGTATACAAACCGAGAACAGAGGTGACGGGAGCCCCCAACGCAGGAAGGTCTGGGAAGAGAGAGGTAAGTATGGGCTGCTTTCTTATTTTAACCTTTTCAGGACTGAGACATTTATTGCTTTTTAATTTACGTTTTTCACTACCCGCCTTTCTAGAGCCATAACTTTTTTTATTTTTGCGTCAATAGGGCGGTGGTTATGTTTTGCGGCAGGAATTGTAGTTTCTATTGGTAGCATTTAAAGTACCATATAATGTACTGGGAAATTCTTTGTGGGCTGAAATTCGAAAAAAAAACGGATTCCTCCATAGTTTTTTGGGTTTTCGATTTTACGGCTTTCATCGTGCGGTAAAAACGACAACTTAACTTTATTCTGCGTCCCAATACGATTATGGTGGTACCAAATTTATATAGTTTTTTCATATATTTGACTACTTTTACAAAGAAAATTATTTGTTAAAAAAAAATAATTTATATATATGTTGTTTCGCCACATTCTGAGAGTCAGAACTTTTTTGCGGGATGAGCTGTAGCTTTTATTGGTACAATATTTTGGTACATGCAACTTTTTATTAATTTTTTATTACATTCTTCCGAGTTAGGCCTTAATCACACGGACGTGTCAGTTTTGCGCATGTGAGTCATCCGCATATGGTGCGCGGCTGCGTGATTTTCGCGCAGCCGGCATCATGATGACACTCTGTTTTTATGTTTACAAACAGAAAAGCACGAGGTGCTTTTCTGTTTTCATTAATTTCTTTTACTACTGTAGCGCGAATCATGCGCGGCACCCAGAAGTGCTTCCATGTGCCGAGCGCCATTTGCACAAACCCATTGACTTTAATGGGTGCGTGCTGCGCGAAACACGGGCAAATATAGGACATGTCATGCCTTTCACGCAGCGGACATACGCTGCGTGAAATTCAGACAGTCTGAGCAGCCCCATTCACTAATATAGGTCCGTGCGACGCGTGTGATTTCCACGCGCGTAGCACGGACGTATTATACATTCATGTGAGTAAGTCCTTAATGTGAATAAAAAAACAGCGATTTTGGCTATTTACTTTTTTTTTTTTTACGGCCTTTACAGTGAGTTAAATAAGAAGTAATAAAAAGTACTAACATTGCCCACGTGGACAGCAGTTTTAATATTTTTTCCTGTTATACAAAAGATAGCCTTTGAGTAAACGGAGTAAGGGCCAGTTCACACGTTCCGTAAATACTGTGGATTTTCCGCAACGGGATTCGTTGCAGAAAATCCGCAGCAAATACAATAGCAGCAAAGTGGATGAGATAAAACAAATCTCCTCCACACGCTGCGTAAATACTGAGCGGAAAAAACTGACCTGCGGTGAAGAGTTTTATTCCGCAACATATCAATTCTATTTGCGTAAACGCGCCTTAGTTGTTGCGGGTTTTCCCCATTGTATTCAATGGGGAGGTAAATTCCACAACAAACAGCAGTTGTGTTTTTTTGCGGCGGGTTCGCAGCGATCCTGCTGTAAAAAACGCCACTCAGAAAACAATATATTATACTTACCTAGGAATCTGTGTTTTATCCTCCTGGGATGACGCTTCATCACATGTGACCTCCGCTGCAGCCAATCACAGGCTGTAACGGCCGTCACATGGATGAAACGTCATCCCAGGAGGCCGGCCTGGATGATGTCAGAGGGCCGGCCTCCTGGGATGACCCTTCATCACATGTGACCGCCGCTGACATTCTAGGCGAGAAACTGCACCACAGTTTGGCGCGGTTTTTCACCTTAAATTCCCTGCGGTGCACAGGGCGGATACGCTGCGTTGTTTTACGCAGCGCATCCGCCCCGTGTGAAATCAGCCTAAAGGTTATTTCCCATTACATCCTGCCCATCCGTGTAATGTATGCGCCGGGAAAGCTCCCAGAACGTATGGTAAACAGTCCCATACACCTGATGGAGGTTAAAAAAGCCTCAGTTCGGATGGGACTGCATCTATATTTTATGCAGTGGCGTCCCAAAAAAATTATACTGTGTGTTTTTTTGTGTCCATTTAATATATGCGCCAGGAGCTTTTCCGCCGCATATGAAAAATGGACAGGCAGGACGTAATGTGAAAACAGCCTTACCAAAACATAGGCCTTGTTCACACTGTGATAAAAACGGCGGAAAAATCGGAAGCAGAACACCTCCAAACATCTGCCCATTGGGAAAACGGCATTCTGTCCCGACAGGGCGTTTTTTACGCGGCCGTTTTAAAAAATGGCCGCGGAAAAATACGGCCACGAAAAATAAGTGCATGTCACTTCTTCGGCCGTTTTTTATAGACTTTTATAGAAAAACAGCTCCAAATATGGCTGTTAAAAACGCAGCGAAAAAAAACGGCTGAAAATTTCCCTTGAAAACAGCTCCGTATTTTGAGACGTTTTTTATTTTGTGCGTGCACATACACTTAAAAACACTGGTGTTTTTGTAAAGTTCTATTTAAACTACAGGTCGCTTTTGAAGCGTATTCATCGCGTTTTTTTCCGCTCGATCAGAACTCCCAGTGACTAGAGAAATTAGGTGCGATTTTGGCGCATTTTCGGTGCGTTTGATCTGCCAAAGAATTGACCTGACACTACTTTTTTCACGCGACACATTTTTAAACAAAACGTGTCGTATGCACTAACGGCGCGTTATACCATTGATGTCAATAGGACACTTAAACTAAGCATTTTTTGCCACGTTTTTCGGCGTGACAAATGCACAAACAAAAGCACCAAATGCTGATACTTAACAATGATAAATGGAGTGGGGGGGCACCAAAGGGCAATTCCGCACAGGGCACCCTGTAGCCTAAGGCCAGCCCGGTCAGCGTCCTCCCCCTAAATGTCTCCGGCTCTGCTAGATTAGAAGAATCCATTTAATAATCCTACTGCAATAATTATCATGATTGTATCTGGTTCTTCCCGGTACACACGCCTAGGACATTTGCTGGAACAGGCCGTGATAATGTCATGGACACACAGGCGGAGACCGAGAAAGACGACGACTTCCTGAACGATTCGCAGACACAATAGTCCACGCTGTCCGGACTCATTACATCTGCAGCACATTCTGCGCTTCTTCATGTAACGACATTGTTACTCAATATAAAATGCTGTTCGGAACGTGGTCGAAGCAGAAACCTTTCCCTGCAGCGGTTCCCCCCATCACTTTCGGAGAAGGGGCCCAGGGCCCCGGAACAGGTGCCAATATTTACCAGAAAAATCACTGCCAGGGGCACTTCACAGCAGAGCAGACGCTCATAATGCGTCATACATTGCTCTGAGTCCCAGCACTGCAATGTCAAGAATTATACTAAACACTTCCGCCTCATTACGTTGCGACACATTTCGTCATTACATAACTCATCTGATTTACCATTCGGGATTATGGGAAAGAAGGTCATATTGGTTGTCACCCAGCTTTCCCTGACACAGACATACTTAATTTGCAAAAACAAACCGAGGATTTTGTTATTTTAAGGGGGAACACCGATGAATTAGGTTGAAAGTCGAATTGCATAACATTGCGCATGCCTTTAGCAGGACCAAAAGTCGCCGTGGAGCCCTGGTCTGAAGATGCTCCATGTTTGTTTACATGGACAAGGAGTATACGGCATCTTACATAAGCATCGCTGGTCCATGGACGTCCTATGTTCACAAATATAGGAACTCCGACCGAGCGTGACCTATAAATCTAGGCCCAGGGACCAAGTCACCACAAGACCGCTGAATCGCTTCACAGACATATAATATATCTACCGTCGTATTATTACAAGCCTCACCCATTCAACTTGTGGATCTTGAAAGCCACACCACCCGTACCAAAAGGTCACGTTTCGAAAAAAGTAAGGCGTGTTTAATAAAAATTGGCGCCATTCTTTTCAATGCTTATATGCCATAAAACTGGGGCCTATGTTGTAATGGCCATTTCAGGTTGACTTCTCCCACTTGTATGAACCAGCAGAGGGAACCTGTGAGGGGGAGACAGACAGATGTTCCCTATTTTTTTGCCATTACACCCCCCCCCCCCCTTGGAGCCACGACCCCTGCTTGGAGCATAACATTTACTCAGTTACTTTAATCTGAAGATCTATATAAAATTATTCCTAGCAAAAAAAATCTGATTATTAATGTATGTTCACATCTTGTTCCAATGACTGTGGTTGCCATAGTTACACCATGCCCTTGTGTGATCATCACATGACCAGGACAGATTCCCAGCCTCTAGATGTAAACAATGAATGTTCCCATTCACTCACTGCAAGCCAAGGTCTTAAAAAATAAACATTGAGTTGACACACAAATTATATTAGAAAATGGTAGAACTTTTCATTATACATTTGACAAAACCAGAAACAGCCACTCTCCTATCTAATTTGCCTATACAAGGGAAAAGACAGAATAGCGCAAACCCTCCTATATGTAAAAAAAACTTGACACATACAGCAAACCCATCATTTACCCTATAATATCAATCTGTACAAAACACAAAAAGCAGATCACATCCATGATCAATATACTCATTCAGCTCTGCTACATCCGTGCATTGTAGGATAATTTAGTAGGTTTACATGCAGTCCTATGTAAAACACATAGTGATATCCTCCTGGGTTGAGACAAATGACAAACTCAGCTCTGCTCAATGAGATTAACTACTAATAGGACTATTATATGGGCAGATGATTCGGAGTAGACCTTCCGTTGTTCGCACCAGTTCTCGCGCTCAGCCATCTGCATCGTGACCAATACAATCCCGCACTCCTCATAAACAAAGCAAAGGAAAAATGAATGGGAATAGGAAAGGGGGTCCGTTAAAATCAAAATCACCCCCGTTTTTTTTTTTTACTACCTGCCGCCAATGCAATCATAGAGTTCAATGTAAAATAACACCACAATATCCAATATTCTGACAGAATTTTTTATTTTATTTTTCTTCCCACCCAAAGCATGTGACTGCCCTGACTGCAAAATGGATGCACGGAGCGTCTCCTGCACATCCATGAGAGGAATAAAGGAACAGTGGGGAGCGAAAGACACAAGGAAAAAGCTGGATGGACTCACGCTGAACTCCGGGGGATCCTCGCCGACTCCTGGAGATCGCTTTGATACTTCAAGTCTTCGGAAGAATAAGACAAAGCCAAGCGTGCCAGCTCCACACCGCCAGCCAGCGCAAACTTACAATTCCCAGCCCCCCCTCCCTTCCCTATAGCAGCTCATACAATCCTTATGTGACGGATAATTTACCAATCAGTTTTCTGTGACTGGGCACGATTTTTTTTTCCTCTCTTTTCCGTCCTTACCTCTGCATTCACCTACACATCATTTTATGAGACTGTTACCACGGTAACCGATGTTCCATTTCTGGCACGCTCGCCGTTACTGGGGAGTAAATCGCATACCTTTACACATGGATTCTCCATATTACAGCGCGAGGCGTTGTGCATAATGTGCACCGACCGGTTTCGCATTAAAAAAAAATAAAAAAAGTCTTTACAGGTTTATTACGTGTCTGGAGCCGTCATGAAAAAGGCGGGAATGGGAATATTAAGAAGCAGCCCAGCACCCGACTCATTTGCTTTTTTAAATTTAGCATATTTATTAACAGGATTGGGTAGATTTATTGGACATAAAAATGGGGGTGGGGCGTGTTTATAGGGTGTATTTAAAGACCGTACATTTCCAGTTTTGTGTTACACTTTGGACAATGCCTTTTTGTTACATGGTTCCCTCGATAAGTTTATAAAAGGGTGTCCTGCTGCTGGAGCCGCAGCGATCGGCTGTAATATATGGCCCTGTCAGCAAGTGTTCAATTTCTCTACAGCGCCACCACAGGAGAAAACAAGAATCACACAGTTCTAATTAAAATCAATGTGATATCTATGTAATGAATGGATGTGCCGGGTCCCCCAGAGCAAGAGACGCTCTTTGTAGTCGCTCTCCACTCTGGCTAAAAGAGGAGTATGAATGGGTGACCCCCGGCCCCTCTTAACTCAGAATCCCTTAATACAGTATTTGAAAAAGCTTTTTCTAAGGCCTCATGCACACGACCGTATTTTTTTCCACCCGTAAATACTGGCGTAAATACGGGTCCGCTGTCACACGAATTCGACCCGTTTTGCACCAGTATTTACGGACCCGTGCCCATAAATACGGTTCCGGTGTCACCAGTATTCCACCCGTATTTACGGGCACGTTTTCGCTGCAAAATTGCACTGCACTAATCGGCAGCCCCTTCTCTCTATCAGTGCAGGATAGAGAGAAGGGGCAGCCCTTTCCGAGGTAAAAGTAAAAGAAATTCATACTTACCCGGCCGTTGTCTTGGTGACGCGTCCCTCTCTTCACATCCAGCCCGACATCCCTGGATGACGCGGCAGTCCATGTGACCGCTGCAGCATGTGATTGGCTGCAGCGGTCACATGGGCTGAAACGTCATCCAGGGGTGTCGGGCCGGATGTCGAGAGGGACGCGTCACCAAGGCAACGGCCGGGAGACCGGACTGGAGGAAGCAGGAAGTTCTCGGTAAGTATGAACGTCTTTTTTTTTTTTTTTTTACAGGTTGATGTATATTCTGATCGGAATTCACTGTCCAGGGTGCTGAAAGAGTTACTGCCGATCAGTTAACTCTTTCAGCTCCCTGGACAGTGACTATTTACTGACGTCGCCTAGCAACGCTGCCGTAATGACGGGTGCACACATGTAGCCACCCGTCATTACGAGAGTTCCATAGACTTCTATGGGCCTGCCCGTGCCGTTATTACGGACTGAAATAGGACATGTTCTATCTTTTTCAACGGCACGGGCACCTTCCCGTAAGAAAACGGGAAGGTACCCGTGGCCAATAGAAGTCTATGAGTCCGTTATTACGGGTCGTAATTACGACCTGTAATAACGGGAGTTTTTACGGTCGTGTGCATGAGGCCTTACTAGTCAACCCCTTTAATATGTAACGATAATGGTTACCGATACAACGGGAAAAGATCATAAACGTTGATCGGACGTAATAGAAGAAGAAATATCGAATTTTCTATGGTTTTATTCTAATATTCAATTAGTTATCGCATGAAAAAATAGACGAACGGCAAAGGACATTAAACATGGCGTAAATACATCCTAATTATTGTAAAACTTCAACTTTTCATAGGCTTTGTGTTTCAATGCCTGACCATTGTAAAGATCTCTGCTTACAGTCAGTGATTGAAACATCCTTGTTTACATCCAAAGCCTGAAAACCTGTACAGACCGAATACTTCTCACAGATGGGGGTTTGTTACAATTTTATCCGGCATAGACAATCCTCTGTGAGCCAAACACATCAGCAGCACAAAATCTCTCTCCAGTCCTGATAGATTGCGATATATCATTCTGGAGACCAAGAATGACAGATAGCAAGACCCGTGAAGACCCTATGCTTTTACATTAATATCCGCCAAAGCTGCTGCAGATGCCCGCCACATCTTAGAACATTATTGATTGTCCCTTCCTACACACAAGAGGTTCTGCAGCTGCTAGGTTCTCTATTAATTTCTTCAGCAGCTGAGATGTGTATTATGATGTTCTACAGCAGCTGAGATGTGTATTACGATGTTCTACAGCAGCTGATGTGTATTACGATGTTCTGCAGCAGCTGAGGTGCGTATTATGATGTTCTGCAGCAGCTGAGATGCGTATTATGATGTTCTACAGCAGCTGAGATGCGTATTATGATGTTCTACAGCAGCTGAGATGCGTATTATGATGTTCTACAGCAGCTGAGATGTGTATTATGATGTTCTACAGTAGCTGAGATGTGTATTATGATGTTCTACAGCAGCTGAGATGTGTATCATGATGTTCCACAGCAGCTGAGATGTGTATTATGATGTTCTACAGTAGCTGAGATGTGTATCATGATGTTCCACAGCAGCTGAGATGTGTATTATGATGTTCTACAGCAGCCGAGATGTGTATTATGATGTTCTACAGCAGCTATGTGTATTAGGATGTTCTACAGCAGCTCAGGTGTGTATTATGATGTTCTACAGCAGCTGAGGTGTGTATTATAATGTTCTACAGCAGCTGAGATGTGTATTATGATGTTCTACAGCAGCGGAGGTGTGTATTATAATGTTCTGCAGCAGTTGAGGTGTGTATTATAATGTTCTGCAGCAGTTGAGCTGTGTATTATGATGTTCTACAGTAGCTGAGATGTGTATTATGATGTTCTACAGCAGCGGAGGTGTGTATCATGATGTTCTACAGTAGCTGAGATGTGTATTATGATGTTCTACAGCAGCTGAGGTGTGTATTATGATGTTCTACAGCAGCCGAGATGTGTATTATGATGTTCTACAGCAGCTGATATGTGTATTAGGATGTTCTACAGCAGCTCAGGTGTGTATTATGATGTTCTACAGCAGCTGAGATGTGTATCATGATGTTCCACAGCAGCGGAGATGTGTATTATGATGTTCTACAGCAGCTGAGGTGTGTATTATGATGTTCTACAGCAGCCGAGATGTGTATTATGATGTTCTACAGCAGCTGATATGTGTATTAGGATGTTCTACAGCAGCTCAGGTGTGTATTATGATGTTCTACAGCAGCTGAGGTGTGTATTATAATGTTCTACAGCAGCTGAGATGTGTATTATAATGTTCTGCAGCAGTTGAGGTGTGTATTATAATGTTCTGCAGCAGTTGAGCTGTGTATTATGATGTTCTACAGTAGCTGAGATGTGTATTATGATGTTCTACAGCAGCGGAGGTGTGTATCATGATGTTCCACAGCAGCGGAGATGTGTATTATGATGTTCTACAGCAGCTGAGGTGTGTATTATGATGTTCTACAGCAGCCGAGATGTGTATTATGATGTTCTACAGCAGCTGAGATGTGTATTATGATGTTCTACAGCAGCTGATATGTGTATTAGGATGTTCTACAGCAGCGGAGATGTGTATCATGATGTTCTACAGCAGCTGAGATGTGTATTATGATGTTCTACAGCAGCTGAGATGTGTATTATGATGTTCTACAGCAGCTGAGGTGTGTATTATGATGTTCTACAGCAGCCGAGATGTGTATTATGATGTTCTACAGCAGCTGATATGTGTATTAGGATGTTCTACAGCAGCGGAGGTGTGTATCATGATGTTCCACAGCAGCGGAGATGTGTATTAAGAAGTTCAACAGCATCTTATGCTTATTATAAGCGGAGATGTATATTATGATGTTCTACAGCAGCTGAGGTGTATTATGATGTTCTACAGCAGCTGAGATGTGTATTATGATGTTCTACAGCAGCTGAGGTGTATTATGATGTTCTACAGTAGCTGAGATGTGTATTATGATGTTCTACAGCAGCTGAGATGTGTATTATGATGTTCTACAGCAGCTGAGGTGTGTATTATGATGTTCTACAGCAGCTGAGATGTGTATTATGATGTTCCACAGCAGCTGAGATGTGTATTATAATGTTCTGCAGCAGTTGAGGTGTGTATTATGATGTTCTACAGCAGCTGAGATGTGTATTATGATATTCTGCAGCAGCTGAGATGTGTATTATGATGTTCTACAGTAGCTGAGGTGTGTATTATGATGTTCTACAGCAGCTGAGATGTGTATTTTGATGTTCTACAGCAGCTGAGATGTGTATTATGATATTCTGCAGCAGCTGAGATGTGTATTATGATGTTCTACAGTAGCTGAGGTGTGTATTATGAGGTTCTCCAGCAACTGAGATGTGTATTATGATGTTCTACAGCAGCTGAGGTGTGTATTATGATGTTCTACAGCAGCTGAGGTGTGTATTATGATGTTCTACAGTAGCGGAGATGTGTATTATGAGGTTCTACAGTAGCGGAGATGTGTATTATGAGGTTCTGCAGCAACTGAGATGTGTATTATGAGGTTCTGCAGCAACTGAGATGTGTATTATGTGGGGTTCTGCAGCAAGTGAGATGTGTACTATGAGGTTCTCCGGCAACTGCATCGCGTATTGTGCATTCTGAAGCAGCGGAGTATATACAGAGGCTCTAAAGCGGCTGAGGTGTGTATTATGAGGTTCTGCAGCAGGTATTTGGTATATTATGAGGTTTTGCAGCATCTGCAGTGTATATTATACAGATCTGCAGCAACTGGGATAATTCAGCTGCTCCAGGACATCTCTGTAAAGATGGGGGGGGGGGGGCGCTTCATATTCAATTAGTGACCATTGCCACCAATATCTATTAACGTGATATATTTCTATATACGTATTAATAAAAAAGTCTGCACGAGGAATAAACACGAGACATTAATGTCTTCTTTAGATAAGTAGTAATAAAACTAAATGTAAAATGCACAATATAACCCCAAACGGAGGAGAAGCGGAGAGATCGCCTGTTTGTTTTGTGAAGGCCTTTCTTTCCATAACGGTACTTTGAAGAGGAGGTCCTCACGTCACCTAGCAACATGTTCTCCACTTGTGCGTCTGTGAAGGGGACGCGGAGGCGGTTATCACATATTACGCATTTTGACATGAGGATTACGGAAAGTTGTTCACTTAATTCTTTGATTGCATGCTTGTGTCATAATAGGCCTGGCAAAATGTCCACGGAAGTAAAGCCGTAGGATGTAGCGGAGGTGAGCCAATATTGGACTACCAGTCTGGGATGTAAGGTGGGGGTGGGCAGTAGCAGGGTGTTATATACAAATAACATACGTCACTATCTACTAGACACACTGGCTTTGAGTAAAGCTTACTGCAAATTTACCATAATTTCTATTAGACTGATTGTGGATCCAGAAAAAGTGCTGAGTCCATATCAACAAAGAAGTTCTCCGCCTGAAAACATTTTTATTAATCAGATTAATAATGAAGGGGATGGAATAGTGCGATTGAAGCCAAGCTGCCCTTCCTCTTCTTAATTGTGATACCAGTGCCCATTTAACCTAAACAGAATCCCGAGAGATAGACTGGTTGCTATGGATACACTGTAACCGCAAAATCAGTTGTTAGGCACCCCATTCCTAGCAACCAGTCTGTCTTATATTAATCAGATCTTCTCATGCCAAATCACTACTCAGCACAGAATTTACATACTAGCATCGGCGCTTCGGCCAGGGATTAAAAAAATAAAAATAACATTTGCGCAAAGATGGACAACTCCTTTAATTTTTCAGGCAGCACATGTCCAAAGGGCAATCAGTAAAAATGTCGAACCCTAGGAACCAGAAAATCGCCGGTATCATTTCTTTACATGGGATCGGTGGCCCAATGACAGAGTAACGGATCCACCATCATATACTTGACTGGTCAAGCTAGCGTACTGTAATTGAACATAAAGGCAAATGAAACAGGAAACCATATTATGATACAAAATACAACACTGGGTTACAGAATGTCACTTTGTGGCACAGAATACATTTTGTGACATAAAACCATTTTGGAACAGAGATCACGATTTTGTAGCTCAGACTTATTTTGCGAATGTCATTTTGTGACAATTTTGCAGGGCGTGATCAGACTTCATTATTGTATAACGTGTGTACAAAATTTGACTGCAAAATTGTACAGTTAAATTTGTATTAAGGTATTTTACTTACAATTGGGGGAGTGTTGGCAACAAATAGATAAGCGGGTCCAGAGATGTACTGCGCCCGGGTCTCCGGAACGTCTAATTTACGTAATCATTGAGAGTATCAGAATCCAAATAGAAAACCTAAAAATGGAACCAGCACTATTTCATACAGAATCGGTCTTTCCCCATAAGGTTAGAGACCATCTCCAGTAGGGGGCAGATTTACTACAGATTAAGAAATTACACCATATCACGACACTGGATCAATACAAGAGCGTTGCCAATATTTGTATGAACAACTTTTTTTCCCCCCTCTTGTATTGACCATGCCGCCATGACAGCCAGAGCATTTCAATAGTGCAAGAGTGCCCCCATAGGCACAGTAAACATGCCTCAATAAACATTGGGCACTGTGGTATACTGTAACCAGTTAATGAAGTCCCATTACAGTCAAACCTATGGGTTCTGGGCAGCTAGACTCACATCCCCTAGGTGCTGTCACAAACCGTTCTAGTTGTACAGAGCCGTAATATGTCACACATTAGTATATAATTATTATACTTATACTAAATCTAATAGTAGAAAAATGCTGGCATGTTGTATTGGGTGCTACATTCGGAAATATTATCTCCTAGAAGCATTGCATCCAGTTAAGAAAAAACATTTTCTTACACCCTATTAGGGATTTCCAGGTTACTACAGGCGGGGTCCTCTGTTCAGGATCCTCAGCTATTGACCACAGTGAAGAGCGGTTACAAAGAGCGTCCCTCTCTCTGGAGGACCTGTCCTGTCCTGTATTACAAAGACAAACCATTGATATGAATGGACATTGTGTAATGCATAGTTTCTCCTGTGGTGGCGCTGCAGGGAAATTGAACACTTATTCTCAGGCTCCCCCCAAGATTACAGCAGATTGCTTGGGGTCCAAGCAGGGGGACACTTTGTGATCACCTTATCGTCAAGGGACCCTTCCAACAAGTAGGGATTGTCCAAAGTGGAGAACCAATTTAAAGGGGTTTTCCGGAGAGCAAAAATTCATCGTCTATTCCCAGGATAAGCCATCAATATCTGATTATTGGGGATCAGACGCTCTTGACTTCAATTACAGAAGGCTGTAATACTGTGTACTACCGCTACAAGTATGTTGGCGTTTTACAGTATTGAGAAGTAAAGGAAATGAAGGGGAAGCAGTGCTCGCACGAGTGACATCTTTTTATTGAAATACAGCTAATCTGCGGGGATGCCGAGAGTTGGGTCCACACCTATCAGATATTGATGGTCTATCCTGAGGATAAGCCACCAATTTTCTCTCTCTCCAGAAAACCCCTTTAATGGTCTCACTTCTGCATGAGTTGCACACATTTCCACTCATCCCACATACAACATACAAACAGAAGACATCCAGCTCTTACTACATCACATCCCAACACCATCTAATGACGGTCTATTAATGTGATGACAAATCCGTAATTAAGCCCACATTGTTATTTTTTTTAAAGTAATTTTTAGGGGGAGGGGTACTGAAATTTTAGATATGATAAAAGAAAAACGTAGATGAATAGATTTATGTCTCGCCAAGTATGAGACAACACGCTCTCATTATGAAAGGAATAAAATGTTTCAAGGGAAATGCCAGAAGGCAAATCTATGGCCTTCTGCGTATGAAGAATAAGATTTAAAGGTATGAGTGGGTGATAAGCCATCTGCTGATATCGTCTGGATTGTGCAAAACAGTTCAATTACGCACAAATTTTAATGAAATAGTCGACTGGCCCAACATGCCAAAAAAGGGTAAAGAAAAATAAAACATAATAAAAAAATTGCAGTATGATTCCAAGTGAGCTATAGGAAACGTCAAGCCTGTATAAAGCAAAGACACGTGAATTTTCCATAGCTAAAGCTCTGTTGATGGAAACTTTTTAGATATTTAAAGGCTTTCTCCACATTGGTCAATCCATTTTTGTTAGAATGGTCACATGATGATAGGCTGATGGGTGTCTCACTGCTGGGATCTCCAGCAATCAGCTGTAATTTGTGGAGCAAGTGTTTAGTTGCCCTACAGCGCCACCGCAGGGGAAATGAAGCATTAAAAAGTTTGTGTAATGCCGGGACCTCCAGAGTAAGATGCTCTTTGTAGCGGCTCTCCGTGCCGGCAAATACATGAGGGCCCTAAACGGTCTGGATAACAACCAATATACCATTACAGCTTCCACAGGGGTTGTCACACAGAACCGTGGAAAGAGGACATGTCCTATCTTTCCACGGATCACATATGGGACTCTGCCCGCACACACAGTCGTGTGCATTAGGCGTTACCAGAAATGCTTTGAGAGGACCAAAAGCATACCTTATCATGGAACTTCCCCTCAAAGAGGACCACAAAAAAAAAAGGAGTTTCTTGTAGTTCTGAGGGCATTCTCTGGCCTAACATGGGCATGGCTTACATATGCCCCGAACTTAGAGAATCAAATGACAGTATGTATCTGAAAGTCTTTACAGCTCCCCAGGGGGTTCTCACCCCGCTACCTTAGAGTCCTCATCTGAAAATCTGTCTAGAGAGGAAGGAATAATTGCATACCTATGTAGCTACGCAGTTCTGGCAACTGGGAAGTTGAGCGACAACCACAGGGGTTGTCAGGTAACAACCCTGACAGGTAAACAACCTTGAGGTAATGGTATTATATTGGTTCACACACAGTTTTACATTAAACCAAGAACTTCTATTTACTAATATTGTTTTTATGCAAGAGAATGATGACCCTAGGGATTGAGGTGAAACAATTATTTGTCCCCGAGTAACTTCCAGACATAATTTTTATGTCATTGGCATATCCACAGCAGCACATAAACATAAAAGCTGCACACAAGACAAACGCTATAATAACCCATCCCCACCATTGACATAAACGTAACTGATCCGTATCGTGGCCTATGGAGAAAGAACGCGGCGTGTGTGTTCCAGCAGCAGCCTACATGGCGGGATCATTATTTTTACTTTCTTTGTTCAGTGATGTGTAATAGTACGGGACGAAACACAACAAAAGCAGGAGCAACTCCTCTTCTTGGCAGCACAGGACACATAAAACCAGATGTTTACGTTTCTTATGGTTAGATCTCAAGTGAATGTAAATGTCAGGGTTTATAAACACTAATATGCCAGTATTCATAATAGCCATGCCAGACTAGCCTGGCATGTATTTGCACTAGAATACCCATTAGCCGCTAAAAAAAATCCTCCTTGATCCGTTTCTTTTCCATACCAGAATTTAATGGAAAAAATAAATAAATCTGATCTAGTCTTACCCTCTGTTATCTATCTCCAGTGCTAAAGCATGAGAAGCAAGAAGTTTGGAAAAGGAGGAAGGGCTTAAGCTATTTAGGGGTGACTAAGCCCCACCCCTTCAGCTAGTAAGACAGAAGGAGACTAGGAGGAGATGGGCCATGTTTTCTTATTAAAAAAGTTTGAGGGGCTAGCTAAAAAATGTCTTAAAAAAAACCGAACGAAAACAAACAAAACGGCCTTTATTTTCTTGGTTACATCCAGACATCCCTACGACCGGACACTGTGGCTGGCGCACATTGTTATGAGGACACCTGTGGAAGGCACATTGTCATGGGGCTTCATCTGGGGCTGTTACACAACATTATGGACGGTCTGTGCAGGCATGCACTTTTATAGGGCAAACATAACAGGTAAACAATGTTATGGGGCAACTGCGGTTGGCACCACGCTACGGGGCAAATGCGGTTGGCACCACGCTACGGGGCAGCTGCGGCTGGCACACCGCTACGGGGCAGCTAAAATATTGGCACCCACATAAATATCACTTTTTCCCATCTCAAATAGGATGTATGATAATATAAAGTACTATGACGTATTGTAATATCATATAACGTAATAAATCACAACATAATTTAACATTGACCTGTAAAAAAAATAAAATAAAAAAAATTATATATATATGATTAAATCTAGTACAATGTAACATAATACAATATAACAGCGTAATATACCACAATATCATTTTACATCTATACACACACACACTGATGTACACCTGGGAAGCCTGTACCGTCTGATGTGTTTACATTTATGGGCACCTGTAGCGACTATGGATGCCCATGTTGACTATTTGCAGCTCACCTTACTTGCCATAGATTCTCAATGCCCCAACCTGGCAGCCAAGACACCCGTCTATCAGTCAACATCCGTAAAAGGAATACAATAAAGACCAACGCAAGGAGCGTGAAGTTGTCGGAGACGTTGAGCTGAAATCAGGCAGGCACCGGAAGGAGAACACAAACAGCGACATTAACTATGGACCGTGAGACTCACCTGTGCGCTGCGACCTTGACAATCTCCGAGATGAATGCTGAATGAGTCAGGTCTAGCCCTGTACATGATTTCATTTACCTCGTCTACAACGTGGAAGAGACTCCTGAGGTTTAACCCTCGCCTACCCTGTTCACACAGACACAGGAGAGGGCTGCATTGTGGAGGCAGCTCGTATCCCTCCCAATCCAGATAACAAAGCAGATAATGGATGCGGCGGCGGCCGTCAGGACAACGTGTACACTTGTGAACGCCTGTTTCGTGCTCGGCTCTCTGTGTACAGACACCAGGCCTTCATGGATTAAGCACGCACAATGTTAAGTTACGACGACGAGGGAACAAGTATCCCAAAATAGTTGCGGCTTGTCGGGAAAAAGCATAGCCGTGCAGTGTCATGACAACCAGATATTACACAAAACATAGGAACCACCTACATATCCGTCATTGGATTTCACTTACAGCTCCCATTTTTTTTTAATCAAAGCACGAGCCGCAGCAAGCTTTGCAATTACATTAATAGGTTGGTATTTATTCAACACTGATCAATTTGCCAATCATAATTTGTCGCTATAAGAGGTGTAACGTCAAGCTCCTGCGCCCAAAGAATAAATTGTCACAGCCCACCCAAACAATTATATTATGCCGTTTATAGTACTAGTGTCTTCAGCGACCAGGGCGACTGCACCCTGGGCATCCCCTGTAGTTGTGCTCCTGTACCCCAGTTTGGTTTTACATCCTCATGTCCATTCTATTTAGCCGTTTCTTTGTTATATCAGTTACCGGGAAAGCTGGGTGACAAACCAATACAGCTGCCATTACTGCTCATACAGGTGTTATCAGGGTATGTTCACACGTAGCGAAACTCTGCATTGTATTACAGTAAAAGCAGAGTGGATGAGATATGAACAAATCTCAACCACACGCTGCGTAAAAAAAAAAAAAATCAGCCTAAAAAAACGTTCATACATTGACCTGGGGCGAGTTTTTTTTTATTTTTAAATTCAGTCAATTTATGCTTTGGAATCGCTGCCTTTCTGTTGCGGGTTTTCAACATTAAAATCAATGGGGACATAAAACCTGCAACCAATAGCAAATGTTGCGATTTCCACGGCAGAAAATTAAGCGATGCTTTCTTCTGTTTTCCGCCCAGGCAGGCCTCCAAGAGTGATACATTTCTCTGCTCCAGGGGTCAGAAACCTCCGGCACTCTAGTTGTTGTGAAACTACAACTCCCAGAATGCCCTGACAGCCGGCGTACCGAGTATCGAGGGTTGCTGACCCCAGGTCTGCGCTCATACCACTGCATAAGTAGGCAGATTTGCATTAAAGATTCAAGGAAAGCTGGGTGGTAACTATGGTCGGAGCTAAAAAGTTGGCATATCGAAATCCTAAAAACTAAAAATGAACAGTGCAAAAAAATAAATAAATAGCAGAAAGGTGTTTAGTACATGAGATCACATAAATAGTGAGTTAGACTAATGATATTAGATGCAAGCCACAGACGGACATTGGATCACTGTGATATCACTATCACTGGCTTTCAGAGCCGTATTTGCCACTAGGCACTGGGGGTGCAGTGCCTAGGGCGTCCAGCACAGGGAGGGCGGCTGAAGAATCGTGATTATTTTTTATTTATTTTTTTCCAAGTTGAACTTGTGACCTGACCAACCAGCGGTCAGGTCACTTACATGGCAGGGGGAGGGGGTGCGCTTCACCAGCGATCCCCAGGCTGTAATGCACGCTCTCTGTTATTGGATTGGCCAGAGCAGCTAACGGACGAGGACGACGCCGCACCAGGTCATGGGCAGGTATGTATAAATCACGCACTGCCTAATGCAGTGGTTCCCAACCAGGGTGCCGTGAGAACCATCCATGGGTGCCGCAACACTCCTCTGAACCTCTGCCACGGCGGTACTTTCTCTCCTCATCCTCACAGCGCGTAATGTATGTGAGGAGGAGATTTTTTGCAGCCCTCATGTAGATAGAACCCCCCCCCCCCTTCCTGTAGATAGCACCACTGTAGCTCCCTGAAGGAGCGGAATGCCCCTGTGGCCAGGGATTTCGCTCCTAGGCGGAGTGCTTGATGTCTCTGTCCATATATGGACAGTGACATCAGGGGCAATACTTGAAGCGGAATCCCGGTCCAAAGCGTTGCCGACGCTGTGACTAATCACAGAATCGGGGATTCCACTCCAGGAGAAGCCCCTGACTTCCCTGTCCATTTATTACAAGGGAGCTGCGTGGCAAGACATACCTACGAGGGGTCTGCGTGGCAAGACATACCTGCGAGGGGTCTGCGTGGCAAGACATACCTGCCAGGGGGACGCTGCGTGGCACGACCTGCCAGGGGGACGCTGCGTGGCACGACCTGCCAGGGGGACGCTGCGTGGCACGACCTGCCAGGGGGACGCTGCGTGGCACGACCTGCCAGGGGGACGCTGCGTGGCACGACCTGCCAGGGGGACGCTGCGTGGCACGACCTGCCAGGGGGACGCTGCGTGGCACGACCTGCCAGGGGGACGCTGCGTGGCACGACCTGCCAGGGGGACGCTGCGTGGCACGACCTGCCAGGGGGACGCTGCGTGGCACGACCTGCCAGGGGGACGCTGCGTGGCACGACCTGCCAGGGGGACGCTGCGTGGCACGACCTGCCAGGGGGACGCTGCGTGGCACGACCTGCCAGGGGGACGCTGCGTGGCACGACCTGCCAGGGGGACGCTGCGTGGCACGACCTGCCAGGGGGACGCTGCGTGGCACGACCTGCCAGGGGGACGCTGCGTGGCACGAACTGCCAGGGGGACGCTGCGTGGCACGAACTGCCAGGGGCACGCTGCGTGGCACGACCTGCCAGGGGCACGCTGCGTGGCACGACCTGCCAGGGGGACGCTGCGTGGCACGACCTGCCAGGGGGACGCTGCGTGGCACGACCTGCCAGGGGGACGCTGCGTGGCACGACCTGCCAGGGGGACGCTGCGTGGCACGACCTGCCAGGGGGGACGCTGCGTGGCACGACCTGCCAGGGGGACGCTGCGTGGCACGACCTGCCAGGGGGACGCTGCGTGGCACGACCTGCCAGGGGGACGCTGCGTGGCACGACCTGCCAGGGGGCGCTGCGTGGCACGACCTGCCAGGGGGGCGCTGCGTGGCACGACCTGCCAGGGGGGCGCTGCGTGGCACGACCTGCCATGGGGGCGCTGCGTGGCACGACCTACAAGGGGGGCTGCGTGGCACGACCTACAAGGGGGCTGCGTGGCACGACCTACAAGGGGGCTGCGTGGCACGACCTACAAGGGGGGCTGAGTGGCACGACCTACAAGGGGGGCTGAGTGGCACGACCTACAAGGGGGGCTGCGTGGCACGACCTACAAGGGGGGCTGCGTGGCACGACCTACAAGGGGGGCTGCGTGGCACGACCTACAAGGGGCATCTGAGTGGCGGGCTGATGGTTATATTTTTGTGAGTGGGGGGCTGATGTTCTTCAAGTGGTTTCCACTCCTGACCTCCAATTGAAATTAATAGGAGGCAGAAAATACCTGCGGCGCTCGTTTGGAGTGCTTTTTTGCCTGCGTCTTTTGCATTAGCTTCAGCAGCTTCAAAAAAATGCAAATAAAAACGTCAAATAACGCTGTCAATTCAAAACCAGCCTCAAAATTCCAGAAATCAATGGGAGGCGGAGGCTTTTTTTTTCCCGAAAGCAGAAAAAACGCTAGCAGGGAAAAGAAGCGTCATGCCCTTTCTTCAGGCGTTTCCGTCTGACCACTTTTGGCAGAGAAAGTAGTGTTTTTTGGCTGAAGGAATTTTTTAGTCTGCATAAAACTGCACGTGAACATACCATTATAATGGTTTTGCTTTAGTTACTAGTGTTACAAAAGAAAATTAAATTAGTATGTTTTTTTACAGGTTAGGTCGTTGAACTACGTCGGATTAAAGGACTACTTGGATGATAGCGTTTTTATTTTCAATAAAATGGTTAACGAGGGTTTTGTGGGGGGGGGGGGTTATTTCAATAAAATATTTTTTCTGTGCGTCTTTTTTTATACTTAATTACTGCTGCCTTAGTAATGGCGGCTGTTTAATTGACAGCGTCCATTACCAAGGCGGGGCTTCGTTTTAGCCGGTAAGGAGGAAAACACTAACCCCCTATTATTACCCCGCTATCCACCACCACCAGGGGTGCCGGGAAGAGCCGGGTACAATCCAGTACCCGACCATCTGAAGTGATGGTCGGGCACTGGGGTGGCCGCAGGCTGGTATAATTAGCCTAGGAACTCCCATAAACAATGGGCCTTCCCACCTTGGTAATGCTAGGCTGCAGCTACTTTATTTTATCTGGCTGGTTATGATAAGTGGGGGGACCCTATGTCGTTTATTTTTAAAATAAATAATTGAAACATTTTCATAACCAGCTAGGTACAATAAAGCAGCCGCAGCCTAGCATTACCAGGGTGAGAAGGTCCATGGTTTTTTAGCTTTCCCGGCCTAACCCCAGCCTGCGGCCGCCCCAGTGCCCGACCGTCACTTCAGGTGGTCGGGTACTGGATTGTACTTGGCTTTTCCCAGGACCCCAGGTAGCGGTGGGTACCAGGGTAATAATGAAGGGGTTAGTGTTAGTTTCTTCACCGGCTAACACTAAGCCCCGCCTTAGTAATGGAAGCGGTCAGACAGCTGCCATTACTAAGGCAGTAGGAATAAAGTTAAAAAAAGACACCAACACAGAAAAAATAATTTAATTGGAAAAAACCCACCCACAGAACCCTCGTTAATCATTTTATTGAAAATAAAAACGCTGTCATCTAAGTAGTCCTCTAATCCGAAGTAGTCCAATGACCGAACCTGTAAAAAAACACATTAGTAACACAAATAACTAAAAAAGCAAAACCTATATTATACTTACCTTCCTGGGTCTATAACCGTAAACTAACCAGTGACAGCTCTAAGCTGTTTATTGGTTAGTTTACATCACGTGATCCAAGGTTACCTCAGTTCATTGTCCTACTTTTAAAAATAGGCTAATGTACTGATGTAACCAGCAGGGCTTAATTTGCTCCAGTCGAGAATAGGGGGGCTCTGCAGAAGGGTTTTTTTTTTTTTTTTTTAAATAATTAGTAAACTGTGACCTAATCAATAATAGGGGAAATGGGCCCCAGTGTTCATGTGGGGGGTAGGGGAGGGAATGTGAACATGGTAGCACTGAGCATTTATTTTCTGGTCAGTTCACACATTCCGTAAACACTGCGGATTTTCCTCAACGGATTTCATTGCGAAAAATCAAAAGCATAATACAGTAGCAGCAGAGTGGATGAGATTTTAATAAATCTCATCCACACGCTGCATGAAAAAAATCCACCGAAAAACCGTTCATAAATTGACCTGCGGTGCGTTTTTTTTAATCCGCCAGCATGTCAATTTATGCTGCGGGATCACTGATTTTCTGTTGCAAGTTTTCCCCATTTAATTCATTGGGGAGGTAAAACCTGCATCAATTCTCGAATGTTGCGATTTTTGCGGCGGAAAGGCTGCGTTATTGGGGGCGTCCGCACTAAAAGTGCCTAGGGCAGCACCAACTCCAAATACGGCCCTGCTAGCTTTACATATATATATATATATATATTCCTGAAGGTGCAGGGTTGTTACAACGTAGCAGCACTCTTGTTTACACGCTCATAACATACAGATATTATTGTATGGACCTGATTTGTTTGTTATGTTCCTTATAGCTTTTGGGTGTTCCCATGTTGTTACTTGTGTATCTTGTTCTGTGTGTTTTTTTCTTAATGGTGATAATTAAAAAGAGTGAAGAATCCGATGTTGAATAAAAGGGAAGGGGGGGGGGGGGGTCAGAAATTATTTTTGACCACAAATAATTCTTAATGGGAACCTGTTATGTTGAAAAAAAAAACAAAAAAAGTCCTATCTGCGGGCAGCATGTTATAGAGCGGGAGGAGCGGAGATTATTAAAATACAGTTTTGTTGGAAAGGATTCGGTAGAAATTGTAATTTAGTGATCTAAACCTCTGCTCATTCTGGGAGTCTAGTGAGTCGTCCTAATCTCTGATCAGTGACTAGGACTGCCCGCTGGACTCCTAAACCCAGAATGAGCAGACGTTTAGATCAATAAATTACTAGTTCTACGGACTCGTTTCTTACAAAGCTTTGTATCAATCTACTCAGCTTTTCCTGTAGATCAGACTGCAATTTCAACATGGCAGCTTCCTTTTAAATACACATGAAATAACTGCTACAGCAATTTCTACTAACTTTCCCATTAACGTGCAAGCTTAGGCAAGAGTGCATCAGCTGCTTATCTCCCTCAGGAACAAAGGATTAGGCATGATGAAGTTCAACATGACGATCCCCCTTTTCCTGACACCTGCCATCAGGGTAAAGTCGGGAGTTTGGAATAGCCATACACATAAAAGTCGTCCGAAACGGCTGACAATCTTGTGGGTCAGAGACACGCAGGACACGCTCTCAACCGAGCCATCAGTTCAGCTCAACTTACGGAATCGGCTGAGAGCGAGAGAGAACAATACAGCTTCTATGTATACAGGATGAAAGTAAATGTATATGCATCGTAAAAAAGTAAATATATATATATTTTTTAAGTCAATTAGAAAAGTGCTTTTACACACAAAACACATTCATATAATAAATAATAATTAAAAAAAACAATTTAAGGGTGTACATAGTCTTTTAAGGAACACTCCAGGAAAAACTGATGAAATGTGTTATGTCTAGTGCATGGCCAGAATCACTGTGTCATGCACCTCCCCCTCAGGCTCTGCACTTTCCATACACAGTGGCATTTCTGTCTGGAGTCGCTCTTTAAAGTAGGCCTCGGGGCAATTGTTAGAAGGGGGTTTCCAGTTTTATGTACATAAAGGGTTCTGTGGTGGACTACGTTTGGTTCAGTAAAACCACAGGGGGAGTGAGGGTCCGCCGCCATAGTTAAACTGCGGTTGCATCACCTACACTGGTGAAGACTCGGCCTAAGGGTTTTTCTCCAGGTAGAAAGAATTAAGCCCAATGTTCTAAAAATGCAAAAATAAAATTGGCAATATACTCACCTTTTGAATTCTGCAATGCTCTCGTGATAATACTCACCACTATTTACACAGAGTATAATGGAGCATCAACACGTACTGTGTGTAAATAGCAAGGATCACGGAGCGGTGGTTAAAAAAAATAAAAATTCTCATTTCTGTTTGTGGTCAGTGAATAAAAAACATTCTTGTTACATCCAGAGGCTGAATGTCTAGACAACAGGCTAATACACTTCACCTGCACGAATACATTGTAGAAAACTATCAGGACAGGAGCGAGCTGTGTGCTGCTAATGTGTTTAACTAGCAGAGGATGTCCAAGACCAGGGTTCTCAAACACACGGGGGCACTGTAGCTTCTTTGGGAGAGGAGAGAGCTGGGGAAGCCCCTGACATCACTGTCTATAGAGGGCATGGCGGCTTGGTCTGCAGGGGGCACGGCGGCTTGGTCTGAAGGGGGCACGCTCTGCAGGGGGCACGGCGGCACGCTCTACACGGGGCACGGCGGCACGCTCTACACGGGGCACGGCGGCACGCTCTACAGAGGGCACGGCGGCACGCTCTACAGAGGGCACGGCGGCACGCTCTACAGAGGGCACGGCGGCACGCTCTACAGAGGGCACGGCGGCACGCTCTACAGGGGGCACTGCGGCACGCTCTACAGGGGGCACTGCGGCATTATCTACAGGGGGCACTGCGGCATTATCTACAGGGGGCACTGTGGCATTATCTACAGGGGGCACTGTGCCATTAACTACAGGGGGCACAGTGGCACTATCTAAAAAGGGGCTGCCCAATCTTGATATTCTTGTGCCTGCCAAGCGCTGCCAACTGTGCAGTCAGACTGCATTTAGTGACACTTAAACTGGATTGTTAAAATAAGCACGTGGCGTAAACGGGGAAATTACCAGTAAGTTTAAACCTAGCGCTATTATAATAATGTAATATTGTTATAGTAATGTAGTGTTGCTATAGTAATTTATTATAGTAAAGTTATGTAGTATTGTTATGTAGTATTGTTATGTAGTATTGTTATGTAGTATTGTTATGTAGTATTGTTATGTAGTATTGTTATGTAGTATTGTTATGTAGTATTGTTATGTAGTATTGTTATGTAGTATTGTTATGTAGTATTGTTATGTAGTATTGTTATAGTAATGTAGTATTGTTATAGTAATGTAGTATTGTTATAGTAATGTAGTATTGTTATAGTAATGTAGTATTGTTATAGTAATGTAGTATTGTTATAGTAATGTAGTATTGTTATAGTAATGTAGTATTGTTATAGTAATGTAGTATTGTTATAGTAATGTAGTATTGTTATAGTAATGTAGTATTGTTATAGTAATGTAGTATTGTTATAGTAATGTAGTATTGTTATAGTAATGTAGTATTGTTATAGTAATGTAGTATTGTTATAGTAATGTAGTATTGTTATAGTAATGTAGTATTGTTATAGTAATGTAGTATTGTTATAGTAATGTAGTATTGTTATAGTAATGTAGTATTGTTATAGTAATGTAGTATTGTTATAGTAATGTAGTATTGTTATAGTAATGTAGTATTGTTATAGTAATGTAGTATTATAGTAATGTAGTATTATAGTAATGTAGTGTTATAGTAATGTAGTGTTATAGTAATGTAGTGTTATAGTAATGTAGTGTTATAGTAATGTAGTGTTATAGTAATGTAGTGTTATAGTAATGTAGTATTATAGTAATGTAGTATTGTTATGTAGTATTGTTATGTAGTATTGTTATGTAGTATTGTTATGTAGTATTGTTATGTAGTATTGTTATGTAGTATTGTTATGTAGTATTGTTATGTAGTATTGTTATGTAGTATTGTTATGTAGTATTGTTATGTAGTATTGTTATGTAGTATTGTTATGTAGTATTGTTATGTAGTATTATAGTAATGTAGTATGTTATAGTAATGTAGTATTATAGTAATGTAGTATTATAGTAATGTAGTATTATAGTAATGTAGTATTATAGTAATGTAGTATTATAGTAATGTAGTATTATAGTAATGTAGTATTATAGTAATGTAGTATTATAGTAATGTAGTATTGTTATGTAGTATTGTTATGTAGTATTGTTATGTAGTATTGTTATGTAGTATTGTTATGTAGTATTATAGTAATGTAGTATTATAGTAATGTAGTAATGTAGTATTATAGTAATGTAGTATTATAGTAATGTAGTATGTTATAGTAATGTAGTATTATAGTAATGTAGTATTATAGTAATGTAGTATTATAGTAATGTAGTATGTTATAGTAATGTAGTATTATAGTAATGTAGTATTATAGTAATGTAGTATGTTATAGTAATGTAGTATTATAGTAATGTAGTATTATAGTAATGTAGTATTATAGTAATGTAGTATTATAGTAATGTAGTATTATAGTAATGTAGTATGTTATAGTAATGTAGTATTATAGTAATGTAGTATTATAGTAATGTAGTATTATAGTAATGTAGTATTATAGTAATGTAGTATTGTTATAGTAATGTAGTATTATAGTAATGTAGTATTATATTAATGTAGTATTATTATAGTAATCTAGTATTATTATAGTAGTGTGTTATTGTTATAGTAATGTAGTATTGTTATAGTAATGTAATATTGTTATAGTAATGTAATATTGTTATAGTAATGTAGTATTATAGTAATGTAGTATTATAGTAATGTAGTATTATAGTAATGTAGTATTATAGTAATGTAGTATTATAGTAATGTAGTATTGTTATAGTAATTCGAATAACTGATTAAAATAATTTTGTATTGTAACAAATTTGAAAGTAATGCTGCCTATAAACTTCACATTTTTCTATATGTGGCCCACTTACCTGGCCGAGTTTGGGAACCTTAGTCTAGAGTGAATAAAATGTAATCAAACCTGTATATGTCAGGAGTATAAGTTCTATACATTTTTCAGTCAACAGATGTAAAAAACAAAAAACAAAATCCTATTTACTAGCAGTAAGCAGAGATCTTGAAAATGGTGACAAATTGAAAACAAAAAAGTATATAATAAAACGTGTCAAGCTCTTCATTATTCAATGATTAAAGGGGTTGTCCGAGATATATTTTTATTTTAAATTTAAACACACAATGCACACATTAAGTATTCCCTAATATACTTACCTGTGCAATCTTGCTTCTGTTCTCCGTTCTGGCAGCTCTTTTCAGCCGATCACGTCTTCTGACGTCACGTTTTCTTACTCCTCCACTGTCGTGTCGTATCCCGATCACATGGTCTTGCCCCAGCGAGACCTCGGATGGGACACGACACGTCACTGGAGATGTGACATTTCTGCGGGTGCCCGCCCGCCCGCCCAGCCTATGCATCTTTTCACTGTGAGCGCGCCTATGCGTGTTCACAGTGAAAAAAGTGAAGAGGGACGGCACCCGCGGACTAGAGAGGTACAGTGACATCTGTACTTTTAGTTCTTCCCCTATCAAAGCCTACACATAGTAGGCTTTGATAGGGAATTATACAACACGATGCAGCACACGGGTCGCATGCAGCCCTTGAGGCTGTTATCTGCGGCCCGCGGGACACCGTACACTGTTTAACAACTGGTTCCCGAACGCTGGCTGTATTTTTACGGCCAGCGGTCAGGGACGGGTCCTTAAAACCCGAGCCATAGACTTTCTACGGCTCGGGTTTTAACTTGCTGCCCGCGCGATCGGGCAGCTGAATGTCGGGTCTCCGGCTGTCAGTGACTGCCGGGGACCCTGAGGAGAGGATAGAAGCAGCTTTCGCTGCTTCTGTCTTCTCTGATTACTTGTACACAGCGCTCAATGAACGCTGTGTATAGGAATAGAGACAGCGGCCCCGCGCCGCTGTCTCTATTCCTCCCGGTGATCATGTGACTGGTCACATGATCACCGGGTGCCGTTACTTACAGACTGTTGCTGGGTCTAACTAGACCCAGCACAGCCCTATTAGTGACAATCGTCACTATGAGAGGGCTGATTTCCCCTGTAACTGGGGCTGCTGTGCAGCCCCAGTTACAGTGGAAAAACATGTAAAAGAAAGAAAAAAAATATATAAAGTTCCCCAAAGGTCTTTTCTGACCTTTGAGGAACAGACCGTAGTAATAAAAAAATAATAAAGTAAAGTGCAAAAAAAATTAAATAATAAATACACATAAAATACCCACCCCAAAAAAAAACTTCCCCCCCGCCAATCATTGTTGTAACGCTAGCGCTGACCCTAGTACCCTAATATAGACATGTAATATATAAAAATTTACGGTAGACAATGGCGATCACAAATAAAAGGTCTATTTTAGGGTAAAACTATGTTATTACCAAAAAAAATAGCGGAAATGTAAAAAAGCTTATTTTTTTACTATTATTTTCAAACTTTATGAAAGAAAATTCTAAAATGGCAAAAAAGGTGTGTATAAAAACGATAAAAAATGAAACCTGCATTGTCTACGGAAAAAACGTCGCAAAAATCACGTCGTTAGCCCAACAAATAAAAAAGTTATAGCCATTTAACTAACACGTGCTAAAAATGGCTAAACGGTGTCTGGTCCTGAAGGCGCAAAATAGCCCGGTCCTGAACTGGTTAAGATCTTCTGGGGTCCTGTATCTAAGCCTACATTGTTAGGGTATGTTCACACGAGGGCGTCTATAACGGCTGAAATTACGGGGATGTTTCCGCCTGTTTTTTTTTAAGCGGAAACAGCGTAGCAAAACTTGTAAAAAACGGCCCGAAAATGCGTACCATTGATTTCAATGGGAGGCGTCGGCGTCTTTTTCCCGCGAGCAGTAAAACTGCCTCGTGGGAAAAAGAAGCGACATGCTCCATCTTCGGGCGTTTACGCCTCTGACCTCCCATTGACTTCAATGGGAGGCAGAGAAAGCGTATTTCCGTTGTTTTATGCCCGCGGCGCTCAATTGCCGTGGGCAAAAAACATGACGGAAAACGACGCGAAAAACGCAGCAAAAAAAGCCGCAAAAACAACACCAAAAAGGCTACGATAAACGCCGCGAAAAACATTGCAAATAAAGCCGCGAAAAAAGAGGCAAAGAACGCCACGAAAAACGCCACGAAAGACGCAACGAAAAACGCAGCAAAAATAGCCGCAAACAACGATGCAAAAAAAGAAACGATAAACGATGCGAAAAAGGCTACGATAAACGCAACGGAAAACACAGCAAAAAAAGACGCAAACAAACAAGTAAAAAACGCCAAGATAAACGAAGCGAAAAACGGCCCGAACAAAGCGGCAAACAAAACCGCAAACAGCGCACAAAAAACTCCGGGAAAAATTACGCAAAAATCAACGTGCAGGGAGAGGTAAATCTGCCGCAAACTTCAAGACGGAATTTTGAGGCAGATATTCCTCCGGCAAAAAAACTCAGTGTGAACATGGCCTTAGTGGAGAGAGACATGAGATAGAAGAGGGTGGACGAGGGTCAGTGTATGTGCACACACACTAATTACGTCCGTAATTTACGGACGTATTTCGGCCGCAAGTACCGGACCGAACACAGTGCAGGGAGCCGGGCTCCTAGCATCATACTTATGTACGACGCTAGGAGTCTCTGCCTCTCCGTGGAACTACTGTCCCGTACTGAAAACATGATTACACTACGGGACAGTTGTCCTGCAGCGAGGCAGGGACTCCTAGCATCGTACATAACTATGATGCTAGGAGCCCGGCTCCCTGCACTGTGTTCGGTCCGGTACTTGCGGCCGAAATACGTCCGTCAATTACGGACGTAATTAGTGTGTGTGCACATACCCTTAGGGTAGACAGGAAGAGGTTTATAGACCTGAAAAGAGAAAGAAAACATAAATGTGAAAAACATAATGGGGAGGATGACATTTGCTCATCATCCTTCAAGAATGTCAGCAAGGAGACAAGTGCAGTGAAGGAGGTCAGCGGGGAGGAGCAGGGACAGCTCACATGAACTCTTGGAAGGTACGTGCACGCTCATTGCAGCCTGCAATGAGCGTGCACGGGAAAAAAGTTTCATAACAAGGAAAGATCAACAAACCAGAGCTGAACTGCATGTAAACAAGCTGTTCTAAATTCAAAGAAGAAATGTGCTAAGTAGAATTTTTTAAAAAAATAATACTTTATTTAGGTTGTCTGTATAAGGGGTAATGTATGACACAGTTTTTGAAAAAATGTTGGTATCTCGGATTTATTGCATCAAACTGGAAATTGTTTTAGTTTGTACTAGGGGTTTTTTATATGATGCTTCGACAAATTTCACTTTGCACTTTGTATCTCTGACCTTAGGCCCCATGCACACGACCGTAAAAAACTTCTGCTTTTGCGGACCGCAAAAATGGACCCATTCACTTTCATTGAAAGCAGACACCCTTCCGCAGCGCTACGGGTGGGTGTCCGTGCCGTAGAAATGTTCAGAAAATTATGGAATATGTCCACTCTTGCATTTTGCGGGCCGTGCTCCCATACTTTGTATGGGAGCACGGCACGAAAATGCGGGTGGCAGCCGGCCGTGCCTGCAATCGCGGGCCGTGATTGCAGGCACAGTCGTGTGCATGGGGCCTTAATGTGTATAATTCTTGTCCGAGTTTCCCAGGATGCAGATGCTTGTATCCTATATTGTGATTTTGACACATTTAAAAACTGGTGTAACTCTTTTCCTCATGACCCTATTTTCTCTCATTTCTGACCCCAGATCATCCTGTTTTTTTCATACTTATCCTTCCTGTCATATGGTCCTTATTTATCTAATCTACATAGACATTTGGTATACATCAACCAAGCAAGAAATAGACCAGAGACAAATAGGACATATTTTAAAAATAGGTTGTCACTATTACATTCATAAGCTACAACCAATGCCTAATAAACAGCATTATAATACTGCCTCCTATAGACAATATAACTACTATAATACTGCTCCCTATATACAAGAATAATACTACTATAATACTGCCTCCTATGTACAAGAATATAACTACTATAATACTGCTCCTATGTACAAGAATATAACTACTATAATACTGCCTCCTATGTACAAGAATATAACTACTATAATACTGCTCCTATGTACAAGAATATAACTACTATAATACTGCCCCCTATGTACAAGAATATAACTACTATAATACTACCTCCTATGTACAAGAACATAACTACTATAATACTGTCCCCTATGTACAAGAATATAACTAACTATTACACCGTGTTCTAAATTATTATGCACATTGGATTTAAGTGTCAAACATTTAATTATTAGTTTTTCAATTAAACTCATGGATGGTATTGTGTCTTAGGCTGGGTTCACACGACCATGTTACGTCCGTAATGTACGGAACGTATTTCGGCCGGAAGACCCGGACCGAACACATTGCAGGGGGCCGGGCTCCTAGCATCATAGTGATGTACGACGCTAGGAGTCTCTGCCTCGCTGCCGGACAACTGTCCAGTACTGTAATCATGATTACAGTACAGGACAGTTGTCCTGCAGCGAGGCAGGGACTCCTAGCGTCGTACATCACTATGATGCTAGGAGCCCGGCCCCCTGCAGTGTGTTCGGTCCAGGTCTTCCGGCCGAAATACGTTCCGTACATTACGGACGTAACATGGTCGTGTGAACCCAGCCTTAGGGCTCTTTGGATCATTGTAATCAATCTCAGACACCTGTGATAATTAGTTTGCCAGGTGTGCCCAATCAAAGGAAAACTACTTAAGAAGGACGTTCCACATTATGAAGCAGGCCACAGGTTTCAAGCAATATGGGAAAGAAAAAGGATCTCTCTGCTGCCGAAAAGCGTGAAATTGTCCAAGGTACTGCACTAGGTATGGAAACATTGGATATTTCAAGAAAACTTAAGCGTGATCATCGTACTGTGAAAAGATTTGTGGCGGATTCAGAGCACAGACGGGTTCGTTCAGATAAAGGCATAATGAGGAAGGTTTCTGCCAGACAAATTAATAGGATTAGGAGAGCAGCTGCTAAAATGGAATTGCAAAGCAGCAAACAGGTGTTTGAAGCCACTGGTGCCTCTGGAGTCCCGCGAACCTCAAGGTGTAGGATCCTCCAGAGGTTTGCAAGTGTGCATAAAGCTATTATTCGGCCACCCCTAAACAACGCTCACAAGCAGAAACGGTTGCAGTGGGCTCAGAAATACAAGACGACTAATTTTGTAGTGGATGGTTGGTGAATGGCCACCATGTCCCAACAAGGCTGCAACGTCAGCAAGGAGGTGGCGGAGTCATGTTTTGGGCTGGAATCATGGGGAGAGAGCTGGTAGGCCCCTTTAGGGTCCCTGACGGTGTGAAAATGAACTCCGCAAAGTACGTAGAGTTTATGACTGACCACTTTCTTCCGTGGTACAAAAAGAATAACCGTGCCTTCCGTAGCAAAATTATCTTCATGCATGACAATGCACCATCTCATGCGGCAAAGAATATCTCTCTGTCTTTGACTGCTATGGGCATAAAAGGAGAGAAACTCATGGTGTGGCCCCCATGTTCCCCTGACCTCAACCCTATTGAGAACCTTTGGAGCATCCTCAAGCACAATATCGTTGAGGGTGGGAGGCAGTTCACATCAAAACAGAAGCTCTGGGAGGCTATTCTGACATCCTGCAAAGATATTCAAGCAGAAACTGTCCAAATACTCACAAATTCAATGGATGCAAGAATTGTGAAGGTGATATCAAAGAAGGGGTCCTATGTTAACATGTAACTTGGCCTGTTACGTTTTTTTTTTATTGAAAGAGCTTTTGATTTCTGTAAATATGACCTCCTGATGTTGCAAATTCAACAAATTACCATTTTAGTTTTCTTTACAACCGTTAAAATGTTTTGATCTCTGTTGTGCATAATAATTTGAAAGTGCATTTTGAGTATTTTTACTTCTAAAAAAAAATCTGTTATCATTAGGAGATTTGTTCAATAAAATTTGCATTATACTCAAACGGTTGATGACTTGAAGATTATACTGACTGTCATTTGCATCGACTATTTAGGAAAATCAGCGAAAAATAACATTTGCATAATAATTTGGAACGCAGTGTATAATACTGCCACTATGTAGAAGAATATAACTACCATAATACTGCCCCTATATAAAAGAATATAACTATTAGAATATTGCCCCCTATGTGCAAGAATATAACTACTATAATACTGCCCCCTATGCACAAGAATATAACTACTATAATACTGCCCCCTATGCACAAGAATAGAACTACTATAATACTGCCCCCTATGTACAAGAATATAACTACTACAATACTGCCCCTTATGTACAAGAATATAACTACTATAATACTGCCTCCTATATACAAGAATATAACTACTATAATACTGCCTCCTATGTACAAGAATATAACTACTATAATACTGCCCCCTATGTACAAGAATATAACTACTATAATACTGCCTCCTATGTACAATAATATAACTACTATAATACTGCCCCCTATGCACAAGAATATAACTACTATAATACTGCCCCCTATGCACAAGAATAGAACTACTATAATACTGCCCAATGTAGCGCCCATGGCCGCGGGCCGTCAGGTTCACTTACCTCCTGACGGCCGCAGCCATGGATCAGTGAGCGCTGGTCCACATCTCCTCCTCAGGAGACACCAGCTCTCACTTCCGCTTAACTTCCGTAGGGTGCTCGTGCCCGCTCTTAATGGGCCAGCGCGCGCAACTAAATCTGATGCATAATTAGCCCATGATCACCCTGGACTATAAGAAGGGCTCTGCCACTTCCTGCATTGCCTGAGCGTTGTTGTGATTACCTATGTTCGTCTATGCAAATGGTTCCCTAATTGTCTTACAGTTCACAGTGTCCCCGTTCCTGCTACCTGTAACCAGTATACCGAGTTATTCTGGTCCAAGTTTCTCTCTCGCTCTAGCTCCAAGAGGAGGGGGCGTAAGAGGGGGGGATAATGTAATCACCTCCTGACGGCCGCAGCCATAGATCTGTAAGCGCTGGCCCACATCTCCTCCTCAGAAGACGCCAGCACTCACTTCCGCTTCACTCAGCAGGGTCCCGTAGGATGCGGATGCCAAATTACCCCATGATCACCCTGGATTACAAGGGCTCTGCCCCTTCCTGCACTGCTTGAGCATTGTTGTCATTACCTATGTTCGTCTATGCAAATGGTTCCCTAAGTGTCTTCCAGTTCCCAGTGTTCCCATTCCTGCTACCTGTAACCCGTATCATGAGTTATCCTGGTCCAAGTGACGTATTGAGTTGGAGTCATGCTGCACTGAGTTCCTACACCTGTCCTGCTACACCACGCCTGGTGCCGGCCTGCTGCCTAAGCCCCATCCGAGCCTGTCTTGCTACTGTCTGAAGCTACCACAGGTACACCTATACCAACTATAGACCTGTGTCCTGTTGGCCAGCTGCCATACTGTTAAAGTGGTACGGCCCAGTGGGTCCACGCATCCTACAGGACACCCCCTATGTAAAAGAATATAACTACTATAATACTGCCCCCTATGTCAGCATATAGAATATAACTACTATAATACTGCCCCCTATGTACAAGAATATAACTACTATAATACTGCCCTCTATGTACAAGCATAGAACTACTCTGGAGAAAAAAAAAAGCTTCAACCTGCAGAGGCGACAAGCCTTATTTACTGTGAGAGCTGTGAATCTGTGGAATAGCCTACCGCAGGAGCCGTCACAGCAGGGACAGTAGATGGCTTTAAAACAATATTTAAAAATAATTTCCAAGAACAAACAAATATAAGCTCCTATGTGTAGAAATTTTTCCCTTCACTTTTGCCATCCCTTGGTTGAACTTGATGAACAGGTGTCTTTTTTCAACCGTACTATGTAACTGTTTAACTATGTACTATAATACTGCCCCCTATATACAAGAATATAACTACTATAATACTGCCCCCTATATACAAGAATATACTATAATACTGCTTCCTATGTGCAAGAATATAACTACTATAATACGCATAGAACATCATATTATATCATAAAATGGTCAGAGTAACCTTACATTTATTCAGTGCTGCATATGAAAACAGAATGACAGATTCCTGACTAAATGTACCAACAGTAACAGAGGCCTAAAAAAAACAAATTTTCAATGGAAGCGATTGAGTCAACCTGAGTTGGAGCCCTCTCTTCATGGGTGGCATAGCAGTTAGCAAGGCTGGTATTTTTGCCCGTGAAAATACTTTCTGTGCTGGCAAGCTCATAGCTGGGGTGTGTTCTAGAGATCATGGTGTCGTGTTTCAACCCTCTACAGGTTAGCACCCTGTAATAGGTACCATATGCACTGGGGTCCTTTTAATCAGGCACTCTTCATTACTCTTATATTGAAACCTGATAAACATTTTTTGGGCACTACCTCATTGTTTTGGTTTGAGACTGTCAGCAGTGCTGCTCCTGCATTGCTGAAAGGTCAGCAGTGTCTACTATGCTGAGCTTCTGTCATTTCTCACACTGCTATGTTCCACCAGCTATGTAAATTGAAGTGGAAACTTCTGAGTTATGAACATCAAGTCTTCGTAATTCCTTGTAGCATTGGCTGCTGTTCTGCCCTGCACCTGACAAACCCCCTGTCCTGCCTTTCTCAATCTTGCTGGTACTGAAGCGCCCCTAGCTAGGCAGAGGACTCCTCTATAACAGTCTGTAAAAAAAAAAATCTATAAAGTAACTTAAAAAGGATCCTCCACTTAAATTTAAGTTGACAAAAAATCTGATTACTAAGGCAATAAGAGATAGTAGAACGCTATTAAGTACTGCTCCTTCTCTGCCCTCTGGTCTGTGTCAATTTGGCTTAGACTGAACTAATCGGAGATGGACCGATTGCAGTTGTTATTAGACAGTGCATCCATAGAGCTCATATTAGGGCCCCATGCACATGAACGTAGTTTTCATCTGTAATTACGGATAAAATAGTGGACCCATTCATTTCTATAGGCCAAGAACACCTTTCGGTACATTTACGGATGTGTGCCCGGGCCGAAGAAATTACCCGCAAAATACAGAACACGTCCTATTCTTGTCGGCAATTGCGGCACATAGAAATTTATGGGCGCTTCTACAATTGCGGGCAGCTACGGTTGTGTATCCGTAGCCTTCAACTCTATTTGTGGACAGTAAAAAAAAAACTCTCACGGCTTGTGTGCATGAGGCCTAAAGATTCTGAACACAAGTTGGCATTTTAACCAATCTTGACATTTTTGAAAAATATTCGCCCCCTTCCATGCGCCTTCTGTTATTGCCTATTTGTTACACTAAGGCTAGTCACACGAGCGTGACAGATTTACGCACGTAAAAAAACGCCCGCAAATCTGTCAGTGTGCGTTGCATTATTGCATCAGTGTGCTTTGCGAGTGGCATGTGTTCTTCACGCACTCGCAAAGCACTTTTTCTTTTCAGTGGAATTGAAGTGCAAATCAGGCACAGCACAGGGACGTGAATCCGTGTGAGGTTTGCGGTTTTCACGCACCCATTGACTTTAATGGGAGCGTAGGTGCGTGAAAATGCACATGCAGTGAGTTTCGCGCAACGGACACGCACTGCGTGAAAGCTCACGCATGTGTGAATGGCCCCATTGAAATCAATTTTCATTCACAGCACACGGATGAGTTTTGCACTCATCTGAATGAGCCCTAAATGGTTTCTCATCTTTAATTAAATTTTATTCAAACATTTTTGATTATATTGTGGTTGAAACCCCCATAAGCCTTAGGGTATGTTCACATGCTTAAAAAAAACGTCTGAAAATACGGAGCTGTCTTCAAGGGAAAACAGCCCCTGATTTTCAGACGTTTTTTGAGCAACTTGTGTTTTTCGCTGCGTTTTCTACGGCCGTTTTTGGAGTGGTTTTTAATAGAGTCTATGAAAAACGGCTCCAAAAACATCCCAAGAAGTGTCCCGCACTTCTTTTGACGAGCCGTCATCTTACGAGTCGTCTTTTGACAGCGACGCGTAAAATAAAGGCTCGTGGAACAGAACATCGTAAAACCCATTGAAAGCAATGGGCACAGGTTTGTAGGAGTATTAGCGCCGTTTTTTCAGACATAATTCGAAATTTTTCAGGCTTAAAACGCCCGAATTACGTCTGAAAATAGGCCGTGTGAACATACCCTAATTGTCCCTAGTCGGTCCTCAATTCAGTGGTAATCCTACCTTGGTCTAAAGACTTGAGTAATTTGAGGCAGACTGGTTGTAAGGGAAAGGCTACCCAACAACCCCATAGAAAAGACTATGGTTGTTTGGTTGCTATGGATACACTGCCCGACTGTCAGACATGACTCAGCTGTTCAGCCAAAAGTTTGATTGGCAGTGTGAAGACAGCAATGAAGAAGAAAGCCATATGGCAGCAGTCCAGACATACCAGTTTCCATTTCGGCCTGCTTTATTAATCAGATTTTTTTTTTTGCTTTTTATGTAAAGTTGGATATATGAAGTTAGTGTGGTTGACTTAAGGCCCTTTTACATCGGCCAATTATCAGGCAAACGAGTGTTCACAGAATGCTCGTTCCCGATCACCGCCCTGTGGAAACAGGACCGCGATCAGCAGATGAACGAGTAAACGCTCGTTCGTCAGCAGATTGTATCGTTTTAATTGCCCAAACTATTAACGTTGTCGACGGAACATCTTCCGGTGTAAACAGGGAGACGTGCTGCCGACATGATAGAAATGTATGGGGATGAGCGATCACAGCAACAAGCGCTCATCCCCATACTAACTCCTCGTTAAAGGAGCAAACGAGCACCGATCAACGAGCGGTCTCATTGATGGGCAGTTGTTCACACGGCCCTTGACGGTCAATGTAATATCACCTTAAATTTACCCATGTTGCTTGAGAGGAAAAATTTCCTGTAAGGACTAGCCAACTGCATTAAAAGGAACTCTAATATGAAGACAAAGGTAATACCAAAACAACGAGTATTTAATACAGGTTTAATAGCCTAAACACTCTACTGGGCCAAGAGCACCAGGAGATGAGACCAAATTGATCGTATGGAATTTTGCAAATTGACAATCTAATAAGTTGTATAGTTCGCAAAATGTAAGGCGGGATTCACACGACAGGGTTTCCCGGCCGGGTGCCGGCCGTTCATAAATCGGCCGGCACCCGGCTGCATTAGGAATAATAGACCCCTAATGGGGCTATTCACACGACCGATTTTTTGACGGGCCAGGAAAACCGGGCATCAAAAAATGGGACATGCCCTATTTTCGGCCGGGTACCCGGCCCCCATAGAAGTCTATGGGGCCGGGTAATACACGGCCATCACCGGAATGTGTCCCGAGTGATGGCTGGGTCTACCGACGCTCGCGCACTCTCTCCTCCTCCTCACAGCGCAGAGTGCATGTGAGGAGGGGGAGTTCATGCCATTCGGACGAATGGCTACGCTGGAGATACTGTGTGGCAGGGCCGGGGGTGTACAGCAGGTGGAAGGGAGCGCTGCGCTGGCTCCCTTCCCCTGCTTGTTACGGTTCCCGACCGCTGGCTGTGTATTTTTACGGCCAGCGGTCAGGGTCCTTAAAACACGAGCCATAGACTTTTTACGGCTCGGGTTTTAACTTGCTGCCCGAGCGATCGGGCCGCTGAATGTCGGATCTCCGGCTGTCAGTGACTGCCGGGGACCCTGAGGAGAGGATAGACGCAGCTTTCGCTGCTTCTGTCTTCTCCGATGTCTTTTTACACAGCGCTCAATGAACGCTGTGTATAGGAAGAGAGACAGCAGCAGCGGTGCTGTCTCTATTCCTCCCGGTGATCATGTGACTGGTCACAAGATCGCCGGGTGCCGTTAGTGACAGACTGCTGCTGGGTCTAACTAGACCCAGCACAGCCCTATTAGTGACAATCGTCACTATGAGAGGGCTGATTTCCCCAGTTACAGGGGAAAAGCCTGGTGTAAAAGAAAGAAAAAAAATATTAAAATACTTTGTATGGGAGCATGGCCCGAAAATGCAGGTGGCAGTCGGCGGCCGGCCGTGATTGCAGGCACGGTCGTGTGCATGGGGCCTTAGCCCTTATTCACACGACAGAGTTTCCCGGCCGGGTGACAGCCGTTCATAAAACGGCTGTCACCCGGCTGCAGTAGGAACAATAGACCACTAATGGGGCTATTCACACGACCATTTTTTTTGACAGGCCGGGAAAACCCGCCGTCAAAAAATGGGACATGCCCTATTTTCGGCCGCTCACCCGGCTCCCATAGAAGTCTATCGGGCCGGGTAAAACACGGCCATCACCGGAATGTGTCCCGAGTGACGGCCGTGTCTACCGTCACTCGCTCCCTCCCTCCTCACAGCGCAGAGTGCATGTGAGGAGGAGTTTATGCCATTCGAACGAATCGCTGTACGCAGGTGTTAAGTTTCTACAATGTGGGGGTGCTGTATACAGGGGTACTGTGTGGCAGGGCCCAGGTGTACAGAAGGTGGAAGGGAGCACTGCGCTGGCTCCCTTGCCCTGCTTGTTTTAAAAGCGCCCTGGCCCGGCGACACCTCCCATGGCCGATGGCACCGCTAGCAGCTGCTGCGGCTGCTACTGCTGTAGAGACGCCACTTTAGCTCCCTGAAGGAGCGGAATCCCCGTGTGTTCGGGGATTCCGCTCCTGGATAGAGCGCTTGATGTCTCCGTCCATATATGGACAGTGACATCAGGGGAAACTCCTGAAGCGGAATCCCCGAACACTGTGACCGGGGATTCCACACCAGGCGAAGCCAGTAACGTTCAGTGTCCATAAATGGACCCAGACGACAGGCGCTTTTCCTGAAGTGGAATCACCGGCCACATGGGGATTTCCCTTCAGGAGTTGCCCCTGATATCACTGTTCAGATATGCCTGGCCCGGAACGGATGCAAACTGGCCGGGAAAAACGGCCGATTTTATCGGCAGACACTCTGACTCGGTCGGGACCCTGTCGTGTGAATAAGGGCTTACACCTAGATCTCCACTATTTCTCAACAAGTCATCAGAGAAAGAAAATACTGGGCTCAGAAATCACAGTCAAAGGATAATGTAGAAAGTAAACACTGCATTTATAGATTTAGGAGGATATATGGCTTTTTCTGCAACTTAGAAAAGAACACGATATATTTAAACGCAATGTGTATTATTGTAGCTATATTCCTATACATAGGGGGCAGTATTAGGCCCTGTTCACAGTTTTTTGCCATGGTTTTGCCGTGGAAAGACATCCAAAAAAAAAAACGCTCGCGGGAAAAAGAAGCGACATGCCTTATTTTGAAGCGTTTTCCGGCTCAAAAAGCGATTTGGCGCGTTTTTCGGCAAAAAACATTTGCGGTTATTCCATCTTTCTGTTAAAGGGATAGCAAAAAAAAACGCCTAAAAAAACGCGAGTGGTGCAAGACCACTTCAATAAAAACCGGAGCTGATTTTTGCAGGCTGAATTTTCTGCCTGCAAAAAACTGTGTGTGAACAGCAGTATTATAGTGGTTATATTCTTATATATAGGGGGCAGTATTATAGTAGTTATATTCTTGTATATAGGAAGCAGTATTATAGTAGTTATATACTTGTATATAGGAAGCAGTATTATAGTAGTTATATTCTTGTACATAGGAGGCAGTATTATAGCAGTTATATTCTTACACATAAGGGTAGTATTATAGTAGTTATATTCTTGTACATAGGAGGCAGTATTATAGTAGTTATATTCTTGTATATAGGAGCAGTATTATAGTAGTTATATTCTTATATATAGGGGGCAGTATTATAGTAGTTATATTCTTGTATATAGGAGGCAGTATTATAGTAGTTATATTCTTGTATATAGGAGCAGTATTATAGTAGTTATATTCTTATATATAGGGGGCAGTATTATAGTAGTTATATTCTTGTATATAGGGGGCAGTATTATAGTAGTTATATTCTTGTACATAGGAGCAGTATTATAGTAGTTATATTCTTGTACATAGGGGGCAGTATTATAGTAGATATATTCTTGTACATAGGGGGCAGTATTATAGTAGTTATATTCTTGTATATAGGAGCAGTATTATAGTAGTTATATTCTTGTACATAGGAGCAGTATTATAGTAGTTATATTCTTATATATAGGGGGCAGTATTATAGTAGTTATATTCTTGTATATAGGTGCAGTGTTATAGTAGTTATATTCCTGTACATAGGAGCAGTATTATAGTAGTTATATTCTTGTACATAGGAGGCAGTATTATAGTAGTTATATTCTTGTACATACGGGGAAGTATTATAGTAGTTATATTCTTGTATATAGGAGGCAGTATTATAGTAGTTATATTCTTGTACATAGGTGACACTATTATAGTAGTTATATTCTTGTACAAAGGGGGCAGTCGCAAGGCGGACAAACCCCAAACTGACATTAGGTCTGTAATCTTTATTTAATATTAATAACCAGTCTCAAACACAGTGGTCTACATGAAGACTGTGTTCAGAGAAAGAACTTTATAATATTAATGCAGTCTTCTTTCTTGAAAATTTCTAGTGAATGGACTGTAGCCTAAAATCTTCATACTGTATAATAAAGGGGCAATTCTGACTTATCAGTCAAGCAAGAAGGGGGTATGAGGGTTTCTGGGCAATGCCACCATAAGTATACAGTAGAATTAGTTGTAACATTCTATCCTATATACAGTCAAATTCCAATAATCCAGGGCAGAGAATTACCAGGCAGATGGATGCCAGACTATCAGGAGCCAGATTAAAAGAGTGTCACTGTATATGCTGCTCTCGATTTCTTCCAACACTTGGATTTCGCTTCATGTCATACTTGAGGTCAGTAGCCACTGTCAACAGTTTACCGAGCCTGGATGACAAAGTGAACGCAGCAGGAACTACGTGCAAAAGAAATTCCAGTCTCGGCTTCTTAAAATGGATACAGCTCAAATTAAAAAAGAAAAAAAAAAACTAAAAACTTTTCCCCCATAAATAACCCAAAGTTAATGTAAATCTCTGTTTGGTGTCCTCTACTTTTATCTGTGTCTGGGAAAGCTGGGTGAGAACCAATATGGACAACATGTCCGTTTTCCCGGACTCCTGAATGGCAAATGTGATAAATGCTACAAGGACATATCCGCTATATAGAAGGGATGAAGGTGAAGAGAACATGTTATGCTATGCCACGGATGAAATCTCTAGCAAATCCGGAACGTAACACATGCAGATTTTGCCACGGTCAAATGCGCAGCTGATTTTTTTTCCACCACGGCTGACCTCTGCTGACCTCTGCTGAACGCTCTTACAGATTACAGCTGATTGCGGAGGGTCGCAGCAGCAGGACACCATGTGATCCGCTTATTGTCGGGGGACCCTTCCTGTCCAAAGTGGGGAACCCCTTTAATGGCCACTGCTTCTTTAGCTCTGCTTTTCAGGACAAATGAAGAGCAAATTGGCCTAGTTATCTAGTAAATTGGGAAATAATTCATTGCAGACTAAGCGGTTTTGCCATTCAGGACTTCGGGAAAGCTGGGTGGTAAGAACTTTGGGAGCTGATAAATAAAAACTCCTATATTAGAGGACACTGGCTGCATTTAGATATCCAGCAGAGGAATCTGTAACTACACCCCCTCCTCACCCTACATCTGTTCGGTTTTGGTATCTGACATTATCATTCTGACAGTTCAATGAAGATCTGCTGTGCCATCGTTACAGTGACAGGAATGGCAAAACAAACAACAACCCCCAGCAGATGGAACACATTGATGATGCTTTCCGATACGTCTGTTGATTCTGATTGTCACCAAGGAAGTGGATAAAATAATGAGACAGAGAGAATGAGGGGCGTCTCATGTCGCTGAACGAGTACAAGATATTACTTAAGTATTAAAAGGTGAGGATTAAAGGAGCAAAATCGGCAAAATGTGACTAATATTATATAGAGCAAAAATAGTTGTTAAAAAGACCAATCAATGACCTCAAAGTTCTATATCGGCTCCTGGAAAAGCTGGGTGACAATCAATATGACTGCCACTAAAGGTCAAACATGGGTTGTCACCCGGGTTTGCCAGGTCTAGCAGAATGGGCTAGCTAGGCAGATTTACAAAAATGTGTATGGTTAACATCTGCATTATACCAATTGTTATTAAAGGGGCAGTCCGAGTTGGACAACCACTAGGTGAGATGAAGCATGCCCCAACCTGTGCCAGTCTGCTGTCATATCCAAGGTAAGCAGCACGGGGAAATTTATCTTGCAAATGAAACCTTGCACAATGCCCAGTGAAATCTCAATGGGTCATCCTCCTGGGTGGGGGACCCCATCTATTACATTCATATATCAGGGCAAAGGAAGACCAGGAATAAGAACAGTAATACGAATAGTCAATGCACTTGTCATCCTCGGTTATATAGGCCAAATGATCTGTATGTCTATGGCTAAACTAAAAGCATCTCCTTCAAGCTTCCATCTCGGCACAAAGACAAATATACAGCTTCTAATCCTCCATATCCCTGCACATCTCTCCCCGCTTATGTTTTTGTACCTGAACCCGCAATATTACACCTACACCTCCCAACATGATCCAAATACTTATCACCAGAATACAATCCTATTACATCCTATACCTAGATAACTACAAACCACATCATGATCCAACCGCTGGACATGACGGAATACAATTCTATTATACTCTATACATAGAGCACTACACCTCCCAACATGACCCGACCACTGGACATGACCATAACACAATTCTATTATACTCTATACATAGAACACTACACCTCCCAACATGACCCGACCACTGGACATGACCATAATACAATTCTATTATACTCTATACATAGAACACTACACCTCCCAACATGACCCGACCACTGGACATGACCATAATACAATTCTATTATACTCTATACATAGAACACTACACCTCCCAACATGACCCAACCACTACATGACCATAACACAATTCTATTATACTCTATACATAGAGCACTACACCTCCCAACATGACCCGACCACTGGGCATGACCATAATACAATTCTATTATACACTATACATAGAACACTACACCTCCCAACATGACCCGACCACTGGGCATGACCATAATACAATTCTATTATACACTATACATAGAACACTACACCTCCCAACATGACCCGACCACTGGGCATGACCATAATACAATTCTATTATACACTATACATAGAACACTACACCTCCCAACATGACCCGACCACTGGACATGACCATAATACAATTCTATCATACTGTATACATAGAACACTACACCTCCCAACATGACCTGACCACTGGACATGATAATAATCCAATTCTATTATACTCTATACATAGAACACTACACCTCCCAACATGACCCGACCACTGGACATAACATAATACAATTCTATTATACTCTATACATAGAACACTACACCTCCCAACATGACCCGACCACTGGACATGACCATAACACAATTCTATTATACTCTATACATAGAACACTGCACCTCCCAACATGACCCGACCACTGGACATGATAATAATCCAATTCTATTATACTCTATACATAGAACACTACACCTCCCAACATGACCTGAGCACTGGACATGATCATAACACAATTCTATTATTCCCTATATATAGAACACTACACCTCCCAACATGACATGACCACTGGACATGATCATAACACAATTCTATTATACTCTATACATAGAACACTACACCTCCCAACATGACCCGACCACTGGACATGATCATAATACAATTCCATTATACACTATACATAGAACACTACACCTCCCAACATGACCCGACCACTGGACATGACCATAACACAATTCTATTATACTCTATACATAGAGCACTACACCTCCCAACATGTCCTGACCACTGGACGTGATCATAATCCAATTCTATTATACTCTATACATAGAACACTGCACCTCCCAACATGACCCGACCACTGGACATGACCATAATACAATTCTATTATACACTATACATAGAACACTACACCTCCCAACATGACCCGACCACTGGATATGATCATAATACAATTCTATCATACTCTATACATGGAACACTACACCTCCCAACATGACCCGACCACTGGACATGACCAGAATACAATTCTATTATATTCTATACATAGAACACTACACCTCCCAACATGACCCGACCACTGGACATGACCATACTACAAATCCATTATATTCTATACATAGAACACTACACCTCTCAACATGACCCGACCACTGGACATGACCAGAATACAATTCTATTATATTCTATACATAGAACACTACACCTCCCAACATGACCCGACCACTGGACATGACCACACTACAAATCCATTATATTCTATACATAGAGCACTACACCTCCCAACATGACATGACTATACATAGAACACTACACCTCCCAACATGACCCGACCACTGGACATGATCATAATACAATTCTATTATACTCTATACATAGAACACTACACCTCCCAACATGACCCGACCACTGGACATGACATAACACAATTCTATTATACACTATACATAGAACACTACACCTCCCAACATGACATGACCACTGGACATGACCATAATACAATTCGGTTATACACTATACATAGAACACTACACCTCCCAACATAAACTGACCTTCCTAGTAGCCATAACTGCTCCAGATGAACATCATAGGCTTTTTGGGCAGTGCTGGGGATTATCAGAGAATCCGCACATAGGCCACTACGCCCCAGGTCATGAGAGAAAATGCTGCATAAAGTGGATTTGGGGCAAAATTTAAACAAAAAGTCAAGCTCTTACCAACAGGAAACATCAAAAACCAAACCTGAGAACTATACGTATTTAATGTAGTTCACTTTTATAGCTCCAAAGGGTACGGCTACCCGCCTTTTCCAGACCCTTGTATGACAAATGTGTAAAGTTATAGAGCAATACATAGCTATACATTGCCATTCAGGGGTCTAGTAGGCCAGGGTGACAACCCTTGTAGAAGCTCTTATGATGGCCATATGGTTGTCACCCTGCGTCCTCAGTAAGCTATAGAATGGCTGAATAGTATTTTTAACTTGACAAAAGAGCAAGATTGAAGAACTTTAATCCACAAATTCTCCCTAATCAAAATCTTAAGCTTTCCATTTAGCTGCACTGGGAGGTTCAGTTTTGGCTTCAGGAACCCTGCCCAGGTTAGTCACTTGGTCATAGAGAGTGTTGTATAATACTCTGTATGGCACAATCTATTGATCATATAAGCACGAGATACACGTGGACATCACATTGCAGAGCAACCTGCTATCTGCCTCCTATTGTCCGATTACAGCAGCGCTCTGTGACGAATACTTGTCGGAAAACATGGAGCAAGAATCGTTGGAGAACCACATCCTGCTAGACCTTACACCGCATCCCTTATCTAGTCATTCACAGTACAAACAAATGTACAATATTACACTAGGAATTTCCAGACGTTTCTTTCTCAGAAGTAAAACCTGATGCGAACACCTCGCATCAGTCCGTCACATTCACAGGTCCAAAAGTGTCAGAAAGGCAGAACAAAGCAGATTAGATAATAGTCATACTACTGACAAGAACCAAACATAAGAATCCACTGTGTGCTTCTCTCTGTTATTGATAAATTTCCAGAAATTGGTGATGTTTCAAAAGGATTCATGAATCGAAATGTTGAATATAGTATAAGATCTTCATGGCTAGGTTCTCCTTTCTACGTATTATTTAAAAATGTTTATAATTTACATGAAAAGAATAAGACCCATCATTTTCACGCTGCTCTCAAGCATTCTAATATTCTTAACCTGTCAATACATCCCATCAATCTCATTCGTATCTAAAAATCAGCTCTTAAAGGGGTTTCTTCAGCTTTTTGTCAAGGGACCCTTCTAACAAGTAGGAATTGCCCAAAGCGGATCAGAAAATGTCCCTCTGCCTGGACCCATAGTGATCAGCTGTGATCTGTGGGGAAACCTGGCAGTAAGTGTTAAATTCCTCTGCAGCGCCACCACAGGGGAAATAAAGCATTACACAGTGTCCATTCATAGGAATGTGTTGCCTGTGTAACACAGGATAGGACAGGTTCTCCAGAGCAAGAGACGCTTTGTAGCTGCGGTCTAGTCTGGCCAAGATATGAGGATCCTAAACAGACCCCCCTCTATTAACTCAGAATTCCCTAACAGGGTATTTATAACGGGTTTTCTAAACTGGACAACCCCTTTAAGGTCTATAGCAATAATCAAAATAGGACCACCCATCTGTGCAATTTCACACCACAGAAAACCCAATTCTGGTAAAAGAGGGTAAGTTGCCTCCCCCTTCTATTACCTTGTAGAAGAGATGGCAGACCCTTTGGTCGACTACCCTATGTTATGCTATTTTCTAATACTGCAGTAGTTGTTGAGAGAGGAGCTCTGTGAAGTTCACACTATTCATGAGTGCGATTAAAACAACCTGAGTTGGGGTCCTCCTCTGTAGGTTCAAAATTGTGACAGGGACTGACTATGAAGTCACTTGAGGTACCTATGACCTTGATGCAATCCTATTGGCCTAGCCACTGCACCAAAAAAACACATATACTGAGCCCTATGGTGCATATAGGGTGTGTTCACATCTGCCTTAGTGTTCTGTTCAGGGGTTCCCTCAGAGCTTTCCGTCGGGGGAACCCATTAACGGAAAGGCAAACTAAAACCATAGCTTCCGTTTGCATTACCATTGATTTCAATGGTAATGTTTCCATTGCTAATGGTTTCCGTTTGCCTCCGTTCCGTAAGGGTTCTGTTTGTTTTGGGGAATCAATAGCATAGTCGACTACGCTATTGTTTCTGCCCAAAAAAACCTGAAACCTTACGTAACGTAGACAAACGGAAACCATTAGCAATGGAAGCGCTACCATTGAAATCAAATGGTAATGCAAACGGAAGCTATGGTTTCCGTTTGCCTTTCCGTTCATGTGTTCCCCCGACGGAAAGCCCTGAGGGAACCCATCAACGGAACCCTGATGCTGATGTGAACAGGCCCATACTATGCTCATACCCCATAGACCACAAACAATGTACCTAAATGTTGGCTGGCTTAGCTGCTTTCCCACTTCTCTATGGTTCATATTGTGCAAATTAAACTTTTAATGACACATCTACCTTTGAAAATTTACACGTCACGAGATGATTATAAACATCACCAACCCCCTTCACCCCAATAAGTATCCACATACTGTATGACAGTAAATATGCGCCTGGTTAAAATAAACTCATCTGCACTTGTGAGAGAAGATATCAATTCTTCATGTATAAGGACTAGAGATTATGGAAGCTTATGAATGTTTTGGAAGCCTAAGTCAAACCCTTCTGCAATGCATAGCCTATACATCATTTCTGAGTCACAGTGTCAGGAAGGTTACGGAAAAGCAGAGGAAATAGGTGTGAGGGGCGGTAACTAAAAGCATGAGAGTGACAGGCAGGAATGTAAGAAATGTTGTCATATTGATTGGACTCTCTGGTTTCAGCAGCTGCTGCCTTCCTTGGTTATCAATGACACAGGCTGGAATCCATGAGACTCCTGTCCGTGGGATACATGGTGGAGCAGCCGGCCTACCTATTTCCAATTTCTTCCAATACAAAAGGTGATGAACTATAACTATGATGTACTGTAGAACATGCCACAACTGGTACATGCCCCACTGTCGTGGGATACCAAAGTCAAATTGTTATGAGATGCCAAGTTATATGTGACGGTGGCCCATGTCAGGGTGCCATTCTGATATTTCTTGTGTTAGTAGGGATCTGTGACTGTGGTGCGTTAGTATACAACTGTTAAGTGCATTGTAATGGGGCACCGCCTGGTACCGTGCGTGTGGAGGCATCTCATGCGTGAGTGTGCCACTGTGATGGTGTCCACATTGATGGTGTCCACAGTGTTAAACCGTCAATGGCCATTCTAAGCTGAACGTGCCTCATCAGATCGCAGATGTTACACAGCTTCGGGCCTGGCAAGTACCAACATGGAAGGCTGCCTGGGAATCCCTGGTTCCGTTGACTATGTCCACAGTGTTCGTAAGGCAATTGCTGTGGTGTTATAATAATGTCCCTAGTGCTAGTAGGCAATTGCGATGGCAATCTGTGTGCCAGTATACCACTACTATTTTTTATGCATTGTGATAGGGCACCACCTGTCAACTTGCCATTGTGATGGCGTCCACGGTGTTAGTAGGCAACTGTTGTATCATTCAAAGTGTCATTGTGATGGCATTTTGAGTACCAGTGCACTATGTTTTGTGACCACAAAAAAACAAAAGGTGCCATTGTGATGACATCCAAATTGTCAGAATGCCATTGTTCTGTGACCTTCAAATGTCAGTGTTGAAATAAGAAGAAATCTTAAGGGTGAGTTGACAAGTGTTTTGGCGCGGAAACCGCACCGCAGAACTTGCCAAAAACCGGCCGAAAATGCCTCCCATTGATTTCAATGGGAGGCGGGTTTCTCCCGTGAGCGGTAAAACCGGCTCGCGGGAGAAAGGGACATGCCCTATCTTCGCGCGGTTACGCCTCTGACCTCCCATTGACATCAATGGGAGGCAGAGAAAGCGTATTTTGTGGCGTTTTATGCCCATGGGTGAAAAACGCTGCGAAAATCGGCGTGCAGGCAGAGGAAAATCTGCCTCAAACGTCCAAACTGAATTTTGAGGCAGATTTTCCTCCTGCAAAAAACTCTGTGTGAACCCAGCCTAAGTGTAGGTTTGCCACTTGACATGTTTTCTGTAGAAGTAAAAAGTTACTCTCCATTGCAATGAGACTCCAAGTGCACACAAGAGGTTTCAGTAAATCCCATTCATTTAATAACCAAGCATGAGCGGCCTCTTATCCATTGATGGTCAGCACTGAGATTAGAGCTTTTTCGGGACTGTTGGGCATCTCGGGCACCCAGGCTCTATAGCAATGAAACTTTTATAACAGACCTTTTTTAGGACATTTTCTCTAAGTGAACACAGCTCTACCGGATCCTTGACATTCTAGGACTATACATAAAACAGCTTTTGTAAAGTTTCCCGGAAGCTATACTAATATTTTGCTGTTCAGGCTTGCAAGAAGCACTCACATTATGATCTTCCTGTCCGCTTGTATGACTTCAGACTAAAACAGAAGGTATCTGAAAGGTCATAAATACTTGGAGGCTGTAGGACTACAGACGCCCCTATGAATATTTTACTGAAGCAGCTGCTGGCCGGGCATGCCTAACAACGTCACCCGGTGCCCAGTCCAGATTTCCTGGGCTGCTGAGGTAGCTCGCTCTGCTCCGTGTATCATAATGTTAGTATTACACATGCTGCTGGGAAGGTAAAGGCAAATGTCAGCTGAAGGCAATGTACCTTTACGGGTTGTAATACATAGCAAACAAATTCAGTCAATTTCTAGAAGCGGTCATGGAAGACTTGCCGATAAATTCTCCCAATGTGACAAATAGATTATTGGCTTTGGCATTTATTACTTTACCATATACATAGCGCCATTATAGTCATCAGATCTGTACTCACATGGGTTTCAGACCATGGGGCACATAATCAAATATCCCGATCTCACAACCACTAGAAATGAGTGAAATGCATGAGTACAATGGTGGACATACCATATGAGCAACCAGTGCTCAGGCCGTGTAGGCAAGTGGACTTAGTGCCACCGTCAAAGACAAATAATATTACTCTCTACTGTCTATTACATAGCATGCAAGCAATTGTGCCAATTATTTCATCACTCTTAATTACTTGTGGATTGGCACACTGGTCGAGGTTTTCTGGCAAGTCATGAAGGAGGTGCGCTATGACTAGCACCCTGTTCTTACCAAGTTAACAGTTGGAAGGCAAGAGACTCACATACTGTTCTTGCACAGATCCTGTGTCTTCCCACATGTGGGTACCTTCCATAGAGATGGGTGGCAGATCTGCAGCTTGTGTGGTCCGGGGGCCAAGCAATGCATGGCTTCCCCACCAAGCAGGTTCTGGATTCTTCAGTTCAGGAAGGTGAGTTTGGGTGCGGAGGACAGGGGGCCAGATGGGGTGACGGATTAGCCATCATCATATGAAAACGGTGGTTTTCAAAATATGTATTTATACTGTAGGAACATTTCACTAGAACTGTGGCTTTATAGAGGAACACTCTGGCCAAAATGTATATATACCTAGTACAGTGTCTTGGGAGGGCGGAGCATGACCATTAATATTTGTGTCATGCTCCACCCCCTCAGGCCCTGCACTATGCATACCATAGGATGTATGAGTGGATGACAGTCATAGTGGGCCTTGTATCTACCTTACCTTTGGCTTGACAAGTATAGAGCATCTACCTAGATCATGGGCCCTTCGGAGCCCAGTCAACCCAAGCATATGCTCAGGTTTGTCTGGCCCTGATGGAAGCAGGAGATCACATTGAAAACCACATGTATTTCTAAGTATCTTTTTCCTCTGTGTACTGCATTCAGCTTATGGGAGCGCTATAAGACAGTGGTGTAAACGATACAACAAAAATTGGATGCGCCATTTACTGGAAAAGCGATAAAGCAGCGGTTATGTGATGTAACATAGTTCACACAAACAAAAATACAAAAAGTGCATTCAGCATCAGATCTGTCATGCAAAGAACAAGCGTGGTAGAAAAGCAATTTTACTGCCTACACTTTCTCCGCACTTAGCTTGAATGTTTATTTTTATTCATCTGGTGGTTACAGCACCTTTTCTTATCCCTTTAACCATCGGTAATAACAGCTTGCCAAGCACATTCGTTCTGTTCGGTTAGCGCTGCATAATCCAGATGTTCGGCTGGGAACATACAGTTGGTTTGTAGGGTCCGTAAGGAAGAGACATACAACAAATTCGTTTAGGGCTCTCACCAAACAATGCAAGCAAAAAGACACTGTATATATAGAGCCGAGCAAAGGACAGGGAAGAGTAATGAGAGAACATGTAGAGATGTAGCAGAGCAGAGTTTGTCATGTGTCACGTAGCCACAACGTCTTCTCGGTGGGTTTACATAGGACTGCAAGTTAACTTTTTGCATTATATTAAAGGAGTTCTCCAGGACAAACATTGACAGCCTGTCCTCAAAATAGGTCATCGATGTTTGATCAGTGGGGGTCCATCCCATTTATTGCTTGCACAGGTAAAGCTGATCATCTATATGGGCGGGCGGGTGTGTATGGTACTGCAGCGCATCAATTTAATAGTTGCCACAAAATAAACAGTAAAATTACTAACTTAGCTCTGCTACATCTGTTGCATGCTTGATATATACAAGTATACAGGTGCCATAGAGACATCCCCTGTGAGTTCTTTGGGCACATGGAGGTGTGGGGGGCTCAAAGTCAGGTTGGCCTATTCCACCTCTCCGAAGGGAGGCGCAACACTGAGAACTACATCCCCTCTCCACAGGTATTCTGATCTCCGAGTAGTACAGGCCAGTAGGACCTGCCTCTCCTAGTGAGTAAAAAGCACCAGTAGGGGGCACCTCTCCTCTATGTACCCCTCCGAATAACACAACAGTGGTCTTTCTACAGTGGAACTAGGTATTCGAAAACATTTGAAGGGACAACCGGACTGATGGTAATGCTGGAGCACTAGGGGCAAGAAAGGAGAACTGCTCATAAGAGCTGAGCCCTACAGTCTTAGGAGGGTTGCGGGTGAGCTAGCACTGGAAACGGGCCCATTTTGATTTTTGCTACGGGGCCCTCTCTTCTCTATAGAGAAGCAGAACTGAACCGGTGAACTGCTGTTTAATTCTAGAAAGTGTCCTCGAGAGTTAGGCCTTCTTTACACGAGCGTAGTTCACGTCCGTGATACGCGTGTGAAAATCACGTGCGTCACACGGACCTATGTAAGGCAATGGGGACATTCAGACATTCTGTGTTTTTCACGCAGCGGACCTCACGACATGTCCTATACTTGAGCGTTTTTTGCGCATCACGCACCCATTGAAGTCAATGGGTGCGTGAAAATCACACGAAGCACATGGACTCGCTTCTGTGTGCTTCGCGTGGTTCGCGCAACAGTAGATCAAGAAATGAAGCGAAAAATAAAACCACCTCCTTCATTTCTTTTTCTAAACCGCGTGTCATAAGGATGGCATATGCACAAAAATCACGCAGCCACGCACCAAAAACTGATGCCACACGGAACTGCAACGCGCAAAAAACGCAGCGTTTTTTGCGAGCGAAAAACGCACACGTTCGTGTATATAAGGCCTTAGAGCTGAAACATGTACAGGGTTAACAGATGTTTCTCCATTTCACTGAGAGACCAGGAACACACACATGCCATACAATGCTCTGTTTCCCAGAGCCGGTCTTCACAGCTGGAGTTGACTTATGTGCTATAATACATGGCCCATCATTCTCGCAAAGAGACGGCCATAAGAGAGGAAACCATCTGTAAATTCATAAAAGAATGCCGCCATATCAGTAGCTTGAGGCACAAGGTGCCTTACACCTCAAACCTGGCACGAGACTCTACTGAATGAATATACTATATACACTTGACTGTGCACACCTCCAGTCTCTGCAGATTCATAGACTATATTCTTATGGTAATGGATTTAGACATGAATGCCACCGAACCTATGAGTTACCTCAGTCCTCAGTTATATTTTTAAGTGTAAAATAGATATATATCTATCTATATATACACATACACTGTCAATATACCACTATACACTGTCTAAATACTACCGCCAAACAGTATCCAAATACCACCATATAGTAGCCACATAACGCTGCCATATATTTCCCACACAACACAATGGCCATTCAGTGTCCAAATAATACCGCCATAAAATGCCTAGTGAGGGGGTTAATTGTAAAATCTCTGGTCAGCTATGGCAAAGGAGTTAATAATAAATTCCCTCGTAGTCCAGAGCAGTGAAGGCTTTAAGAAACACGGGCCTAAGGAAATTGCCCAGTTTGCCACCCTCTAATCCCACTCCTGATTCCCAACCACAGACAATACAGCGTCCAACTGGGGTTCCTTGGAACCACCAGAGGAAATAATTCAGAGGGTCCACGCTCCATCTGTACAGAACATGTGGACATCCACTTGTTGTTGTCATTGTACACACTGGACATATCGTTAATAAGGTCTAACAGGTTATTTGTGAATCATCCCATAAGACAGACCCTAGCGACAAGTGATTGGCTCCAAAGTTTGCGCCAAATGGAGTTACCCTTTGAAAGTGCTTTTGGGACCCATTTTTGGTTCAGAGTCCGTTAGTCATGAGGAAGGTGCAAAACAAGCAAAGTATAAAATACAGAGCCCAAAAAAGATGATAGGACTGTCCTAGAAACGCCCCCCCCCCCAAAAAAAAAACAACTATTATTATGTGGTTAAGATCTGCTCTCCCTTAAAAATCGGGCAAAAAGTCCCAAAAATATTCACACCCCTCCTCCCCAAGAATACTGGAAGACCTGTCCATTAAAATACATGGTTATTTATTTTTCAGACCATCATGTGTCATCCCAATTTTACGGTTTTATATTTGGTGGAACAATTAATGTTGGGCACTGGGATTGTTGCTGCCATTATTTTGGCAAATACCAATAGATGGCACGGTTTTGTCCACACTGGGCCTCAAATATATTTACACCCACATACAGATACATGAGCCCCAAAAATTCTTCTTTAACCCCTTCCCGACATTTGTCGTAAGTATACTTCAAGGAAAGCCAGTGCTTCCCGCAAAATGTCGTATACTTCCGACAAATGCATGGCCCCGTCTCAGGCCCCGCCTCCACAGCGTAACACACATCTATGGATTATTTTATTGTTTACCCCATTATTATGCCACCTGACTATGCCCCTGATGTACTCTGCCCAGCTTACATGTACCCCCACATTATAAACTGAAACACCAGTAATACTCAAAACAAAACTACCAAGCAAAATCTACGTTTCAAAAGCCAAATGGCGCTCCCACCCATCTGAGTCCTACAGGGTGCCCAAACAGCAGTTTACTTCCACATATATGGCACCGCCATACGCGGGAGAACCCTTTTAACTATTTTTGGCATGTGTCTCTCCAGTGCATAGACTGGGCACGACGTATTTGCCACTGAATTGGCATATCTGGGGAAAAATTTACATTTTTACTTTTCACCATCCGCAGCGGAATCATTTATGGAAAAGACCTGTGGGGTGAAAATGCTCACTACACCCCTTAATAAATACCTTGAGGGGTGTAGTTTCTAAAATAAGGTCACTTCTCAGGGGTTTCTTTTATTACTTCACATCAGAGCCCTGCAATTGTGAACCAATACTTTATAGGTCGCCAAATTAGGCCTCAATTTCGCATGGTACTCTTTCACTCCTGAGCACTGCCCGAATGTCCAGGCAAAAGATTAGGGCCCCATGTAGGGTGATTCTAAAACCTGGGAAATACAGCATAATAATTGGCATATCTATTGAAAAATCCCATTTTCACTCTGCAATATCGAGTGCACACCAATTTATGCAAAACACCTGCGGGGTTAACATGCTCACTACACCCCTAGGTGAATACCTTGAGGGGTGGTTTCCAAAAAGGGATCACTCGTGGGGGGTTTCCACTGTTTTGGTCCCACAGGAGTTTTGCAAATGCTACATAGCGACCAGAAACCAATCCAGCAAAATCTGTACTCCGAAAGCCAAATTGCGCTCCTTCCCTTCTGAGCCCTGCCGGGTGCCCAAAAATTAGTTTATGACCACATATGGGGTATTGCTGTACTCGGGAGAAATAGCTTTAGAAATGTTGGGGTTCTTTTTTTACTTTATTTTTTGAGAAAATGAAAAACTTTGCGCTAAAGCTACGTCTTATTGGAAAAAATTTGTTTTTTTATTTTCACTGCCCAATTCAAATAAAATCTATGATACACCTGTGGGGTCAAAATGCTCACTACATCCCTAGATTAATTCCTCAAGGGGTGTAGTATCACAAATGGAGTCCCTTTTGGGTAGTTTTCACTGTACTGGTATCTAAGGTGCTTTGCAAAAGCGATATGGTGTCAAGAAACCAATCCAGCAAAATCTGTGCTCCAAAAGCCAAATGGCGCTCCTTGTCTTCTGATCCTTGCCGTGTGCCCAAACAGCAGTTTATGCCCACATATGGGGTATTTCCGTACTCCAGAGAATTTGCTTTACAAATGTTTTTTTTTTTTCCTTTATTTGTTGAGAAAATGAAAAATTTTGAGCTAAAGCTACGTCTTATTGAAGAAAAGGGATTTTTATTTTCACTGCCCAATTCTAATAAATTCTATGAAACACCTGTGGGGTCAAAATGCTCACTACACCCATAGATGAATACCTCAAGGGGTGTAGTTTCCTAAATAGAGTCACTTTTTGGGCGTTTTCACAGTTTTCGTCCCTAAGGGGCTTTGCAAATGCGACATGGCCGCCGCAAACCATTCCTGCTAAATTTGAGCTCCAAAAGCCAAATGGCGCTTTTTCCCTTCTGAGCCCTGTGTGTGTCCAAACAGCCGTTTATTACCATATGTGGGGTACTGTTTTACTCGGGAGAAATTGCTTTACAAATTTTGCTTTTTCTCCTTTAGTCCTTGTGGAAATGAGAAAAAAATTGCTAAACCTACATTTTCTTTGAAAGACTGTAGATTTTCATTTTCACGGCCTATTTCCAATAATTTCTACAATAAACCTATAGGGTAAAAATGCTCACTATACCCCTAAATAATTTCCTCAAGGGGTGTAGTTTCCCAAGTGGGGTCACTTTTGGGAGATTTCCACTGTTTTGGCACCGCAAGAGCCCTTCAAACCCGACATGGTGCCTAAAATATATTCTAATAAAAAGAAGGCCCAAAATCCTCTAGGTGCTCCTTTGCTTCGGAGGCCGGTGATTCAGTCCATTACCGCACTAGGGCCACATGTGGGATATTTCCTAAAACTGCAGAACCTGAGCAATAAATATTGAGTTGCGTTTCTCTGGTAAAACATTGTGTTACAAAAAAAAATGAAATTTGTAAATTTCAACTCTGCTTTCTAAATGCTCTTTTGAATACTTTGAGGGGTAACGTTTTTAAAATGGGGTGACTTTTGGGAGGTTTCTTATATATTAAGTCCTAAAAGCCACTTCACAACTGAAGTGGCCCCTGTAAAAATAGCCTTTTGAAATTTTCTTGAAAATGTGAGAAATCGCTGCTAAAGTTCTAAGCCTTGTAACGTCCTAGAAAAATAAAAAGATGTTCAAAAAACGATGCCAATCTAAAGTAGACATATGGGGGATGTTAAACTATTTTGTGTGGTATAACTGCCCGTCTTACAAGCAGATACATTTAAATTTAGAAAAATACCAAAATTTAGCGAAAAATTAGCATTTTTCACATTTAAATACTGAACGTAAATCGAGCAAATTTTGCCAGTAACAAAGTCCAATGTGTTACGAGAAAATCTCAGAATCGCTTGGATAGGTTAAAGCATTTCGAAGTTATTTCCACATAAAGTGAAACATGTCAGATTTGAAAAATGAGGCTCCGTCAGGAAGGTCAAAAGTGGTTAAAGAGGGAAGGGGTTAAAGGAAGATTCAAGTCATAACATATACGCTGTTGACCCTTTATGCCCCTATAGGGCACCCAGTGACAATAGGGCTTTAAAATTAAAGACTGGAAATGTAGGAATCCCTTATCATAATTATGACCCATGATACATTTTAAAGTTTTCCTACCCAGGGTGGAGCTTCGTAGTCACTTGTACGGAATGGTAAACACCTTACTTATCCGGGGAACGAGAAAAAGGGTCATTAAGATAAGTCACATGTTGCTACACTTAGGCTATGTTCACACGGAGTATTTTGGAACTTTGAGGCAGATATTCCTCTCCCTGCACGCCGATTTTCGCGGCAATTGAGCGCCGCGGGCATAAAACAGCGAGATATACGCTTTCTCCTGCCTCCCATTGAAGTCAATGGGAGGTCGGAGGCGGAAGCGCCCGAAGATAGGGCATGTCGCTTCTTTTTCCCGCGAGGCAGTTTTACTGCTCGCGGGAAAAAGACGCCGACGCCTCCCATTGAACTCAATGGGAGGCGTTCTCGGGCCGTTTCTGCCGAGTTTTGCGACGCGGTTCCCGCGTCAAAAAACTCGGCAAAAGACCCCGTGTGAACATAGCCGTTGAGGGAGCACAAAGCCTTCACAACATACATGCCAACTATCTAGGAATGTGTGGGAGATTCCTAAAAAAACAAACAGGAGATCAACCAGACTCCCAGTAGAGTTGCCAAATTTCTCAGGAGCAACCTCTCCCAGTTCCTGATGCCCTCTTCACCCCCAAGATGCCGCTGAAGATAACGTCCTGACGCTGGCTGGGGGGAGAGTCTGATCTGTACTCATTTTGGGATGCGATGAAGGAAGGTCATATGCACAATTTGCGATTCAAATTTCGTAGGTTGGGGTGTGGCCTATATAAATTTAGAAGTGTGCACCATTTTATATGTAACATTTCAAAATCTCTCTGATTTCCCTTGTCAAAATTTGGAAAAACATGCTTTACACAAGTACAGTTGAAAAAACCACAACAAAAATTAAGAAATCGTGAGTTCATATTTTCCGTATATCTTGGCTTCTCTGACCTTACTAGACATATCTGAAGTTTGGTAGACACCCTGCAGAGGAGTGAGGGGCTTGTGTGGGAGGTCCTATTTTAAAGTTGTCGCAGACTCCATCTATTTCTACCCAGCTTTCCCTGACCCCTGAATAGCAAATCAGCCTAGCTATGCAATGAAGAATATGCCATACAGGACTCTAGATAAGCTTCCCCTGAAACAGATCTAACTAACATACGACTGAACAAGAGGACTCAAGATCTCCTGTCAAGTTGAGAAAATATCTCACATTCTGTTAACCACTTGAAGTAATGTCCATTTAACCCCTGGTTTCCATTCAAAGCCAGAAATCAGATCTACACTATAGGGTGCTGTATATATGTGATCTATTTCCCCCCTGTAGGATCAGGCTCTGTTCATTGGGAGTCATACTGCACCTATAAAGGCAAAGCCAAGTTATTACCACATTCTTCTTTTTATCGCCTCTCCATCTCTTGCCTATATAAGATGCCTTTGAAGGAGCTTCTGGGACTTCCAGACACACTGAGAATAAACACACGATACATGGAAAGATTCCTCTTTGTTTTATCCATCCCCAAATAGGGAGGGAATCAGAAGGGTGGCGTGGGGGAATTGGGTTAAGCAGGACTACCAAAAGCATAGGCACCCCTTAACAGGAGAAAGTTAACCCCCCACCCGCCCCTTCACAACTCTATGCCAGGCAAAGTGCTCCGAACAATTTACACTTGGGTCGTCTTCTTCCGTCTAGTTGTTAAAAATTCTATTCTTAGGTATACTGGTTTTTGGGAAAGTGAAGTGACAACCAATACAGATTCTGGTTCCCAGGAGTTGTCAACCAGCTGACCAGAAAAGCAAATCTTAAACAATATGGCAAATGTATGACTACAAATAAACTTATTAGCCATTCAGGCACCTGGGAAAGCAGGATGACGACCTCCATTAAGGATCTGTATTGGCGATCATATTGCCAGAAATAGATATTACTAAGAAATGTCAGAATGGATTTTTAACAAGGTCAAGGAAGATAACTAAAGAACTTTTTTTTTTTTTTTTTAAGGTCAAAATGCCCCCCTGCCCCTTTCCACATCAGAATAGCGGAGTTGAAAACAAATTATATAAATGAGCAAAAATTATTAGACCTATAGATTCACATAGTCTATATAGTATCAGCAATCTCTACCTATACATTTTTATCGACATTGAAAAAATGGTATTATTCACACAAGTGGCTGCTGTTATGAGCTGTATGGATGTGTAGAATAATCTAGCAGGTTCTCAACCTGTGGCAGGTGTACCCCAACGGTACAGTGTATGATCTTAGCCTCGGGGGTACGTTGACAATTTTTGGGTTTAGAAACATGGAAAATCACTGATCTCGATAATTCTGTGATCTGTATTTTGAAAATCTGACATTTTTGACTATTTTTCCTTACTAGATAGTATGGAAGTCATATCAAGTGAGACAAGGACAATACGAAAAGGCTCTGGTACCCAAAAAGTGCTATAAACAGTCACTTTGGGTAGTCAGTCACATGACAATTTAGAGGAAAGTGCTAAAATTACAAACAAATGATGAATCAAAAATGTAAATAAAAAACAAAAAAACAAACATCCATCCTAAAATAAAAATTTTAAATTGTAACTTTTTTTGTATTTCTACAAGGACTGAATGTCTAATGAATCTCAGATACAGGACGCATGTTTCTTACCGTGTCATTCCTGGACGCAGATCCAGAATTTCCAGCAATATTTTGCCCTTGGTCGCTATTTTGCTCTTCGCTCCCACGAGTTACCCGTATCCTAAAATGTGGCTGCCTAATATTTTGCTCTTGTCTAATTTTGAACGAGCACCCTTGTCCCTGCAAGGGTCGTTCTCTGGAATCATTCTGACAATGGTCAGTAAAGTCCTGACTATATTCTGTATTCGCCCTGTTCTCCACGGGGCTGATAGTCTCCGGACGTGGTTGCAGTGGGTAGGAGGTACTCCTTTCCAGTCGAATACGAGGATATCGAACCAGTCGGTCTCCTTTCGTACCAGTAAACCCAAAATTAGACTCTCCCCCCAGACTACAGTTGGTAGTCGGAGACTGCTGAAGTTGGAAAACAAAACATCGCTTCCCCGGACTCCCTGAAGTGTCCGGGAGATGCTGTAGGGACCAACGTCTTGGTTCGGTACTGGTACCGTTTTGGGCATCATGGTTTGATGACACCAGTCTCACCTGTCGAATATCGGGGCTGTTTGCCTGACTGTTAATCCTGACCCCACCAATGTTTTTGCTGCATGTAGGTACATTGACCTCTTCCTCCCCATCGCAGCCATAGTTAATATTCCCATTTTGCTCTGCAAATCGACGTCCGGAAAGTCTTGGCGGGAAGGAGATTGCCCCATTAACTTGTAGCCTCCCAGACTCGTATACGTGTGGAGGGGAATTACTAGGAGTATCCTGTGGAGTACTTACAGTGGAGGAATTTTTTCTTACAGCCGATATGTAATGTTCATTGAAGTCATCAAATCCACAGGAAAGGACTTCTTCCGAGAACTCTGAAGTCTCGCACTCGTCGGTGCCGTCGTTTGCCCCTTTCCTTTGGAGAGAGATCTGCATAGAAGAACTTCTTGTTGGGCGAACCTCAATGTTCTGCAGCAGCTGTGGAATAAACATGGATGTGCTTCTTTTCAGAGCCCCTTCTTCTTGGAAATCTGTGTCTTCATAGTGTCTTGTAAAGACATGAGTTCCGTTCCTCCTCGGCAGGGTATGGAATGCCATGAAAAAGTCATCTTCTTTCTCCTGGTCTAGGACGTCTGACTCGGGAGCTGTGTTGCTTCTGCCGGAGCCAAAATGAAACCGTAGCCGGTGGGCCATGGTTTAAAAACGGGCAGGAAAAAGTGAGAGAGAGAACGACGTTGCAGGCTCTGCCAGCAGCTAAAAACCAAAAACATGAACTCCAAGAAAAAGCGTCCCATCTGCCAAACTGTTAGCACTGCAGTACGGAGAGCGACAGATAGCAGAAATAGCCTAAGTGACAAGCAGCATTCCAGGCATGATTGGATAAGAGGAATCAGGGCTTCTACATACTGTGACATAGGGTAGGGTGACTGGAGTCATGTGACGCTGTCCCCCCTCGCCACGGGAAGCAACGTTTTTTCATTTAGGATTTTTTTTTTTTCCTCTTGTGTGTCCAACAGCGAGAACCCGAAACGGCACCTTCCCAGCTGCTACTTTTCCATCAGAAAGCATCAGCAGTGGGAGAACGTTCACATTCGTAGCTGTTGTAAATCTAAACCGCATCTTTTTCATTGGGTACTTTTCTCTTGGCAAGAAAAAAAGGAAAGTGTAAAAAAAAAAAAAAAAAAGTGAGAGAAAACACAGGCGCGTCTCACAGCTACAGTAAACTTTGTGAATTACCTTCTGCAGTTATTCCCTATATGATCAAGAGCCGGACGGCTACGAAGATAAGCTAGAAATGAAAAATAGCCCCACGAGTAGGGAAAGAAGTCTGGATGTCCTCCAGAGAACATAGTAGGATGACGCTGGTTTTAGGTTGTTATTAGGTTGTACTGCACAGGTTTTAATTTTGTGCTGTTTTTTTATTTTTATTACTTGTATACAGTATTTCAAAAATATTTAAAGGGCCATTCCACATTTTTTAGCTGTCTAATCCGTTCCATAAGGAGACGTAGCGGGGTTTAGCCAAATGACAGCCCAAGAGGATAAAATGTGGCAACTCCTATGGTAGTTGCTCACCCACTATGGCCACGGTGTGAAAATGGGTCAGAGCCCTAAATCATGACCATTAATATTGTCACATCATATTTTTTCATGTCTAAATTATTATTATTATATTTCTCCTTATTCTGTATTTACAGAGGAATTCTGGAATCCAGTCAAGAAGACCTTCTGATATGTCACAGACACCAAACTTTCCCAAACCCCTGAATTCGTCACACACTTCCCCCATTACAGGAAAAAATTGAATAAACTAAGTTCTGCATTTCACCTGTGGTGGCGCTGCAGAGAAATTGAACACTTGGGTTACATTCACACGAGCGTGACAGACTTCCGTGCGTATAAAACACGCGTAAATCTGTCCATGTGCATGGCGTTTTTGCATCAGTGTGCTTTGGCGTGTGGCATGTGTGTTTCACATACTTGCAAGAATAACGCGTGAAACATGGACAGCACACGGATATGCGTCCATGTACTGTCCGTGGTTTTCACGCACCCACTGACTTTAATGGGCGACTAGCTGCGTGAAAACGCACCAATATAGGACATGCAGTGGGTTTCACGCAACGGACACTCACTATGTGGAAACTCCTGCATGTGTGAACGGCCCCATTGACATCAACGGGTCCTTGTGTCGTGCGTTGTTTCAGCACACGGCACACGGACGAGAATCACGCTGGTCTTAAGGAGCCCTTACTGACCGTTTTCCCCACAGGTAACAGCTGATCGCCGGGGTCACAGCAGGACGACACTTAGTATCACTTGACAATAAGCTGATCACAAACAAGTAGGGATTGTCCAAAGCGGAGAACCCCTTTATAAAAAAAAAAAAAATCCAGTACTTGTGACATGGGAATAACTCTTTAAATGGTAAACCTGGCCCATACAGATTATTTTTTACATCTCAGCGGAATATTCTTTCGGAATTTTGAAGATAGTCTTTGAGAATCTGTAGTGGGTATTGAGTTGGCCCCTTTATTTCTGAGATCCAAGCTTTAGACACAGAGTCGTGGCAGAAATGTTAGCTAGATTTAGTTTACAAGGCAAGTGCCAAGGTTCAGTACAATCCTTCATTGTTCTAACGGGATCCACAGCCAACAGCCCAGACAGCCCGGGTATCAGGCGCATAGAAACTGGCAGCCAGGATCACAGGTGCTGCAGATACGGCTTTATAATATCAGGTCTATTCGCAGGATCTTTGTAAATTGCGAGTTGCAAATTTTTAAATTTTGATTTAGAAATCTAGAATTTTTATTTGCACTTCAGCTCCCTGCACCACTACCCCCCCCCCCCTTCTACAGATGTGATGCTGTAATACAATATGTGAAGGTGCCAGATGGGGACGAATGTTTAAGGGATTGGTTCTCATGCGACACGTTGATATTTGCATTTACGTTCAATGGAAATCCTACTTAGAGGACGGTGAATTCCTAAAAAATGCGGAGAGAAAGGCTGCATTGATATTTTAGGAAATGTTTCCAAATATTGACTTGTGCAAGTATAAAACCCCTCCAGGCTAATCCAACACAGTGAGCTTCATTATTAAAGGGGCCGTCCAGTCTTATACAATAAAAAGTTCTTCAAATTTGGAATAGACGTCGCGTTTTTTTTTTTACCATTTTCAAAATGTTCTCCTTTTGCCGGTGAATGGAAGAACTTTGACGCTGAAAACGCTTCATGGTCTCTGCTTGCTCACAGCTGAGGTTTTGTTACAATGTACTGTATCCAGTCCAGCCAATCCCCTGTAAGCTAAACACTGCAGCAGCACACACATCTCTATTCTGTCCTGGACTCCAAGCTGACATTTTTTTAACTACACAGCTATATTGTATCAAACTACAGCTGTCTGGGCAAAACGGGTTTACATCCTCTGAATATAAAAATTATTTTCCATTCACTGACAGCAAGCTGATGTGTAAAAAGTGGTGAGGAATTGATCAGATTAAATTAGAGAATCAGTGTGATTCTCTAAGGCTCTGTTCACACAGGCGTTTTTTTTTTACCCTTAGGTCCTGTTCACGTTTAGTTTTTTGGCGCTGGTTTTGACGCGGAAACCATGTCGGAAACCATGTCGAAAACCGTGTCAAAAAATGGCCGAAAACTGAGGATTTTTTTCCTGAGCGAGTAAAAAGGTTTATGGGAAAAACAAGCGTTATGCGCTTTCTTCAGGCGTTTCAATCTCTAACCTCATTTTGACATCAATGGGAAGCAGAGAAAGTGTTTTTCGCTGCGGTTTACTGGCAGATTTTTCCGCCTGCAAAAAAAAACTCTGTGTGAACAGGGCCTTACGCCTCATGCACACGACCATTGTGCCACTCGGGACGTTTTTTACATTAGTGGGTGAATCGGGTGCGAGAAAAATCTGAGTCTCCGATCAGAGAAAAATCAGAGTCTCCGATCAGAGGAAAGATAGGACATGGTCTATCCTTCCTCGGATCACTGACTGGACTCCGCCGGCGAACACGGTCGTGTGCATGAGGCGTTAGGTTGGGTTCTGGTATCTTTGATGGCAAGAAGTTTGCAGTCAAAAACAGCAGTACCTCGAACAGAAAACTGATGTTTTCCATTATCAGTTAATGGGATCTGTCAGGATATGTTGGGGTCCCATTGTAAAAGAATCTGTCATAGTCCAGTTAGGAGTGAAAGCCATGACGCTAATGTAAACAGAGCCTAAAAGAGTTCCGATAGTGAGTGTAATTACACCATAGGACTACACAGAAACGGGGTGGGCTGGATGTATCACATGATCCCATACCGCCCAACTTTTAAGAATCAAAGAGGGGCAACCGATGCGGCGCGCGTAGCGATAATTTTTTTCCCCTTCTAAGCCAAGCCACTAATGCCGCCCATACACACCCAGTTCAGCCCACACAGTATCATGCTCCCATAGTGCCTCCCACACAGTATAATGCCAAATAGCTGGCCCCACACAGCATATGGACAGTGACGTTAAGGGCTTCCCCGGGCAGTGCGCTTAAGTAGCGCAGTGCCCGGGGAGTCCTCGGTGAGCGGAGGAGCTCCCTCAGCTCTGAACTAATACTTAAGCAGGGAGCGGATTGTTCCCTGCTTCAGCATTGGGTTCAACTGTATCTCCGCCCTGAGGACGCAGATACAGTTGACAGCGGGATATACCACCAGCCACCTGGGACAGCGGGACCCTGCCCGGACTGTCTTGCTGAATCCGGGACGGTTGGGAGGTATGTGATCCCTCTCAGCCAGTCAACAGCTTTGAATAGGATCATGTGATAGAGTCTATGATTCCAGTTTCTGAGTTGTTGTAGATCCAATGTCACTATCCTTTTCAGTGCTGCTGACTGGACAGGGATCATGTGAAATACAGCATGGCTGTTTAGCATTTTGAGGGGGCTATTGGGTGTAATTATACCCACCAGTATAGGTCTATCAGATTATCAAACACATGTACTTTTTGTAATAGGTCATAGTGACAAGTTCACTTTAAATGTCATTTAACACTTGACAACCCCTTTAATAGGTTATCCTGCCCAATGGCCGACAGTAGACGCTGCTTCAGAGTGCCCGAAAACACAGCAGAAGTTCCAATTGTCGATCTGGCTTTTTGCCAGGTCTACATGATGATATGAAGAAACGTTAACCCTAAAACCCCAAACATTCCTAAGAAGTCAATGCAACAATTTAAATCGGAAAGGGATTCAGATCTTCGCAAAATACACAGTCCCTTTAAGTTTTTTCCAAGTCTAACTTCAGTGGTGAATGACCCCCCCCCCCCCCACACGGATGTCATCTCCTCCACCAAAAACACATAAGATCTGCTCATTCTCCAAACAGGAGGGGTCCCAGTGGGCTTTGCCCCGTGTCTGATTGAAACGTCAAAACTTAACGGACGGCAAACATTTCGACAATTAATTAAAGCAGCTTTTATCGGATTGGTGCTAAATCTTTATGCCTATGGTTACTTGCGGGTAGCAGAAAGGACACAGCGAGCATTTACAAAAAAGACCAATACAGAGGCCAACAGGGACTGCTTGGCCCCTCTATTTCCAATGTCCATGGAGGGTGACCTGCGTACATGGAGTCATACAGTACAAAGATACTAGGGGTGCGTTCCTTGATATCCCATAAGAAAATCACAGGGGCCGCAGACTACTACCTGAATCACCCACGGGGTGCGAGCTGCTCAGTATTCCCTTATATGGGGACAATGTCTACATATAGATTATCTCTCCGAGCCTCACTGCCCATTATCATTTCCAAAAGCACTAACCAGATGACAGCTGAATAAGATAACCTTTGACCTGGAAGTATTCCTGAGATAATAGCCTTAAAATATGGAACAGAAGTGGTGGGAACAATAGTGATAAAATTGCGGCAGATGCAATAAATTCTGTCAAGAAAAAACAAAGCATAAATGTCTTGCAAGGCCTGGTTTACACCTGCGTTCGAGACGCCATTAGGGGTCTCTGTTGAAGAGATGGCCAATACGACAAAAAATAATAACAATGCTGGATGCTGCGCTATTGTTTGTGGTAAAACCACGGACAACATGGCGGAAACCCAACAGAACCCATTGAACTCCATGGATACCGTTGGCCACCAGTGGTGTCCTTTGTGCATTGGCAATGAATAAGTGTTGTCATTGCTCTCCATCATCACAGAGTAGGGTTCTGCTTAGCTGAGTGTGATGCCTTTGATAGCTCTTGGAAGGTAGTGATACACCTTGTGGAGATCCAGCTGGTAGGGAGACTTAAGGGCAATGCTCTCTGGGAAAAAAAAAATGCAAGATAGTTGTCCTAAAGAAGGAAAACTACCGACTTACAGGGTAGTCGCCTATATGTGGCACTAAAGAGATAATGTCTGACCAATTACAGAGTCTTGAATCGGTACCTTCCAAGATCTTCGCTCAAAGCATCTCATTCAGCCAACCAGAACGCTACTCTGTACTGATGAGGAGCGACAACTCAGAAACAGTGCTGTCTGGTTTGGCTGTCATGTTTCAAGGCTATATAAAAAAGGTCAGACATTGACATCCAGAGTAGTCACCTATAGGTGCCACTAGAGAGACAGTTTTCTTTCTTCTGGAGAGCTATTTTGCATATTTTTTTCCCTGGATGCACTGCCCACAAGACATTCTACCAGCTGGATCACCACAAGGAGAATCAGTATCTTCCAAAGCTATAGGGATTCCAAGAACGCCAAAGAGAAGTCCTGCATCACCCACTCAGGCCCTCCACTAGGCATAATGGCTGGAGCTCGACTCGGGATTTCAATAAAAATTTAGACTGGAGTGTTCCTTTAACGCAAAGAACTGAAAATCAATTCATTCTGATAATTTCGGGAGCAACTATCCAAAGCTTAGCTTTTCTAGAGTAAACCAACATGTCATGACTTTTTCTTATTATACAAGCAGCCCATACACATAAATAAATGAATAGATCTCTCTCTTCAGACTCCACTGCTCAATCATCAAGCGATTAACTCTGCGCTTTGAACCATCTTGTTCAATCCAAGATATAGAGCATATTAGCAAAGAGCAAGCATCCGTGCACTCACCAATCGATTCTCATCAAATACTTCAAACAGCAGCCTGTGATTGGTTGGATGGACCTTAGGAGAAAAAAAAAAAAAGGGTCAAGTATTTGTTAGCAAATAATCCACAAATAGATGTAGTAGAGCAGAGTTTGCCATCAAGCACAATGTGTTATCTATGGCTTTACATAAACCTGCAAGTACACAATACATAAACAATGCAACTCTCCTACATCAGTATACCTTTTGCCTACCCTATATACAAATATGTGCCCAAGACAACAAACATTTGCTAGATGTAGTCGGGCTGAGTTTGTTATGTTATTATAAATCATGCGGATTTCACTGTAGGTTATGTGCGGTTTTAAATGGGAGTGCAGGTTATCCTGCTTAAGAGTCACAGACGTGACAAATAACGTAGTTCCGAGGAGCTAGATAATGAGGAGTTTGTAAAATGCAGCAGAGCGGAATTTGTAATTTGGCGCAACTCATGGTGATGTCATGATATTACACAGGATTGTAGGTAAGTCGAACAAAGTAACCCTTAAGAGTCACATGAACAATTCAGCTCTGCTACATCTGCCTTCAGAATATGTTGCACACGCCATTGTGCCCAATCAACAAACTATGGGGCAGATTGGAAAATTCCCATGGGACCCGGTTGTGGTTTGTTTACACTATGTGGCAGCAATTTGCCGCATACGGATTTTGTGTCGTTCATTGGGCTAAAGCGGGGAGATCGTGTGAATACTTGAGCAATGGAATGTGAAGTAGCCAACCACAAGTTATGCTTGATGTGGCAGAAGATGGCGGCGAGATTTTAGACCAGAGGGAAATTTTCTTTTCACACGCTGCTGCTGCGCACATTATACGGGATGACAATAAGTAAAATAGAAAAAAAAAAGTGAAATATTTGGGAGGTTTCACGCTGGATTTAGAGCACGAACGTAGCCAGGAATGGAAGACTGATACTGCAGCTGGCCCTCATTAAAACTGGAGCTACTCATGTTAACGTGGAGAGAGGAGGGATCGCTGACGGTACTCTCCCCCCGCACATTAGACACAGAACAAGTTCCAAGCCAGCCCAAGAAAATGATGAGAGCATTCTCCCTAAACCCCAAAAATTCTCCAGTGCATAGAACTCCTTCTTCTGTCCAGCATATTAAACACAGCCGTTTCTAAGGCTTCGTTCACATCTGCGTTGTGGCATCCGTTTTAGCAGATCCGTTGAACTGACTGATGCCAGACTCAATGCAACGGAAGGTAAAACATGTTTGTTTTTGACGGATCAGTTTAACGGATCCGTCAAAAAACTGACTCTTTACTTTCAGCTTGTCATCAGTTAAACTCCCTTCTCAACGGATCAGTTTTTATCTTTGTATCTTTCTTGCTTTAATTTTTAGTCCGCGCATGTTCCCCAAAAAATGGATCCGTTAAACGTTCCGGGGTTCCGTCGGAGGTGTCCGTCGGGTGAACCCCGCAACGGAAAGTCAAACGGAAACCACAGCTTCCGCTTGCATCACCATTGATATCAATAGTGACGGAAACATTGCTAATGGTTTACGTTCGTCACCATTCCGGCAGGCTTCCGTTTTTCCGATTGAATCAATGGCGCAGTCGACTGCGCTATTGATTCCATCGAAAAAACGGAAACCTGCCACAACTTTGACAAACAGAAACCATTAGCAATGTTTCCGTCACTATTGATATCAATGGTGATGCAAACGGAAGCTGTGGTTTCCGTTTGAATTTTCGTTGCAGGGTTCACCCGACGGAAACCTCAGACGGAACCCCGGAACGGAAAGCCAACGCTGATGTGAACAGGCCCTTAGGCGTAAACAGCTCCTATGGAGACCTATGTGTCTCTCCATGGTTACAAACTTCAAACAAACCTGTGTGTAGTCCGATGCTGCAGGCACGTGTTACTTTCTTCCATCTGCTCCCTCATCTACAGTTTATATATTAGCAAGAAGAGGGGGCATATACAAGGGGTTAACACGCGGCTGCAGGATCAGACTGCACAGGTTTTTTTTGTGGTCTAACCACGATGACACATAGGACTGAATAGGAGCTGTGTACACAAAACCTCTAGATATTTAATTAAGACCAGTCACACATTTACAAAGTGTTTATATCCTCCAATACTTCATTAACGGAAGATTAGGCAACGCTGAAGACCTACGTCCAGATTAGGACATAAAACTAAGCTACGGCAGGGAGCCATCATTGCGCCAGATCTCCTTTAGAAGAGGTTACACTACTCCTCCTCCATCTGGACTATAACGTAATAGGTTTCCAATTGATAGGGATCATCATGTCCCTTCTTTTTGGTTTCTGACGTTTGACTCCTATTAGTATCATCTGTATATGTAGATTTGTCGGCCCTTTTGCTGCAGGCCTGTGCAATCAATTACCGGCCTCAGCGCTGGAAAGAGACTTGTCCTGCTTTACACACTGCTCTTATCCAGCGAGATTACGCTTGTCTGCTAAGCCAATTGACGTTCTAAAAACAGACTTAATGGACAAAACACAATGGAAAAACTGCCATGGCCTCTTCACTCTGTCCTCACCCTGCTACGGCCCGGATACAAGAAAAAAAAAAAGAGAAACATTTTTACTTACTCTGAAGAAGAATTCTTCATTCCACTTTGGGTTCAGCGTCTAAAAACATAAAATAAAAGATCATCAAAAAATGTGACTTTGTGATTGACGACAGGTAAACAGGACAGGTTCTCGTACATATTTAATGGGGGATTATTTTACGTTCACAAAGATCAGGTGACAAAAGCCGAGGTGGCAGCTCTGTAATAGGACCCCGGCAGTGACCTCAGAGGGTGGCAGTGTATTGGTGACTAGGGAGATCTAAGAGTAATTTTGAACTAAAAATAGAGATCTATAGATAGCAGAGAGATCATTTAGGTCCCGAGCAGGAGAGACGACTCTAGAACATATCAATGACAGTCCTGAAATCATCATTATAAGAAAGCAAATGACAGACACGTATTATTTGATGAACAAGTACATGTAAAATAAAAATGAATAAAGAAGAATATAAAAATAATATCAGCATACCTCCCAGCCATCCCAGATTCAGCGGGACAGTCCCGGATTTTGAGCGGTGTCCAGCTGTCCCAGGCAGCCGGTGGTATGTCCCGGACTCCTGGTGTCAACTGTATCTGCGTCCTCAGGACGGAGATACAGTTAAACCCAATTCTGAAGCAGGGAACTGTAAGCTCCCTGCTTCAGCATTAGTAGAGAGGACTCTCCGGGCACAGCACTACTTTGGACAGTGATACCCAGGGCTTCCCCTAAATATGGACAGTGACGTTAGTGGCTCCTCCTCTAGCAGTATCCCCGGCCAGAGCGTTGCCAGGGATTTCATTCCTAGAGTGAATCCCTGATGTCACGGTCCATATGTGGACCGTGACGTCAGTGGCTCCTCCTGGAGCGGAAACCCGGCCACGGCGTTGCCAACCCTCTGGCTGGGGATTTCGCCTCTAGAGGGAGTCCCAATGGTTACGGGGGGGGGGGGGGGCGGGCGGTATCACTGTCTACAGGGGGGGTGGCACTATGTGGGCACATGCACAAGAGGCAGCGAAGGGGGCATTATATTGTATTGGGGCAGCTATGGGGGCATTATACTGTATGGGGCAGCTGTGGGGCATTAGACTGTATGGGGGCAGCTATGGGGGCATTAGACTGTGTAGGAGGCACTATAGAAGCATGATACGGTGTGGGGTGAAGTGGGTGTGTATGGTCGGGGATTGGGCAGGATTAGAGGCGTGGCTTAAAGGGGAAAAAATTTATGCGACACAGGGGGTGGTCCCTCTTTGCGATACTTGAAAGTTTGGAGGTATGGATCAGTCATAACTGTTTTTAGGATAGGTTGCAGGATGCCATAGGCGCCTTGCTACCTCTATAGGACAAAACCTGTAATTTGCTCCCGAGGAAGTCACTGCAAAAGGTGCCAAAAACACGTGGGTGTCTCAAAGCACTATACACTTTATCTCACTTTGTTAACGGGGCACTATACACAAGTGTTAGGATGTAATAGGGTCTGTGTAGGGACAGTTATTCGGGGTCGTCCCTTTCGAGGCAGGTGCATGGCTAAGGAGAAAGTGAAAAGGAGATTTTAGGGTGAGACTTTGTGTTTGCATATACACCTCATATCTGCCCATAGTTGTTAAAGTAAAACGAAGGCTAACATCCTGGAATCCATGGCAGTGACCACTATCAGAGGATCCAGAATTGATCCGCAGAGAGGAGGACATTGAGCTGTGGTTGAGAATGTGCGCTGCCACTCCATTCAAAGTCTATGGGAATGTTGGAAACAGCAGAGTATAGTGCTCGGCTGTTTCAGTCAGTCCTGTAACCATTGGAGTGGCGGGTACATTCTCGACCACCGCTCTATTCAAGCACCTCCTTAACCGCCGGTGGCAGTGAGCAGGAAGGAGTACCCCCGTTCTCACAATCTTTTGGGTTCCCTGCAGGGGACCTCTAAAATCGGTGATAGTCGATTCGGCGACAACCCCTTTTAGGGAACGTTTCGAAACCCAAATCAGTGATACAGTATAGGCCCATAGCAGTCAATGAGGCCTGAGTATATTCCTAAATGGCAAACTTCCCTTGGTCCAACATCCAGGGTCAAGAATTGAAAGTATTAGGCCCCAAGCACACGAACGTGCTTTTGCGGCCGCAATTCCCCCGAAAATCCACGTGAGAATTGCGGCCCCATTCATTCCTATGGGCCCATGCACACGACAGTGGTTTCCACGGTCCGTTCATGGACTGCAGAAAGAACGGACAGGTCTTATTACAGCCGTGTTCTGCGGTCCAGGTTCATAGGAAATAATGCATGCGGCCATGTGCACGGCTCGCGATTTGTGAGCGGCTCGCGGGTGTCACTCCACGGCCGGCTGACCAGAAAATCACGGCCGTGCATATGGCTACGGTTGTGTGCATGAGGCCTTAGTGATTTTTTTTAATAAAAGGAGAAAAAAGGGTTATGGTCCATCTAACAGTAGATATTTCTGTGCATCAGTACATATTACAAAAGTTTCTATAAACAAAACGAATTCATCACAATTACGTGATTTTAATTTATGACCACAAGATGAAGCAAAATTAACGACCGCCAAATGCACATTACATGGTGACATTCAAACAAAGCATCATCACATCTACAGCCATCGGGAGAAAAACAGACTACAACTCCGCTATGAAGTAGTGCAGGAAAAAAGTGGAGCCGTTACCCATGGCAACCAATTACAGGGCTGCCGTAGATGTAGTAAACATCAATATGATAGCACAGTGTTTCCCGGCTAATGGCTCCCAGGCCCTCTGAATGTGGTTCGCCAACAACCGATACAGTCACCAGGCATGTCACAGTATGATAAAAACAAGGCACCAGAGAGTCCGAATCCTATCATTATCGACGGACACCACATATATATCGCGAGGCTTTATTTTTTTTTATCACTCCTGATAGTCTGCTCGGGAGCACCCCCCATTAACTAAAGCCAATATATTTATCCAGGACAACATCTCTTGACTGAAGGACCCATTATGTTTTCTTTTACCTGGAGAACTTACAAGGTGTTTTCCCTGAGTGACTATTTCTACCCCTATAGCTGGTAAAATGGCCGCTGTAACATAGCTGTGTCCTAGATCAAAAGAGGTGAGGGAGCCATTATGGTACAGCTATGATTACCGTAGTTATACCAGCTTAGCAGTTTCTTTATAGAGGCAGTCTGAAAATACACTACTCAAGTAGCTGCTTTGTCCCTCCCCTGTGCCTTATACAGCAGCTCTGCTTGTTCAGATAGGCTGTTGTGTATAAACACAAGCCCACCCCAGGCTCAAAAGGAATTCATGGCATGAAGAGCCAATTTCAAGCAGATTACCGGGTAACTGACGCACATACTGTATAGTAAGGGAGGTGGATTGGAATTTCACCATATCAATAATGGGGTCTTGTTGGTCCTTAGTATTGTACACAAAAAAACTTTATTGGTTTTGGTTTGTGTAAGAGAGGCTGCATGGTATACTGCTTGGCGAGCTTTTTTCCCTTGAATTTCCGTCTTACAAGGGCTTGCTAAAACAGGAGAACTCATGCACAAGTCCGTTATTTGAATCAGTGTCCTATCAATTTCTTGCGAATAGCATACTGAACCACTCATTTCTATGGGGCCATGCACACGTCTGTTTGTTTGTTTTTTTGCAGATCCGTGTTTGTTCCGCAAATTATAGAACAGGTCCTCTTCTTGTCTGTATTTGCGGTCTGCCTCACCCATTCTAGTGTATGGGTCTGCAAAAAAACGTACAGCACACGGAAGCCACTAGGATCTGTGTTTTGCTGTCCGCAAAATGGAAACGGTCGTGTGCATGAGCTCTTATAGAAAAAATGCTTCCTGGCGTCCGGTAAGAATTCTGTGATCAAATGAAGGGGTGTAAATTAGTTTTCGGGTCTGATAAAAGGCACCATGCGCACTACTCATGGGCATTATGATGGGGGCTTTTGGGGCATTGTCTATATAAAAGGGGCACAGCAGGTGGCTGAGAATTTTGCACCAAATCATTATTAAAATCTCCCTAATGTCATTCATTAAAAGTAGGCAAGTATAGCTAAAAGGGATAGTAAAACGGACTCCTTAGGCCTAAGATACAATTAATAATAACCTAATAAATAATTAAAAGCTGCTGTTGTGCTGTACAGGACTGGGAGACAAGCCATACGGGACTTGTAATGGTGGGCACATCATGAGTAGGCACATTTGCTATGAAGAACTGTAGAAAAGCTGAGTGATATGGGAGGTGTATTGCCCATTTGCTACGCAGGTTTATCATTCAAGACTCTAGGATAGCTGGGTGACCACTTTTATGGGAGCTGTAATGGTGGCCACATTGGTCACCTAGTTTTCCCTTTACTTCCTAGTTTGTTTTTTTTTTACCTTAAAGGTTTATTTTTAAAACCCATTTTCATAAACCGGATTACTGAATTCTGAGTGAATAGTGGGGGGTCCACTGTTCAGGATCCTCATCTCTTGACCAGAGTCGAGAGCATTTACAAGTGTCTCTCTCTCTCTGGAGGACCTGTCCTGCATTACACAGACAACCCATTGAAATGAATGGACACTGTGTAATCCTTAATTTGCCAAGTGGTGGTGCTGCAGAGATATTGAACATACGGCCCGATTTCTCCACAGATCATATCTGATCGCTGGTGGTTCAAGCACGGGGACACGGTGTTCAGCTTATTGTTATGGGACCCTTCTAACAAGTATGGATTGCCCAAAGTGGAAAACCTCTTTAAATGCAGTTTAACTCACTTATAATTGGTCAACCACTTACTCTTACCCTTAACCAAGGCCGGGTTGAGGTAGGAAGTGAATGGTACCATAATTTAGATGCTAGTTAACAGTGACATTGTATTTGAACATATATTAGCGGAATCTTTCTGCCTTCATTGTGAATGAAAGGCACATTATAAAACAGATACCCACGATTGAATTTCCCAATATAATCGCTCTACCATGATGAGAACAAGCTGATAACGCAGCACTCATTACTATGGGATGATACCCGTGACCTGCGGATGAGGTGTCTGCCATCTGTCTTACACAGGTGACAAAGCTTGAGTGACACTATATCGCTTATGACATCTTAATAATATGGAGTGATGGGACTCCTAATCCTACAGTCCTGGCAGAGCCTGGCAACCGTGACTGGTATTTATATATTCCAACTATCAATTTAAAGGGGTTGTATAGGATTTGAAAAACATGGCTGCTTTCTTCCTCCAACAGCATCACAATTGTCCCCCATAGACGTGTGGAGAGAACAGTGACTTTTCAATACACATATATATGGTTTCTGATACAAAAAAGTGGCACAAATCCTATGATACTGAACGTTTAAAACACAATAAAGCCTTGTAAATGTCTCTGGTCTTTTTGCCTCATCTCTGGTCGACAAACCAACATATGGTAACTGATACAGAATCATTCACTCTATACCAGCCTAAATTTAATGACGTGTGCCACACAGTGAAAGGGAGGGTTACCTTACTGTGAACAATTGCCAGGAAGAGCAGAGAGAGGGAGGCAAGGACCTTCTGCATGACTATGTGACAGAAAAAGCTACTCAATGAGTGCTAATTGTTGACAATCGAGATAGACAAATTTCTGTCTGGGAAACGAAATCCTAGATAAGTCTGGTGCGTAAACGGCCGGGCTTACAGGAGAAAGACTGCATACTATTACTGCATATAAGGCTTACCGCCATGGCTACCCATCATCTTGAATCTGACTAGCAATGCCACCAAACCTTATGATATACGATGATGCACCAGTGCACACGGGAGGTGAAGGAACTCCTCCTGGCGCCTTCACATCTCTCCATGACCCCATAGTAGGTAAAGGGATTATCTCTATGGTACATAAACCTTCACCTAGGGCAGGGGATTGGTATTATGTCTGCATTGAATTTAATTAGCGAATGGCAGGGCAGGGAGTAGGGAACTAGGGAGGGATTCATCGATCATTCGTTCTACGATTTGGATGTATGGTCAAAAAGATTAGAAGAACCACGCCGAACCGGCCAAATCCCACCCCTGCGCGTAACCATAGTTTAATACATATTCCATTGCATTGTCGTTTCCTTGTGCAGCACCTTGAAAAGCCCTTTACATTGCCAATCAACCTCACCTCCCTGTCTGGGTGACCACCATTTGTGTACAGAAGAATCAGCTTTACTACAGACTGCCTCTCCATACTAAACAGACTTGTTTCAGGTCAATCAATCAGAATCACGAGGTGGTTACCCAAGAGACCATCCAGCTTCAGGACAAAATACAAGCAAGACAAGAAGAAAAGGTGCAGGGACAAGAAATATTGTAAGGTATGTCGTGTCTATGCGCTGACAGGGAGTCTTAAAGGAGACATGGGGGTAGCAAATGGAGATAGCAGCTTAACTAGGAGCTACTAGGCCCCTGTGCTAAATCTGTAACATTCACCTACCATGTTCCATTTATAATACTGGTGTCTTCCCATGTGGCAGAGGGGCCTTTGGGCCCCCTCAGACACCACAGCCCGGGTGCGACATCTAACGCTGGAGCAGCTGAGGAAACACTGTCCAGGAAAAGGGACTATATTATGTAAGATACCATCAATCACTAGATGTATAACCTACCTCCTTGACCCAGCTGTATAGCAAACATCACTCGTAAAGCAGGACAGGAGTATGTGGAACAAAGAGCGTGCGCTCTGTTTACAGAAAATATTTACTAGGGAAATACATATCTTTCTTGCAGAGACTGGATTTTTTATGACTAGTTTGTACAAAACAAGAGTTTCTCAAGAGCATAGTGTCAACACGGAGCAAAATCGGGCAGCACCCCTGTGCCTGGCATTGCAGTCTACTGCTCTGGGGTCGAGAGTTTCACTACCACCATCTGCATACAGTTATCATTTTCTACATGGAGGTTTCTTCCTAACACTTTTGCTTTCTCGGACTGCATAATGTGAGAATAGAATAATAATTTTATTTATAAAGCGCCAACATTTTCCACAGAGTTTTACAATAGACTTTTATAAATAGAGTCGGCCATACACTTTAGAATAGTTCGACCGACCGCTATTTCTCCCGACTTCTCTATACACATGTATGCTCAGCAGAGTGTGGATGTGTTCTCAATAGGGAAAATGCCGGACCACGATAGCGTAAGGGTATGTGCACACTCTTACTAAAAAAAAGTCTGAAAATACAGAGCGGTTGTCAAGGGAAAACAACTCCTGATTTTTAGACGTTTTTCGCGGCAGTTTTTGCAGCGGTTTTTCGATGAAAACCGGCTCCAAAAACGGCTCAAAAAGTGACATGCACTTATTTATTTGCGGGCGTTTTTTTACGCAGCCGTTTTTCAAAATGGGCGCGTAAAAAAACGCCCCATCGGAACAGAATGCCGTTTTTGCCATAGAAATCAATGGGCAGATGTTTGGAGGCGTTCTGCTTCCGATTTTTCAGCCGTTAATTGGCTCGAAAAACAGCCAAAAATAAGCCGTGTGCACATACCCTCACTGAAAACGAACAACAGGATGGGGGATGTTGAAACCTTCACATGCCTGACCATTCTTTCCCCCAACATCTGTTGTCGGGAGAGACTCGGGCCGTTGCCATACACACCAAATTGTCGGCCAGTATTGACGAATTCGGTTAGTGATGTAGTCCATTGATAGATATATAGCGCAGCTATTACCTGCTGCCTAAAAATGCTCATAAATATTAGATGAACGTCATCCAAACCTGACGATTCTAGCGGGATCAGCTGTCCATCTAATGGGAACGGGGCGCCCTGACTTTCCATTGGCTGCAGATGTCGGGGGGAAAAAAAAAAGATCCCTTTTTCTGGCAGCGGCTTGTTCCTCTGTCGCCATTTAGTACAGATGCATGCTTGGTCAAGCTGAGAGTGCATGTGTATGGGGAGTCGGAAGGAATAGCTGTCGGCCAAACTAGCGTGGTATATGGACAGCTTTACACTATATCACATTTTACTGTCTCTTCCTCCTCTCCTAATAGATCGATTGGGAGATAGATCGATCGATCGATTGGGAGATCGATCGATCGATTGGGAGATAGATCGATCGATCGATTGGGAGATAGATCGATCGATCGATTGGGAGATAGATCGATCGATTGGGAGATAGATCGATCGATCGATTGGGAGATAGATCGATCGATCGATTGGGAGATAGATCGATCGATCGGGAGATAGATCGATCGATCGGGAGATAGATCGATCGATCGGGAGATAGATCGATCGATCGATAGGGAGATAGATCGATCGATAGATTGGGAGATCGATCGATAGATAGAAAGATAGAGATAGATAGATACTGTAGATATGAGATAGATAGATTGATGCATTTGAGATGGATAGATAGGAGATAGATACTGTAGATATGAGAGATCGATATGAGATGTATCTAGATGTATTTTATATCTATCACAGCCCCTTTAAATGACATGTAGAACTAGAGAAAACATATTAACAGCAGATACAAACAATGCAGCTCCATATAGTGACACGACCACTTCAGCTCTGCTACATAGCATTCCTTAGACTCAAATATTATTATTATTTTTTTTACTGACCGTTTAGCAGAAACTGTAAAGCGTCCAATCCAAATTAATCCCAAACTGCTCACAGGCCTAACTATTTCCAGAGACTTCCATAACAGGACACTACGATAATCCCATACACCTTTGTACTCTCCGGGCCAAGCAGTGAATGACACCCAGGCTACACTTTATCACACGGTAAACAATAAATGAGTTATCCAATAGTAGCACAACGCTCTATAGTGAAAACTAGTCTGACAACTCTCCGCACTCTGCTCCGGCCAATCAGTCCTCGGTAGAAAAAGTAAACTTTCTATGACACAGACCGATTGTATAAGAACAATAGGTGCGTGTATAGGAAGAAAAACCTTCATAAACCCTTTATTATGTAACAAGTTACAGGGATACCACAAAAAAAAAAAAGAAGGCTTTGACATTGTATTACGGCTATATTTACTATACTTATAAATGTGAGGTTTTTAGTGCTCATTGTGGTCACATTGTGTGTGCCCCCCTGCCACGACAAGGTGTCCTTATTCAGATGGGACCCTACACTACCAATATACCTGTATAGATAGACCCGTACCTCTTGTTCTCTGGGTAAGTAGGAACCAACTTTATTCTCCGCTTATTAAAAGATAGGAGGAGTGCACGATCAAGATGGAAGCAGTCACCAATTTGTCATTGGGGCAACATTATTCTGTATTGTGAGAACTTTGTCAGTAGGGCCTCATTCATATGGCCGGATTACGGTTCTAAGGAGTCGTAACAGTGTCCATAGGAGTCTATAGGACCCTACTGTACTTTCAAATGCTTCCACTGACACATGCAGAGGTTTTGTTCTGTCAGATCACATATGAATACTCGAGAAAAAAACGGTGTCATCGGGTGGCATATTATGCAGCGGACACGACAGTGGAAAGAAAAACGGCCGTTACAAACGGATCAACGGTCAGTTTTTCATGACCGTTTTGCATCAGTGTCTCCAAATTTTCATCCATTTCCCGCCCGTCTGACGGTTTTTAATGGCTGTTAATTATTTGTTTGCCATTTGTTTTTCATGGTCGTTAAAAAAAAAAAAAACAGAATAGATTAATTTCATTTATCAGGGTTTCTTGTTCCAACCCCCTGAAAACACCAGTGTGCCCATGTAGATCGTACCCACAAAAATAGTGCCACAGTGCCCATATATAAAGTGCCATATAGCGTGCCATAGTGCTTACAAATAAAGTGCCAAAGATCATGCCACAGTGTACATGTAGATAGCGCCAGTGTCCCCTGTAGATATTGCCCATATAGTGCCACAGTGACCATGTAGATAGTGCCACGCACCTACATGCAGATAGAATCACACCCCCACGTAGATAGCGTCATACCCCCTGTAAATAGCGCCACACACAGCCTCCCTGTAGATAGCGCCATTGGGGCTCCCTCTAGGACTGGAGTCTCCGGCCAGAGTGTTGCCAAAGCCCGCCGTTTTTCTCTGCCTTCCATGGAATTCAAAAGGAAGTCAGAGGCAGAAACGCAGCAAGAAAGGACAAACCACTTTTTTTCCCCGTGAGCGGCCAAAAGCCGCCCAGGAAAAAAAAAAACCTCTGTCTCCCATTAAAAATCGACGGGAAGGGGGTATTTTGGCAATTTTTTGTCACGGATTCCGACGCGGTTTCCTCTTCAAAATCAGTGACGAAAAAACTCTCTGAACTGACCCTTTAATGTAGAGCTGTGCCCGGGGAGGCCAGGATCAGTTTTAACGGCCATCACAAGGATTTAGTTCTGAAAAATGGCCATTAAGAACTAATCCATTGACATATGTTGGGTGCCGTCAATCCATGAAAACGACCAAAAATAGAACATTAATATACCCACAAAAATTCACTGTCCTGAAAACGGCCGTGTGACAGGCGTTAAAAAATGTCAACACCGCCAGCTGACAAGGTTTTTGTAACCATAACACAAAATTAAGTAGAAAAGCGATAAACCTTTGCATTCTCTACTCCTTTTCAACATTGAGAGATATATATATATATATATATATATATATATATATATACACACACACATATACACACACACACACGCATATATATATATATATATATATATATATATATATATATAAATCCATACATATATATGCACACACACACACACACACACACACACACACACGAGAATGGTGACAGCACACTGCAAACACTAAGGGTATGTTCACACGAAGAAAGGAGGTAGGATCCAGCGCTGGGTAGCGTTTAAAATGGAAAATGATTTTCCAAGTTTAATTGGTATAAGTTAAAAAGATAGTCCAGTTGTAGGATGTCCTGGGTGTGTAAGAAGTGGGGAGGTGGTATCCTCTAGGCCTACGCGTTTCGGACGACTGCCGCGTCCTTAAACTTGGCTATGGTAGATTTGCAAATGAGCGCGCTGTCAGTTTTATGTTCGGTTGATAGTACAGCTGATTTTGATGATGGTGATTGCGTGTCATGGTCAGTTGTGCATTTGGAACGCAAGTGCCGGAAGTGGGTATGACATGATCGTGGCTTGTATTGTGTTCTTTAGTGTGCATTGATGTATAAAAGTTTATTTTTCTGCTTTGTATGTCAGTTAGGAATCTTCCAAGTAGTATATTATTTAAAAAAATCATGTTAGACTTTATATTTATTATTTTGTTGAATTGTTTTGTATTCCAGAACTCGTTTTGGAATAGAGGGTAGAAGACGGTAGCCGGCTTGGTTAAACCTCCGTGTCGGGTGTATTAGAACGAACAAGAAATATGAACTTTTTTGGTGTAGGTAAGCCTTTGTATGAAAAGGAGTTATATATCAATGCTTAAATGATGAAATTATTACGTATTGGTATTATCTTGGAAGAATCAGAAAGAATCGTATTGCTACTACTAGAACATAACCTAATTTTAGGCTGTGTATTTGTATATGCCTCTATCATTGTTGTATATGTGTGTCACTGATCATTATGTATAAATATATGTAGCTGCTATTTTATGTGTATCACCGATCATTCCATATATGTCATTTATTGTTATATTTTATTTTTATTTATTTTTTGTGACACATGTATGATGACTGATGATGTGTTATTTGATCCTACCTTCCTCCTTTCTTCTTGTTGTTATCCGTGTGCCGACACGAGGATCCGGGCGCTATCTACGACACACAGGAGTGTGTCAGGTGAGCTGGAGGTTCTCTCCCTATCTTTACTTGGTATGTTCACACGATAGACTAAAAACATCTGAAAATACATCTTGAAAACAGCTCCTGGTTTTCAGACGTTTGTGCCACTCGCGATTTTTACGGCCGTTTTGAGAGCTGTTTTCAATAGAGTCTATGAAAAATGGCTCCAAAAACGTCCCAAGAAGTGACCTGCACTTCTTGTTCGCGGGCGTTTTTTTACGCAGCAGTTTTTCAAAACGGCCACGGAAAAAAACGGCCCGTCGCAACAGAACGCCGCTTTTCCCATTGAAATCAATGGCCAGATGTTTGGAGGCGTTCTGCTTCCGATTTTTTGGCCGTTTTTCGGTGTTTACGGCCGTGTGAACATACCCTAATACTATAGCAGAGCAGGAAACTATCCGCTTTCTGCTCTGCCATTTACTCCACCTGGGAGCAAAATCCCTGGCTAAGGCTATGTTCACACGGAGTATTTTGCAGGAGGAATATCTGCCTCAAAATTCCGTTTGGAAGTTTGTGGCAGATTTTCCTCTCCCTGCACGCCGATTTTCGCGGAGTTTTTCGCCCGCGGCCATTGAGCGCCGCGGGCATAAAACACCGCGAAATACGCTCTCTCTGCCTCCCATTGAAGTCAATGGGAGGTCAGAGGCGGAAGCGCCCGAAGATAGGGCATGTCGCTTCTTTTTCCAGCGAGGCAGTTTTACTGCTCGCGGGAAAAAGACGCCGACGCCTCCCATTGAAATCAATGGGAGGCATTTTCGGGCCGTTTTTGCCGAGTTTTGCGACGCGGTTTCCGTGTCAAAAAACTCGGCAAAATACTCTGTGTGAACATAGCCTTAAGCATTGCCGACGCCCTGGCTGGGGATTCTGCTGCAGGAGGTGCCACTGACATCACTGCCCTTATATAGACAGCAAAGTCAGGGCTCGCTCTATGAACTGAATTCCTAGCCAGTGCGTCAGCAACGCTTTGGCCGGGAAACCCGGCGCTCCAGGAGTAGCCCGACTTCACTGTCCATATAAAAGGCGGGGGGGCAGCGCGTGGCAACATCTACAGGGGGGCAGAGAGCGGCAACATCTACAGGGGGGCAGAGCGCGGCAACATCTACAGGGGGGCAGAGCGCGGCAACATCTACTGGGGGGCAGAGCGCGGCAACATCTACTGGGGGGCAGAGCGCGGCAACATCTACTGGGGGGCAGAGCGCGGCAACATCTACTGGGGGGCAGAGCGCGGCAACATCTACTGGGGGGCAGAGCGCGGCAACATCTACTGGGGGGCAGAGCGCGGCAACATCTACTGGGGGGCAGAGCGCGCCAACATCTACTGGGGGCAGCGCGCGCCAATGTCTACTGGGGGCAGCGCGCGCCAATATCTACGCTGGTTTTTATGCTACCAGTAGTGGTCAGCACATATCACCTAGCCCTAGTGACAAAGTGAGACATCACCTGCCTGTAAAAAACAGATAAGCAGGATACATACCAACCACCATATTAGTTGTCAGCCAAACTAGTGAAAGAATCTGGTTAGGTTTTTTTGTATGCAGAAATGCTGGAAAACCACGCCCATCCGATAAACCACGCCCCATAAGACACACCCACTAAAGACACCACACCCTAAGTGGCCCTGGAAAAACAATTCAAATATTTGCATTTGTGTATATATATATATATATATATATATATATATATATATATATATATATATATATATATATATATTTTTGCAACAAAAATAAAATGTAATGCGTTTTATTCCACCTTTCGCTCTAAGGCCTCATGCACACGGCCGTGATTTCCGGGTCGACCGGCCACGGAGTGACAGCTGCTCGCCGTTCGCAAATCGCGGGATGTGCACATGGCCGCGGCCATTATTTTCAATGAGCCCGGTGGAAACCATGGTCGTGCGCATGGCCCCATAGGAATGAATGGGGCCGCATTTCTCCCGTGGATTTTCGGGGAAATTGCGGCCGCAAAAGCACGTTCGTGTGCACGGGGCCTTAGAATTTCTACCAGAAAATAGGGAGGGAGGGACAAGTCACGGCCAAAAGAGGGTGAAGCCTTCACCACTTCAGATTTTAAACACCAAGGGGGAGGGCAAACCGGGAGGGCAAACCCACCCATCACCACCTCACACTGTCTCATCACATAAGACCCTTCATCCATTGGCCAAAAACTAAGCCGTCCCGTAGCCTAGCTAGAGCTAATTAACCCCTTATATGCCTCCCAGTCTCGGGTCCAGTGGCTATATGCCTGAGGGCCTACAATATGGCGCTGCAAGGAGCACAATATGGTAGCAGGTGGAGTGCCTACAGCTCCATAGTATGGAGTCGCAAAGCCTCCTGCGCAGTTAACTATAGCCCTATGTAAAACCGCAGATCAGTCTGTTATATCACTATGAGCTGTGCAAATGACAAACTCACCTGCTCAGCTGTTACTACCTGTACCTAAATGTTTTAGTATGTGTATTTTTGCATAGGTGGTGTGTGTCTATTGAGTACATTTGATAGGAGACTCGCCTATCTTTTGAGCCTATCGTACAGGTGTAGCATAAAAGGTCGACTTGTAGAATATGTAACATATAGGAGTGTGTTCACACATCAAGGTCAATTTGCATTAGTTAGTCACCAATTTCGCAAAACAGTCCCATAAATATAGCAATAATGCAGTTTATAATTATTCAAATATTCAGATTTTGCATATATATTAGCGCCCGCACTGTGCCGATACATCTTTGTGCGTTTGCTTCACAAAGGATTTCCATCTGTACATTTACTTTGTCAGGAGGTGCAGACCAGCCATATTAGTAGAGTTCTCCTTTAAGAATATTAGAAGAAGTCACGTAAACAGCAATGTAAAATACAGAGAAAGACGAGAGGACAAATAATAAAAGGATTCCGGCAGCACAAAGCATTCCTGTATCGGTGCCAGGAGGCAGCTAGCCTGATAACAGGGAACAATATTTAATCTTGTTCTCTGCTCTCATTCCAACCCTTCCTGCCTACAGTATTCCGGTTCTACGTCAATGAATTCTAAACATTGTATAATGACGAGTTCTGTAACTTCCTATTATACTCTGTGTCCCAATTCCTCACCATGTTCAAGATCTCTGCTTTTGGTCAGTGGATGGAAACATTGTTTACATTCTGAGCAGAGGCGTAGCTAGGGGGGTTTAGCACAGGGTGAGGGGGGGGGGACTGGGGGACAAAACACATCTGAGTGGGCCCTAACCCTGTGCGCTCCCCACACAGTATAAGGAACCCTTCTGTGCTCCACATAGTATAATGCCCCTATAGCTGCCCCACACAGGATAATGCCCCTGTGGTTGCCCTACACAGGATAATGCTCCCATAGCTGCGCCCACATGGTATAATGACCCCTACACAGTATAATGACCCCTTAGTGCCACCCACACTGTATAATGACCCCTTAGTGGCCTCCACACAGCATAATGCCCCTATACCTGTCCCCACACCGTATAATGCCCATATAGTGCCTCTCATACAGTATAATTCCCCCCTAGCTGACCCACAAAGTATAATGCCCCATAGCTGAATAATGCTCCTATAGCTGCCTGCATACAGTAAAATGCCCCATAGATGCCCTCTACAGTATAATGCCCCCATAGCTGCTCCGATACAGTATAATGCCCCATAGCTGCCTTCATACAGTATAATGCCCTAATAACTGCCCTCACTGTATAATACCCCCATAGATGTCCTACACCGTATAATGCCTCCAAAGCTGCCCAAATAGAGTAAATTCCCTATTGCAGCTCCCCATAACCAGTACAATGCCCCTTTAGCTGCCACCACACAGTATAGTGCCTAATAAAAAAATGATAAAATAAACATTGACCTATCCCGTTACCATGACAAGCAGAGGAGATCCCTCTGCTCCTCCGCTTTGTGCAGTGTGTGGTTCTGCGCAGACAGGCGGGATGAGGTCACTACATCGCGCCTGACTGTCGCGGAAGGAGCTGTGGGCAAACCGGGACAAACCGCTGAGGGACCGGCCATGGGCCCCACAACCGCCCCCCCCCCCCCCCCCCGGCTAGCTACGCCACTGCTTCTGAGGCTAGAAACCAGCAAAGACCTAATACACACGGCCGCAACTTTGATCCGCAATTCCGGACCGTAATTGCAGATCAAAATGCTGATCCATTAATTTCTATGGCCCACATACACCTTTCCCGTATATTTATGGGAAGGTGTCCGGGCCGTAGAAATTACCTGTAAAAAATAGGACATGTCCTCTTTTTGGATTTTACGGACCTTGCTCTCATATTTTATATCGGGAACACAGCCCGCAAATGCTGGTGACTGTCCGCGGCCGGCCATAGCCGTAATCAAGGACCGCGATTACAGGCACGGCCGTGTGCAGTGGGCCTCACAGCTGAGGGTTTTTGTTACAATGTATCCAGTCTAGACAATCCCCTGTGAGCTTAACAATATCAGCAGCACAAATCTCTCTCCTGTTCAGTTTGCTACAATGTATCGGTGCAGGTGTGGCCCTGTTAAATGGGTTGTCCAGTCAGAAGAAATTGATGGCCTATCGTCAGGATAGGCCATCAACATCTGAACGGTGGGGGTCCGACCCCCGACACCCCCGCTGATTTGAAGGGATGGGACACTAGTACGAGCGCGGCTTTCCCTTCATTACGGTCACTGCTCGTACTTTGAATTGCTGACACTTGTATTGGCGGTTCACAGTATTACAGCCTTCATGAATGGGAGAAGGCTGTAATACAGTGAACCGCCGCTAAAAATGTGTTGGCAATTTACAGTACGAGCAGATAAGAAATGAAGGGGGAAGTAGTGCGTGTACAAGCGCCGCGGCCCCTTCAAACCAGCTGATCGGCAGAGGTGACGAAAGTCGGACCCCGACAGATCATATATTGATGGCCTATCTTGAGGATAGGCCGTTAATTTTTTTTGGACTGGAAAACCCCTTCATCGTCACAAAATTACCAGCGTATACGCTAAATGTATCCATAGGACTCTTTTGGCCTCTGTCAAGCTATTATAACTTTATTCTGCAGCATGGAATAGCGTAGTAGACTATACAAAAGGTAAACAGTTATAAAATATATATATATATATATATATATATATATATATGCCACGCGGTATACATTTTTTTTTACAAAGGGAGAATATTAGCGAGGTATCCCACTTAACGTCTATACAGTGGAATAAGAATTCCATCAAAGGGATATATCAGAAGATCTTCCCGATATATACCTCTAACGCAGTCTCTTAACATGATGTGAACATGGCCTGAAATTCAGCTTGGAGTCCAGGTTATGTACAGAGGATTGTCTAGACTGGATTCCCATTCACTGACAGCAAGCATAGATCCTACAGATGGCAAGGAATTGAACCAGAAATGATATTAGAAAGTTGAATTATTGTTTATTATACAAGGATTAAGCTTTATTTACATACAGCCAGAAAACCCCTTTTACCTCAATGTGAGGTCAGAGTCAACTAGTTCAACCGGTCCAAGACTCTACGGAGGAGAGAAATAATAAACTGCAGCAACCTAGAGAAATAATGCAAGCAATAAAATATTCTTATCAAGCGTCGTATAATCAAGTGCACACAGTCGTCCTCACCCCTTTACATTGGGTACAGCTGATATTCTGGCTATGACCAGAACCAACCCTAGCAGCTGGTATAGTCTGGAAACAGACAATACAGGGAGAGCACTTCTTGGGTCAATGGTTATATTATATGGATAACTGCAGCGGAAGACAAACCTAGTAAACAAAGACGCACATGATCTATACACAACGCACAATCAATCACTAAACTGGTACATAAAACATAACAGCGTAAAATGCACCTAGAGAGACCAGGGCTAACTATCCTTAACACTTTCATGACCATTATACTGCATGTAACATCCCCTTCTGTAAGTCAATAACAATCACTTTATGTCACAGATGGAAAAAAAAAACAAAAAAAAACAAAAAAAAACGCACAACTAGAGGAAAATACTTATTGATATCCTGTTGTGACCATAGAGAGCACCAACATATTCCACAGCAATGTACACATAGTTGTTACTCACATCGGCCCCTGTCCTAAATGGGGCTCACATTCTTATTTCCCTATGCCACACTAGGGCTAATACTGTGGCTAGTAACTACCGCGATACACAGTGGCCAGGAATTACCGCAAATGTGTGTATTATGAGGTTCTGCAGCAGCTGAAGTGTGTATTATGAGGTTCTACAGTAACTAAAATGTGTTCGGAGGTTCTGCAGCAGCTGAGATGGGTATCATAAGGTTCTGTAGCAGCTGAGTTGTGCATTATGAGGTTCTGCAGCAGCTGAGATGGGTATCATAAGGTTCTGTAGCAGCTGAGTTGTGCATTATGAGGTTCTGCAGCAGCTGAGATGGGTATCATAAGGTTCTGTAGCAGCTGAGTTGTGCATTATGAGGTTCTGCAGCAGCTGAGATGGGTATCATAAGGTTCTGTAGCAGCTGAGTTGTGCATTATGAGGTTCTGCAGCAGCTGAGATGGGTATCATAAGGTTCTGTAGCAGCGGAGTTGTGCATTATGAGGTTCAGCAGCAGCTGAGATGGGTATCATAAGGTTCTGTAGCAGCGGAGTTGTGCATTATGAGGTTCAGCAGCAGCAAGGACACAATGTATAATATATACTACAGTGGCAAAAAAACACCTTTTTAAATAGAGAGATAGCAATTTATACCAGTTAATCAGTGGTTGGCACAGGAGAAGGTGCCTCCTATAAAGTAATTGCTAACAGACGGCTTCTGCAGGAAGAGATAAGCAGCACCTATATAACACCGCTTATCTCCATTTAATGGTCAGGTTCTGACATCACAAAATGTGATCCTTATACAATTATTATTTACAGACATTGCTTTTGATAATATATTTTAATTTTCACATCGCTTACTACTGTCCTTATACACGAGCGGAGAGTATGACAATAGTCCAACTCTCATAGCGTCTCCTGGAAAAAAGGGAGATCTCCCAGACTGCAAATCTCCAAAGTGCCAGGATGTTTTCTATGGGGTCACCCAGGAGTAAAGGAGGACTGCCATAACATGGAGACGGGAGTATATGGTCTGGGGTCTTTATTAACCCCTTAAGAACGCGGCCAATTTGAGTTTAATTTTTGTATTTTCCTCCCCGCCTTCCAAAAGCTGTAACTCTTATTTCTTCGTCGACAAAGCCGTATGAGGGCTTGTTTTTTGCGGGACAAGTTGTAGTTTTTCATGGCCTCATTTATTGTACCGCATAATGTACTGGGAAGCTGAAAATAATTATTTGTGGGGTGAAATGAGCAAAAAACTGCAATTATGCCATTATTTTGGGGGGGGGGGGGGGGTTTGCTTTTACAGCGTGCATCAGGCGGTAAAAACGACATGTTCACCTTATTCTACAGGTTGATACGATTACGGCGATAACAAACTTATGTCTTTTGTTTTATGTTTTACCACTTTTAGGAAAATAAGACTATTTGCTAGCAAGAAAAAAAAAATTATGTTTTGTGTCGCCATTTTCTGAGAGCCACAACTTTTTTTTTTTTTCATCAATTTAGCGGTGTGAGGGCTTTCATTTTGCGGGCTGTAGTTTTCACCTATACCATTTTGGGTTCCGACTTTTTGATCACTATTTATAAAATTATTATTTTATATACCTAAGGTGACCAAAAAGTAGCAATATATATATATTTTTTTATGGCGTTCACCGAGCGGGTCAAACAACGCTACATTGTCATAGTTCGGACCTTTACGGACGCGACAATACCAGTTCTGTTACGTTTTATGTTTTTAACATTGCTTTAGGGAAAAAAATTGGAAAAGGGGGGTTATTTTAATCTTTTTTTTTGGAACATTAAGAGGAACATTCTGTGTTTTACTTTTTTTTATTAGTCCCCCTGGGGGACCTGAACAAGCGATCATTGGATCACTTGCATGATATACTGCAGCGGAAAATACGCAGCAGAATACAGTAGTAGCAAAGTGGGTGAGATTTAACAACATCCACACGCTGTGTGAAATTTCCGACCAGAAATTTACCTGCGGTGTGTATTTTTTGTGCCGCAGAATGTCAATTCCTGCTGCGGAAAGTGGACTGAATTGCTGCGTTTTTCAGAGGAGCGGTCACCACCTCCCAACATTGTGAAAAACGCAGCAAAATACGCACCCGTACCTGCAGTAAGAAACGCAGGAAATGGAGCAGTTTTTCAGCAACGGAAATGCTGCTCGTTTCTGCAGAATTGCAACAGAAACTTTCGGCAGCAATTCCATTACGTATGGATACGCCCTAACACAGCCGTCACCCGCTGACTATGAAATGCGCAGATCCTGTGAGCGCGCTCCATACTTTGCATGATAATGCATGAAAGGGATTAAGCAAGAAAGCGTGTGGACTTAGCTCTGTATTAAGGGGGTCTGGTTTGTGGTCAGTATTGGGGGGGTCTGGTGTGGAGTCAGCATTAAGTTGGGGTTTGGTCTGAGGTCTGTATTAGGTGGGCTCGTCTGAGGTTTGTATGAATGGTGGTCTGGGGTCTGTATTAGGTGGGCTCTGGTCTGAGGTGTGTATTAAGGGTGGTCTGGGTCTGTATTAGTTTAAGGGATCTGGGTTGTCTTTATTTAGGGGGTGTGCATTTTCTAGGGGACTGGTTTGAGTTCTGTATTTATTTAGGGGGTCTGGTTGGTTGCCTGTATTAGTTTAGGGGGCCTGTATTCATATTATGGTGTTATGATGGGGGTCATATGCACTTTATGCTATTCATATGCCATAGGTTGGGGTGAGTCCTATATAAAAACAGGCAGGGCATAAGGAAATATATATATATATACACACACGCCACTTTCACAATCTCCCAGATGTCCCTTGGCAAGTATTGTTGAAGCTGAACCGCATAGGGAGAGCTTCAGGGACTGCAGGGAAGAGGAGGAAGAGGGGTGAATAAGTTGTAAAAATTCCCAGGAGCGGGATTGGGCTAAGGAGTGAAATGGGGGAGTGGCTATAAGGGATATAGGGTGGAGTTCAAGGGCACAGCCCCCCCCCCTTACCTTCCGCTGCAGCGTGAAGTAACACCCTCCCGCCCTCCCTGTGGTTTATGACACACGGCGGTTTATGGCTCGGTTATCTGGTATGGTTGTTTCGGTTTCTGTTTTCTTTTAGTGCAGATGTCACAGCTGGCGGAGCTATGGTCTTGAAGGCGGAATAGGACACCCACTGCTGGGCAGCGGATGGTGCGTCACAGAAAATAAGGGAGGATACAAAATTCGCTAACTATGCCTTCAGGCCAATTGTTTACAAATTACTTGTGTATATTAAATAAAGCGGTGGCCATGCCCTAAATTTACCATAAAGTCGTGTCTAAGGCTATGTTCACACGGAGTATTTTGGGGGAGGAATATCTGCCTCAAAATTCCGTTTGGAACTTTGAGGCAGATTTTCCTCTCCCTGCACGCCGATTTTCGCGCCGTTTTTCGCCCGCGGCCATTGAGCACTGCGGGCATAAAACAGCGCGAAATACGCTTTTTCTGCCTCCCATTGAAGTCAATGGGAGGTCAGAGGCGGAAGCGCCCGAAGATAGGGCATGTCGCTTCTTTTTCCCGCGAGGCAGTTTTACTGCTCGCGGGAAAAAAGACGCCGACGCCTCCCATTGAAATCAATGGGAGGCATTTTCGGGCCGTTTTTTGCCAAGTTTTGCGCACCGGTTTCCGCGTCAAAAAACTCGGCAAAATACCCCGTGTGAACATAGCCTTAGTCGTTATTTATTTCGTTTAAGTAATGGAGCGGATGGGGTCAAGAGCATACAAAAGTGTGGAGTTTCCATGCAGTTCGCCATGGCATAGCCCAACAACACCTATTCACAATCCAACTGTCTGTGGTAAGAAGATGATTGGTTCCAATCCATGGAAATGTGTTCCTTCAGTATATTATACATATATAAACCTTATGATCACATCACTCAGTAGGATAACGTCAACGATTGTAGATTTCATTAAACCCCCTTTACTGATGAGCGTCCCAATTGTAAGGAATATCAGATTGCTGGTTTTATGCGAGATCAACACTAGTCATACAATCATCTTCCTGTAACACACATTCATTATCAGCTTACCTTCTTTATAGTCTTAGTTTGCACCAATGCAAGATCTCGGTTTTCATCGGCAACATACAGGGACAATTTCACGTAAGGATCACTGCAAAAGAAAAGCGCACAATGTGAGGAAATTTTCTCCTGTGGCTTCTTACAAAAAATGGGAATACAATGCTTTCTAGTGCGCTCTGCAGTGCTGTAAATTGATAACTACTGTGTCTTTCTAAGAGAAATCCTAAGGGTTCAAGTGGTGGTGCATCAGCAATGCCAGCCCCACCAGTGCTTCAGTGCCAGAGGCTGTGGGCAAAGAATTGTATTGGGGGCTTCAACATTTTTTTTGGAAAGAGGATAAAAGGAGGTGGAAAATATTTAAAAAAAATAAAGATTACAAAAAAACGCAAGTCTTTCAAATCTAAAATGCACAAATGACAGTACCAGACAGCATTAAAATAATATCCTCTTAAACAATATATTGTACCCGACCGGGCTCAAATGATACACCCTACAGGGCTCAAATGATACACCCTACAGGGCTCAGACAATACTCCCTACAGCGCTCAGATAATACTCCCTACAGGGCTCAAATGATACACCCTACAGCGCTCAGATAATACTCCCTACAGCGCTCAGATAATACTCCCTACAGCGCTCAGATAATACACCCTACAGCGCTCAGATAATACACCCTACAGCGCTCAGATAATACTCCCTACAGCGCTCAGATAATACTCCCTACAGCGCTCAGATAATACTCCCTACAGCGCTCAGATAATACTCCCTACAGGGCTCAGATAATACTCCCTACAGGGCTCAGATAATACTCCCTACAGCGCTCAGATAATACTCCCTACAGGGCTCAGATAATACACTCCCTACAGCGCTCAGATAATACACCCTACAGCGCTCAGATAATACTCCCTACAGCGCTCAGATAATACACCCTACAGCGCTCAGATAATACACCCTACAGCGCTCAGATAATACACTCTATACAGTGCTCAGATAATTCTCCCTACAGTGCTCAGATAATACTCCCTACAGTGCTCAGATAATACACTCTATACAGTGCTCAGATAATACTCCCTACAGTGCTCAGATAATACTCCCTACAGTGCTCAGATAATACTCCCTACAGTGCTCAGATAATACTCCCTACATTGCTCAGATAATACACTCTATACAGTGCTCAGATTATACTCCCTACAGCGCTCAGATAATACTCCCTACAGCGCTCAGATAATACTCCCTACAGCGCTCAGATAATACTCCCTACAGCGCTCAGATAATACTCCCTACAGTGCTCAGATAATACTCCCTACAGTGCTCAGATAATACTCCCTACAGTGCTCAGATAATACTCCCTACAGTGCTCAGATAATACTCCCTACAGTGCTCAGATAATACTCCCTACAGAGCTCAGATAATACTCCCTACAGTGCTCAGATAATACTCCCTACAGGGCTCAGATAATACTCCCTACAGCGCTCAGATAATACTCCCTACAGTGCTCAGATAATACTCCCTACAGTGCTCAGATAATACTCCCTACAGTGCTCAGATAATACTCCCTACAGTGCTCAGATAATACTCCCTACAGTGCTCAGATAATACACTCCCTACAGGGCTCAGATAATACACTCCCTACAGGGCTCAGATAATACTCCCTACAGGGCTCAGATAATACTCCCTACAGGGCTCAGATAATACTCCCTACAGTGCTCAGATACTGCTCCCTACAGGGCTCAGATAATACTCCCTACAGGGCTCAGATAATATTACCCTACAGTGCTCAGATAATACTCCCTACAGGGCTCAGATAATACTCCCTACAGGGCTCAGATACTGCTCCCTACAGTGCTCAGATACTGCTCCCTACAGTGCTCAGATAATACTCCCTACAGTGCTCAGATAATACTCCCTACAGTGCTCAGATAATACTCCCTACAGTGCTCAGATAATACTCCCTACAGGGCTCAGATAATACTCCCTACAGGGCTCAGATACTGCTCCCTACAGTGCTCAGATACTGCTCCCTACAGTGCTCAGATAATACTCCCTACAGTGCTCAGATAATACTCCCTACAGTGCTCAGATAATACTCCCTACAGGGCTCAGATAATACTCCCTACAGGGCTCAGATAATACTCCCTACAGGGCTCAGATACTGCTCCCTACAGTGCTCAGATACTGCTCCCTACAGTGCTCAGATACTGCTCCCTACAGTGCTCAGATAATACTCCCTACAGTGCTCAGATAATACTCCCTACAGTGCTCAGATAATACTCCCTACAGTGCTCAGATAATACTCCCTACAGTGCTCAGATAATACTCCCTACAGTGCTCAGATAATACTCCCTACAGTGCTCAGATAATACTCCCTACAGTGCTCAGATAATACTCCCTACAGTGCTCAGATAATACTCCCTACAGTGGTCAATATTATAAAATACAATGCTCAGATAAAACCGCCCTACAGGGCACAAAAATAGTACACCCTACAGTGCTCAGATAATACTACCCTACAGGGCTAAAATAATGCAACCATAATAGCTCGATTTATACACCCTGCAAAGCTCTAATATCACAGACAGTGCTCAGATAATGCATAAATAATAATGTCATACACTGAAAATAAACCAGTGCTTTACAATGCCAAGATAACACGATCATTGTTGTGTCCAGTCTAAACAATCTTTCCTGAGTTCAAGAGCTATTGATGCATTGTAACAAACCATCAGGACAGGAGAGAGATTTGTGTTGCCGTGTTTAAAGGGGTTGTCCCCTACCAGACAACTGATGACCTACCCACCGGATAGGTCATCAGTATATCATCGGTGCGGGTCTGACACCCGGAGCCGCACCGATCAGCTGCCTGCGGGCACCGGATGTCATTGCACAGTATGCAATTTACGGAGCATAGCTACTGTGCTGCTGAACTGCAGCTCTGCTCTTATTCACTTGAATAGGAGCAGACCTGCGGTACTGCAGCTTGGCCGCTATTCCGTGACTGGAGCCATCTCCTTCGGTATGGACGTCCAGTGCACGGAGGCAGCCGGGAGTAGCTGATCGGTGCAGGGAGCGGGTGTTGGACCTCCACCGATCATATACTGATGACCTATCCTGTGAATATGAAAAATATAAAATTCTGTAAAGGGTTCCAACCTCAATGTAAATAATGAAGGTTTCTATTCACTGACAGGAAGGAGCCATCTTGAAAATATTGAGGAATTGAAATGAAGTATATTAGAAAGTTACAGAACTTTTCATTCTACAATAATGAAGCTTTATTTACATAAATCAGGCAGTAATAAACACGAACTTTAATCCAAATAGTCAATACTCTCTGTATATCACACTAGCACGCAACATATTTATTAAAAACAAAATCTCTTGCGTTGCGAATATTATTATTTCAAAAGGATTCATTCATTATACACCCAGGAATGTGCGCAATGTTTGTTTTCGGCAGGCTCGGCTCCTGAGGGCAGCAATTAGCTCCATGTTTGACTTCATAACATTTCTATCACGTCTCAATGGCTTTCCGGCAACTGCTTGTAGTTGACAGAGCAGAATTTTAAGGAGATTTACCCTGAGCGGTCCACCTACATCTAGCGGCAGCAAGCGCGAGCCAGGCGTCTGCTCGCCCAGCACGGGCAGCAATTAACTCGCCCTGCCTAACACCGAACGTGGCAGGGTAACACATAGTGTAGAGACAAAACATGATGTGCAGATGAAGCAGAGCCAAATTTGTAGTTTAAGTCTTTGAAGCTGAATAGTTTGCGCACTGTGAATGTATTAGGTTTATTAGGATTAGGACTACTTGCAGTCCTGTGTAAAACCACAGAGAACACATTTTGATATCTCCATGAGCGGTGCCAAATGAAACACTCAGCTCTGCTATGTCTGAAGTGATCCTATATGTGTAAACACACACAGGGATGAAGACCAGTGACACTGCCATTCAAGGGGTTGTCAACTAATACAGCCCTTTCCATATGCCCTGCTAGGGCACATGGACATCATAGAAGGGGCATCTGCCCAGGACTCATCAATGGACCACACCGTGAAGCGGCCCACAATCTAGCAGACCCAGCCCATCCAGGTCTCTACTGCCACAGGGGAAACATATGGTGGGCCGCAACTTTAATAGCCATAACCAGACGGATCCACAACCATCCCAATGGACGACCGTCGTCGTTTCACAAAAGGGGTTATTTTCATGAGACAACTCCTTAAAATAATACCTTATATATGGAATTTAATGATGTCATTTAGGTCACATGACTCATTCTTATGAACCAGAATATAAAAAACTGATGACGCTATCCTGCACAATTACCAAATGTAAAGAAATCACCGAGCCTCATGTATAAATAATGCCCGTGGTGCCCGTACTAATGCAAAATATATAAACGCATTCTGAGACCATCAATAAAAGGGTATACACACTATTGCAACTCGTTTTATTAATTGCTCCAATGCATCAACTTTGCAAATAGTCTTTTAAGGCCTCATGCACACATCCTTCACCGTTTTCACGTCCGTTTAAAACGGATCCGTGTGTCCGTTGTGACATCCCTGTGGTTTCCGATTCCGTTTTAAACGGAAGTTGTGCTTCCGTTTGTCTTCCGTTTGAAACGGTCCCTTAAAATACATCTTGTGTGTTGAATACAGAGAACCTTGGCACACCCTGCCATTGCTTGGCAACGGATACGTGAAAAACTGATTGTGTTGACGGACCCATAGGCTTAAATGGGCGAGACGGACACCGGACAAAAGTAGGACCTATCCTATTTTTGACGGAACGGCCACACGGTTCCGTTAAAACAACGATGTGCGTAGCCCCATAAAAATGAATGTGTCAGTGTGCTAAAAAAAAAATGGATAGAACCATGAAGAAAATAACTAAAGTGGGCATGAAGCCTTAGACCTCATGCACATATCCGTTGCCCATCGTACCGCCGCTAATGACGGATCCGTGAAACACTGACCGCACACGGATGGCTTCTGTTTCAACAGACCAAACGAATGAAATGGCAGGCTCCCTTGGACACAGAAAATGAAGGCCCTTTTACACTGGCCGATAAGAGGCCGGTGCAGCAAGCGCTGAGACATCGTTGATCGGCGCTTGTTTGCTCCAGTTACACAGAGCTATGAATGGGGACGAGCGGTCGTTACTCCGTCCCCATCCATTATATCGTGTCGGCAGCGCGTCTTCCTGTTTAGGAGATGTGCGGCCGACGACGACATTTCACTTTTTTAAAACGATACGACCAGCAGATCGTGCGTTTGCTCATTCATCTTCTGATCGCTGCCCTGTTTACACAGGGCAATTATCAGCAACGAGCGTTCTATGAACGCTGGTCTGCCCGATAATCGTCCTGTATAAAACCCCCTTTAGTTACTTCTATGGAGGGGGTACGGAAGTCACAATATCACAATCTGCATGTCTGAGTGTTAGGTCTTGTTCGCACAATGCACTCGCTGCAGATTTTGCATGCACTTTTTAAGCCCAAATCAGTAATGGATCTATGAGAGGAGACCTATAAGGCCTTCCTTTATGTATTTCTTCTGTTTAGGTTCCATTCCAAAATACATGCAAAATCTGCAGCAAGTCTGCACTGTGTGGACAAGGCCTAAGGCGGAGTTCACATATCGCGGCTTTGTCACAGATTTTCACTGCACATTTTACCCTTGGCAATGCAAAAGGCTAAGATCTGCGTCACATCCGCAACAAAATATGCGACAAATCCATGACGTGTGAACTCAGCCTTAGGCTAGATTTACACAAATGTGTTTTTCACGTCCGAGGTGCCGGTCCCATTTTCACGGATCCCCATAGACTTGAGCCTATGAAGGGATCCACGAAAACGAAAAATAGGACAGGTTCTATTTTTCAAGGGACCCTTGACACGGTCCGTTGGAACAACGGCCGTGTGAACAGCTCCATTAAAAAAACATGTCTGTGTGACGGCCATGGTTTCAACAGACGTCAAACGGATGTATTCAACGCTTGTGTGAATAAGGCCTTAGTGTTCGTATGTGTGGCTATGATATCGCTTTCCGTTGTCACAATTTAAAGTAATATTCCCAGAATCTACAATTATTACCTATCCACAGCATAGGTGAGAATTTTCTGATCTCTAGGGCCCCAACCCTGGGACACCCACCTGTCATGAAAACAGGAGTCCAGAATCAGTGTTCCTCAATTTTCTGATCGCTAGGGGCCCCAAACCTTGGACACCCACCGCTCATGAAAACGGGGGTCCAGAACTAGTGTTCCTCCTCACTGCTCGACTATAGCGAGGAGAACATTGAAGGGAGTGGCAGTCGAGCAAGCGCACTGCTGCTCCATTCAGAGTCTAGGGGAACGATGGAAACAGCCGAGTACAGGGAACGGCTGTTTTCGTCAGCCCCATATAGACAATGAATGGAGTGGCAGGCACATGCTCGATCGCCGCTCTATTTAAGCTCCTCCTCACTGCATGGGGTGCCGTGAGAAGGAACGGGTGTTCTTATAACTGTCCATATGTGGCGCATTCTGTGCAATACATGGATGTCCGGAACATCGCACAGACAGTGGGAGGGGAACCATGCACGGCTATAAGCGCCGCTGCTATGTTTACAGGCAGTGGTTCTCAGGTTAATGGACGACCAGAAGGGGGGGGGGGGCTCATCATTTTTATTACAAGTATTAGGAAAGGCCTGGTACTCTTCATGATTTAGTAAACTAGATAAAGACAAAAGCTCAGAAAACCCCTTTCAGAGGAGCTTTATTCTAAACTTTACTATGATGACCCAAAATCGCTGGTTATGCACTCAATGTAGTGGACAGAGCAGGATGGTTTATGACAGAATCTACAACAACCACCCAACAAACCACAACGCCCTGCCCACTGCTATGCAGAGAGCTGCTGCGGATACATAAAATCTATACTGGAGAGCTTCCAGATCCCACGTGGTAATTTCTATGAAGTGAAACAAGCCACAAATGTCACCGTTTACTTACAGTCATGAACTTCTAATGCAGTGGTCTATAACCCGTGTGGTACTACATTCCACAGCAGTCAGAACAACCTAGGAGTTGTAGTTCCCCACCAGCTGGAGAGCCCCTGGTCAGATGTATGCACTCGTCCAGTCCTCACCTTTTGCATTATATTCAGTGGGAACGAGATACGGATTGTAATCCCAATGAACCCGTCTCACGAGAAGAGGGAAGTGTAATTACGTGATACAAAGTGACTCACTATGAGAACTGATGGGGAAATTGTGCTCCACCCTGTCATGATCAGCGATCACCTGCACATACCTGGAGCACAGGGCTGTGTATTCTCTGCAGTGATCCCATACGTAACAATATTAGAGGGGTATGGTAATTTTAATGAAACATCGCCACTCCTATCCATGGACGGTGTCTGGTATTACAGCTCAGCGCCATTTACTTGTATTCTGCAATACCACACAAAGCACATGGACAAAGGTGGCGCTAGTGCTCAAAAAATAAAGCAGTCCCTATCTAGATGCATTTAGATGAAACCTTTCTAGCCATTCCATAAAAATCGCATCAAAAACTTTAAGTGGTTTTACCACAACTTTCAATGTGTTTTTTGCCTGTGCAGTTTTGTAAGAAAATGTATTTCACCTGTAAAAAAAATTTTTAAAAAATTCAGATGAAAATTGCAGCAAAACGCGTGCATTTGCCGGGATTTTTTATTCGTTCTTCACGAAATGGCCAAAAATGGCTGATCTAAATACATCCTTAGTCTTTCTTCGCACACACACTATTTTGTTATTTCTTCTTATTTTTGCTTCTTAAAAAATTGCATACATTTTATGCGTTTTTTACAAGCAATTTTTGGGTGGCGCGAAGCATATCCGTTGAAAGTAGCAGACATTACGATGCGGAAAAAACGCACCATTTCCTGCAGTTTTTACTGCAGAAAGAGTTGGTAACATCGCCTCTGAAAAACGCAGCAATTCAGTCCACTTTCCGCAGCAGGAATTGACATGCTGCGGTCTGAAAAATACGCACCGCAGGTCCATTTCTGCTTGTAATTTTTACATAGCGTGTTTGTTAAATCTCACCCACTTTGCTGCTACTGTATTCTGCTGCGTTTTTTCCGTCCACAATTCCAGACGGAAAATACACAGCAATTCGGCTACGGGTGGATAAGCCCTAAAGGTGAAAAAAAAAAAAAAAAAACACCCCAAAAAAAGATGCTTCATACTTGCCTATTGGACTTATATAAAAAAAAAAATTGACCGCAGAGTTTAAAAAACAAAAAGCAGGAAACAAAAATCCCACCACGAATAATGGCACAAAAAATAAGGCGTTTTAAAAAAAAAAAAAAAACACGGTTTGAAATTGCCCTTAGTCTTTGACCGCATTGTGCGAATATACGCGAAGATTATAAAGATGGCAGCAGCTTGTTAAAGTGTCCGTCCAGTCTCATGTAAATGAAGCTTGATCATGGTATGATGAAAGGTTCTGCAACTTTCACGGTTTCAATTTCCAATGTTTTTAAAAACTTCTGCTTGCAGTCAGGGAATGGGAACATTCTTGATTTGAGGTTAAAAAGGTGTTTGTGTCAAACAGGGCACAGCTCATTACATTGTATCAGAGCTCCCAGTGTTGATGATTTGGACGCGTTTTCAGCCTCTGGGTGTAAACCAGGAACGTTCCCATTTATGGACAGCAAACAGATTTTGAAAATGGTGAGCAATGCCCCATGTATATTAGAAAGTTGCAAATTATTCATTACATAATGGTTTGTCTTTTTTGTTTCTACAGAAGTAAAAAGGGACAAACCGATAAGGCCGCCATTACAATGCCATAGTGGTTGGCTCCTGAACAGCAATTCTCCCTAGCTATGCAGAAATAAGGAAACGGGTGATGGATGACTAATTGACCTTGCCCAATTCAGAATTCAGTAGTCATCCAGATTTTCCAGACACACGTTGCCTCATTAGCCCAATTACAGCAATGTAAGGTCTAATGCACACAACAGTGTTTTTTTTGTCCGTGTGCTATCCACAATGGACCAACGTGCCATGGCCCAAAGCACACGACCGTGTGGGAGCCGTAAAAACTCAGGACATGTCATTTTACTGTCCGTATTTGCGGATCATGTGACCTACTCAAAGGATTACTTTTTTTGCTAATCCATGAATACTACGCAGTACGGAAGGTTTTGTGCAGACAAATGAACCACAAATACAGATAACGACTCGGTGGTTTTGCAAATCGCAAAATCACTACGTTAGTCTCTATTAGACCTAAGCGTGTAGTGTCCAGATACTTTTGCATCTCCCTAGAATTATGGTTGGTATAGATCACTCAGCAGAGTAGAGAAAGGTGACAGCGTTGGACTTGTACATGCTATATATAGATGTGGCCATGGAGTGCCTCAGGGGCATAGTTATAGGGGATGAAGAGGGAGCACGGCCCTATAAAGCTCCTCTGCCATATAAGTTTAGAGGACCGGTTACAGATAGTGCCCTGGGGCCCAGTAACTTGAAGCTATGCCACTGAAAGCCGGTCTTCTGGGTGTGCGACCCAACTCTGCTGAAAGCGGCACCACTTGTAGCCTGGTTCCAAAGGTTTGCGACTACCACAAACCTTAATGAAGTAGCAGAATTTAGCCATTATATGGCAGGGTTAGCTCATACCTCCCAACTATCCCAGATTCAGCGGGACAGTCCCGTATTCCAAGCGCTGTCCCTTTCTGCCGGTGGTATGTCCCGGTTTCAAGTGCATCTGCGTCCGCAGGACGCAGAGACAATTGAATCCCATGGTGAAACAGGGGGTTCCCTGCTCCACCATTCACGCAAGCCATGAGCAACTCTGCACAGACAGGCGCGGTGCAGTGACGTCATAGCGCCCGTCCGCCCAGAGCCACTCATAGCACAGACCGGAGGAGCAGAGGGATGTTCTCCACTCGTCGTGGGAAAGAGGTTATGTGAGTAGTTATTTTTTCATTATATTGTATTGGGGGGCAGCAGTGGGGGCATTAAACTGTGTTGGGGCAGTTATTTAGCATTATACTGTGTGGGGCATTATATCGGGGCACTATAATGTATGGGTCATTATGCTGTGTGGGGGCACTATGGGTCATTATGCTGTGTGGGGGCACTATGGGGTCATTATGCTGTGTGGCCGGCACTATGGGGTCATTATGCTGTGTGGCCGGCACTATGGGGTCATTATGCTGTGTGGCCGGCACTATGGGGTCATTATGCTGTGTGGCCGGCACTATGGGGTCATTATGCTGTGTGGCCGGCACTATGGGGTCATTATGCTGTGGAGAGGCACTATGGGGCACCGTGTGGGCTGAATGGGTGTGTATGGCTAGAGGCATTGCTTAACAGGGAAAAAAGTTTCCGTGCTAAGTTGGGAGGTATGGTTAGATGCATGGAGTTATTTGGTCTCTACACGTCAGAGCACTCTATGGCCAAGTCTACATTATGTGGCACTACTACTTATACAGAAACTGTGTGCTATGGAAACTTGTACACTAAATTACCGTACAACATCTGGGTAGGCGCCTACAGAAAGTACCGCACAGAGCACCAACCAATGAATGGCCGTCCAACCCGTTTAAGACGTTGAAAGGTAAGGGCCCCTATGAAACACATCAGATAGATGGAGAGGACAAGATATGGAATCACCCGCCAATAATTTATTCAATAACCAGAATCATTGGCCTGACAGATCACATATATTACATAAAAATGTCACGCAATCCTGGAGCTATTTCTGGAAAACAAGACCTACAAGATACTGTAAAGCACGTTTACCTACTGTAATATTCCACACACTGGCACATTATAATATTCTACACGCTCTACATAACATCACAATTAAAATTCTCCAGGATAAAATTACTGCTTGTGTGACATTGCTATTGGAAATACCCAGGAATGTTGCCAAACTATTAAAACTATTTTTAGAAGAAGAAGTTATCAAAAAGGTTTAATATGAAATGGCACAAATACAGGGTGGGTCTCAACCAGAGGGTCTACATTTGGGCAAACTTAAAAAAAACTTTGTTTGTTTATTGGGTTTTTAAAGTCAAATCCCCTTAGTCTGACAAACAACGATTGAGTATATTACCAGAACCAGTATCGTAGGACAGATTATCAGGTAAGGCCCCCCCTTCACCTCACATTTTTGCTTTGCGTCGGAGGTATACACCTGGAGGATTTCCAATGAACGGTATACAGTCGACGGAAGGCTGCAACGTATCCCAATGTACAAGGGCATACAATGGGATACATCACCCGAACCCCCTGGGCGAAGTGCTACCTGAAGTTCCTAACAGTGAACTTCCCCAGGGCCAACGACTGAGGGCAGAGCGCTTCCAATGTTCTGGCCCAGAACGCATTGAGAAGCGCCGGACAGTGATGTCAGGAGCATCATGACGTATAAGTTTACGCATACCTCTGTCATCCATACACTTCTATGTAAAAAAATATATAATTTATACCGCAGGCTATACATTTAAAAAAAAAAAAATAATCGAAAAAAAGCCCTGAAATTCCACCATTGTTCTATGAGTTTTAAATTCACACCATTCACTGTGCGGCGTAAATACCACATCACCTTAAGGCTTCATTAAGACAAACGGGAATTACGTCCGTGCAACGCGCGTGATTTTCACGCGCGTCGCACGGACCTATATTAGTCTATGGGGCCGTGCGGACATGTGCGTGATTTTTACTCAGCGTGAGTCGGCTGAAAGAAAGTCACGACATGTCCGTTGTTTCAGCGTTTTGCGCGAATCACGCACCCATTGAAGTCAATGGGTGCGTGAAAACCACGCATGCTGCACGGAAGCACAACTGCTGTCAAAAGGATGAATGTAAACAGAAAAGCACATCATATGATGCTGCCACACGGAGCTGTTAAGTGGTTTTTGCACACGCAAAACGCCGCGTTTTTGCGTGCGCAAAAACGCCACGCTCGTGTGAACCCAGCCTAACTATGGGTCAGTACGATTACGACGATACAATATATATGTGGGAGTTTTTTTTGTGTTTTACTACTCTTGCACAATAAAATCTCTATTGAACTAAAATTATTTGTTTTTGCATCGTTGCTTTCCAAGAGCCGTAATTTTTACATTTTTCCGTCAATGTAGAGATATGTGGGCTTGTTTTTGCGGGACAGGACAGTTTTGATTGGTACTATTTTGGGGTACATGGGACTTATGGATTATGACTTAAGGGGGGGGCAATGGAAAATAATAGCAATTTCACCGTTGTTTTTTGTGTTTTTTTTTTTTACGGCGTTCACCTTCGGTTTAAATGGCATGTTAACTCAGTGTAAAACCAACAGGCAATCTATTAAGACGTGCTCCTGGCACGGCCTAATAGGTATATACCCAGGGCAGACCTGGGGGCCTTCATTAGGCCCCCGGCTGCCATGACACCCCATCGGTGGGCCGCAATTGCATTTGCGGACCGCCAATGGGTGAGAGAGGGAGCCCCCTCCCTCTGTAAATGATTTAAATGCCGCAGCCCCTATTGACCGCAGCATTTAACAGGTTAAACGACCGCGATCTAAGTAAACTCTGATCGCTACCATTGGAGGAGGAGACTGGCTGTCAGACAGCCAAGCACCTGTTCCATCCAACTAGGCTGCAGTGAAAAGGTGGCGGACTAGCCTAAGGTCCCATCGTGTCCGCCGTGAAAAGGCATATTAATAGTCACTAGGGGGTTGAAAAAATATACCGACGTATATCAGCCTGACAGAGGCCAAAAGGACACTCTTTTAGTGTCTATGGCCTAATGGAACCCTTTGAACACATTTATTGTGTACATTGGGAACTTTCCCAACATACATAATAAATGTAGGGCACAAACGCAATGTGAAGGGAGCCTGAGATTCAAGTATTGCAAAGTATTGGGTTTGCGTGAAAACTAAAAAATCAGTTCCTGGTTTACTACGAATTTGTGAAAAATGCAAGTAAAGCCAGAGAAGTGTAGTCCTGAATATAAAACATGCTAACTAATGATAATTGTCAGTTTTTCACTGACTGAACTTGGACCAGTTCCCAATAGTGGACTAATGTAAAAAAAAAATATTCCTGGAAAATTATCTTTTTTTTCTTTTTCCAAGACAAATAAACCTACCAGAATACTGCCCCTATGTAAAGAATATAGCTACTATAATACTGCTCCCTATGTACAAGAATATAACTACTATAATACTGCCCCCATATGTACTAGAATATAACTACTATAATACTGCTCCCTATGTACAAGAATATAACTACTATAATACTGCCCCCATATGTACTAGAATATAACTACTATAATACTGCCCCCTATGTACAAGAATATAACTACTGTAATACTACCCCCTATGTACGGGAATATAACTACTATAATACTACCCCCTATGTACGGGAATATAACTACTATAATACTGCCACCTATGTACAAGAATATAACTACTATAACACTGCCCCTATGTACAAGAATATAACTACTATAATACTACCCCCTATGTACAAGAATATAACTACTATAATACTGCCCCCTATGTACTAGAATATAACTACTATAATACTGCCCCCTATGTACAAGAATATAACTACTATAATACTACCCCCTATGTACAGGAATATAACTACTATAATACTGCCCCCTATGTACAGGAATATAACTACTATAATACTGCCTCCTATGTACTAGAATATAACTACTATAATACTACCCCCTATGTACGGGAATATAACTACTATAATACTGCCACCTATGTACAAGAATATAACTACTATAATACTACCCCCTATGTACAAGAATATAACTACTATAATACTTCCCCCTATATAGAAGAATATATCTACTATAATACTGCCTCCTATGTACAAGAATATAACTACTATAATACTGCGCTCTATCTACAAGAATATAACTACTATAATACTGCCCCCTATGTACAAGAATATATCTACTATAATACTGCCTCCTATGTACAAGAATATAACTACTATAATACTGCGCTCTATCTACAAGAATATTACTACTACTATAATACTGCCCCCTATGTACAAGAATATAACTATTATAATACTGCCCCCTATGTACAAGAATATAACTACTATAATACTGCCCCCTATGTACAAGAATATAACTACTATAATACTGCCCCTATGTACAAGAATATATCTAATAAACAGAGTTCTAGAAGCAATAATACACCCCCCCCCCACTTCGCCCAGGAATGCATTGAATGAACTTCACCTTTTATATCGAGTTTATTTGTTGTGATGAACTTGTGACCCTCGGCCAGTAGACGTCATTCATAGCTCCTTTATATTTCAGACGTGTTAAAAGGAGAATTCACATTACAGAATGTCTGTTCAATCTGACCGCTCCACTGTGTGCAAAGCAGAAAGAAATTGTGTAGTTGGAAATGACTTGGTTCAGCCGGCACAAGGTGAGATCGAGCTGTGTGACTCTTTCCACTAGCAAACACTTGCTGATAAATGCCACCTCTGAAGCCAAATCTACAATTGTATCTCCGGCTCCTGCTGCTCAGCTCTGCAGCGGGTTGGCAAAAGATTTTACGTATAAGCGTATTTGAAGGGTAAATCTCTTTAGAGGAAATAAACACTCACTGTGTTCTCCGACCACTTCCACTAGCTCAAAATAAACAAAATCACACAAGACTTGTCCTCTACACGAAGCAACATTTACTCACATTCTGCCAAACTCATAAAGGGAAAGTATAAGAAAATGAAATATTATTCAAATCAGGTTTTTATTATATATAAATATTTAGGTGACTCCATATAAAAATAAAATGGCCACTGGAGAACACACAATAGGCTGACATTTCCGGTTTTCTGCTGCTCACTTTCAGACATTTTCCACAGTGCTGGTTACAGTGACAAACACGTACAATCAGATACAATGTTCCAATATAAACATAAGGAGAGGGGTCATCTGGTCACAATCTTCTCTACAAGGAAAGGGGGTGATACAATAGGAACAAGTGTATTTGTTGTACTACTGAACCATACAATATCCGCGAACATGATGAAATGAATATGCATACATCAGCGCGGTTTAGTAGAGCAGCCATCCAATGACGTTCTCGGTGATTAGAAGGGATATGGGTTTAGATATTGTAAGGCTAGAGGAAGTGGAAACCGCTAAAAGAGGGGAATGAGTGGTATAGTTTATTACCTAGGTATTGAGGTAGGCTTCCTTGAAGAGGTACGGTTTGTAGAGCCTCCTTTCTACACTGGTGTTTAGTCTTGGGGGTTTAGTCACAGAAGAGAATCAGGACTAGAGAAACCTTGGACACAGAGGTGGTGACCACGTGTAACAAGCGTAGTCTGTCCTTAGCAGAGCTGAGTGATAGACAGGTGCAGCAGTACTGAGGGTTTTGAATGTTAGGGTAAGAAGCTTTGCTGTGTAGACTGAGTCACAATGAGCCATCTCATTATCAATAGAGGGCAGGAGGATTTAATGGCAGCTCTATTGTACTGCTGGAGGCCTAAATAAGGCAGGATAGTATAAGGCCCTTTTAAAACGGGCTAATGATCGTGCAAACGAGCGTTCATATGAACCCTCGTTTCCGATCATTGCCCTGTGTGAACAGTGCAACGATCAGCCGATGAACGAGCAAACGCTCTTTCATCGGCTGATCGTATCATTTATACAGCACAAAATATAAAATATTATGTGTGTGTAAACAGGGAGATGTGCTGCCAAGATGGTGGAAATAGATGGGGATGATCGCTCATCCCGATACAATATTAATCAAAGCTCCTTGTGAGCGGTCTCATTGATCAACTCTCGTATTTACAGCCCATATTGCCCATTGTAAAAGGACCTTAAAGAGGCTCTGTCACCAGTTTATAAGTGCTATCTCCTACCTAAATCGGATAGGCGACGTAATGTAGATAACAGTGGTTTTTATTTTGAAAAACAATCATTTTTGAGCAAGTTATGAACAATTTTAGATTTATGCTAATTAGTTCTTCATGACCAACTAGGCGTTTTTTACCTTTTTACCAAGTAGGCGTTGTAAAGAGAAGTGTATGGCGCTGTCATACACTTCTCTTCATTCCAGCCCAGCTTCTTTCACTGCACAGCGTGATCTCGCAAGATCACGCTGTGACGGGACTTCCTCCCACAGGTCCTTCACCAGACCTATGGAAGAGTCAATAGACATCACCTCCAGCCGCTGCAGATTCGGATAAACGTTCTGGCACGGCTGGAGTCGATGTCTGTTTACTATTCGATTGCTCCGTTGAAGGACCTGTGGGAGTTAGTCCCGTCACAGCGTGATCTCTGGTGATCATGCTGTGCAGTGAAACAAGCTGGGCTGGAATGAAGAGAAGTGTATGATGAGTCATGCGCTTCTTCTTACAACGCCTACTTGGTAACAAAGCTTTTAAAAAAACGCCCAGGGTATTCAGGGGGTGTGGCTTGGACATGGCGGAGTGAGGCTGCATTCGTCTGGAGGTCCGAGACCACCACTGTTATTCAGAGACTTTTACTTACCTGATCCTCACCGACAGCATGCCAAAGGGGAAGAAAGTGGACCATAAGCCTCCAGCCACCCCAGGTACCTTGCTAGAGCGTTTCTCCCGCCACTCCATGGGAGATTCCCCTTCTGCTTCTCCTCGCCCCAACATGGCGCCCGCACAGACAGTCTCCCCTATGGGGGCCGCCCAGCCCTGGTGCTTGTGCTTGAGTCAGCCTGTGCCAGCTATGTTTTTATCCCAGACACGGGAGTCCCACGCTGTGAGTGGGGAACTGGCAGATGCGCCCATGCTCTCTGAGCTTAGGGACATGTTACAAGCTCTCCCCACCCGTGTAGAACTAGCAGCCCAGTTCTCCCGCCTTGAGGAGCGGCATGCCAGGGACATTTCTGCCATTTACAATGACATTCAACAGCTCTCTGCTACAGAGACGCATGTACAACAGTGTTCCATAGACTTGGACGGCTCGCTTTCTAACATCCCAACTACGTTGCAGTCTCATTCCACTCTGCTGACTGATCTCACCCTGCAAATTGATGTTTGGAAAATCGTGGCCGCCGCAATAATTTCAAAATACGAGGCTTGCCGGAGTCGGTGGGTAATGACGAATTGTGGTGCTCCGTCTCTGCACTATTTAGCAAAATGTTGGATTTATCGGATGAGGATGACCTGGAGCTCGACAGAGTCCATAGAATCTATAGCCCTAGGTTGCAAGACCGGAAAAGGAGTGACCCACGTGATGTTTTTTGCCGCTTTCACTTTTACCAACAAAAAGAAGCTCTTCTCTGAAAGGCGTGGGACTTGGGTCCCATTACTTATGCAGGAATGACTGTTACCTTGCTCCCGGATGTGTCACTTCACACTCTAAAAATTTCAGCAAGGGTTTCACCATGCATCGCATATTAATAGATTATCTGCAGCGCGCCGGCCTTCCCACCCTTCCCCAGGACGCTATTTCGATTTTGGAAGACCCTATCACACTTCCCGAGCTCGAACTCGCCGTTAAAGATTCTCAAATGGGTAGAGCCCCAAGCCCAGATGGCCTCACATTAGCGTACTACAAAACATTCTTGCCAGACCTTCAGAATCATTTTCTTTCTGCCTATAATTCGCCTGCCACACATGCTACGCTGCCTCCCAACACGCTCAGGGCCCACATTTCGGTTATCCCCAAAGAGGGTAAAGATCTTTCCCAGTGTTCGAATTATAGGCCTATCTCCCTATTGAACGACGATCTTAAATTATTTGCAAAAATCATATCAACCCGCCTTACTCCCTTGCTGCAGCATATCATCCATCATGACCAGGTTGGATTCATGCCCACCAGAGAAGCTAGAGATAACACCACCAGGACTACTAGTATCCTACATTATCTCTCCTCTTCCTCTATCCCAGCTGTTCTTCTATCCACTGATGCCGAGAAGTCCTTCGACCGAGTGGATTGGGGATTTCTTACCCAGACCTTGAAACATATAGGACTTGAATCCAACATGCTCCGTTGGATTGGTAGTCTGTACTCAAGGCCCTCTGCAGCAGTCAATATTAACGGTGTCCTTTCTGACCATTTCCCTATTCTGAATGGTACCCGTCAGGGCTGTCCCCTCTCCCCTCTTATTTTCATTCTCACACTGGAACCTCTCCTTCGATGCATTCGTCAGGAGTTCAGGTTGGGGACAATACCCCTAAAATTGCCGCGTATGCTGATGAACTTTTATTTTTTCTATCTCTACCGTTAATCTCCCTTCCCAATCTTCTCGCCGAACTCTCCCGATACACATCCCTATCAAATTACAAAATCAATTTGCAGAAATCGGAAGCCCTCAATATTTCTTTGCCGCAAACAGCTCTTGCTTCCTTAGCAGCTTCCTTCCCGTTCAAGTGGTCCACGTCTACTCTACCATATCTGGGAGTTCACCTTTCCCCGCGTACGTCGGGATTCTATCAGGCCAACTTCCCTCGCCTATTGTCCTCTGTTAAAAAAGTTCAGGATAGATGGACTCTTGGTACCTTTACATGGTTTGGTCGCTGCTCGATACTAAAGATGAATGTTCTCCCTAGGATTCTATACCTACCGTGTTTCCCCGATAGTAAGACACCCCCGATTGTAAGACGTATCGGGGGTTTCAGGGGGGTCGGCTAATATAAGCCGTACCCCGAAAGTAAGACATATGTCTTACTTTCGTGGGAAACACTGGGGTATTGCCGCCTCCTGCCCACTTCCGCGCCGCCCCCCTCTCCATACGTCACCGCGCCGTCCCCTGCACTTGCTCCTGCTGCAACTGCCGGAATCGAAGCGTGCGCCGATTCCGGCAGTTTAACCCATTAAATGCCGCTGTCAATAGTGACAGCGGCATTTAATGTGTTTGACAGAGGGGGGAGCTCCCTCTGTCACCCGATCGGCGCCCCCGCAAACAAATCGCGGGTCGCCGTCGGGTTTCCATGACAGCCGGGGGTCTAACAAAGACCCCCAGGTCTGCCTTCAGCATCTGCCTGTTAGGCGATGCCGGAGGCATGACCTAATAGGTTGCCTGTCAGTTTTACACTGACAGGCAATAATGCTTCGGTATACCAAGTATACCAAAGCATTATATATGCGATCGGCACATCGCATAGTGAAGTCCCCTGGTGGGACTAAAAAAAAAAAAATTTAAAACAGTTAAATAAAGTTTGTGAAAAAAAATAAAAAAAAAAATTCGACAATTTTTTTTACAATATAAGACATACCCCGAAAGTAAGACATAGTGGGGCTTTTGGGGATAAAAAGAAAGTAAGACACTGTCTTACTTTCGGGGAAACACGGTACTACAGGACCTGCCCATTTATATTCCTCGGTCCTTCTTCAATGCTCATGCCTGCCTCTCCTCCAAATTTGTGTGGAATAATAAACCAGCCAGAAACTCAAAGTTGTTGCTCTATAGACCCAAAAGACAGTGTTTAGTATTAGATTACCGGATATCTACACATACTACAGAGCTACTCACCTCACTAGGCTAATGGACTGGCATCGTAATGCAGATTCCAAACTTTGTGTACCATTGGAATCACATTTCTGCTCCTCGTCTCTTCATGTCTTACCCTGGCTTCCCAATTCCTCTCTGCCCTCACCATCTCCCCGACCTTGACAATAATCAGAAATCATAATGGGACTCACCTTCTACCTCACCCTTCCCCGATACTCCCGATATTGGGCCATCCTTCCTGCACACCGAGACTGCCTGACCTGGTTTTTCAGAGATGGGCGTCTTCTGGACGATATCGGGCTAACCATTTTTTTGATAGGAGATTCCTGGCCGACTCTGGAATCTCTCGCTTCCACTCATGACCCATGTCCTTTGGGATTCTGGAGGGCAAATTAACTCCATCATTTCCTTGTCTCCCTTCCAACCCCTGCCTCCCGTTCCATCACCCCATTGGAAACTCTTTGCTCGGGAGCGGGTCCGGTGCGGCATGCCCTTTCCGCTATCTATGCCATGTTGGGCTCCTTCGACGCGGCCTCCAGCTTCTCCAAGACTTGGTACCATTGGATTGTCTATTAGGACTCTCCAGAATATCGGACCATCATGGCCGGCTGAACAGTGAATTCAGACATTTTTGATTTGTATAGTGGATCCTGTACCAATGTGCTTTTTATTTTTTTTTATTTGTCCTTTTCCCTCCTGCCACCTATAGGATTGTATAAGTTGTTTGATGCAATATCTTGGACCTGTGTCTCTTTGTCCCCCCCACCCACGTTTTTCTTTCTGTACCTCTGATTGATATGTTCTTTGTTTGGAAAATCAAATAAATCAAGAATTTACAAAAAAAACAAAACACGCCCAGTTGGTCATTAACAACTAATTTGCATAAATCTAAAATTGTTCATAACTTGCTCAAAAATGATAATTTTACAAAATAAAACCTACTGTTATCTACAGTGCATCGTCTATCAGATTAGGTAGGAGATAGGGCACTTATAAAACTGGTGAGAGAGCCTCTTTAACACTATACACACACACATATAAGATTCTGTATGCAGCTCCCCTGTCACTCCATGTTTTTTTTTGGGAGGGACTGTACTCCTACACTTCCTGGAAACTAATCTGATATTTTTCTGTCATTTGAGAATCATTCTTTTTTAGCTGCCATAAAGCACACACACTCTGCTGCAGTCTATACAGATAATACAAAAACGGAAGAGATGGTCTCCAATAAGACTTCAGGAACTCTCAAAATACAAATGCGGACCAATCCGCCACCAACCAACTACAAAATACAAGTTGTCAAGCCTATATCTCAAAATGAATCACTATGTAGGACTGGAGTATTTTAAGCCTTCGGCCCCATGCACACCACCGTAGATTGTATCCGTAATTATAGACCCAATCATTTCTATGGCCCACAGACACCTTCGATAAATATATATATATATATATATATATATATATATATATTTTTTTTATTTTTTTTTATTTTTTTACGGACCGTGCTCCCATACTTTAGAATTATAGCACGGCCCGCAAATTCCGCGGCCGGCCGTAGCAGTAATCACGGACAGGGATTACGGCTACGGCCGTGTGCAGGGGGCCTAAACTTTAACTATAAATACATTTTTAAAAATGTGTTATACATTGTATACACATAAGACTTTAAATTCAACAAATTGCAACATTCTCTTGTCACAGAAGATATCCAATGATACAATTCCATATATCCTCCAAACATTATGAAATACGCAAACAGATAAGCCGCAATCATTTGTATTCTTCCTTAAGTAATCCAACTTCTTGTATACGTATAATTCCCATCTCATATGTGGTTTTACATACATAATAGAGCTTATTCTGGGGTGATCAACCCCCCCCCCCCCTACCCATCCTGTTGTGAGGTGCTCCTAATATAGTAGACCAAGGGAGTAGGGAGCCGCTCTTCCAAAGTTATTCTCCGGACGCGAGATAAAGCCATTTGACGCCACTTGCATAATAGACAGAGTTTGTAATTTTTTGATCTGTGGCTGCCATTTTAGCGGGCTTGCAGTAGTAAGGGAAGGTTCATGGCAACATGTAATGCCCACGATCTAGTAAAGACCTGTTCACAGCGTCTGTCGTAATCTCAAGCTTATATCTCCCCATTAAAGGGACCAGCCCATAGACTAGGGACTGTATGTCGTATGACCACATGCAGCTTCCATCGGAGATGAAGGCAGTTAGAGATCAGGTCATTGCGGATAGCCTACTATCTGGGAGTAGGTTGTCCCTTTGGGACAACCTCCAACCCCTTAATGACTGCCGATACGCCTTTTCACGGCGCTGCATCAGAATAAATAAACAGAGCAGGGAGCTATTAAATCTCCCTGCTTTCAGCTCCCAGAGGTAGTGGAGAGTTGGGGCGTCCCTGCTCGAATGTGTGAGATCTATATCAGTTTCGATCTCACCCGTTTAACGCCTCAGATGCGGCGCTCAATAGCGAGCGCCGCATCGGAGTGGTTTTGGAGAGAGGGAGGGAGCTCCCTCTCATCCCACTGACACCCGGCGATAAGATCGGCGAGTGTCTCTGTCTCCGATGGCAGCCAGGGGCCTAATAAAGGCCCCCAGGTCTGCCTGTAGTGGATGACTGCTAGGCCATGCCAGTAATGGACAGGCAGTAATACACTGCAATACAGAAGTATTGCAGTGTAATATGCGATCATACGATCGCTTTTATAATAGAGTCCCCTAGTAGAACTAGTAAAAAATAAATAAAAAAAAGTTTAATAAGGTGAATAAAAAAAATGTGAACAAAAATGAGAAACCCACCTTTTTCCCCTTACAAAATGCTTTACTATTAAAAAAAAACCGAAACAAAGCAAAAAAGTTACACATATTTGGTATTACCGCGTCCATATCGACCCCGACTATAAAGCTATTACATTATTTAGCCCGCACGGTGAACGCCGTAAAAAAATAAAATACAACTGAAAAATTGCTGTTTTCTGTGAATCCGGACTTAAAAAAAAATGTGATAAAAAGTGATCAAAAAGTTGCATCTACTCCAAAATGGTACCAATAATAACTACAAGTCGTCCCACCCAAAAAAATAAAACCCTCATAAAATTGCATCGGCGAATAAAAAGTTATTGCTCTTCAAATATGGAGACACAAAAACAAATACATTTGGAAAAATAAGTGTTTTTACTGTGTAAGTAGTAAAACATACAAAATCTATACAAATTTGGTATCGTTGCAATCGTAACAACCCGCTGAATAAAGTTAGTGTTATTTATACCACACGGTAAACGGCGTAGATTTAGGACGCCAAAAAGAGTGGCGAAATTTCAGGTTTTTTTCTATCCCCCCCCCAAAATAAGTTAATCAATCAATAATATGTACCCCAAAATGGTGCTATTAAAAAATACAACTTGTCCCGCAAAAAACAAGACCTTAAACAGCTAATGTCGACGCAAAAATAAAAAAAAAGTTAGAGCTCTTCGAATGGGACGATGGAAAAACTTAAAAAATGGCTTGGTCATTAGGGCCCAGAATGCAACCAGGGGAAAGGGGTTTAAAGTAAAAGTCAAGTCAACCATGAAAATCCTCCTATCTTCTAGGTAATTTTCTAAATATACTTTATCAATGCCTCACTGTTTTTTGAAGATCTCTGCTTGCTGTCATTCAATAGGATCCTCCATTGTTTACCTCTAGTGGATAAAAATCTATTCTGGCCATGTGATCACAGGTGCATGGCTCATTACAAGACTCAGCTCTGATACACATAGTATAACTAACGAGCTGTGCACCTGTGTGATTACATGACAAAGACTATTTTTCCCCCAAAAAATGTCCTAGTCCTACTGAATGCCTGCAAGCAGAGATCTTGAAAACCTTGAGGAATGGACACAAAGTATATTAGAAGGTTTTAACACTTTTTATTATACAATGAATAAGCTCTATCTGCTGAAACCGTAATATCCTTTAAACATTTTGTTTTGGGTGGAGTTGCCCTCTTTATGCATATAGAAGGGTTGGCCTCTCTACTAGATTACCTCAGGTAAACTTACAGGCAAAGAACGAAGTCAGGTAAATGTGTATATATGAGATACAGTAACTTTCTAATCCATTGATAGTAAAAATGACAAATGTCATAGCACAATAATAACTGTCAGAAATGTAATTATCAGCAATTACAACAGATCATTGTTCGGAGAATTCATAGTGTCTACTTCCAAGAAACAGAGGAAAAAGAAAAAATCTAAGGAACAGAAAAAAGATATTACATTGAAAAAGTAGTATTAAGTACTAAAAAGAGTTATTTCAGATCACGGTCGGCACAAGGATCAATGAGAGTCCGGCTTCCGAAACCCCCAGCAAAGAAGGTGAGCCTTACATCACTGCAGGGAAAGGGGAGTATTACATGGCGGTTATTTAATTGGACGGGCAGGGTCTGACAGAGCGAGCGCTGTTCTTTTTAAGTGTCCCTCTACCCTGGTTAACAGAGGAGGGCCGAAGCGGAGAACCTCCCTCTAGGACATCTAGATGTCATAATAGGGCAATGCAAAGGGGTTGTCTTGAGGAGTACCACCCTTTAAAGATCAATGTACCTGAAAATGGAAGACATTCATTCGCAGGATAAATCACGTCCAGCTACATTCAGAATTATTTGGACTTCATCTTCAGAGATTTGAACAAAAACTGCTCAGTCCCCATCACAAATCTTATATGACTTTTTAGGCAATTATGTCCCAAGATGCCAGCTGTATTGATTTCTATTGAAACCCAGTAAGGAGAGGAAGCTAGCTACTTCCTCCCTCACTGAGGCCACCATTGTACTACTTTCAAGGGGCAACAAACCATTTGGACACGGATATGAGATTATGCTCAAGCATGTATCTGAACAGCAACCACATTAAGGTTGGTTGCCTGCCAGTAAGATCTGAGAGGGGTGACAGGCCTCTGGTTGACCATGTGACAGGGAAGTTAGCCCATTGAGGGGTTATGGTAGGGGTTACACAGCTCTGTAGGCAAAAGTCTGGAGCAAAAAAACAACCGACTGCACATAGTTGAGCTGGCCATAAACATTAGATAAATGTTGGTGGATCTCACCGACACCCTAGTGTGAATAGCAGTATCTGACTAACAGGCGCGTGGCTGTCAGGGAAACAACGATTGGGCATTAAGGAATTTAACCTGCCAGGAGATCAGGGACACTTCAACCATTAGCCATTTAAAAAGATATATATTTTTTGAAAAAAATATATAAAAAAAAATGGATATAGGAAAGCGCTACACAAAAGACACAGGTTCTGTGTTGAAACGCGTTGCCCTTCTTTGCTAAATAAATCCACTAATTATCATTATTACTCTGCCGATTCTCCCTTTGTGTAGCGCTTTCCTATATCCATTTTTTAATATATTTTTTTCAAAAAATATCTATCTTTTAAATGGCTATTTCTTGTGGCACAATACAATTGATGCCGGCATCTGGATATTTAAAGAGGCAACGTTATTTTACTATTGCCTACATCCCTAAGTTGTACCTGCCAGTACATACTTTATTAGGTGAGGGTTTTAAACTTACCATCACTTGAATTAACTTACCTATAAGGTTTATCCATGTGGCGCTGTGTACGTTTTTTTTCTTCCCAGACACCGATTCAACAATTAGGCAGCGGCAACATTTTCAACCGTATCCGCATCCTCAGGATGCGCATACAGTTAAAAACCATGGCTGAGCAGGGAGCCATCGGCACTATCCTGTATAATAGGCATGATGAAGTAGGTAAAGCATCCGCCGTTTGACAGAACACGGCGCTGGGAATACAATGGTGGAGTGTGCCCTACGGGGGCATTCTACTGTGTGCTGTGCCCTACGGGGGCATTCTACTGTGTGCTGTGCCCTACGGGGGCATTCTACTGTGTGCTGCGCCCTACGGGGGCATTCTACTGTGTGCTGCGCACTACGGGGGCATTCTACTGTGTGCTGTGCACTACGGGGGCATTCTACTGTGTGCTGTGCACTACGGGGACATTCTACTGTGTGCTGTGCACTACGGGGGCATTCTACGGTGTGCTGTGCCCTACGGGGGCATTCTACTGTGTGCTGTGCCCTACGGGGGCATTCTACTGTGTGCTGTGCCCTACGGGGGCATTCTACTGTGTGCTGTGCCCTACGGGGGCATTCTACTGTGTGCTGTGCCCTACGGGGGCATTCTACTGTGTGCTGTGCCCTACGGGGGCATTCTACTGTGTGCTGCGCCCTACGGGGCATTCTACTGTGTGCTGCGCCCTACGGGGGCATTCTACTGTGTGCTGCGCCCTACGGGGGCATTCTACTGTGTGCTGCGCCCTACGGGGGCATTCTACTGTGTGCTGCGCCCTACGGGGGCATTCTACTGTGTGCTGCGCCCTACGGGGGCATTCTACTGTGTGCTGTGCCCTACGGGGGCATTCTACTGTGTGCTGTGCCCTACGGGGGCATTCTACTGTGTGCTGTGCCCTACGGGGGCATTCTACGGTGTGCTGTGCCCTACGGGGGCATTCTACGGTGTGCTGTGCCCTACGGGGGCATTCTACGGTGTGCTGTGCACTACGGGGGCATTCTACGGTGTGCTGTGCACTACGGGGGCATTCTACTGTGTGCTGTGCCCTACGGGGGCATTCTACTGTGTGCTGTGCCCTACGGGGGCATTATACTGTGTGCTGTGCCCTACGGGGGCATTATACTGTGTGCTGTGCCCTACGGGGGCATTATACTGTGTGCTGTGCACTACGGGGGCATTATACTGTGTGCTGTGCACTACGGGGGCATTATACTGTGTGCTGTGCACTACGGGGGCATTATACTGTGTGCTGTGCACTACGGGGGCATTATACTGTGTGCTGTGCACTACGGGGGCATTATACTGTGTGCTGTGCACTACGGGGGCATTATACTGTGTGCTGTGCACTACGGGGGCATTATACTGTGTGCTGTGCACTACGGGGGCATTATACTGTGTGCTGTGCACTACGGGGGCATTATACTGTGTGCTGTGCACTACGGGGGCGTTATACTGTGTGCTGTGCACTACGGGGGCGTTATACTGTGTGCTGTGCACTACGGGGGCGTTATACTGTGTGCTGTGCACTACGGGGGCGTTATACTGTGTGCTGTGCACTACGGGGGCGTTATACTGTGTGCTGTGCACTACGGGGGCGTTATACTGTGTGCTGTGCACTACGGGGGCGTTATACTGTGTGCTTTGCACTACGGGGGCGTTATACTGTGTGCTTTGCACTATGGGGGCGTTATACTGTGTGCTTTGCACTATGGGGGCATTATACTGTGTGCTGTGCACTATGGGGGCATTATACTGTGTGCTGTGCACTATGGGGGCATTATACTGTGTGCTGTGCACTATGGGGGCATTATACTGTGTGCTGTGCACTATGGGGGCATTATACTGTGTGCTGTGCACTATGGGGGCATTATACTGTGTGCTGTGCACTATGGGGGCATTATACTGTGTGCTGTGCACTATGGGGGCATTATACTGTGTGCTGTGCACTATGGGGGCATTATACTGTGTGCTGTGCACTATGGGGGCATTATACTGTGTGCTGTGCACTATGGGGGCGTTATACTGTGTGCTGTGCACTATGGGGGCATTATACTGTGTGCTGTGCACTATGGGGGCATTATACTGTGTGCTGTGCACTATGGGGGCATTATACTGTGTGCTGTGCACTATGGGGGCATTATACTGTGTGCTGTGCACTATGGGGGCATTATACTGTGTGCTGTGCACTATGGGGGCATTATACTGTGTGCTGTGCACTATGGGGGCATTATACTGTGTGCTGTGCACTATGGGGGCATTATACTGTGTGCTGTGCACTATGGGGGCATTATACTGTGTGCTGTGCACTATGGGGGCATTATACTGTGTGCTGTGCACTATGGGGGCGTTATACTGTGTGCTGTGCACTACGGGGGCGTTATACTGTGTGCTTTGCACTATGGGGGCATTATACTGTGTGCTGTGCACTATGGGGGCATTATACTGTGTGCTGTGCACTATGGGGGCATTATACTGTGTGCTGTGCACTATGGGGGCATTATACTGTGTGCTGTGCACTATGGGGGCATTATACTGTGTGCTGTGCACTATGGGGGCGTTATACTGTGTGCTGTGCACTATGGGGGCGTTATACTGTGTGCTGTGCACTATGGGGGCGTTATACTGTGTGCTGTGCACTATGGGGGCATTATTTTACCTCTTGCCAGAAAAGGGGTGGCCCCACTCATGACATGTTTGCACTTGGCCCACCAATGTGTTAAAACGGCCCTGCAGAATACAGTCAGATACCAGACAAATACCCTACCAGTGTAGAGTCCCGGACAGCCATGAGGGAGATTGCCACAATAGACTTTGAAGTAATAGAACTTCTGGTTGCACTAGGCCATTACTCAAAAGAAGAGTTTCCATTTCAAGACTAAGGATCCTGAGTTTTATGACAATACAAATAAGTACAATCCAGACATTTTTCTCGAACAGGTCTCACCCAAGATATTGCAGACATCGGGTTTTGCACAATTTGATTGCTCTAGACTAGGCTGATTACCGAGTCCATTGCACCACGCTGCCCTCTAGTGGTCAGTCACACACAGAACACAGGATATGTTTAGTGCAAAAGAAATAGGACACAATTTTCTAAACTACATTAGAAATAGGAAGATTCCAGTTGGTTGCTATGGGCAATACCTTCATTTGAATTTGCACCAGGATCATAAATAAACCCAAATATAAGTTAAATCGCCAGAATACTGCCAGCAAGGCACCAGCCAGCAGAGAATGGTGCAATCTTGTGGCCGATGGAACCAAGTAATCACTGTAAAGAGCATTTCCCTATAAAACAAGCAAAAAAAAAACAAAAACGTGCCCAACATTGCAGCTTCCACAGAGGTGGTCACCCAGTTTTCCCACGTTATGCAGCGAAACATTTCCAAACCATTAAAGCTATATTTCAGGACTGTGAAAACTTGTGGAGTTGTAAAACTGGTCATATTGGTTGCCACCCAGTTTAAGAAAATAAAAGATGTAACTAAAAAACTGGACAGAAGAATAATAAAGGGACCAGTGTTCGAGACCGGGATTTCACTTAGCTAATTCCGACGCTCCCATTCAACACTATGGAGAGCGACCGCGTCCTGCTGAGAGCGGAGAATTGGGGACCCTCATTTATGAAACGGCGGAGATCACGGAAAGACAACCCCTTTAAGAGACCAAGACAAAAGATCCTCTATGGAAGGAGAATTGTATATAGGATATAAGAGTTGGTCAAAGTTCTGGGCTGGGTTGGACTGGTCCACCAGAGTAATGGATGACCCTACCGTGGGCCCAAGTTCTGACAAAATAACGGGCCCAAATGTCCAGCAAAAGACAACACTATTTGGAGCCAGACACTAAGGTCTATTTCTTATGGGTTAATTCACATATAACCTATTCGATATAACTGATGAGAAGTCTAATTAAAGGAGATTAGTCAACAGAATAAGACAGGCTTAGGGTACAAATCCTATGGTCACTAAGGCTACGATTTTTACAAGATCTGACTTTATCTATTAATCATGAAGATACGAAATATCCCACAAGAACATTGATCCCAGTCGAACAATAGGATTGTGGCCGCTGCAGTTTAATCACCACAAACGGACCGGACACATTTTTTGCATGTTGGACTAATTTCTTTGCGACTCAAATATTCCACCACTTATAGAATCTATTCACATGTTGTGGTCCTATGGCGGTTTTTTTTAACGCAATTTTCCCAAAATCGTAGTAAAGTCCCTGTGTTCTGACCGCAATGTGCGAATAGACCCATAAAGTGGCCAAATATCTTTGGGCTATACCGCCATCTAGTGGAAAAAAACTAAAACTTGGAGGTTGCAAATATACTATGACATATAGACAGCAGTTTTAGACACCAGGAATGAGGATAGTCCGGTCGGTACCAATGCCAAGAATCATGATCGCGATGATGGAATATGCTCTATGTGGTACAAAAGTCGGGAAAAAAATATCCACACGGCGTTATATATATATATATATATATATATATCTCTTTGTATGATCTAAAGTTGTGGGCCTTGGATAACAATAGCTTCTCTTCATGTTTAAATCCACATATAATATTGAATAATTTACTTAGTCGTTCCTGCCAACAGCTATTCCTCCCGATCCCCCCATAAACATGCATGCTTGATTCGGCCGCACGTGCATGTGCACTCAGTAGCGAGAGAGGAATAAGTCGCTTTCAGCACCACCATACACATTAGTCGGCCAGTCCCGCCTAGATTGGTGCGTTCGGACAACATTCATCTAATGTATATGGGCCCCTTAACAGTTGGTTTTTGCCCTGGTATTTTAGATGCATTTGTCTGCTAAAATAGAGAATCTGGACGTGCCCTTAAAATTAGAACAATTTCTCAGAACTCACAAGAAATTCCTCTGAGCTACTGAGAATGCTCCCAAAGACTGAGGTTGTAAATGACAAGACGACCTGCGTAAAATACTAATTGGCCTTGATCAGATTTTGGCTTTGGCTTTTTAAGCTTAGTAATGCGGAGACAGAGTTGTAATGAAGCACGACAGTCATCATGCGTGTACCGTACCTATTTATTTCATCATAGACCTTACTTCATCTCACAGGATTGCACATACTGGGGCAAAATGATCATTTACATTACTGGAAATGGCCTGTGTGTACAAAACACTGAACTCAATGACCTGCAGGGGGTGCAGAGAAAGAGAGATCAGAGCATTCTCCTGACGGTGGCTGCATGGCACTAGTGGGAAAGAGTAGGGATCTCATCTGCAACACATCTGCCGAGCACGCTCATTAGACTTCATTGAACAGTGACCATCCACACGTACTGGGAACAGGGTCCAGACAGCCTAGGTCCTAGACACCCAGTTTTCGTAAATGTTCATAGGAAAAGCTAGAAATTAATATAATTTACAACTATTCTGTAATCTACTCCTATTAGGCTGCCACCATCAACAAAATACAGATGTAGCATACAGCTGAATAGACAGAGTAGAACTTCAGAGATCACCATGGTTGGTCTACTCCAAAGGTCTCCTCATTTGTTGCAAAACCGCAACTATCAACCCACAATAGCTACAATAACCGCGGTGGTCTTCTGCAATAGCTGGAGATCCACATGTTGGGGAAGACTGCTCTACTCTACTAGCCAAAAGGACACCGGCCACTGCGTATACCCGTGTGGCTGATGTTCCTCTCCATGTCTCACCGCCACTGACCTCTCCATAGCAGCATCTTAAAGGGACAGGCCTGCGTCAGCTGATTAACTGATTATTTAAGCCTGCTCAGTACGGCTACACCTTGCGGGAGTAACAATGTTCTTTGGATACTGTATATTCATGAAGGTGTTTGTGGTTTGTTTTTGATCACGCATATTTCCTGACTGTCTTGTTATAGCGGCTTACTCTGACCTGTATCTATTTACACAAATTCTATGATAATCGTGACTATAAACCGCGATTTGACCACCCCATGTGAATAGACCCTTATTGATGTTGCACGAACGATGCCAGCCCTGTTCTTGGATTTATACGACCATGCTTCTGGTACCCCGCTCCAGAAATACCATCTGCAAGCGGTCTCCTGTTAATGCTTTAGACTACTACGGGGAATCGACCCATTTTAAAAAAGTGTTCGACTTTAACAAGTAGAAGTTGTCCAGATTACAATGTGCCCCCCCCCCCTTGCTGGGACACCCAGCGATCAGCTGTAACTGTGGGGAAACCCAGAAATAAATTAGTGTTCAATTTCCCTGCAGCGCCACCACAGGGTAAATTAAGCATTACACAGTGCCTATTCATATCAATGGGCTGTCAGTGTAATACAGGACAGGTCCTCCAGAACAAGATAGGCTCTTTTTAACTGCTCTATAGCCTGGCCAAGAGATGAGCATCCCGAAAAGTGGACCCACCCCCTCTCTATCTCAATTCCCTACTAGAGTGTATGAAAATGGGTTTTCTAAAATGGTCAACCGCTTTAAAAGATGAAGACTTCTAAATTCCATAGATTCCACCCCTCTCCATTTAGCCCTAGTCAAATCCAATAGTGACACAGTAGGAGGGTCCGTTGTCACTCAAAAGGCGACTCCGCCTTCATTCATTTGGCGCATAAAGGGCGGAGCTATCTTTTGGAAGCGTTATGCAATATTTAGAAGAAAATATTTGTTTAAACTAGGAAAAAACGTCAATTTTTTTTCTGGATAGAATTGCACATCAACTTTCATAACCCTTATTCTGAGATATTAGATTGTTGTTTTTACCCTGACCTAATAAAATACCTAATCTGCTCTATCGTACCGGTTATACTAGTTTCTCAGCAAATAGGAATAAAATGACTCATACACTAGATCAAACGCTTCACCTGATACATGACTATGTGATTTATGCATATAACTATGGCAGCAATAGGAGACAATAGCATTATGGGAAAATCCAAAAGGTCAGTGGTGGGGGCGGCTATTGTCTTCAATTATACGACATGGTTTCCAACCTTGACCAGATAAAACGAACTACCATAGTAACAATGTTACCGTAAGGCCCTGTTCCCACAGCGTGTATTTGGCATGTATTTTAGTGCACTTTACGTGCCGAAATACGCGTTAAATATTTGATTAAGGTTCCCATTGACATCAATGGCAAAGCACGGCGTGCGTACATACAACGCACTTTTTTACGCGAGTATTTAAATAATGTGTTGCGTAAATTTTTTTTAAAAAAAGCATAAAGGTCAATTCTTTGGCAGGTAAAGCATACCGAAAAATCGCCAAATGTTCCCATTTTAAATGGTAGTCTCAATTACGCGCCCAAAAACGACCAAATAATAGGATTGAATACGCTGAAACCGAAGTCTTATACCGGCTTCCCCTCAACGGAGGCGGCAATATACGGTTAGGCTGTTCCCATAGACACGAGGAGCTTGTCAAACAAAAACGTGTGACGATGGTCACGGTCTGTGGTTCGTTTAAGGCAACTAGCAGATGTTAGAATTGCAGAAGAATATATCATGTGAAAAACGGAAAAAAAAATACATAAAAAAAACGATAACATCCTGAGAAAATCATTCGCGGTGTCAAAAGACGCTCAGCTCTGCTACATAATCGCTGTGAAAATACCGCCTGGAATATACAGCAGACTCGCAAGCAAGAGTTTACGTGATTTATCTCTGTTGTCTCGACTGAAATGACAGCTGGAAAAACTTGTGTCTGTTTCTTTCTCTCTCTCGACCCCAGCTGTGTGATACAGATTTCCCTTGATTGTACGTGCTGTATCCCGGCTGAGCATCCGCTGTGAATCAGCGGTGACATTTTAACAGGTCTGCCTGTGTACACTTCACACAAAGTTAACGCAACGTCCCCTGAACCAAAAGCATTAGGACTCCTATGAATACGCACCAAGCACGAGACTACAGGGGCATCCACGCCATTGTCCCAGGGCCCTTTAATAGGGGTTGTCTGGTTTTGGGCAAGTTTTTTCCATTGATTTTAATAGGAAATTCGTATGTCTGTACAGGGGATAATCCAAATACGGATTCGCAGCACATAAACTGGAAGTTACTTGCAGATTTTTCTGCCTAAAATCCAATTGTGAAAACATACCCTTAGATATCGGGATTCTCTAGTACAGAATATGCATGTATTAAAAGGAAAATCTGCTCTATTAGACAGAGTAGAGACCAGCTACTAAACCGGCACTTCCTAAAGTGGGTACGTGACTCAGAACGTCCGTTCATTACGTGGATAACACAAAGATTTCAATTGCCGTTGTGTAATGCTTAATTTCTTCTTCTATTTCCAGTAGGAGCGATTGTGGGGCGATGACCAAAAGCAAGATCACTCATGCATAGCTCCCAACATTTGCATCCCTATTCATGGGACAATTTTAAGCCCTGCCCCACCAGCGGAGACCCACAAAACATCTGTGGAACGCCCACATTTCTGCAAATCTACATAAGCCCCAAACAATTTGCAACCCGTTCATGGAAAATATTGCAAAAAATTGGAAGGTCATGATCAGCTTATCGTCAGATGACCTACATTGCTGTAAGGGGTTAGACAAACTGGATAACCCCTTTAAATATCGTTAATTTATCAAGGCGGGTGGTCATTACTTACGTCTGAACACACCTAACCATCAATGACATCATGCGCCTCTGTAAAGGATGTTGTCATGTTGTACAGCGTATGTAGAAGTATAGAAATGTGACAAACCCTATGGGAGGTCATATTCGTTGTCTCAGAGCTGTCCAAGAAACCAATATAAAAATAGCTGAACATAATATTAAAAGTCTTTATACAGGAGAACAATAAAATTGCTTATATTTACCCATATGGTCGTATTTCCAATCTCAAAAAAGGATTTCTACATTCCTTAAATTGAACAGAATTTTAATAAACTGCCTCACTCGTAGGCTGACCCTCGATGCTTGAAATCATTTAAAAAAAAAAAAAGTAATCTAATAAATTGCGAGTAACAATTCTTACGTTGAACTTGGATATGAACAACCAAAAAGTTGAGTCACTTTGTAAATACATTACTTATCGTCTCTTATCTTCTCTTGGTACGGCATTTCAGTCTAGAGCTGCATTCACAATTTTTTCTATATCAGATCATGGCACTGTACGCTATATAAAAACTCTCTGAAGACACTGAACAAGCAGGAGATGCTAGGAGATTTTAGCTCAGAAGCATGTGAAGTAGTGAATGCAGCAATGGCTGCGTAATAATAAATAATAATAATAAAAGAGTACTGGCAGGCCCGGTCTTAGGAGTTTGCGATCTATGCAGTCATATCAGCCGCCCCTGCTGAAGGTGGCACAACAGATGGCCTGGCACCCGTGGCTTGAGATCAACATGAATTTAATATTAACTGAATATCAACTTTGTTTAGCCATTGTATACCACATTAGATTATGTATAGAACTGTTATTTGGTCACTGTCTGTTGGTATTATAATAGCACTGTATGGTGGTATTTACTTAGCCACTATAACGGAACTTATTTTTTCAGTGTATTGGGTTGGCAGGTCTGTACTCTGTATAGCAATGTTATTTTGTAAGTTGTGTGGAAATGTTGTATGGCTAACGTATGTGTAATGACGGGGTAGGGAGACAGACAGGTGAGCCCTAATCTACCCGCCACTCAGTCCCTGCCTACTTGCACGACCCGTCCTAGGCGACGGCGTACAAATGGGTGACGGTCCCTACGCTCAATATGTGTCCGACAGACAAGGGTACACAGAAGCTAAGGGAAAAGGGGCAGTTGCCCACGGCAACACCGTGAGCAACAAGAGTAGTGAACGAGACGAGTCAAACCAGGAGTGTACGAGGTACAAAACGCAGAGCAGGAGAGTAGTCAGTAAAGCCAGGGTCAAAATGAAGATGAGGTCAATAGTAATAGCTGGAACAGCAGAGCCAGGAAACCAGAGAGAATCACAGGCAAAGACAAGAAGCAAATGAAGGTATACATAGACCGAGGGCGAGAGCTAGAACAGTTTGGCCAGGTTGTGATAGATTCTCCCACTCCTCAGCCTACCAGCCTGAGTGGTAGCAGATCGAGTCACTCTATCAGACCTAGGAACAGATGCAGACTGATTAACCACGGGCGTCGACACAGAAGCTGTGACTGGCAGATCCTTTACAGTATGGCACGGCTATATAGGCAACATACTCTATGGCGCTTATAAATTTGGCACTGTATGGCATGAGAATTTGTACACTGACTGAAAGTATACCATATGGTAGGGCAACCAAATTTGTCGCATAGGGTATCATTCAAATGTAAAGTTAGCCCTGAATAATTGTACCAGCAAATATTACAATAAAAAGATTATATTAATTAAAAACAACAATATGTATTGTAGGGTTGGGCGAATAATCAAATTAATTTGATTAATTCGCCCTCAAGGATGCTCACGATTCTGTTTTTTTCTTTAGTGGTGCGGTGCTGCAGGAGGAAGCTCCGCCCTGCCCCGTTCTGTCTCTGCTTCCCCACAGAACTTCCGTGGGGAAGCAGGGACTCCAGTACATAGCCACACCGCATTGTAGATACCGCCCCGCTGTGGATAGCACCCCCTTGCATATTGCACCCCCCCCTGTACCTCGTAGATCGCACCGCTGTAGATAGCACCCCCACATGTAGAAGGAGGGTTCTATCTACAAGGGAGGTGGGTGGTGCAGCGATCTACAAGGTGGGGTACAATCTACATGAGGTTGGGCGTGCAATCTGTAACCGGTTGCTCTCTGAAAGGGGGTGTGGCACTGTCTATATGGGCAGAGGTGGTGACTGGCAGAGGGGGATGTTCGTGCACGCAGTGCATCATTGATTATAGATTCTGTTAACCTGTTCCCTGCCAGGAAAAAGTTATAATCAATTAGATAAATACAATTGGAAAAATGTCTGATAAAATTAAGTATTTGCAGAGGTTAAAAGTTGTGAAGTTTCGTACAACAATTATAGCAATATATGTTTAAAAGCTGTTCATATAAAAAGACAAAATATTACATTATCTCTTGGTATTACTGTTAAATAAACGGGGAAAAAAATAAATAAAAAAGTGTTGAAAAAAAATCTAGATTTTATTTTTGAGCAAAATCGCCCAATCGTATTGTATTATAACTAGTATTAGCAGATAAACAATAGTAGTAATTTTAATAAATAATAGTATAAACCGCTATATACAGCAGATAATAAATATAATTCTGAAATCAGCAGATACGCATATTGATAATAATTTTAATATCAGCAGATAATATAGAAAAATGAATGAGAATACTGGTATCAGGAAATAAAAGTAATAAAAAAAAATAATAGTAGTAAATATATTTAATAAAATAAAAAATGTATTCATAGATAATAATAATAATACCATAACAAAAAATAAATACTGGTACCAGCAGATAATAGTACTAATAAATAGTAATAAAAAATAAAAATAAATTTTATTATATGTATATAACTAAATCCGGTATCAGCAGATGATTAATAATACTCATTTACAATAATGCTAGATCAGATTCATAACACTAATAATCCTGGTATAAGAAGAGAATAGCAGTATCAGCAGATCGCATTAGTAATAATAGTCATCATCAATAATGCTGGTATCAGTAACCACGACCTCATAATCCAGCCATTAACTACAACAGACCTTCCTTTCGCTGCAATCGAATACATGAACACATTTACTGTATAAAGAGAGATTCTGATTATTACATTGTGTGTTTTATGGAGGATTTATGAAGTATTCATGAGGATTACTTTACTACATACACAAGTAAATAAGCCGCATACTCCACACACAGCACTGCAGCAAATCTGAGCCCATTACCCCCATCATTAGCAAACAGGAGACATTATAATGTCCCTGGGCCAGTGGTCATATTCCACATCAGCTGGAAACCTTCTATTCTCCCAAAGCAAGAAAGGCAGAAGCCTTTTATGTGCAATCTATATTCTATAGAATGGAGGCCGCTCGCTTCCATCAGCCTGCTCATAGACCCTGCAGAAAGGCCGGCACAGCGGCGAGTGCCACCTTCTATTATACGACATCGGGGTACAGTAAAGTGGACGGCTACATTATAACCACATCGCACAAGGATCCTCCAGCATCACTACACAATTACTGATATGATAAGGCAAAGAAAAAAAAAAAGAGAAGAGAAGGAGCATACTGTACATAGCAAGTAATATGGTCTCAGCATTACCATCGGATCTATACTTCAAAAATAGCAGCAGGTAAAAAAGAACCACCAAAAATCAAATAGAAGAAAATAGGGGAATGGCTCAACGTAATACAAGTGGCACCGGATTTATAATATTGATCATTTAACCACTAAGGTACATCCAGTCTTAAAGGATATGAATATTTCTGCAACAAGAGGCCCAACATAAAGCTCCTGGGCCCCAATGCAAAGCAACAGGAACCCCTAACTACATATGAGATAGGATAGATTAGGATAGATATAGATAGATATAGATAGATATAGATAGATATAGATAGATAGATATAGTACTTGTCTCCTCTTACGGGGCAGAGGGACCTTTTGAGCCCCCTGAGCTTTCAGGGACCAGGTGTAACCACTACCTCTACACCCCTTGTAATTGTGCCCGTGTTTGCAACCATTATTTGCATTGCTTCAATGCATCTAAAATAAAAAATGAAGCAACTTTGCAAAAATGTTTAGTGTCTACAGCGCCTATATATAGCTATGTGTTTCCATGGTTACAGACTACAAACAAACCGTAGTCAGATTCTGCAGTCATGTGTTATTTCACTTCATCTCAAATTCTCTTATTGACATACAGACAGTAGAAGAGGATGCAGAGGAAGTACAGTAAATTAGAGTAACACATAGGGTTTGTTTTTCGTCTGTAACATAGCATAGGAGCTGTAGACACAAAACGGCAGGACATTTTTAATGAATACTATTTTGGCACGTGTGTAGGTACCAGTAGTATTGGAGCATTTGTTCAGCTAGCTGCCACTTGTGTGATCTCATGCCCTTTCATATTTGCATTCTGCAGCAATTCAACTGAAAAGCTCTGCTGCCATTTCCTCTAATCCAGCATGTAAAATCTATTAATTCTGAAAGTTTGACTTCACTCCAACCCCTGAAAATTCAGGTATGACTGCAAACTCCCCTCCGTATCTATATGATGGAACAGGAGTCCCTATGGTTCCATACAACGGAGCCGTACACACGGTGCCACAATATGGTGCTTCTGTATGGCACCATATTATATATATTCTCTCCTAGAAGTAGGGCCTCAGACTCCTTTTGGTTGCAATATTACTGATTACATCTTACACAGACCCGTAATATGCCTGTGTGACACTAACTGAATTGCCTAGATAGGGTCTTCAGACTGGAGATTATCACTGATCACTGGGCATAGTCCCTGAAAAAAATAGGGGCTCTGAAGGATCAAAATATTCCTTAAAGAGAACCTTTCACCTGCCCATACATGTGCAGCGGAGTGATCACAATCCTGTCCTTGTCTTCTGAGAGCTGAAGAATCAGTAAGAGTGAGTGAGAGTGAGTGAGAGTGAGTGAGAGTGAGTAAGAGTGAGTGAGTAAGAGTGAGTGAGTAAGAGTGAGTGAGTAAGAGTGAGTGAGTAAGAGTGAGTGAGTAAGAGTGAGTGAGTAAGAGTGAGTGAGTAAGAGTGAGTGAGTAAGAGTGAGTGAGTAAGAGTGAGTGAGTAAGAGTGAGTGAGTAAGAGTGAGTAAGAGTGAGTGAGTGAGTGAGTGAGTAAGAGTGAGTGAGTGAGTAAGAGTGAGTGTGTGAGTAAGAGTGAGTGAGTAAGAGTGAGTGTGTGAGTAAGAGTGAGTGAGTAAGAGTGAGTGTGTGAGTAAGAGTGAGTGAGTAAGAGTGAGTAAGAGTGAGTGAGTAAGAGTGAGTGAGTGAGTAAGAGTGAGTAAGAGTGAGTGAGTAAGAGTGCGTGAGTAAGAGTGCGTGAGTAAGAGTGCGTGAGTAAGAGTGCGTGAGTAAGAGTGCGTGAGTAAGAGTGCGTGAGTAAGAGTGCGTGAGTAAGAGTGAGTGAGTAAGAGTGAGTGAGTAAGAGTGAGTGAGTAAGTGTGAGTGAGTAAGTGTGAGTAAGTGTGAGTGAGTAAGAGTGAGTGAGTAAGAGTGAGTGAGTAAGAGTGAGTGAGTAAGAGTGAGTGAGTAAGAGTGAGTGAGTAAGAGTGAGTGAGTAAGAGTGAGTAAGAGTGAGTGAGTAAGAGTGAGTAAGTGAGTGCGAGTGCGAGCGCGAGCGAGTGCGAGCAAGAGCGAGAAAGAGCGAGTATGAGCGAGTATGAGCGAGTATGAGCGAGTATGAGCGAGTATGAGCGAGTAAGACCAAGAGCGAGCAAGAGCGAGCAAGAGTGTGCGCGCGCGCGCATACTTGGACAGCTCCAAGCTGTGCGTGCGCATACGCACTCCTCTCTCCAGCTCTTGCTGTGGCACGGTCTGTGGCAGATTGGACAATGTCACAGCGATGTTAAACGCCCCCTTGCCATTACACGCCCCAATGACAGTACAGGGGGTTATTTAAATATCGGGCGCCAAATATAACGGCACCAATATCTAAATAACGGAGGTGGCTAGGAAAAAAATGTAAAGTGCCCCAGGGTTTGTGCAGCCCTCCACATTACATGCTGCACATGTATGGGCTGATGAAAAGTTCTCTAACTCCGTACAGCCCATATCTAACATTTTACTGGACCCCTGTGAGCGTGACTCGGCTGGAGGGGAATATTTGGATTACCTGCATCCACAACCTCAATATTTCCCTATGGGGACGTCAGTTGCGGACGGCCATGTCTTAATTCTTGCAATTGTTTCGTAACTTTTTCTTCCATAAGTTAAGAACGAGGTTGTGACAGTCACCTTTGATTTTATCGCAGCCACCCATCAGACTATATGCAAAAACACGTATAGGACATCAGCCATTACCTAGCTCCAAAGATGTCCTTCTTTGCCAAGTCAATGCCAGATACAATCTTTACTCTGAGGATACGAGATTCCTCCTAAGAAAAAAAGAAAAAGGAAGGGGGTTAAAAGAAAGATAACAAAAAATATTCACATTCAAAGAAGCACCAATATTAAACTCAAGGTATAAAGCCCTACATCTAGTCTAGAGCCTAAGCTCAAATAAGAATTATAAAGAATGTGAAAATTAGTAAGACTTTCAGCCACTTGCTGTCACTAAATTGGAAAATTCTTATTGACATCAAGCAGCAGAGATCTTAAAAAGTATAACAAGTGACAAAACTTTTCATTATAAATGAAGCTTTTTTTTTTTTGTTTTTTTTTTTTTAAAACAAAATATCTTGTTTTTAGAAGGTGTACAAGTACGCTGGCGCCACTACTCAGATTTATACTCCTGTTATGATTGTCAAAGAGCATAATAAAATGTTTCATAGAGCTGGAACCAGCGCCCGGGTGACAACGTCATAGCTATATAATAGTGATTCAGTCCATTTTAATTCTCAATAAAAAACATACAACGGTGATAAATTAAACTTCCACCGTCAAGCAAAACGGAAAATCAAAGAGGAGTGGTGGAGGATATTCTGTATCATATATATGTATGATGTAATCCCTATACCGAGACCTATACAAGTTGCCTTATTTTCAAGAAAGGCTGAACTAGGCGAGTTATGATGAGCGGGACTCAAGCAAGGACACCATGAAATTTCTCCAAACAGATACTTTACCATTTTTCAGCTTGAAAAACAGACCAAACTCCGTTCACTACGTGAAGTTCAGGTCATGGACTATGACGGAGTCCACCAAGGAGTGATTGCAACTTAACCGAAACATCCAGTTGTAGTATGCACCTCCACGGATCACAGTGATCGCTACCCACTACCTTGTAAAATCCCGAAGGCTAAGAGCTACGCCCTTGGTTGCAACTCGGGTCTATTAGCTCTTCTGCGACCTAGCAAGTGGGCAGCAACTAATGGCTTCTGGATGGTGAGCCTTAATCCCAGTTATTGTCTCTATGGCAATTTTAAGGCGCTATTGTTGAAACTGCATCGGAAACTGCGCCAGAAAATCGCCTCCCATTGATATCAATGGGAGGCGGAGGCATTTTTTTCCCCTCAAGCGGTAAAAACCGCTCACGGGAGAAAGAAGCGACATGCCCTATCTTCGGGCATTTCAATCTCTGACCTCCCATTGACATCAATGGGAGGCAGAGAAAGCGTTCTTCGCGGCGTTTTTTGGCCATGACAAAAAACCGCAGGGCGAAAAACGTGGGAAAGCAGCGTGCAGGAAGATCAAAATCTTCCTCAAAATTCCTGAAGGAGTTTTGAGGCACATTTTTCAGCCTGCAAAAAACTCAAAATAGGGCCTTAAAGTTACTGCCCCTTTAAGCATCAGCGCAACACACCCCTGAACACAGTCTTTTTTTTTATTTTGATATAAAATAGGCTCACAATTCTGTGCGGATGTACAGACGCTTTCCCTCAGTTTAGGGGTCGACCACTCCTTTGCTAGGGACCTCGGGACCTGCTCTTCGTTTAGGTTGCGGATTCTACATTCATGCCTAGGTTTGGCGGATGACAGGAGAACGCTGCCTAGCGGAATACAAGTAGTCTAGTGCCTACTGTAACATTTGGTGGAGGAGGAGTAATGGTCTGGGGCTGTTTCTCAGGGTTTGGCCCCTAATTTCCAGTGAAGAGTAAAGTGAATACTAGAGGATATAGAGACCTATTACACAATTGTAGCTTCCAGCTTTGTGGTAACAGTTTGGGGTTCGGCCCTTGCCTGTTCCAGCATAACTGTGCCCCTGTGAGCCCTGACCTCAACCCCATCCAACATCTTTAGGATGAAGTAGAACGACAATTTCGAGCCAGACCTTCTCCCCCAACATCACTGCCTGACCTCACAAATTGGGAAGGTATCTACATACTTTTGGCCATATAATGTGTATGTATAGGATTGCAATAATAGAAAAAAAATAATAAATCACCAACTGTAAATCATAAACCTTTCTGTCACTGAGGGGTGCCCCCAAGACCATAGACAGTCAGTAAAAATGTAAGGTTATCCCAAGTTTTAAACTTTAACATATGTGGACATATCAATATTCGATCTTCATTCACACAGTAAACAAAATATAAAAGATGATGGAATTGTACAAAAGAAGAACAAAAAAGAGAATGGACTTTGCAGTAATTGAGGGAACCTTAGGGCAATTCGACATCTCCAGTGGGCCAACAGCCTCCATCCCTCCAGTTCACTAGGGGTAGGATATACCAGGAAACACTTCCGATAGCAAATACAATTATATGGCCAAGGGCTGACCCTCATGCTTTACACAGACTTGCACCTTTCCACGAATGCCGCTTCATAAAACAGCTTGTTTAATTTTCTGAGAATTCATCTCCAAGAAGTGATATGGTCACCACAATATTCAGCATCAGATTATTGCTGCCTTATATCCTCCCATGGCAGGCAGCCATACTTCTGTTGCTAGGCAGTTAATGGACTGTAAAATCGTTACGATCACTTACTAAAACAAGGGACAATAAAAACGATGTTTTGCACAAAACACAAAGTTAGGAAACAGTTAAAAAAATGTCTCCAGTTATACAAAATATAGAAAACACATATTATAAGAGCGAACACTATAAATTATTAATAGCAAATCTTTATAGTGCGTGCGCTACATAAGTAACACTGAGTGACAACCACTATGGCTGCCACTACAGCTCCTCCAGAGGTTGTCATCCAGGCTTTTTATAAAACAGATAAAACGCAAAATATAATTTTTTCAACACTCGACAGACTAGACTTTTACTAGGGATTTTGTATTTATTTAATTTTTGTCGTCATTCTTTTCAATAAAAAATAAATAAAAATTAAATATTAACATTTTTGCAATACTCCCTATAGACCGCACAAACGCTCTCCCATTTTAGCGGTGACTCAATTTTCTCAGAAAAGTCATTACATCATCATAATAGGGAGCGGTTCTAATGATAGGTCTATCATGCTGCTGGAGACTAGATAGGCAGGATTACTTCATGCACAATAGCAGAGGAAGGAGTATGTATTACAGAGATTTAAGATGGCATTACATATTAGGTAGCTGTCAAATGGACACTCGTTCGGCTAGCAGCTATTCCTCCCGAAACCCCCCTCCCCTCATACATACGCACGCTCTGCCGAGCATGGATGTGTACTCATTGGAAAGAGGCAAATAAGCCACTGCCAGACCCCTCTGGTGGCAGCTTATCTCCCGACAGAACAAAGTATTGGACACGTTGAAATCCAACATTACTGAACTTTCTTTCCCTCGACAGCAGATATAAGAGCAAGGTCCCGACACCCCTATACAAATTAGATGGCTCCATTATGGGCTCCATTAGATAATAGGAAAAGATCGTTAGAGAGAGGTAGGGAGTGCCCATATGCATTAGATAACAGTCAACCAAACCAACTGGCATGATGGGACAACTATCTTATGTGTGGGGGGGGGGAGGGTCTCTCGACTCTCCCTCCAAACCTACCGTGAATATGTGGTCGTGTTGTATTTCAACTTGCCCAATCGTTTGCTCATGAGGGAGATCGGACGCTGCCTGGAGAGTCTGGCAACGTCTTTTTCCACACTCCCCATTAAAATAAATACGCTCGCTCAGCTGAGTGTGCAGGTTAATGGTGGAGTCGGGAGGAATAGCTATTGGCCAAACGAGCGTTCAGCTGACGGCTATCTAAAAGGTACCCATACACTTTAGAGAGAGATCCAGTACGGAACCATACTATGGCCGTCTGAATGCAGCCCAAGAACGTGTATATGCCTCTAATATGGAGGCCTAATACTAGAAGTTTAAAAATGAATAGCAAAACAAAGAAAAATAAGAAATGATTTCAGACCCACTAAGATAAATAATAGATTCCCTTTAAACCAAAAATCTAGAAACTAAATTATCCCAACGAGGTCGATGGGGCTGTAGACAGGAATTCAGTTACTGATGTGTTTGATAGGTCTGAGCCGAATGATGAGAAACCTCCATCTGTTTCCATATGTGTTAGCGGCTGTCAGACTGTATACAGGGAAGGTCCCCGTGGACAAATCATTTGTCAGGTTAGGAGGTTGCAGGAGGGAAAAACCCTTGAGACTTGTCAGGAGCTTCTCCCGCCTTGGAATATGGAAACGGCTGAAGTCGACTCTCCAGGGATAGTAACATCATACATTGAAAATCCGAACGGCCCTAAAATAATTTTCTACCTTTACTTTTCCAGCCAACATTGCTATTAAGAAGATGGAAACAGATGAATAAGGAACATTGAAGGAATCTGGAAGTAAGGCCTCATGCACACTTCCATCACCGTTTCCACGGCCGTTTCTCACGGATCCATATGTCCGTTTTGGTATCCGTGTGTGCTAGGGCAACAGATCCGTCAAAAACGGACGGCACACGGAAGGCTTCGGTGTGCCGTCCGTTTTTTAAAGACCCATTGACTTCTATGGGCGTCATGGTTACCGAATCACTGACCAAAGTAGGACATGCTCTACTTTTGACGGAACGGAACAACGGATCCGTCAAAATAAAGGAAGTGTGAATGGGCCCATTGAAATCAATGGGTTTAGGGTGCCATCAGTGACCAAAACGGATAGCACCCTGAAGGAAAAACTGAAGTGGACATGAGGCCTAAATGAAGCAAGATGTGTAGCAAAGAAAACCAAATATACTAAACGTGGTCCTCTTCTCTATTTAGCCATTCATGAGTTATATCTGGTTTTGGGTAAGATGGATGACAACTACACTGATCACTATAAAACAATTTGTTTCCACGTGGGAATGTCAGGTTTTCCAGATTTTAGTGATTATCTCCCAACTTTCAACGATCGTTGAGAGACCACTCAGACACACAGAGCAGCACCTTTTTTAAACATTGAAAAACAACTTCAAACCTGTAATAGTGCCCTCCTTTAGGTAACAAACGGCAATAGTGCTCCTTTGTGCCCCACACACTTTCATAGTACCATATTGTATAACACATAGTAATATTGTCCTTACTATGATGTCCAATAGTGCCCTCACACAGTATCATGCCCTCATTGTGCCCCCCCACACGGAGTATGACCCCTATATAGCCCCACACATCGCATAATGCCCCAATGTAGCATAATGACCTTATAGTGCACCCGCACAGTATAAATTCCACCACCGTGCATCCTCACTTAGTATAATGCCCATATAGTGCCTTTCCACATAGTATAATGCCTCGATATTTTCCCCACACAGTAATACCGTCATAGTGCCGCCTAAAAGTAACACTTACCTATCCCTGTTCCCACGATGAATGGAAGAAAACCCTTTGCAGGTCTCCTCCGGTCTGTGCTGTATGTGGCTCGGCAAAGTCAGACGTCATGATGTCACTGCATTGCACCTGCCTGCACCAAGCCGCCCACAGCAGGCGTCACCGGGTGAATAGTGGAGCAGTGAGCTCACGGTTCCCTGCTCCACCACAGGTCACACAGACCTATAAAATTCAATGGGACCATTCAGACTTGGTGTTGTTCATGCAGCATGTTTCCGTTGCGTGAAATTCACTGCATATCCTATTCTTTTGCGTTTTTTGTGCATCACGCACCCATTGAAGTCAATGGGTGCGTGAAAATCACGGACAACACACGAACGCACTTCCGTGTGCGGTCCATGATTCACGCGCAAGGTCATAAGAAATGAAGAGAAAAAATATATATAAAAATAAAGAAATGTGTACATAAACAGACAACAACTGATGCCACACAGAACACACGGATGCCACACGGAACTGCAACGCATGACAAATGTGTCAGTTTTGCAGCCACATGTGAATCAGGCCTAAAGCTAAAGGCAGTTAACACAGGATCACACCACGTGATGGATATAGCTCAGCTCCTCCTCCCTCTCCCAGCACAGTGACCTCTGCACCTGTCACAAAGCATGCCCACAACATCCTCCTATAGTGGTCATTGGCCCACATTTACTCAACAGTTTACGCCAGTTTTTGGCGTAAACTGCGTAAAAAAATAAATAAAAATAAAAAAGTCACAAACTACGATGTGCGACAAGTTTGCAAATTTTCTCGTCAATCGCTAACTTTTAATACCGACGACAAAAGTGTGCATGGTCTCCAAGGAGACATAGTTTAGGCAACATTTATTAAAATCAAGTGAAAACAGCGCAAATTGTGTTGTAAATTTCCACCTGCTCAGTCTGCACATTTTTTTATTTTTGGACTCTTAGGGTATGTTCACACGGCGGGGGTCCGTAACGGCTGAAATTACGGGGATGTTTCAGCCTGAAAACATCCCCATAATATCAGCCGTACCGGCATGTGCAGGCGCTTGAACGCCGCGTCAATTACGGCCGTAATTAGCGCTGCTATTCATTGGAGTCAATGAATAACGGCTCCAATTACGGCCAAAGTAGTGACAGGTCACTTCTTCTACGCGGGCGTCTATTTACGCGCCGTCATTTGACAGCGGCGCGTAAATATACGCCTCGTGTGAACAGACAAACGTCTGCCCATTGCTTTCAATGGGCAGATGTTTGTCAGCGCTATTGAGGCGCTATTTTCAGACGTAATTCGGGGCAAAAACGCTTGAATTACGTCCGTAAATAGGCCGTGTGAACATACCCTTAAAATAATATGGCACATTTTGAAGACTCCCGTGCCTTTTAATAAATTCGGTGCAAATCACTCCAAACTACCTCCTTTATTTAGGCTGGCATTAAACACAGCAGTCTTAGTAACACGGCATACGACAGAGATCAGGCCGTGAAAAACGGTCCATGTGTTCGCCGGATTTCCCGGCCCAAACACGGTACAGGTGAACGGGCTCCTGGCATCATAGATATTTATGATGCTAGGAGTCTCTGAATCCCAACGGAACTGCTGTTCTGTATTGTATCATTTTGTTCAGTACGGAACAGCAGTTCTGCGGGGAGGCAGGTACTCCTGGCATCATAAAATGCCTATGATGCCAGGAGGCCCGTTCACCTGTACCGTGGTCGGGTCGGGAAATCCAGCAGACACTCGGACCGTTTTTCACGCCCTGATCTCGGTCATGTGCAAGAGCTGTAACTGTGGGCCGGTGAGTTATTTTCAGATTTTTCGTCTGTCCAAGTGCCTGCTGTAAAGCAAATCTCTGCTGTTCAAAGCTGAAAGCAGCAGCTCAGGCCACATGCACACGAACGTAGTTTTATCCGAATCCGTAATTACGGATGAAATCGCGGAGCCATTCATTTCTATGGGCCACAGACACCTTTTCTGTATATTTACAGAGGTGTCCGTGCCATAGAAATTATCTGCAAAATATAGAACATGTTCTATTCCTGACCACAATTGTGGTACGGACTCGACCATAGAAGCCTATGAGGGCTTCCGCAATTGCGGACAGCTACAGATGTGTATCCATAGCCGTCGGTTCCGTATTTGTGGACAGTAAAGACCCTTACCGTCGTGTGCATGATGCCTTGGGAAAGAGCAACAACCCCATAATCATGTATAGAAAATCAGGGGAAAAGAAAAAAACGCAATGAGAAAACAAAAACAGATTCAAATATTTTTTTAAAATAGAACATACGTTTTAAATTAGTTTTTAAAAAAAAAAATAGAGCCTGATACATTTTCTCTCTAAAAGTCAGACATAAAACCTAAACCTGGTATGAACAAGCGCTAAGTAACAGAACAGGATTTTTAGCAACTTCTAATTTTCTTATTTTATATTTTAAGTGGAAATCATTTAAAAAAAATGTAAATAAAAAAAAATTAAATAAAATCATGCCACACTCCTGCAAGCTCAACCTAGCTGGTCGTATAGCGAGACCGGAAATCCCCTCTTATGTAAATCTCTTCCGTCTTCTAATTGCAGTATTAATAGATTGACTGGAAATCCCAAAATAACAGGCAGAGCTGTTGTCGCGGTGCAGTCATGTTTAATTTCCTTGACATATCTTGTGACCTGGTTTCATGAAGAGAATGATTGAGTCTAGAATATGCTCGTATACAAGTAGCGGATGAGTCATTAAGTCAATCCTATTCCCGCATCTCCTGAAATCCACTAGCGGAGAAGGGAATACACATGACATCATCTTTTATTAGTGACAGCTTCTATCAGGTTCGGGATCAGTGTTAAGTCATCACATCATTCCCTTCAATTAAATTAGCATCAATAAATAATATGGCAACTCAGTCGGTCAGCAGCAAAACAAAGGGATCCCCTGAGAATGCACTATCATTGAAGATTGCGGAGAGCAGTCAAACTGCAATGCGGAGGATATGTATTTATATAAGATCAGTTACCAACACAGTAATATGGTCCTCTCTGTGATGCCTCAGTGGCCCCGCAAAATATTGTGCGCCTATCGTAGGGGTGGGCAATAAAAAAAAATAAAAAAACGAAATTCAGCACAATTAACAGAAGTCATCTTGCGCATTTCAGTTTTAGATTTTTTTTTCTTTTTCCTCTATTTCAACTGTATGTGCGTCCTCAGGACACACATACAATTAAATTCAATGGTAGAGCAGGGAGCCGAAAGGGCCCTGCTCTACCATTGACTATGTATTGCCGGACGCTTGGCGCAAGGTAGTGATGTCATCATGCCTGTCTGCGCCGAGCCACAAAGAACGCAGGAGGCGAGAGATCTTCTCCACTAGTCATTGGAACGGGGTTAGGTAAGAATGTATTTTATTAGGCACTATTTTGGCTGTGGGGGGGGGGGGGGCAGCTGTGGGGGCAACTATGGGGGCATTAGACTGTGTGCTGAGCACTATGGGGCAACATACTGTGTGGGGGCAGTGTCAGGGGGTATATTATACACAGTAGTATACAGCAGACTCAGGGTATATTCATTTAATGGCGTAGCATGCAAATAGGGAGCGTGGTATGCAAAAAGGGGGAGAGGCCTAACTAATCGTTCATTAATTGTAATAGAGGTTACAAGTTCAATTAATCGTGATTTTGAATTACGTAAGTTTTGCCCAGCCCTAGCCTATTGTGCCCCACACACACTGTATAATGCCCCCATCGTGTCACCCAACTGTATAATGCCCCCCATAGTGCCCCCCACAGAATAAAGCCGCTATAGTGCTACACACACACACTATAATGCCCCCATAATGCCCCCTCATCTTCAAATTTAAACATTTACCAACACATTTTATAGCTCGTTCTCTAAATACGTCCTCTTTAAAGCGTACATCCAATTTAGAGCTCTTGAGGAACTGTATTATTAGCAATTTCCTACTACAATGTTACGGTGAGAATTACCCCATTCATCCATTAGAGAACTCTAGTAATAATTCTGCAGGGCCGTGGTAAAAATGAATTGCCCACAATGTCCTGCAGGTGGCATCAGCAAAACATGGAGATATATATATATATATATATGAAAAGAGACGGTCTGTGCTGACAGCATTGCATTAGTACTAGGCAATAAGACAATGAATATAATATATAGGATCAATTACGGTCGGCGCTACTGTAAGAAGTGATGATGGTGCCACATAGTAAGGACAGAGTCCAGTAATCAGTAGAAATTATTATTAAGACCTGGACGCACTTCTGCGATGCAAGTGATAATATTTATTAATAGCTGTAAAACATTTTATACAGTAATGTCTAATACCAGCCACTGAAGAGATCTACAGACCAGAATGGTCTGGTAAAACGACGGCTACCATGGCGGAAACCCGATGGAACCTATTAAAGTGAATGGGTTCTGTTGTGCGCCTTTGGTGTAGGTCATGCAACGGATCCACCGCTTCCAGCATTTTGGTTTTTCTGCTCCTTTGACGGAGCAGAACAGAAAATCTGAAAAACGGATGCGAACGAAGCCTACCACACACCTCCGTTAGTTATTTTCTGCTGGGCTTCAGTTGCTTTTTGACCGTCAGAATAGCATAGCATTCTGCATTATTGCGTATAGCAAAAAAAAAAAAATGGATACCTATATGACTGATCCATTATAAGTCAATGGAGAAAAAACAAAAACGGTTCCGTCATACTGATCATGATGGATCACAATGTGACGGTTCCTGTAAAAACGGATATCATGACGCAAGTGGGAACAGCTGTAAAATGCAGCATGTAACAATACTGTATATTGACAGAAGGTAATGAGAACTATGAACTATGGTCAGAAGAGACGAGGAGAGAAGAGCGAAGGCTATATCGTATATAGAGATGTTGGAGTGTGTTTCTCGGCGTTCCTTAATACACAGTGTGCCGCTCTTCTTGGCTTTTCCTTATTAGACAATATCATTTATTTATTTTAATTGCATTTTTGATCACTAAGGCTGGGTTCCCACAGTGCAGATTTGCTGCAGATTTTGCCTGCATTTTGTAAGCCAAAACCAGATACGGATTCAGGAGAGGAAACCCATTAGGTCTTTCGTAATATATTTTTTCTGTTTAGGTTCCATTCTTGGTTTTGGATTAAAAAATACATGCAAAATCTGCAACAAATTTGCACTGTGGGAACCCAGACTTAGGCCAGATTGACACGAACGAGTGTAAACTCGGACATGAAAAACTGGAGTTTTTCACGTCTGAGTTGCACCCGTGCGGGTCCCGTTTTCACGGATCCCCATAGACTTGAGGCTATCGAGGGATCCGTGAAAACGGAGGAAAATAGGACATGTTCTATTTTTCGACGGACCCTTCACACTGTGAACGGTCATGCGTCCGAAGTACATGCGTCCGTGTGACGGCCGTTGTTTTAACAAGATGTGGATGCATTTCAATGAGCCCGGACTGTAAATGTGGACCGTATAATGACATGTCCTATTTTTTTTTTGCAGTCCGGGCTCCGGGGAAAGCATGGACCGTGGAAACCATGGTAGTGTGCATTGGCCCATAGGAAAGTATTTGTTCTATTTATCCGCAATCGCGGTTCCGCAATTGTGGATAGTATATGGCCGCAAAACTACAGTCGTGTGCATGACTCCTTAATTAGACTACTACATAGAACAAGGACTGATGTTAGCGGTGCTTGTATCCTACAAAGGGCGCCATAAAAGGGACTGTCCAAACATCACTTCTCAAAATCAAGCTACCCCAGTGATCAGCAGTTTTTGCCAGGTGCAGAAGTTTTGTGCAGCCACTCATCTCCCATGCCTTTGAAGGGGTGACCATTTTAGACAAGGTCGTGCTGAGTCCTGCAGAACAGGAGCAGCGCTCTTGCTTAAGAAAAGAACAAAACCGGTAATAACAAAGTATTGCTCATAATACAATAACCAAAGCCGTTTCGGACCAAAGCTACACTAAGCGGAGTGGCATCTTCCTCACCATCCAGGAGCCTGTAGTCCTCCTTTCCCTGCCTGCAGGACCTGTGTTAGGGTATGTGCACACACACTAATTACGTCCGTAATTGACGGACGTATTTCGGCCGGAAGTCCCGGACCGAACTCAGTGCAGGGAGCCGGGCTCCTAGCATCATAGTTATGTACGATGCTAGGAGTCCCTGCCTCTCTGCAGGACAACTGTCCCGTACTGTAATCATGTTTTCAGTACGGGACAGTTGTCCTGCAGCGAGGCAGGGACTCCTAGCATCGTACATAAGTATGATGCTAGGAGCCCGGCTCCCTGCACTGTGTTCGGTCCGGTACTTGCGGCCGAAATACGTCCGTCAATTACGGACGTAATTAGTGTGTGTGCACATACCCTAATTGTTCAGAAACCTCCTCCATCACACACAAGGTTCTCTTCTGTAACACTGTAAATTAAAAACACAAAGAGGAAAGGAAGGGGGATACAGCTGCAGTCTCCCTGCCTCAAACCGGTGTCTGAGACTCATGCTGTGAGAGGCGGGGGGGGGGGGGGCGGGCACAGGGGGAACCCTTTAGAATACACAGCTCTGACATCACACCAGGAAGAGCCTTCCCACCTAGCACAGTTAGGCCATGTTCAGATGGGGCAGAAATTTTCTCCTGCAGACTTTACCGCGAATTTGTAGCAAAATTTGCATATTTGACAGGCAAATCAGACATTGCGGATATCACAGCGGACTTGCCGCAGATTTCAGCCTTTGCATAGCAAAGAATAAATTCCGCAGTGAAAATCCGCTGGTGCATGCTGCGGAATGAAAATTTTGTACCGCAGCCTATCTTCCACAATGACTTTCTCTGCAACGTATTCACTAAGTTACCTAAAAAGCCATAGAAAGCCTGCTGTGGATTTTCACTGCGGACTGTCCGCAGCAATTCCGACACGTCTGAACGTGCCCTTACAGAGAAAGATCTTTAGATTTTTTAAAATAATGGATAGGGGAGAACACGGCCCAATATCTGCAGATTTATACTCAATATTCCTGGCTGCAATACATCGAATACTCCTTTACAGTTGCCTAAGGAGTGGTTGAGATTTTGATTTGTAATGACAGGGACTCTTTAAAGGTGTGGAGTCCTATTCAGGTAATGAGGAAAATATAAGAAAAAAAAGAGTTTTTATTGCAATATACAGGTCAGACAACCAGCCTGGTTTGTAGTTAGTGGAGCAGTGAGTGCTCCATGGTGACACGGTGCAGGGTTGACCCATCATGTGGCACCGCTGCCAGTCCAGGTGAGTCAATAAAACAAGGACATTGTGATTTATTCATAATAGTTTCCCTAGTATTCCTCCTAACTAGAATACGGCTCAGATCCTGCAGGAGGAATCCAAATTAAATAATAATCATAATTAATAAAGTATAGTAACCCCTTCCTCCACGCATAGAGCAATCTTGAATTACAGCACTGGTGGGTAAATTTAGGAGCATAAAAAAAATGGTTTCCAAAAAACAGAGCCTTCAAGGGATAATTCATGAAGAGTTTTCACGAAGACAACCACTTCTCAAAAAATACCCTATCCTGTGACCAGGCCCGTCTCCTGGAAGCAATGAATGGGCTAGGTCTTCCTTTCGGGACACCCATGAACCACGTCAATATGCCCCAACAGGCTTTAAATTGTTCTCTTCGGTCACCGTGTTCAAAATTCAAAGTGACGGCCATTACAAGAAGGTTTTATTGTATAACTAGGCAAGGCAAGTCATTCAGGGTCTAGAAAAGCTGGGCAACAATCCCCCTGGGTGGCTGTAATGGTGGCCATACTGTTTCTAAATAACTCGATCCTGAAACAAATGTAACCAAGAAACAGTTCAATTTTAGCTTATGGTATTAAAAACTATTTAATAAGTCCATGATTTATAAGTACCAGTGATGGCCATAGTTTGGAGTGATGTCTTCTATCTATGAAAGATGATAACAGCCACGTACATTGTACGGGGGTTATTATAGGGGTTCTCTCGGACTTCACAATATTGATGGCTCTCAGGATATCAATGGGCTAAGGATAGGCTTAAGATATATACAAATAGGCCTTCTATTGGTGGGACCCCTTAGGATAGGCCATCAACGTTTGATCGGTAGAACTTTAGGGTCCCCTGCCAATCAAAAAATTGAGGTGGCCACAGTGTTTATTGGAGCCGGTCATTGTTTACATAGGCATCGCAGTTAGACCGTATGAGCAACTGTGCAAAGGTTGCGGCCCATTTATTGCCCAGATCGTGGGGGTCCCAAAAGGTCAGACAACCTTTAAAGAAACAGTCAATACATCATTTTACATTGATGACACCAGTATCATGCATGTCCGATGTCCCATAATGCATCATTTTCAGTCTCCTCTACCCTGGCTGGAGCTTAACAGCCACAAGCTGCTACTACAGTTTAAGGCTTTATTCAGACGAACGGGAACTACGTCCGTGCAACGCGCGTGATTTTCACACGCGTCGCACGGACCTATTAGTCTATGGGGCCGTGCGGACATGTGCGTGATTTTTACTCAGCGTGAGTCCGCTGAGAAAAAGTCACGACATGTCCGTTTTTTGGGCGTTTTGCGCGGATCACGCACCCATTGAAGTCAATGGGTGCGTGAAAACCACGCATGCCGCACGGAAGCACTTCCGTGCGAACTGCGTGATTCGCGCAACAGTAGTGAAAAGGATGAATGAAAACAGAAAAGCACCACGTGCTTTTCGGTTTACAAACATCCAAATGGAGTGTCAATGATGGCGGCTGCGTGAAAAGCACGCAGCTGCGCACCATATGCTGCTGCCACAAGGAGCTGTTAAGTGGCTTTTGCGCATACTGTTAGGGCTTATTCAGACAAACGTTGAATACGTCCATGTGACGGACGTTAAAACAACGGCCATCACATGTGTTAGAGGGTGCATGGGGGGGGGGGGGGGCACAGCCGCACGGGGCTAACTTATCAAGTATGGTTTGCAACTAAATATTCCACACCAGGAGAAATTCCAGGCCCCCTTTATACAGGTACAAGAATGTCGCAGACACAGTTGACTCAATGTTCAAACTTTACTGGAGATGAACGCTCTTAGAGCAGCAGAATTCTACAAATGCAATAACACAGTATATTGTAGAAGAATGATCGAGGCACTCACCGAAGCTGGCAAAACAATTTCTTTATTACAAAAAGATCTTGGTTAGGATGTGGAATTGCCTACGGCCGTTTCACGTGCGTACACGCTTTCTCAAGGCCCAGTCTCTTACCAAATGCAACTATATACATTGGCTGATGGTGATTGACACCCTGGTCATTACCAGCCCTTGACGGCTTGTGCCCCGCAAGGCAATCCTGCACATATCTATTCAGCGGCTCCCGCTCCGCTTGGCAATCCAGGTGTTTACAGCTCGAAGGCTCCCGCCCCGCCTGGCAATCCAGCACTGAGGCCTATTCAGCAGCTCCCGTCCCCACCTGGCAATCCAGCACTGAGGCCTATTCAGCGGTTCCCACCCCGCCTGGCAATACAGCACTGAGGCCTATTCAGCGGTTCCCACCCCGCCTGGCAATCCAGCACTTAGGCCTATTCAGTGGCTCCCGCCCCGCTTAGCAATCCGGCTGCTTACAGCCCTTGACGGCTCCCGCCCCGTCTGGCACACAGTTCGAGCAGTACTCCGTGGCTTGTGCCCCGCTTAGCAATCCAAGTATTTACAGTCCTTGGCAGCTCCCACCCCACCTGGCATATCTAAGCACTGCACACACACCCTTATCTGTGATCCGGGTGGCCATCTATTGAGGTCGCTTACTTTAGTCGTGTCCTCAGGAGAACACAGTCTTTGGCTATCAAAAGGGGAGGACAAGTCTTTACTGCTCACCGTTCCATAAACTGTCTTAAATCTCCATGTCATTACTCAGACCTAGTGGTACAGCACCACTCAGTACTCAGGGTTTTCAGGTCCCTCACTCAATCCCTTGCCACGTGTGTATATTGCAGCTCACCAGCTTAGGGCCTGTTCACATTAGCGTTGGCTTTCCAATCCGGGGTTCCGTCGGTGCTTTCCGTCGGGTGTACCCCACAACGGAAACAAACTGAAACCACAGCTTCCGTTTCCGTAACCATTGATATCAATGGTGACGGAAACATTGCTAATGGTTTCCGTCCGTCACCATTCCGGCAGGTTTCCGTTTTAATGACAGAATCAAAAGCGCAGTCGACTGCGCTATTGATTCCGTCAGTTTTTCACATCCGAGTTTCCCTACGTTCATCTGAAGAAGGCCTAATAGTTAATACATGGAGAACACAGCCTTTATAATGTGCAGTTAGAGAACATACACGATGTTGAAGGCACTGGGGAAATAGTAATGTCACTTTTTGACGGTCTTCTACATGGATTAGTTTAGAGAAGGGTTTCAGAGAGAAAAACAGAAGGGAACACTTGGGGATCGATCAGGAACAAGGGAGACACTTTGATGAAGTAAACCATCATGGGCTGTCAGCTTGACAAGTGAAGATTATCGCCACTCTGCTGGAGTGCACAACGGTTCCTTAGTCCCAACTACAATGTCACAAATTCAGATTATAGAAGAATTTTAGCAGCATCTAAAAAGATTTTTCCCCGATAATGCTCCTGACATGTGTTCCCTCATCTATAATATGGAGTACTTGCTACAATGACACCATCATTACATTAGAACTACAGAAAGATCGAATGTATATTCACGCCCTTTTTATATGTCTTACTCCTGTACCCAGGTTAAAAAAAAAAAATCTGCCCCTCTGTGAGAACAGCTTCTGTCCCTAGGACAACACTTCCTGCCCTGAGCGATTGGCTGCAGCAGCACATAGTGGATGAGGGGCACGTGACCTCTGCAAGTGCTTCTGGAACCGGAGCAGCAGAGATATGGGTGTCAGAGCTGGAGCTGGGGCCATGTTAAAGGGTGATTACCTGTTCGTTTATTAACCTCACCTAAAATTTTAAAACTCCAGGATAACCCATTTAAGAACTTAAATGTTATATTTCAACATAAATAACATGCTAAAAAATGCTGGGATGGGAACAGACAGCCATAGCGTCTACAAAATCTAGAAGATATAAAAATAATTTCCACACTAATGTCCGTCCACAAGACCCCTGGGCAGGCGTGTCCAAAAAGGATTATTTTTTAAATGTAAGCCTACCAAAAGCATTAATAGGGTTGATCACAGGGTGTCTCGCTGCTAGGCCCCCAGCAATCAGTGGTTATCAGTGAGGGAACCCAGCAGCTAGTGTTCAATTTTCCTGCAGCGCCACCACGGGGGAAATAAAGCATTACGCATTGTCTATTGAAATCAAGGAGCGGTTTGTGTAACACATGGACAATTTGAGTCCTTCAGTGCTAGAGACAATCTTTGTAGCCCACTTCCACTCTGCATGCAAGCCTTCTTACATTCAGGGCCCTCCTCTACTAGCCCGCTACCTCGCCATGCAAACCCATGCCATGAAGCTACAGGGCACAGTTTTACGTGCGGATGCTAATGCCAGAGGAGGTTTGTACTCTGCAGTTATTTGGTCAGCAGAGTATTGGTGACTTTTATGCACTATGTGCCTCAGCACTCGGCGCTCCTGCTCTGTAACCTTACGCAGTCTCCACTTCGTTGCTGAGTTTCTGTATATCATAAACGCTTACACTTTACAACAATATCACTCACAATTGATGGTAAAATATCTAGGACGGAAAAAATTTCAGGAACTGACTTATTACAATGGTGGCGTCCTATTACAGGACCACGCTGGAATTCAGTGATCTCTTTACAACGACCGATTCTATCACAAATGTTTATAAAGATGACTGCATGGCGAGTGCTGGATATAATACACCTGTAGCAATTCTATTCAATGAAACACCTGAATTCAGTCATTATTAGGTGCGTCTCACTCAATACTTTTGTCTATATATCGTACATTTTCCTAGTATTCGGGCCTCACGTTGTCACAAAGACTTACAGCCTTACTTGTCTAATCTTGTGGATGCAGCCAAAAGCGGTCATTCAAGAACAACAACATGTATGCAAGTTCACAAATCACTTTTAAATAGTAATAAAACTTTTACAAGAAGATTTTCTGAAAACTTCCGTATGATCAGATTCTTCTCACTGGAGCACAATCCAGTCTGCTTACCTTGAATGACTCGACTGTATTGTGGATTTATTCTGCACCTACTGCCGGACATGGAATAGTCCGTTTTTACTTCTCTAATAATAGCCGATCGAATGATCGCCGTGGGTCTGGTTCCTGGAATCTAGTGTACTTCCCTCTATGATGTCCATTTATTCTAAAATGGCATATGGACAGGGCACACCTTCGTGAGAAAACTCCTTTGTTAGATCATTTAATCTAGTTCAATACTATTAATACCGTTAAACCAAGGCTCTCCATTAAGTTTACTTTTAGGTAAATCGGACTACTAAAAGCAGGATAAGGTAGGGAAAGTAATACATTGACAACAAAGCGGTTGGTTTCCTTCTGTGCCGTTAGCCCTGTGCCAATTCAGTTTTGAACTGAACAGATTAGGCTTCGTTCACATCGGCGCTAGGGCTCAGTTCCGTCTGAGCTTTCCATCGGAACGGAGATCTGACAGACACAAACAAACCATAGGTTTCAGTTTCCTTCACCATTGATTTCAACGGGGACGGATCCAGTGCCAATGGTTTCCATCGGTCTTCGTTGAGCAAGGGTTCCATAGTTTTCATGCAATCAATACTGTAGTCGACTACATTTAAATCAATGGTGATGGAAACGGAAACCTTTGGTTTCCGTTTGTCAGTCAGGGCTGCGTTCCGACGGAAAGCTCCAATGGAACGGAGCCCTGACGCAGATGTGAATGAAGCCTGTGTCAGGTCTGACTAGCAACCACAGTATTTTTAATGGGGTTGTCAGGCAACTGGTCCCTATTAACCAGCCTCAGACATTCAACTTAAGACCAAACTGGCTCTGAAAGAGAAGGGACAAGGAGGATGGTATTCTTTATGCCACGCACTTCCCCTTTAACCAACCTAAGAATTTAGATGGAAACTTTGTATAATAGGGATATTATGGTTATTTTAGAAAAATCTGATTAGCAAAAGCAGGATAAGGTAGAGAAATAATACATGTACTACAACAAAGTGGTTTGTTCCCTACTCTGTCAGCACCGTGCCAATCCAGTTTTGAACGTAACGGATTAATCATGTCTGACACAGTTTAGTTGCTAGGGATACACTGCAGAACAAGCAGTGTTTTTAATGGGGTTGTCAGGCAACTGGTCCCTATTAACCAGTCTCTGATATACAACTGAAGTCCATATTAGATCTGATAGAGGAGGGGCAAGAAGGATGGTATTCTTTACACCATGTACTGTTCCTTTAACCAACCTTCCTAAGAATTTAGATGGAGAATTTCTTGAATAGCAAATATTATTAATCATAACAATTGAACAATTTAGAATTGATCATTATGTATCACAGTGAGAAGATTTATCGTTCCCAAAAGTTACAAATATTTCTCAAAACTATTTTGATATTTTATATATGTATATGTATATGTATAATGCCACAGTCTGCAACTTTTCAGTATACAAATTTGTTTCTATTCCTTTCCTCATTTTCAAGATCTCAGCTTTAAATTCTCTATTTATACATTGACACGGTTTGCATCCAGTCCTTTATTTCTCGACGAAAGCTCTAAGGGTTTGCGGTTTACAGAACGAGTTACATTGATTTGTTTTTATACATTCTTTTAAAGTATGTATTTTTTTTATGCAATTCGCTCTCGCGATATAAATATATGTTAACTCTATTCTACAGGTCGTTACGGTTACAGAAATACCAGTGAACTACCCTTACATAAAATCATTATTGAAAAAAGGGCTTTACTTTTTAATTTTTTACTTTGGACATTACAGCTGCCATGGTAAATTTATTGGCACCCCACTATTGTATCACAAGTGCCCCCTTTCCCTCATCTAAGGGGTTAAAATAGCCAGGATCTGTGTTTTCACCGATCCCAGGCATGTTTATTACATCCTACACCCACTAGTGATGAAGTGGGACCCACAAACTGCAACGTGCTATTATGGCGCATGACTAGAAAAAGGTTGTCTTAAGACATCCTGTCACAAACAAAGCCGGCCAATCAGCTACAGAGAAATTATGGTAGTATATGCTGGCATGACAATGTAATAGGTGGCTGGGCTGGGGCTGCCATAGAGAGAGCATCTTCTCGCTAGCTAATAGAGTGGGGTAACAAGTGGATGACTCCCCTCTATGACGCCCACATTGCCTAATAGGACAAATGGACAGGGATTGTCTTATTCAGACAACATCTTAATACAAAAGTATATTCACAATAAGCATTTCACTTATACATGTACGGTACCAGTCAAAACTTTGGACACACCTTTTCATTCCACAGCTTATCTGGTTTATTTTTTTTATTTTCTACATTCTAGAATCCTATTAAAAAAGGCATGATAACTATAAAAGGAACACATATGGAATTAAGTAGTATAAAAAAAAGAAAAAAAAAAAAAAAAGTGTTAAACAAACCAGGATAGGTTTTATATTTTGGATTCTTCAAAGTAGCCCCCTTTTGCTTTGAGGACAGCTTTGCACACTCTTGGCATTCTCCCAATCAGCTTCATGGGGTAGTTACCTGGAATGATGAGCCAACATTCTTGAAGGAGTTCCCAGAGGTGCTAAGCACTTGTTGGCTGCTTCTCCTTTACTCCGCGGGCTAACTCATCCATCTCAATTGGATTTAGGTCGGGTAATTATGGAGGCCATGTCATCGGACCCAAAATCTTGCATTTTGACGCATCAGAACAGAGCAGATTTCTACAGGTTTCCTGGTGTTTCTTGGCCCAAGCAAATCTCTTCTTGTTCCTCAGTAGTGGCTTCTTTGTGAGAATCAGGCCTTTGTGGTCCAATTGCTGCAGTCTTGTCTGAACAGTTGATGTTGAGAGGTGTCTGGTACTTGATCTCTGTGAAGTATTTATGTGGACTCTAATGTGAGGTGCTGTTAATTTGCAATGTCTGAGGTTGGCTACTTTTCCTCTGCAGCAGAGGTTATTCTTGGTCTTCCTTTCCTGGGGCAGTCCTCACGAAAGACAGTTTTATCATAGCGTTTGATGGTTTTCATGACAGCACTTGAGGGTACCATCAAAGTTCTTGAGATTTTCAGGAATGACTGACCTTCATGCCTTAAAGTAATGATGGGGTGTTTCTCTTAGTTGAGTGGTTCTTGCCGTAATGTGGATTAGAACAGTAGTTGAATGGGTTTGAACACTGTTTGGAAGTGTGTATCAATCCTACCTCTGCACAACACAACTGATGTTCTCAAACACATTATGAAGGCAAGAAATTCAACAAATTAACTCTTAACATGGTAAACCTGAGAATTGTAAACCATTCCAGGTGACTACCTCATGGAGTTGGTTGAGAGAATGCCAAGAGTATGCAAAACGGTCATCAAAGCAAAAGGGGGCAACTATGAAGACTCTTATACAAACCAGAATTAGTGGTTATTTTACTTTTGTTTACTACTTAATTCCACATGTTCCTTCATAGGTTTTCAGGTCTTCAATATAAATTTACAACGCACTAAATAAAATAAATACAAGAAAAGCCAAGGAATATAAAAAAAAAAAAAAAAAAAAAAAAAAAAGTGTCCAAACTTTAGACTGGTACTGAATGTTTTTGGAAAGACTCAACTTGGAGAACAGGTGCTGAAGCTTTTATAAAGAAGGGTTCAGGGACAATACATCACTGTGATAGGTTATATAATTCCGCTTTACCTGCTTCTAAGGTAAAAAAAAATAAAATACCCAGAGTCCGAAATGGTAAATCTGCCTAGCTATAAAGCGACTTATTATTCTCATATCTCTCTCATGTCTGTCTATTTATTGCACATCTAAAAAACAAAAAACACAACTAGTCATCCTATTTTCTTAAGACAAAAAAATATAAAATGTTAAATAGCCCATATGACCACGATTACAGCTCCTGCAGTTCTCACAATCCTCAATGGCAAATCGCAGTACAGTAATAAATACAGTAATAAATAGCAGGGAATATCTCTCCATGTAGAGGCAGAAAACCGGGAAAGCAGCAACTGCCCATACTAGATCATTATAGGCGGCACAGGAGAAGGAGAACGAGGTGGTGGTCTTACCCCTTGCAGAGTCTACATTGGATCTTCCTGTAGGATCATTCAGAGAGTTGTGATGTAAAACCCAGCTGCCTACCACACACACAAAACTTTTTTGTATGCAATATACGGAAGTCATAGATCAGGTAGTAAATTTCCACTGCTCAAGTAACCAGGTCAAGGGACAGTTTCTTGGATGTTATTTGATGCTCATGTAAAATTTACCAGTGTGAAACGATCACACTGTATAAAGATGATGGAGATTCTGTGATGTGAAATAAAGATATAGAACGGTTTGGTAACTTTCCACTGGAGACATGTAGAAACACGCTCACATTCCACAGTAAATTCACCTACGTGATCTTAAAGAAACAGAGCCCTCGCCACAATCCCTGGGGAGACGACATCGTAGAATATAAACTCACAAAATGGATAGCGGCACTTTGTAGCAATAGAAAAATGATCTAGTAATCTTGGTTTGATTGTTAGGAGGTCAGATCTCTGGGAACACCGCCTATCAGCACAATGAAGGAGCCACAGTGTTTCGGCAAGCGCCGCGTCCCTTTAATAGATTACACAGGAAGAGCTACTTGTCCGTATGGATGGCTGTGCCTGGTACTGAACCTTGTCCCATTCACGAGTCGCCGTATCAGCCACCTGTACAGAGGAGTCATAGTGCGTGTAAACAATGGAGGGGAAGCACCATTCGCAGGAGCGGCGCACCCCCTTAAATGTGCTGATGATAGGTCAGACCCCTATTGATCAAACATTCATGGCCTAGCCTCTGGAGAACCCCTTTAAATAGAAAAAGGAACACAAAATCACATTTTATAGTGCCGCATAAAGGCTTATGGAAACCTTTAATTGGACCGTGCAGGCGGCTGCTAATTATAAGAACTGTTCATTATCACTCAAAAATTACTTCCAACAGGACAAACGATTTAGTCGCTAAGAAAAATTTTTAAAAAAGGGGACCCAATCCATAGCGCTGCTATGTAGGTACCACATGGGCTTTGATAGTGGGCAGTAAAACAAATCAGTAATCTAGAATTCCATTCTGCCGGTACTTAGTTCGATTTCTAGGTGACAGCTAATTTGGCCACCATTTCAGCTCCCATTAGGGTTGTCGCTTATATTCTGTATATATTTAATAGCATAGTTTAAAAGGGTTGTCGCACAACAACCCTTACTTTTAGTTTTATGACCCTTCAATATAGATGAGAAAAGTTTTATAGGTGGAGAGTCTGATCTCTGGGATCCCTATCGTTACCAAAAATTATAGACCCCAAGGTCTCCGATCTTGGCCTAAGAGCTGGTCGAGCTTGCTCAAATTTTCTCCATAGAAATTAATGGGATTGTCTAAAATAGTGGAGACATCCCACCGATTTCTATGGAGAATGGCCGCCCATGTATGGCCAAGCCGGGAACAGGGATTTCCCCCCGTAGATAAAATTTTTGGATGCACTTCATCTAATACACATCTACAGCTTCCTAATAGGCATACGTTGGGTCTTTTCCTCCCCTCTGCATTATTTCTATAAACATAATTTTTATGTCTAGAACTGTGCTGACCGTTCTGATTAATCAATTGCCTCCTTCCTCTGCAGCTCCCTCTCCCCTCTCACAGAATGCAGTCTCAATTACAGGCTGAGAGAGAAACTACAGTTTTAATCACCCTCCTCCCCCACCCTTTGCTCTTCCCCATGTTCAGTTAAAAATGTTAGGCGTCGTTCACATCTGCGTCGGGACTCTGAAAGGTCCAACGGAACACCTGAACAGTCAGGGGAACCTATAGGTTTCCGTTTGCATCACCATTGATTTCAATGATTATGGATTAGTTGCAAATGGGTTTCCGTTTGTCGTCACCATTGTGTAAGTGTTCTGTTTGACGGAATCAATACCATCGTTCACTGCGCTATTCATTCCCTCAAAACAACGGAACCCTGTCACAACGGTGACAAACGTAAACCATTTCCAATGAATCCATCGCCATTGAAATCAATGGCGATGCAAACGGATACCTATTGTTTCTGTTTGTTTCAAGTTTGGTTTCTGTTCATGGGTTCCCCACGTGAAAAGCTCCGACTGAACCCACGAAGGGAGCCCTGACACAGATGTGAACGAAGCCTTACTGAAGAGGAGCTTTTTAATAACTGATAGGTTAGAGGAAGTACATATGAATCAGTTCTTCTGAGTTTTACATGGGACAACCTTTAAGCAATGGTTCACCCAGACCCTCCATTCCCATGATAGATCATAAGAACTAGAAAGATATGGCAGTCAGCAACCTGGGAAAGCATTGTAGAAGCTCTAATGGCAGCCATATGAATGGTTACTCAACTTTCCTTAAAACAGAATGGCTAAATACCACGTTTCGACTTGACCTATGAGGACAGCAAAAGGACCTAGATTTGGGGAAATTTTGCAAAAAGTATTTAAATATAAAAATGAGGTGATAATATTAAATATCACTTCCCTTTGTTTTTTAACAGAGCTCCGCTACTTGTAAATCCTCGTCTAAATCTGCAGAGTAATTGAAGGTCACGTCTGCTGTGAATGGGTAAGCCGGAGCTCACACGTCGCAGATTTGTTGCGGATTAGACGCGGATCTCTCCCTTTGCAGGGCAAAGGGTAAAATACGCGGTGGGCGTCCACGACGTGAGAACTCGTTCTAAAGAAGAAAGGCTACTGAGGATTAAAACACAAAAGAAACAGAACCAAGGCTTTCCAATATACTCCGCCATTATAACGCAAGAGGTCATTGTGCTTCTAAAGACACAACTTACAGTATTATGATAATTAAAAGTATTAAACGACAAAACAGTTCATGTAGAAAATACTCATTATTAATAATTGCCAGATATAGCAAGAACCCTTTATATATGGAAGTTCAATTCAATGACATCAGGAAAATACATTTAAATTAGGTTTTTAGCCCCTACGGCCCAGCTTATTTTTGGCCTTAATGACCAAGCAATTTTTTTTATTTTTTCATCTTTGCATTCCAAAAGCCACCACCAAATATGTATTTTTTATTTAGCAAAAAGTATACATCTTAACAAATATTGTACCAATTATATGTAACTATTTAAAAAAAAAAAAAAAAAAAGATTTTCAATGAACAAAGGATTTTGCACCGATGGGCTGACAGAGGGTGCCCCCATCCTTTTGGCAAACACCTTAGATGCTAACCGCGGAATTTAAGGGGTTTCTCTTATCCAGACCATTAGAGCAGGAGCCCGGCTCTCAATCACCTACATGCTCCGGCTGTGTATCACAAAACTTCTGTGGATAGGTCTCGAATATGGACGCCCATAGGCACATGGTTTTTAAAATTAAAAATAGCTAGAACATTTATAAATAAAGAACGAACATTATTTCTCTTCTAGAGACTTACATCTATTTTATGAAACTAAAATGTATATTTTGTCCAGTGGTCAGGTCATGTTGGGAGGTGTAGTATTCCATGTATCGAATATTTTTTAAAGACGATGCAGGGCACCACAGAGATTTTCCTGCCCTTCTGAGAGTCCAGAAGGGTTAGCTCGTATGAGATCTACTGTATACCCACACACACACACACACACACACACACACACACATAAATGTATAACAATACACATACACATAACATTCACACATTATAAATTTTCCCTCTCTCAGTAATATCTAGTATGGTCCTGAACTGCTCTGTAGTTTGGTGATCTGCTCCTCCCCTTACATAAGACAGCTCTCACAAGCCGAAACGGCACAAAAAAAATAATTGTACTATTTTGCGAATAGTAGCGATCAAAGAATACATCGGACTCTTGTTATGAGTCTGGTGTATCCATCAGGTGATTGCTCCGCCTGCCCCGTTCGGCGGGAATAGACGCCTGGTTGCGGTATATCTGCATAGACGTTATCCCGTCAGTCACTGTAAAAAGAGCAGGAGGCGGCGAGGATAGGATGTTGACACTTCCCTCATGAATACACCGGACTAGAACTACGATTTTGGTGCATTCTTTGGATGCTCTTAATAACCGAACAGCGCCAATTTTTTGCGCCTCTTTGGCTAGTAGAAGAGCAGACTTGCACCTGTAATACACTGCCCTTAGAAGGGGCGGCATATTCTGATCATTTATCGGCTGATCGTATTGTTTCTGCAGCATAATTTATTATCGCGGCGGTAGCACATCTTGGTGTATAAACAGGGAGACATGCTGCCGACATGATAGAAGTGTATGGGGATGAGCGATCGTAGTAAGGATCGCTCGTCCCCATACATTACTGATCAAAGCTCCTTGTGAAAGGAGAAAACGAGCGCAGATCAACGAGCCGTCTCGTAGTTACGGCCAAAATGGGCCGGTGTACAAGGATCCCAAGTTCGCATGACCAATTACAGATTTCACACTTGGCATTTGTCGTTTGTTATAGCAAAATTATAGTAAACTGAAGTCTTCACACTTCCAGAAAACAACATTATCACAATACCTGCTCCAATTTAACCAATTTACAGCACTCAAGTTGTCTTTTATAGAAATTTAGACCTCCTTGCCGAGAAGGAGAATCCCAGTTACTGGTATTTGTATATATAAGGACACCTGGTGGTGATTCCGCACACATGATTGAAGCTGCTCCAATGATCACCAAAAATCACATCTTCTGTATGTACCAAATACCAAAACATTATCATGTTACTAAAAGCAAAGAGACATCTAAAAAAAAAAAAAATCTCTTAGGCTGCGATCACTTCTGTGTCAGGGCTCCGTACCGACGAAAATTTTTAGTCGGAACGGAGCCCTGACTGACGGAAACCGGAATGAATACCGTAGTCGACTACGCTATTGATTCTGTCAAAATGATGGAACTCCTGCACAACGGAGACAAACGGAAACCATTTACACCGGATCTGTGACCATTGAAATCAATGGTGATGGCAACGGAAAACTATGGTTTCCGTTTGTATTAGTCAGGGCTCTGTTCTGACGGAAAGCTCAGACGGAACGGAGCCCGGATGCAGATGTGAACGCAGCCTAAAAGAGCACCGGTCATCAAAATTGTATTTCTGCATAGGTGATATAAAAAACATTGTAGACTATATGGAGGTTTATCTCTTTGTTACATTGTGACACTCCTGATCTTTATGTAATTTATAAGAAAAATTAATGGGTTTGTCCCACCATTAAATAGCATTGATTGTATAGATCAGAAAAAACTAGCAAAGTTTAACATGACGTTAAAAAAATCTAGTGAACAGTTATAGCATAGTGAACAGTTACTTATATAGTATGGCGCCACCTGGTGTTCAAAGTGTATATAGAAGCAATGTGCACGTCCACCTAATGAGCGGAGTGCTGATGGACACACATGCTCAGTCACTCTTCCCACAGCCAGATCTTTTCATAGTGATCCTCTGTTTACTGCAAAGCATCCAACAAAACTAGCTTTCTGTCCAGCTTGTCAGGGAAGGAGCAGAGCCTCTACAGTAGCATGGTAATATAGCTGAAAAGACTCCTTCTGCAGGGGAAGTAAGAAGGGACTTTATGGTCAGCTGCCAGAGGGGAAAGGAGATGGATTTTGCTCAAAGCCCATCAGGTTACCCTGCTTCAGCCAATAAGCTGTCTGAACACCCATTTAAGGCATGTAACATGTGAATTGCGGCAGCAAATTTCTGCCATGTCTGAATTGACCCAACATATATTATATAATATTAAGTGTTCATCCTAGTCTACAGGATTATTACATATTAACCCATAACCACCCTAGTCCACCAGATCTAAATCTATATATTAACCCTTCCTCACCTTAGACCAGCAGAGATATTATGTACTAACTTCTAAACCACCCTATATATGAATGTGCGAAGTAGTTTATTTGGAATAGTTTGTATGATGCAGCCGCTGTTAAGGGGACCAACGCACTTGGTACGCCCACGATGCATTATATGCCTATTACAGTGTTTCCTGGCTGCGACTCTTTTCCACACGTGCATCCCGAATAGGGAATTTGGGGTGCAGTTCGGCGGTTGCAATAGCATCGCATGAAACAGTACTATGAGCATCTTCTAGATGTTCTTTATATGAGGGTGACAGATCTGCAGTTGGGAGAGTCATTTGCATAGGGCGATAGCTCCACCTGATATAAATATGGGCTAGAGGGCCCCCTGCAGGCAGAGGTGTCCAGTTGCATTTAAAAATTCTGCACCACGCATTTCTACAATGGAATCAAATGCACTTTTTTTTTTTCAATCTTTCCTTTTATCATCTGTAATTACTAATGTCACTTTAGGCAACTTTTTTCTCGGATGGTATTTTACACCTGCTTCTGCTCAGAGCTCCCAGCTCCTCCTGTGTACAGCAAGCAGTCTCTTATAAGGAGATAGAAGGAACGTTAATGGTTTTGCTGGCAAAGAGACCAACTAAGGTTTCTGCGCTGCCAAGCTCTGCTGCAAACACAATCAATATCTCCAGCAAACATTCCCTGCAAGACAACAGCAGGCAATAATAGGCACTGACAGATCCAATCTACATCTCACCGGACAAGGAAGGCGGATGCTTCTCTAAGAAAATACCTGGAGGAGCAAGCAGAACCTAAACAAGAAAAACGACAATGTATTTCCATATACACAAACACCCATACATATATACATATATATATATATATATATATATATATATATATTACATACACATACACACATTCCCATTTACAATGGAATAATTAGAAATGCCCTCATTCATTTTAAAAAAAGATCTGCAGTAGCGGAGACGTGAATTAGGAGGTTCTACCATTGCATACATGTGTATTATGAGGTTCTGCAACGGTGGAGGTCTGTATTATGATGTTGTAGTTGGTGTGTATTATGAGGTTCTGTAGGAGCAGCAGCAGGCACACCGAACCCCTATCACAGTGCCTGCCTTAAAACATCGTAGTGTAGAGGCGAGTAAATGTATACTATAATTCTGGCCTAGAACTATATTCTGGTTTCAGTGTGATGACTGTTCTGCCAGGCATCTTTAGGCAGTCTAAAACCAGTTAGAACCTAAATTCTAACAGAATCCTGAACATGTGAACATGGCCTTACTGTTCACTGCGTTTCCTACGTATAATTGGGCAACAATAATAATGGTCATGCATATAAATATATACTGGTGGTTCTTTAGTTACTTGGTTAGTTTCCATAATTCAGATGCTATTGTATAGCAAATAGATGCCCATGTGATTACTTACGTAGATGTAGCTACAGCTGTTATACGAATTCTGCAATGTATACACAGTCACTGCAGCGCAAACATCAGCTCTCTATTCCTTTTTTAATGGAACCTTCAGCTTTACTTATCAGCCACAGAACTTGCCATGTGCCTGCGGAGACATCAGAGGAAACATATGCTTCCTGCAAAGTGCTCAACTCTGCTTTAGCAAATCATTCTACTCCAGAGGAGGAATATACAAAGTATATAGTCATGAATACATTACAGATGGATCTGAAGCAAAAACTACCCCAATAAAAAGGATGAACTTGATGGTATTTTACAATAACTCATCCACCACATGTTCCATAACAGGCTTTACTTTTCTTTAGAATATAACTACTATAATACTGCCCCCTATGTACACGTACAAGAATATAACTACTATAATACTGCCTCCTATGCTAGAATATAACTACTATAATACTGCCCCTATGTACAAGAATATAACTACTATAATACTGCCCCTATGTATAAGAATATAACTACTATAATACTTCTCCTATATACAAGAATATTACTACTGTAATACTGCCTCCTATGTACAAGAATATAACTACTATAATACTGCCCCTATGTACAAGAATATAACTACTATAATACTGCCCCTATGTACAAGAATATAACTACTATAATACTGCCCCTATGTACAAGAATATAACTACTATAATACTGCCCCTATGTACAAGAATATAACTACTATAATACTGCCCCCTATGTATAAGAATATAACTACTATAATACTTCTCCTATATACAAGAATATTACTACTGTAATACTGCCCACTATGTACAAGAATATAACTACTATAATACTGCCTCCTATGTACAAGAATATAACTACTATAATACTGCCCCTATGTACAAGAATATAACTACTATAATACTGCCCCTATGTACAAGAATATAACTACTATAATACTGCCCCTATGTACAAGAATATAACTACTATAATACTGCCCCTATGTACAAGAATATAACTACTATAATACTGCCCCTATGTACAAGAATATAACTACTATAATACTGCCCCCTATGTACAAGAATATAACTACTATAATACTGCCTCCTATGTACAAGAATATAACTACTATAATACTGACCCTATGTACAAGAATATAACTACTATAATACTGCCCACTATGTACAAGAATATAACTACTATAATACTGCCTCCTATGCTAGAATATAACTACTATAATACTACCCCTATGTACAAGAATATAACTACTATAATACTGCCCCCTATGTATAAGAATATAACTACTATAATACTTCTCCTATATACAAGAATATTACTACTGTAATACTGCCCACTATGTACAAGAATATAACTACTATAATACTGCCCCTATGTACAAGAATATAACTACTATAATACTGCCTCCTATGTACAAGAATATAACTACTATAATACTGCCCCTATGTACAAGAATATAACTACTATAATACTGCCCCTATGTACAAGAATATAACTACTATAATACTGCCCCTATGTACAAGAATATAACTACTATAATACTGCCCCTATGTACAAGAATATAACTACTATAATACTGCCCCTATGTACAAGAATATAACTACTATAATACTGCCTCCTATGCAATAATATAACTACTAGAATACTGGCCCCTATGTACAAGAATATAACTACTATAATACTGCCCCCTATGTACAAGAATATAACTACTATAATACTGCCTCCTATGTACAAGAATATAACTACTATAATACTGCCTCCTATGTACAAGAATATAACTACTATAATACTGCCCACTATGTACAAGAATATAACTACTATAATACTGACCCTATGTACAAGACTATAACTACTATAATACTGCCCACTATGTACAAGAATATAACTACTATAATACTGCCTCCTATGCAATAATATAACTACTAGAATACTGGCCCCTATATACAAGAATATAACTACTATAATACTACCACCTATGTACAGGAATATAACTGCTAGAATACTGCCCCCTATGTACAGGAATATAACTACTATAATACTGCTGGATCATCAGGAGAATGTTCATATATATGTGGGATCTCTTCATATCACTGTGCTGTGAGGTTCATCTCATGGGGAGCCCCTAGATCTGTAGACTGAGTGGGAGTGCAGATATTGATTCCTAGCTGGAGCACAGTTCACATGTTATTAAAGGTCAGTGACGCATTCAAAATTACTTGGAGAAAACAGAGTCAAAATAACCTTTATTAAAATATTTAATTATAATGGCATTTCCCTAGTAACCAGCAGAAGATTTACATTTTCCCACCTACGTCACTAATTTCTGTAAACTCTTCTGTAACATCCGTGGATCTTCCCTCTGCTACAAGCCATTCCTATCAAATGAAACACATGCAGAGCAAAATGTGCAGCAAATCAACATCAATTCTCTAAAGACAAAATATGGAAAAACCCCAACCCTTATTCTGGTGATAGATGTGGGTCCAAGCTCTGTGACCCCCACCTATCAGATATTTATGGCATAAACCACAGACATGTCATAAATATCGAAGATGGAGTTTACCATTTGGAAACAGTCAGCAAGCGGTCAGATACATCCTTAACCACGTGTAATGCAGGGGGTGGGCAGTTAGTTTTTCATATATCAAATCACCGTATAGCACTTGACACATCTCAGAGTTTATATCACAAGACCAAACATTCCTTGCACATTCACTGTCTGCACAGAGTTTAAAGATTGCAGCCGTGTAGAATAGTGAGTGCAGCTCTGGAGCACAAGATAAGGGAAGTAATGCATTTACAACGTGACAACTTTTTGTGTAGATATATTCTGTACATAAACTGTGTGCTGGTGTCCCTAGGGCTGCCTTTATTAACATTTTGGTATTAGGGAGTAATGCTACTGAGAGGCGGAGCTGCGACAACCGCTCATTTAGTCAATGTGTCATCTTTAAAAGCTGGAATAGTTGTCACAGTAGAAATAGAGGTGACTTTATCACGAGTCCTGATTAAAATGCAAAACCGCTTAATAAGTAATCCATGAATGGAATGACAAAGTAATAAGGAAAAATTGTCTCTTGGAAGGAACTTCCCTTTAAGGAATATTTTAAAGGTTAAAATAGAAATCCAATTTTGCAGAACATTTTTACATTTGACATGAATCTACATAAAAATGTTCAAAACCTACTTATAATTTTCTTCTCCATTCACATCCAAAGCTGAAATTCTCACATCTGCAGTTTTCCAGTTACCAAAAAGCACTGTAGGATCCTACCGTTAGGGTATGTGCACACGACCTATTTTCAGACGTTTTACGCCTCGAATTACATCTGAAAAGACGGCTCCATAACGTCTGCAAACATCTGCCCATGGGTTTTACGATGTTCTGTGCAGACGAGGTGTAATTTTACACGTCGCTGTCAAAAGACGGCGCGTAAAAATACGCCCGCGTCAAAGAAGTGCAGGACACTTCTTGGGACGTTTTTGGAGCGTTTTTTCATGGACTCCAATGAAAACCAGCTCCAATTACGTCCGTAAAATACGCGAGTACTTGCAAAAACGTCTGAAATTCAGGAGCTGTTTTCCCCTGAAAACAGCTCCGTATTTTCAGATGTATTTTGCGTTTGCGTGTGAAAATACCCTTAGGTCACAGGTCAACGGAGTAGAGATAAATTTTTGTCTGAGGGGGAAATGCAGAGTTTCGAAATTATCTTGGGATGTGAACGTTGAAGACGACATGCAGGCAACTTATCAACCGGATTGCGACAAAACTGGCTCAAGTGACGTGACCAGGCCCGACACTGGAAGAGTGCACACGTGTATATATGAGAACCACCTTCATGATATAAACACATATCATTAGTCATAGTTTATGATCCGCTGTGAAGGGGGAGCCAAGATTTGAATAAACAGAAACACATTGTACGTCGTCATCCCTGAAGAACCTGCTAAGATCTACAGGAAGTGAGTCATCGTCTATGAATAGTACTTACAATGATCCCACAGGGTCGTCTGGTTTAGTAAACCCATTTTCAAATTCCTTATTAGAGATTCAGGAGTTAAAGGGAAGGTGTCACGAAAAATTTTTTTTATATATAATATTGCTTTTAGTATGCCATTCTAATACATTTTATTTATTTGTGTTTTTGTGTTGTACTTTTTACTTTTCTCTCTCGTTTACTTCTCTATGGGGGCTGCCATTTTTTTGTCATCTCTGTATGTGTCGATTAACGACACATACAGAGATGGAATACGGCACATACATCTCCATAGAGAATGAGAACGGGAGCCGTTCCATTCACTATAGCGTACGCCATCTGTGTGGGAACGGCTCATGCGCCGCTCCCAAACAGACCAAAAGGAAGGTCTTTGGTAGAGTGACATCCGGCGCCATTTTCATGTGTACCGGAAGCCGCGGCCGGACAGCAAGATGACTACTTCCGGTCGCGGCTGTTTCCGGCCATATGTTCAAGGCAGCGCAGACGCAAGGACTAGGAGCGGAGGCGGCAGGAGCAGGTAAGTTATGTTTGTGTATGTGATGTTCGTGTTATACTGTCTGATTACCACTGTATCTAATCCTCCTACACTGTGCATTCGCTCAGAAAATAGCGGCACACAGTGTAGGAGGTTTGAACATTCAACCCCCTCCTTTCTCCTGGCACTAGCCAGGAAAAAGGAGGGGGGATTTTTTGAGGACACTAGAGCGAGTGGGTCTACTCCAAATTTGCAGCATAAAGCAATGAGGTTGCTTTACCACATTGCCAATGCTGCAATTTTGGGAATTGCTCCCTCTAGTGACCAGCACATGGAAATGTTATAAATTAGAATCTAATTTATAATATTTCCTGACTTGTGAAAAAATAAAAAAAAATAAAACAATGTTTAATCATTTATATACTAACTGTTTAACTGAAAGAAAAAAAAACAATTCTAGCGACACATTCCCTTTAAGAAAGGGGGGAGGGGTTCCGGTTTAGGACCCTCATCTGTTAACCAGAGCGGCTACAAAGACCGTTTCTTACTCTCGGGAAACCGGGGTGTGCATGATCTACACAGACAACCCATTGATTTCAATAGTAATTGCACGTCTCTTATCCGACCTGGATCCAGCAGAACAGTCCTGGACTCCGGGAGATGTCCCGCTGTCCCAGGAGGCCTGTCGCATGTCCCGATTGAATCTGGGTCCCCAGGAGGTACATACAGTTGAACAGCATGGTTAGGCATGGAGCCATCAGCTCCCTGCTCCACTATTCACACAGTGACATGGGCCAATAGCGGTTTGGCGCAGGCAGGCGCGATGCAGTGACGTCATTGCTTCGGCATGTACCGAGCCATACACAGCACAGATCGGAGGAGACCTGCAGGGGGATAGGTGAGTATTTATTTGAATATCTATAAGCACTCTGTTTCTGTGTGGGGGGCACTACTTATGTGGGCATGATAATATAGGGGTACTGTGGGAGAAATAGCAGCATTATTATTGTGAGGGGGCACATAGGACGTAAAACTTTTAAGTTGATCTGCCATGTTGGATTTTTCTGTATTGTCGGCAGCAGTCCGTGGAAGGTCGTTAATGCCAAGCGACCGCTTAGGATCCCATCGATAGAAGCCCAGACAAGGCCACAAATCAAGGCAGAGATCGATCAGCGATTTTCATTTTAACTTATGACGTTGTTGTCCAAAACGACAACCTTCACAAACCGACCGTAAACAAATCAGAGAATATTAGTCTACATCAGTAATGTATGGCCAATTTTACACGATGACTCCCGTCCTGTGGATCTTGCAAGGTTCTTCAATGAGGAAGAGATACATTGGGGGAGATTTATTAAGTCTTAAAGATAGATAGTACAGATAGACCAGACCGGCAGAAACTGCGCCAAATTTGAGTGGCCCATGCTGTACGATAGAGTTGGTGCCTCTTGAAAGACATGTTTGACACTTAAATTTTAATTGTAATAATTTGTGGCCCAAAAATATAAAAAAAATGGTACACGCCGTTAACAAATCGGATGTATTTTAAGTCTCCTCTTAGCCACGCCCCTTTTTCTAGACACTTTTTAAGACTGTCTACCACAGTGCGAAGAGTGTCTAAAAACCAATAATAAATATGGCGCACGCTCAAATATAGGTTTTTATCGTGAAATGTAACAATTTCCCACAGAGGATTTACGTTTACAGTTCCTTTCTCATTGCGTTGGTCTGAAATCATGACGACGTCACGGGGGTTGTGACAGTAAAATCTCCTAACCCCGAGCTGGGTTGTCATTGAGGTTTCTATACTGAAGACATTGATAATGACTTGCATTTCTTTGATGTCCAACAAACACAGCTCTGCTTCATATCCCAACGACAAGGACTTTTACAAGAATATTACAGCTGCGGTCATCCTTCGAGTCGTTTCGGGCAGCCACAAACATGTATTGGGCTCTACTGTACTTCCAATTTCATACGGCGGATGTCGGATTCCATATAAATGACCAGGGCAGAATTACATGCAATATGGCACCGCATGGAGAAAATCATACAGCACCACACAAAGTGCATAATACTCCATGGTGCGGGGCCACAGAGTCTCCGCACTGCCACCTCCACCGATGTACTGGCACCCGAGGCTCGAAACCACCACAAATATGAATACTGAATAGTATAGCAGGTTTATATAGACATTATATAGCACTGATATCAGATCACATTATGTATGGAGCTGTTATTTGGGAATTGTAGGTTGGTATTAGTTGAGCACTGTATGGCGCTGCTACTTATGTTTTCAGAGTATGGTGCTGGCGGCGCTTTATTTTATCCAAATTCAGGCAACTGTATGAAAGTTATTTGGCCTACAAACAACCCGGATATTTGGGCAGCATACTGTATTGGGCTTATTAGACACTGTATGGTTACATGGTGTATGACAGTACACACATGGGCGAGAGGCACCAACAGACGGTACCGCACAGAGCACCATCACACTAAGGCCACCCGCATTACACAATGGGGGGGGGGGGGGGTTCAAGTAAAAAAAATATAAAATTATTCTATCACTACAGGTTATTTGAGGGGGAGAGAAGCTATGGCACAAGAGGCACCAGCTGCAGTCAGGTTTCTTTAAAAGGCCTACAATGGACAGTGTTTAAGCGAGTCAAGAGCCACCAACCCCCAACTCTCGTTATTTGGTCGTGGTCCTTTATATGCATCCCCAGGGATGGTTAATTAACAGTGCTGCCCCAGTAGTGGGTACCCAGTTATTTGCCATCATGGCAGATAATGCTTCCAGTCCTGCCCCAATTGCCGCCTTCGTACCAGGATCGGCAGCACTGGAGGGACTTTCTCAAGATTGGCACCACTGTGTAATGTTATAAACGGTGTGAATCAGCAGTGGGAGCCTGGCCCCATTTTGATTTTGCAGTGAGATTTCCCATTAAGGTGATGAAAGGTACAAGAACCTAGAATGGCTGCTTATGGCACATAAAACAAACACTACACACACATATATCATCTTTACATGAACAGCGCAGAGCAAAATTGGAAAACATCATTGGTTTCTCTGGGTCGTTACTTTTACCATTTCATACCCACGGTTTCTTTTGCTTTTTTAGACCGCTGCGGCAGACATTCAGGTTTTACTTTGAACTTTTGTTTATTTTGCTTTTTCCTTTAATTGTCTCCTACAGTGGTTTTCTACAACACCTCGGTGCGACTAATGTGTGGAAATGGAAGTGACATCATTATATTCTAGCAGCACAATAGTCGGGAAGATCTCACATGCATCTTTTATACAAATCCAAAAATAACACTTTCCCAGGGCTGTCAACAGACTTGGGCTTCATGCGGCTTTAAGACTATTGTGGCCCTAAAAGTCTCAGCTCGTCTTACCAGACGGAAATTCAGATTTCAGCATGCCTTGCCAGACATAAAATATTATACTATAGTAACAGAATACAAAAATAGTAATATAATAAAAAAACAAACTATAGATATAATAAAAATAAAACAACAATAACGTTATAATATAATAACTAATAGTAACCCCTTAACGTCATTTTTCATTTTCACTACCCGCCTTCCAAGAGCCATAACGTTTCTATTTTTCAGTCAATAGGGTGGTGTATGGGCTTATTTTTTGCAGGAGGAGTTGTAGTTTCTATTAGTGCCATTTAAAGTACCATGTAATTTACTGGGAAACTAAAGAAAAAAACAAAACAAGAATATGCCATGTCCAGCTCTCCCCAGCTTTTCCTTTCCGTTGTTTTCTTTGTATTCCGATTTGTAAGTCATAATGGGATAAATGAGACCCCCTTTCTCTTGGTGGAAATCCAAGTATTAGGGTCCCAACAACTCAGACACTTATGGCATAGATTGTTTATTCTCAGAATACTCCTTTTAAAGAGGTTGTACAGGATTACAAAAATGGGACTGCTTTCTTTCAGGAATAGCGCCACACCTGCCCACTGGTTGTGCCTGGTATTGCCGTTTAGTGAACTGCATTGCAGTGAATAGGGCTGAGCTGCAACACCAAACTGAACAGATTTCTAAGAATAGTCGTATGTTATTAGGCTGGCTTCACACACAGTTTTGTGCAGGAGGAAAATCTGCCTCAAAATTCCGTTTGGAATTTTGAGGCAGATTCTCCTCTGCCTGCACGCCGATTTTCACTGCGTTTTTCGCCCGCAGCAATTGAGCGCCTTGGGCATAAAATGCCACGAAATACGCGTTTTCTGCCTCCGATTGATGTCAATGGGAGGTCAGAGGCGTAAACGCCCGGAGAGAAGGCATGTCCCTTTCTCCCCGCGAGCCTGTTTTTCTGCTCGCGGGAAAAAAACACCTCCGCCTCCCATTGAAATCAATGGGAGGCATTTTCGGCCGTTTTTCGTTGCGTTTCGCTGTGCGGATTCCGCGTCAGAAAACTCTTGTGTGCACTACCCCTAAATCTTATAGAGCCTGTAGAAAGCAGAAACCTAAAAAGGGATGGGGAACCGGCCAAGGATCACATTGCTCCTTTTCTCTCTAATATGGGATAGGAATGGGGGGTTGGGAGCTCTAGTCTATGTGAGCCTCTGCAGATTACCATAGAATATCATGCAGTTCCGGTTAAACCCCAGAAGAAGAAGAAGTTCGGATAATGATCACAGGTTGCGTTCCTTATAATTCTCATTTCTACTTTTCAATGCAAAACAAAAATCTCCAAAAATGTTCTTGAGCCTCCTAAATAGCTACAAGCACAACACGGGAATTGTGTGCAGAAAACGCTGACAGTTGTTAACGTTGCTGCCAAAAAGGAGTTTGTCTGATTTCATTTTCATAGGAAGAACTTTTTCTGCCAAATTTCAATTCTTAACATGCTGTTAACTACTCGTTGCCAAAAAACGTACCAATCCGCCAATTGCAATAGAACTAAATAGTGCGGTTTCTTGAATACCTCAATTATGAATTCCAAGTCTAATGTCTGCATCCAAATGAAATCACCACCTTTTATTATGTAGTTTTTAGGTCCAAAAAGGTCAGAGATCAGTTTTCACAATACAGAGCGCCAAACTTCAAACACAGAAATTGATTTAAAAGATAAAAATCTGACTGCAGCCACCACTAGAGGGAGCTCAGGAGCTTACTGCATACTGTGCGATTATGGAGTTCAACGTATAAACAGTAGGCAGCAAGCTCCCCCTAGTGGTGGATGTCAGTAGCCAGTATGCTATCAAATTTTATTCTATGCAGGGGATTTGAACCTATTTAGAGGAAATAAAACCGTGGTTTGAGGGTGGGCTGTCGTGTTCAATTTAGAAATTATTTTTATGGCTATTATTCAGTTAAATTTGTTTTTCGTGATGCCTCTGACCAAGGTCAACCAACGGAATTGCTGCAGAATATGTATGGAGCAATTCCATTGAAAGTAGCAGACATTCTGCTGCGGAAAAAAACACACTTCTCCTGCAGAAAATGGTGCGTATTTTGCTGCGTTTTTCTCAAAGCTGGGAGATGGTGACATCTCCTCTGAAATACAGCAGCAGGAATAGACATGCTACAGTACGAAAAAATTTCTGCTCAGATTTTTTACACAGCGTGTGGATGAGATTTGTTAAATCTCACCCACTTTGCTGCTACTGTATTCTACTGCGTATTTTCCGTCTGCAATTCCGGACGGAAAATACGCAGCAATTCCGCTATGTGTGGACAAGCCCCAAATATTCCTACCAGGATAGTCACCCAACTTTCTCAGGACTATTGAATAGCAAATCTGCCTGTATTGCTGTAGAAGCAGATTTACCATTCAGGATTTTGGGAGAGCTGGGTGAAAGCCGTGATATTTATAGCTACGGTCACCCTGATTCGCCAGAAACCACTGGAAAGACTTATTTACTGATGATTATTTCATTTTCAAAAGGGAAATACACTTTTATCTAGAACCTTATTGCGGAAATGTTTGTGATCTGTTCTACGCTGTTATTTTTAACCCTACATTTTTAATGACTTCATGTATATTTTTTAGGTTTCACAATTGCTGCCAATGCTTCCTTATGCAGTGGACGCCAATTGAGTCAAGTTATATAATGTCGCAGATGTCTAAAGCACAAGTGACTTGGAAATAAATAGCTGAGCTAGATTCACTTCATGCTCCACAGCCAACGCAACATGGAGTATCTATTTTGCATACTTTTTCCCCAGAGCTTTGCCCTAAAAACGCTTCACCAACTGGATCTCTACTTGTAGAATCAGTACATCCCAAGAGCCTGTACAGAAGTCTCTTACGCAGCCAATCAGAACACAACTCTGTACTGATGAGGATCAACAAGTCCGAAACAGTGCTGTCTACTGATGGGCGTTTCTGATTTGTCTGATAACCTGAGACAAGTGTCAGACATTGGACTTACAGGGTACCTAGCTAGTTTTCTTCCTCTGGGAGGAGAGCAAATTTTGCATATTTTTTCCCAAGGAGAATTGCAAGACTCACTCTTCACAAGGAGAATCAGTATTAACAGTACATCCCTCATGACAGCACTACAGGAGGTTGCCCTCTTGACCTCTGTAGGGACAGGAAGACAGAGGTTAAAAGGCCCCTCCCACCACCCACTTGCCAGTGTTCTTCCTGTCCCCACAAGGGTCAGGAGCAGAGAGCGTCGCTCCTGTATTAGTGCAGGAAAGAAACTCTGGCAGGGGGCAAGATCGGGGGGGTCCGTGCACTCCCCCTTCTCTTCCCCCTAAAGCCCAGGCTAACACCCCTCATACGACGGGTCCCTTAGCTCCCTCCCTAAGACACCTACCGAAGGAATCCTAGGCAGGGTTCTGGTAGTGTGTGGGGGCTGGGGTTTCCCAAGCAGGCTTCGGCCGGACCGCGGACCAGGCGGGGACCGGCAGCTCCATAGGCATGGACGCACCGGCAGGGATCCTCGCTGCACCGCATAGCAAGCCTTAGCGCCGGCTATGGCGGCTGCACTCCAGGTACACGCTGGACGAATAGCCGACCGGATATGACGTCGGGCTACTTCCGGTCCGCGGCCATCTTGGAAGGCGGGAAATTCAAAACGCCCGCATTTAAAGGGACACGCACAGGTATGTAGTTAGAGCTGATAACTCTAACTTGGATTTATTTTTTGTGGTTTGCATATTGCATTGCCTGTTACCTGTCGCGATATGGAACTTCCTCGTCCTGATGGAACTCCAGATATGTCCCAGGGTCACGTGAGTCTCACCCTTGGGGAAGGGTATGACCCCTTATGTATGTACACCATACTTTACCTACCTTCTGTTTTCTCTAGGAAAAAGATTTCTCTCAGAGACAAACTGATAAAAAGAAGGTTAAAAAATGTGCGACTTGTGCAAAAAAATTGCCAGAGTCCCATAAAAAACAATTGTGTCAGGATTGTATTGCCAAAATACTAAAGGAGGAACAACCAACGTTCATGTCCGAACTTAGGACTATGATTCGTGAGGAAGTGGGTCAGTCAGTAGCCTCCCTCGCCCCTCCGCAAGAAACTCCCTCACACTCCCGGGCAAAAAGACCACGGATTGAAGTGGATCAAAAATATTGGCCTCCTTCTCAGGAGTCGGACTCTGAACAGGAGTGCTATTACCTATCGGAAGAGGAGTTAGAAGAAAGAGACGAACTCTTACCTTCAACTTCTTCCACTCAAGAGAAAAAAAATTTCTTCTCTTCCGAGATGTCGGATACCTTAATTCAAGCAATACGGGAAACTATGGATATTCCCGAAGTGGACCAACCACATACCATCCAGGATGAGATGTTTGGAGGTCTAACGGAAAAGAAAACAAGGGTTTTTCCGGTAAACGAAAATCTTAAGAGAATGGTGACAACTGAATGGGAAGATTCAGAAAAAAGGCTCTTCATTTCAAGAGATTTTAAGAACAGACTTCTCTTTGATCCAGAGGACACGAAGCCTTGGGATGAAATCCCAAAAGTAGATGTCCCAGTCGCCAGGGTTGCTAAAAAAAACGCAATCCCCTTTGAAGATTCCTCTCAGTTGAGGGACGCCATGGACCGAAAGGCAGACGGACTACTGAAAAGAGCGTGGGAATCTTCCTCTGCCTTGATCTCTACAGCAGCTAGAGACCCATCTGATGATGAAGACATCACGACAAGAGCTACTAGAATCTCTACCGTTACTAAAAATGGCAACCGGATTCTTGGTAGACGCTTCAGCAGAATCTATTAGATTTGCTGCCAGGAATGGGGCTCTCTCAAATGCTGCTAGAAGAGCATTATGGCTCAAAATGTGGTCAGGAGATACTAAGTCCAAAAACAAGTTGTGTTCTATCCCATTTGCAGGGTCTCTGATGTTCGGTCCTCTCCTTGATAACATACTGGAGAGTGCAACAGATAGAAAAAAGGGGTTTCCTGAAGAGAAACCAAAAAAACCCCCTCAATTTGGAAGATTTCGCCAACAGAGGGATCCTACTTCACAGAACTACAGCGGGAAAGGGAAGTCCGGTCGCTGGAGTTACCCCAAAGGGAAAAGGGGTCGAGGATATCTCCTTAACCCAAATAATTCATTCCAGCCCTCAAAGCAATGACGCCAAGAGTGTGGGGGGGGAAGACTCCTACAATTTTATCCCGAATGGTCGAGAATAACCCAGAACCCCTGGGTTCTAAAGATAATAGAAGAAGGATACAAAATAGAATTTTCCTCCATTCCTCCAGAGAAATTCCTAATAACCCAGTACCAAGCAAAAGATCTTCATCAGATACTTATCCAGGACGTCCAGAAACTACTCAGATTGAGAGCCATTTCCCCAGTTCCCCACAACGAGATATGCAAGGGCCACTATTCAAAAATCTTCTTGGTCAAAAAACCAAACGGTTCCTACAGGACAATAATCAACCTGAAGTTCCTAAACAAATGGGTGAATTATCGGAAATTCAAGATGGAGTCTATCAGATCGACTACTCCTCTAATAAGGGAAGAGGCATCAAAGTGTACGATCGATTTAAAGGATGCGTATTATCACGTTCCTATCCACCCCGCGTACCAGAGATTCCTCAGATTCGCAATTCAGGACGGTCCTTCCATTCTCCACTTCCAGTTCGTCTGCCTCCCCTTCGGCCTTTCCTCCGCCCCCAGAATTTTCACAAAAATTATGGCAGAGATCATGGCATTCATAAGAAGTCAAGGTATAGTAATTATCCCATATCTAGACGACTTCTTGTTGACAGCAGATACTCCGGCTATCTTAGTCAGTCATCGGTCACAGGTTCTTTCCCTACTACAAGAATTGGGATGGATAATCAACTTTTAGAAGTAGAGTCTTCCTCCCCAGAAACAGAAGGTCTTCTTAGGAGTACTGCTGGACTCCTCCCTTCAACATTCCTTCCTTCCAAGAGAGAAACAAATACTCCTACTGGCAGAAGTAAGAAAATTTTGGGGGAAAGACACCTGTTCCATAAGGGAATGTATGCGGATGTTGGGAATGATGACGTCTTGCATCCAATCTATTCCATGGAGCCAATTTCACTCCAGACCCTTACAGAATCTGATCTTGTCCCGGTGGGATCGAAAACAAAACTCCCTGAATTGAAAAATTAAAATTTCCGAGACTGTGAAATCATCCCTCCTGTGGTGGCTCTGCACAAACAACATAGACAAGGGAGTCCCCTGGAGAACTTCTCCTTATGTAGTGATTACCACAGATGCCAGCAAACACGGCTGGGGGTCAGTAATCCAAGACCAACACTTTCAGGGCACATGGACTGGTCAAATGAAGATGATGTCTTCAAACTTCAAAGAACTAAGAGCTGTATGGGAGACACTTATAAGAGCTTCACCCACCATAAAAGGGAAGCATATAAGAATTTTATCGGACAAAACGACAGCAGTGTCCTTTCTTCGCCATCAAGGGGGAACAAGACACACTCTTCTTCAGGGCCTCTCTGCACAAATTTTCAGTTGGGCAGAAGAAAACGTCCTATCAGTCACGGCAGTCCACCTAAAAGGCTCAGAGAACCTATCAGCAGATTTCCTGAGTCGGGAAAAAGTAGACCCAGGAGAATGGTCCCTAAACAAGGAAGTCTTTCGGTCCCTAACCCGAAATTGGGGTTATCCACAAATAGACCTGTTTGCCACGAGGAAAAATACTCAAGTAGAGACATTCTTCTCCCTAAATCTCAGAGACAACCCATTGGGAGTAGATGCATTGTCCCAACACTGGGACATGGATCTGGCCTATGCCTTTCCTCCGTTTCCTCTAATACCAATAGTATTAAGAAAAATCCAGGAAGATTTGACAAAGCTCATCATTATTCTTCCCTATTGGCCGAAAAGAAGTTGGTTTCCAATCGTACAATACCTAGCGTTGGAAGATCCTATCATGCTCCCAGTCAAGGAGAATCTACTCTCCCAGGGTCCCTTATTCTTCCAGGGAATAGAGACTCTGAAATTGTCAGCCTGGATCCTGAAAGGCAGATCTTGAGGAACCACGGTCTGTCAGACGAGGTAATTTCAACTATCTTATCAAGTCATAAAGAAGTTACCTCAAAAATCTATCAAAAGATTTGGAAGAAATTCTGTTCCTGGCATGGAATCCCAGGACCAGATCCCTTTTCTCCCAACATTGCAAAAATCCTAGATATTTTACAATCGGGATTCAAAAAAGGACTTAGCCCTAGTACCTTAAAAGGTACAGATTTCAGCCTTAGGTAATTTTTTTAACACTCCTCTGGCTGAACATCGGTGGATCAGAAGATTCACCCAAGCAGTCTCTAAACTGAAACCTTCCCTAAAGAAATCAGTTCCTACCTGGGATTTGAATGTGGTGTTAACGGCTCTTTGTGAGCCCCCCTTTGAGCCGCTCGACGAAATTAGTATGCATTTTTTAACTCTAAAAGCTGCATTCTTAGTCGCTATTACTTCAGCAAGAAGGATTGGAGAAATACAATCTCTGTCAGTCATAGAACCGTACCTAAAAGTACAAGAGGATAAGATCATCCTAAAGCTGGATCCCTCATTTATTCCAAAGGTATCTACCGCTTTCCATAGAGAACAAGAAATAATTCTACCTTCCTTTTATCCAGATCCAAAAGACCAACAAGAAGAAAAATTCCATTGCCTGGATGTCAGGCGAACAATTCTTCAGTATCTGGATAGAACCTCCTCCTGGAGACGAGATAAAAATCTATTTGTCCTATTCGGGGGAAAGAATAGAGGAAAGAAAGCCTCAAAAGGCTCTCTAGCAAGATGGGTAAAAACCACCATACAAGAAGCCTACAAGTCCCAAGGACTATGTGCCCCACAAGGCATCTGAGCCCATTCAACAAGGGCAGTCTCGGCATCCTGGGCAGAAAGAAGAGAAGCCTCTATGGACCAAATCTGCAGAGCTGCCACTTGGTCAAGCCATCATACGTTTTACAAACATTATAGACTCGATGTTCTGTCCGATACGGATTTAAGTTTTGGACGGAAAGTCCTTCAATCCATAGTCCCGCCCTGAGCATTATAATCTGGTATTGCTCCTGTGGTGTTGTCATGAGGGATGTACTGGAAAGTAGGAATTAGACCTACCGGTAATTGTATTTCCAGGAATCCATCATGACAGCACCATTATATTCCCTCCCTTATTGAATTCTGATTTGTGCATTTAACATGTCAGTTATTGTCCCTAGAAATAAAATAGGGTTGCATCCATCCTGGTGTAGTAATTGAAAAACACTGGCAAGTGGGTGGTGGGAGGGGCCTTTTAACCTCTCTGTCTTCCTGTCCCTACAGAGGTCAAGAGGGCAACCTCCTGTAGTGTTGTCATGATGGATTCCTGGAAATACAATTACCGGTAGGTCTAATTGCTATTTTTTTTTTAAGAGTACCTCCATGAAATGGATTGTCAAGAGCTCGTACAAGAAGTATGGATGGAGATACAACGTATAAAGTAAAAAATAGAGAGTTTCCCAAAATAATAGGGATTCTCCGTTAGGATTACTAATTAATAACTTTTGCAAGTGCTATGCTTAAATAACCTCAAGACGTTGCATAGTAACATACCCAATGCCAGTGGGTGACGTCACTCATTCTCCACGCTCCTATGTAAATCCAGTGGCGACGTAGGAGCCTAAGTAGAGAATATTTTTGGAAACCATGCAGATAAATTCTACAGTGCTCCTGTCAACAGGCTACAGAATATTTTGCAGTGGTCTATAGCTTACAGTTTACGGATAAAATATAGGCCACTATATATGAAGCCTACAGGTGGTTAATGGGCTCAAGAGACAACCATCAGGATTTTCTTTCCTTGCAGCCGCTTGTCACTGCCTGCTTAAAGCCGGAGTTACTCCGCTAATGGCAGAATACAATGCAATCCTCTAACATATGACTTTGTGTAAATTCAAAACGGCAGCTTAAGGCCTTATTCACACGAACATGTCAGTTTTGCGCGCGCAAAAAAACTCTGCGTTTTTCCTGCGTTGCAGTTCCGTGTAACAGTATATGGCGCTTGTCAACGTTATTTTTATGAGCTTAGGTTATCAGTATGTCACGCGTTTCACGTCATCAAAATAAACTGAAGGTGTTTTTCTTTCAAAATCATTCCTTTAGCAACTGTTGCGTGAATCACGCACAGCACACGGATGTGCGTCCGTGTGCTGTCCGTGATTTTCACGCACCCATTGACTTCAATGGGTGCGTCATAGGACATGCAGTAAGTTTCACGCAGCGGACACACGCTGCGTGAAATACACGGAATGTCTGAATGGCCCCATTGACTTGAATAGGTCCGTGTGACGTCCGTTATTTTCACGCGCGTAACACGGACGTGAAATACGCTCGTCTGAATTAGGCCTTAGGTTTAACAAGTTTTTTCGGAATAATAGGACAAGTAACAGAATATGAGTAACTGCTATTCTCCTCCAACATTACAATCATAAGCTTTTTATCTCCAACGTGCAACCTCTAAACAACAACATTTTTGCAACGAAGGAATGCTTGCACAAAACAGAACATGATCATAATAATTATAATAATATACATAGTAAGATAATTATATGAAAAGGGTTTTCTGTTATGTTATTCATTGTGTAAAGAAAAGTTCTGCAAGCTTCTAATATACTTTATGTTTCGATTACCTACTGTAAGGCTCTGTTCACATCCGTGTTGGAGGTTCCAGTCATTTTGGTGGAACAAGATAGCGCAGCATGCTGCGCTATTTTGTCTGGTGAAATGACAAACACCGTGACGGAAACCTGTCGGAAGCCATTAAAGTCAATGGGCCCCGTCTGTTTCCGTCATGCAACAGATGCGGCAGCTCCGATTTTTCTTTGTTCTGCTCCTATGACAGTAGAACAATGGAAAACTTGAATGCAGAACAACGCCTGAGGTCTTGCGGTAATAAAATAGAAATCTTCTTTGTTCAGCCATATGCTTAAAACTGGTTCTGAACACATTCAACAGACACAGATGGGCAACTATTAACAGGAGAGGAGGATTATATATTGCCCTACATTGCTCATATAAACCTTAACTACAGTGACTATATAACTGTGCCCTATCATAACCCCATACTGTACCTAATAGAAACAATCCTATACATTGTCCAACAACAACGCTACAAAGTGTCCTTTAACATCGACATACAGTGTGCAACGCCAGCCAGCGCCCAACAACGTCGTCATACAGCGCCCAACAACGTCGTCATACAGCGCCCAACAACGTCGTCATACAGCGCCCAACAACGTCGTCATACAGCGCCCAACAACATCGTCATCGTGTTGGCTATGGTTCAGTCTCTATTTAAACTTGTGGTGCAGGGGATGTTTGATCCCATATGAAGTGCTGAGCTAGTGATACGCCATTCAGCCTAGTAATACAAAGTCTTTTTGGTGGATCAGTATCTTGGTAGCTTGCGCCCTACCTGGCAATCTCAACTGGCAGCTCTCACCCTACCCGGCTATCCAATAGCGGCTAACGCCCCGCTCGACAAATCCACCCACTTTGTACGGCCTTCTTTCTCCCTCTCCTGCTTAGGGACTGCGCTATGGATTCCATCAAAACAACAGAACCCTTTCACAACGGTGACAAACGGGAACCCTTGCGAACACAGCCTTATCCCACACGCATCACGCTTTCTGTCTCTCTCCTCCATCACTCACCAACTGTGACGATCTTTAAAAAATAAAATACAGAACAATTTTTTTTTTTGAGACTAAGCTCCTCCCATCTTTAATGTTTTTTTCATTTTTTTTTTTTATTTTTTTTAGAGGGGCCGCACGCCACAACTGACCGGACGCTAATGTGCCTTCATAGAGTCCAATCCGTACAAAATATATAGTGCTCTATGAAAAAAAAAAAAATAACCTTTTCTCCTAATACAAATACAGTTGCATTACATAACATTAGGTGCTTAACATATATAAGTGGGTTCGGGGCACACCCTACATGCCATACAGCGCCCAATTACAGCAAAGCCATACAGTGCCCAATTACAATACCACGCAGTGCCCGAAAACCACAATTCTATACAGTGCTCCATAAAAACAATCCCATACTGTGTCTTAATAGCAACAATTCTATACATCGTACAATACTAACAACGCCATAGATTGCCCAATACCAAAAATACTATACAGTGCCCAACATTTATGCCATACAGTGCCCAATTGGAAAAATGCCATGCAGTAAAGTGTCCAATAACAGCAATGCCATACAGTGCCCAACAAACTCCACACAGTACAGTGCCAACAATCCCATACAGCGCCCAATAACAATGCCATAATATTGTTTAGGCGAGGTGTTGGAGGCTTCAAGACAATTGCACCATTTTCTGCTTCTTTAATAAGGCCCAACCTTAATGAGAATGACATTTTGCCGTTACATGATTCACCCCTTGTCCCCAACATCTGAATGTTCCCAGTTTTCAGCCTTCTGCTATTTTAATAAATTGTACATAATATATGAACGCCTGAAGACGGCAGTACGAGGATCATCATACATTACTGCTACCAAGACAGTCAACTTTTTTTTTTCTCCTAGGGTGGATATTGCCCCGAGCTGAAAGAATTTAATAATAATCTAAACTGTTTTGTCATCTTAAACATAGACATCGTGTTCGGTGTACGGTATCAATCACAATCAGGAGAGGATCCAGGAAAGAACACAGCGCACAGATGTAGACGTAAGGACGCAGTGCTGTTTATAGCTGCATCAATCTCCAATCAGACTGATTTTTGTTTAAAAACAGACTGAAGACGAGTGGGAAGAAAAGCAAAACTTAGGGATGAATAGCATATGAACGATGACAGCCAGGAAGAGACGGGGAAGTACTCCATCGCTGTTAGATTTACACACGTAATCATTTTTCACTGCTAGTTTGGTAGAATAATAATGCACGTCTAATTCATACCTAAAAGGATTTGTCCACTTATAAACACCATTTTATAGTTCATATATAGAATGGACTACGTAAAAAGTGAAGTCACTTTGTAAACACATTACATTATTTATCTTCTACTGATCCAGAGTTACTGCCTGTATTATACATAAAAACATTAAAAAAAAAAAAATCAAAAAAAAAAAAACCACCAGAGCAAGCTCCAAGCAGACACTGAACAAGCAGTAAATGTTTATAGATTTTAGGTTAGAAGCCTCAGAATTATGAATGCCGCTCTGGAGTATGAGGGTATGTTCACACGTAGTCAACCAAAACGTCTGAAAATCCAGAGCTGTTTTCAAGGGAAAACAGACCCTGCTTTTCAGACGTTTTTTTACCAACTCGCATTTTTCGCGGCGTTTTTCACGCCGTTTTCTACGTCCGTTTTTGGAGCTGTTTTCATTGGAGTCTATGAGAAAACAGCTCCAAAAACGTCCAAAGAAGTGTCCTGCACTTCTTTTGACGAGGCTGTATTTTTACGCGTCGTCGTTTGCCAGCTGTCAAACGACGACGCGTAAATAACAGGTCGTCTGCACAGTACGTCGGCAAACCCATTCAAATGAATGGGCAGATGTTTGCCGACGTATTGGAGCCGTATTTTCAGACGTAAAACGAGGCATAATACGCCTCGTATACGTCTGAAATTTGGCCGTGTGAACATACCCTAATACAGGCTGTAACTCAGGATCAGGGTATGTTCACACAGTGTTTTCAGGCATATTTCGGGGCGTTTACACCTCAAAACACGCCTGAAAATACGGAAGCAGAACGCCTTAAAGTAGCGCTGTGCCCGGGGAGTCCTCGGCGAGCGGAGGAGCTCCCTCTGCTCCTACGCTTTGAACTAATTCTGAAGTAGGGAGCTGATGGTTCCCTGCTTCAGAATTTGTTTCAACTCTATCTGCGTCCTGAGGATGACTGCGGGACACCGCCGGAATCCGGGACTGTTGAGAGGTATGACAACCCTTTTCCAAATGGCCTATTAGGACATATTTATGGCCTAGGGGACGGGTCCTCTGCCCGGGACCCCCCTCATGAGGTGTCAGTGACAACAGGGCTTCCCTCTAGGAGCAGAATCCCCAGCCTATGCTCTGGCTGGGGATTCCGCTCCTAGAGGGAGTCCCAATAGCGCCATCTATAAGGGGGGGGGGTGTGCGGCACTATCTACATGGACACAGTGGCACTAGTAGGGGCACTATCTACAGGGGACATTGTGGTGCCATCTACATGGGCACTGGCACTAGGCGCAACTAAGTGGGCATTATATTGTATAAGGGCAGCTAGGGGGCATTACGCTGTATGGAGGCATTATACTGTGTGGCGGCAGCGATTTGGCATTATGCTGTGTGGGAGGCACTATGGGAGCATGATACTGTGTGGGCTGAACCGGGTGTGTATGGGCGGGGTTCGGGTGGGATTAGAGGGGTGGCTTAAGAAAAAAGTTGCAGCGACGCGCTGCATCGGTTGTCCCTCTTTATGATTCTTGAAAGATGGGAGGTATGGGGTTGTTGCTATCAAAAACAAAAGTTGCAAGGCGAGCATCCAAGCAGAACGTAACCACAGTCATTATCCTTCTCTGACTTACAGGGGACAGAATATATATATATTATATATATATATATATATAGACCTACAATGCATCTTTGCACTCCCCTACGTCCAACACTGAAGTGACGGAAACACCACTATACCAGCCTGGTGATGGTTACCCTCCCCCACTCAGTCATTCCCTGGCTATTCCCCTCAGTGCCTTGCTATTGCAGTGCTGGGCCTCTTATTCTCATAGGCCCCATAGCAACTCTATGAGTGATCCCTGTGGTTGTAACCTCCCCAATAAAATAAAATAAAAAAACCACAAAAACAAAAAAACAAGAAAGAAGTTAAATGTATTTTATCTTTACTGTATCGGGAAGACACACCGTGTACAATAACATGGAGTTTTGCTGACAGTCTCTCTTCCCTGCATCACGGAGCCATAGGAGCCTCCCACGAGAATCCTCCAGAATAGCAAATAAACATGTCTGACACTGTACATCTCAAGTAGCTGTAACATCACCAAAATCTAAAACCGCTGAAGCTGAATACAGAATGTGGATGATAATAACCCCATAATAGCCGCCCCCTGACTGCACAACCAAGTCTTTTACATGCAGAAATGGCGACATGTCAGCTATCGCAGCATTTATTTTTATATGAACGTTGCAAATTGACAAATAAATAGAAAATTACTCATTCTGAACATAAAAACAACTTTTACTTACGGGAACATTGTTTGCCTGCCATTACCTTATAGATCCCATTATCAGCACTGGGAGACTCTTAAAGTGCACCTGTCATGTTTGAGAGTCTTTATATGCAATTTCCTAAGAATATGCATAAAATATGTGCATCATGAGAAGTGACCTTTAAAGGGGTTTAAATCACCAAGGATATGTAATAAATATACGATCCCTGGGACACTATCCCTGAAACCGGGGTCGTGAGTCACAGAGATCGTCTGTCATCGTCAGTCCCATAGACTTTTTTTTTTTTCACGATTAAAAACACAAAAAAGGACTCCTGTATATAAACACTTCCAATTGTATCCATTCTAGGAAGTTTAAACACCTGCAACAAAGTCTGTCTCCTGTCCTGATAGTTTGCAACAATGTATCAATGCAGTAAATGTATCAGTCTGAAGTTCAGGCTATTTTACACAGGATTGTCTAGACCAGGGGTGGGCAAACTTTTTGACTCGCGGGCCACAATGGGTTCTAAAATTTGACAGAGGGGCCGGGCCAGGAGCATTTGGAGGGAGTGTTTGGGCCGGATATACTAAAGCATTAAATGTAGTGTGTGCAAACCTCATAGCACAGTAAGAACACTACAACCCAATTTATTAACTGTCTTTCAAATGTGAAAAATAGCCCTTATCAGTTAATAAATTTGTCTCAAGGAATATGCAAGATATGGCATTTACATACTATTTCGCAGATACTGGGAGGAGGAAATGTAAATAGATTAAAATAACATACGCACTGTGATTTATCAAGAAAAAAGTTCTGTTGACTCTGTAAATTAGCTGCCAACCTCTGAGCAGTAGCCGCCCGTTCTTGTGTTGACTGCTTGCTAGCATAGTTTGCATGCTTCGTGGCAAAGTGACGGCTGATATTGTACTCTTTGAAAACCGAAGGGCTTAATGGTGACGTGAAACGAAGTGAAAATTAAAGTGAAATAAAGAGAAATACGCGCCACATTAACCCCTTAATGACCGGGCCATTTTGCACGTTAATGCCCAAGGATTATTTTTTGTTTTTCCACGGTCGCATTCCAAGAGTCGTAACTCTTTTTTTATTCCGTCGACATAGCCGTATAAGGGCTTGTTTTTTCCGGGACGAGTTGTATTTTGTAATTGTACCATTTTTAGATGCTTATAACATATTGATTAACTTTTATTAACTTTATTTTAGGAGAGAATTGAAAATAAGCAGCTATTCCAGCATTAATTTTCACGTTATAAATTTACGCCGTTTACTATGCAGCGTAAATAACATGTTAACTTTATTCTATGGGTCGGCACGATTACAGGGATACCAAATGTGTAAAGGTTTTATATGTTTTTTCTACGTTTGCACAATAAAAACCCTTTTAGAAAAAAATTACTTGTTTTTGCATCGCCGCGTTCCAAGAGGCGTAATTTTTTTATTTTTCCGTCGATGTGGCCGTACGTGGGATTGATTTTTGCGGGACAATGTGTAGTTTTCATTAGTACTATTTTGGGGTACATAGGACTTATAGATGAACTTTTATTTTATTTTTTATGGGGGGAATGGGAGAAAAGAGAGAATTTTGCCGTTGTTTTTTGCGTTTTCTTTGGACGCCGTTCATCCGGCGGTTTAATTAATGTGTTCATTTTATTGGTCAAGTTGTTATGATCGCGGGGATACCATATATGTGTATGTGTGATTTGTTTTGACCGTTTTAATAAAACCACTTTTTGGGGCAAAAAAGTAGTTTTATTTGACTTTGACAGTAATTTTTTTTATTTTTTTTTTCACAAACTTTATTTAACGGTTTTACTTTTTTTTTTTTAGTCCCACCAGGGGACTTCACTATGCGATATGCCGATCGCATATATAATGCTTTGGTATACTTCGTATACCAAAGCATTATTGCCTGTCAGTGTAAAACTGACAGGCAACCTGTTAGGTCATGCCTCTGGCATCGCCTAACAGGCAGATGCTGAAGACAGACCTGGGGGTCTTTGTTAGACCCCCGGCTGTCATGGAAACCCGACGGCGACCCGCGATTTGTTTGCGGGGGCGCCGATCGGGAGACAGAGGGAGTTCCCCCCTCTGTCAAACACATTAAATGCCGCTGTCACTGTTGACAGCGGCATTTAATGGGTTAAACTGCCGGAATCGGCGCGTGCTTCGATTCCGGCAGTTGCAGCAGGAGCCAGGCTGTGTATAACAGCCGTGCTCCTGCCGCTGATCGCGTGGGTACAGTCTCAGTACCCGCGCCATCACAGGACGGATATATCCGTCCTCCTGCGCGAACTAGCAGCTGCTGAGGACGGATATATCCGTCCTTCGGCGTTAAGGGTCAACGGTCAATGTGTTTTGAGTGCGCCATCTATTGGGAAAACGTGGGCATTGCAGGGAAAGGGGAAAAAAAAGGAGGTTTTTACTATTATTTGGACAAGTTCGGCGGGCCGGATTAAAAAGCCTAACGGGCCGTATGTGGCCCGCGGGCCGTAGTTTGCCCATGTCTGGTCTAGACTCTATATAATTGTATCAAATTCACAGCGGTGAAAAGTGTTAGTTCTGCACAAGTTTTTAGCCAGGGGTTTAAAAAAAACAGAACAAAAAAGACAACCCTGTTCCTATTCACTGACAACTAGCAGAGATCTTGAAAATGGTCAGGAATTGAAACAAAGTATATTAGAAAATTGCAGAGCACTTCATTGTACAATTAGGCTTTAATATAGTGCTTTATAATATAGACACACTGTAATACAACACCTTTAGTCGCATCATAATACCACATTTACAGAAATCACCACTAGAGGGAGCTGTTATACCCTTAGCCTTTCATGACCTATATTCCAGTTTCATCTACACTTGACACTATTTTACAGTAAATGTATTGTTTGGTATCTCAAGTTACAGAAATCGCAATTGTATCTGCCACGCATGGTGTGGGTGGGTCATGTGATATTTTTTACTTTTGTAATGAAATTATTAGTAATAGACAATCCTACTGATGGTTTCCTATAAGAACCAGCTAAATAGTGTTCTCAAGCGATGCAATGTTTCATGCAGTTTTTCTATATATAAAGAGTTAATGGTTCCAAATTATTATTTTGGGGCCGGTTTTAGTTATCAGACTTGTGATTTTGTGATTTCACCTGCTAATTGTAAACTTTTCAATGTTTTCAATGAATTACTCACCTGTCCGTTTTGGTCAATGTGGCACATTTGAACAACATACTGACACTACTATAAAGCCCCGTGCACACGACCGTGTTTTTATCTATCCCGAAATACTGTCTGTAAATACGGTCGATATTCCATCAGTTTATACGGATCCGTAAAAAATGGAGGGTGCAAATGAGGTCATCAGCATGTTGCATAGTAACGCCTCTGTAAATACGGACGGTATACGGATGCACATCAGTAGCCATCCGTATTTACGGAAGCTCCCGTAGACTTAATGAGAGAGTCCCTGCCGTAATTACTGACAAGAATAGGACAGGTTCTATAATTTTTTCAGCACGGACATCCATCAGTAAAAATACTGAAATGTGTCCGTGGCCAATATAAATGAATGGGTCCGTAATTACGGTCAGTAATTACTGGTAAAAAAAAAAATAGAAAAAATAAAAAATAAAAAAATAAAAATCGGCGTGTGCATGGGGCCTAACGGCTTAGCTGTGCTTCTATAAAAGGAGGGAGGAGCAGTTTGTCCGTCCGTCCATCCGTCCGCCCCCCCATCATATTAATGTAGAGTGCCTGATGACACTTCCCAGAAGGCAAATCTAGGAAGGCCAGGAGATTTCAGCTCTGAAGCTTGTTGATTTGTTGGGTATAATAAAAGGATATAACTCAGGATAAGTGATGTAATATATGTACACAGTGGCTCCACCAGCAGAATAGTGAATGCAGCTCTGGAGTAGCATACAGAATGTAAGTCAGGATCAGTACAATATAAGTAATGTAATGCATGTAAACAATGACTCCACCAGCAGAATAGTGAATGTAGCTCTGGAGTAGAATACAGGATCAGTACAGGATAAGTAGTATAATATATGTACACCGTGACTCCACCAGCAGAATAGCGAGTGCAGCTCTGGAGCATAATACAGGATGTAACTCAGGATCAGTACAAGATAAGTAATATAATGTATATACAAAGTTACTCAGCATTTTATGATGGTGTGGACATAAAATGACAGTAAACCTTTAAGCATAAGAGATGAACGGTTTACAAGTAGTGCTGAGAAAAACAGATTTGAGATATTAAAAAAAAAAAGCTTGTGGGCAGATGAGCTTTCTGGGGGATGGACAGTCCGATGTAGCATCAGTGCTTCCATGTCGCTATGACTGCAGTGACCATATTCTGTCCTTTGTACAACCTGTTCTGCTCCTAGTAACAGATCAAGACATCATTATTGTGACAAGTGCTCCGCTCCGCTTCCACCGAGGGCATTGTAAGTTCACAGCGCCATCACACTACATCCACAATATGTGCCGCATACACAATTTCACTCACCTTTCCTATAGCACAGTAAATCATACCATTTATCGGACAGCCATAAAACAATGGGTTCAAGACCAATTAAAGAGCCACGCTCTTAAAGGGAATGTATCATATTGTCAATGTTGTATCATGTGTTATATATATATATATATATATATATATATATATGTCAGTGTAATCCTGCCTGGGATGATAAGGAGATGACTGTTGACAAGTGATCTCTACAGAACATGTAACATAAATACTGCGGATTTTCCGCAATGGATTTAGTTGCGGAAAAACCTGCAGCATAGTACAGTAGCAGCAGAGTGGATGAGATGTGAACAAATCTCATCCGTATGCTGTGTAAATGATACACGGAAAAAGTGCTCAGACATTGACCAGCAGTACATTTAATTAATCCGCAGCATGTCAATTGTGTGTGTGTAATCGCTGATTTGTTGTTACGGGTTTTCCCCATTGAATTCAATGGGGATGTAAAACCAGCAACAAACAGCAGATGTTGTAAAAAAATTTCAGCAGAAAAGCAGCGATTCTGCTGCAAAAATCGCAAGTCCGAAATTTTAATTTAAAAAAAAAAAAATCTTACACTTACCCAGAATTCTGTGCTTCTTCGTGCAGTCCAGCCTCCTGGGATGAGGTTTCATCCAATGATGTGACCGCTGCAGCCAATCACCGCTTCAGCCAATCACTATTAGGGTATGTTCACGCAGCCTATTTTCAGACGTAATTTGGGCGTTTTACGCTGTCAAAAGACGGCGCGTAAAAAGACGCCCGCGTCAAAGAAGTGCATGTCACTTCTTTGGACGTTTTTGGAGCCGTTTTTCATTGACTCCATTGAAAAACAGCTCCAATTACGTCCGTAATAGAAGCCGCGAAAAACGCGAGTACTTGCAAAAACATCTGAAATTCAGGAGCTGTTTTCGCCTGAAAACAGCTCCGTAATTTCAGACGTAATTTGTTAAGACGTGTGAACATACCCTTAGGTGATGTGCTGTCTGTTGTCAGATTCCAGTGACTCCACCAGTAGAATTGTGAATGCAGCTCTGGAGTATAATACAAGCTGTAACTCCGGATCAGTACAGAATAAGTAATGTACGTTCAGCCACATTAATGTATGCCGGTGATTGGCTGCAGCGGATGAAACGTCACCACGTCAGGCCATCAGAGGGACACATTGCCATGGGAAGTGTATCCATTTAAAAAAAAAAAAAAAATTCATTGCAGGATATCCGCAGGCAAATTCCAGGTGGAAAACTGCACCACAATTTGGTGCAGTTGTTTGGCCGTAATTCCCTGCGGGCAACAGAGTTTATACGATGTGTACCTTTAAGCAGCGTATCCGCCTTTTGTGAACTTACCTGAAGAGTCAATCTATTATAAACGTTGGATCCGGTGTCATCTATATATAGGTGTTACTGTCAGTGTAATCCTGCCTATGATAATGAGATGACTGCTGAGAAGTGATCTCTACAGAACAGGAAGTGTCAGTGTATTTTGAGACTCAGTGGTCAGTGTGAAAACTGAAGGATTTTAGGATTTTTTTTTTTAAATACAGATAATTACATCATTTAAAAAAATAAAAAATAAAACCACAAATTCTTATGAAATACATTTAACATAAAAACTTGATTTAGACAATAGGTACTTTTCTGATGACACATGGTAAGTAAAACTGCAACAGATGCCCATGCAACGTTCGCTATAGGGAGGGTTGCCATGGACAAGTGCTCCAGTTTTCCTTTGCACTAGTTTTCATACTAGTCCCAGTCTTTGGTTATCTATACTGGATAAAAGTGTATGACAATGATTCATTCCTGCCGAGAAAGTAAATGCCACCTCCACATGTATTCGGTCACCTTTATATAAACCACCATTATTACATTTACAATGTCAAGTTCTAGAGCTTTTTGTCAATTGGCAAACATAAAAGAAGACCGGTCTCTGTAGCAACAGTGGATATCATGGGGATACCTAAAAAGTTATAATAATAAAAATTTACAGCAGTTTAGTCCTCATTTTTTGATCTATAAATTCAAGGCTCGTCTTTAGTTTCTGATAATGCACAAGATTTCTGGGTAAAACCAAAGTATTTTCGTTAAGGGATTTATGGTTTCTAAAAGTTTAAACAAAGATGGCAATGCTTTGTAACTGGTCACTACCAATATTTATGTATAGAATTAATCTACAACTACCGTTCAAAAGTTTAGGGTCACTTAGAAATGTCCTTAATTTTTTAAAGAAAAGCACAGTTTTTTTTCAATGAAGATAACATTAAATTAATCAGAAATACACTCTATACATTGTTAATGTGCTAAATGACTATTCTAGCTGCAAACGTCTGGTTTTTAATGCAATATCTACATAGGAGTATAGAGGCCCATTTCCAGCAACCATCACTCCAGTGTTCTAATGGTACATTGTGTTTGCTAACTGTGTTAGAAGGCTAATGGATGATTAGAAAACACTTGAAAACCCTTGTGCAATTATGTTAGCACCGCTGTAAACAGTTTTGCTGTTTAGAGGAGCTATAAAACGGACCTTCCTTTGAGCTAGTTGAGAATTTGGAGCATTACATTTGTGGGTTCGATTAAACTCTCAAAATGGCTAGAAAAAGAGAGCTTTCATGTGAAACTCGACAGTCTATTCTTGTTCTTAGAAATGAAGGCTATTCCATGCGAGAAATTGCCAAGAAACTGAAGATTTCCTACAACGGTGTGTACTACTCCCTTCAGAGGACAGCACAAACAGGCTCTAACCAGAGTAGAAAGATAAGTGGGAGGCCCCGCTGCACAACAAGACAAGTACATTAGAGTCTCTAGTTTGAGAAATAGACGCCTCACAGGTCCTCAACTGGCAGCTTCATTAAATAGTACCCGCAAAACGCCAGTGTCAACGTCTACAGTGAAGAGGCGACTCCGGGATGCTGGCCTTCAGGGCAGAGTGGCAAAGAAAAAGCCATATCGGAGACTGGCTAATAAAAGGAAAAGATTAATATGGGCAAAAGTACACAGACATTGGACAGAGGAAGATTGGAAAAAGTGTTATGGACAGACGAATCGAAGTTTGAGGTGTTTGGATCACACGGAAGAACATTTGTGAGACACAGAACAACTGAAAAGATGCTGGAAGAGTGCCTGACGCCATCTGTCAAGCATGGTGGAGGTAATGGGATGGTCTGGGGTTGCTTTGGTGCTGGTAAAGTGGGAGATTTGTACAAGGTAAAAGGCATTTTGAATAAGGAAGGCTATCACTCCATTTTGCAACGCCATGCCATACCCTGTGGACAGCGCTTGATTGGAGCCAATTTCATCCTACAACAGGACAATGACCCAAAGCACACCTCAAAATTATGCAAGAACTATTTAGGGAAGAAGCAGGCAGCTGGTATTCTATCTGTAATGGAGTCGCCAGCGCAGTCACCAGATCTCAACCCCATAGAGCTGTTGTGGGAGCAGCTTGACCGTATGGTACGCAAGAAGTGCCCATCAAGCCAATCCAACTTGTGGGAGGGGCTTCTGGAAGCATGGGGTGAAATTTCTCCCGATTACCTCAGCAAATTAACAGCTAGAATGCCAAAGGTCTGCAATGCTGTAATTGCTGCAAATGGAGCATTCTTTGATGAAAGCAAAAGTTTGAAGGAGAAAATTATTATTTCAAATAAAAATCATTATTTCTAACCTTGTCAATGTCTGGACTATATTTTCTAGTCATTTTGCAACTCATTTGATAAATATAAGTGTCAGTTTTCATGGAAAACACAAAATTGTCTGGGTGACCCCAAACTTTTGAACGGTAGTGTACATAGAGAGTTGAGTCGCTTTATAAATCCATTACATTACTTATCCTGTACGGATCCTGAGTTACAGCCTGTATTATACTCCAGAGCTGCATTCACAATTCTACTGGTGGAGTCACTGGAAACGGACAACTGACAGCACATCCCCTAACAGCTTAGCTGAGCTCGTATAATAAAGTAGGATATTGTTTTTTCCTATATCTCCAATGTAGAGAGAACACTTCCCAGAATGCAAAAGAACCACATCAAGCTTTGTGCAGAGACTAAACAGGCAGGGGATATTGGGATATTTCCATTCTAAAGCCTGCAGAATTATGAATAGAGCTCTGGAGTAGAATATAGACTAACTCTGAATCAGTAAAAAAAAATCCTATATCCCTGGAGAAAAACTTTAGTGGCCGGATCCAGAGAGTCCTGATGCTTCAGGGAACCCATATGGCAGAGCAGGGCCCTATTCCAAGTTTTGAAATGGGGCTCCACTATTACGCTCCTTGATAAGTAGGACAATACAGTGTAGCTAGGTCATGAAAGGGTAACATTCATGAAAGAAGAAAGTATTGTCTTCTCCTAATCCATATATTATCACCCATTAATTCCTACAAGACTACATCATTAGAACAAAACCCCTGGGAGTCAGAGTTCTAGAATGAGATGAGGTAATCTGAGATTTAACCATTCCAACATTAATCAAGATGGCAACCTACGGGCCCCCACTCAAGGGTTTCACAGGTTAATTTGCAGTCCAGTCTGCTGGGATTACCTCATGCTCCAAGCATGCATCGCGCGCTCCTTACTTCTTGTTGTTTTCCCTTTGGCTGTTTTTATAGAAGTACATTTATAGCCAGCACACTAATTAACTGCATTCTGTTTTTTCTACTTTAAAGAAGTCCTACCAGAAAAAAAATAAAAGTAAAAAGAGCTTTTAGTTTACATTAAAAATATGAAAACTGTGCTTTAATATTTTACTCCTATGAAGAGATTATGCCTTCAAGTTACAGGGCTGAAGCCAGAGGCTGCACTACTGAGACATTCTAAAAACAACATGTTGCTTTCTGATTTGTCAGATGCAATATTGTCATTAAGACCTTGTGTGGATCTAACACACACACACACACACACACACACACACACACACACACACACGACACTTTTCAAGTCAGGTAGGATGTAGATGGGGAGTTTAATCTACACAAGTTCTCCATGATAATCCTGCACATAAGATAAAATCAGAAGGCAACATGTCAGAATCTAAAAGTGGACATATTGTCTGCTCAGTAGTGCAGCCTCCGGCTTTGGGCCTGTAACTTTAAGGCATCATACCTTCGCATCGGGGTAAAATATAAAAAAAATGGACCACACATTTTCTTTTACACTACTGGGACTCCCTCCCTCCTTTTACCAGTTTCCTCCATTTCCCACTGTTCCCTGTATTCTTCATTTTTGCACCAGTGTTCACACTATTCTCTACGGCAGCACCAGTTTCCTCCATGGTTCACAGTTGCCGCCGTTTTTGTCCCACGACCACCAGTCATATTAATATTTTTTTCTGCTTCACAATTATTGCTTTATTTTTTTTTCTCCAGCTACTCTCACTTCCACACATTCGTCTCTGCAATAGTTCTGGGAACCAGAAAATGGTGTCCACCGCGGTTTGTCAAATTGTAGCCTAAATAAAAAGGCTGTACCTCCACTTTCTGTTTAACGGTTTACAACACTGAGCAGAGGTGTAACTTGAGGCTCCTGGATCCACATGAAAATCTGTGATAGTGGCCCAAACTCTCGTGTGGAATTTATAGTACCAATATAGGCCGGACACCTTTTAGGCCCTGCCAGGCTCCAGGGTCAGGGCGCAACCGCAATCTCTGCACCTCTATAGTTACTCCTCTAACTCCGAGCCCACAGTGCTAAATTTTAAAGGGAATGTATCATCAGAAAAGGACATTACAATAAAACCTTTTTACAATAAAACCTATTTTAGACGACCACTCACAATGAAATTGAAAAATGATCTTCTAAGGGGCAGTCTTCTCAATATGCATAGTATAGTATATGGTGGAACTGAAAAAAAAAATCGGTCTAAAAAAAAAATCTGGGTCTGCGTGGCAGTATATACAAGGGGGGGGGTCTGCGTGGCAGTATATACAAGGGGGGGGGGGTCTGCGTGGCAGTATATACAAGGGGGGGGTCTGCGTGGCAGTATATACAAGGGGGGGGGGTCTGCGTGGCAGTATATACAAGGGGAGGGTCTGCGTGGCAGTATATACAAGGGGAGGGTCTGCGTGGCAGTATATACAGTATTAACATGGGGTAGTATCTACAGAAGAGTCTGTGTGGCGCTATCTACAGGGGGGGTCTGTGTGGCGCTATCTACAGGGGGGGGGGTCTGTGGCACTGTTTACAAGGTGTGTGCGCGTCGCTATCTACAGGCGGTCTGTGTGGCAGTATCTACAGGCGGTCTGTGTGGCAGTATCTACAGGCGGTCTGTGTGGCGCTATCTATAGGCACAGTTGTGTAATGAGGGATTCTTTCATCAATGCATATTATTGGTGTTTATAACCATCTGTTTTACTGATGGACTTATAATATTATAGTGTTTAAAAAAGTAATTAAAACTAATTTAACATATGTTTTCTTATTCGCTTATTTATTCTCTATATTAGCGTTCAATGGGGGTATTACTTTTGGTCATCAGATCGCCCACCATTGATGGAGACTCGCCCTGCTCCCTAACTGCCCTGCTCGGGAGCTGCCAAGGCTTTGAGGGAACATTGGCAAGGATCCCGTCAGCGTTCAGGATGCTGTGGCGCAGCTCTGTTCATCGCGGGACCAGGGCATAGCCCCATCATATACCTTTTAGCTGAACTAGAATGGAGATTACGAGCCAGGCACTCCCCTCCAACATCAGCGTCTGACCTCACAAATGTTCTTCTGGATTAATGGAAAAAAATGTAGGTTGCAGCGGTCACCTGTTCTAGTTGATTATCGTGTTGTTAAATGCATTATTTATTTACGGAGCATCTAGGAGACTAGAATTTGATCAATAACTGCGAGTAGAATCCACATAATTAATAATCTGTCATTAGGCAATATACGCCGCACACTCGTGTACCCGCCGATGACGTGTCACATCCACAGTAAGCATTCGTCTGCCTAATGCTACAGCTACACAATGGACACAACGTTAATAGTCAACCACATATTAGCATTGATGGATGTTCGATACTTATCTCTGAAAAGCCACACGTCTAACACTTAAAAGGGCATTTTGATGCAATAGTCAGTTACTAAAGGATTATGGAACCGATATGAACAGGTATGTAACTCAGCCTTCAATTACTCATGTAGCAGAGTGGAATTAATTATATGACGTTGCGTTGTATAATAACGTGTATATAGATTTATCTCTGCTACATGTCACTAACTCAGCTCTACTACATATTACACCTCTGCAAATTCGAATAAATAAAAAAATAAAAATCAATCGGATTTACTAAATTGGACTTAAAGCAGACCGGATACCTCTGCTGACGTCTGTTTTAGTAACGAATTGTGGTGCATTTTTTTCTTAAAACTCTACATTCTGCCGTTCCACAGTTATCCCTCCTAGAAATGTATGATTAAATTAACAGCTGGGTGATACCAGGTGGGGGGGGGGGGGGTGTCCATACGCAGCCGGATACTGTCCAACCAGTGGTGACAGAGTGAGACTGTGTAGGGACACGCCCCTTTGACCAAAGGAATGGTAACACCCAGTTGTCAATTTATTCATAAATTTCTTGGAGGAATAACAGAGGAATGGCACGACACCGTTCTAAAATAAGATGTTCCAGAATAATTTTTTCATGGAGACTATAAGTATTTACTAAAACAGACATGTCAGGAGGTCAGAATAGTGGAGGTCAGAGGCAGAGTTATAGGGGTGCAGAGGTAGCTGTTGCACCCAGCCTTGGCGCCTGAAGGGGTCCCAAGACCCCCTCCTCCACATAAGCATTACAAATGGCACACTGTAGAGGGTGGGGGACGGTTATATATTTTAGCATTGGGGCCCAGGAGTTTCAAGTTACGCCTCTGGTTGGGGTACATAAGCCAGGACCACCTCCAATCATCGGAATATAGTGTCTCTTTTCGAGCAGAGTACAGGTTTTCCATTGAAATCAATTAGCCCTTAATGAGTACATACATACGCAATATATATTAAAATTCCTTCCATCCAGCAGTCCGGAAATTCTGATGGTCCTGCACTTGTTTTAGCAGAGGCGTTTGTTTATTGTGGTCTACTTCCTCATTCTCTGACCTTATGTGGCACATTTCATACTCCAGCGTAAAGTCGGATAAAAGGAATTCTACTATATATTTATCAACGCTGTATGAAGGATGTATACAGAATTACAATGCATGTACAGTACGGCTCTGTTCTCACTGGAGTCTTTATGTTCCGTTTTGGGTTCCGGTATATATAACATAAAAAAATACCGTAACAATGAGACCCCATTATAAAAGTCAATGGGATCCTTCAGTATTTATTGTGATCAGTCGGAAAACAGATGCATCGTAGCAGTCATGCAGATTTCCCCTTTTTAGATTTAGAATTTGGTCGCTGCAGGGAAATGTATGGCCAAACGTGGCTTTCCTTGGGGATAGCAGTCGATCACCATTAGGCCTAATTCACACGTGTGTTCGGTCCGTGATATATACGGTCCGTGTGTAGGCCGCATTTCCCTGACCGAACACACTGTAGGGAGCCGGGCTCCTAGCATCATAGTTATGTACGACGCTAGGAGTCCCTGCCTCTGCGTGGAACTACTGTCCCGTACTGAAAACATGATTACAGTGCGGGACAGTTTTCCCGCAGCGAGGCAGTGACACCTAGCGTCGTACATAACTATGATGCTAGGAGCCCGGCTCCCTGCAGTGTGTTCGGTCCGTGAAATGCGGCCGACCCACGGCCCATATATCACGGACCGAACACGCTCGTGTGAATTAGGCCTTAGAGAAGCCAGGTCCAGGGCGATCATTCCGGCCATTCAAACGAACGCATACCTCTCAAGTGTCTCTTCTTGGGAGGGACAGTCCCTATTTTTGACCCAAGTCCCTCAGTGTCTTTTTCACCTGGGAAAATTGATCTGCATTAATAAGACTTCCGATACTGCTCCAAAAACTGTCTGGTTCCTAATTGTAAATTAGTCAAACACGTGTAAATTATTATTTCATCATTTGAATCTTAACGATTATAAATTATGTTATATCATTTTTATGCTAATATTGAAATTAAAAAAGCAATTCAGATATATAAATGAAAAAAAAATATGGGTATTTCATACAATAAAACTTAAGTTTCCCTCTTTGGTTGTCCAAAAAGTTGGGAGGTACGCGGACGGTCAGAGCTGCTCTAGCGGCTCTCCGCTTTGGCACTGAGTGGGCTTTTAAGCATGCCCCCCCCCCATTATGTCTATATGCCCGAATAGAAGACATGGACAGGAGTTGACTATATGAAACAACCTCTTTAGAGTTAAAGCCGTAACACTAGTGTGAACACAAGTGTAATACACTTCGATAATAAGAATTGAATGCAAAAAAAAATAAAAATTAGAATAAAATAACTGCATTACCAGAGGTGACCACCAGGTGGCATGTGATCCATCACTCTAATTTGTACATTACACTGGATAGAAACCATATATACTGCACTTTTGTTACTGTACATGTATGCTGTATTTATTGTATATTAAATATAGATGAATAGATATTCGATGAACAGGGCATATGGAAAGTGGTTTACAATTTGGGACTACTTTAAAAAGGGATCGGTCGCCTCTCCTGACATGTCTATTTTAGTAAATACTTGTTTTCTCTACGAAATAATAATAATTCTGGAACATAATTTTTTAGAACTCTACATTGTGCCTTTCCTCTATTAATCCTCTTAGAATTTTATGAATAAAATGGACGACTGGGTGTTACCATTCCACTTGCTATAGGGGCGTGTCCCCACAGTCTCACTATCAGCGCTGATTGGACATAGCAGTTGGGGGTGTGTCTTACACAGACTGGCTAACACCCAGCTGTCAATTTATTCATAAAATTCTAAGAGGGATAACAGAGGAACGTAGGGTTCTAAGAAAGGATGCTCCTGAATGGTTATTTCTTGGACAATACAATTATTTACTAGAACAGACACGTTAGGAGAGGTAACCGTTCCTCTTTAAGGGTGGGCATTGCTGTACCTATAGATATTCCCTATTACAATGTCTATAGAAAATCAAGGAGTAGTTTTCGATCAAAATAATTCCTCACTGCTGTACGAGATTATTAGCACATAGCCCTTGCCTGTGAGGGGAGTCATTTGGACAATAGGAATATATTGGGGCGTTGCACTTCAAGCAATTCCCTTACACAGAAGAGTAGGTTCACCAAATATTCATTTAGGGTCATAGGGTGACCCATTAACACATGGGGGGCATGCACGCTCCACACAGATGCCATCTTAGTTGGATAAATGTATCTGGCCCTGGCTGGCAGGTACCCAGCAACCTGATCATGAACAGACTGTGTACCACCTGCAGGGTATCACATGCTTTCTGCCTACAGGAGACTATACCCACCTCACGTCATCACTTATAAGATCACCTTTTCTTCTTATTTGCTTGTGGCTCAGTTACAACCGCAGATCTCAAATCAAATAGCTGCATGTAGCAGATCTGTTCCGGTGTTTGCAGAACATCCGCATAACTAGTGATAAGTGAATCAGAACAGAAATGATGTTTCCTCGCTGGATCAGTGTGCATGCCTGAATGTGTGTCTGGCAGAGCAATGATTGCCCCATACCGCTGCCAAAATATTAGTAATTTCCTTGGCTATAACCACATCTGAAACTCATCTTCAATTGATATGTTTCTGGAAAAATGCCTTGCTGCAAAACAAACACTCTCCCATCTGGATGGAGCGCGGTTTATCCCGAGCTTCCTGGTTCATGAATAGTATGCAAGAACTGCAGTAAAGACTGACACCAACACAAGCAGAGCAGTATGAACGAAGGAGAAGTGGGGATGGACCAAATACTCCACCACCTTAGGAGCCAATTTAACAGTGACTTCGCTGTAAAAATTCCTCAAAAAAGACCTCATCATAAGACGACCCTAAAGTTAGCCCCAGATGATTAGTGAATTGCAGATTTCTAGGTACATGGTCTACCAGGCTGATGGGATTTCCGAGCTTTGTTCTCACTTCTAGCATCCCATGCTTGCATACAGCTATATAAAGTGGATTGGTTTACCATTGAGGAGCTTAGAAAAGCTGGGTAACTACCCCCGTGGAAGCTGTAATAATGGCCATAAAGACATTTTGACAGGGAAGGAAAAAAGTTAAAATATATGATATGGTGTCTTGTTTTTTTTTGTTTTTAACTCCTTCCCGACGAGGAGTCTGCAAAAATAAAATAAAATGTATTTTATACTAAAATCACATTTTATTGTGAAAAACCTATATTTAAATAAATATATAAATAAAAAACATATTAGGTATCCATTCAACCATAATAACCTGAAGGATTCATTCACTTAGTTATTTAGTTTAGTGTAAACCCCCCCCCCCAAAAAAAAATAAAAGGGAACAAATCCCCCCCCCCCCCGCCCAACTGGAGAAACAAAAACAGCTTTTTTTTCTACATTTATGCCAAAAAACAAATACTATAAATTACACAGTAATTTATATGTACCACCGAACTGCACCAAAAGAAACCCAACAATTTCTCCTGCATAAAACAAAGCCTCATACAGTACAGCCTATAATATAAGGCCTAGTTCACACCCAAATATAAGGCCAAGTTCACACGGTGAAATGTCTTGTCGCGGTTTTCTCTGCGTTTATCGCCCACGGCCGTTGAGGGCCTTGAGCAAAAAAACGCTTTCTCTGACTCCCATTGATTTCAATGGGAGGTCAGAGGCGAAACTGACAAGAAACATGCAGCTTTTCTTCTTTTAGCGAGCGGCTAAAACGCCTCCGCCTACCATTGAAATCAATGGGAGGCCGTTTCAGACGTTTTTTGGCGCAGATTCCGATGTGGTTTCCGCTTCAAAATCAGTGCCAAAACAACTCTGTAAACTGGCCCTAAAAGTTATGGCTGCTGAAATGCGAAGAAGTAAAAAACAAAAAAAAAAATTAAGTTGGTCATTAAGGCCCCTTCAGTTCTGGCCATTAAGGGGGTGAAAGAGACATATGAAACATACTAAAAAGTACTTCAGACCACAAGTAGTTAAAAAAATAAAATAAAATATTTTACGGATCCAAAAACTTGAAAACGTGACTGTAGAAAACATTTCCACCAGACAGCCGCTCTTCATATTAAAGACATGCAACAATGGCCGCTTCCAAAGGGACATGCATTTCTTCAAGCCGCCCTCCGGCAAATAATCCTATTAAATGGAGAAGCAAGGGGTTTCAGCGAGCAGGATCACAAGGAAAATGTGAGAGACAAAAGGACAGAAGGGAAGAAGACGACTTAAAAAAGGATAATAAGTGGTAGAGCGAATAAATATCACTTCACCAGGGGCGCACACAAAAATCAGAGAGCCCCATATAAAAAAACAAAACAAAACAAAAAAAAAAAAAAAACACAAAACAACCACTTAGGATGGGTTCTACTAATAGCTCAGAAAAATGCAAGATTTTTTTGTACTTTAACGTTAATATATCTTTATAGGAGCTTCAAATCCCCTGCTTTAGTCATACAGTTAATTGATAACATTTTTGCCCACCTGCAGCCACCACTAGGGGGAGCTCACTACATATGGATTTATACAACTAGTACGGAACTCATTGGAAGCTATAAAAATATGTGTGTGTAGTGGGTTCCCCCTAGTGGCAGCTGCAGGCAAACACTATGACCGTTTTACAAAAAGCAGCTCTGTGTTGGGCCCTCTCCTCACACTACTGGCCCCCTAGTAATCATGTGGTGTGGCATGTGAGAAGATTTTCCTGTAAAAAGGGTCTCAAATTGGCTTAGGCAAAAATGCACAACAGTTGCAGTATATTGCGACCGTCACGTGACCTTAATGTTTCCGTATGGCGTTAAAAGATGTTTGCAAGTGGCTCGCAACATTTTTTCTCCCATTAAATTGAGGTTGTGTGACTGGTGGGAAAGACCCTCTGTGATATCCATCGTTTAATTTGTCGCCTCCATTGCCTTTAATGTTAGATATGGAAAATACATTGGATCGGTAGCCGACTGATGTTTACGCCAAAAAGGAAAAATGTTTCACATGCCGTTTTCCTGTACGTCACTCGCCACAATGAAGGACGGCTGATGAATTTTCGAACAAGACCGAATCCTGACCTAGGAATAAATGGAATTTTTTTTATGTCTGTTTACAACCGTGTTTTATCAGGACCAAAACAGAGGACAAGCGTAAAAAGACCTGAGCACGTACATGATCTATAGACGACGACCGTGCGAGCTGCTAAACAAGCAAGATTCGTGTAAAGCGGAAATTAAAATACCATTTCTCAGATTTTTGTTTTTACATTTTTTAATCAAAAATGCTTTCAGGAAATCTGGATTTCGGCCCAAGTAATGAGGCAAAAATGGAATGGACCGCTGATGAATCCAAGCTGGAGCCACGCCAGCATTGTCTAGGAAAGGGAGTCAACCCGGACACGACTGATAGCGGCTGTCATCGTGAGAAGTCAAAATGGAGGGATCCGGCCTCCCCCAACCCAATCCAGGACCGGTTTTAGGGGGTGGCAAGCTTGGCAATTGCCCAAGCCCCTATTTACAAGGTGTTTTTATCTTGTTTTCTCCTCCCCGAATTCCAGTTTTCACTTTTCCTTCGACATGGACGTATGAGGGGTTGTTTTATTTTTTTGCGGGACGTGTTGTCATTTAATTTTTTTTATTTTAACATTACTTCAGGAGAAGAAAAAAAAAATATCTAGAATTTTTTGTAACTTTTAATGTGGGGGGAGGGGGGGGGGTCGGATGATGGAGGGGCCCCGCTCCTCTTCTTTACAGCTTAGATGCTGCGTTTGCTATGGATTGTGATATCCAAGTGGTAAAATGGCTGGCATCGCAGTTATGTATTCACACTGTGCGTTTTTTTTGGGCTGCATCTGAAAACCGCACCGAAAAATGCATGCATTTTTACTGTGATTTGCAAAATCGTGGCAAATTGAGGTAAAAACCACATGCGTTTTTCAGATGCACAGCAAAAACTTGTAAAAGAACGCAGTGTGTGAATACACCCTTAGGGCTTATTCAGACGAACGTATAATACGTCTGTGCTATGCGTGTGATTTTCACACACGTCGCACGGACCTATGTTAATCAATGGGGCCGTTCAGACAGTCCGTGATTTTCACGCAGCGTATGTCCGCTGTGTAAAACGCACGACATGTCGTATATTTGGCCGTTTTTCGCGCCGAACGCACCCATTGAAGTCAATGGGTGCGTGAAAACCGCTCACGGCACACGGACGCACTTCCGTGTGCCGCGCGCTACAGTAGTCAGAACTATGAATGAAAACAGAAAAGCACCGCGTGCTTTTCTGTTTACAGTGTCATAATGATGGCGGCTGCGCGAAAATCACGCAGCCACGCATCATACGCTGTTGACACACGGAGCTGTTATGTACCTTTGCGCGCGCAAAACACACACGCTCGTGTGAATCCGGCCTTCGGGTATGTTCACACGGCTTATGTTCGGCCGATTTTCAGCCCGCAAACGGCTGAAAAATCGGAAGCAGAACGCCCCCAAACGTCTGCCCATTGATTTCAATGAGAAATACGGTGCTGTTCCGACGGGGCGTATTTTTACGCGGCAGTTTTGAAAAAACTGCACGTTAAAAGACTCCCCACAAGAAGAAGTGCATGCCACTTCTTGAGACGTTTTTTTTTAGCCATTTTTCATGGACTCTATAGGCCGTAAAAAAACGCAGCTAAAAATGTGAGTTTGCTTAAAAAAACTTCTGAAAATCAGGAGCGGTTTTCCCTTGCATACAGCTCCGTATTTTCAGACATTTTTAGTAAGCGTGGGCACACATCGGCACCGGAGGCTACAGTTGATTCTGCAGCAGCATCAGCGTTTGAAGGTAAGTAGCTACATCGACTTACCTGCAAACGCCGATGCTGCTGCAGAATCAACTGTAGCCTCTGGTGCCGATGTGTCCTCGCTCGTCCGACACGATGCAGGACCTGGGGCAGGAAGTGAGTGACGTCACAGCGTGATCTCTGGAGAACACGGCTGTGTCTGCACTGCCAGAAGCTGGGCGTTCTGAAGAGAAGTGGATGATACTTCTCATCAGAACGCCCAGCTAGTAAAAGTAGTAAAAACGCCCCGATGTACGCACATAATACACGCCCACTTGGACTTTTACTTTTAAACACGCCCACTTGGACTTTTGCAAGCCTCATTTGCATAACTACAAAAATGGTCATAACTTGGCCAAAAATGCTCGTTTTTGAAAAATAAAAACGTTACTGTAATCTACATTGCAGCGCCTATCACATGCAATAGCAGATAGGGGCTGCAAAATCTGGTGACAGAGCCTCTTTAAGGCTCTGTTCACATTATTCTTAACCATTACATTCAACATACGCACTGGGAAAGCTCCCAATGCATTTGCAAATGTATTCATAGGGCCCCAATGACCCGACATATGAATAAAGAACGTATTTTTGGCATATATGACGGAGGTTTGTTTTTTTTAAAACTACATGGAATAGTGCAATAACTACTCAGAACAGAGGCATCCAGTGAAAAATATATTGCGTGGCATACATTTTTACCAAAGATGGACCCTATGGAGAAATATGCCTCGCCATACATTGGAGCGTGCCTGGGTGTAAATTGTATATTTGGTGTCCCATCAGAGGCCCCACTTCAACTAAACCAAAGCCCCCTTGCTTTCTACTTTCGGGAAGTGGGATAAAAGCAAAAAGTCTCACATTTTAGCGCAAGTTTTTTTTTCTTTTTTTACACCAGAAAATTGGCGTAAACCTTTTAATATATTCCACCCAATACGTGTGTTATTTTCTGTATATCCGGTTGCCATTTACTTTAGATTTATTGACATTTCCCCAGGGAATCTTTATTGGAGACCCCTTTCTTTTCTGTATATACAATGAAGCAGGGGGTGTGCGCTCTATGGAAGCTGCAATGAATTGGAGTCTTTTGACAGAGTAAAGTCAAAGGCTAATAATGCAAAGGGGGAGGTGGGAGAGCACTATCTACAGGGGGGCTGTACAGCACTGTCTACGGGGAGACTGTACGGCAGAATCTACAGGGGAGCACTATCTACAAGTTGTGTGTGACACCCACCAGAGTGGGGGGCAGTCAAAGGTTTGCTATGGGGCCCAGTCTTTCCTGCTTACGCCCCTGGGGTGGGGGGTCTGGCTCCTTCACTCAACCCAGTGTCGGCTCCTCGTCCTGTTTCCCCAAACTCTTCTTTTAGTTTATTTCCCCATATTCTTGGTTGTCATCCAGCTTTCCCAGGATCAGATATAGATTACAGAAAAGTAGGTACATAATTTTTGTATATGCAATTTGTTTTTATTTTAGGGGGGTTTTAAACACGAAATTAGTAAAAATTATTGCGGGCCACAGGGAGGGCGACATTCAGTTGTCAGCATCATGTAGATTTTCAGAAGAAAGCGCAGACATTGTTTAAATGGAAACCAGTCCATCCTCATGGTACTATTGTCAAGACGATATCTCCGATCTATCCCGGCTGATCACTCACGTAGCCATTTTGACAGCTCTTCAGAGACCAGCAGAAGAGACAAGGCCGAAAGTACCCAAGATAGAGATTCCCTCATGGCCAGTTTTGTATTCCGAACGGTTACGTTTTCCTGAAGACGCACTTGGCTGCTCACAAGAATGGCAGATGCAGTTTGCGGTGTTGTCAGTCTACAATTTTCTATTTTGGCGTTTGTAGTGGAATATAAAGCAGGACGTCGAGGATCAGGATCTATAAACCCAATGTAATATCTGCAGGCTCCAGCCAGGCATTTGTATCCAGTAGCCATATCACATTATATCCCCCAGCAAGGCCAGATGGCAAAACAAAGATGGTCCGAGCCGCCTGGCATGGCTGTCCAGGTCAATTAATACTTACGACTAATGAGTTGAGGTTTTTAAAGAGCGAGGAGTCTAAAAAAAATCATAAAGGAACATGGCGAAAATACAGAACGAGTAAAAAAAATGTAATTAAAAATGAAGACTGACTTTACATTTATTTTTTTTTAAATGTAACAAAAATAATGGACTGTATGTAACATATGAGACTAATAAATTATTATTTTTTATATTCTAGGACTAACATTACTGATCACAATATATTGAAAAGAAATCTAAAGATCGATTAAGAAATGAGAAAAACATTGGACCATAAAATGATGGAGTTAAAACGGGGAGATTCAGTCTGATTAATATTAGGATCATTATGGTGCATAATAACAGACCAACTTTAGATATTAGGAATGGCAGCATTTTCCCTCTTTATCCAGGTGTTAGCGCCATCCTGTATTTCGCAACAAAATGAAAACGGATCACTTTAGATTTCATTACAGCGTCTAAATTACTGTGTAAATGTCACATTTCAGCTCAACCGCTCTCATAGTTTACACAAAATTCAGAATATTTACCAGCAATTCATTGTTCTCGGCTACTTAGGAAAAAAATGTCCTGCTGTCAATCGGTTCTGTATTGATCTTCCAAAAGATTTTAATGGTCAATTTATTCTAGCGTTGACCCAATATGCACTTTAAAGGGGTAGTGCACTTTTGAAAATCACTTTAAATTAGAAGGTTCCCTGAAAGATAAGCCTGGGGCGATGCTAGGGTCTTAAAAGATCAGGGGCACAAGCCCTGAGTCATATTTACCACCCCCCCCCCCCCCAAAAAAATAATTTAATATATGTATATTTTTTCACATCTATAAATCGAAGATATAATTGGGTGCATTGTCTCAGACAGTATCACACATGATAGGCTTAGATACATGGCCCATTCAGGATAGCGTTAATCTTGTCTGTGCATTGAAATAACCAGTTTATTTCAATGGGGCCATTCACACATGCGTGACTTTTCACACAGCGAGTGTCCGTTGCGTGAAACTCTCTGCATGTCCTATATTGGTGTATTTCTCGCACCTAGTCGCTCATTGAAATCAATGGGTGCGTGAAAACCACGGACAGCACACGGACGACATCCGTGTGCGGTCAGTGTTTTACTCATCAATTCCATTGAAAAAAAAAATTTTGCAAGTGTGTGGTAAACCACAACACGCAAAGTACACTGATGCAAAACGCAACGCACACGACCAGATTTACGTGCGTTTTTTACGTGTGTAAATCGGTCACATTCATGTAAATTTAGCCGGAGATACAGGGCCCCAGCAGTAAGTATCCTTGTACTAACCCTCAGGGGCAAATTTGGCATTTTTGGGGCCCCAAGCAAAGTGATGTCTCGAGGATCTAATCAAAGACACCTGTAGAGAGTTCCCCACACAATGCCCCCTGTATATAGTGTCACAACCCCCCTGTATGGTTCCACACACAGTCCCCCTGCCATACATCCCCTTTGTAGACCGTGCCATGAAGTCCCCTGTAGGTAGTCCCACATACCCACCTGGTCTCAGCAGACAGTATCATACATGATAGGCTTAGATACATGGCCCCTGCAGTTAGTATCCTTGTATTAACATCTGTCCACCGTCCCAAAATTTTTGTATATATATATATATATATATATATATATATATATATATATATATATATTAATTAGATATAGGGCCCAGCTCGCTGACATGGCAGCTCCAGCGCTGGACCCAGGAAATGCAAGATAATAATGGTTTTGCTTTTTTATACGTTACTAAAAAAAATTTGTTTGTTTCTTTACAGGTTCGGTCGATGGACTACAATCGGATTTGCGGACTACTTCGATCATGGCTTTTTATTATTCTCAACAAAATGGTTAATGAGCGTTGTGTGGGGGGCTTTTTACTTCAATAAAATCTATTTTTTATGTCCTTGTATTTTTAAAAAAAAACTTTATTACTACCGCCTTAGTAATGGCCGCTGGCTGATTGACAGTGCCCATTACTAAGGCGGGGCTTAGTGTTAGCTGGTGCAGAGGCTAACACTAATTCCCATTATTACCCCGGTACCCACTGTCACCAGGGGTGCCGGGTACAAACCAGTACCCAACCATCTGTAGTGATGCAGACGGTATTGGGGCGGGCCCCAGGCTGGTATTATTGGGCTGGATAAGGCCAGAAACTGTGGCCCTTCCCACTCTGGTAATGCTAGCCTGCTGCTGTGTTTTATCTGGCTTCTTATGAAAAAAAAAATTCCAATTATTTATTTTAAAAATTAAAATACAAAAAAATAAAAAAAAATGACGTGGTGTGTCCCCCATTTTTCATAACCGGCCAGATACAACCCAGTAGCAGCAGCCGCCTAGCATTACCAGAGCGGGAAGAGCCACTGTTTCTGGCTTTTCCCAGCCTAATAATACCAGTCTGCGGCCGCCCCAGTGCCCGACCCTCGCTACAGATGGACAGGTACTGGATTGTACCCGGCTCTTCCCAGTACCCCTGGTGGCGGTGTGTACCAGGGTAATCTTACACCGGCTAACGCGAAGCCCCGCCTTAGTAATGGACGGTGTCAATCAGCCAGTGGCCATTACTAAGGATGTATTAAGTTTAAAAGAAAATACAAAAACATAGATAAAAAATTTTATTGAAATAAAATTAAAAAAAAACAAAAAATAAAAAAAACACACACAATCCTCATTAACCATTTTATTGAAAAGAAAAAAAAGCCATCATGGAAGTAGTGCGCGAATCGAGTCCAACAACCGAACCTGTAAAAAAACACAAAGAAAAAAAAACAAACCCATTAGTAACATGTGGTAGGCTTAGATACAGGGCCCATGTGTGATACTATTTGTTAGACCATACATCTAAGCCCACCCGAATGTAGGCTTTGATACAGGGCCCATCAGACATGGGCCATGTATCCAAGAATACCATGTGGTAGGCAAGGATACAGGGTCCATGTTTGACACTGTCTGTTAGACCCCATATCGAAGCTTATGACAAAGCAGGCTTAGATACAGAACCCCAGCAGACCGTAACGTTACACTTACCTCCACTTCGGCTCCGGGTGTAGCGGATGTCCCAACACCATCTAGTGTCGTGACGTCATCCGCGGTACACATCGTCGTGACGCGAGAAGACGTCAGGATTTCTGCTGTGCTCAGGAAGTTAGATGGGTAAGTATGCATCGTTACTATAGTGACAGGGGCCTGTGTATTTTATTACATAGGCCGGTTACTATAGTAACTTTTACAGATGCAGTGAGGGCGGCTGCGTCGCAATTGCGACCACTGCTACCTGAATGTGGCAGTCGCCGTGGATCCGGGGCACCGGGCTAAAGATCTGGGACTTGGGCTCCGAAGGCCCGCTGCTAGCGACGCCCCTGAAATAAGCTCATCAAAAGCTTGTCCTGCTGCTGCAACCTCCAACGATCAACTAAAGTATGGAGGTTGGAAAAAAAAAAAAATAATAATTTTGATTTTAAAAGCTCTTATGTACCCTATGTATCTCCATGGTAACAGACTACAAATTAGCCCTTTGTGTAGTCTGATCCTGCAGTCCCATGTTACTCTCCTCCTCTTCTACTGTAAGAAAGTCAGCAAGAAGAGGGTGCAGATGGAAGAAAACCCCACATGACCTGCAATCAAACTACAGAGGGTTTGTTTTTAGTCTGGAACCGTAGTGCTCGCCAATACTTTACAACCAGATCTGCTCTGCAATTTATTGGAGCATGATAAATCACACATGCACATACCCCTGAAAACACATTGCGGGCCCATGAGGTAACGTGTGCATCGAACACGGCCGTAATAAGACTTGCCCGTTCTTTCTGCGGTGCGGGCGCCTGGGCCATGCACCGACCGTGAAAACCATGGTCATGTGCATGACCCCATAGGAATGAATGGGGCCGCAATTCTCCCGTGGATTTTCGGGTGAATTGCGGCTGCAAAAGCACGTTCGTGTGCATGAGGCCTTAGTAGAGCCTATATTGTGCTCAAGCCCAGGAGGGTACAGCAAAAGAGTAACATGTAAACCAAGCCTTAGGCTTTCACACAGTTTGTATGTGTTTGACGTTTTTTTCACAACCGATTTGCACTCATGCGGGACCCGTTTTCACAGATCCCTCATAGACTTGCGTCTAATGAGGGATCCGAGAAACCGTGCAAAAAGATAGGACAAGTCCTATTTTTGCCCGGGCAGTTCACACGGTCCGTTAGAAAAAAAACCAAAAAAAACGGATGTGTGAATAGCTCCATAGAGATGAATTGATTTTAATGCAGCTGTGTGACCATCACCTGGCCGATTATCCAGGTCATCTGAACAGGGTCTTAGGGTCGCAGATTATGATTCCGCACAGAATCTAGTGATTGGGGCACAATTTACTAGTCCAAGCCTTAAAATGTGTCCAATTTCCAGGGTTGAAATGTCATTTCTGTAGGTTGAGAACATACAGTGGCAGATTTTGCCGTTTTCTACCATGTATTTGTGAACGACACTAATCTTTTGGGACACTCTGCATCAGAAAGCGAAGCATTCAGGTAGAACAATGGGCACATTCCCCTTCACTGCGCTGTGCAGAGTCTATGAACAGTTCATTCTTTCTTTGCATGAAGCAGCGACCAGAAGAGAAAATTACAGATTAAGCAGAAAAAAAGAAAATGAGCAACCAGTGAAAAGAGCCATTGAGAAGAGTCATCTGCAAGGCAAGGTCAGGGCTATGTCAATCAGTGTGGCCTATAATTAAACCCGGAATTAAGAGGAAAAAAAAAAATCACTGATATAGGACTTTAATATTACGATTGTTACTAGTATCATTACACGGGCTGCGTTTCTTTCCACAGAAACAGTGCCACCCTTGTCCATATCTGGTACTGCATCTGAGCCCCATTCACTTGTGTGGGCTGAGCTGCAATACCAGACAGAGCCCAGTAAAAGGGTGGCGCTGTTTGTGGGAAAGTAACATCAACCCCTTTAAGAGCACAAGGGCATATTTAAACGATCAATATTTTATTTGCGGTCGTCGTATATTGCTCCCTGCGATTTTCTCAAATCTTACGTTTCTTTGGGTGCGGTTTAGGTCTGCCCCATTTGAAAACAAGGTCTGAACAAAGACTCCAGCTCAGCTCACCGTAATATTCTGCAGTCACAAACGCAACTCCCGTATCATTTTTCATGGGGTCATGGATTTGCTCACTCCTTGCTCTTGTGCATCTGCATATTTCACACCGTAGCTCTGCCCGTTCTGATTGGCTGTTGTGTATAAGCACAAGCCCAGCACAAGTTCATCAGTCAGACATGGCATGGAGAGGTAATCTCTGTTACAGTTACAGAATGGATTATAAACTACAAGCAACTAAACCATTATATCAGTGATAAGGTAACTACCGCACCAGCTGGGTGACAAAATATATGGCCACCATTACAGACCCTAAAGAGTGCGGTCACTCGACTTACTCCGTATCCAACCTGCCCATTGATGTAGATGTGCATTCTTCGTTCCCATACTACTGAATAACTAGTCACTCTTGCCATTCGGGACTCTAGAAAAGTTGGGTGACCAAAAATAAGTCAGGAGTGACTGAAAAGAATTTGAGCAATGTTTGCTTTATACTGTTGGAAGAGAAAAAAAAGTTATTGCCATGAGCCTATGAGATGTACCTCGCTTCTTTTTAAAAATCCTAAAATAAAAGGGGCTGTCTGGTTTAGAAAACCCATTTTTAAAAATACCCTATTAGGACATTCTGAGTTAGAGAGCAGTGCCTCAATAGGGAACCTCATCTAGATAACGGTTGCAAAGTGTCTCTGCCTATGGAGGATCTATACAGTAAAAAAAAAATAAAAAAATTATATATATATGCGCAAATTGCTGTTTTGGTCACATTAGCTCTCAAAAAAAAATAGAATAAAAAAGGTGATCAAAAAGTCACATATACCCCAAAACAGTATCGGTGAAAACTGCAGCTTGCCCCACAAAACATAAGCCCTCACACCACTAATTTGATGGTAAAAAAAATACAAAAAAGTAATGGCTCTCAGAATATAGCGACACAAGTTTTTTTTTTTATTTGTCTTTTTAGCAAATAGTTTTATTTTTTTTTTAAAAGTGGTAAAACATAAAACAAAAACATATAAATTTGGTATCGCCGTAATTGTATCAACCTGTAGAATAAGGAGAGTATGTAGCTTTATTGCCAGATGACTTCGTAAAAACAAAACCCCACAAAAAAAATTTTCAAAAATGGCTGTTTTTTGCCCATTTCCCCCCACAAATAATTTTTTTTCAGCTTCCCAATAAATTGTGTGGCACAATAAATGGAGCCATAAAAAAAAAACTACAACTTGTCCCGCAAAAAACAAGCCCTCATATGGCTATGTTGACACTGAAATAAAAAAAATTATGGCTTGTAGAATGCGGGGAGGAAAAAAACCAAAATCTAAAATGAAAACTCAAATTGGTTAAGTATAGAATAGACTTGGATGTTGTAAATGGCTTTCACAATATATTTTTACTTTGTAGACCTAAAGCAGAGTGGTGGCAAGAACCGATAAGATTAACCAGCTAATGTTCCACTATATCAGTCGGATAGATTTCTGGCTCAGATTCTCTGGGTCATGAATGCTGGAGGCTTTCCGGGAGAGGAATGCAAACATTGCTGGTATTGCCAAAACAGGGCTAGTTTCTGGTGAAGAAGGTCCAAAACCCACAGCAATCAGTCAGCAGTTTGTCAGATTATACAGTATGCCATGTATACAAGAACAGGTCTGTATATACATATGATAAGCGTTATTCCACACGCTGCTTTTCACTTTTAAAAATGGTAGAAATAAAATGGTCATTTCGATGGCAATGGGCTCACAGCTAAAGAGGTACTAGACAAGCGCTAATCTGCTTCCATTGTGAGAAATTGTGATAGTAAGGAGTTCGCCATTTAGAGAGAATAGAAGACTAATAAAATCATCCAATGTAAAATTATGCTAAAGTTGTGATAAAAAATAAAATAAATTTAAAACAAAAAAGAAATACAAATTCTATGTTTTTGGGATCTTTATAGAGATAGGGTAATGGAGGGGGGAGGGAGTAGAAAACAAAGTAAAAGAATCAGCAAAGATGCAATGACAGGTCACAACAGTAGCCCATCTAATAGCCCCTATTGTAAAAAAAAACAAACACAAAAAAACACAAGAAACTTACAATTGTCGGCGATCAAAAATAAATAGCTTTGCAGGTAATTTTATGCAGCAAAAAAACAAAAAAAACAACACACAGCTCCTACAGTCTGTGCAGATCTGCCTAGTTATGCAATTTACAATAGATATTGCTGTTTCCAAGAGCCGCCATTAGGCAGCAATGGTGCTTCCAGCTGGCCTGGGAGAAAGCTCCTCACCACCGTCAGCAGTGATCACGATGGTGGAAATGTCCATTAGGTACTCATTTGTTAGAGGTTTGAAAAATCACTGTGCATTTGAGCCTTTAGTCACAAAATCACTCAGGCTTCATAGACAGATTGTGTCCCTGCACTTTCCTCCCCTATACTCGGTCTTCCCATGGTGAGGAGCCACAGAGAGAGATAAAGTCCTTGTGCGGAAAAAGTATGTTAGCCCCTTGTAATGTAACATCTAGTTTGTTGAGTGAGGTGCTCCTCATAGATCGCTTTTCTAGCGAATCCTTCAATAATGTGCCAATTTCGATGGTGGATTGCAATCCAATTGTAATTGTGGCAATACATGCAATCAAACTTACAGTGGGTAGCATTTTTTTTATTTTAAGCTGGGGGTGGGTGGGCCGTCCATAGGGCCCCTGTGCAGCTTCACAGGCCACACAAAAACAACTTTATATATTGGGGTGTGGGGGGGGGGGCAACGACAATTTTACTTTTTTACAACTAGTATGTTTCATTAGTTTCCTGGGGAACATCTCCACATGATGTTTTATAGTTATAACTCAAGATCTTGTCATTTATATTGCTTTGAGAAATAAAAAAAAATATTCTATTGGGCACAAGCTGCTTGTCTAGAAGAGGGGTAAGCTATATGTCGACGCTGTCAGCCCCAAACACGCATGCATGTAATATAATATAATATAATATATACACACAAAACGTCAGAGGAAATTGTCAAATATATTGTACACTATATGGGAAAGTGACATTACATAACAATAAATCCTTATGTGCCATTTAGGGTCTCAGGAAAGCTAGGTGACAAACCCAATGACCACTGTAATGGTGTAATGATTTTGGCAATCGGCACCTCTCAATCATGTAGGAGACCAAGATAATAGATTTTTTGTTTTTTGGTAACAAAACAGCCCCAATCTGCTACAATGTAGAAACCATACCTGCAAGGGTAGTGTAAATACTGCTGAAATCCGCAGCATAATCGCAGCAAAGTGGATGAGATTTGAACAAATCTCATCCACATGCTGCGTAAATGAGAAGTGGAAAAAAAACTCTCAGAAATTAACCTACGGTGCGTTTTTTTTTTTAATCCATAGCATGTATTTGCATAATCGCTGCTTTTTTGTTGCGAGTTTTCCCCATTGCAACTCAAAAAAACCTTATGCTTGCAAAGAAGTCTGTGATTCTCCATCCAGGCCGCCCTCCTGGGATGACGTTTCATCCCATGTGACAGCTGCAGCCAATCACAGGCTGCAGAGGTCACATGGGATGAAACATTATCCCAGGAGGCCAGGCTGCCGGATGTTGGAGGGACATGTCCCCTTTTTTTTTTTTATGAGAAGTTTTCCGCAGCGGACATTTTGGCCGAAAAACTGCACCACAATTTAGTGCATTTTTTTGGCCAGAATTCTCTGCAGCGCCCAGGGCGGATACGCGGTGTGCTTTTACGCAGCGTATCCGCCCTGTGTGAACATAGCTAACAGTAAATACAATGTAGTTACAGAAAAGATGCAAAAACTACCTATACAGCTAGAGCAGTAAAAATTTTATAATCTGTAAGGGTATGTTCACACGCAAATGCAAAACACGTAGCTGTTTTCAGGTGAAAACAGCTCCTGAATTTCAGAAGTTTTTGCAAGTACTCGCGTTTTTCGCGGCGTCCATTACGGACGTAATTGGAGCTGTTTTTCAATGGAGTCAATGAAAAACGGCTCCAAAAACGGCCAAAGAAGTGACATGAACTTCTTTGACGCGGGCGTCTTTTTACGCGCAGTCTTTTGACAGCGACGCCTAAAATTACACCTCGTCTGAACAGAACATCGTAAAACCCATTGCAAGCAATGGGCAGATGTTTGCAGTCGTAATTCGAGGCTATAAAACGCCTGAATTACGTCTGAAAATAGGCCGTGTGAACATACCCTAACAGAACAAGTGACCAAAAACGTAAAAATTAAAAACGTAAAAACGGCACTCCTAATGCTGCCCAGTATGGATGGCTACACAAATATTTTTCACATGGTATACACATTGTAAAAAATAAAAACACACACACTATATATATATATATATCTATAAATAAAATAAAAAAGACTCCAGTGTCTAAGCGTTTGCTATTGAAGTGGAACGCCTCATACACACGAACGTGTGTGCCGCCCGATTCACTCGCTAAAGTGAATGGGTCCGTGAAGACTATCGGGTGCCACTCGAATGCCGTCAAAAACGGCCCAAGTGGCACAACGGTCGTGTGCATGAGGTGCTTACATTTCTTTAGAAAAAAAGAAGAAAAGGTTACATTGAGAAACTTTTTACATTTATTGGTTTGTATATTGCCCCTGGACAGGACACAAATCTACTACACGGATAACACTGTATATAATATATATATCATATCCAGACTGAGCTACCATTTCTGGCGTTCAGGTCAGGTTGCTGTAGAAACTCATTGCCAGAAGCATATTCATCTTTTTCAGGGAATTCCCATGGTTCTCTAACGACTCAGACGGCTGCCACTTACATTTTGATAAAACTTACGGCCCCCGGTAAATTAAATAATGATCATCATGCAGCCAGCGAAAATGTAGCCAAAAGCCGAAACACTATTTGCAGTTTTACCACAGCAGCTGCAGATTTAACATGTGATGAATGAGACATTATAAATTCCTGCTTTAGGTTCCGTCAGAGCGTCCATGCTGCGCAGATTCAGACGGTATTTTCGTCAGAATCTGACCTAACGGAGCCTCCAACGCAAACTAGGCCTAAAGCCTTGTTTACATCTGTATTAGTGGTTCCATTAGGGGCCTCCATCGCAGACCCGTCTCATGTGGCAGAATGGCCTTTGTGAAACTACAAGTTCCAGAGTTCCATGGAAGCTGCAGGCTCGTTGCATGCTGGGACTTGTAGTCTCACAACCACTGGAAAGCCACAGTTTACAGACCACCTACAGGGCAGAAAAATCCTGAACATACTGTGGACTATTCTGGCATTCTATTAATCTTACGTCACAACTAATAAGATTCAATCACCCAAGACACTGGTTATTTGTTTAATATACAAGCGATCTATGACAAGGCTGCTAAAAGAAAAAGAAAATTAAGGATCTAGCAACTTGCCATATAAAATGCCAGGCAACGTGCCAGATTGTGAGATACAATGCTGTGTATTTAATACACATACAATGTTTCTATTCATTTAGCATGTGATGGAATACTGTGGCCATCATAAATTCTGATCTTCAGTCACCTGAATGGAAAAATCAATGCTCTCCGGGTAAGAAAAAAAATGACAAAATGACTACCAGCGGGGCACTGGCAAGGGCACCGAACCATAATAGAGAGAAACTACTATACAACCATCTATCTATTGGTGTATATAGTGAGGTAGACCATGCGGATGCTATGGGGCCCATGGAAAGAGGGGGCACAGTTCTGGTTGGTCATATACTCTTTGCTACTGGGGGTGCAAGAACCTCTGCAGCACTCCTCTCTCTATGGGATCCACACTGTAACCAAACAACATTAAAACAAATAAGCCCTTTTGTCCTGGGTGGCAACTGGTGTCCCATTTTGATTTTTCCTATAGGACCCTCTCCTGTGTATGTACCGGTCTCTCTAGGTCTATACACATATTGGGGGTTCATCAATACTGTTGTAGGATGCATCAATTTACAAAGTGGTAAAAATGGTGCCAAATTTATCAAACTGATGATTGTAGTAAAAGATTGGTGCAACTCACTAGGTATGTTAGACACTTTTTCCTCTTCTAGTCAAAGAGTTCTACTGTTAAAGAGATCCATTTAGGCTTGGGATGTTGTGTGCGCCACCGTCCGGGAGAAACGAGCAATGATCGCAATATGTACCGCTAATAACACAACTATTTAAAAACTCCCCGATGTCACTGCTCAAAGTGGGTAAGTATGGCTAAAGGCTTTCCCTCCTGAACCAAAACACCTCTGGGAAAGGAAGCGAGTCAGGTCATAAAAGTATTTTAGGGAATCGCTTACAATGCAGTTCCCTAATATACAAGGAAAGGCGGAAAACACGTCCAGGTGGTTCCCAGGAAAATGGGAGACGTCCTAGACTCGCTGAGGATTCGGCAAATCCACGACTTCCAAAATATACACACACTTCTTTCTTCTAGTTACTGAAGTCTTCATTATATCTATCTATCTTAACAAACCGAGGTAGGCGATAATGGGCATTTATTTGTGCACAACCCACAATAGAAGACACTTTTAGTAGAAAATGAAAAGCGAGGAGCTCCTGCTTTGCACAGGTAGGTGGCCATATCATTATATACAGGAGAGGAAAAAAAAAAAAAAAAGATTTTCTAGCATCTGTGCGGGAAGGAAAAGAACAATGATGGAGGATTAGACGAGGGATTGATCTCTTTTCTATAACGAATCACTAGGGCATCTGCAAAGATTATTTACCTCAGAATCACAAATTATAGAAAAATTAGATCTTATATAGTCCTAATACTTTTTGTGGCTATTTTTTTAATTTTAAAAAGGGAACAGTTCTAGGAAATCGCAAATGTGTATCTGATGTGTATTCTTTCAACAGAGATCAATGGGGAAAAAAATAATAATTTTGCAAATTACAGGACATGGGAATATCATAAGCCTCCGAAAACGGCCCCAATTAAAGCAAATCCGCTTAAAAACACAGCCCTTTTACAATCCCAGGTAAACCAAAATCAGGACTGGTGACAAAGATTTTCCTCAGGGTATAAGACCCAAATTTTTAAAATGCCCCCTTTTGTTCTTTGAAAACTTTCATTGCGAATTTCTATACGAGTCTATGGGGCGGAGCTTATACACTTCAGTGGGGGCTTTGACCAATCACGTTAATTCAACAGGCTAGTCAATATGTGGATGAAGCTGCTAAGTTATATTCATAAGAAGGTAGGGGGAAAGGCCCAGCCTCAAATGAAAATATGAGGAGCCATTCAAACCTGCGTATGAAAATACGGATCAAATACAGAAAGTTTTTGTTTTCACGATTTGTTCCGTTATTTCCGTACTGCATAGGTCTTTGTTCCGTATAGTGTTCCGAGTTGTCTGTTTTTCATTCGTATTTGGTTAAAAGGCTTGACTTTTTCTCTGCTGTTTTTGTGATGTTGCTGAATTACGGATATAAAAAAAACAAAAAAGAAATTACAAATATGCCCATGTGAAATTAGTTTTCAAAATCAGCCCCTTCTACGGGCTAAAAACAGTCTAGATCGGTGTTTGACCGCTGGGATTTCCACCGATCACCGGAACGGGGGGACTCCGATCCCCCTAGCCATAAGAAGGCAAATAGGAGGAATTTCAATGGAGCGGAGGACAGACATGCACTGAGCCGCTCTATTCCAAGTCTACGGGTATAACTTTAACCGCAACGTCTGAATATACCTTAATACTTTTGAGATCCGCAGGACGGTCCCTTTTTTTTTTTTTTTTTTGCTTCACTAGGAAAAACGTGACCCTAGGAAAGCTGGGTGACAACCTAAGTAAGAACAGTGATGCTGCTCATACTGGTAAAGCTTGGTGGCAGGACATACAACATTGCATATCTAGGCATACCTGCCATTCAAGCTTCTGGTAAAGATGTGTGGTTGCCCGTATTAAAGCGGTGGACCCTTTAATACGGGGCTTTCCCAGAAGCAGAAATAAATCAGGAAATCAGGCTTCGATTACTAGATTTAGCGCTGCAATTCACCCTTCGGTGGCTGCCAGATATAAAAGTGTTGCCAGATACATAAAGCAAACAAGGTCAGGAGCTGGAAAGGGAAGGCTGTATAAGGTCAGACACCATCCAGAACATTGCAATGTCAGAAGATATAAATGATGGGAGTTCTACCGCCGGTGAGTAAGTTCAGTTCCAGCAGATAAAACATTGTGTTGGTTAATGCACCACATTCCAGGCTGGAAACTGCTCTGTAGCAGCAGCACGCTGCCATTTAAAAAACATTAATGGTGTTTGTCCATATTTTTCATTCTTTATTTAATAGATTCCATGGCCAAGTACATTTTGCCAGATGAGTTTCAGAAGCGTAAACCCTGCCAACATCAGAAGTAAAACCGATACAGGATTTAGGGTTAATCCTCAATTCCTTCACTGACCTCTGGGGGGCAGCACTGCTCTATACTTGAGTTTATTGAAGGACACCTGAACCTGACAAAAAGGAACAAAAAACTTCAAGAAGTTAAATTTGGAGGACATCAGGAGCGCTCACTATATAATCACTTTGTATCACGGCTTAAAAAAGGGACTGTATGATAAAGGTCACCAGATTTTTTATTTATCGGAGCATGAATTAAGCCCTGCGTCTCTCTAACTCTGGCAGTATTACAGGATCAGCTATTCATTTTAAAGTCCAGTGAGTAATACCCCATTTCCCCTGCAGGGGTCACTGCAAGCAAACATATGGCCATCTGCAGCTTCCCTTGACCAATAGTCGTTCATAGTGGGCTTCAGAAGCCAGACCCTTGGCTATTAGCGGATCGCAAAGCCAGCTCTTGATAAGGGAATCGCTTTAATTTCAATATCAATGGCGAGAGGAAATTTAACAACTACATTCCATCATGACTTCAGCAGACAATCTATATAGGACAGTTTAAGGGCATTTGCACGCATATAAAAAGAAGTGGCAGAAAATTACGGAGCCGTTTTCAAGGGAAAACAGCCTCTGATTTCAAGGCGTTTTTTGAAGCTGAAAATGAAGGTGTTTTTTTAATATTTGAAGCTTCTTTCAAAGCATTTTTCATAGTGTAAATGGAAAATCAGCTCCAAAAACGCAGGGGCGTAGCTAGGGGGGGGGGGGGGCAGGCGGGGCATGTGCCCTGGGCGCAACTTAGAGGGGGGCGCCAGCGCCACCCTCTCCTGTACTATAATTGTACCTGCGTCTATAGGACACAGGTACAATTAGAAGCAATGAATGGCCGGGTACTTTCCGTGCCCGGCCATTCAACGCTTTTCCACGAGTGAATTGGTATCGCGATTCCGTCGTTGAAAGGAGCGGACTGACAGGGAAAATCATTCTGCCCAGCCAATCAGCGCCTTTCATAGGTGCTTCGTTCAACCCCCAGGAGACCTGCGCAGAAGAGAGCAGGTCTCATTGCTGCCGGCCGGCGTGGGAACGGGATTAAGGTGAGTTTGAATAGTTTGTTATTTTATTGTAATACAAAAGGGGGTGGCACCGGGGGCTATATCTACAAGGGGGTCTATCTGTGGAGCACCATATACAGGGGTGGACTATCTGTGTAGCACTATATACAGGGGTGGACTATCTGTGTAGCACTATATACAGGGATGGACTATCTGTGTAGCACTATATACAGGGGTGGACTATCTGTGTAGCACTATATATAGGGGTGGGCTATATCTACAGGGGGGGGCATCTGTGAAGCACTATATACAGGGGTGGACTATATGTGTAGCACTATATACAGGAGTGGACTATATCTACAGGGGGGCTATCTGTGGAGCACTATAGGGGGAGCTATTTGTGGGACACTATATACAGGGGTGGGCTATATGGGGCACGGTGTGTGTGTGTGTGAGACAGTGTATGGTGCTATTTTATTTAGCGGCGTAGTGTGTGGTATAATGAGAACTTTATCGTTATTTATAGGTGTAGAAATGTTGGAAAAGTGAGAAGCTGAAGACATCTGAGCGGCAAACTGCAGAAATGGGCTGTGATCGGGATAAGTCATCATAAAGGTCTGGACCGGATGGAGAAAAAAAGAACTAGAATCTGAGACGTCACAGGTGAGTCACTTAATGTAAATGTTTATTCTGCCTCTAATTAGTACTGTAGTCACTGTATGATCTGCAGTGAGGACGGTGGTAGGATTATGAAATTATTTAATTTTTGTGAAACAGCATCTCCCTTCTGTAGTTTTATGCCGTACATACCTATATGGCAGGGGTTGCACTAAATTGAGCTGTATTTGTGCTGGTGTTGTATTTAAGTACTGAGCTTGGTTCTGGTGCTGTATATATGTACTGTGCTCGTTTCTGGAGTTGTGTATAGAACTATATTGCTTGTAAAATGTCCAAAAGTTTTTATGCTAGAGTTACATAAAAGGAAATGTGGAAAATAAATGACACGTCATTGATTGGTAGAGAAAACAAACACGGCGAGGGGGGGGGGGCGCCAAACGGAATCTTTGCTCCGGGTGCTGGAGAACCTAGCTACGCCTCTGCAAAAACGCCTCAAGAAGTGACTTGCTACTTCCTTTTACAAGGCGTTTTTTTTAATCCAGCAGCGTAAAAATAAGCCTGATTGAAAAAGCACAGTGTGTTTCCCATTGAAATCAATGTCAAACGGTTTGATTTCAGGCTTATTTCAAGTGTATTTTGGAGCATAAAACGAGGATTTTCTGCTCCAAAATCAGCCGTGTGAACATACCCGAAGTGCATGTCACTTCTTGAGATGTTTCTGGGGCCGTTTTTTATTGATTCTATAGAAAAACAGTTCCAAAAATGGCTGTAATAAACGCCATGAAAAACACTAGTTTGATTAAAAAACAGCTGAAAATAGGGAGCCGTTTTCCCTTAAAAATAGCTCCGTATTTTCAGACGTATTTTGTTAACCACGTGAACATAACCTTATAGGGTTACGGCATCTCTTCCTCAGAGGAAAACAAGTTTATATGAATATAAATAAATAAAAAAAATAGAATAGAATACGGCGCTCAAAATTCACAAATAGAGGTTTGAAAATAACTGCTCCAACAAGTTTAAGGCTGGGTTCACACGACCTATTTTCAGGCGTAAACGAGGCGTATTATGCCTCGATTTACGCCTGAAAATACGGCTCCAATATGTCGGCAAACATCTGCCCATTCATTTGAATGGGTTTGCCGACGTACTGTGCCGACGACCTGTAATTTATGCGTCGTCGTTTGACAGCTGTCAAAAGACGACGCGTAAAATTACAGCCTCGTCAAAAGAAGTGCAGGACACTTCTTGGGACGTTTTTGGAGCCGTTTTCTCATAGACTATTGAAAACCGCTCCAAAAACGGCCGAAAAAAACGGCGCGAAAACCGTGAGTTGCTCAAAAAACATCTGAAAATCAGGTTCTGTTTTCACTTGAAAACAGCTCCGTATTTTCAGACGTTTTTGGCTCAGCGTGTGAACAAACCCTGAGGGTATGTTCACACGGCAGCATCCGTAACGGCTGAAATTACGGGGATGTTTCCGCCTGAAAACATCCCCGTAATTTCAGCTGTAACGGCATGTGCAGGCGCTTGAACGCCGCGTCCATTACGGACGTAATTGGCGCTGCCATTCATTGGAGTCAAATGAATAACGGCTCCAATTACGCCCAAAGAAGTGACAGGTCACTTCTTTGACGCGGGCGTCTATTTACGCGCCGTCATTTGACAGCGGCACGTAAATATACGCCTCGTGTGAACAGACGAACGTCTGCCCATTGCTTTCAATGGGCAGATGTTTGTCAACGCTATTGAGGCGCTATTTTCGGACGTAATTCGGGGCAAAAACGCCCGAATTACGTCCGTAATTAGTGCGTGTGAACATACCCTAAATGTACCCATAGTCGACTCTGGGTTACCAATGCCACAGTGATGGATGCCGAACAGTAAAATCTGTAACCCATAGACTATTAAACACATTCGATATTAGACGCCATAAGAGCCTATGGGTCAAGGGGGCCACAATTAGGCATCGATTAACCCTTTCACACCGACAATCTGTAGATTCACGTCCTATCCGCATATACCCCGTGCAGATAGGACGTGAATCTGCAGACCTGCTTCTGCCGGCATAGCGCTAGGGAGCTCACTCTGACGCCAGCGGTGTCAGTGTCCTCGGCTCCCCAGCAACCTGTTCTCCGATAGCCGAACCGATTGGCTACAGAGAATATGATCACCGTTATTAACTGCTTCCTGACCTCCTACAGTAAATTCACGTCGGCGCTTGCTGGGCTCTGCAGCACCGACATGAATTCACAGTGGGTGTTAAAAGCGCGATCCGGGTGTCTCCGAGTAGCAGTGCCACCCGGATCGCGCTGTCAACCCCTGCCTCTGGTCCCGGAGACATGATCGGGACCGGATTTGTTCAGATCCCGATCATGTGATCGCAGGGAAAGTTTGTTGTAGCAATAAACTAGAAAGTTTGTTGCTACAACAAACTTTCCCGGGGACCGATTGTGGGTGCTGCCGTCGGTTGCATGGCAAAACCGGAGGCCATACAACGGCCTCCGGGTCGGCCATACAACGGCCTCCGGGTCGGCCATACAACGGCCTCCGGGTCGGCCATACAACGGCCTCCGGGTCGGCCATTCTCAGAAGCAAATGAGGACCAGCTGGTCCTCTTAGGCTTCCGGTCAGTGTGACTGTCAACGTCACACTGACAGTTTATAACACGTTATACTACCTAGGTAGTGTAATGTGTTATAGCAGCCATCAGTGCTGCAGGTCTCCAAGTAAAAAAAAAAAAGTTATAAAAAAGGTGTAAAAACAAAGTTAAGTTACACAAACAAAAAATGCTTTTTTTAATGTCTTATTATAGGGAAAAAAAAATGAAACCGTTAAAATAAAGTACACATATTTGGTATCACTGTGTTCGTACCGACCCCAACTATAATAATATTATTTTCCCTGCACGGTAAACACCGCAAAAAAAATAATTTAAAAAAACCCAATGCTAGAATCACTATTTTTTTTGTCATCCCCACTCCCAAAATATAGAAAAAAACTGATCAAAAAGTCGCATGTACCCCAAAATAATACCAATAAAAACGACAACCCGTCCCGCAAAAAACAAGCCCTTAGGCCTCATGCACACGACCGTGCTCGTAATTACGAGCACGGCCGGGCACGGGCGGCCACGGGCAGCCGGCCGCTTTTGCGAGCCGTTCTGCCATTATAAAGTATAGCAGCACGGCCCGTAAAATGAAAAAATAGAACATGTTCTATTTTTTTTTTTAACGGCACAGGCACCTTCCCGTGAGAAAACGGGAAGGTACCCGTGACTAACAGAAGTCTATGGGCCCGTTATTGCGGGTCGTAATTACGACCCGCAATAACGGGTGTTTTTACAGTCGTGTGCATGAGGCCTGACACAGCTCTTTTGACTGGAAAATATAAAAAAAATGATGGCTCTCAGAATATGGTGACACAAAAAAAAAAAATTATATAATTTTATAGAAAAGTGATTTTAATTGCGCAAACGCCACAAAACTATATGCATATGGCATCAACGTAACTGTACTGACCCGCAGAATAAAGTAAAATGTCATATATAGCACACGGTGAACACTGTAAAATAAATAAAAATATATGGTTTTGTCACTTTGCTTGCCAAAAAATAATAATAAAAAAAAAAATATATCACATGTACCCTAAAATTTTACCAATGAAAACTACAGATTGTAACATAACAAGTACGCCAGGGCACGGCTCCGGTGGAGAATTTAAAAAAAAAATAAAATAAAATAAAAAAAAAAAAAAGAAAGAAGTTCTGGCGCTCAGATTATAAGGAAAGAGATTGTGCAGAGCGTTCCAAAAGCTGATAAGATCTGGCACCAATTTTTTAGTGCGACCGGCCACATATCTATGAATTATTTATTTACCGCATTATTATACCCACTTATGCCCTGATGTACCCTGCACAGCTTACATACGCCCCCAAATTATAAACTGAAATACCAGCAATACCCCAAACAGAACAACTGCCAAGCAAAATCTGCGCTCCGAAAGCCAAATGGCGCTCATTCTCTTGAGCCCTGCCGTGGGTCCAAACAACACTGTATTACCACATATGGGGTATTGCCGTAATCGTGATAAATTGCTTTACAAGTTTTGGGGTACTTTTTATTCTTTATGCCTTGTAAAATTATATTTTTTCAGGAAAAAAAAAAAAAGTAGATTTTAATTTTCACAAACTCCAATAAATATAGCAAAAGAACTGTCGGGTCAAGATGCTAACTATACCCCTTGATAAATTCCTTGAGGTGTGTAGTTTCCAAAACCACTTTTGGGGAGTTTCCACTGTTTTGGCACCACAAGACCTCTTCAAACCGGACATGGTGCCTAAAATATATTCTAAAAAAAAAAAAGGAGACCCCAAAATCCACAAGGTGCTCCTTTTCTGTGTTTCAGTCTATTAGCGCACTAGAGCCACATGTGGGATATTTCTAAAAACTGCAGAATCTAGGCAATAAATAAGGAGTTGCGTTTCTCTGGTAAAACCTATGTTACAGATTTTTTTTTTTATTACAAATGAATTTCGGCAAAAAAAAAAAAAGTAAAAAAAAATGAAATTTGTAAATTTCACCGCTACTTTGCTTTAATTCCTGTGAAATGCCTAAAGGGTGAATGCGGTTTTGAATACTTTGTGGGGTGCAGTTTTTAAAATGGGGTGATTTATGGGGTCTATCTAGTCCCTCAAAGCCACTCCAGAACTGAACTGGTCCTTGAAAAATTGCCTTTTGAAATTTTATTGAAAATGTGAGAAATTGCTGCTAAAGTTCTAAGCCTTGTAACGTCCTAGAAAAATAAAACGGTCAAAAAACAATGCAAATATAAAAGTAGACATATGGGGGATGTTAATTAGCAACAATTTTGTGTGGTATTACTAGGTTTTACAAGTCGATACATTTAAAATGAGAAAAATTATACATAAAGCACAATATGTCACAAGAAAAATCTCAGAATCACTTGGATAGGCAAAAGCATACCAGAGTTATTACCACATAAAATGACACCTCAGATTTGAAAAAACGGGGTGCTGGTCCTCAAGGGCCAAAATGACCTTGGTCCTGAAAGGGTTAAACGTATCAGTCACCCATAGGCTATGATGGCATCCGTTCAACAGATATGTAATGAAAAGCTATTGAAGAAGTAATGAGGTCTCCACCCATAGGCTAATATGTACCCCTTTTTTTTTTTCTACAGGATATAGGATGAAATGGCGTAGTCTTCAACGCTATGCCATACTTCATTTTCTTTCCAATTTTGTGACGTATACTGGCCAGATGGCGGCCAAAAGAACACTATTGGCCTCAGTCCGACAAATGGATCCCTATGGACAGGTTTCACCTGTACATCAGCAGTTTTTCCAATGTACACACGGTAAGACAACAACACAATGTGAACCCAGCCTAATAGAACAGAGGTTAGCATACCACCCAACCGGGGGCCTAGCAGTAGTATTTGCACCCTGGCACTGGTACCTGATGAAGTTTAAAGGCCGCTTCTCTGTTCCCAACTGTTGAATCCCAAATTGCAGGGCAATTTAAGCCGCACCTCAATTCCACATGAGATTGTGGCCAAAAATACCACCCCCCCCCCCCCCCCCCAAATAAAAGACCACAACCTCTCTGTACAAATGTTCTTATTACAACATCTAATCCGTGTGTAAACAGAGTAAACAAGGACCGCAGGATTAGTCGCATGTGATGAATGACTGTAGGCCCCCGGTGATGCAAACATCAAGTTCATTACTGACCAGTGGTATTCAAGGGGTGCAACATAGTTTTCACAGATGAGAGGCAGCAGTTACACAATAAAATGGCAGCAGTTCAGGTAAAGGCGGGCAATGGTGGCTCACCGGCCTCACTTGGCTTGTTGGATAGAGCTTCAACTCCCTCAGTCAGTCCCATAGACTTTGAATGAAGCAGAGGATGCATGCTCGACCGCCACTCCATTCAAGCTCCTCTTCCCTGCACGGTTTGGGACCCCTGCTCACGCGAACGGTGGAGGCCCCAAAATGTAGAAAATTAGCACCTATCTTATGGATAATTGTCGATTCTGGTACAACCACTTTAATTACCGCCCCGTGGGAGTCATACACCATCCATATGATGGACAAGCCCTCAACTACGCTGTTGGCGCATAAATGACGCTAAAATACAGCTTAGCTACACGCTACAGTCATTTTAAAAAGGGATACACCACTGCTCGCCATTTCAAAGCACTTCACATTTACATACGTGATTATAATAGTCACTCTACTCCAGAAACTACACCTGTTAAAGGAGAACATATAGATAACGTCACTTAGTATGCGAGCGTTAACTTTACTGGTAAGGACTGCTCCACATCCTTACAGGTACTTACAGTAAGCCACACATCTCGAGTCGGTCCACGAAAAAAAATATAAAAAAGCTGTTTGGCATACCTGCCAAAAGTCAATTTTTACATAGGACTGTCCACCGGTACGCATTTGACACTGTTCTGGAGTGGTAGATGGACCTGCAAGAAACCTCTTTTTGGCCCCATAGGTATAGGGGACCCATTGCTGCTGTGATCCCTAAAGTTAGATCACTGTAATTAACAATATGGGAAATTATATATAAAACAACAAACTATCACAATCCATAATCTGTGTTTGTACTCATGAACGCATAGCACGGGACCTGTGGCCTCTTCATGCAGCTCTCACATCTCGGATATTGATGAAGTGTCCTGGCTGTCTCCAGCAGCATAAAAGTCATGGTAATAACACATAGGAAACCTTTGTTCTCCAAATCTCCTTGTTTCCATCGCACAAGGCCAAAATAAAATAGTGGAAGAAAAACACACTGAAACGCATCATACAGCTAATGACATCTGGCACCGGTGTGTTCCATAGACAGAATACAGGCTGCCACCGAAAGTGTGCATCGTTCTCTGCTGATGGACTCTACTGCCACCCCATAGGATTACTCCTGCTAGTAAGAGTGATTCCTAAAGTGAAGTACAGAAAAATTCCTTTAATCTGGCATGAAGAAAATTCAGGATTAGTGAATAATCCTAGAAAAATGTTTTGTGACTTTCTGGACTATTAGATGTTTACTAAAAAGAAATGCATGCAAAGTCCTAAAATAGAAGTGTAGAGGTCTATGGCATCAGCTTGGCAGTTTCACAAAAAAATGGTAGCTGCTTCACCTTTAATCTAAAAAAAAACAAAAAACTTGCTCTTCAGCTTTGTGCCAATTAACTTTCTCACCTTTGATGTCAAAGGATTTCAAAATATTCATTACAGATTGCCGAGGAATGTAGGGTCGAGAGATCAAGGGTATCAGACATGAACCTGTATTACAAGAGTGAAGAAGTCTGGGAAAATGACATTTAGAACATCAAATAAGAGACGCTACACCATGGGATCAGAATATAGCAAATCAAATATAATACTGCCCCCTATGTACAAGAATATAACTACTATAATACTGCCTCCTATGTACAAGAATATAACTATTATAATACTGCCCCCTATGTACAAGAATATAACTACTATAATACTGCCTCCTATGTACAAGAATAGAACTACTATAATACTGCTCGTATGTACAAGAATATAACTACTATAATACTGCTCGTATATACAAGAATATAACTACTATAATACTGCTCCTATGTACAAGAATATAAACTACTATAATGCTGCCCCCTATGTACACACGCGGAGTCAAAAACGTCTGAAAATACGGAGATGTTTTCAAGGGAAACCAGCTCCTGATTTTCTGCTGTTTTTTTAAGTCACTCGCGATTTCCGCGGCCGCTTTTTTTTTAACGGTTTTCAATAGAGTATGAAAAACGGCTCCAAAAAGTGACCTGCACTTCCTTTTCGCGGCCGCTTTTCAAAACTGCTGCATAAAAAAAATGGCCAGTCGGAACAGAACGCTGTTTTTCCCACTGCAATCAATGGGCAGATGTTTGGAGGCGTTCTACTTCCCATTTTTCTGACTTTTTCGGGCGTTTACTGCCCGTAAAAACTGCCGAAAATAAGCAGTGTGAACATACCCCAATACTGCCTCCTACGTACAAGAATATAACTACTATAATAATGCCCTCTATGTACAAGAATATAACTACTATAATACTGCTCCTATGTATAAGAATATAACTACTATAATACTGCCCCTATGTACAAGAATAGAACTACTATAATACTACCCCCTATATACAAGAATATAACTACTATAATACTACCCCCTATATACAAGAATATAACTACTATAACACATATTCTTGTATAGAGAAGCAAACTACTATAATACTGCCCCCTACGTACAAGAAAACAACTACTATAATACTGCCCCATGTACAAGAATATAACTACTATAATACTGCCCCATGTACAAGAATATAACTACTATAATACTGCCCCCTATGTATAAGAATATAACTACTATAATACTGCCCCATGTACAAGAATATAACTACTATAATACTGCCCCCCACGTATAAGAATATAACTACTATAATACTGCCCCCTACATACAAGAATATAACTACTATAATACTGCTCCCTATGTATAAGAATATAACTACTATAATACTGCCCCCCTATATACAAGAATATAACTACTATAATACTGCCCCTTATGTACAAGAATATTACTATGTACATTTTTTTTTGCTTGCGTGTTTATTTTTTATATACTGAGGTTTGTTATCTTAACATTTTATAAATTTGCAATTTAGCGGTTCTGAAAACATGGTCCATTAGACAAATAATAGATGTGTTTTATCTGTCTACTACTTTTCTCAGTGTGATAGAACAAATTCCACCTAATGAATTCCAGCAATTTCCCTACCAGGTCTGTAAACAGTGACGTCAGGTAACTCACTCGGTAATTTTCCTAGCTCCGACCATGTAAAACAGGTGAGGCTTGAGGATGATGGCGGTGACAATAACAAGGGGACAATCTGACTGAAAGCGGTAATACAGGTTTTCATTGTAAAAATTCACGGCAAGCCCCGATACCAGCAGATTTTCTTCCTCTGTACATTGTATTCCAAAAGCATCCTTGTGTTCACCATGAAGTCAGCAGTAAGACATCTGAGCGGCACAACAGCCTTGAAATAAATACGGGCGTTTTTGGTTTTTTTACTATTATATTTTAACAATTATTAATTTTTTTAAAAACTCTAAATCATATGTCCTATTAGGTTACTTGGATTTCTAAGAAGGGAGTGGCCTGATCGGAGAGCTGCTGCAAAGAGAGGGTCTTTTTCTGGCAGATCTAAGCTCATCTGTGTATCAGACAACATATTGATTGGCTGCTGTGTAATGCTAGACAGACACACATTATATATATTAAAAACAAAAAAAGTTGTCCGGCATGGGCAACTCTAATAACCCCTTAAGGCCAGGGTCACAAATTTTTGATACAGTTTTTGGGTCCGTTTTTTTTAGCCAAAGCCAGAAGTGGATCCAGAGGGAAAGAAATGCATTAGTCTTTTCTTTATACAGTTCCTTCCTTTTGGATCCACTTCTAGGGTTTGGGTAAAAAAAAAAAAACAGCCAAAAACTGCATCAAAACGGTGTGTGATCCTGACCGTAGGGTGAACCCCATTTTGGCCTTAAAGCAGTATTTTGGGATTTTACATTCCCACCCTGGGATCAACACAGATCAGCAAAAATAAGCACCGTGGTTTCTTTACTACAGCCTGGCTCAGTTAATTTGAATGGCCTGAACTGCAGTACCAGACACAACCACATACATTTGGTTGGCGCTGTGGTGGGTTCTGCAGAAAAGGTGCCGCGGTGCCTCAGCACGTGCTGCAGCTTCTTAGCTCTGCTGATCGTTGGGCATCCCATGGATATAAAATCTTGAAAAATCCAGCATTGTTTTTCCTTTACGTTATACCCATATTGACTGTAGTGCATAACCAGCTAAATGATGGAATCAGAGGCCTCTTCATGCAATCACAATGACATATATGTTTGATGAAGCAATGCAAATCGTGTGGGGCATAGGCAAACGTTATGCCACGGCTTACTGCAATACCCTAAAACATTAGCCAAGGCATCCCCATATTAAAAGGTTCCCTATAAAGTGGTAATCCAATCATTTTTACAATTTGAGGATAGGTCCTTAATGTGTGCTTGGTAGCGGTCCATCCTTGCGAGTGCCACAGACCCTCCATTGTTTATTCATGCACAGCATCATACTTACAAATGTGGCTGTGTCTGGCACCGCAGTCTGTTTATGTGAATGACCTGGGCTGCAGTACCAGAAACAGCCACACTTGCATGTACGGCGCCATGCCTGGAGCAACAACCCATTGAAATTCAGATCCAATCTGCTGTGATGCCAAGACATCCCTGTAGGTGGCGCTCAGCAGAACCCATTATTGCACCATAGGGGATATCCAACGGTCCTACCAGGCCATAAATGCACATTCCCGCTGTGTATGTCCAGGTTTATCTCTGTCCTTAAAGAGGACCTGTCACTTGCCACAAAACTGCAGTTGACATCTGTTAGATTGCAGACGCCTTACAGATTCTGATGATTTTTTATTTTTTTTTAATCCTTCTAGCCCCCACCGTTCCCGAGATATCGGGGCCGTTAGTTCTGGTGCCCTATATGCAATTGAGGCCTTTGACTATCAAGTGGGCGGTTACCCCTTATCAAGTGACAGGTGCTACCCGCCCGCCCACTTGACAGTCAAAGGCCTTATTTATATCGGGCACTAAAACTAACGGTACCGATAGCTCAGCAGTGGTGGGGGCTAGAAGAATGGATGTCATAGGAGGAGGGTCCCCCCTGCATTATAGGAGCTGAGCTAAGCTGTTAGGGGTGTGTCTGACAACAAGCTTGCTGACTGGTTCTAACAACAACCAACAGAAATTGTGAGTGCAGCTCTGGAGTATAATACAGGCTATAACTCAGGATCAGTAGAAGAAAAATATTATATTTACAAAAGGGACAAAGCTTTTTATGTAGATTAGTTTGGTATATAAAACCGTGACATGGTGCACATATGGGAAGACCCCTTTCAAAACACAGCCCCTGGTGTGATCAGCTGAACTCCCTGGGTTCCGCTCTGGGCACTCTGGCAAATAGAGGATTCATGCAGGGGAAATGCAGTATTACACGGCAGGCATTCAGATGATGTAATACAAGGACGGTTCAAGTCGGCCAGAACGACTCTCCATTTTGGCTCATAGGGTCGCCCGCTCTGGACCCCACTATCTATGACGTCCATATGCCCTTTAATGATTCTGAATAGATTATGGGGCTATTGTTCTCTATTGCATATACAATATATGTAATGTTTCCCACCCTGAATGGAGGGTCAGGTCTGTACCAATAGTTTTTTTGTTTTTTTTTAAGATGCCCTAAATTATTAGGTTTTGCCTGGTGGCTGACACCCTTTATATTACTATGCACAAAAGATGGTGCTACAAAGAGTTAAATGACAAATTTAGCTCTGCTATATCTGTTGATGGTTGCATAATGTCAAAACAGCAGTGAGAAAATATTACAGCAGTCCCTTTTATTGTATTATTGGGTGGCGATTCCGGCTTAATACATTTCCTCTTTCCAGAGACATTGCAGCAAGAGTTACATGCAGGAAGTAAATAGACATGTAGCAGAGCTCAGTATGCGCAGACACTTCCACTAAGAAATTCTCCAGTGTGTAGTCCTGGATAACATGCATTAGTTATAGCCAGGAGGGAGGAGAATTCATTCCTAAGCATTATTCTTCCAGAATTCAGCCCTGTTTTGCTGCAGGATGTCTGCATTCCTCACTCTGCCAGCCAAGTGCCTGCTCTAAAGTGGCAAAATAGGGAAGACGCAGAAGAAGACAGGTCATCATCATTCCTCTCCACACACATCACATCATGGATTTTCTGCCCTAGACTTCATCCAGCTGACACATTATGAAGTATTTAAAAGCCTTGCACAGGCAGCATCTCATCTTCCTGCACATCTAGAAACGTTAAACCACCCTGGCACTGCCCAACTTACATCCCATCAGCATGTAAAGCGACCAAACTCTCCCTAGCTGTTAGAACTACAACTCCCAGCATGTTCTCTAACAGCATAACGTCATTTTCAGACTAGCGGTGCGCGAATTAAAATAAGAATTGCATTGGAAAATATATGGATGTGGCAGAACTCACTTTGTCACCAGTCATGTGTGGTGTATGGTTTTGAAAAGGATTAGGCCTCATGCACGCGACCATAGCCATGTGCACGGCCTTGACTTTTAGGTCGACCGGCAGCAGAGTGCCACACGCAAATCGCGGGCCGTGCACATGGCCGCGTTCATTATTTCCTATGAGCCTGAAAACCACGGTCATGTGCATGGCGCAATAGAAAGGAATGGGGCCGCAATTCTCCCGTGGATTTTCGGGGGAATTACGGCCGCAAAAGCATGTTAGTGTGCATGGGGCCTTACAGATATTAGGGTATATTGCCATAATGGGGGGGGGGGGGGGGGGTGCTTCCTATTATACAGGGAGCGGCTGTAAAAAGTCCCTTGCCCTGGATTTTAGTGTAACCATGGTCGCCCATTGCAGCCCTCTAGAGCAATAGCAATTGATAGCCAGCAGGGTTGCCAACTGTTTTTAAATTCCTGGACACTCCATAAATTGGAGACTTCTTTCCTGCGTCAGGGAAAAAATTTTTTTTTTATATATATATATATATATATATATATATATATATATATATATATATACATACATACACACACACACACATTACACATACATACAATCTGATTTTGAACATTTTTGGGATTGGAATGTATTATTTTATAGGTCACAGTCCATGCTGCTAATATGTTCATATTAGTATTCTGCGCTATAGACAAATATTACTAATAATTTTTATGATTCATCGTTTTTTGTTTTTTTTAATTTGGCTGTAAAAAAAAAAAATGTTGGCTGTCCACGGCTTTTGAAAAATTGCCCAAAAAAAACAAACAAAACAGGTTGACAACCATGATCAACAGGGGTTTCCGCAGCTGGAACCCCAGCAAAAAGCTCATCATAGGGGAAGTTTACCAACCAATGGGAGTTGTTCTAGTTCAGACAATAACAGCGATGTCCAAATAAAGTATTAGATAACATATTCGGCTACATATGTAATAATGACTCGAAAAGGAGAAACATTTTTGGAGGTAAAAAATAAAACTTAGGCTACATTCACAGCGTGACAGATTTACACGTGTAAATCTGGTCCATGTGCATTGCGTTATTGCATTTGTGTGCTTTACGAGTGGCATGTGTTGTTCTGCACTTGCAAAGCACATTTTTTTTTTCAATTGATGCGCAAATCATGCACAGCGCACAGATGCGTAGCCGTGTGCGGTGCGTGATTTTCATGAACCCATTGATTTCAAAGGGCACGTAGGTGCGTGAAAGACACAGCAATATAGGACATGCAGTGAGTTTCACGCAACGGACACACGCGGAGTGAAAACTCCTGCATGTGTGAACGGCCCCATTGAAATCAGTGGGTCAGTGTGTGATTTTCACGGATGAGTTTTAGGCCTTATTCACACGAACGTGTCCGTTTTGAGCGAGTAAAAGAAATGCATTGTTTTTTTCTGCATTGCAGTTCCGTGTGACATACGTGTACGGTGTGCGTCTTCGTTTATGCACATATGTCATGCGTTTTTTCCGTCAGCAAAAAAAAAAACTGAAGGCGTTTTTCTTTTTTGCATCATGTCTTTAGCAACGGTTGTGAATCACGGAAAGCACACGGACGACGTCCATGATTTTCACGCACCCATTAACTTCAATGGGTGCGTGATGCCCAAAAATAAAGTGCACAAGCATAGGACATGCAGTGAGTTTCTCGCAGCGGAAACACGCTGCATGAAAAACACTGACTGTCTGAATGGCCCCATTGACTTGCATAGGTCCGTGCAACGTGCGTGATTTTAACGCGCGTAACACGGATGTGAAATACGCTCGTGCGAATAAGGCCTTACGCTGGTCTGAATGAGGCCTTACTGCTTTCAGTAATATAGTATGACCAGTCCGAACACCCATCGACATATCGGCGTCTTCGATGGGTATAATTACCAAACTGCGGCATTTAAACAACACCTACGGCAAATATTTTTATCTTTGAAAAGGTGTGAGGAGGGCGGGATTGTCATATTCCCAGCACGTTGATAAATAAGAGCATGCAAAGGGAGATTTATGAGTATAGCACCAAAATACGTCAACCCCAATACATGTGCCCCTCTAATGGATGGTCTGTCTTCTGTCTGAGCCTTTGGGAATCAAAACTGCTGAGATTACACAGACAGACTTTGCAATATTTGGTACTGCAGAGGTTAACCCCCATCCCCTGTTAGAAGGATGTGCCCTCTCATCCACTACCAGCAATCTATGCTGTCTGCTAAATCCCACAGATTAAGCCTGTATAGCAGCCTCCGGCCTCTGGGCTTCCGGATATCATACACTTGGATCCCATTCTCCATGAGTTGCCAGGAGAACATGGATTATAATTACCTGGTAAAAAAACACACATCTACACACCCATCATGGGGCGGTGGGCGATACTGGCACTCCTCAGCCTGTGAATGTGATATGTCATGTTCTAACACCAGCCAGAAGGTGCCACTTTACCATACATGTCAGGAGAACCCAGAGGCCACCCCAAGAACCGTCCCAATCTGCAAGCACTCAATATATACTGGATCGCCTACCCTACAATACAAGCCACCAGTAAATACCAGTCTACCTCTTGTATCACAGTTTACTGTTCCACTTATCCATTTCTGATCCAGGGAATACATGGGCATAACTATAGCCAATGCAGCTGCTCTGGGGCCCCTGAGGCGGAGGGCCCCACTCATGTGCAAATATATTGTGGACAATAACAACTTGATGGCGCTTTTCTACCTAGCACTACAATGTGCGAGAAATTTATATATATATATATATATACACACACACATACATACACACATATATATCATACATACCTGTATTTTTGGCTACTTTCCCAGTCATTAGGTGGTGGGGCCCATCTCATTTTGCTATGGGCCCTATGAATTCTAGTTACACCCCAGCTGGATAATGAGGATTACGGCTGCCTTTACCACTCCCAAAAAGGTTGTGGTCACCCAGCTTTACTAGACCACTGACTGGCCAATCTGATTAGTTATGCAGTGATAAGAGAGTGCGATTGTAGGACTGGAAATGTTACATTCAGGATTCTAGCTAAGCTGGGTGACAACCTGGAATGGCGGTTAAACTGGTTACCACCCAGCTTTTTCAGGGATAGATAAAGATACAGATAGAGAGATAGGACATTATTCTCACAGACGTACACAGCTCTTGCTCTACATCAGACACTACTGGAGATATAACCATTGACAGTTCTGCTCAGGTGGCCTGAGGATGTCTTGTGAGTTCAACATAGATAAACTAAGATCATAGAATGATAATATAAATAGAGGAACCCCAACTAAAGACATTTCATTCCTTCACATAAATATCCAAGGATCCTTCCAGAGAAACTTCCTGTAATGTCACTAGAGGAAGCTCAGTAGCAACAAGGCAGTGCCAGGCACTAACACAGGTACCACTGGCATCACCCAAGCCTTGCTGAATTACACAGAACATTGACATGTGGACTTCACACAATGTCTCCAGATCCTCCATACAATTATTAATGCCATCAGTTGATAAACACTGAAGTGCCAACCAAACCCTACAACCAGGACTTTACACACAGATGGAGAGAAAGCAGGAACTTGCACTTACTTCATCTTCTGAAAGTCCAAAAATTGGCTCAACCACAGTCGCCATGGAGGTCCCAGAGGAGGTCTACAAGCCCCTAATCATAGGAATGCAACTGAGAAGATCCACTGGGTCCAGATAAAGGTGTAAGGAAGAGGGGTCTAGATCACAATAGCACAGGTAAGTCCTTCCAGAACCTAAACTCTTGCGCTGTCCGAGGGTCTCCAGAAGAATCAATAATCCATGCAGAAGGTTTGTGGGTGCTCTTGTGGTCCACAGCACTGAATAAAGGACGCCCCAAAACTGCTTAATGTGAGTCCCTGGGAGATCTCCCTGCTTCAGCTCTCACACAAACCCACAGACTCATGGAAGGAGGAGTGACTAGCAAATCCTTCCTGCCCTACACCCGGTTTATTGCAATCAGTAGCAAGCAAGGGGCCAGCCCCAACCCATAGAGGCGTGGAGATCCAGCATGACACCCAATGACTAGGGTCATCCTGCAGCTGCCAGGTTCGGTTGTCCAGCACTTTTCAGCCTCTGCTACCATTGATTTATAAGAATCCTCAACTTATTATCAATTTTTTCCTATGATTGTGCTAATGTAGCTAAATCCAAGACATGTCAGTGCACAGATTCCTAATCCGATACAATGTATCAATTCAGTCCCTGGGATTATGCTGTTTAGGAATCTATGCCTGGTAATTTTGTATCCAGTTGTGTTGGTAAACACATCCCACTGTCAGATCAAACATAAAAAAAACAAACAAAAACAAAACACTTCCTTCCATTTTCTAATCTTGCAAAAAGCAAAAATAAAAAAATAATGACATTTAGCTAATGCAACAGCGCCTCCTTGTGGCGGGTATTGGCATGGCAGTCTAATGTAACAATCCTTTGTACACCAGCTTGTAATTATCACAGTCTAGCGCTTTTAAAATGTAGACGTTTTCTGCGACAAATTAGTCAGTGCCACCTCCTGTGTGAGCTCTTACTATGATAAGCCAACAAGGATTTTTATGGCAATGTTGAAACAAAGTACATTTCTTTTGTGCTGGGAATAATGACTATAGTGCCCATTGTTTGCAGGACTGGTATGATTGATAACGTTTCACCTCTAGAGTTCTTATTAAAAGCATGTAGGGAATCTGACAGGCTGCAGGACTCAAAGTCCACATGTTCAGTTCATTCCTTAGATAACATTCACATGGGGATCACCAGACCTGTTATGTAGCCACAATCCATTACATTCTTTTTTTTTCCTCTGGTAAGAGAATTGCTTTATGGCACTGCTGCTACTGGTGACAGATCTGCAGTGCAAGCAGATTCTCCAGCACTGAAGTTTAAAGTGCAAATTTTGCTAAAGGGGGGTTGCTAAATTGTGAAACTCAGAATGTAATTATTAAAAATATTTTTTTTCTGGAGGAGAAAGAGGATTACCTGGATATGTTGCTAGGTAGTATACTCAGCGGATGGAAGAAAGGATTGCTCATTAAGACAGGACAGAGAGGTTGTAATAAGCTGAGGATAAACCTTGCTGATACTTTCCTACATCTTATAAAAGATTAAAGGAACACTGGGGGTAAAACTGATCCACTCTGTTATAGGTAGTACAGGGCCTGAGGGGGCGGAGCATGACTCTAAGAAGACAAAAGAAAGCAATCCGGAGTCATGCTCCGCCCTTCTGGCCCTGCACTAGGCTTAACGCAGTGGATCAATTTTGCCTGGAGTGTTCCTTTAAAGGTCATGAATATTTTTGCAACCATTTTATTATTGACCCAAAGCTTCTAAAATAAAAAAAATGGAGTAACTTTGCAAATAGTCTTGGTTAAAGAGGCTCTGTCACCACATTATAAGTGCCCTATCTTGTACATGATGTGATTGGCGATGTAATGTAGATTACAGCAGTATTTTTTATTTAGAAAAACTATCATTTTTGACGGAGTTATGACCTATTTTAGCTTTTTTGCTAATGAGTTTCTTAATGAACAACTGGGTGTGTTTTACTATATGACCAAGTGGGCGTTGTGGAGAGAAGTGTATGACGCTGACCAATCAGTGACCAACCAGCGTCATACACTTCTCTCCATTCATTTACACTGTAGATAGCAATATAGCTATATCGCTTTATGCAGCCACATAAACACACTATAACAACACTGCAGTGTCCTGACAATGAATATACATTACCACCAGCCAGGAAATGATGTGCTGTAGTCTCACAGAGACGTACAGAAGTGGTCAGGATTCTGAATACACATCACGTCCTGGCTGGAGGTAATGTATATTCACTGTCTGGACACTGCAGTAATGTTATAGTGTGTTTATGTGGCTGCAGATAGCGATATAGCTATATCGCTAGTGCTGTGTAAATAAATGGAGAGAAGTGTATGACGCTGATTGGCCAGCGTCATACACTCCTCTGTACAACGCCCACTTGATCAAAAAGTAAAACACGCCCAGTTGTCCATTAAATAAACTAATTAGCATAAAGCTAATATAGGTCATAACTCCGTCAAAAATGATCGTTTTTCTAAATAAAAAACACTGCTGTAATCTTCATTACAGCGCCGATCACATTATGTACAATATAGGCCACTTATAATGTGGTGACAGAGCCTCCTATTTCGTGTCTACAGCTCCTATGCAGACTAATGTGTCTCCATGGTAACAGATTACATATGTAGTATAATCCTGCAGTCATGTGTTCCTCCCTTCCATCTGTCCCCTACTGTCCATGGGTTAGCAAAAGAGGAGGTAGAAAAAGTGGAGTAACATATGGCAAAACTGGGGCCAAATCTGATCCACTGTGTTATAGTTAATACAGGGCTGCGGGGGCAATGCATGACTCTAATAAGAACAAAAAGGGTAATCCTGGTCATACCCCGCCCCTTTCTGCCCTGCACTAGGCTTAACACAGTGGATCAGGTTTTGCCTGGAGTGTTCCTTTAAAGGCTATGTACATTTGTGCAACATTTTTATATTGTTCCAATGCATCTAAAATAAACAAAATAGTCTTAGTTAGATATCTCCTTCAATAATGTGTCTGCAGCTTCTATGCAGACCAATGTGTCTCCATGGTAATTGTCTACAAACAAACCTTGTTTAGTATAATCCTGCAGTCATGTGTTCCTCCCTTCCATCTGTCCCCTAGTTCTATTGTCTGTAGGTTAGCAGAAGAGGAGGCAGCAGAGGGAGTAGAGTAACACATGACTGCAGGATCAGACTACATAAGGTTTGTTTGTAGTCTGTTACCATGGAGACACATAGGTCTGCATAGGAGATAAACATCTACACCAGCACTACGCAGCACTCAATGGAATAGGTTTTATTTCACCCCTGGGACAGATTTGGTTCACTGCCCTAGATCTGAATTTAAATAGGCTGGCAGAGTGGCTTGTTGGTTCCCTCAGCACCCATCCGCCTCAGACACTCTCTCTGACAATAAGGTACATGCCTAGCATTTAGGGTTTTTTTCACCCCGGGGACAGATTTGGTTCACTTCCCTAGACCTGAATTTAAATAGCCTGGCGGAGTGGCTTGTTGGTGTCCTCAGCACCCTTCCACCTTTGACACGCTCTCTGACAGTGGGGTACATGCCTCCCTTCCCCCAGCTATGCCCCTCCAATTACTAACTACTATATTACTGCCCGCTATGGACAAGTATATTGATGCAAACAAACTGGAGACTTTCCATATCTGACTGGGGTGGGAATTTAAATCTATGTTTATTGCCCATACCAGAGCTGGTTTTTCCACAAAAAAAAGTTAATAGTTGCTATTATTAAAATGGCTTAGTAAGTCAAGGAATGAGCTATAAGGGGATTCTATTAAGTTTACGATCTTGGATGTTCTCGTGTGAACCTGCGGGCAGTATTTAGGTCAGCTATGAAAATTCTTTCATCTCTGGTACACCCTCTTCAGAAGAATTCAATGTGTTCTCCGATTCAGCTCTTCCACACCTTGTATCAGCCAAGATTAATCACTCAAAGTGTTATAAACACATATATTACAGGTAAGAACTTGTATGGGACACTTGGCACTGCAATAAATATACAGTGCAATATGAGAAAAAATGGTTGGGTAATAAGATACATGTAACCAACAAGTCATTGTGTAATCCCCATGTGATGTATAGGGATAGAATGTTACTCATCAAGTATCACTCTTCTAGAGCATTTGTCCCATTTATTTATAAAAATGTCTAAAATTGTTTGTCTGGTTCATATCTACATAATAACCCCCAGCCAGAGACATACCTACTACAGTGACAGAATATGCCATTGTTAAATCATAGCTGGAACTGAACTGCTCCCCTAACTTGCCTGGTTCACATAGTTATACAGCTAAGTGATAAAATTCTGGTTACCTGCAGCTACCACAAGGGGGAGCTCAATGCATACAGATTTATACAGTTCCCAATGAGATCGAAGTATCTAAATCCATATGAACTGAGCTCCCCCTAGTGGCAGATCCAGGCATTCACAATTTGTATCATGTACGTGAAGGGAAATAGGGAATTTGGAGCAGGTGTACCCCTATAAATAGATATTATGAATTTAATCAGCACAGAATTTTGGAGTTAATTAAAGAATGTGCTGTAAAATTGACTTTTGATGTGCTGCATTATGGGAAATTCCAATCTACCAACATTTTTAAATAAATATCTGTGCACACTCATATATATGGTTTTTTTTCTACCTTTTTAGTGGGTGAACCAATTTCAGTTTTGATACCGAACCCCATTATTTCTGGGTATCCCTTCCTCCACTCTGTGTACTTTGTCATTATTTATTGCTATTTTATACTTATATATTTGTATATTTAGCTTTTATTGTGGTAATGCATAAATGAGAAACAATGGGGAACATGGACCTGCATGAAAAGGTAACTGTTGGACAATGAATTATAAATATTTCTCTTTGACATTCTAAAATTTTGAACGTATGTAACAGTCTTCCTAATCCTTTAGCAGTTTTTTGTTGCTTTATTTAATGTTTTTAAGTTTTTAAGTATGCAAATAACATCAAATGAGAAGATCAGTATTACTACAGACCCCATTCTGCTGAGTAGTATATAAGATGGAAAAATCAGATGCTAGAATATTAAATATGCCTGAAAATGGAGCAACTGTCATCTACCAGCTGCTCCAATCTCTCTCCTTCAATAAGCTTTATTCACAGTATTAGTTGGAGCCACAAGGTGGGTAAGTAATCATTGGATTTCCAACCACCAAAGATGGCCACTAAATCATTGAATTTCTACAAATGATAATGGAAGTAGGTTAAACCACCAAATAAACGCCAATGGACAGTGGATCATCTAAATTTCTAAAAACAAAATTTCTGGGCTGCCCAATTAAAATGAAAGGAACAGCTGTCAACTTTTTAACCACTTTAAACACTGGATTTCCAAGAATTACCAGTGAATTGCAAGGCATGGAGGCTGAACCACCTGATAACTCAGAATGGTCCCTAAATTACTGTATTCTCATGGATGACCAGTAAATCGAAGGCTAAACCACTGGATAAATAAGGATGGTCATTGGATCATCAAGTATGGAAGTTTAACTTTTGGGTTTCCTGTTAACAGAGATAGGATCATTTGTCATGTGGCAGCTGCTCTATTCTCTCTAGCCTGCTGTAAACATGTCAAAGAGAGGAGCTCGGCAGTCAATGGGTCACCATCAGTGGTTGCCAAATCACCACTGGATTTCCATGAATGGAGATTAGTAAAACTAGACCAGAAAATTATATAATATGGAGATTAAATCACTGAATTATCAAGGATGGGCATTGGGTCATCATGTATAGAAACCTAAACCACTGGGCTCTCAGTGCTGCATAGTCTCCTGGTACTGCATAAATATACCAATAGATATTGAATTTGCATTACTGGATCATTGGGTTCTTCTGGGCTTAATAGCCCTGGCTCACCATATTGGTATGGACACCATTGTTCTGAGCTTTTTTGCTTTAAAGAGGTTGTCTCAGCATACACTACCGTTCAAAAGTTTAGGGTCACTTAGAAATTTCCTTATTTTTGAAAGAAAAGCACAGTTTTTTTGCAATGAAGATAACATTAAATTAATCAGAAATACACTCTATACATTGTTAATGTGCTAAATGACTATTCTAGCTGCAAACGTCTGGTTTTTAATGCAATATCTACATAGGAGTATAGAGGCCCATTTCCATCAACCATCACTCCAGTGTTCTAATGGTACATTGTGTTTGCTAACTGTGTTAGAAGGCTAATGGATGATTAGAAAACACTTGAAAACCCTTGTGCAATTATGTTAGCACCGCTGTAAACAGTTTTGCTGTTTAGAGGAGCTATAAAACTGACCATCCTTTGAGCTAGTTGAGAATCTGGAGCATTACATTTGTGGGTTCGATTAAACTCTGAAAATGGCTAGAAAAAGAGAGCTTTCATGTGAAACTCGACAGTCTATTCTTGTTCTTAGAAATGAAGGCTATTCCATGCGAGAAATTGCCAAGAAACTGAAGATTTCCTACAACGGTGTGTACTACTCCCTTCAGAGGACAGCACACACGGGCTCTAACCAGAGTAGAAAGATAAGTGGGAGGCCCCGCTGCACAACTGAGCAACAAGACAAGTACATTAGAGTCTCTAGTTTGAGAAATAGACGCCTCACAGGTCCTCAACTGGCAGCTTCATTAAATAGTACCCGCAAAACGCCAGTGTCAACGTCTACAGTGAAGAGGCGACTCCGGGATGCTGGCCTTCAGGGCAGAGTGGCAAAGAAAAAGCCATATCTGAGACTGGCTAAGAAAAGGAAAAGATTAATATGGGCAAATGCACACAGACATTGGACAGAGGAAGATTGGAAAAAAGTGTTATGGACAGACGAATCGAAGTTTGAGGTGTTTGGATCACACAGAAGAACATTTGTGAGACGCAGAACAACTGAAAAGATGCTGGAAGAGTGCCTGACGCCATCTGTCAAGCATGGTGGAGGTAATGTGATGGTCTGGGGTTGCTTTGGTGCTGGTAAAGTGGGAGATTTGTACAAGGTAAAAGGGATTTTGAATAAGGAAGGCTATCACTCCATTTTGCAACGCCATGTCATACCCTGTGGACAGCGCTTGATTGGAGCCAATTTCATCCTACAACAGGACAATGACCCAAAGCACACCACCAAATTATGCAAGAACTATTTAGGGAAGAAGCAGGCAGCTGGTATTCTATCTGTAATGGAGTGGCCAGCGCAGTCACCAGATCTCAACCCCATAGAGCTGTTGTGGGAGCAGCTTGACCGTATGGTACGCAAAAAGTGCCCATCAAGCCAATCCAACTTGTGGGAGGGGCTTCTGGAAGCATGGGGTGAAATTTCTCCCGATTACCTCAGCAAATTAACAGCTAGAATGCCAAAGGTCTGCAATGCTGTAATTGCTGTAAATGGAGAATTCTTTGACGAAAGCAAAGTTTGAAGGAGAAAATTATTATTTCAAATAAAAATCATTATTTCTAACCTTGTCAATGTCTTGACTATATTTTCTAGTCATTTTGCAACTCATTTGATAAATATAAGTGTGAGTTTTCATGGAAAACACAAAATTGTCTGGGTGACCTCAAACTTTTGAACGGTAGGCTTATCACTAAGTCAATCGCTTGAATGAAGTGGCAGTACCTTTAGGAAAGTCAGCAACCCTTGCCGATGGGAAATTGGTTGCATATCCTAGCGAAATGTCACCAATGTCTGTGCTTGGACACATTGCATTAGTGGAACTCTTTAAATAAGCAGACTTAGGCCAAGGGTGCCAAATGAGTAGACAGAGTAGATTGAGTGGTATCATGAATATCATTTTCCATCAATTCAGATCCGCTGTTATGCAGACTACTTTATAGAGAAGGCCTGGTCTGTAGTGAGTAAGTGTCTCCTTGTCTCAATGACAATAAGTGCAAGAAATATCATAGGTGGCCCACATTACCTGGAGTTAAAGGGGTTGTCTCACCACATGATTCGGGCAGTTATACATTTCCCTTGCAACAGGTAAATATCCCACAGTCAATGTCCAACCATATAATATATGGACAGTCTGTGTCCGACAGAGCGAGAGCCACTATTTTACTTACCTTGCCCTGTTCCAGCGGCAGGTCCCCACTAGTGGCCATGGAGCTCCTTTCTCACCCCTCCACTGATGTTCTCTGGCCTGCGGCCGGGGCTCCCTATTCCTAGCCGCCGATTGCGAATGACTTTACTATGGAGACTGGCTCCCACTGACCCTGGCCTTGGCTTTGTTTTGGGATTCAGCACCCATCTTGTTCCTTTGGATTTGTTGTCTGATACCTGTTGTTCTACTCCTGGTTCTGCCCCCCGTCCCCTGACTACGTCCTCGCCTCTTCCTTTAGCTTGTCACATCCTGACTGCTGTACTGGTGATGACCAATGGATCCGTTCTTAACTTCAGCTATACCAGCTTAGCCCACCTAATGCCAATCGGTGTCTACACTGGACACCACAACCTAGAAAAGTCAATATCCTTTTTGGAGGGGGTTAAGGGTAAAGAACGGGGACATTTCTTAGACCGCACTTTAGATTAGACTGCCAAATCAACTCTGGCTCAAAGGATCCACTTCTCTAAGAAATTTAACACACTGCTTATTAGTGGCTATCCGCTTTAACTCATACTAGGGGGTCACAAGCCAGGACACATGATAATGTCTTGATGGGACAACCCCTCTAAAGGTCAAATACACCAAATGCCAACAGCTTAAATAAAGAATGGCTAATACATAATGTATATGTATGTTTATCTCTGGAGGTTCTCGGGACTGGAGATTAGTGACAATTTTCGAAGCAGTAGAGATAAAAACATGGGCTGTGATAATAACCATCCACATAATATAATGCATGGGCAGCTGCAGTCAGCATACTGCTATAGGGTTATGTGGAATATAAATGATGTAACAGCCAATGTTATAATGTGATGCTACGTCAAGGTGCTGTGGTTATTACAAGCCGTTGCATGGCATATCATCAGGCTGAATTTCCTTTACATTCATTAACTTGTGTATTTAGGACTAGACACATTTCCCTGAAACATGAAAGCCAGATAAATTCTACAATGCAAGGATATGAGCTGATAATGATGGGAATATACAAATGTTACATCTCCCCACAGACTGCTTAATGGTATAAAGCCACTGTAACTTGAGGAACCGTATTCTCCCCTAGAGGCGATGATGATGCCCTGTGAGGTACGATATATTGCCCCGCCCATTGGGTATCAGTCATTCAGTATACAAATAACCATACAATGGGGCAGATTTATTAAGACAGGGTTTTCATACGCTAGTCTTAATAACGAATTAGCTGGAGTAAGATGCAACACATTTATTAAGAGGCGAATGCCACTTTCATAAATGTGAATAGCAGAAAGAGAAAAGATAATCCCTCTTATTGGCGCTGTTCCTCTCTGGATTTTGTTTTCTTGGTTAGCCTCACAGGTGCGGAAACACTAGCGATGGATCATAAACAGACTCCAAGATTGGATTAATAACAATTTATTGCAAGGACTTTGTATATAATAAAATTATAAAAGCTAGGCATTTCGGGACTAAAAATACATGGCTGGGGAAGAGACCGATCCATCACTAGAGTTTCCGCACCGGCGAGGCTCACCAAGAAAACAACATCCAGAGAGGAACAGCGCCAATAAGAGGGATTACCTTTTTTCTTTCTGCTATTGATACTGCCAACGGAACCCCACGGGTCTCCGTATAAATCCCGGGCTGCAGACCTCCATATACAGATGTACGCTTAAGGACGCTGTGCTCCAAGCACAATGCCATCAGGTAAGCACGTTTCTGATCTCCCCTGACACTACCTATTAAGATTCCTTGGGGTGATGCACCATGTGCGCCGTGTTCTATATTTCTTTCCTTAAATAGATATCTTTTATAAATGTGTCACATCTTTCTGCTGGTTGTGTGCCACAATTGTTGCATACCGACTGCGCCTCATCCACCCTCCCATTACATAAAATAAAAAAATACCTACTCCCCCAAACTTCTCCTCTTTTTCCCTGCTGCGTCTTATAAGTGCTGACAGGCTCGGTGACAGTGCCTTAAATGAGCAGCGGCATTAAGAGGGAGCAGGAGGGGTAAAGAGAATAAGCCAGAGCAGTGAGGTAAGTATGTATTTTTTTAATGTGTCTGATGGGAAAGGGGAAGGGGGTAGTCATATCAGGAGGGACAAGTTATGAGGCCCGGCATGGGCCTCTACTGTGCTACGCCACACAGACGGATACCTATGCTAGATAGTAGCTGGCGTAGATTTCTGCTATAATATACACCAGATTTCTGTCATAAATTATAAGAAACTTGTTGTTCCGGTGAAGGCACCGTCTCTTAAGCCCCACCCCTTTTCTTACCCCTTTCAGGGTGTGTCAATAAAAGTAAAAAGTTGCAAATATTTAGCGTAACTATGGCATGCAGCAAAATCTGTGACTATTTTCATACTAAACAACAATTCTATACAATGCTGCCATCACCATACACTGCACAAGTAATATACTGTACAGCAGCAGTGCCACACAAAGCCTAAGTAAGTACCGCCATACAGTGCTCAAATAATACTAATATACAGTGATCATTGAATAGGTGATAATTGTTAGACAACTGGGACCTGCATCTGCTAGAACAGGGGACCCCAATCCTCCGCCACCATCAGCCGCTCAACAACATCAAGAGTTCGAATTGAGTGGGCGAGCGGCTGTAGAGCGTGTAGGTTGATGCTCCATTTAAACTCTATGAGAGTGACGGAAACAGACAAGTGACTCCTACTTGCCGCAGTCGAGAGACTGTGGGGGACCGGGATACCGGAGTCCCCTGTTCTAGTGATTGGTAAGGATTCCAGCAGTCTAACCAATATAATATTTATCACCTATCCAGTCGACAAGTAATAAATGCTTGTAAAGAGGTCTTTTAGATTGATGGCCTAGCCTTAGGATAGGTTCACAATATTAGATTGGTAGGGGTTCGACTCCCAACACCACCACCGATCAGCTGACTGAAGGGGCCGCAGCATTTGTTGTCGCAGCCTTTTCCAGGTTTACAGGCACAGCTCCATACACTTCCATAGTGGCTGTGCATGGGATTTTATTTCCAGTCCCATTCAAGTGAACGGGACTGAGCTGCAATCCCAGGCACAGCATGTATGGAGGTGTACAGCGCTGTGCCTCGTGAAACCCTTCAGTCAGCTGATCGGCTGGTGTGTCGGGAGTCGGACTCACTCCGATCTTATATTGATGAACTATCTTAAGGATACGCCATTAATACAAAAGTCCTGGAAAACCCTTTAAGTGTTTGCCACAGATTTCCAGACTCTGAGCTGTGAGATGTATTAGATCTGTATGTGTAAAGGATCTGCCAGGTACTACGTCTGTGTATACTCCCGGGATTAATCAGTCGACACCTGAGGCCAGACCTCTTAGACTGACACCGGCTCCCACCAACCAGGGTGGCAGGCTCAGGAGTGGGAGAGCCTATCGCGGCCTGGTCAGTCGGAGTTAGCTCCGCCCCCTGTCCTTTATTACCTGCCGTGTTCTCTTCCTCAGTGCTTGTTATTCTTCTTGGATTCCTGGCCCCACTGCTGCTTGCTCCAGCCTGCTTCTGCCGTGCTTCTGCCTTGCTTCAGTTCCGCTTATCCTGCTTCGCTTTGCCCCTGGCTTGCTTCCTGCTCCGTGCTCTCGTTGGTATACTCCACTACATCCTGATCCTGACTGACTCATTCACCGCTCCGTTTCCTCGCGGTGTTCCGTGGGCTAGTGCCCCTTCCCTTGCGTGTTCCCTGTTTGTACTCCCTTGCACTTAGACAGTGTAGGGACCGCCGCCAAGTTGTACCCCGTCGCCTAGGGCGGGTCGTTGCAAGTAGGCAGGGACAGGGCGGTGGGTAGATTAGGGCTCACTTGTTCCCTTCACCTCCTTCCTGCCATTACAGTATGGATTTTAAATCTCTAACTATAAACAATATAGTTCTTATTTACTGACAACAAGCAGAGATCTTAAAGGAGGAATTTATCAACGACTTTACGCCACTTTTATAGCATGCCATATTTGCTCTATAATTTGCAACTTTTCAAAAATCTCACCACTTCAAATGTGGCAAGAAAAGTGTGCTGGTTTAGGGAAGGGGGCTGGGTCTCGCACGGATTGACAGATTTACCATTACTTGCACCAGAAATTGGTGCAAATTCAGGCGTAAATCGATGCCTGCTCATAGCTGGCGGAGAATTAAATTTATGGTGCGCAGACAGCCAAAGAAGCGCCAAGTTTAATAAAGGGATTCTGTCACTAGCTTGCCACAGAGGTTGAGTGGAGAGGTGTCAGGAGGAAAAGTGCAGGACACTTCCGGCTGTCCGTGTGACACTAAATGAAATCTACCCATTCAGTATAATTTACAACAGTTTCTGGCATAAATTATAGTAAATGTGTCGGACCGCGGGTGGCCACGCCCCTTTTACTAAGCTCTGCCCACTTTTATTTAAAAGCGTTGAGAGCGGGGGGAAACTACTCCAGTTTTGATTTGCACCATTCTTGATAAGGCTCTGTTCACATTATGTCAGAGCCGTATATTGGCGTATGTGACGGTAAGCTCCCAGCGCGTATATGCCGAAAGTATCCATAGGCTCCAATTTACCCAGCCTATGCCAAAAGTGTGTCCTTTTGGCATATCCCAGGCTGGTATATGTCGGCATTCTTTGTTTTTTGTGCTATGGAATAGCATTGTAGATTAAGCTCATTCCTACAATTCCTACCATGCGGTATACAGTTGTTGTTTTTTTTCACATTGAGTCCTATGGGGGTCGTTTTACACTGTGTTCCTATGCTTCCAAAGAATTCCTCCGATGTAATGTGATCAGAGCCTAAATCTCCTCCTATGTAACAAATGTTTATTCGGCAATAATACAGCGAGTTACAAATGGAAGCAGAGAGGAAGCAGCAGCTCTGACAACCGGAGGCGGCGTACACAGCAATAAACAGGAAAGAAGCTTCCTCAGGAGAACAGAGCTGTTTCCTCACTGACCTCCCGGACACAGAGGGGGGAATTTATTAAGTCATGACATTGCATATGCCAGTCTTAATCTAAAGCTTGCTAGAGAAAAACAATTTGAAATAAATTCATAAATTAGATGCATTTCTGGCCGCCCATGTGCCAGAAAGTCAAATCTAAACCAGCTACAAGCTGGACTAGATTTGCGCTATAATTTACGCCAGCTTCTGGCGTAAACTATAGTAAATTTGTGGCATAAATTATAGCGTAGATCCAGATTTTACTCCTTGTAATAATTTTACACCTTGTAATAAATTTGTCGCATCCTACTCCACCTTGTTTTCGAATGAAACTCCAGTTTTAAAGGGCTATTCCCAAAATTTGCCCAAAAAAAAACCACATTAAAAAAACTATTTCCTCAACTGTGGCCAACCTGATGACAATATTCCTAATAAAAAATATATATCGGTACTTACCGCTGCACATGTTCCTATCACGCTTTCTGCTGAGACTACACTTCCCTTGATGCTGTGCATACGATAAGTGTGCATTATGCTGCACCGTTTTTCCAGTGTAGGTAACGTACTGTATACTGTGCTAAGACTATCGGCTCCTAGCATATTTAGTGGGTATATGGCACGTCACTAGACGCTGAAGAAAATGTGACGTCACAGGTTGCATGACGCACAAAGAGAGCTGAGAACGGGGGCACTTTTGAATTAGTAAGAAAATTAGAAAGTAGTGTGGAGGAGACTGGAATTACTGACAACATAAATTTTTTTCTTGGAAAACCCCTTTAATGAATTTCCGTAATGTCTTTGTGATGATTGAATTGCATACAATTACATATACAAGGCCTTTTAAAGAGGACCTGTCCCTTCTCCTGACGTCTCTCTAAGTAAATACTTTCATTCCCCATGAAATCACAATTCTGGAGAATATTTTCTCTCTATTGTACCGTTCCTCTGTTACTCCTCCTATAAATATATGAATAAATTGACAACTGGCTGTTACCATTCCTCCTAACAAAAGGGCATGTCCCTACACAGTCTCACTCTGTCAGCACTGATTGGACAGTGTCAAACTGTTTAAAGACACGCCCCCAACTGGTAACACCCAGTTGTCAATTTATTTATACATTTCTGGGAGGAAGAACAGAGGAACGGTACAACGCAGAGTTCTAAGAAAAGATGCCCCAGGATTGTTATATTATGAGTAATACAATTATTTACTAAAAGAGACATACAGGAACAGCCGCTCAATGACCAGAATGGGACCCGCCCCCCCAACAAGTTTTGATGGCCTATCCTATGTTCTGAAAAACAAAAAGTAATCCGCAGCCTAATGTACCTAGCGATCCATCACTACCTACAGTGGGCTGCGGCTTACTTGATTTTCCTAAAGAAATTGAAGAATTCTTCAAAGCACCTACAACTTAATGGAGTGCGGCACAATTTATTTGTAAACCTATCCTATATTTTAGTCCCAGAGAAGCCTTTTAATGTTTAACCTGTGCTTCTATATTATGGTAAATACTAAATGTACGTTCCTTTATATTAGGACACTAATAGATGGGGGTACCTGCTCATGGGACCCCTTAATTGCATAAATCCAAGAACCACTCTTGAGGATTATAAGTATCCGCTCAAACATTGCATGTGTTTAGTGTGATGTTCTCATACATTCTATTGCCTTCATGGGGGCATCCTGAAACAAGTCTGTGAAGCAGGGTGAGGCAGCTTCTTGTATAGCAGATGTAACTTTTGGAGATGCAGCTGCATGCACTCAATTGGTGGTTACCTTGACCCTACAGAAAGGCAGTGTTTTATTTATTTATTTTTGTCTCTTTTTTATCTTTATTCACATCAATATTAACATTGTAAGCCTCTGTTGGGGGCTCCCGTCACAGTCATTGTCGCTTTTAAGGGCAAAAATAGAGCCGCATACAGCGCTATTCTTACTGTCAAAATTATGAAAACTTCAACACAAACCTGATGGACACCACAATGGGTTCTGTCGGTAACTGTTTGGATACATCATATGAAGGACGAGGATGCAGCTAAATATTACTACTACCATTATTTTATTATAGTGTGACACTTTTTTAGAAGCACTGAGGGTGGCACTACTTGGGGGCACTACTAATTTTGGAACCTTCAGTGTGGCACTGTTTTGGGGGCCCTGATTGTAGCACTATTATTTTTGGCCACACTATGTGAGTGACTTTATTATTTTCAGGGGCAATCTGTGTGCAAAACTATTGGGTGCTATTTGTGTGGTACCTTTTTGGGGGGTGGGGCATTATGTGTGGGGTGACACTATAGCTATTGCATTATTATTTTGGTAGGCACTATAGTTATATCACTATTACTTTGGCAATATAGTATTTGGAGATATTTATTAAAACTTCATTTTCCTTTTTGAGATATAGCTGCTCTGCATTCTCTATATAGAACAGCTGTATCTTTCGCTATGACATGAATCCGTCAGTCCTGCGGACCTGACGGGTTCAGTGTCAGCAGGTACTGTGTGTCTCTAACATGCAGGATCCACCTGTACTCTATCAAGTCTAAGTTATGAACTTAGATGTGATAGATAACAGGTGTACCCTGCTTGTCAGGAATAAGCAGGACCCACTGACACTGAACCCGTCAGTCTTGCGGACCTGACTGGAACAAGATTTAGTGCTACATACAGAGCAGCTGTATCTCCAAAATTAAAATGAATTTTTAATAAAAACTAATTATAAAGTTACACGAAGTACATTGACTAAGCTGTTTATTAAAAAAAAAAAATGCCCATCCAACTCAAAGGTTTAAATAGCCTTTAAAGGGGGCAGCAGGATGGTTGGTTTGTGTTTTTATAGAGGGTAGGGATGAGCTGCAGAAGCAAAGGACGAAAAATGTCTGGACAGCAAACTCTGCAGTTGTTAAGGGAAGTCATCATGGCAGTCTGGGTCGGATAAAAAAGAAAAGGAAAGGGAACGTCTACAATCGGAGGTGTCACCTGTGAGTCACTAGATGTAATATTATGTGTTCTGCCTGTGATTGATGAGTACAGTAATCACTTCTATAGTCTGCAGCAGGATGATACTCTGCAGATCGCCTATGGAGAACTGGTATCTGACCACTATATGATCACTGTATGGCTATATTATTGGCTATATTGATCTCCGTATAGTGGTAGCGTACACTCGCCTCTGACTAAAACTGTATGTACGCCTGTTTCTGACTGTGGTTAGGTGTTTCTATGTTCCACTTCTATTTTATATTGCATTGACATATTAAAGGGAGTGACAAGGGCAGTACTGTATAAAGTAAAAATTGCAGTGGTGCGCAGCACTTTCCTGCCCCCCCCCCCATCCACGCAGATGAGTTACATTGCTTTGAAAAAGTATTTACTTCTAACCCAATTTCTTCTATTTTTGCTAATTTGTTACATTTACATGTTTCAGATCATTCAACTAAATATAAGATAACACGAATAAACACAAAAGTAAGCCTTTAAATGATCATACCATTTTTTGAGGATACAAATCCTACATCACTCATTTGAAAAAGTAATTGCCACCCTAAACCTAAACTGGCGGTGCCACCCTTGGCAGTATTAACTGCAATCGAATGTTCGCAATAACTTGTGAAGAGTCTTTTACATTGCTGTGCAGGACTCTTGGCACACTCTTCTTTACAGATTTTTTTCACCTACATTGGAGTGTTTTCTAGCATGAACTTCCCATTTGAGATCTTGCGACATTATCTTAAAGAGGCTCTGTCACCACATTATAAATGGCCTATCTTGTACATCGGCGTATGTGATCGGCGCTATAATGTAGATTACAGCAGTGGTTTTTATTTAGAAAAACTATCTATTTTCATCAAGTTATGACCTATTTTAGTTTTATGTCAATGACTTTGTTAATAGACAACTGGGCGTGTTTTTTCTTTTGACCTAGTGGGCGTTGTGGAGAGAAGTGTATGACGCTGACCAATCAGTGACCAATCAGCGTCATATACTTCTCTCCATTCATTTACTCTGCACATAGTGATCCTGCATTGTTCACTATGTGCAGTCACATACATCCACATTAACGTTACTGAAGTGTCTTGACAGTAAATAGACATCGCGTCCAACCAGGACGGGATGTCTATTCGCAATCCCGACACTTCAGTAACATTTGTGTGGGACTTACTCACACAACACATCGAGATCACGCTGTGCTGTCATTTACAGCGAGATCTCGCGAGATTGCGCTTGCTGTGCTGTAAGTCCCACACAAACGTTAGCGAAGTGTCGGGATTGGGAATAGACATCCCGTCCTGGTTGGACGTGATGTCTATTTATTGTCAAGACACTTCAGTAACGTTAATGTGTGAGTATGTGACTGCACATAGTGAACAACGCAGGATCACTATGTGCTGAATAAATAAATGGAGAGAAGTGTATGACGCTGATTGGTCAGCATCATACACTTCTCTCCACAACGCCCACTTGGTTAAAGTAAAAACATGCCCAGTTGTCTATTAACAAAGTCATTACCATAAAGCTAAAATAGGTCATAACTTGGTTAAAATAGATTGTTTTTCTAAATAAAAACCACTGCTGTAATCTACATTACGGCGCCGATCACATTATGTACAAGATAGGGCAGTTATAATGTGGTGACAGAGCCTCTTTAATGGAATTCAAGTAAGGAAATTGACTTGTCTGTTTCAAATCCTTAATTTTGTTTCTTTTGAGCCATTCAGAGGTGGACTTGCTTGTGTGCTTCAGATCATTGTGCTGCTACATAACCCAACTGCGCTTGAGCTTTAGGTCGGCGGATATTCTCCTTAAGGAATTTCTGTTAGAGAGCAGATGTCATTCCCATGGACGCAGGCCATCAGGAGATGCCAGCGCTCACTTCTGCTTCTCTCGGCCGGGTCCCATAGGGTGCGCACCTAAGTTAAAGTGCCAAATTAGCCCATGAGCACCCTGGACTATAAGAGGGGCCCTGCCTCTTACTGCCTTGCCTGAGCTTTGTTGTCATTACCCTAGTTTGTCTCTGCAAATGGTCTCCTAGTGTCTTCCAGTTCCCAGTGTTTCCTGTTCCTGCTACCTGTAACCTGTATCCCGTGCTATCCTGGTCAAGTGCCGTATTGAGTTGGAGTCGTGCTGTGCTGTGTACCACGCCTGTCCTGTTACACCATGCCTGGTGTCCGCCTGCTGCCAATGTCCCTTCCGAGCCTGCCTCGCTACTGTCTGAAACTACCACAGGTTGCTAAAAAGTCCCTGTGTCTTATAGTCTGCATTGAAGGGGCCCGCATGCGCCAGACCACCCTTACTGCTTCCTTAACCCCTTCCTGAATCGTGACATGCCAGCACGTAATGGAGTGGGGGCTGATGTTTGGAGCGGGCTCACACGATGAGCCCGCTCAATATATTGCAGGTATCAGCTGTGTTTTACAGCTGACATGCTGCTCTAATGGCTAGCAACAGCAATCGCGCTGTTCCTGGCCGTTTAGTTAAATGCCGCAGTCAATACCGACCGGCATTTAAACCGTTAGGAGGGGGACGGCCCCCTCGGACAGCCCAGCGCCCCACCCCGGCAATGTGATCGGGGGTGCCGATGGTTGTCATGGCAGCTCGGGGGCCTAATGAAGGCCCCCAGGTCTGCCTTCTGTCTGCCTCTACTGAGTTGTGCCTCCGGCAGGGCTTAGCAGATGCCTGTAAAATGACAATATACTGCAATACATTGTATTGCAGTGTATTGTACCAGTGATCTAATGATCACTGGTTCAAGTCCCCTAGGGGCACTAATAAAATGTGTAAAAAGAAAGTTAGATACATTTTCAGGACTGTAAAAAAATAAAAAAATATTAAAAGTTCGAAAAACCCCCCAATTCCCATTTTTGCTAAAGCACAATGTAAAAAATAATTGGTATCGCTGCATCCATAAAAGTCCAATCTATTACAATATACCATAGTTTAACTTGCTCGGTGAACGGCGTTAAAAAAAACCCAAACATTTAAAACACAAGAATTGTTGTTTTTGGTCACCTTAGCGCTAGAAACAAATGAAATAAAAAGTGATTAAAAAATCGTATGTAACAAAAAATGGTGCCAATAAAATCTACAGCTCGTCCCCCAAAAAATAAGCCCTCACACCGCCAAATCGATGAAAAAATATATGAGTTATGGCTCTCAGAATGTGATGAAACAGAACAAACATTTTTTTCTTTGTAAAAGTAGTAAAATATGAACTAAAAAATTCCTATTTTCTGTTGTCTAAAACCTGGGTACATCTTATAGTCAGGTGCGTCCTATAGTCCGAAAAATATGGTACATTTTAGTGTCTTTTTAGTCAAGCCTCAATCGTTTATTGAGATGATATATGAGGTGTGTGTAGAAGTGATTTCCTCCATTCAGCGTGGGTTAAACTTGTCCCCATTGGCAAATCACTGATCCTCCGGACATTCTCATTGTCTTGTTTCACTAATCCATTAGTTAACCTGTTAAATGCCATAAAGTTTTCTGAACTGTTCGCTTCCAAAGATGAATCATCTTCAAATGATTTCACTAAATTGATAAGTGTGACCGGCTCTAGGTTCAAAATTCCAAAGCGTTTATTCATGTGCCAGCTTGTGCCAAGTGCTCCGGACCTGTAATAAACATATTGCACTGGTGGAGAGTGGGTGTATTACTGTATGCAGTATCCAGACCTCAGCGGGCAATGGTGTGGTTGGAGATAAATATATATACTATAAGGGGCATGGGCAGATAACTGAAGGTCCCTGTGGAAAAAGTACCACTTCTGCCAACATATTACATATTTGTATCATTCAAAATGAATAATCTTTGTAAAATAAAAATTACTTTTATCACTCCGGAAAATGGTCAGACAATCTTTATTTCCCTGCAGCGATGGGTAACATCCCTGGTGGTCTAGGGCAGTGAAGGTATTAATAAGAACATCCCTGGTAGTCTAGGTCAGTGAAGGTATTAATAACAACATCCCTGGTGGTCTAGTGCAGTGAAGGTATTAATAACAACATCCCTGGTGGTCTAGGGCAGTGAAGGTGTGAATGATAATGTTCCTTGTGGGTTATGGCAGTGGATGGGGTAATTGCAACATCCCTGGTGGTCTAGGGCATTAAAGGTATTAATAACAACATCCCTGGTGGTCTAGGGCAGTAAAGGTATTAACCATCCTGGTGGTCTAGGGCACTAAAGGTGTGACTGATAACTATCCTTGTGGGTTAGGGCAATGAACGGGTTGATTGCAACATCCCTGGTGGTCTAGGGCAGTGGACAGGTTAATTGCAAAATCCCTGGTGGTCTAGGGTATTGAAGCTGTTCACTACATGTACGAAGGCTGCAGGACTTCTTGATCTTGCTCCTCCATCTGTGACTATAGACACACAGACACTACGTCATCCGCTGAGCAGCTCAGACAATCAAAGAGGCTCTGTGATTGGCTGACCAGGATGATGACGTGTCTGTGTGATCTATGAGAGACCCGTAGAGAGTTTCAGCAGGGGTGTCACGAGCGTGACACGCGCACCCTACGGTATCCGGCTGAGGTAAGTGGACGAGAGCGCTGGCGTCTCCTGAGGAGGAGGCTGGGGCCAGCGCTTGCCGACTCGTGGCCGCGGCTGTCAGGAGGGGAACGGAGCTGATAGCCCGCAGCCACGGACATTACAGTATCCCCCCTCTTACGCCCCCTCTTCTTTGGACCAGAGCGAGGGAGGAACTTCTTCAGAAGAGCAGGAGCATTGAGGTTCTCCTCTGGCTCCCAAGTCCTTTCTTCAGGACCAAACCCCCTCCAATCCACCAAATAAAAGGACTTTCCTCTCACTTTTTTGGTGTCCAGGATCTCTTGAACTTCAAAGGTGTCTGAGGGCAACCACAGGGCTAGGAGTCTTTGAGTAGCGGTTCAGGACCACCGGCTTCAGGAGAGATACATGGAAGAAATTGGGGATCTTGAGGGTAGGAGGCAGCCGGAGCTTATAGGCAACAGGGTTGATCTGTTGCAGGATCTCAAAGGGTCTGAGGAACCTGGGAGCAAATTTGCATGATGGTACCCTTAGTCGGATATTCCTGGAAGACAGCCAGACCCTCGTGCCAGGAAGAAACTGAGGAGGTTCTCTTCTCCTTGTGTCAGCCTTCCGTTTCATGTGGTCGACTGCCATTATGATGGAGGATCGAGTCTGCTGCCAGATCTGCAGAAAGTTTCTAAACGTGGAGTCAACTGATGGCACCTCGGAAGCATTGGGCACCGGAAGAGGAATTTGTGGGTGCTGGCCGCAAACAATGAAGGATGGCGTATTCCTTGTGGAGTCGCTGGTATGATTATTACTCACTGGTATGATCATCGGCCCTCACATTCTTGTCGGCCGGATGATAATGGAGCTCAAACTGGAACCTTGTAAAGAACAGTGCCCACCTGGCCTGTAAAAATCAGGATCGGATAAGCTGCACCCTCCAATAGATGTCTTCATTCTTCCAGGGCCAATTTGATGGCCAGTAACTCCCGGTCCCCAATCGAGTAGTTGCGTTCTGTGGAAGAGAAGAGCTTAGAGAAATATCCACATACCCTTGACTTGCCCTTGGGACCTCTCTGGAACAGGAGTGCACCAGCACCGACAGAGGATGCGTCCACCTCCAACGAGAACTGCAGCGAGACATCCGGATGATGGAGGATAGAGGCTGGCGTGAAGGCATTCTTCAGGCTATGGAATGCGGACTCTGCCTCGGTAGTCCACACCTTGGTGTTCATGCCCTTCTTAGTAAGGTTAGAGATGGAAGAAGTCAGTGAGGAGAAGTTTGGAATAAACTGCCTGTAAAAATTAGCGAATCCCAGAAAGCGCTGTATGGCCCTCAAGTCTTGAGGGCGTGGCCATTCCAGTACAGACTTTACCTTCTCAGGATCCATCTCGAGACCTCGATTTGAGATGATGTAGCCCAGGAAGGGTAGAGCATCTCTGTCAAACACGCAGTTCTCCAGCTTGGCGTACAGGCGATTCTCCCTTAATCATAGCAGAACTTGACGGACATGTCTCTGGTGCGTTAAAGGATCTGGAGAAAAAAATCAAGATGTCATCAATGTAGACCACTACACAAACATAGAGGAGGTCACGGAAAATGTCATTGACGAACTCCTGGAAGACCGCGGGAGCATTACACAGGCCGAAGGGCATTACTAGGTACTCATAGTGTCCATCACGGGTGTTAAATGCAGTCTTCCATTCATTACCCTGGTGAATCCGGACTAGGTTGTAAGCCCCACGCAGGTCTAGTTTAGAAAAATCCTGGCACCACGTATACGATCAAACAGTTCAGAGATCAGTGGCAACGGATATTTATTCTTCACCGTGATCTGGTTGAAACCTCGGTAGTCAATACAAGGATGAAGAGAGCCATCTTTCTTTTTGACAAATAAGAACCCGGCACTTGCCGGGGAGGAAGACTTTCGTATGAAGCCCCTCTCCAAGTTCTCTTTTACATAGGTGGACATGGACATAGTCTCTGCAAGGAGAGAGGATATTCCCTACCACGGGGAGTCATATGCCCGATGTGTAGGCAATGTCTCCGCCTCTCTCTTGCTGAAGACGTCCGAAAATGCTGCATAACTACTCGGCAATCCTGCCAATGACCAAGGCAGTGAAGGCTGAGCCAACCGAATCTGCCCCAGGCAACGACCTTGACACTCAGGGCCCCACTGGAGAACTTCTCCAGAATTCCAGTCCAGAACTGGGGCATGCAGTCGGAGCCAAGGCCGGCCCAGAAACACAGGGTTAACAGCTTTGGATAGCACATAGAAAGGCAGAAGTTCGGAGTGAAGGGCTCCCACCTGGAGCCTCAGTGGCTTGGTCACAGCTATAACTGGGTCTGGTAGAGGTAGTCCATTCACTGAAGCAACTGTCAACGGGTTCTCCAGGGGGGTGGTAGGTAATTGCAGAAGGTCCACCAGGTCTCTGCGGATGATAATGATACGCAGAGACCTGATGCGTTTTCTCGCCGGACACTATGGTCACAGGTATGGACAATCTAGATGGGAGTTCATTCTTACCAAAGGTTGTCACCCATAGCAACCCTAGGTTTTGGGATCTTTGGGAGCACAGGCGCACAAGATTGCCACCGAGGCCGCAATAAAGACAGAGTCCAGATGTGCGTCTGCGTTGCCTCTCCTGGGTGGATAACTTATACTGGTCCTTTGTCACTGACTCCTTAGGAGGATCGACATCTGAAGACAGCAGGGGTTGCTGCAAAGTAGGAGTCAAACTGAGGAGGGCTCCCTCCCGTCGAACCTCTTGGAGGCGTTCTCGGATCTGTATATCAATCCGAGCAGACAGAAGAATGAGGTCGTCCAGGGTAGACGGCAGATCTCGGGCGGCAAGTTCGTCCATAATACTAGAAGCCAGTCCATGCCAGAATGCAGCTACCATAGCCTCATTGCTCCATAACAGCTCTCCTGCCAGGGTGCGGAAGTGGATGGCGTACTCACTCACGTAGGTGTCTCCTTGGCGTAGGTTGATCAAAGATGCCGCTGCAGATGAGACTCTTCCAGGCTCCTCAATCACCACGCGAAAAGTCTGGAGGAAGGCTTGGAAGTCATAGGTCTCTGGATCTTGTCTCTCCCAGATAGGGTTCACCCAAGCAAGAGCCTTGCCGGTGAGGAGAGAAATGATGAAAGCGACCCTTGTACCATCAGACGAAAATGTCCTACTATACAGGCTGAAGTGGATCTGGCACTGATTCAGAAATCCACGACAGGTACTTGCTTCTCCATCATAGCGGTCAGGAAGTGGCAAAGAAAAAAGCGGGTCAACACTGCCAAGAGATGTAGTCTGAGGATCAACACTGGCAGGAGGTGTAGTAGGAGGAACAGCAGCTTGTGCCTCCTGCCGACGTGCAAGGATGTTCAACGCCTGGAGTAGTTGGTCCTGTCGAGACCGGAGATCCAGCATATCCGCTGTCATCTCCTGTGACGTCATCATGGTCTTGAATTGACCAGCGGGGTTCATGGCCTGAGCGTACTCTCACGAAGGGTCTGTGGACCCACTGGGCCGTACCGCCTTAGCGGTAAGGCAGCTGGCCAACAAGGAAGCAGGTGAGAGTCTATAGTTCTATAGGTACCTGTGGCAGCTCAGACAGCAGCAGGGCAGGCTCGGCTGGGACTAGGCAGCAGGCGGGCGTCAGGCGAGATGAGGCAGGTCAGACGTGGATGCAGCACAACTTGGCACAGCTCAGTGCTAGACCAGGAATGTATGTATTGCTAGGAACAGGAACAGGTACAGGTACTGGAAAAGGGACTGGAACAGGAAACACTCTAGGAGGCCATCACATAGACAAACTAGGGAACACAACAACACTCAGGCATCGAACTAGGGGGCTGGACCCCTCTTATAGTCCAGGGTACTCACGGGTCAAAGGTCATCAACAATGTCCGGTGCGTGCGCTGCCCCTTTAAGAGCGGGCACGAGCGTGCGCGCTCCCTACGGGATCCGGCTAAGGTAAGTGGACGCGAGCGCTGGTGTCTCCTGAGGAGGAGGCTGGGGCCATCGCTTGCCTACTCGTGGCTGCGGCTGTCAGGAGGGGAACGGAGCTGACAGCCCGCTGCCACGGACATTACAAGGGGCATGAGAAAAGCATATTTGTTTCAAGATCTGTTGTAGCCAGAGTGGGCACTTTTTAGTCGCCTGTGCAGCTGAACAGGCTGAATAGGCTATGCGTTCTCCCCTACAAAGCAGGGTTTACCATATCACATGTTTTATCATTTGCAGATATGCAGTGGATTTTCAGAGTGGACCTCACTCTGTTGCAATGCAATGGTTGAAATTTCCGGCTAAATTCGCACCAAATTCCACCACAAAATCCAAATATAAAAAAGCGTATTTTGTAGTGGATTTTTATGCTGGGTGAACAGCGTAAACTGTATGTAACTATTGCAAACAATCGGTCGTTTGCAACTTTTTTGAAGTCGTGTAATCTCATGTTTTATCATAGCCAACACTGTGTCCACATGGAGTCAGCCTTAGATACTGAGGTTATGATAGTCTATGATCATTGTGAAGGGTTTATTCAAGTCTTCAAGATAAGTTTCCCCCTAAATACAATGGGTTATTTTCTATGGACAATCCCTTTTTGTTATTAGGATCCACAGAAAATAAGATGAGCACAAGATGATCACCCAGTCATTGGCTCAAATCTGCGGGGGATCCTGGGAGTAGAGGTGCCCATACCCATTAGATAACAGTCGGTGTGACCAACTACCTAATGTGTATGGAGGTGTCCCGACTCTGTCGGGGAGAGAAGGATCGGACATGTTGGATTTTAACATGCTTGATCCTATGTTCCCACAAAAAGATAATCCGCTGCCATAGGTGGCTTATTCTGCTCTACCCATTGAAAACGCATGCACCCATGTGTATGGTAGAGTTCGAAGGAATAGCTGTCGGATGAACAAGCACTTGGCCGACAGCTGTCTAAAGTGTATGCCCACTTGAAGTGTTCATTTCCCCTTCAGCGCCCTTTCAGGAAATAAAATTAAGCATTACACACAGCATTACCAGACAGCAGTGGCGTAACTACCGCCGTAGCAGCCGTAGCGACTGCTACGGGCCCCCACCATGGCCACTGGCTCCGCTAGCAGCCGCTATGGCTGCTACAGCGGAACGCCACTGAACACTATGGCAGAGCAGGGAGGTATCTCCCCGCTCTGCCATTAAACAAAAGACATGTTGTAATGATGGGTGTAAGGAAACAGACAAGTGAGCCCTAATCTACCCGCCACTCAGTCCCTGCCTACTTGCAACGACCCGCCCTAGGCGACGGGGTACAACTGGGCGACGGTCCCTACGCTCAATAAGTGCACGACAGACAAACAGACAAGGGTACACAGAAGCAAGGGAAAAGGGGCAGTTGCCCACGGCAACACCGTGAGCAACAAGAGTGGTGAACGAGTCGAGTCAAACCAGGAGTGTACGAGGTACAAAACGCAGAGCAGCAGAGTAGTGAACAAGTCGAGTCAAACCAGGAGTGTACGAGGTACCAAACGCAGAGCAGGAGAGTAGTCAGTAAGCCAGGGTCAATATGAAGCAGGGTCAAATAGTTAAAGAAGCTGCAGCAGGGCCAGGAAACCACATGAGAAGAATCACAAGCAAGGAGGAACAGGAAAGGCAGGTATAAATAGACAGAGGGCGGGAGCTAGCTCCGTCTGGCCAGGCTGTGATAGGCTCTCCCACTCCTAAGCCTGCCATCTTGAGCGGTGGAAGATGGAGTCAGTCTCACAGACATAGAAGCAGGTGCAGACTCATTACCTATGGGCGTAGATACAGAAGCTGTACCTGGCAGATCCTTAACACATGTATCCCCTATCCACAGGATATCCACAGGATAGGGGATACATGTGTGATCACTGGCAGCGATAGGGAGAACGGGGGACTGAAAGTCCCATGAAGTTCTCCATCACAAACCTCGGACTTCCGGGGTCTGTGTCGGCAGCTCCGTAGAAATGAATGGAGCGCCGGTCGCGCTTGTGCGCATGCGTGACCAGCGCTCCTTTCATTTTTATTGAGCTGCGCAGACGCCGGAAGTCCGAGGTTAGTCATGGAGAACTTCAGGGGACTTTCAGTCCCCCGTTCTCCCTATCGCTGCCAGCGATCACGCATGTATCCCCTATCCTGTGGATAGGGGATGTTTGTTATTTGTAGGACACACTATAGGTCGCATTTTTTTTTTGGGGGGGGCTGTATGGCGTTCCCTACAGGGGGGGGCGCTGTATGGCGTTCCCTGCAGGGGGGGCGCTGTATGGCGTTCCCTGCAGGGGGGGCGCTGTATGGCGTTCCCTGCAGGGGGGGGGGCACTGTATGGCGTTCCCTGCAGGGGGGGGCTGTATGGCGTTCCCTGCAGGGGGGGCGCTGTATGGCGTTCCCTGCAGGGGGGGGGGCTGTATGGCGTTCCCTGCAGGGGGGGCGCTGTATGGCGTTCCCTGCAGGGGGGGGCTGTATGCGTTCCCTGCAGGGGGGGTGCTGTATGGCGTTCCCTGCAGGTGGGGCGCTGTATGGCGTTCCCTGCAGGGGGGCGCTGTATGGCGTTCCCTACAGGGGGGGCTGTATGGCGTTCCCTACAGGGGGGGCTGTATGGCCTTCCCTACAGGGGGGGCTGTATGGCGTTCCCTACAGGGGGGGCTGTATTGCGTTAGCGCCATGCAGCCCCCTCTGTAGATAACGCCATACAATCCCCCTGTAGATAACGGCATACAGTCCCCCTGTAGATAACGCCATACAGCCCCCCCCTGTAGATAACGCCATACAGTCCCCCAGTAGATAACGCCATACAGTCCCCCTGTAGATAACGCCATACAGTCCCCCTGTATATAACGCCATACAGTCCCCCCTGTAGATAACGCCACACAGTCCCCCCTGTAGATAACGCCACACAGTCCCCCCTGTAGATAACGCCACACAGTCCCCCCTGTAGATAACGCCATACAGTCCCCCTCTGTAGATAACGCCATACAGTCCCCCCTGTAGATAACGCCACACAGCCCCCCCCTGTAGATAACGCCACACAGTCCCCCCTGTAGATAACGCCACACAGTACCCCCTGTAGATAACGCCATACAGTCTACAGGGGGGCTGTATGGCGTTATCTACAGGTGGGGCTGTATGGCGTTATCTACAGGGGGGGCGCTGTATGGCGTTATCTACAGGGGGGACTGTATGGCGTTATCTACAGGGGGGGCTGTAAAAAAGGCACTATCTACAAGGGGGGGGGGGTTGTGTGACACCCAGGGGAGGGGGGGCCCCAGTCAAAAGTTTGCTATGGGGCCCAGTCTTTCCTAGTTACGCCCCTGCCAGACAGCCACATTCTGGGAGTTGTAGTTGCTCATTACAGAATATCTTTTAGACCAATGGCATAATAACAACATGATCACCAAATAAAATTTACAAAAAAAGTTACTGAAAGGTCATAAAAAGTTACTTTGATGCATTAGAGATTAATTATGTCACTGAGGTCATTCCGTAGTGTTGATGGGAAATAATTAACTAGAAAGCCACTTTACGCCCGCACCCATGTTCAGTTTCTACATATCTTCTCAGACCTTCGCTATCTATCAAATACAACCCATTACATCTTAGAAATGTTTTCTCAGAGCTTATTAATATTTAACTGGAATGACTGAGATGTGGCATCTGGAGAATATCATCCTTAAATGGAGGTGCAAACTCATTATTAGACAGGGAACATGTGACCCTTAATGGATTCTTTTGAAACACGTTTATCTTAGTAATGTTATGCATTCATACAGTATATGTGTAATAACAGGGATGACTTTTAGTGCATGAACATATGACAGAGAATATCAGAAAGTTAAAAAAAGGCTCATTAACTAAATGGAGAGTGTAGTGAGCATGCTCTGTGTAATGTGCAGAGGTCACTGTGCAGAGAGGGGGAGGAGAAAGGAGGAGTTGCTCTGTCCCCATCACCTATCGTTACTGGTATGATCCTGTGTTATCTACCTCCTGCTTTATAAAAGTTCTGCTACTTTTCATTGTAATTCTGCCCTCTGATAATAATGACCTGACCCTGCCCTCATTGTACACAGCACAAGCTGAAAAGTGACAGTAAAGGCCCTGTTACCCTGGCCGATAATCGGCCAGTGCCGATCAACGAGACATAGCTAATCGGCGCTCGTTTGCTCGTGTCATACGGAGCTATGGATGGGGATGAGTGGTCGTTACTCCGATCGCTCGTCCCCATACATTATTATCATGTCGGCAGCGCGTCTTCCTGTTTACACACCAAGATGTGCTGCCGAAAACGATAATATTTTACTTTTTTAAAATGATACGACCAGCAGATGTTTACACAGGGCAATTAGCGGCAACGAGCGTTATATGAACGCTCGTCTGCCCGATAATCGCCCAGTGTAAAACCTTACAGTCTACTGTAAGGGCAGAGTAGCCGGTGTGCAGGGGCGTAAATAGGAAAGACTGGGCCCCATAGCAAACTCTTGTGATAACCCTTTTATTTTTATAAATTCATTTTTTAAATACTAAAAGTGGAGCCTACTCTGCGTTCTGTTTCTTTACATGATGTTACATTTCTCTCTGGAGTGCGGATAAGGACAACGGGGGACCGAAAGTCCCCCGAAGTTCTCCATGACAAACCTTGGACTTCTGGGGTCTGCGCAGTTCAATAAAAATGAAAGGAGCGGTGGTCACGCATGCGCACAAGCGCAACCGGTGCACAATTCATTTCCATGGAACTGCCGACAGACCCCGGAAGTCCAAGGTTTGTCATGGAGAACTTTGGGGGACTTTCGGTCCCCCGTTCTCCTCATCGCTGGGCGTCCCAGCGATCCCACATGTATCCCCTATCCTGTGGACAGGGGATGCATGTGTTTTATTGGAACAACCCCTTCAGTGGCGTAACGCCTTAGCAGCCATAGCGGGCCCTGTAGCAGCCGATACGGCTGCTACAGCGTTAGTTACGCCACTGCCGGTGTGAAAAGAATGTTTCAGCACGCTTTTTTTATACTTACCCTTTAGTTCTTCTCTGCAGAACCTGAACGTCTTGATCTTGGATCTGGTTATCGAATGACCAGTCTTTGTCTCCTGATTTTTTAACCAAATGATGGCCTCAGGTGAGATTCCATTGAACAAATATATAAAATTATGAGTCCCACAGCAAAACCTTGAATGGTGCCCCACTCATAGAAGCCACCACCAGCAACATTTATATAACATGTATACAATAGTTTTCTTCTGTGTCATCTTCTACCACATCTTTGTTCCTTGTCTCTTGTCGATTACAAGTAAAATAGACAAATACTTTTAGTACAGTAGAGTTAGGTTTTAATGGGCATTTCCAGATATTTCAACAAATTCAGATCAATGATTCTTAGTGTGGACAATAAATCCTATTTCTTACCTTTCTTATCAAGTCGTTATATCCCCAGCTCCCACCTATATTGATTTTTATTGTAACCCAAGTAAAAGGAGAAGCTAGCTACTTCCTCTCTCACTAGTGTCACCATTAGACTACACTTCTCAGCATCCCTTGTTTGTCAGCTTGCTTAAAAATGCAAACAAGACCTTTTAACATAGAAATTAAGAATCAGACTGGTCTGACACATGCACAATGGACAAATAAACAATTGGTCACTCATCCCAGATTATGTTGCACACTCAACAAGGATACAATGAAGTATATTTCTGCACAGTGAGAGGGATAAAGGCAAATTTTAAGGGGCGGAAGATATCTTAGACTCCGCAACACAGTTTAGTCAGTGCCAAGCCATAAGCAGCTTAGAAGACCCACTTCTCCAGAGAGAAATGCAACATCATGTATAGAAGCAGAACACAGAGTAGGCTTCACTTTTAGTATTTAAAAAATGAATTTATAAAAATAAAAGGATTATCACGAGATCAACATTTATCACATATCCACAGGGTTGGTAATAAATGACTGACTTCTGGCGGAACCACTGCTGGGACCACCACCAATCATTAGAATGGGGGCCCCGAGCCCATGGTTCCTCCTCACTGCATGAGTGCAGTGAAGAGGAGCTTGTATGAATTGGCAATCGAGCATGCACCTCGCCGCTCAATTTAAAAAACCGAGCACTGTACTTGGCTATTTCCGTCAGTCCCATAGACTTTGAATGGTAAAGCACTGCGCATGCTCGACCCCTGCTTTATTTAAAAAAGATTTTCTTACTGTGGTCGTGCAGTGAGGAGGAACCGGGGACTCAGGAAATGCGTTCTAGTGATTGGTGGTGGTTTTCAGCAATGGAGACCCCAGCGATCAGATATTTATCACCAATCCTGTTGATAAACACCTTTAATTTTATAAATCAATTTTCTAAATACTAAAAGCGGAGTCTACTCTGTGTCTGCTAATGTATAATGACAAGCTTCTATACACGATGATAATTGGTTTGGCGCTGGCTAGACTGGGGTGCGGAGTCTAAGAAATCTCCCTTTTCTTCACCCTGAACCGATGCAAGGAGGTATGGACTTACAATTCGAATTCTTAGACTGTCGTCCCCAGAATAGTCACCAATTTGTAGCGGTTGCACTGTAGGAAAGAACTTGTAGCAGTCAGGAACTTAGATGGGGGTCACCAACAGAATAGCAGTCAGGAAGTAGCAAACCGGAGGATGAGACAGAACCATAGCCAGGAACCGGAGTCGATACTAGCAATAGAAACAAAAAAAAATGTACTGTGATCAGCAGGCAATGCATGGCGGGTTTTACCTGAATCTGTCACGTCCGAAAACCCTCCCTAAACGGCAGTACTTCATAAATAGCTTAAAAGGCGCTGAATCCGTATGTTCAACTTTTATGTTTTTACCTTCTTGCATTCTCCCGCTGAATACAGATGACGAGTCTAAGTACTCCTCTCCATTTTGTCGCCAAGCTTAGTTGTCCTCTCTATGCATCATCATGCAGCACACGGCCCGTTTGCGGGCATACACGGAGAATGCAGGTGAGTAGAAAGATAAAAATAGTTTCCTTGACGTCCTCAGCAGCAGCACCCATGGGGATATTCTATCCTCCTAGAATATAGGACAGGTGGTTTCAATTTATTTGAATTAATTGGCTACCCTATAAGAGCCAGCCTCACAGCTGGTCATATCGTGTTTTTTTCTTCTATCCTTTCTCCGAAAGGACAGGTGGTGTCTCCGACCAAGAAGCGACAGGGCTGGGAAGTATATTTTGATTTATGCTCTATTTTCTTCCTTGTTATTGTGTACACTTATGCACACATGAATGTGTATATGGGTGTGTGTTGCTTTTCTGTCGTCTCCTTGTTCCCTGCCTTGGGATCTTTCTAAGACTAGGGAAAGGAGTTGCCTGTAAACTTATATAAAAAAAAAAAAACATCAGGATTACCTGTATGGTTCAGGAGGTGAAACTTCCACTACCAGACGGCCACCTAGCAGTATCCGGCTTTCTGAGTCCAGGACACTGGGTATTGAGGATCCGTCTGAGCATGCGTCGGCATATATCATGCCGCCGATGTCATTTTCCTGTAGCCGGATTGTCTCTACTATCATGATTACTGCACATGCGCATATTCTCGGCCGCTGATTGGTCAGTCGCGGAGAAGGGACACTAGGGAGAATTATTTAAATCAGCCAGGAACGTTCACCTCTCTGACCGCTCGCCCTGGCTGATCCTGGTATTGCAACAAAAATTTTAAAGTACAGTTCTCCCTATCTTAAAGTACCTTTTTTTTTCTGAAGTAGTGTTTCCCTTCTAGTGTGTGATATTCCGCTGCCAGATGGTAGCAAATATTTTTTCTGTGCTGAGTGCAGATTCAATGAATTTCCCATAGAAGACTAAACCATGTCCAATAAGGAAATGTTATTATGGATGAAAGATTTTGTGCATGACTCCATCTCTGAATTTAAGGTATCCTTCTCCCATGAGAAGGAAATATCAGGAGAATCATCTCAATCCCATCACAGACCCAGACCGTTAGGGGAAGGTGTCTCGTCCACTAGGGAGTCAGACAAATTCCTCCTCAAACAGTATACAATGCTCCCAGAGAGGCTATAGACGTCAGAGAGGTAGGGGAAGAAACCATCCAGCCCCTGGCAGGAAGCTGGATTTCTGACGCCAGAGATATACCTGTAGGAGGAAGATTGTCATTTTTCTACCCCCAATGGGGAAGGTCTATAAAGGAACTTTGGGTGCTAGGCATAGTAAAAAATGGCTACAATATAGAGTTCATATCGCACCCCCCAGACAGATTCCTTACCAGTTCAAAATTTGCCATAACCAAACAGTCTCTCCTAAAGAGGGCTATTCTAGAGTTTATAGATATGAAAGCTCTAGAAAAGTTTCTCACCACGGAACTCCAGACAGGAGTTTACCCAAGAGTATTCTTAGTTCCAAAGCAAGCGGGAAAATGGAGAACAATAATAGATCTCAGATATCTAAACAAATTTATACGCAGAACAAAATTCCGTATGGATACCATCCGTTCGGTACTCTCTCTACTGAACAAAGGGGATTTTCTCGCCACAATAGACCTAAAAGATGCGTATCTCCACGTACCGATTCATCCAAGATACAGGAAATTCCTGAGAATTGCCATCTGGATGCAGAGAGAGTTGGTACATCTACAATTCACGTCTCTGCCCTTCGGGATATCGTCGGCCCCCTATCTGTTCACCAAGGTAACAGTGGCAGTAGTAGACAGTTTCAGGAGGAAAGGGATTTCCATAATACCCTATATGGACGACTGGCTGATAAAAGCCAATATAGAGGCAGCCCTCAATACTCATCTACAAATCGTGCTGAGCAGAGCATTGTGATGGCTCATCAATGGGGGAAAATCCCATATTCAGCCATCGCAAGAGAAACAGTTCCTGAGTTTTCTCTTGTATACTCAACAAATAATGATCCACCTTTCACCAGAAAGACGGTGTCGTATACAGGAGGCCGCACGGCATCTCAGTCAGATCAGACCAGTATCAATTCGTCTAATGATGGAAGTTCTGGGTCTGATGACATCGGCCAGTGAGGCTATCAAGTGGGCGAAATGGCACATGCGACCTCTACAGCAGGAAATCCTGCAGGTTTGGAACCGAGACATAAAAACTCTGGACAATACAGTGATTATTTCCAGAGACACAAGAGCCTCCCTAAGATGGTGGTTTCATCTAAAGAACGGCAGATCCTTTTCCCCCCAGTCGTGGGTCGACATATCGACAGATGTGTCCAGCTCAGGTTGGGGAGCTAATATGGCAGGACAAATGGTGAAGTGCACCTGGTCTCCGACCGAGAGAGCCCTTACATATTTTCACCAAGCCGTCCAGGGGAAAGCGATCAGAGTTTCAGACGTTTGTACAAGTGCACGCGTTTTTTGCAGCGTCCATTACGGACGTAATTGGAGCTGTTTTTCAATGGAGTCAATGAAAAACGGCTCCAATTACGTCCCAAGAAGTGAAATGCACTACTTTGAGGCGGGCGTCTTTTTACGCGCCGTCTTTTGACAGTGACGCGTAAAAATACACCTCGTCTGCACAAAACACCGTAAGATCCTTTGAATTCAATGGGCAGATGTTTGCAGACGGTTTTGAGAAGTTTTTTCAGGTGTAATTCGAGGCGTAAAATGCCTGAATTACGTCCGTAAATAGGGCGTGTGAGCATACCCTTAAGGTTCAAATATCTGCACTATCAGCTTTCTTAGGCAAGAAACTATCATCTGAACCCCTCATTCAGAGATTCGTAAAGGCAGTCCAGAAGATCAGACCAACTGTAACTGATCCAGTCCCTAAGTGGGATTAATGTGTGGCGCTCAATCACCTCTGTGAACCCCCATTTGACTCCTTGGAGTCGGTGACATTGAAATATCTATCGCTAAAAGTATGTTTTCTAGTAGCTATAACAACAGCCAAAAGGGTCAGTGACATACAGGCTCTTGGATCGGCTGAACCTTATCTACTTTTTCTTCAGGACCGTGTCCTGATGAGGACTTGACCTCATTTGACCCCAAAGGTGCCTTCATTTGAAAACATTAGCCAACAGATTGAGTTACCCGTGTTTTGTCCAGAGCCATCATCAGAAGAAGAATGGAATCTGCACTCATTGGATGCCGGTAGAGCCTTAAAAACATATATTCATCGAACCAAAGAGTTTAGAAAATCCGACCCTCTTTTTCTATCATTTCAAGGCCAAAATAAGGGCCAAAAATCATCTAAGTCATCCCTGTCCAGATGGATAAGGGAGATGATTACTATCTGCTACACGCGACTGGTTTACTGACTCCACAGAGCCTCAGAGCTCACTCTACTAGAGCCGTATCCACGTCATGGGCAGATAGAAGCTGCATTCCAATCGATCAGATTTGCAGAAAGCCTCGTGAACTTCTCCACATAAGTTTGTAAAACATTATAAGCTAGACATCAGAAAAGATGGAGAAACGGCTTTTGGTCGAGCGGTCATTTTGTCCACAATTCAAGAAGACCCACCCTAAAATGGGTACGTGCTACATCCCCATGGGTGCTGCTGCTGAGCACGTCAGGGCAAGTGTAATTTCTACTTACCGTAAATTCTCTTTCCTTTAGTCCTAGCAGCAGCACTGCTTTTGCCCCCAATAAAATGTTTAATTCAATAGACCTTAAGTCTGTGTGGGTTTTTTTCTTTTACTATTATAAATACACGATGTGACCAGCTGTGAGGCTGGCTCTTATATGGTAGCCAATTAATTCAAATAAATTGATACCACCTGTCCTATATTCTAGGAGTATAGAATATCCCCATGGGTGCTGCTGCTAGGACTAAAGGAAAGAGAATTTACGGTAAGTAGAAATGACACTTTATTCAATATCAGCGTCTTTCAAGGCATTTGCAAACTATCATAGATTAGGGGGCAGTCCAGCCTGGCATAATTGGTGTAATGTCCGTGGCTGCGGGCTGTCAGCTCCAATCCACTCCTGACAGCCGCAGCCACGAGTCGGCCAGCGCTGGCCCCAGCCTCCTCCTCAGGAGACGCCAGCACCCGCTTCCACTCGCCTCAGCCCTCTTAAAGGGGCAGCGCGTGTACCGGACATTTGATGAACTTTGACCCATGAGTACCCTGGACTATAAGAGGGGTCCAGCCCCCTGCTTCTATGCCTGAGCGTTGTTGATGTTTCCTAGTTTGTCTATGTGATGGCCTCCTAGTGTGTTCCTGTTTCCTATTTCCTGTTCCTGTACCTGTTCCAGTTCCTGTTCCTGTTCCTTGCATTCCATACCATCCTGGTTGAGCACTGTGCTGTGCCAAAGTCGTGTTGTGCTGTTTTCCACGTCTGACCTGCTCCACCTCGCCTGATGTCTACCTGCTGCCTAGTCCAAGCCGAGCCTGCCCTGCTGCTATCTGAGCTGCCACAGGTACCTATACGAACTATAGACATTCACCTGCGCCCTGTTGGCCAGCTGCCTTACCGTCAATGCGGTACAGCCCAGTGGGTCCACAGACCCTTCGTGACAATCAGTGGGTGCCGGCCACAGTGAAGAGAAGAGCTGTGGCTGAAGATGGGACCAGAGGAGGATGCATTCAGTTGCCTCGCAATGGGGTGCGACCATTGCCAAGAGCCGCGGCCACTCGCCGATGGAGCCGGGTGGGGTGAGTAACACATGAGTGAAATACTGTTAAATTACCATGAAGAATTTCTGTCAGCCCAGGTATGAATTTAAGCTACTGTACAGAGAAATGTATTGGCAGGCTCTCGAGCAGGATTAAGAATTCATTGAGTCGGGTCATTTCTTTTACTTCCACATCATTTGCATTCCACTGTGATTATGAAAAAAGTGCATTGTTTATATAACATAATGTTCTCTGCTTATGTGAAATCCCATAAAGGCATTAGTCATAACGTCGGGAGGGAGGCAGATAATTGTAATCTAAATTTTAACAAGCGAGGCTTTCAAGTAGGGGAAAAGACTCATTTATTCATTACCTAAGCGGTGGATCATTTTGAATTTAATTAGTAAGACTTTCTAAAAGGGCAATATTACCATTCATTTACCCATTCACAATAGTATTAGAAGTGAAGCATCAAACAATACATTCCACAATCCTGACTCAGAATTGGTTGTCTAAGTGGATAAGGAACAAGCTCCTCTATGAAATGAAAGCCTTCAATTAGTTTAATTAGTATTACATACCTTTGCAGAATCTACATTGATTTTTCCTCTTGTAGCATCTATGTAGTGTATTCTGCAATCTGACTTAGTTCAGGTTGACTAGCAACCACTTGTCTTTCTCTCTGGGTGACCACTATTTCAGTACATGTCAAAATTTTCTGTCTTTTTTCCCCCCTTCCTTGGAGATTTTTGGGGAGGGCTCTTATCTTCTGTATTGGTTTCTGTTCTATAAGTTTGTCATGCAGTGTACTAGCTCATTTGATTTTCTTGTGTGTATCTATGTATTCAGTGGCGTAACTACCGCGGTAACAGCCGCTACGGGGCCCGCAGCTTGAGGGGGCCCGTGCCGCCAGCCGACACGCCCCCCCATACGCCCGGTGGCGCCGCTAGCAGCCGTTATGGCTGCGACAGTGTTAGCGCCGCTACTACGGGGTCCGCGCTGCCGAGCATCCAACAAGTATGTGCCGGGCGACACGGGCCCTCTCATGCTCGTAGGCGTCGCTAGCACCGGAGGGGGCCCCGGTGCCAAGGACAGCCAAATACATGCATTAACGCTGAATGGCCTTACAATGACGATTATTGGCGGGGCAAAATGAGTTGCCCCACCGATCAGCGCCTTTCATAGACACTAGCGCCGCTTCCATGCTTGAAAGGCACTGATTGACGGGGCAAGTCATTCTGCCCCGCCAATCAGCGTCACTGAACGATGCGTCGTTCAGCTCCAGCAGACGTGCTCAGAAGAGAGCAGGTCTGCATTGCCATCGGACTGCACGGGAACGGGATCATGTGAGTATGTAAAGTTATTTTTTTTTCTAATAAAACTGTGAGTAGCATTATCTGTATTGGGGGTTCTATCTACAGGGGGGGTCGTCTATATGTGGGTATGTGGGTCACTATATAGTGGGGGTCTATATGTGGGGCACAATCTACAGGGGGTCTATATGTTGGGATGTGGTCCACTATATACAGGGGGGGTCTATATGTGGGGTTGTGGGGCACTATATACAGGGGGGGTCTATATGTGGGCCAATATATACAGGGGTGGTCTATATGTGGGCCACTATATGCAGGGGTGGTCTATATATGGGCCACTATATACAGGGGTCTATATGTGGGGATGTGGGCCATTATCTACAGGGGGGTCTATTTGTGGGGATGTGGGCCACTATATACAGGGGGATCTATATGTGGGGATGTGGGCCACTATCTACAGGGGTGTCTATATGTGGGAATGTGTGGTACTATCTACAGGGGGGTCTATAGGCGGGGCACTATATACAGGGGGAGCTATATGTGAGACACTACAGGGGTGGGCTATATGTAGAGCACTATCTATAGGGGAGCTATTTTTAGGGCACTTTCTATAGGGGTGGGCTATATGTGGGACACTATATACAGGGCTGGGTTACCTGTGGGGCACTAGTTACAGGGGGGCTATATGTAGGGCACTGTCTACAGGGGTGGGCTATATGTGGGACACTATATACAGGGGGAGCTATATGTGAGACACTATCTACAGAGGTGGGCTATACATGGAGCACTATCTATAGGGGAAGCTATATGTAGGGCAGCACGGTGGCTCAGTGGTTAGCGGTATTTCCTTGCAGCTCTGGAGTCCATATGTGGGCACTATCTACAGAGGGCTGTATGTGGGACACTATCTACAGGGGCTTCTATGTAGGGCACAGTGTATGGTACTATTATAATCAGGGACACAGTGTATGGCGCTATTATTGTAGCGAATCGGGGTAGGGAGAAGGACAGGTGAGCCCTAATCTAGCTGCAACTCAGTGTCCCTGCCTACTTGCACGGCCCGTCCTAAGTGACGGCGTACAACTGGGCGACGGTCCCTATGATCAATAAGTGAAAGACAGACAACACAAGACAAGGGCACACAGTAGCAAAGGGGGAAGTAGGGGCAGTTGCCCCTGGAACACCTTGAGCAACAGGAGTGGTGAACGAGCCGAGTCAAACCAGGAGAGTACATAGTAACAAAATCAGAGCAGGAGAAGAGTCAGTCAAGCCAGGGTCAAAAAGTAACAGCGCTCAATAATGTAAATAGCAGAGCCAGGAAACAAGACAATCACAGGCAAGGAACAACTACAAGTGAGGGTATAAATAGACCAAGGGCGGGAGCAGAAACGTCAGGCCAGGCTGTGATAGGTTCTCCCTCTCCTCAGCCTGCGAGCCTGAGTGGTAACAGATCGCGTCACTCTAGCAGACCTTGGAGCTGAGGAAGGCTGATTAACCCCGGGCGTTGACACAGAACCTGTGTCTGGCAAATCCATTACAGTACCCCACCTTTTATGAGGGGCCACTGGACCCTTCCTAGGTGGGCCTGGCTTGTTGGGGAACCGAAGATGGAACTTCCTGAGCAATATACCGGCGTGAACATCCCGGGCGGGTACCCAAGTCCTCTCCTCAGGCCCGTATCCTCTCCAATGGACCAGGTACTGGAGGGAGCCTTGGACCATCCTGTTGTCCACAATCTTGGCTACCTCGAATTCTACCCCATCAGGAGTTAGAACAGGGACCGGAGGTTTCCTCGATGTAGCCAAGGACAGGGAGCAGCTTTTCAAGAGGGAGGCATGGAACACGTTGTGTATCTGAAAAGACGGGGGTAACTCCAGCCGGAAGGACACAGGGTTGAGGATCAATGATCCTGTACGGCCCTATATATCGGGGAGCAAATTTCTTGGACGGAACTTTAAGGCGCACATTTTTAGAAGACAGCCACACCAGATCCCCGACCACAAACAGGGGGTTAGTAGAACGTCTTTTATCTGCCTGAGTCTTTTGGACGCTCTGGGACGCCTCAAGGTTTTTCTGAACCTGGGCCCAGACTGTGCACAGTTCCCGATGAACGACATCTACCTCGGGATTGTTGGCACCACCAGGTGAAACGGAGGAGAACCGTGGATTAAACCCAAAATTTCAGAAACAATATTGACCGGAACCCCATGGAGACGCAGGATGTGTTTGACAAACAAGGTAGCTAACATCTTGGCTTTGGGTAGTTTCTTGAGGGGTACAAAGTGGCACATCTTACTGAAGCGGTCTACTGCAACCAACACCTCCGACTTGCCTTGGGATGGAGGCAGATCGGTGATAAAATCAATGGAGATATGGGTCCACGGTCTCTGGGGAATGGGCAAAGAACATAGTAAGCCCACAGGTCGGGACCTGGGAGTCTTGGACCTAGCACAAATTTCACAAGCGGGGACGTAGGCCTTAATGTCTTTTTTTTTTAAAATATCCTTTTTATTATCAGTTTTCACATTTTCTTACAAACATTTCACGTAAAAGTTACATCATGAGTGCGCAGCACTCTACTGTCATGGAATTAACTTTGAATTAAATTCAACATAACACATAAACATATAAACATATGAACATGGCATAATTGTCTATCTTCAGATGGACCGAAAGCATGACTTCCCCCAACCCCGACACGACCTAGGTCATTAATAAGTTCCTACTCATCCTTTTTTTTTTTTTCCCCCCAGCTGATTCAGAGTTGCAACCCCCCTAAAGTGCCTGCCAAGAGCTGTGTACAATACCACTTTGTGTACTGGAAGGGCCTAACAATTTCCGCTATTTCGGCTGCTGTACATTGCGATTCTATGAATGTTTGCCACTTATCAAATAGCTTCTTGGTTCCCGTTTCCTTCCGCCTTTCCACCTCCACCCTCTCAAGAACCAATAACTGTTTCAGCCGCGACACAATCATTTCTAATCCCGGCATGTCTGCCTCTAGCCATTTACTCAGGAGGCATCTCAAGGCTACCAGTAGAACCGTGTGCACCAGCACGGGAGGTGATCTCACTCCTCGAACACCCTCTTCCTCCGGCGGCCGCGCCTGATGGAATAGTAGCGCTTGCGGCGTCATTGGGAGATTCGTTTTCCAATGGTCCTCAATATATTTTTGTACCATCCCCCAAAATCGTTTCGTATGTACACACCCCCACACTCCATGCCACAAATTCGTCAGTGGTGTATTGCACTTGGGACAACTTGTAATGCGGTCAGGGAAAGATTGTGAAGGCAGAATATTAAAGCCATATATAGCTGCATGCATCAACTTAAAATAGGTTTCCCTCCAGCTCTCATTTATCACACTCTTCCGTACCGTCTCCCAACCCCCCAGTATGATCTCTCCTATACCTGGATCCTGAGTCCACCGTTCCCAGCTTTTAAAACTAATCCTTGATTGCGGCCGAACAAAACCACCTCTCAATGCTCCATACAGCCCCGAAATTGTCGCCCGCCCAGTTGTTGGACCCATGACCTCATCCAGAGTGTGCGAGGTAGCTTCCTTACTCAGATCCCTGAGCCTGGAGGTGCAAAATGCTCGTACCTGAAGTACTTGCAAAAAATTGACCCTCCCTGCTATGTGTCTGAGTTTAGTGGTGATTTCCTCCCCAGTTAACCACCTCTTTTCCTCTGTGTGCATAAGATCCCCTGCATTTCCCATGCCTACCCTCCCCCATGAGGCAATTCCGTCCCCCTTGTCTATTCCCGGTAAAAACTCTGGATGTCCGCTTAACGGCATATATTTCGAGACCAGGTGAGGCAGCCCAAACTGTTTACGTACCACTTTCCAAGCTAGGACTGTATCTCTCAATACAATGGAGGTTTTGAGACGGCACGGAAGAGAAGCAACTCTACAATGTAACAAAGCTTTTAGGTTCCAGGGTGAGGCATACTCCCCTTCCAGATCTAAATTGGAATAATTGCTTGTCTCATGAAGCCAATCTACTACATGGCGAAAAAGACAGACCACGTTATAACCCCTGACATTCGGAAAGTTCACACCCCCTTCTTGTTTACCCATCATAAGCTTGGTAAGTGCTATGCGCGGCCTTTTTACTGCCCATATAAATTTAGTGAATGAAGCCGTCAGTTTCGAGACATCCACATGCTTCAATAATAGAGGAAGTGTTTGAAAGGGGTATAGCAATCTGGGGAAACTAACCATCTTAATCAGATGGCATCTTCCCAGGAGGGACAACGGCAATTGGCCCCATCTAGTGAGTTCCGCTTGTATTTTTTTAATTAACGGGGGATAATTTAGGCCATACAGAGTGTCTGTTGCCCTCCCTATTTTGATACCCAGATAAGTAATGCAGTGCTCAACCGGTGATATCCCGCAACCCAAGGATTGCCAAAAGGTCTTAGGCAATGGCCTGCCCAACTCCAGCAGTTCGCTCTTAGCTATGTTGACTTTATATCCCGAGCATTGTCCAAATTCCTGTAAAAATTGAAAAACCTTCCCTAAATGCTCTTGAGGATTCGACATAAAAAGTATGACATCATCAGCGAACAGGGCTAATTTCACTGCACAAGACCCTACTTGAATGCCTCTGAACATATCCGATTCCTCCAGGTATCTAGACATAGGTTCCAATGCCAGATTGAATAACAGGGGTGATAGGGGGCAACCCTGTCGTGTTCCTTTATGTAATTGGAAGGGATCTGATAGGAACCCTGAGGAGTGAACACGTGATTGCGGGCTATTGTAGACTCCCTTCAGGAAGACCCGGAAGTCTCCCTGAATGTTCATTTTGTCTAGCACCATCCCCAGCCATTCCCATTGTATGTTATCAAAGGCTTTCTCTGCGTCTAGCGCTAAAAGTGCCGGCCTGGTACCTGGCTGGGGATCATGCCTGACTGTTTCTAGCACAGTCAACACCTTGCGTAGATTTGTCACTGCTGCCCTGCCCTTTACAAAGCCTACTTGGGACTTTCCCACCAGTATGGGTAGATACATAGCCAGCCGATTGGCCAGAATTTTTGTGAGCAATTTCTGATCTTGGTCTATCAGCGAAATGGGACGGTACGCCCCCGGGTCAAGAGGATTCTTCCCCTTTTTGGGTAGCACCTTTATATGCGCTAATTTAGCCTCTGCTGGTAAAGCCCCCGTGCCTAGTAAAATATTATAGTATGCCACCAAGGTAGGACTGATTTCCTCTCTCAGAGACTTAAAAAATTCCCCTGTGAATCCATCCGGACCCGGGGCCTTTCCGTTAGATAAGGTCTTAATGGCGCTCCAGACTTCCTCTAATATAATCTCTGCGCTCAAGTGACCATTTTGCTCCTGGGTGAGCCCTGGCAGCTTCACCTTCTCCAAAAATTCCCTCCCTTTTTGGAGATCTATGGGTGTTTCTGAGTAAAGGGCTTGGTAGTACTTACTTAATATGGTATTGATTTTTTTTGGGTCTGAAGTAGGAGTTCCATTTGATTCGTTAAGTGTTGATATGTGCGACGGTGCATACCTCCCTTTTGCTAATCGCGCTAATAATTTGCCCGCTTTATTGCCGAAACGCATTAAATCGGCATCAAATTGGGACCGGTAAATACTCTCTCTTTTGTCTAACCACTGATCAAACTGTCGCTTGGCTTCCCTCCATTCCTCCCCCAATGGCAGTGATGGAGAGTGTAGAAATGCTGTGTATGCACACCGTAATCAGTCGCTCGCTGCCTTGTATCCTTCGGTCGTCTTACGTTTAAGATTAGACATATATTGCATGATTTTTCCTCGTATTACCGCTTTAGCTGTACGCCAATACAATGACGGTTCCGAACGATGCGATACATTATCCCCATCAAATTCCATCCACCACCCCTTAAGCTTCTGTACAAAGCCCTCATCCTTTGCCAGAAAGGCGGGAAACCTCCAGATAAAATCCGTTCCTCTAGCTACTGTGTCGGCCAAGGTAATGGTAACCGGAGCATGGTCCGAAATGACTAGATCTTCAATTGTCGCTTCACGTAAACGCCGAGATAATGCGTCACTAACTAGCAAGTAATCAATACGCGACCATGACTGATGAACATGGGAGAAATGTGTATATTCCCGCGCATCTGGGTGTAGACTCCTCCACGCATCTATTAGGGCCGTGTGTCTTAAAAAGTCGGGCAAGATCTTATCTCTATTTCTCTGCGAACTAGTCCCTGCGCTCCTATCCTCCTTTGAAGATCTTACAGTGTTAAGGTCTCCCCCTAGAATCAAAAACCTAGTGCGATCCTGCTGGAGTTGGGATTCCAAATGACCAAAAAAACCAGTGTTAACCGTATTTGGGCCATACACATTATGAATACTGACGGTTTCCCCTGCATGCTCCATCACTAGATGGATCCAACGGCCCTCGTCATCCCGCTCCTGGGACACCAGTGTAAACACAAAATTTTTATTTACCAAAATTATAACTCCCGCCTTACCCTCCCTTGCCGACGAGCCAAAAACCTGACCCACCTAGAATTTTTGCAAATACTTAAACTCCGGCTCGGTAAGGTGAGTTTCCTGCAATAGGGCCACATCTGGGTGCAATCTTTTCATGTGTCGTAAAAGTTTGGTCCGTTTCTGTGGGGATCTCAGCCCTTTAACGTTCCAAGAGACTATTTTCATGTTACTGGGCCATGTATAAGATGAGCTAAAGTGCCTAAAAGTCGTGCTAAGTTCGGGGAGTCAGATCCGTCTTTTTCCAAGAGCCATGTATAAACATTAACAACATAACCAAAACCCGGCTTATAAGCCAGAACCAACAAGGCCAACCGGCCCTTATCTAACGAAACCCTCAAATCACCTGCGGCAAGGATTAGCAGCCCCTTTATACCCACTGGTGTATGTGACTTCACTTTTTTCTGTTATGTCAGAACACGCCCCTCCCTCCCCCCCAGCCTGCACATATGACTCCTTCCCTGAGGAAGTAACACCTGCCCTTGCCCCCTCAATACCTCTTTGTCGCCTGTGCACACTCTTATACATTTCCATATCATCAATTTTAACAGCCTAGTGTCCGTCTGGATTATATCTTCATGACTTTTATGCAAACAGACTTAAAATCACATATCCACATGGATCTTGCTTCGCCTCAAGGTTTCCCTACCTTCTTTTCCCATATCTTCTATCACAATTTCCCCCAATCTGCCATCTGTGACAGATACAGCTAATCCCTTGCGTGGGGGAGGCATTGTCTCATTCCCGGTCAATCCCACCCACAAGGAAAAATCTCAGACCCTGATCTAACTCCCTCACTAATCTCCTGTAGTGAAAATGCAGGGAAATACCAGAGTGCATACATTTCAACCTTATAACATTGTAACATTATAACAATAGGCCAGCTGTTGACCGGTACAGAGTGCCGTATACTACCACCAAATATCTCCCTCAAAACTTTCAAATTATCTGTAAACTTATCTGTATCTGGTCGGAATCTGCAATTGGTCTACAGCGTCCACAAAATCATCATCACATCAGCTTAAATAACATGTGCTGAAAAGATCTTCGTCCGTCAATCAGGAGACGTGGATCGGGTGCGGTCCCGCGTACGCCTCTGCGGTTTCGGAGAATCCCCTCCATTTCCGGCTCGACCCCCCCGGGATCTTCCAGGTGTGGGCATTAAAGCTTCTGCCCAGGTTCGCTCCATATTTAGTCGGTTCCGTTTGGCTTCTCTCGACTTGCGATTCGGACTGTGTACTGGACTGTGACTCTCCTCTTGCTGTGGTCTGCGCCTACAAAGCTCCGTAAGTGCGTCCTCCGCTTCCTGTGGCGTGGTGAAAACCTTGTTCCGCCCGTTCTCTTGAAACACCCGCAAGATGGCTGGGTACTGCAGGTTAAAACGTATTTTCGCTTGGAACAGCGCGGTGCAGATCTTGCTGAAAGCCCGCCTTCGTTTTGCAACCTCCGCCGAGAAATCCTCAAAAAGTAGCACTTTCATGCCCAGTATTTCCAAGGGACGCGATCTGCTGCGGAATGCTTTCATAAGTGCCACCTTATCATTGTAATCCAACAGTTTAAAGATTACTTGTCTGGGACGAAGCGAACTGTGGTCGTCTGTTGCTGGGAGGTTTCTGGGGTCCGGCCCCACTCTGTGCGCCCTCTCCACCCGGCAGGGACGGGGAAGACCTAAAGCTTCTGGCAATGTCCTCTCACACACTCATTGCAAATCAGAAGATATCACCGCTTCTTTCAGCCCCACCAGTCGCAGGTTGCTCCTCCTGGAGCGGTTTTCCAGATCCTCCACCTTATCCCCCAACTGCGTAGTAACAGACAGCACCCCTCTGAGTTTGGATTGCAGACGCTCATTTTCATCCTCCAGCAGCGTCATACGCTGCTCTAACTCATCAGCTTTGATAGTGACTTGTGCCAGCTCCGCATGCACGCGGTTTAGGGAATCTTGCACCGCTTTTTCCAGCGCCTTTTGCAGATCTGGCGCTATCTGTTTGGCTACTTCTCGGGCCAGGGCTACATAATCAATGGCTGCAGGAAGAGCGGACATTATGTGCTCTGTCGGGCTTGAAAGCTGGGACTGATGGTGCTGCAGCTCATCTTCCTGTGTGTATAGCAGGGTCGCAGTGGCGGGAAGCGCCGCCATCTTACCTCCCTTTACCACGGCCGCGGCTGAGTCTTCCATGGCTGGCTTCTGCGCGCTTCTGAGGAGGTACCTGTCCATACAGGCACCACCTGTGATGATTCTGTGTGCAGGGCTGGTGACTTCACCGCTGATTGTCGCCGCCGAAGCGACTATTGCAAGCAAATAGGCTGGACGGGAGCGGGAGCTCAGTCACTCGTGTCCTGCATCCCCAGCGCCGGAACCGGAAGTCGGCCTTAATGTCTTTAAGCAACCCAGGCCACCAATAGGTTCTAGAAATGAGGTGCTTGGTACCCAGGATGCCTGGATGGCCAGATAGTGCGGAGTCATCATTCTCCCTGAGCAACCTTAGCCGGATTTGCAGGGGAACAAACAGCTTGTTCTCAGGAAGGTTCTCGGGAGCAGAACCTTGATCAGCCGCAATTTCGGAGACTAAGTCTGAATCCACAGAGGATATGATTATACCTGGGGGCAAAATACAAGCGGGATCCTCCTCAGGAGGAGGGCTGGCCATGAAGCCACGCGACAGAACATCAGCTTTAATATTTTTCGGCCCAGCCCTATAGGTAACCACAAAGTTGAATCTCGTAAAAAACAACGCCCATCCAGCTTGTCTCGGGTTTAGCCTCCGGCCAGATTCTAGGAAAACCAGATTCTTGTTGTCAGTAAGTACCCCCTCCAGGAAGTGGCCCCACTCTTCAAATGCCCATTTAATGGCTAAGAGTTCGCGGTTGCCAACGTCATAGTTTCTCTCAGTGGAGGAGAACTTCCTGGAGAAGTAGGCACAGGGACGGAGATGGGTGAGAGACCTAGTACCCTGGGACAAGACAGCACCCACTCCCACCTCGGAGGCGTCAAACTCCACAATGAATGGCTCCATTTGGTTAGGCTGAATCAGCACTGGGGCAGAAACAAAGCACCTCTTAAGGATCTCAAAAGCCTGGACCGCCTCCGGAGGCCAGTGGAGGAGATCAGCACCTTTACGAGTGAGGTCCGTAAGGAGCTTAGCGATGACCGAGAAATTACAGTGAAGGAAATAAGTATTTGATCCCTTGCTGATTTTGTAAGTTTGCCCACTGTCAAAGACATGAACAGTCTAGTATTTTTAGGCTAGGTTAATTTTACCAGTGAGAGATAGATTATATAAAAAATAAAATCACATTGTCAAAATTATATATATTTATTTGCATTGTGCAGAGAGAAATAAGTATTTGATCCCTTTGGCAAACAAGACTTAATACTTGGTGGCAAAACCCTTGTTGGCAAGCACAGCAGTCAGAAGTTTTTTTGTAGTTGATGATGAGGTTTGCACACATGTTAGATGGAATTTTGGCCCACTCCTCTTTGCAGATCATCTGTAAATCATTAAGATTTCAAGGCTGTCGCTTGGCAACTCGGATCTTCAGCTCCCTCCATAAGTTTTCGTTGGGATTAAGGTCTGGAGACTGGCTAGGCCACTCCATGACCTTAATGTGCTTCTTTTAGAGCCACTCCTTTGTTGCCTTGGCTGTATGTTTTGGGTTATTGTCGTGCTGGAAGACCCAGCCACGAGCCATTTTTAATGTCCTGGTGGAGGGAAGGAGGTTGTCACTCAGGATTTGACGGTACATGGCTCCATCCATTCTCCCATTGATGCGGTGATGTAGTCCTGTGCTTTTAGCAGAGAAACACCCCCAAAACATAATGTTTCCACCTCCATGCTTGACAGTGGGGACGGTGTTCTTTGGGTCATAGGCAGCATTTCTCTTTCTCCAAACACGGCGAGTTGAGTTAATGCCAAAGAGCTCAATTTTAGTCTCATCTGACCACAGCACCTTCTCCCAATCACTCTCAGAATCAACCAGATGTTCATTTGCAAACTTCAGACGGGCCTGTACATGTGCCTTCTTTAGCAGGGGGACCTTGCGGACACTGCAGGATTTTAATCCATTACGGCGTAATGTGTTACCAATGGTTTTCTTGGTGACTGTGGTCCCAGCTGCCTTGAGATCATTAACAAGTTCCCCCCGTGTAGTTTTCGGCTGAGCTCTCACCTTCCTCAGGATCAAGGATACCCCACGAGGTGAGATTTTGCATGGAGCCCCAGATCGATGTCGATTGACAGTCATTTTGTCTGTCTTCCATTTTCTTAGTATTGCACCAACAGTTGTCTCCTTCTCACCCAGCGTCTTACTTATGGCTTTGTAGCCCATTCCAGCCTTGTGCAGGTCTATGATCTTGTCCCTGACATCCTTAGAAAGCTCTTTGGTCTTGCCCATGTTGTAGAGGTTAGAGTCAGACTGATTCATTGAGTCTGTGGACAGGAGTCTTTTATACAGGTGACTGTAAAGGATCTGCCAGGTACTACGTCTGTGTATACTCCCAGGATTAATTAGTCGACACCTGAGGCCAGACCTCTTAGACTGACACTGGCTCCCACCAACCAGGGTGGCAGGCTCAGGAGTGGGAGAGCCTATCGCGGCCTGGTCAGTCGGAGTTAGCTCCGCCCCCTGTCCATTTATACCTGCCGTGTTCTCTTCCTCAGTGCTTGTTATTCTTCTTGGATTCGTGGCACCACTGCTGCCTTGCTCCAGCCTGCTTCTGCCGTGCTTCTGCCGTGCTTCTGTTCCGCTGATCCTGCTTCGCTTTGCCCCTGGCTTGCTTCCTGCTCCGTGCTCTCGTTGGTATACTCCACTTCATCCTGATCCTGACTACTCATTCACCGCTCCGTTTCCTCGCGGCGTTCCGTGGGCTAGTGCCCCTTCCCTTGCGTGTTCCCTGTTTGTACTCCCTTGCACTTAGACAGCGTAGGGACCGCCGCCAAGTTGTACCCCGTCGCCTAGGGCGGGTCGTTGCAAGTAGGCAGGGACAGGGCGGTGGGTAGATTAGGGCTCACTTGTTCCCTTCACCTCCTTCCTGCCATTACAGTGACCATGTAAGAGCTGTCTATAATGCAGGCACCAAGTTGATTTGGAGCGTGTAACTGGTCTGGAGGAGGCTGAACTCTTAATGGTTGGTAGGGGATCAAATACTTATTTCTCTGTGCACAATGCAAATAAATATATATAATTTTGACAATGTGATTTTCTTTTTTTTTTTTAATATAATCTATCTCTCACTGGTAAAATTAACCTACCCTAAAAATTCTAGACTGTTCATGTCTTTGTCAGTGGGCAAACTTACAAAAACAGCAAGGGATCAAATACTTATTTCCTTCACTGTAGCAATAAATCTCCTGTAATAATTAGAAAACCCCAGGAAACACTGTAAGGCCTTCAGGGAGGCAGGGCGGACCCATTCTGCCACAGCCTGAACCTTGGCAGGGTCCATGCGGAATTCGTTAGGAGTGAGGATTTGACCCAAAAATGGCATCTCCTGCATCCCAAACACACATTTTTCGGTTTTTGCAAAGAGTTTGTTTTTCCGAAGGGCCTGGAGCACCTTCCTGACATGCTCAATGTGGGAGGACCAGTCCTTGGAAAACACAAGTATATCATCAAGGTACACTACAAGAAATACCCCCAGATAGTCTCTTAAAATCTCATTTATGAAATTCTGGAAGACCGCGGGATCATTACACAACCCAAAGGGCATGACGAGATATTCGAAATGACCTTCGGGTGTATTAAATACAGTCTTCCACTCATCCCCCTCTCTGATCCGGATAAGGTTATAAGCCCCCCAAAGATCGAACTTCGAGAAACATTGGGCCCCCTGAACCTGATTGAAGAGATCAGGAATCAAAGGAAGGGGATATTGGTTCCTAACAGTGATCTTATTTAAATTTCGGTAGTTGATGCACAGCCTAAGACCACAATCCTTTTTCCCCACGAAGAAGAAGCCAGCACCTACCGGAGAAATAGAGGGGCGAATGTAACCCTTGGCCAGACTTTCCTGGATATATTCTCTCATGGCTTCACGTTCAGAACAATAGAGATTAAATATCCTACCTTTAGGGAGCTTAGCTCCTGGTACCAAATCGATTACGCAATCGTACTCTCCATGAGGAGGTAACTCTTCGGAGGCCCTTTTAGAAAAGACATCAGTGAAGTCCAGAATAAACTCAGGTAGAGTGTTCACCTCCTCAACGAGAGAAACCAAATTAATAGAAAAATATGACGTCATGCATTCATTACCCCATTTAGTAAGATCACCAGTATTCCAGTTAAAAATGGGATTATGCGTCTGCAACCAAGGAAGGCCTAAAATCAAATCGGACAATAACCCCATCATCACTAATACAGAACACTGCTCCAAATGAATGGAGCCAACAATGAGTTCAAAAACAGGGGTATGCTGCATAAAATAACCATTAGCAAGCGGAGTGGAGTCTATACCCACTACCGGGACAGGTTTAGGCAAATCAATTAATGGCATAACTAGAAACATAGCAAATTCCACAGACATAATATTAGAAGCAGACCCTGAATCCACGAAGGCACTGCCGGTGGCAGACCTACCATCAAAAGAGACCTGAAAGGGGAGCAAGATTTTATTAGGCTTTATGTTTACGGGAAATACCTGTGCGCCAAAGCGACCTCCCCGATGGTCAATTAGGCGCGGAAGTCTTTCCGGCTGCTTATTCTTGTGCTTGGGACAGGAGTTCAGTAGATGCTTGTCATCCCCATAGTAGAAGAAGAAACCATTCTTCCTTCGGAAATCTCTACGTTGTTGGGGAGACACGGAGGCCCCGAGTTGCATCTGTTCATCCGAGTTCTCCGTGGAAGAACGAAGCAACGGAACCTCTGGAGCCATCATAGGGGAGCCAGAGGTGAAGGCACCAGAACATTCAAGTCGTCGTTCCCTGAGACATCGGTCAAGACGTACCGCTAAAGCCATAGCCAGATCTAGAGAGTCTGAAGTGGGATAGCTAACTAACAGGTCTTTCAGGGCGTTCGACAGACCCAATCTAAACTGGCACCTCAAGGCAGGGTCATTCCACCGAGAAGCTACACACCACTTCCTAAAGTCAGAACAGTACTCCTCAACGGGTCTCTTACCCTGACGTAAGGTCACCAGCTGACTCTCGGCAAAGGCAGTTTTGTCAGTCTCGTCATAGATGAGCCCGAGAGCAGAAAAAAAAAGGTCAACAGAAGAAAGTTCAGGGGCGTCAGGAGCCAAGGAGAAAGCCCATTCCTGGGGGCCGTTCTGGAGCTGGGACCTAATTATACCCACTCGCTGGCTCTCAGAACCAGAGGAGTGGGGTCTTAATCGAAAATAGAGTCTACAACTCTCCCGAAAAGAGAAAAAAGTATTCCGGTCCCCTGAGAACCAACTTGAGGTGGGGTTCAAGAGGTGAGGTGAAGGGCACTACCTGGGTAGAATCACGCTGGTTGAACCTCTGAGCCAGGTCTTGGACCTGTAGGGAGAGACCCTGCATTTGCATTTGAATCGGGGTAGGGAGAAGGACAGGTGAGCCCTAATCTACCCGCAACTCAGTCCCTGCCTACTTGCACGGCCCGTCCTAAGTGACGGCGTACAACTGGGTGACGGTCCCTACGCTCAATAAGTGAAAGACAGACAACACAAGACAAGGGCACACAGAAGCAAAGGGGGAAGTAGGGGCAGTTGCCCACGGAACACTGTGAGCAACAGGAGTGGTGAACGAGCCGAGTCAAACCAGGAGAGTACATAGTAACAAAATCAGAGCAGGAGAAGAGTCAGTCAAACCAGGGTCAAAAAGTAACAGCGGTCAATAATGTAAATGGCAGGAATCGCAGAGCCAGGAAACAAGACAATCACAGGCAAGGAACGACTGCAAGTGAGGGTATAAATAGACCAAGGGCCGGAGCAGAACCGTCAGGCCAGGCTGTGATAGGTTCTCCCTCTCCTCAGCCTGCGAGCCTGAGTGGTAACAGATCGCGTCACTCTAGCAGACCTTGGAGCTGATGAAGGCTGATTAACCCCGGGCGTCGACACAGAACCTGTGTCTGGCAAATCCATTACAATTATAGAAAGAGGTGCAGTGCATAGCGCTTTATTATATTTAGAGGTGTTGAGAATTTAAACTTCGTTTATAGGTGCAGAAATGTTTTAAAAGTGAGAAGCTGAAACTTTTTTTTGGTGAAACAGCATCTCCCAGCATATCCTCACCATTGTTCGGGCCATGCTGGGAGCTGTAGTTTCACGCCGTACAAACCTATATGGCATGGGTTGCACTAAATTGTATTTGTTCTGGTGTTGTATTTATGTACTGAGTTTGTTTCTGGTACAGTATACAGTGATGGAAATAAGTATTTGATCCCTTGCTGATTTTGTAAGTTTGCCCACTGTCAAAGACATGAACAGTCTAGAATTTTTAGGCTAGGTTAATTTTACCAGTGAGAGATAGATTATATATATATAAAAAAAAAGAAAATCACATTGTCAAAATTATATATATTTATTTGCATTGTGCACAGAGAATTAAGTATTTGATCCCTTTGGCAAACAAGACTTAATACTTGGTGGCAAAACCCTTATTGGCAAGCACAGCAGTCAGACGTTTTTTGTAGTTGATGATGAGGTTTGCACACATGTTAAATTGAATTTTGGCCCACTCCTCTTTGCAGATCATCTGTAAATCATAATGTTTCCACCTCCATGCTTGACAGTGGGGACGGTGTTCTTTGGGTCATAGGCAGCATTTCTCTTCCTCCAAACACGGCGAGTTGAGTTAATGCCAAAGAGCTCAATTTTAGTCTCATCTGACCACAGCACCTTCTCCCAATCACTCTCAGAATCATCCAGATGTTAATTTGCAAACTTCAGACAGTCCTGTACATGTGCCTTCTTGAGCAGGGGGACCTTGCAGGCACTGCAGGATTTTAATCCATTACGGCGTATTGTGTTAGGCCTCATGCACACGACCGTGCTCGTAATTACGACTCGTAATTATGAGCACGGCCGGCCACGGGCAGCCAGCCGCTTTTCCGAGCCGTGCTCCCATTATAAAGTATAGCAGCACGGCTCGTAAAATAAAAAAATAGAGCATGTTCTATTTTTTTAACGGCACGGGCACCTTCCCATGAGAAAACGGGAAGGTGCCCGTGGCTAACAGAAGTCTATGGGTCCGTTATTGAGGGTCGTAATTACGACCCGCAATAACGGGTGTTTTTACGGTCGTGTACATGAGGCCTTACCAATGGTTTTCTTGGTGACTGTGGCCCCAGCTGCCTTGAGATCATTAACAAGTCCCCCCGTGTAGTTTTCGGCTAAGCTCTCACCTTCCTCAGGATCAAGGATACCCCACGAGGTGAGATTTTGCATGGAGCCCCAGATCGATGTCGATTGACAGTCATTTTGTATGTCTTCCATTTTCTTAGTATTGCACCAACAGTTGTCTCCTTCTCACCCAGCGTCTTACTTATGGTTTTGTAGCCCATTCCAGCCTTGTGCAGGTCTATGATCTTGTCCCTGACATCCTTAGTAAGCTCTTTGGTCTTGCCCATGTTGTAGAGGTTAGAGTCAGACTGATTAATTGAGTCTGTGGACAGGAGTCTTTTATACAGGCGACCATTTAAGACAGCTGTCTTTAATGCAGGCACCAAGTTGATTTGGTCTGGAGGAGGCTGAACTCTTAATGGTTGGTAGGGGATCAAATACTTATTTCTCTGTGCACAATGCAAATAAATATATATAATTTTGACAATGTGATTTTCTGTTTTTTTTTATTTTATATAATCTATCTCTCACTGGTAAAATTAACCTAGCCTAAAAATTCTAGACTGTTCATGACTTTGACAGTGGGCAAACTTACAAAATCAGCAAGGGATCAAATACTTATTTCCTTCACTGTATATGTCAGAGCTTGGTTCTAGTGCTGTATTTATGTATTGAGCTTTGTTGTGGTACTGTATATATGTCAGAGCTTGGATCTGGATCTGTAATTATATAGAATATATTTATAATAACAAAATTGCAGGGCAGATGGAATTATTCTCAATTCATTGTATATTTCATTGGAACGTGTCTGGTAGGTTTAACCCCTTGAACCGCCACCATGCGGCAATACATGACCTGACAATATTTCCCCTGTATGTTTTATTCAGATGCAGCAGAATCTGTAAAATCCACTTTTAAAACGGAGCACACTATATGCTAATTACTCTTTAAAGGGTCATGGAGCGGTGCCGCTATCCAAACCCACCTTTCTATGTTTGAGTGACACAACTTTCTCGGATGCGCCATTGCCTTGTGGCACTATACGCAAAGGGGGGCTGTGTGGCACTATACACAAGGGAGAGCTGTGTGGCAATATACACAAGGGGGAGCTGTGTGGCACTACACAAGGGGGAGCTGTGTGGCACTATACACAAGGGGGAGCTGTGTGGCACTATACACAAGGGGGAGCTGTGTCACTATACACATGGGGGAACTGTATGGCACTATTTACAAGGGGGTGGGCTGTGGCTCTATCTACAGGGGGCTGAGCGTGGTGCAATCTACAAGAGTCTGTGTGGCACTATCTACTAAGGGAGGCTGTCCTGCACTATCTACTAAGGGGGGCTGTGTGGCACTATATACAAGGGAGGCGGCTGTGTGGCACTATATACATTGGGAGCTGTATAGCGCTTTATACAGTGGGGGCTTTATGGCAATATCTGCAGGGGGCTGTATGGCACTATCTACAAGGGGGAGGTGGGGGCGCTATCTACAAATGGGGTGTGACACTGTCTATAGGCTGGGCTATATAGCACTGTCCACGGGGGGCTGTATGGCACATTCTACAGGGGGCACTATTTATAAGGCTGTTTGTGGCAGTCTTTCCTAGTTACACCCCTGTATGTATTGATCTATTTCACATGTATAACGAACTGAATGTTTATGGGGGCTCTATAAATAAATAATTATAATGTAGCTACATGAGGTGAAGTAGTCACAGGATGTTCTATCTGCTATACAACAGACTACCCCTCCATGGTACACACACTTGTTTTAGGTGTCTCACTAAAAGAATAGGGAGCATGGAAATTAAGGAAGATTCAAATTAAATTAAATAAACAAACATAAAAAATTTGTGCTGCAACATTAAAAAAGAAATAAACTAATTTATTAATAAAAACAATTTTTTTATTAGGTATCTCCATACTCGTAATGACCTGTACAAAAACAATGGTGAGATTGGTGGTATTACACTATTATAAGAAAATGAATATAAATTAAACACAACCAGCCTGAAAAATAAAATAAAGTTATAGCTGGTGGAACGCAACAAGAAAAAAACCAAAACATCCTTAGTCCTTAATGCCAAAATTGTCTTGGCCCTTAATGGGTTAAAGGGGTTCTCCAAAGGTCGGATACACCTCAGAAAAGTATGCAGCGCATCCGACCTAGAACATGCAGGGAACTCCGGCTGAAAGATCGCCACTGCAGAAAGCAGAGCAGAAAATACTTACTTACACTGGTGCTGCCATAGCAACGCCTCACTGCTCCACACCTCTGGTTTCCATGCAGCCGGCCTACTGTGATGACGCTGCACCCCAAAAGTCTGCAGCATAAATTGACTAAAAAGATGCACTGCAAGTGCATTTCTGCATGTTTTCGCTGTTTTTTTTTTGTGCAGAGTGTGGATGAGATTTGTTCAAATCTCATCCAATTTGCTGCTACTGTAAAACGCTGCGGATTGTCAGCAATAAAATCCACAACTAATCCACCCAGTGTGCACATACCCTAAAGCTGGGTTACCAGAGGCAGGATACGCTGCAGAATTTCCGCAATAGAATTCTGTGCGGAAATTTCACAACATTTACAGTCGCAGCAAAGTGGATGAGATTTCTGCAAATCCCAGCCAAACGATGTGGAAAATAACGTGGAAATCGATCTGCGGTGCAGCTTTAAAATTTGCAGCATGTCAGTTTATGCTCCGTATTCTGATCGTAGATGCTTCATGTTTAAGCCATAGATTGCACAGTGGAAATGCAGTAAAAACCGCTGGAAATCTGCAGGTACACATAAAGTTTGCTACAATCAATGCTTTACTCTAAGGCTGGGTTCACACAACCTATTTTCAGACGTAAACGAGGCGTATTATGCCTCGTTTTACGTCTGAAAATAAGGCTACAATACGTCGGCAAACATCTGCCCATTCATTTGAATGGGTTTGCCGACGTACTGTGCCGACGACCTGTAATTTCCGCGTCGTCGTTTGACAGCTGTCAAACGACGACACGTAAAAATACAGCCTCGGCAAAAGAAGTGCAGGGCACTTCTTTGGACGTTTTTGGAGCCGTTTTCTCATAGACCCCAATGAAAACAGCTCCAAAAACGGACGTAAAAAACGCAGCGAAAACGCCGCGAAAAACTCCGCGAAAAACGTGAGTTGCACAAAAAACGTCTGAAAATCAGGGGCTGTTTTCCCTTGAAAACAGCTCCGTATTTTCAGAAGTTTTTGGTCACTACGTGTGCACATACCCTAAATCCGCAGGTAAAAACGCAGTGTCAAAATCCACAATAATTTCCGCAGCTATATTGCGTTTCTGCAGGCATATGGATTTCTGCACGTTTTATTCAGATGAACGGAACTGATTTTCAGTTACAGAAATTTCTTCAACAAAATCTGCCGCGTGTAAATACAAAAAGTCAACATTTTTTTTTCATAAAAACGAATTAGAAAGTTGCACCAAACACACTGATAGACATTTTTGTACAAATAAATACATTTAAAAACGCTTTCAAAGGTGTGCATAGTCTTCAAACTTAAATAAGAAGGATGTAACAGGCGAGAGACAGCAGGGGCAGAAAGTACAATTGTAGGGGAGAGAGTGGGGAACAGGCAGAAATATAATAAAGACCCTGGATAGTTGGCGGGCACAATATACAACTAACAACAAATTGCCTTTAGGCAAGAAACCCTATTTCCCAACTACCATGAATGTAAAATAAATTCTTTATTGTGCTATATATAGCAAAAAGACAGACCACACATAAAGATTAAAATTATCACTGCATGGTGCCGGACAAAAAATGTAAAGGGTTACTGCATATGCAGCGGTATGAAACACATAACGACCAGTGTGAAGACCGCTAATCTGGCAGTCAATTGATTGAATTTGTCCAACAGTGAGTCTGGCAACCAGCAGGAATTAAAATGTAAGAAGCCCCCCCGACATGTTTCGCTACTGCTGTAGCGTCCTCAGGGGTACACAGGGCTAATGGCGGCGCGCCGAAAAATCTCTTCCTCTTGTAAACATTTCCAATGACGTACATCGGAAGTGTGTCAGTGCGGCTGGCCAATCAGAAGAGGTGGATGAGGATCGACCCCCAGAGAAAGTGGATTGACAAATAGGGAAACATGTGATGAGCCAATCATAAAGAATAGTATGCGCGTGCGCACACATAGCAAATAAGGACATAATTTGAGTTGTCTATAAGCCGTCAGCGCATGCTCAGTAAGTATGTTGGAATCGATGGGCAGTAGCGGGACTTAAACTAAATCAGGTAAATAACAAAAAGACAGAAGTCGGCACATGCGCATCTATAAGATGTAGGACTTAGTGTGACAACACTCAAATATTGCGAGGTGCTACAGGTAAGTATTATAAAATGATTGAGTCTGTTTAAATAAAACAGTGTAAGGGCCACGCCGAAAGGAAGGAACAGCGCGTGTGTGTCTATAAGCATTCAATGTAAAGGATAATCATTTAATGAAAGGTGCACATGGTCTCCTCTATAGAAACACGGGTGGGTCCTAAAAACTACAGAATGTACAGATACATTTGATTAGGTGATATCTAATCGACGGGCATGGGGTACGGAACGTGTGGAAGAGACAGGGAGCCGTCATACTTGTGTGGTCTAAAGTCATAAAATTGACTATTTCTAATGTAAGAGAAAAACTTCTACATAGTTTTTAGTTCTATTTTTATTTTTGGTATTTAAAACAGGTGCAGGGTTAGGCTATCCAATAAACTGTGTTCACAGACGTGGAAATAAACCCGATATACACACCAGAGATAGATTTCAGGTCAAAGAAAAGCAGCAAAGGTGAAGCCCTCGTTTAGACCCAAAGGAGTCATGGTGTTCAGGCAGTGAATCCACCGTGTCTCTTCTTGCAAAAGTCTCCGATCTAGGTTACCAGCCCTGGGACCCAATTAGATTTGGGCAACACCCCAAAATTGAAATAATCGAGCGCTGCCACCATGAAAATTGTGAGTATGTCTTGATAAAGTTGTGTCTTCTTTATTATTGATGGTACTGAGGTGTTTGGAGATTCTTCTCCTCAGTTCCTGGATAGTCAAATTCGGCGCACCGCCATTAGCCCAGTTTACCCCTGAAGACGCTACAGCAGTAGCGAAACATGTCGGGCGGGCTTGTTACATTTTAATTCCTGCTGGTTGCCAGACTCACTGTTGGACAAATTCAATCAATTGACTGCCAGATTAGCGGTCTTCACAATGGCCGTTAGGTGTTTCACACCGCTCCATGTGCAGTAACCCTTTACATTTTTGTCCGGCACCATGCAGTGACAATTTTAATCTTTATGAGTGGTCTGGCTTTTTGCTATATATAGCACAATAAAGAATTTATTTTACTTTCATGGTAGTTGGGAAATTGGGTTTCTTGCCTAAGGGAACAGGCAGAGACACTGTGCGATAACAGAGTGTAAAGGAATCACTACTTTACTCACATCCTGACGGCCGCAGCCATGTATCAGTGAGCGCTGGCCCGCAACTCCTCCTCAGGAGACACCAGCGCTCACTTCCACGCTCGTGCTCGGTCTTAAAGGGCCAGCGTGCGCACCTGAATTTGATACCAAATTAGCCCAAGATCCCGCTAAACTATATGAAGGGCCCTACCCTTTCCTGCATTGCGTGAGCGTTGTTGTCGTTTACCTATGTTCATCTCTGCAAATGGTCCCTTAAGTGTTTTCCAGTGCCCAGTGTTCCCATTCCTGCTACTTGCATCCTGGGTCCCGTGCTATCTTGGTCCAAGTGCCGTTTAGAGTTGGAGTCATTTTGTGTTGTGTACTACGCCCCCCTAGTCACACCACACCTGGTGTCTGCCTGCTACAAAGGTCCCATCCGAGCCTGTGTTCGCTACTGTCAGAAGTTACCACAGGTACACCTATTAGAACTATAGACTTTAACTTGGTATCCTGTTGGCCAGCTGCTATACTGTCAAGGCGGTACGGCCTAGTGGGTCCACGCACCCAGCCTGACAATTCCCCAGAGTGCAATTTTATGGAATTGCTATACGAGCAATTCCCGAAAGACAGCTGGGGACTGTCTGGATCAAAAACACAAAAACACAAAAAATGGGCAGGTATAATCCCAACAGGACACAGCCAGGTCAAAAATGCTGCTGAAGGAAAGTGCTCAGGTGACTTAAATAATAATAGCCACTCCCACTAGCCTTGAGGGGAGTGGCGTGTGGTCCATGGGATATATAGTAAAAAATAAATGAATTGTGTATAATGTGCAAGTAGTAATAATATGTGTGAAATATAGGGGGCAGTACTGAGTATAGTGAGTGGTGAATAACATGTGTAAAATATAGGGGGCAGTACTGAAAGGGTCAGGAATGTGAGTGATGCATGAAGTGTGGATGCAGTGTGTAAAACATGGAGGAATAATGCGTAAATCAGGAGGCACAGCCTATATAGCCTGGTATCCCATTTGTAACGCCATGATAATACATAGAGCTGGCTGCCCTGCTTGCTATGCCAGACAGCAGGTGTACGAAGTCTGGGGAGTACCCAGGACTCTTCAAGAATCCACAATCCTCTGAACCTCAAACTCCATATCTCCTTCTACCTGAAATGGAGAAGGAGGTTTCTTGAGTGGATTAGATGGTGTAAAAAAAATTTTTAGGAGAGATTTGTGAAATCATCATGCATTCTAAAAGACAGAAGAGACGGATGAAAAGACACAGGGTTAATAATTTCAACAATTTCATATGGACCAATAAACCTAGGGGCAAACTTACGAGAAGGTACGTTCAGTCGCAGATTTTTAGTAGAAAGCCACACCTTTTGACCCACACCAAACATGGGACCCACCGTAAGTTTTTTGTTAGCATTTTTCTTTTGAATAACTTGGGAGTTCTTCAGGCTCAATTGAACCTGAGCCCAAACTGTGCACAGTTTATTTGATTCAACTTCTACCTCAGGGTTATCACTAGAGGAGGCGGAAAATGAACCAAAACGAGGATGAAAACCATAATTACAGAACAACGGCGAGGTATCAAGAGACACATGGTGGCGATTATTTATAGCAAACGCCGCTAAAGGAAGATATAAGACCCATTCTGCCTGGTTGCAATGTAACACCTAAGATATTGTTCCAAGGTTTGATTAAAACGCTCGGTTTGACCATTGGTCTCAGGGTGAAATGCCAAAGAGAACGATAACTGTACACCAAGTTTCTTACAGAAAGCTCTCCAGAAGCTAGCCACACATTGTACACCTCTATCTGAAACAATATTTTCCGGAAAACCATGAAGACGAACCACTTGATCAATAAATAATTCAGAGTTTTGGAATCAGGGAGTTGCGGTAATGGAATGAAATGACACATTTTACTGAAACGGTCCACCCCAACCCAAATGACAGTTTTCTCTTCTGAGGGAGGCAAATCGGTGCTAAAATCCATAGACAGATGAGACCAAGGTTTCTGTGGAACAGACAATGGTAGTAGTTCACCCATAAGACGAATTCGAGGAGTTTTAGCGGAAGCGCAGACATCACAAGCAGAGACATAGGAACTCACATCATGAGACAAAGACAGCCACCAATAGAGCCGCGAGACTAATTTTTATTACCAGTTATCCCTGGATGACCACACAAAACAGAATCATGTAACTCATTCAGCAAACTAAATCTGAACTGAGACAGTACAAACAACTTCCCAGCAGGAATGGTTTGCGGAGCGAGTTGCTGACATTCTTTCATCTCTGTTGTAAGATCAGGTGAAATTGCAGAAAGCACTATCCCCTTAGATAAAATAGGTTCAGGATGAATGTCGGGGACCTGTAAGGGATAGAAACTTCGAGATAATGTGTCGGCCCTGCCATTTTTGTAGGTTACAATAAAGTGAAACTTGGTAAAGAACAATGCCCACCTAACCGGTCTGGGATTGAGTCTTTTGGCTGATTCTAAAAAAGTCAGGTTTTCATGGTCAGTCAGTACAGTAATTTGATGCCTGCCTCCCTCTAGAAAGTGGCGCCACTCGTCAAAGGCCAACTTAATAGCAAAAAGCTCAGGATTACCTATGTCATAATTATTTTCAGAGGAAGAAAATTTGCGTGAAATAAAAGCACAGGGACACAAATTAGTCAATATGGAAGACCCTTGAGATAACACAGCCCCCACACCTTTTCTGGGGCATTAACCTCAACAATAAAGGGACTAGAAAGGTCAGGTTGAACAAGTACAGGCGCTTCCATAAAACACTGTTTTAAGGCTTCAAAGGCAGAGACCGCACTAGGTTTCCAATTAGCAAGATCAGAACCCACTTTTGTAAGATCCGTCAAAAGTTTGGTAATGGAGGAAAAATTATGAATACATTTTCGGTAATAATTAGCAAAACCCAAGAACCTCTGCAGAGCTTTTAGTGAAGGGGGTTGAACCCAATCAAGAATTACCTGAACCTTAGCAGAGTATATACGAAAATCATGAGGAGACAGCACATATCACAATAAGTTAACTTCCTGAACGCCGAAAATACATTTTCCAAATTTCGCATAAAGACAATTTTCCCTCAGTACTTGAAGGATGGACCTTAAATCTTGAACATGAAAGGACCAATCAGAAGAAAACACAAGAATACACCACCACAAAACGTCCAAGAAGTCCAGGTAAAGGGTATAGATAAGTAGCTTGATCAAAACGCCTGCAGACAGGAAATTCACAAGCAAAGCACAGGTGAAGGAAGCTAGTTATAAATACAACCCTACACCTGATAGGCAGAAGGACAGAGAAAAGAGATAGGCTAAAAGTAAAACAGAGCCGCTCAGAAGCTAGAACAGTAGTCATGGTGATCTTAAGGGCAGGGGCGTAGCTAAAGGCTCATGGGCCCCGATGCAAAAGTTCTTATTGGGCCCCCCCCACAAACTCCTCATGGCCGACGGTCCGCAGCTTTCAGCTGCATCGCTGGGTCTCCTAAGTGACCCAACAATGCAGCACTAGCAGCCGGGGCGTCACTAAGGCTGGGTTCACACACACTATTTACGGACGTAATTCGGGCGTTTTAGCATTGAATTACGTCCGAAAATGCGTCTCAAAAGTGTTGGCAAACATCTGCCCATTCATTTGAATGGGTCTTACGATGTTCTGTGCCGACGGTCATTTTTTTTACGCGCCGCTGTCAAAAGGCAGCGCGTAAAAAAGACAACCGCGTCAAAGAAGTGCCTGTCACTCCTTCAGACGTAAATGGAGCCGTTTTCCATGGACTCCATGGAAAAACAGCTCCAATTATGTCCGTAATGGACGCAGCGAAAGACGCCTGCACATGCCATTACGTCTGAAATTCCGGCGCTGTTTTCTCCTGAAAACAGCACCGTAATTTCAGCCGTAATGGACGCTGCTGTGTGAACATACCCTCAGGGCTTAAAATGTCAGGGGAAATAGCCCCAATACATATGTGTCCGCCCCCAAAAAAAAATGTGTGTATAGGAGACAGCATAGCATATCTATAGCACTACGACACTATAAACTATGGATAGGATTAGATACATTGGCTCAGAAGACAGTATCACACATGATAGGATTAGATACAGTGGCTGAGCAGACAGTATCACACATGATAGGATTAGATACAGTGGCTGAGCAGACAGTATCACACATGATAGGATTAGATGCAGTGGCCCAGCAGACAGTATCACACATGATAGGATTAGATACAATGACTCAGCAGACAGTATCACACATGATAGGATTAGATACAGTGGCTCATTAGACAGTAACACACATGATAGCATTAGATACAGTGGCTCAGAAGGCAGTATCACACATGATAGGATTAGATACAGTGGCTCAGCAGACAGTATCACACATGATCGGATTAGATACAGTGGCTCGGAAGGCAGTATCACACATGATAGGATTAGATACAGCGGCTCAGCAGACAGTATCACACATGATTGGATTAGATATAGGGCCTAGCAGACAGTATCACGCATGATAGGATTAGATACAGTGGCTCAGCAGACAGTATTACACATGATTGGATTAGATATAGGGCCCAGCAGACAGTATCACACGATAGGATTAGATACAGTGGCTCAGCAGACAGTATCACACATGATAGGATTAGATATAGGGCCCAGCAGACAGTATCACACATGATACGATTAGATACAGGGCCCAGCAGACAGTATCACACATGATTGGATTCGATACAGGGCTCAGCTCGCTGACATTGCGGCTCCAGCGCTGGACCCAGGAAAGGTAAGAATAATGATTTTGCTTCTTTATGTGTTACTGATTATTCTTGTGTGTTTGTGTTTTTTTTACAGGTTCTGTTGTTGGACTTCGGATACGAGGACTTCAATGACGGCATTTTTTTTATTCTCAATAAAATGGTTGATGAAGGTTGTGTTTTTTTATTTCAATAAAATATTTTTTCTATGTACTTGTATCTTTTTAAACTTTATTATCACCGCCTTAGTAATGGCCGCTGGCTGATTGACAACCTCCATTACTAAGGCGGGGCTTAATGTTAGCAGGTGCAGAGGCCAACACTAACCCCCATTATTACCCCGGTACCCACCGCCACCATGGGTGCTGGGAAGAGCCGGGTACGAACCAGTACCCGACCATCTGTAGTGACGGGCAGGCATCGGGGTGGCCGCAGGCTGGTAGTATTAGGCTGGGGAAGGCCAAAAACACCCTGGTAATACTGCCTGCTGCTGCTGTGTTGTATCTGGCTGGTTATGAAAATTGGGGGGGACCCGACATCGTTCTTTCCAATTATTTTTTTTTTTTTTTTTTTTTAAATGACGTCGGGTCCCCCATTTTTCATAACCAGCCAGATACAATAAAGCAGCAGCAGCCTAGCATTACCAGGGTGGGAAGGGCCACTGTATCTGGCCTTTCCCCTCCTGATAATACCAGCCTGCGGCCGCCCCAGTGGCCGACCATCACTACAGATGGTCAAGTACTGGATGGTTCCCGACTCTTCGCAGCACCCCTGGTGGCGGTGGGTACCGGGGTAATAAAGGGGGTTAGTGTTAGCCTCTGCACCGGCTAACACTATGCCCCGCCTTAGCAATGGATACTGTCAATCAGCCGGCGGCCATTACTAAGGCGGTAGTAATATAGTTTAAAAAAAAACACAAAGACATAGAAAAAATATTTTATTGAAATAAAAAAGAAAAAACACACAATCCTCATTAACCATTTTATTGATAATAAAAAAAAAGCCGTCATCGAAGTAGTCCTGGAATCCGCCGTAGTCCAACGACCGAACCTGTAAGAAAACACACAAAAAAAAACGATTAGTAACACATGTGTTAGGCTTAGATACAGGGCCCATGTGTGATACTGTCTGTGAGTATAAGATTACTGTGTGCTTGGGCCCTGTATCTAAACCTACCGTGTGGTAGGCTTATATACAGGGCCTAGCAGACAGGATCACACATGGGCCATGTATCTAAGCCTACCATGTGATTGGCTTAGATACAGGGCCCAGCAGACAGGATCACGCATGGGCCATGTATCTAAGCCTACCATGTGATTGGCTTCGATACAGGGCGCAGCAGACAGGATCACACAATCTGTGATCCTGTCTCATGGGCCCCCTAAGCCTGCTACATCGTAGGCTTAGGGGTTGTGCAGTCCCTAAACATTGATGGCCTATCCACAGGATAGGCCATCAATAGCTGATGTGTCTCCCGGGACCCGCCAATCAGCTGTTTTGAAGAGCCCGCAGCACTCGTACAAGAGCTGCTTCCCCTTCATTTCATTACTCGCTCACACTGTGAATCGCCGACACCGATTCACAGTGTGACCGGAATGAAGTGACCGGAATGAAGGGGAGCAGCTCTCGTACGAGTGCTGTGGCCCCTTCAAAACAGCTCATTGGCGGGTCCCGGGAGTCGGACCCTGCCAGTTAGGGCTAATCTTACCTTCCTCTTCAGCCGCGGCGGCGGTTCTGTCGTCTCGATGCTGTGCGCGTCGCATAGCGCTGTGACGTCATGCGCTGCGCACAGCGCTTGACGTCAGGACCTCCGCTGCGATCCGGAACCAGGAAGGTAAGTAAAGTCTGTTACTATAGTAACAGGGGCCCGCGGCCCGAGTTACTATAGTAACTTTTTATTGATGTGGTGCGGGGGGCTGTGGGCCCCCCTGGCTTCGGGGCCCAGTCGCAATTGCGACCGCTGCGACCCCCATAGCTACGCCAGTACTTAAAGAGGCTCTGTCACCAGATTTTGCAACCCCTATCTGCTATTGCAGCAGATAGGCGCTGCAATGTAGATTACAGTAACGTTTTTATTTTTAAAAAACGAGCATTTTTGGCCAAGTTATGACCATTTTTGTAATTATGCAAATGAGGCTTGCAAAAGTCCAAGTGGGTGTGTTTAAAAGTAAAAGTCCAAGTGGGCGTGTATTATGTGCGTACATCGGGGCGTTTTTAATACTTTCACTAGCTGGGTGCTCTGAAGAGAAGTAACATCCTCTTCTCTTCAGAACGCCCAGCTTCTGACAGTGCAGATCTGTGACGTCACTCACAGGTCCTGCATCGTGACGGCCACATCGGCACCAGAGGCTACAGTTGATTCTGCAGCAGCATCAGCGTTTGCAGGTAAGTCGATCTTACCTGCAAACGCTGATGCTGCTGCAGAATCAACTGTAGCCTCTGGTGCCGATGTGGCCGTCACGATGCAGGACCTGTGAGTGACGTCACAGATCTGCACTGTCAGAAGCTGGGCGTTCTGAAGAGAAGAGGATGTTACTTCTCTTCAGAGCGCCCAGCTAGTAAAAGTATTAAAAACGCCCCGATGTACGCACATAATACACGCCCACTTGGACTTTTACTTTTAAACACACCCACTTGGATTTTTGCAAGCCTCATTTGCATAACTACAAAAATGGTCATAACTTGGCCAAAAATGCTCGTTTTAAAAAAATAAAAACGTTACTGTAATCTACATTGCAGCGCCTATCTGCTGCATTAGCAGATAGGGGTTGCAAAATCTGGTGACAGAGCCTCTTTAAGGGAACAGGCGTTTTCCTAACAATAGCTGCAGAATGAAAAATAGGAGTGGCTTTGCAACTCAAACAAGGGTCACCCAGAAGCTCGAAAGCCACAACTTTTGACCCAAACTGAGCACAGGACCCACCGTACGTTTTTTGTCAGCACTTTTCTTTTCAATTAATTGGGAATTCTTCAGGTGTGATTGAATCTGAGCTCAAACTGTGCACAGTTTATTTGATTCAACTTCCACCTCAGGGTTATCACTAGAAGAGGCGGAAAATGGACCAAAACGAGGATGAAAACCATAATTACAGAACAATGGCGAGGTATCAAGAGAAATATGGTGGCAATTATTTATGGCAAATTCCACTAAAGGAAGATATGAGACCTATTCAGCCTGGTTATCAGCATTATAACACCTAAGATATGGTTCCAAGGTTTGATTAAAGCTTTCGGTTGACCATTAGTCTCAGGGTGAAATGCAGAAGAGAAAGATAACTGTACACCAAGTTTCTTACAGAAAGCTCTCCAGAAGTTAGCCACAAATTGTACAACTCTATCAGAGACAATATTTTCTGGAATAACATGCATTCGAACCACTTGATCAATAAATAATGACACATTTTACTGAAACGGCCCACCACAACCCAAATGACTGTTTTCCCTTCAGAGGGAGGCAAATTGTTGATAAAATCCATGAACAGATAAGACCAAGGTCTCTGTGGAACAGACCAAGGAAGTAGTTCACCCGCAGACATCACAAGAAGAGACATAGCAACTAACATCACGAGACAAAGACAGCCACCAGTAGAGCCGTGATTCTAATTTTTTAGTACCAGTTATCCCTGGATGACCACACAAAACAGAATAATGTAACTCATTAAGCAAACGGAATCTGAACTGAGGAGGTACAAACAATTTCCCAGCAGGAATGGTTTGCGGAGCAAGCTGCTGCCATTCTTTAATCTCAGTTGCAAGATCAGGCGATATTGCAGAGACCACTATCCCTTTAGACCAGGGGCGTAACTAGGAAAGACTGGGCCCCATAGCAAACTTTTGACTGGGGCCCCCCTCCCCAGGGTATCTACAATTGTACAGCCCCCCTGTAGATAACACCATACAGCCCCCCTGTAGATAACGCCATACAGCCCCCTCTGTAGATAGCACCATACAGTCCCCCTGTAGATAACGCCATACAGCCCCCCTGTAGATAACGCCATACAGCCTCCTCTGTAGAGAACTCCATACAGCCCCCTCTGTAGAGAACTGCATACAGCCCCCTCTGTAGATAGCGCCATACAGCCTCCTCTGTAGAGAACTCCATACAGCCCCCTCTGTAGAGAACTGCATACAGCCCCCTCTGTAGATAGCGCCATACAGCCCCCTCTGTAGATAACGCCATACAGCCCCCTCTGTAGATAACGCCATACAGCCCCCTCTGTAGATAGCGCCATACATCCCCCTCTGTAGATAACGCCATACAGCCCCCCTTGTAGAGAACGCCATACGGACCCCTTGTAGATAACTCCATACAGAGTCCCCCCTGTAGATAACGCCATACAGCCCCCTTTGTAGATATCTACAGGGGGGGCTGTATAGCGTTACCTACAGGGGGGTGTATAGCGTTACCTACAGGGGGGGCTGTATAGCTTTACCTACAGGGGGGCTGTATAGCGTTATCTACAGGGGGACTCTGTATGGCGTTATCTACAGGGGGTCTGTATAGCGTTACAGGGGGGGCTGTATAGCGTTACCTATGGGGGGGCTGTATAGTGTTACCTACAGGGGGGGCTGTATAGCGTTACCTACAGGGGGGCTGTATAGCGTTATCTACAGGGGGGATTCTGTATGGCATTCTCTATGGTGGGGGCTGTATGGCGTTATCTACAGAGGGGGCTGTATGGTGCTAACGCCATACAGCCCCCTGTAGGTAACGCTATACAGCCCCCCCTATAGGCAACGCTATACAGACACCCCCTGTAGGTAACGCTATACACCTCCCCCCTGTAGGTAACGCTATACAGCCCTCTGTAGGTAACGCCATGCAGCCTCAACCCCCCCAAAAAAATCTGACCTACAGTGTGTCCTACAAAAGACATGTATCCCCTATCCACAGGATAGGGGATACATGTGTGATCGCTGGCAGCGATAGGGAGAACAGGGGACCGAAAGTCCCCCGAAGTTCTCCATGACTAACCTCTGAACTCCGGCGTCTGCGCAGCTCAATAAAAATGAATGGAGCGCTGGTCACGCATTCGCACAAGCACGACCGGCGCTCCATTCATTTCTACGGAGCTGCCGACACAGACCCCGGAAGTCCGAGGTTTGTGATGGAGAACTTCAGGGGACTTTCAGTCCCCCGTTCTCCCTATCAATGCCAGCGATCAAACATGTATCCCCTATCCAGTGGATAGGCGATACATGTCTTTTGTTTAATCGCAGAGCGGGGAGATACCTCCCTGCTCTGCCGTAGTGTTTAGTGGTGTCGCGCTGTAGCATCCATAGCATCTGCTAGCGGAGCCTCCGGCCATGGTGGGGGCCCATGCCGGCGGGCGACACGGGCCCCCTCATGCCGCGGGCCCCGTAGCAGCCGCTACGGCTGCTACGGCGGTAGTTACGCCATTGCTTTAGACAAAATCGGTTCAAGCTGAAAGTCGGGATAATGCGACAGCCCTGACATTTTTAGTTCCGGGTCTGTAGATTACTATATGGTGAAGTACATTAGGGCAATCATACGGCCTATGAGAAGGGAGAGATTCACAACCGATTTCAGAAAAGACATCCTCAAAATCTTGAATACACTCAGGCAACGATAGGGCATTGCAATATACATTAGTAGTAGACAGAGACATGCAAGATTCATAACATTTAGGATTCCATTTAATCAAACCTGCTTTTACCCAAACAATAATAGGATTATGTGCCTGTAACCATGGACTATTACAAATATTACCTCAGTAGGCAAATTTTCTAGGATAAAGAAAGAAATTAGTACAGTATGCAAGGTATCCACTTCTAAAGTAACAGGCGGAGTGGAGAACTTGACCGACCCCTGAGAGAGAGAGAGGTATTATCTAGCAAACCCTTTGACAGGGCTCCTCAGTTGAACGAGGGGAACAGCCATTCTTTTAGCAACCTGAAAATGCAAAAAATTTGGCCAGCGTGCGCACCTGAGTTAAACTGGTCCGTCCTCACAGGCTCCTTTGGAGGATCAGCATCTGAGGACAGCAGGGGTTGCAGAAAAGTGGGAACCGAGCTAGGGAGACTTCCCTCCCGACGAGCCTCTTGGAACCATTCTCGGATCCTTATATCAATTCGGGCGGCCAGAAGGATGAGGTAATCCAGGGTAGACGGCAGATCTCGGGCGGCAAGCTCGTCCTTAATGTAGCCACCAGGGTCTCATTGTTCCACAACAATTCTCCCGCCAGGGTGCGGAAGTGGATGGCGTACCCATGCCCACAGAAGTGTCTCCCTGGCGTAGGTTCAGCAAGGAGCTGGCTGCAGACGAGACACATCCAGGCTCCTCAAATACCATGCAAAATGTCCGTAGGAACCCCAGGAAGTCACGGATCTCTGGTCCTTGTCTCTCCCAGATAGGGTTCGCCCATGCAAGGGCCCTGCCAGTGAAGAGAGAGACGATGAAAGCGACACTTGCGCCATCAGTCGAAAATGCTCTTGCATACAGGCTAAATTGGATCTGGCACTGGTTCAAAAATCCACAGCAGGTCCTTGCGTCTCCATTATATCAATGAGGTAGCGGCACAGAAAATTGGTGATCAGCACTGCCAGGAGGTGTAGTAGGAGGAACAGCAGCTTTCACATCCAGCCGATGTGCAATAATGTTTAATGCCTGGAGGAGTTGGTTCTGTCGAGACCGGAGGGTTAAACAGACAACCTAAAAGCGAACCATGAAGGGACATAGCCCTTAAAGAAATAGTAGACTAAATGATATACAAAAGTACAAAAAAATCTTTATTAAATATAATCACCAATAACATATAATGGAATAAAAGATGGGATACATCATACACGGAGATATATACAGCAGGGTCAGATGGAATAGACCATAGACAAACTGAGTCAACCATCCAAGGATGACCAAACCACGCTCAGATAGTCCATATGACAGAATTATAAACCCATGGGTATAAGGTAATAAGGCCCACACATAGTATAGTGCTACCAGCTGATTATGACAATATGCAGAAATAGACAATAAGGTCTACTATTGCCTACAAAGTATATAGCAATACATGAAAAGTGAAGCTAGGAGTGTCCAAAGAAAAACATATAGGCTCAAATGGCCAGAAAAATATAACTGACAATGGCTGGACACAATAATACGATCATGTAGAGGCTAAAAAAGCTAGCACATACCCTGGGACATGATAAGGAGCGCAGGAGATCAAAAAAAGCGGATGGATGAATGAACGCCTCGACGCGCGTTTCGCCCTGTAGACTGGCTTCGTCAGGACAACATCACCATGACAACGCTAGACGCTGAACGGCACTCCCGGATGCGGGCCCCACCACGCACGCGCGATCGAGCGTCTGTACAAACACCACAGGAGAGGCAACGAGAATAACTAAGACAGGATTGAAATAATAACAAAAACAGAGGTGGGAATTCCTATAGGGATAAGACCGGCTAGAAATAATTGCACAGAGACAAAAAATAAATAGCAAACAAATATAGAATATGAAAGGTGGCAGCGCATATATTAGAAAGTACAAAAGTGAAACATAAATTGACAAAGTGCAATGTGATAATGAAAAACGGAAGACATACACCATTCTAATGGTGATGAAGATAATATATAAAGTAAATATATAAAATAAATATATAAAATAAATAAATAGTGTGACAAAAATATAAAAATTAATAGATACAAATACATATATATATATATATATATATATATATATATATATATATATATATATATATATATAAAAATATATAATAAAGTGAAATAGTGATAAAAATACAATATATATAAGCCATACAGATGTGTAGGTGTACAAAAATGCAAAAATATAAAAAATATATGAGCAATACCGTTATATAATAATGAATTAATTAAAAAATCTCTCAAACAGAAGCCGAGAGTAGATAATATGATGTACAGGGTGGGCCATTTATATGGATACACCTAAATAAAATGGGAATGGTTGGTGATATTAACTTCCTGTTTGTGGCACATTAGTATATGGGAGGGGGGAAACTTTTCAAGCTGGGGGTTGACCATGGTGGCCATTTTGAAGTCGGCCATTCTGTATCCAACTTTAGTTTTTTCAATCGGAAGAGGGTCATGTGACATATCAAACTTATCGAGAATTTCACAAGAAAAACAATGGTGTGCTTGGTTTTAACGTTACTTTATTCTTTCATGAGTTATTTACAAGTTTCTGATAAAGATAGTGGGGCCATTCTTCATCAATGGAAACCTCAAGGCCACGGGATATCTAAAATTGCTACATGATGATGTGTTTCCCTCTTTATGTGCTGAAGCTGGCACGTTCCCTGAGTTTTTCCAGCAAGATGGTGCACCACCACATTATAGGTGTCAGGTCCGAGCATTCCTAGATGAACAGTTTCCTGGAAAGTGGATTGGTCGTCATGGGCCAGTTGAATGGCCCCCTAGGTCTCCCGATCTGACCCCCTTAGACTTTTATCTTTGGGGTCATCTGAAGGCAATTGTCTATGCTGTAAAGATACGAGATGTGCAGCAACTGAAACTATGGATACTGGAAGCCTGTGCTAGCATTTCTTCTGCGGTGTTGCTATCAGTGTGTGAAGAGTGGGAGAAGAGGGTTGCATTGACAATCCAACACAATGGGCAGCATTTTGAACACATTTTATAAGTGGTCAGAAACTTGTAAATAACTCATGAAAGAATAAAGTAACGTTAAAACCAAGCACACCATTGTTTTTCTTGTGAAATTCTCGATAAGTTTGATGTGTCACATGACCCTCTTCCCATTGAAAAAACTAAAGTTGGATACAAAATGGCCGACTTCAAAATGGCCACCATGGTCAACACCCAGCTTGAAAAGTTTCCCCCCTCCCATATACTAATGTGCCACAAACAGGAAGTTAATATCACCAACCATTCCCATTTTATTTAGGTGTATCCATTTAAATGGCCCACCCTGTACAGTATAAAAAGCCAAATAAATAGACTTGAGATACAATAAAATACGATTGTAATATATATATAGAACTCCACATAGCAAATGCTCCGAAAAAATGATAATAACAAATATACAGTAAATACAATAACGAGCAGGGATATGAAGCTCATAATACATCAATACAAATAGACATCTTTATCTTCTCCGCTCCTGAGTTCAAATTAAGACCGTGCACAATCTTCTCCAATATATAGGAAGGTAAACCCACTCACTGAAAGGAGTACACTAGAACATAAAAAGTAAATATAAAAAAGAAGAAAAAAACCCTAGAGAAAATAAAATTCACGCCTAGTTGAAAATTACAGAAAGGGCCTAAAACTGGTGGCCTCATTTAGGCCAAATGGCGACACAGTATTAAGTAACGTAATCCATTTCATTTCTTTTCTCAATAATGCCAAACGTACATCACCACCTCTACATCCCAGGGAAATTCTATCTATTCCACGTACCTCAAAACCCTTTGGATTACAAGAGTGAAACTCACGAAAATGTCGAGCAACAGGCTGGAGTTTATCCAAATCTAAAGCACTGGAAGCTGACTTAATTTTGCTGACATGTTCCAACACCCGTACCTTCAGATGCCTGCTGGTCATGCCAACATAAATAAGGTCACAAGGGCAGGTGGCAAAATATACCACAGCTGCTGTGTTACATGTGATGTTATAAACAATTTTATAGTCTTTGCCTCTATCAGAGCTATAGAAGTTGAGGGCACGTGGAATATATTTACATGCAGCACATTTGCCACAATTATATGAACCCCAGGGAGGGCCCCTACTACCGAACGGATTTGGGGGAGCACTGGGAATATAATGACTGGCTGTCAGGAGATCCCTCAGATTTTTGGATCGCCTCCAAGTGATGGAGGGGTAACTAGGTAAAATCCCTGCCAAATCGCGATCAGTAAGAAGGACACTCCAATGTTTTTGTAGGCTATCACGAATTCTAGTCCAATGAGGATTAAAAGTGGTAATAAATCTAACATTCAGATCAATGTTTTTCTTTTTAGGTCTACTCACCAGGAGTCCATCACGAGTTGAATTTTTAGCTCTAAGATAGCCTCTTTTAATAACCCTCTGACTATAACCACGATTTTCGAACCTTGCCGTCAGATCCAGTGCTTGGCGTTCAAAGTTGCTGTCATTGGAGCAGATGCGCCTAGCCCTTAAAAACTGGCCCACAGGTATAGACGTTGTTACCTTCGGGTAATGAGCATATGTGGCATGGAGGAGGGCATTAGTGGAGGTTTTTTTCCTAAAAATCTCTGTGGAAATGAAACCACTGTCATCTTTGGTGATACAAATATCCAAAAAATCAACACGAGTCTGACTATAGTGCCACGTAAGCTTGACATTGATATAATTCGAATTGAGGGAAGTGAGAAAAGATTCCAAATCAGACGTGGAGCCCTGCCAAATGAATAGAATATCGTCTATATACCTCGACCACAGGAGAAATGAATCATGACCCGGAATTTGCTGGACAGTGTCCCTCTCCCACAGCCCAATTCGCCCCCATTGCCATACCCTGGAGCTGTAGGAAGAGGCGGTCCTTAAATACAACAAAATTATGTGTCAATGCAAAATTAAGAAGACACAATATAAACTCAATAAGATCCGGGTCATGATTAGTCATCTGTAAAAAATGTCTTGATGCTCGTATCCTGTGGTCGTGGTATATAGACATGTACAAGGACTCCACGTCACACGTAACCAAAAACATGTCATCCTCAAGATGCAACCCATCAAGACGTTGTAACATGTCTGTGGTATCCCTAATGTATGACGGCAAAGTTTCCACACATTTCTGCAGATAAAAATCCACAAATCTGCAAATGTTCTCACACAAACCTCCAATCCCCGATACTATTGGACGACTGGGGGGGTTAGTAGCATTTTTATGCACTTTAGGCAATAAATAGAACGTGGGTTTAATGGGGAAATCCACAGATAGGCCCTCCCTCAATTTGGAATTGATGATTTGTGCATCCACACCCCTTTGTAATAAAGTATCTAGTTCTCCTTTAAAAACTAGCGTGGGATCGGATGGTAACCTGCGGTAACAATGGCTCATATCAAGTTGGCGATAGGCCTCACATTCATACATCTGTGCCGGCCATAATACAACATTGCCCCCCTTATCGGCTGGTTTGATAATCACATCCTTACGTTTTTTAAGTTCTAAAATTTCCTGCCTCTCTTTATAGTTAAGATTACAAGATGTTCTAGAGTCAGAACCGGAGGGTTATACTTTATATCATGACTTGGGACCTAGCATAGTCCTCTGAACAAGTGCATACCCTCTGATGGTTTTCTAGGTGTTAGTAATTCATTTATTTATTTATTTATTTATTTACTCATGTACGTATGTACTATTCACCTCATGCATATGCCATTACATAGCCCATAATATACAGGTGTCTGGCCTTCATTTCTTCCACACTGTGGTAGTCATCCTTGATTTTAATATGTGAGTATTTGTATTTATTGTTTTGTCATGTATCAATAAAATTATTAATTTATCTACTATAGCTTGGTTTTGACTCTATTTTTAGGTTGTTGTTCTGTTGACCCCCAGACGAAGGCTCGAGGGCCGAAACGCGCGTCGGGGTTGATGCCAGACAGTGCCAACTGTGACATGGGTAAGACGTTTTGCTTCATTTCAGCTATTTCAGCCGTTCCTTCTATGCATGTATTCCTTTGATGGTTATACATGTGTGAGTGGACTGTTGCTCTCTCCAACTCCTGCATCTGGCTGTGATTAATATCACCGCCTGGTGTGATCTTCACCCATTACACTGGGTGCAGGACTGTGTGCACTATAGCTACACTCATATTTATTTATTCATATACTTATTTATTCATTTATTTATTTATTTCATTTATTCATTCATTTATGAATTAGGAATTGCTCATTTCTTCCCCTTGTCACTTTGTTATTTAATGTATTACAACTCTAACATTGCCTACATCACTGTCTGGCATCCTTTTCACACTGTGGCCATCATCTTTAACTTTTAAATGTCTTTTGTTATCTGTTCTAATAAAATTTGTCATTTTTAACCAAACCTTGGTGTGTCGGACTCCGTTTCTAGGTTTATAATTCATTCAGAGTGTATCCCCACCGTTACCATCATGCTCATTTAGGGCTTGTAAGTCCCGCCCCCCGCCCTTTTTTCTTTGTCCCTTTATCTTATATGCATACAATAGATATTCATCTTATTAATGTTTAACCTTTGGGACTTGGGTTTGGCTGGCGCTGCTCTTTTGGTGCTCTCCATATAGGTATAGTGTTGTTCTGTTGAGACCGGGGGTCTAGCATATCCGCCCGCATCTCTTGTGACGTAATCATGGTCTTGGATTGACTAGCGGGGTCCATGGCCTGAGCTTACTGTCACATTTGGTACATGGACCCACTGGTCCGTATGGACCCACTGGTCCGTACCGCCTTGATGGTATGGCAGCTGGCCAACAGGACACAGGTCCCAGTCTATAGTTCGTATAGGTGTACCTGTGGTAGCTCAGACAATAGCAAGACAGGCTCGGCTGGGACTAGGTAGCAGGCAGGCACCAGGCGTTGTGCAGTAGGACAGGCGTGGTACTCAGCGCAGCACGACTCCAACTCAATACGGCACTTTGACCAGGATAGCACGGGATACAGGTTACAGGTAGCAGGAAAATGGAACACTGGGAACTGGAAATTACTTAGGAGACCATTTGCAAAGACAGACTAGGGTAACGACAACAAAGCTCAGGCAATGCAGAAAGGGGCAGAGCCCTTCTTATAGTCCGGGGTGCTCATGGGCTAATTTGGTACTTTAACTCACTCTACGGGACCCTGGCCGAGAGAAGCGGAAATGAGCGCTGGTGTCTCCTGAGGAGGAGATGGGGGCCAGCGCTCACAGATCCATGGCTGTGGCCGTCAGGAGGCGAGTGAGCCTGACGGCCCGCGGCCATGGGCATGACACAGTTAAACGACAATGGTTTATTTACTACCCCAAAACCCACCGGCTCTATTGTTTCTGCTGTTGGCTATTCGGTAAGAGAATTTAAACTGTGCATAGGCTTCTCTAACTTTAAGAAAGGCATGGACAAAATAGAACAACATTAGAAGTCTAATACTCATCGCGAAGCAGAGAAAACTTTTCTTCTGACTAAATACTGCATCAGTCAGGACAGCACAGTAATAGCCGGGCTCATTAAGGGCGAGAGGGAGCAGATAGAGAGGAATAGAAAAATCCTTTACAGGCTGATAGATGTCGGTCTTTTTTGTTTAGCAAGACAGGGTCTTGCATTTCGGGGTCACAGAGAATATGATGCCAACGAAGGCAATTTTCTAGAGCTGGATAAATTGCTAGCACAGTATGACACTGCTCTTGAACATCATCTGAAGAATCCAGTAGGCCGTGTTACTTATCTGAGCCCAGAATCCCAAAATGAACTGATTTCTGCACTTGCAAGTGAAAATATGAGCACTACCATATAGGACATGAAAGCAGCAAAGTTTTTCTCAGTTATTGTCAATTCCACAATTGATATCTCAAAAATAGACCAGTTTTTCTTATCATTAAGATATGTCACGAAAACAGGTAATAGCATTGAGCGATTTATTAAATTGGAAGAACTTCCAGATGGCTGTGCAGAGTCATTGTATAACATATTAGGTCATGCACTCACCAAAGAACTTGGTCTAAGGCCTCATGCACATTTCCGTTGGCCGTCGTGATGACTTCCGTGTGCAGCCCGTTGTTTCATGGACCGAATCAATGAAAAGGCCGAGACTGTTCTGTCAAAAACAGACAGGAGTAGGACCTGTCCTATTTTTGACGGAACGGACACACGGTTCCGTTAAAACAACGGAAGTGTCCACGGCCCCATTGAAATGAATGTGTCAGGGTGCTATCCGTTAAAAAAACTGATAGCATCCTGACGAAAATAACTGAAGTGGGCTAAAATTTTCTTTGGTACACTTGAAACTCTGTACACATTTTTAACATCAAGCCTGCCCAGATATAAAATTCTCGAGGAAGAGCAGAATAAAATCCTGGAATGGACAGTATTGACACTAAAGAGGCTGTCAGATACACGATGGGCTACCAGGACACAGGCGACTGATGCGGTAATCCAAAGCATGCCCGCAATCCTTGAGTCTCTGCGCCACATCAAGGTGCATAGCGGCACCACCCCAAAAACTGCTGCCGGAGCAGATGGTCTGTTGACAAAAATAAGTACTTATGAATTCAAGCTAATGACAGTTTATTGGAATCCACTCTTAAGAAAAACATATGTCCTATCAAACTACCTTCAAAAAGAATCAATGAACATTAATGCAGCTGCACATCTAATTGACACATGCAAGACACAAATCTGAGAGCTGCGATGAGATGAGGCATTTGTAACAATTGAGAACACAGCCAAAGACTTGGCTACTATGTCTATGTGCAAGGACACTACTGAATATCACGAAGGGAGGGATCGTAAGAAGAAAGGATTTTGCGATGAAAGAGCTGAAGATGAGTCGTTGAGGACAGCCGTGTTCGCTTCAGAACAGAAGTATTTTATTATATACTTGATCTATTCGTGGGTCAGTTGGAACACCCCTTTTCGGACTTCAGAGAAATGGCTAAATTGTTCAGACCGCTTAATAACAAACACTTTCAAGACCCAGACGTAGCCAGTAAAGTGATTGAACTTGCCCGTTTCTACTCTGGTGATGTGTCCACAGAACCCGAGGTAGTATAAGATAGGTTCCTTACTTTCCGTAATATACAGTGAAGGAAATAAGTATTTGATCCCTTGCTGATTTTGTAAGTTTGCCCACTGTCAAAGACATGAACAGTCTAGAATTTTTAGGCTAGGTTAATTTTACCAGTGAGAGATAGATTATATTAAAAAAAAACAGAAAATCACATAGTCAAAATTATATATATTTATTTGCATTGTGCACAGAGAAATAAGTATTTGATCCCTTTGGCAAACAAGACTTAATACTTGGTGGCAAAACCCTTGTTGGCAAGCACAGCAGTCAGACTTTTTTTTGTAGTTGATGATGAGGTTTGCACACATGTTAGATGGAATTTTGGCCTACTCCTCTTTGCAGATCATCTGTAAATCATTAAAATTTCGAGGCTGTCGCTTGGCAACTCGGATCTTCAGCTCCCTCCATAAGTTTTCGATGGGATTAAGGTCTGGAGACTGGCTAGGCCACTCCATGACCTTAATGTTCTTCTTTTTGAGCCACTCCTTTGTTGCCTTGGCTGCATGTTTCAGGTCATTGTCGTGCTGGAAGACCCAGCCACGAGCCATTTTTAATGTCCTGGTGGAGGGAAGGAGGTTGTCACTCAGGATTTGACGGTACATGGCTCCATCCATTCTCCCATTGATGCAGTGAAGTAGTCCTGTGCCCTTAGCAGAGAAACACCCCCAAAACATAATGTTTCCACCTCCATGCTTGACAGTGGGGATGGTGATCTTTGGGTCATAGGCAGCATTTCTCTTCCTCCAAACACGGCGAGTTGAGTTAATGCCAAAGAGCTAAATTTTAGTCTCATCTGACCACAGCACCTTCTCCCAATCACTCTCAGAATCATCCAGATGTTCATTTGCAAACTTCAGACGGGCCTGTACATGTGCCTTCTTGAGCAGGGGGACCTTGCGGGCACTGCAGTATTTTAATCCATTACGGCGTAATGTGTTACCAATGGTTTTCTTGGTGACTGTGGTCCCAGCTGCCTTGAGATCATTAACAAGTTCCCCCCGTGTAGTTTTCGGCTGAGCTCTCACCTTCCTCAGGATCAAGGATACACCACGAGGTGAGATTTTGCATGGAGCCCCAGATCGATGTCGATTGACAGTCATTTTGTATGTCTTCCATTTTCTTACTATTGCACCAACAGTTGTCTCCTTCTCACCCAGCGTCTTACTTATGGTTTTATAGCCCATTCCAGCCTTGTGCAGGTCTATGATCTTATCCCTGACATCCTTAGAAAGCTCTTTGGTCTTGCCCATGTTGTAGAGCTTAGAGTCAGACTAATTAATTGAGTCTGTGGACAGGAGTCTTTTATACAGGTGACCATGTAAGACAGCTGTCTTTAATGCAGGCACCAAGTTGATTTGGAGCGTGTAACTGGTCTGGAGGAGGCTGAACTCTTAATAGTTGGTAGGGAATCAAATACTTACCAAGTATTAAGTCTTGTTTGCCAAAGGGATCAAATACTTATTTCTCTGTGCACAATGCAAATAAATATATATAATTTTTACTATGTGATTTTCTTTTTTTTTTTTATATAATCTATCTCTCACTGGTAAAATTAACCTAGCCTTAAAATTCTAGACTGTTCATGACTTTGACAGTGGTCAAACTTACAAATTCAGCAAGGGATCAAATACTTATTTCCTCCACTGTATACAATGAGCTGTCCATTGAGAAAGAGCTGATCTCCACTGACAAAATCTTATCATATCTCATTGCCAATGACATGCGTCGAGCCTTTCCAAACTTAACCCCTTAATACCGAAGGTATTTTAAACCTTAACCCCTTAAGGACGCAGCCTAGTTTTGGCCTTAAGGCTCAGAGCCCATTTTTCAAATCTGACATATTTCACTTTATGTGGTAATAACGTCGGAATGCTTAAACCTACCCAAGCGATTCTGAGATTGTTTTCTCGTGACACATTGGGCTTCATGTTCGTGGTAAAATTTTGTCCATATATTCAGTGATTATTGGTGAAAAATTTCAAAATGTAGTGAAAATTGTGAAAAAATAGCATTTTTCAGAATTTAAATGCATCTGCTTGTAAAACAGACGGTTATACCACCCAAAATAGTTACTAGTTCACATTTCCCATATGTCTACTTTGGATTGGCATCGTTTTTTGAACATTCTTTTATTTTTCTTGGACGTTACAAGGCTTAGAACATAAACAGCAATTTCTCATATTTTTAAGAAAATTTCAAAAGCCTTTTTTTTAAGGTACCTCTTGAGTTCTGAAGTGGCTTTGAGGGGCCTATGTATTAGAAACCCTGATAAAACACCCCATTTTAAAAACTAGACCCCTCAAAGTATTCAAAACAGCATTTAGAAAGTTTTTTCACCCTTCAGGCATTTCACAGGAATTAAAGCAAAGTGGAGGTGAAATTTGCAAATTTCATTTTTCTTGCTGAATTTCAATTTTATTCATTTTTTTTTCTGTAACACAGAAGGTTTTACCAGAGAAACACTACTAAATATGTATTGTCCAGATTCTGCAGTTTTTAGAAATGTCCCACATGTGGCTCTAGTGTGCTCGTGGAATAAAACACAAGCCCTAGAAGCAAAGAAGCACCTAGTGCATTTTGAGTCCTCTTTTTTAGTAGAATATATTTTAGGCAGCATGCCAGGTTTGAAGAGGTGTTGAGGTGCCAAAACAGTAGGAATCCCCCAATAGTGACCCCATTTTGGAAACTACACCCCTCAAGGAATTCATTTATGGTTGTTGTTACCATTTTGACCTCACAGTTTTTTCACAGCATGTATTTGAATTGGACTGTGAAATGAAAAAAATTTCATTTTTTCCAATAAAATGTCATTTGTGATCAAAATTTCTTATTTTCACAGGGAACAAAATACTCCATTTTGTTGCCCAATTTCTCCTGAGTGCAGCAATACCCCATTTGTGGTGATAAACTGCCGCTTGGGCTCATGGGAGGCCTCAGAAGGGAAGGAGCGCTGTGTGTTCTTTGGAGTGCAGATTTTGCTGGTTTGGTTTTCGGGTGCCATGTCACATTTGCAGAGCCCCAGAGGTATCAAAGCAATGGAAACCCACCGGAAGTGACCCCATTTTGGAAACTACACCCCTCACGGAATTCATTTATGGGTAATGTGACCATTTAGACCCCATAGTTTCTTCACAGAACTTATTTGAATTGGGCTGGGAATTAAAAAAATATACATTTTTTCCAATAATATGTAATTTTAGCTCAAAAATTCTTATTTTCACAAGAAATAAAATACTCCATTTTGTTGCCCAATTTGTCCTGAGTGCGGCAATACCCCATTTGTGGTGATAAACTGCTGTTTGGGCCCATGGGAGGGCTCAGAAGCAAAGGAGCGCTATTTGTTCTTTGGAGTCCAGATTTTGCTGGATTGGTTTTCGGGTGCCATGTCGCATTTGCAGAGCCCCAGAGGTATCAAAGCAATAGAAACCCACCCCATTTTGGAAACTACACCCCTCAAGGAATTCATTTATGGGTGTTGTGACCATTTTGACTCCATAGTTTTTTCACAGAACTTATTTGAATTGGGCTGGGAATGAAAACAAAATTATTTTTTTCAAATAATATGTAGTTTTGGCTGAAAATGTCTTATTTTCACAAGAAACAAAATACCCCATTCTATTGCGCAATTTGTTCTGAGTGCCGCAACACCCCATTTGTGGTGAAAAACTGCCGTTTGGGCCCATGGGAGGGCTCAGAAGGAAAGGACCACCATTTGGCCTACTGGGGATTTTCTAGTGCGAAGTCATGTATGCAGAAGCCCCTGAGGTACCAGTACAGTTGAAACCCGCAAGAAGTGACCCCGTTTTAAAAACTACACCCTTAAGGCATTCATCAAGAGGTGTAGTGAGCATTTTGACCGGAGACCTACACCCCATAAACTGTAATGTGGGTTCTCCCGGGTATGGCAATACCCTACATGTGGCTGTTATCAGCTGCCTGGGCACACAGCAGGGCTCAGAGGGGAAAGACGAGGGGGGATAAGCTGTGCGGAGTGCATCAGGGTAAGTAAAATTGGGGTAAATTATAAACCAAGGGATGTATGATAAATTTTAAAACACTCTTTCATACAGAGCTCTGGTTATTCGGGACACGTGTCACATTGATATATTGTGTCATCCCTTATCGCCCTCTTATAGCAGACTTTGCACCTCTTTTGACTTTTTCCCTTCTTGCCAGTTTGGGGAACTTCTCCTGGAAAGTGTTGCCGCCCTGGTACGATGCGTGTGGCCCCGCTTCCAGAAGTACTGGGTGCCCCCCCTTCTTGGTCCCTAAAGATTAGGTTCTTGATAATCACCTCTTGAAATTCCAGGAAAGTTCCCGTCTGGCCTGCACATCGACGTAGCACGTACGCATTGTACAAAGCCATCGGTATGATGTGCCCGGCCAGCTTCTTATACCACACCGCATGGCGCTGTAGGGCATCAGGATTTGATCTGACAAGTCCATCCCTCCCATGTACCTATTGTAGTCCAGGACGCAGTCTGGTTTGGGGGTGGCCTTTCCTTCATATATCCTAAACCTGTAGGTATACCCTGATGCACTCTCGCACAGCTTAGACATCTTCACGCCATACCTTGCCCTCCTACCCGGCAGGTACTGGCGGAATTGAACCCTCCCTTTAAAATGTACCAGGGACTCATCAATAGAAATACACTTCTTGGGGGTGAATGCTTGGGAAAACCGGGCACTGAAACGGTCTAATAGGGGTCTCCGTTTATACAAACGGTCAAAACTGGGGTCATCTCGGGGTGGGCACGGCTCATTATCAGTATAATGTAAGAAGCGAAGGATTGCCTCATTTATTTATTTTTTTAGGACTGCAAGGACCCATTATCCACTTTACCTGCCCAGGACCTTAACCATCCTTCTTTTGAATTAACACACCAACACCTTCTTTATGGAAATGTGGAAGTGGCCACAGCTTTATTCTTATTTACAAACATCGGCATGAAGACATATATATATATTTATTTTTCTCTCCTCCTGAAATGCCGATGCTCCCTGTCTCCATCAGGCATGTAGGGTGCTACCTCCGTCTTCATCTGCCGTACTTTCCGCCAGCTGTGACATCTACGAAAAAAACAGAAAAACGCCAGAACAAGAATATATAACCGTAGAAAAATTCTCCAAAACAAAACCAAAACCACCAGGGGAGGGAGGGCGGGTGTTTCTTCCACTGCAGCTTGAAGGTAAGAGGGCTTCCTGCTCCAAACCCCTGCCTTATATCTTCTTAACCACGCCCCTCTTACCCCTTGTTGACCAATCCTGGTCCTGGGCATTATTTTAAACCGTTCCATCCTTTCTTAACCCCTTGCAGTCCCTGACACTCTCCCTAGGCGCTTCAGTGTCTGCAAGACTGCAAGGACCCATTATCCACTTTACCTGCCCAGGACCTTAACCATCCTTCTTTTGAATTAACACACCAACACCTTCTTTATGGAAATGTGGAAGTGGCCACAGCTTTATTCTTATTTACAAACATCGGCATGAAGACATATATATATATTTATTTTTCTCTCCTCCTGAAATGCCGATGCTCCCTGTCTCCATCAGGCATGTAGGGTGCTACCTCCGTCTTCATCTGCCGTACTTTCCGCCAAGAAGGGGGAACTGAGAAACCTACTCAGTCCCCCGACCACCCCCACCAAGCAACGCCAACCCTCTCTCGGCACCATCCAAGAGATCCAATAAAAAGATATCGAGCCCGATATCATTCAGATGCACTCCATCAGGCGCCAGCAAATCTGCATTATCCCCCTCCAGGGATTGGTGTCGCAACCCGATCCCCCCTATAGAGCGAATGAACCGCGACACCCGCACATTAATTAGCCTGCGCACTTTCTCCAACGCTGCCATGTTCCTCGCTCCTCGCCACACCGTGCGCGCCACTATTTCGGACCAAACTACCACGCAACGGGCGAACAGATCCTGAAAACGCGCCAAATCAGTCCGTATAAATGACAATAACTCAGCCATTTTCACTTGGCCGATGTCATTTCCACCTGCATGTATGATCAGGACAACGGGTCCATACGTGTGCCTTGTAACTGCCACTACCTCTGGCAGTAACTGCACCCACCGTAATCCCCGGACACCTCTCCAATGGACGTCGGCCTGTGAGAGGCCCAAATTCGGACCTAATGGCCTTCGACCCGCTCGAACCGCTGCCCAATGCACATACGAATGCCCCAAGATCCACACTTGGGGGCGCCGCGACCCTAACAAAGAAATTAAGCTACATTCCGGTCAAATGAAGATACAGGCAGGATTAACATAACACTCCATATAAAACAAGGAAGGAAAACAGGGATGGGGGGGGGGGGGGGAGGGGGAGGGGGGGAAGGGAGCGACTTTTTTTTTTTTTTTTTACTATGAAAACTTCCAGCTTACACACTCTTTAAAACCAAATCAGGTCGCACATATGACTTATAGCTATTAGAACGCCATCTACCCAGACTCATGATAGCCGCTGAATCCAAGCCCAAGGCATCCGCCTCAGTTGCCGCCCCTATCCTAAACGAATGTGTACCAAACTCGCCCGGTGGCAAACCTAGGTACTTCAAACCGGCCTTAAAAATCGCCTCAAATTGAAAACGCGACATTGCGGATCCATCCTGATGGATCAAGAATTGAGCCCCGGGCACTCGGACCAACACGAATTCCTGGACCCATTTTACCGGGCAATACTGCCCCCCAATCCTCCCAATCGACAGCCAAGCCCCCCTTCCTACCATATCAGTTTTTGACCGCCGCACACAGACCCTGAGAGAATCTCCCAACGTTACTACATCCGATCCGAGAAGACCACCGCTTGCACTTACGCTGTGCGGAACCAGCTCACTAACCCGTAATGCGGCAAAGAAAGCCAAAGAAAACGCCGCGCCGAACAAGGACACTTCATATTCATCCCGACACACAAAACATAAAACGGCTAGAAGCCGACCCAAAAGCGAAAAAGATACTGGCCGCCTCGTGTCCCTGGAACACGCCTCTTTTTTCCACCCTTTTAAAGACTGCCGAACTACAAATTCTTTTGTAACATCTCTGCATCCCCACAATTTTAACATAAAGGCCACCCCTGCTAAAAACTTGCTCGCTGTGGCCGCACTACCCCCTTCCTGACGTATTTGTACCAAACTTGCTAACGTGACGTCCAGGTGACAACCATCCTGTGATGGGAAGTTATTCCCCGCAATCTCCAACCACCGATCCCACGCTCTGCAATGACTCTTCCAAGTCGCCGGTACCACCGAACCCCTCAACAGCCTCATAAGTTGTCCTCGACCAGGGCCCATAAGTGAAGGGGGGGGGACACCCCTTCTGCCAAAGCTGCCGGGTGCAATTCCCGAAACCGGGACATCTGTGAACGAGACAAAGCATCAGCCATCACATTACGGACACCCGGAACATGTTTCGCACGAAACCACACATTCAAACGCAAACACTTCAAAACCAACCGTCTTAATAAAGCTAATACCGGCAATGAACTAGACGACAACCCGTTCACCGCATGCACCACCGCCATGTTGTCTGTCCAAAATACAATCCTCTTGTTCACCATCACGCTACCCCACAACTCTATTGCCACTATAATAGGAAACAATTCCAATAGCGTCAAATTACGTAAAACTCCCAAATCACTCCAATGCAAGGGCCAAGGGGATCTACACCAACTTCGGCCCAAAATTGCTCCAAAACCATCACTTCCGGCTGCATCCGTAAACAATTCCAAGTCTACATTAGAAAACTCAGCGTCCTGACACACCGACCTCCCATTAAACGAACTCAAAAAAGAATGCCAGACAAACAAATCCTTCTTCATCCAAGAGGTTACCCGGATAAAATGATTTGGCTTCGAGATACCTCTAGTGGCTAAAGACAAACGCCTAGAGAAAACACGACCCATTGGAATTATACGACAAGCAAACACCAGCAATCCCATTAACGACTGTAACTGTTTTAACGTCACTTTTTTCGACCCCATGACCTGGTCAACTTGCGTCACTAGCCTTGCCAATTTATCATCGGGCAAGCGAAAAATCATCCGCTCGCTATCTATTTCGATACCCAAAAACGACAAAACAGTTACAGGACCTTCCGTCTTTTCTTCGGAAATAGGTACACCGAAACGCGACATCACCTGCCGAAACACCCTCAGCAACGTGCTGCACAGCCCAGAGCCCCCCGGGCCTACAAAAAGAAAATCATCCAGATAATGAATGACCGAATCACAACCAGACTCCAAACGAACTACCCATTCTAAAAATGACGCAAACATCTCAAAGTAACTGCATGATATTGAACAACCCATGGGAAGGCACATATCCACGTAAAACCCTTTATCTAAACAACAACCCAACAGGTGAAAACACTCCGGATGAACCGGCAGCAAACGAAAGGCCGCTTCAATATCAGATTTTGCCAACAACGCCCCCTGTCCAGCCGCCTGTACCAGCCTTACTGCAACATCAAAAGACGTATACGAAACCGCCGCCTCCGCCCTAGAAATACCGTCGTTAACAGAACCACCGCGAGGAAAGGAAAGGTGATGAATCAGCCTAAACTTTCCTCGTTCCTTCTTTGGAACTAAACCAAGGGGGGAAACTCGCAGATTCGTATACCGCGGCTCGCTGAATGGACCTGCCATTCTCCCTAATTCCACTTCTTTTGCCAATTTTAGCCGCGCAATGCCCACATTCTCATTGATCGACTTCAAATTGTCAGCCAATGACAATGTCGCAGAATATTCAAAAGGAATCTCAAAACCAAACGAAAACCCGCTAGTGAGCACCTCTGCTTCCCGTCTCCTGTGGTACCGCTCTAACCATGGGCCCATCTCGAGAACGTTCACCGGCGTTCTCCGCTGCGCCGGAAGGAGGTGCCTTAACCGGCTGCTTACCTCTCCGGAAACACCGGAGCGCCGCATGAGCGCCCCCACAGATGGAGCATTCATGTCGGAATTTGCACGTGGCAAAGAAACGACAGTGGCCCTCGTTGTAGAGCCAACAGGCACCCGTGGGCCTAGCGGCCGCAACTCCAGGGGCGGGGCCCGGCGCTGCGGCCGCACTGGGAAAGGGGCGTTGTTGCCTGCTCCCTTGCGCTAAGATAAGCTGCAACCATACGTCCGTTGCCTTCGTCGCCCAACTAATATCAGGCGACAAAGCCAAACGACGCCGAAATTCTTCATCATATCGCCACCAGGCCGCACCACCGTGCAGCCTGTGGGCGCTGAAAATTGTGTCAAAATAGACAAACAACTCGGCCCCTTTCCCAGGATAGCGTTGGCAAATAACATGAGCCAGTGTAGCGTAACACTGTACCCAGTTGCCAAATGTTTTCGCTACCTTCGCTTTCCTATCCGAACCTCTCTCAAAACCCCGCTCCTTGTCGACAGTCACCTGCTCCACCGAGACCAAGGACCAAATATCCACAAATTCATTCCTCCAAATCTTGTCCTTGATCTCAGCTGACAAATGAGTCCCGAGAGGAGCGACTCCACAAAACAATGAATCTCTAAACGTCAAACTAGCTAAAGCATTCTCTTTCTCAGACGGGGGCATAGCTCCCTCTGGTGGCACCGAGGGACACGACGTTCCCTCATTCACTTTCAACCCAGCCACCACGGCTTTTAAAACAGAAATCAAATCCGCACCCGCTGCATTAGATTTATTAAGCCATGCGTCACCGCAGGCCGACTCACCGCTCCCAGAGGTCCCACCGACTCCAGAGGGTCCTTCAGCCACTTGCCGCGGCACTGGAACCACGGCCTGCACCTCCTCCACCGGCCCGGCGGGAGGGACAACCTGGGACAGCTGCTCCTGATCCACTGACAAGCGCTGCACCTCCCGGCGTCGACTGCGTCTCTGCGGCCGTGATGATCTCCTCGACGACCTCCTCCACGATCCTGATGATGCGGACGTCGTCGCCGACGAGGAGGAGAATCCATCGCTGGAAGACGAGGAATACCGCCGACCACGCCTCTTCTCGTCACCTGACCTGCGACGTCTATGATGGCCGTGCCGGCGATGTCCTCCAGCCCGGCGTTTCCTCCCTCGCCTGGAACGCTCCCTCCTTTGACCTGCAGGAGAAAAAGATGACAAGGCAGGAGAAGGGCAAATAGAGTCCAAAACACCCTCAACCCTATCTTTCCTAGCACACTCCCCCCTTGGCCTTGACCCATGCTGACAGGGGCCCGGGGGGGACCGGGGTGGAGAAGCGACAGGCACCGCAGAAGCCCCCGCCCCCTGGCTGGGCTGCTTGCTCACCGCCCGCTTCCCAGAACCCGCCGCCATCTTCTTTTTTCGTGAGCCGCCATCTTGTGTCCTGGCCGCACTGCGCCTGCCAGGACTTCCCGCCCCTGTTCCCCCCGCCGCCAATTCAGGCTGCGTAGAGAACAGCACGGGGAAAGATGGCGCCGACCCCGGCTGCACACAGGCACCGGAAGCAAGTCCCAGCTCCTGTGAACATGCCGCATGGTAAGCGACCATGTCGGACCAGTTACCTGAGTCAGCCATATTCACCCCACTGTCACGATAGTCGACCGCTGCCTCCGCGCCCGCATCAGCAGCTCGAGGCGGGTTGTACCCTGCCCGTGCCGGTTTAACAGCCGCCCTCTTACCGCCATGGGGAAGGACGCCAGCGCGACGAGTGGGCGGGGGGGAGGGGGGCACTATGTCGACCGACGAAGCACCCGTCGACATAGGCCTAGGGGACCTGCTGGGACCACCGCATGACTGTGCAGCAGTCACAGCACCCCTCATAGCAACGGGGCTAGGGCTCAGTCGAACCGGAGGGCGTGTAACGCGCTGCGGCCTACCTCGGGTAGCCGCTCCCGACTGTTCCGTGCCCCGCTTAGATCCTCGCTTCTCTCCTTCCTCCAACAGGGATTCCAGCCAGGCAGGTCCCTCTGACGCTACCCGCTGTGCCACCTTCCGCAACAGTTCTTCTGCCATCTTCTTGAAAGACCACGCTCTGAATCTCCACAGCAGCAGCAAAGGTGTTTCTTCCACTGCAGCTTGAAGGTAAGAGGGCTTCCTGCTCCAAACCCCTGCCTTATATCTTCTTAACCACGCCCCTCTTACCCCTTGTTGACCAATCCTGGTCCTGGGCATTATTTTAAACCGTTCCATCCTTTCTTAACCCCTTGCAGTCCCTGACACTCTCCCTAGGCGCTTCAGTGTCTGCAAGTTACAGTTTAGTTCTGAAGTTGCTTTGAGGGGCCCATATATTAGAAACCCCTATCAAACACCCCATTTTAGAAACTAGACCCCTCAAAGTATTCACAACAGCATGTAGAAAGTTTATGAACCCTTTAGGTGTTTCACAGAAATTTAGAGCAAAGTAGAGGTGAGGTTTACATTTTTTTTTTGTCAGAAAATCCTCTTTATTCCATTTTTTTTACAACACAATTGGATTTATCAGAGAAACGCAACTTAATACGTATTGCCCAGATTCTGCAGTTTAGAGAAATATCCCACATGTGGCCCTAGTGCGGTAATGGACTGAAGCACCGGCCTCCGAAGCAAAGGTGCACCTAGTGGATTTTGAGGCCTCTTTTTTATTAGGCACCATGTCCGGTTTGAAGAGGTCTTGTGGTGCCAAAACATTGGAAACCCCCCAAAAGTGACCCCAATTTGGAAACTAGACCCATTGAGGAATCCATTGTAGTTTTCTTGGGGTGCATGCGGCTTTTTGATCAGTTTTTATTCTATTTTTAGGTGGCGTGGTGACTAAAAAACAGCAATTCTACTATTGTTTTTTTATTCTATTTTTTTTACAGCATTCACCGTGCGCTATAAATGACATATTCACTTTATTCTGCGGGGCGATACGATTACGGCGATACCAGATGTTTATAGTTTTTTTTATGTCTTATGGCGTTTGCACAATAAAATACGTTTGGTAAAAAATCATTCACTTTTTGTGTTACCTTATTCTAAGAGCCAGAACTTTTTTATTTTTCAATCAATAAAGCCGTGCGAGGACTTATCTTTTGCGTAACGAACTGTAGTTTCGATCAGTACCATTTTTAGGTACATGCGACTTTTTGATCTCTTTTTATTCCATTTTTTGGGAGGTGAAGTGACCAAACAATTGTGATTGTGGTACGGTTTATTATTATTTTCTTTTACGGCGTTCACCGTGCGGGATAAATAAAGAAATAATTTTGTAGTTCAGGCCGTTACGGACGCGGCAATACCAATTATGTATAGTTTATTTGTTTGTTTATATATTTTTATTAATAATAAATGACTGATAAGGGAAAAAGGGGGATATTTACTTTTAATACTTTTAAAACTTTTATTTTCTTATTTTTCCACATCTTTTTTTAACTTTTTTTTTACTGTATTACTTTGTTCCACTAGGGGACATGAGGGCAGGAGGCTCTGATCGCTATTCTAATACACTGCACTACATGCGTAGTGCAGTGTATTAGAACTGTCAGCTACTCACTGACAGTAAGCATAGTGGGTCCTGACGTTGTCAGGACCCACTAGGCTTCCGTCTATGGCATAGCCGGACGCCATTGTATGGTGTCCGGTTGCCATAGTCACCATCGCCGGCCGCTATCGTGTAGCAGGCCAGCGATGGCAGCTTAACCCCTAAAAAGCCGCGATCTCTATAGAACGCGGCTTTTAAGGGGTTAATCAGCGGGGACACAGCGATCGGTCCCCGCTGTAGGAGCTGTGACAGCTGCTGAACAAGACAGCAGCTGTCACAGCTCCTGTATGTGTCGGGAGGACGGCCGAAACGGCCGTTACTCCCGAGACGTACTATTAGGTCATGGAGCGCGAACGCTATAGTTACCATGACCTAATAGTACGTCCAGGAGCGGGAAGGGGTTAATGACCGAGGAATTTTTAAAGTTTTTCCATCGTCGCATTCAAAGAGCTATAACTTTTTTATTTTTGCGTCGACATAGCTGCATAAGGACTTTTTTTGCGGGACAAGTTGTATTTTATAATAGCACCATTTTGTGGTACATATAATTTATTGATTAACTTTTTAATAACTTTTTTAGTGGGGTACTGGAAAAAAACTGAAATGTCTCCATATATTTTGCATCCTTAATTTTACGCCGTTTACCGTGTGGTAAAAATAACATAATAACTTTATTCAGCGGGTCATTACGATTGCAGCGATACCAAATTTATATCGATTTTTTTATGTTTTTCTACTTTGACACAGTAAAAACATATTTTTTCCCCAAATTATTTGCTTTTGTGTCGCCATATTTTAAGAGCCATAACTTTTTTATTTTTTGACCGATGCAGCTTTATGAGGGTTTTTTTTGGGGGGATGACTTGTAGTTTTTATTGGTACCATTTGGTAGTAGATGCGACTGTTTGATCACTTTTTATCAAACTCTTTTGAAGGCAGGATGAACAAAAAACCGCAATTATGGCATTGTTTTTTTATTATATTTTTTACGGCGTTCACCGTGTGGGTTAAATAGCTTAATCGTTTTATAGTTGGGTTCATTACGGACGCGGCAATACCAAATGAGAATAACGTTTCAATTTTTTCATAATAAAGTATTTTGTAAGGGGAAAAAGTGTTTTTTTTTTTTACTTTTTTTACTTGGGACATTTATTTATTCATTTCAAACTTTATTTAACTTTTGCTTTTTTTTTAGTCCCACTAGGAGACTTTACTGTGCAAACTTTTGATCGCTATTATAATACACTGCAATACTTTTATATTGCAGTGTATTATTGCCTGTCAGTGTAAAACTGACAGGCACCTGTTAGGTCATGCCTCTGGCATGGCCTAACAGGCAATTACTAAAGGCAGACCTGGGGGCCTTTGTTAGGCCACCAGGCTGCCAAAGAACCGATCGGCACCCCAAAATGAATGCAGGGTGCCAGTGGGGTGAGAGAGGGAGCCCCCTCCCTCTAAAATCACTCAGATGCGGCACTCGCTATTGAACGCCGCATCTGAGGCGTTAAACATGATCAGAGACCACTGCTAGTGGTCTCCGATCATTGCCCTGAAGCCCGAGGCTGTTACTAACAGCCTGGGCTTCAGCAGCGCTCCGCCTGATGTGGGAAAAGTTCTTCTGAAGTGCCGACGTGAAAAGGCGGCGCTTTAGAAGAACTACCCTGAACGACCAACGTAAAAAGACTATACACCGGTCGTTAAGGGGTTAAGTACACTTTACCATATTTATCTCACTATTCCTGTCAGTAGTGCAGAAGCGGAGAGAAGTTTTAACTGCCTGAAACTTATTAAAACACATCTACGAGCATGCATGAACGAGGACAGAATGTCCAATTTAACCTTACTAAGGGGGACATTGAAATTGACAAAGACAAGGTGGTTGGCAGATTTGCCAAAGTGAAGGATAGAAAGATGGCACTGTAAGAAGTGACTTTTGCTTGTATATAGTTCTCCAGATTTTTGGATTTGTCTGTTAATCAGTTTAAAAGAAAGGATCACATGATTATTTTTGAGTTTGAGCCAACGTGGACATCGACGTGGTGAGTAACATGTTTTTAAATATATTTTCTATGAGTATATTAAACTGTTTTTCTATCTGAATTCTAATACTTGCATGCTGAAGGCCTAATTGTGAATGTACTTCTAGCCGCTCACCTGCTCTGCTTCTGGGGATTTGGCAGCCACTGCTTTGTATATGATAAGGTTTATGTGATGGTTTAGAGCTGATGTTCTCCTTACTATATTCTATGTTTCGCCCCCCCCCCTCCCCGTGCTAAACCCCTAGCTATGCCTCCGGTTTGGACTCTTCCTGGTGTGATGTCAGAGCAAGGCTGTGTGCTCTTATTAACCAATGAAATGTCCTTCGTTATTGCTCCTCCTCCTCTTTCAATGTATGAGCTTCAAAAAACCCTGAGGAAGAGATACTGCAGCTACAACTCCCCCCCCCCTTTTTCTTGTCGCTATGTACCGTTTGATGACAAATACATTTTTGGGGACCGAGGATGTTTCTGAACATGACACAAAATCTCTTGCACACACCCTTACAACTTGCACCGCAATTTCAAATTTGCAAAGGACCTTACAACCATCACAAGAAAAAAACCGACTACAGTCGGCAATGAACTAGACGTTAGGTTATATAGGAAAAAAGCTATTTCTCTCACAAAGTTAAATGAACTCATGCCCTCATACCTGGTAATGTTGATCGAATAACAAAATGATGGTGAACATATGGGTGAGCCTGAAACCTTTGTATATAAAACAATATAATTCCACTCTGATCAAGTAAAATGCCAATGATACACGATTTCCTTCGCTGAATTACATATAAACTCAATCGTTTGGCCAGGACCATATAAAATGGCTTTAAAGAAGCATAATTCACAGAAAACATGCAAACCTACTTTTGCATATAAGGGAATAGCATATTTATAAATTCCCTAACATGCTTCAATTATTGAAATTGCCCCTTGTATTCGTAAATAAAGGTTATCTAACCTCTGCTCTCTCTTCTGTTCACTGCTTTAGAAGTTGGAGTTGGTAGGCAAACGTGGGTGAGGGATATCATTGAGTGATGTCACCAGCTCTGACCGTCAGCTTCATTCAGTTAGCCTGTGCTCAAATTTATTAAAGACGCCAGCAATGGCTTCCCGTTATTTTGCCACTGAAGGACAGTTGCAGTCTAAAGTGATCACCGTACAGTCTCTTTAACATGATAAAGCTGGGCAGCAGACATAGGAGCAGTGGCGTATCTACCGCTGTAGCAGCCGTAACGGCCTGTGGCATGATGAAGCCCCTCCACGCACTCCCCCATAAGCCCCATGGCGCCGCTAGCAGCCGTTATGGCTGCTACAGTGGTAGCGATGCTACTACGGGGCCCGCGCCACTGAGCATCTAAGATATATGGACCGGGCGGCGCGGGCCCTCTCATGCCCGGTGGCGCCGCTAGCACTGGAGGGGGCCCCGGTGGTAGCGACAGTCACACCCTCTTGCAGTAATTTTACCTGTGTCTATAGCAAATACATGCATTAGTGCTGAATGGCCGGGCACGTTCCGTGCCTGACCATTCAGCGCCTTACAATGATGCTGATTGGTAGGGCAAAATTACTTGCCCCTCCAAGCAGCGCCTTTCAACGACGCTAGCGGTGTGATGATGGTGGTTGAATGGCGCTGATTAACGGGGCAGGTCATTCTGCCCTGTAAATCAGCGCCTTTCAACGACGCGCAGCATGTTTCGAAGAGAGCATGTCTGCATTGCCACCGCATGGCACGGGAACGGGATCATGTTCGTACGTAAAAAAATGTTTAATTTTTTTACTAAAACTGTGAGTGGCATTATCTACAGTGGGGGCTCTATCTACAGGGGGGCCTATATGTGGGGATGTAGAGCACTATATAAAGGGGGAGCTATATGTAGGGCACTATCTACAGGGCTGGGCTCTATGTGGGACACTATATGCAGGGGTGAGCTATATGTGGGGCACTATCTATAGGGGAAGCTACAGATGTAGCCATCTTTAACTTGATTCTGATAACTTTCTGCAGCGTGATATCACACAACAAAAGCCATTGAAAAGTCATTAAAAAGTCAAGATAAGAGATCTAGCCGTTGTTTATTTAGTGCATTAAAAGTCAAGGTAAAGACGGCTACATCTGTATTTGTAGGGCACTATCTATAGCGGTGGGCTATATGTGGGACACTATATACAGGGGCGGGTTACCTGTGGGGCACTATCTACAGGGGGCTATATGTAGGGCATTGTCTACAGGGGTGGGCTATATGTGGAATACTATATAGAGGGGGAGCTATATGTGAGGCACTATCTACAGAGGTGGGCTATATGTGTAGCACTATCTATAGGGGGAGCTATTTGTTGGGCACTATCTACAGGGGTGGGCTATATGTGGGACACTATATACAGGGGTGGGTTACCTGTGGGGCACTATTTACAGGGGGGCTATATGTAGGGCATTGTCTACAGGGATGGGCTATATGTAAGCCACTATCTACGGAGGAGGGCTATATGTGAAGCACTATCTATAGGGGAAGCTATATGTAGGGCAGCACGGTGGCTCAGTGGTTAGCACTATTGCCTTGCAGCTCTTGAGTCCATACGTGGGCACTATCTATATAGGGCTGTATGTGGGGCACTATCTATATGGGCTTCTATGTAGGGCACTATTTACAGAGGCTCTATGGGGGTCACTATCTACAGGGGGGCTATGGGGGCAATATCTACAGGGGGCACGGTTTGTGTGTGGGACACAGTGTAAGGTACTATTATAAGGTAAGTCACTTAATGTAAATGTTTATTCTGCCTCTAATTAGTACTGTAGTCGCTACATGATCTGCAGCGAGATGATGGATGGTATGATTTTTTTTTGTGAAACAGCATCTCCCAGCATATCCTTACCATTGTTTGGGCCCTGCTGGGAGCTGTAGTTTTATGCCGTACAAACCTATACGGCAGGGGTTGAACTAAATTGAGCTGTATTTGTTCTGGTGCTGCATATATGTACTGAGCTTGGTTCTGAGGCTGTATATATGTACTGAGCTTTGTTCTGGTGCTGTTTGTATGTACTGATCTTTGTTCTGATGCCGTATATATGTACTGAGCTTGGCTCTTGTGTCGTATATATGCATGAGCTTGGTTCTAGTGCTATATTTATGTACTGGCTTTGTTCTGGTGCTGTATATATGTATGAGCTTGGTTCTGGAGCTGTAATTATATAGGATATATTTATAATAACAAAACTGCATGGCAGATGGAATTGTTTTCAATTCATTGTATATTTAATGGGAACCTGTCTGGTAGTTTTAACCACTTGAGGTAATACAAGTAATACATGACATGACAATATTTACAAATGTATGTTTTTTTCAGATGCTGCAAATCCACTTTTAGACGGCACGCACCATATGCTTATAACTCATTAAAGGGTCATGGGGCGGTGCCGCTATCCTGAACAGTCACATAGTCGTGCCTCCAAACCCACCTTTCCATGTTTGATTGACATCCCCTGGCTTATACAACTTTCTCGGATGCACCATTGCCTTGACTTGGGGGGCCGTGCGGAACTATATACAAGGGGGGCTGTGTGGCACTATACACAAGGGGGAGCTGTGTGGCACTATACACATGAGGGAGCTGTGTAGCGCTATATACAAGGGGCTGTGTGGCACTACTAAGGGGTGCTGTGTGGCACTATCTACTAGGGGGGCTGTATGGCACTATTTACAAGGAGAGGGCTGTGGCTCTATCTACAGGGGGCTGTGTGTGGCGCAATCTACATGGGTCTGTGTGTGGACGCTGAGCAGGAGAGTGGTCAGAAAGCCAAGGTCAATAACAAGCAGAGGATCAGTAGTATAAGCAGCAGCAGCAAGCCAGGAAACAAGCATAGAAGAATCACAGGCAAAGGAGGAACAGGAAAGGCAGGTATAAACAGACAGTTGACGGGAACTAGCTCCGTCTGGCCAGGCTGTGATAGGCTCTCCCACTCCTAAGCCTGCCATCCTGAGTGGTGGAAGATGGAGTCAGTCTCACAGACATAGGAGCAGGTGCAGACTGATTGCCCACAGAACCTGTGTCTGGCAAATCCTTTACAGTACCCTTTTATGAGGGGCCACCGGACCCTTTCTAGGTGGACCTGGTTTATTGGGGAAACTAAGGTGGAACCTCCTTAACAATACCCCAGTGTGAACATCCCGGGCGGGTACCCAAGTCCTCTCCTCAGGCCCGTATCCTCTGCTATGGACCAGGTACTGGAGGGAGCCTTGGACCATCCTGCTGTCCACAATCTTGGCCACCTCGAATTCTACCCCCTCAGGGGTGAGAACAGGGACAGGAGGTTTCCTCGAGGGAGCCAAGGACGGGGAGCAGCATTTAAGGAGGGAGGCATGAAAGACGTCGTGTACTCGAAAAGACGGGGGCAACTCCAGTCAGAAGGAGACAGGGTTAAGTACTTCAATGACATTGTCATATAAACCGGGGAGCAAATTTCTTAGACGGGACTTTAAGGCGCACATTTTTAGAAGATAGCCACACCACAAACAAGGGGTTAGCAGAACGTCTTCTATCTGCCTGAGTCTTTTGTATGCTCTAGGATGCCTCTAGGTTCTTCTGAACCTGGGCCCAGATTGTGCACAGTTCCTGATGAACGACATCTACCTCGAGATTGTTGGAACTACCAGGTGAAACGGAGGAGAACCGTGGATTAATCCCAAAATTACAGAAAAAGGGGGAGACCCCTGACGAGTTACTGACCCGGTTATTAAGGGAAAATTCGGCGAGGGGAATGAATGAGACCCAATCATGTTGACAGTCAGAGATAAAACACCTTAAATATTGTTCTAGAGACTGATTAGTCCTCTCAGTTTGGCCATTAGTTTCAGGATGGAAAGCCGAGGAGAAGGACAGATAAATCTCCAACTTTTTACAGAAGGCTCTCCAAAACAATGAAAAAAATTGTACCCCTCTGTCAGAAACAATATTGACAGGAACCCCATGGAGATGTAGGATGTGTTTTATAAACAAGGTAGCTAACGTCTTAGCATTGGGTAGTTTCTTGAGGGGCACAAAGTGGCACATCTTACCGACTTGCCTTGAGATGGAGGCAAATCGGTGATAAAATCCATGGAGATATTGGTCCAAGGTCTCTGGGGAATGGGCAAAGAACATAGTAAGCCTGCTGGTCGGGACCTGGGAGTCTTGGACCTAGCACAAACCTCACAAGCGGCGACGAAGGCCTTAACGTCTTAAAGCAACCCAGGCCACCAGTAGTTTCTGGCAATGAGGTGCTTGGTACCCAGGATGCCTGGATGGCCAGATAGTGCAGAGTCATGATTTTCCCTAAGTACCCTTAGCCGGAGTTGCAGGGGAACAAACAGCTTGTTCTCAGGAAGGTTCTTGGGAGCTGAACCTTGATCAGCCGCAATTTCGGAGACTAAATCAGAATCAATAGAGGAAATGATTATACCTGGAGGCAAAACACAAGCAGGATCCTCCTCCGAAGGAGGGCTGGCCATGAAGCTACTCGACAGTGCGTCAGCCTTAATATTTTTAGACCCAGGCCTATAGGTGACCAAAAAGTTGAATCTGGTAAAAAATAACGCCCATCGAGCTTGTCTCGGGTTTTGCCTCCGGGCAGATTCTAAGAAAACCAGATTCTTGTGGTCGGTAAGGACCGTTACCTGGTGCCTAGCCCCCTCCAGGAAGTGGCGCCACTCTTCAAATGCCCATTTAATGGCTAAGAGTACGCGGTTGCCAATATCATAGTTACTCTCAGTGGGCGAAAACTTCCTGGAGAAGTAGGCACAGGGACGGAGATGGGTGAGGGACCTGGTACCCTGGGACAAGACAGCACCCACTCCCACCTCGGAGGCATCAACCTCCACGATGAATGGCTCCATTTGGTTGGGCTGAACCAGCACTGGGGCCGAGATAAAGCACTTCTTAAGGACCTCAAAAGCCTGGACAGCCTCAGGAGGCCAGTGGAGGAGATCAGCACCTTTGCGAGTGAGATCCGTAAGAGGCTTAGCGATGACCGAGAAGTTAGCAATAAATCTCCTGTAATAATTAGCGAATCCCAGGAAGCACTGTAACGCCTTCAGGGAGGCAGGTTGGACCCACTCCGCCACAGCCTGGACCTTGGCGGGGTCCATGCGGAATTCATGAGGAGTGAGGATTTGACCCAAAAATGGTATCTCCTGCACCCCAAACACACATTTTTCGGTCTTAGCAAACAGCTTGTTTTCCCGAAGGGCCTGGAGCACCTTCCTGACATGCTCAATGTGGGAGGACCAGTCCTTGGAAAACACCAGTATGTCATCAAGGTACACTACAAGAAATACCCACATACACTACAAGAAATACCCTTAAAATCTCATTTATGAAATTCTGGAAGACCGCTGGAGCATTACACAACCCAAAGGGCATGATGAGGTATTCGAAATGACCTTCGGGCGTGTTAAACGCAGTCTTCCACTCATCCCCCTCTTTGATGCGGATAAGGTTATAAGCCCCCGTAGATCAAACTTAGAGAACCATTGGACCCCCTGAACCTGATTGAAGAGATCAGGAATCAAAGGAAGGGGATACTGGTTCCTTACAGTGACCTTCTTCAAGTTCCGGTAGTCAATGCACGGCCTAAGACCACCATCCTTCTTCCCTACGAAGAAGCCAGCACCTACAGGAGAAGTAGAGGGGCGAATGTAAACTTGGCCAGGCATTCCTGGATATACTCTCTCATGGCTTCACGTTCGGGACAAGAGAGATTAAATATCCTACCCTTAGGGAGCTTAGCTCCTGGTACCAAATTGATTGCGCAATCGTATTCTCTATGAGGAGGTAACACTTCGGAGGCCTCTTTAGAGATAACATCAGCGAAGTCCTGAACAAACTCAGGTAGAGTGTTCACCTCCTCAGGGAGAGAAATAGAATTAACAGAAAAACATGACGTCAAGCATTCATTACCCCATTTGGTAAGATCCCCAGTATTCCAGTTAAACGTGGGATTATGCAACTGCAACCAGGGAAGGCCTAAAACCAAATCGGACGATAATCCCTGCCTCACCAGTACAGAGCACTGCTCCAAATGCATGGAGCCAACAAGGAGTTCAAAAACAGGGGTATGCTGTAATAATAATAATAATAATAATAATCTTTATTTATATAGCGCCAACATATTACGCAGCACTTTACAATTTAGAGGGAACATGAAACAAACAATATCAGACATTACATAGTGACAAAGTTCATTTACAATTCAAACCTGGGGAGTGAGGACCCTGCTCGCAAGAGCTTACAATCTATGAGGACATAATGCTGTGTAAAATAACCATTAGCAAGAGGAGTGGAGTCGATACCCACTACCGGGACAGGTTTAGGCAAATCAATCAATGGCATCGCTAGAGACATAGCAAATTCCACAGACATAATATTAGCAGAAGACCCTGAATCCACGAAGGCACTGCCGGTAGCAGACCTACCACCAAAAGAGACCTGAAAGGGAAGCAAGATTTTATTAGGTTTCATATTTACGGGAAATACCTGTGCGCCCAAATGACCTCCCCGATGATCACTTAGGCACGGAAGTTTTCCGGCTGCTTATTCTTACGCCTAGGACAGTTGTTCACTTGATGCTTGTCATCCCCACAGTAGAAGCAGAGACCATTCTTCCTGCGGAACTCTCTACGTTGTTGGGGGGACACGGAGGCCCCGAGTTGCATAGGTACATCCGAGTCTTCCGTGGAAGAACGAAGCAACGGAACCTCAGGAGGCATCATGGGGGGTCAGAGGGGAAGGCACAAAAACGTTCAAGTCGTCGTTCCCTGAGACGTCGGTCAAGTCGTACCGCTAAAGCCATAATCTGATCTAGGGAGTCAGAAAAGGGATAGCTAACTAGCAGGTCTTTCAGGGCGTTCGACAGACCCAATCTAAACTGGCACCTTAAGGCAGGGTCATTCCACCGAGAAGCTACACACCACTTCCTAAAGTCAGAACAATACTCCTCAACAGGTCTCTTACCCTGACGTAAGGTCACCAGCTGACTCTCGGCAAAGGCAGTCTTGTCAGTTTCGTCATAAATGAGCCCGAGAGCAGAAAAGGAAAGATAAACGGAGGAAAGTTCAGGGGCGTCAGGAGCCAATGAGAAGGCCCATTCTTGGGGCCCGTCCTGGAGCCGGGACATAATTATACCCACCCGCTGGCTCTCAGAACCTGAGGAGTGGGGCTTTAAGCGAAAATAGAGCCTACAACTCTCCTGAAAGGAGAAAAAAGTCTTCCGGTCCCCTGAGAACCGGTCAGGCAACTTGAGGTGGGGTTCAAGAGGTGAGGTGGGGGCACTACCAGGGTAGCATCATGCTGGTTGTCCCTCTGAGCCAGGGCTTGGACCTGTAGGGAGAGGCCCTGCATTTGCTGAGCCAGGGTCTCAAGGGGGTCCATAGTTTTGTCAGGGACCAGGGTAGACTAGATATATGAGCCTGTGATTATGTAATGACGGGGTAGGGAGACAGACAGGTGAGCCCTAATCTACCCGCCACTCAGTCCCTGCCTACTTGCCACGACCCGTCCTAGGCGACGGTGTACAACTGGGCGACTGTCCCTATGCTCAGTAAGTGCACGACAGACAAACAGACAAGGGTACACAGAAGCTAGGGAAACGAGGCAGCTGCCCACGGAGACACCGTGAGCAACGAGAGTAGTGAACGAGCCGAGTCAAACCAGGAGTGTACGAGGTACCAAACGCAGAGCAAGGGAGTAGTCAGTAAAGCCAGGGTCAATATGAAGCAGAGGATAAATAGTACAAGCAGCAGCAGAGCCAGGAAACAAGCAGAATCACAGGCAAAGGAGAAGCAGGAAATGAAGGTATAAATAGACAGAGGGCGGGAGCTAGCTCCGTCTGACCAGGCTGTGATAGGCTCTCCCACTCCTCAGCCTCCCAGCCTGAGTGGTAGAAGAAGGAGTCACTCTATCCGACTTAAGAGCAGGTGCAGAATGAGCAACCATGGGCGTCGACACAGAAGCTGTGTCTGGCAGATCCTTTACAGGGTTACTCAGAATCACTTTAAATAATGGCAGTGCTGTACTTACTACTATTCAACGTAAGTTTAAATGGGATTGGCTAATTCTGAACACAACCACATCCCCAATTATAAGAGGGTATTCACACTTATGCAACCCCATTATTGTAGTTTTGTTATTTTTATTTTTCCCCTCTAAATGATTTCAGTTTGTTTTTAAATGGAATTGTACAGATTATAGGTCACATTAAAGGTGGAAAAAGTTCTGAAATTATTCATCTTGTACTGATTTTTTGACATGACAAAAACCTGGCATTTTAACAGGGGTGTATAGACTTATTATATACACTGCATGTACCGAGCTGTATATATATATGTACTGAGCTTTGTTCTGGTGCTGTATATATGTACTGAGCTCGGTTCTGGTGCTGTATATATGTATTGAGCTTAGTTCTGGTACTGTATATATATATGTATGAGCTTGGTTCTGGATCTGTAATTGTAAAGGATCTGCCAGACACAGCTTCTGTGTCGACGCCCGTGGTTAATCAGTCTGCACCTGCTCCTAAGTCTGATAGAGTGACTCGATCTGCTACCACTCAGGCTGGTAGGCTCAGGAGTGGGAGAACCTATCACAGCCTGGCCAGACGGTTCTAGCTCCCGCCCTCGGTCTATTTATACCTTCATTTCCTGCTTGTCTCTGCCTGTGATTCTGTAAAGGATCTGCCAGACACAGCTTCTGTGTCAACGCCCATAGGTAATCAGTCTGCACCTGCTTCTATGTCTGTGAGACTGACTCCATCTTCTACCACTCAGGATGGCATGCTTAAGAGTGGGAGAGCCTATCACAGCCTGGCCAGACAGAGCTAGCTCCCGCCCTCTTTCTATTTATACCTGCCTTTCCTGTTCCTCCTTTGCTTGTGATTCTTCTCTGCTGGTTTCCTGGCCCTGCTGCAGCTTCTTGAACTACTACCCTCTGCTTGTTATTGACCTTGGCTTTACTGACCACTCTTCTGCTCTGCGTTTTGTACCTCGCTCATCTCCTGGTTTGACTCGGCTCGTTCACCTCGCTTGTTGCTCACGGTGTTCCCGTGGGCAACTTCCCCATTTCCCCGGCTTCTTTGTACCCTTGTCTGTTTGTCTGTTGTGCACCTATTGAGTGTAGGGACCGTCGCCCAGTTGTACCCCATCGCCTATGGCGGGTCGTTGCAAGTAGGCAGGGACTGAGTGGCGGGTAGATTAGGGCTCACCTGTCTGTCTCCCTACCCCAGCATTACAGATTCTTTCCTGTTTCCCTTGCTCTGCTGCTCCTGCTATCATTATTGACCTTGCTTCATTTTGACCCTGGCTTTACTGACTACGCTCCTGCTCTGCGTTTGGTACCTCATACACTCCTGGTTTGACTCGGCTCGTTCACTACTCTTGTTGCTCACGGTCTAACTGCCCCATTTCCCTTAGCTTCTGTGTACCCTTGTCTGTTTGTCTGTCGTGCACATATTGAGCGTAGGGACCGTCGCCCAGTTGTACGCCGTCGCCTAGGACGGGCCGTGCAAGTAGGCAGGGACTGAGTGGCGGGTAGATTAGGGCTCACCTGTCTGTCTCCCTACCCCGTCATTACAGTAATTATATAGGATATATTTGTAATAACAAAATTGTAGAGCAGATGGAGTTGTTTTCTATTCATTATATATTTAATGGGAACCTGTCAGGTAGTTTTAACCCCTTGACCGCCACCATGCGGTAATACATGACCTGAAAATATTTTAAAAAACATTCCCCTGTGTGTTTTTTTCAGATGAAGCAAAATCTATAGAATCAACTTTTAAATCGGCACACACTATATGTTAATTACTCATTAAAAGGTCATGGGGTCAGCTATCCTAAGGAGTCACATAGTCCTGCCTCCAAACCCACCTTTCCATGCTTTATTGACATCCCCCTGGCTGTTATTCATCACTAGCAGCCTCCTCCAACACCAATGCGCCATTGCCTTGTACTTTATGGGCACGCACCGTGCACGAGGTGTACTCTGCCCGGCTTCATCGCTGCACCGTGCATGCCAGGGGAATACAAGGCAATGGCTCATCCGCAAGAGTTGGAGGAGGCTGCTGGTGATATAGAATAGCCATGGAGATGTGAATCAAAGTCTGTGGGGCGCCATTTATATTTTTGCCTCAGGCAGCAGAAAAGCTAGAATCGGCCCTGTGTGGGGGGCAAGCTATACTTTGTGCACCCTGGAACATCAAACTAAGGCACCTAGTAACTCCCGCTAAAGATCTGTTCTTACGGGTTACTGAACCAAATCCGGCTGGAGACATTGGACTTTATAACACAGAAGAGTTTCTTATGGCGTCTCATGTTAGTGATTAACAACATTATTGAAATGTTTGCAGAATGATTTCATTTTTCTTTTTCTTTTTTTTCAAAGAATGGCCACAGAAAATGTAACCCGGTCTCTTTAAAAATAATGAACACACAAAGATGCAGCAGCAGCCTCCAGGCAAAAAAGATATATGTAAGCATTTAATATTTTTATTATTTTACATTGTATTACTGCTATCTTTATTATACTTATAAATCTGAGGTTCTTAGCACACATTTTTATCAAATTAGTTGAGCCCACCGGCTGTAGGAGTGTAGGGGAGAATCCCCGACTCTTAAAGGAGACTGTGCTTACATGTATGGTATATTCTGCCTATTTATTTTACTTTGTTTGGAGGTGCTGACTAACTTTGTCTTTTAAATATGATTCTGTCATTATATAACTTTTTTTGTATATTATAAATTCTATAATGTCCCTGACATGTTCGTATGTGATAAAAAAAATATCTACTGAATGATCTCCTCCAACTTTTAAGGTTCCAGATATGTTTCCGAATCAGAGTTTCGGGAAGTGAATTTTTATTTATTTAGAGAACTGGGCGAGGATGGCCCTCTAATATAGCTACAAGAACGATTACATTGGCACTCATAAGCATAAAGTTGTTTTTATCATCTTAGACATTTATGGTATACGCACAGGATCTACTCCAATATTTCATGGAAACCACAACCAGCCATATCAGTCTGAAAGAGGGAGGGTTGATAGGAGACACAGGCACACAGGCTTAAATATTAAAAGGGAGAAGGAAAGAGACTGCAGCAATACATGTAACACCCACTGAGCTCTGAACCTGCAGCTACACATGCAAGCTTGTCAGAGAATGCTGGTCTTGAAAATGACAGAAGCAATGGAGAAATAGAGTGCAATTTGAAGCTTTCTAGGTATACAAATAAAAATGTATCCCATGGTTTATGGAAATAAGAGTAATATATGGTATGGACAAATCTGGGTGCAATTTGGGTGCTTTGAAACAGGACTTGGGTTATTAGCCAAACCAGAAAAGGACATATATAGGCAGCACTGTTTCAGAGTTGTTGTTTCTCGTCAGCACAGAGTTTGGTTCTACTATCCTGTAGTTTGAGGAAATAAGAGTAATATATGGCATGGACAAATCTGGGTATAATTTGGGTGCCTTAAAACAGGACTCGGGTTATCAATCAAACCAGAGAAGGACATCTCTAGGCAGCACTGTTTCGGAGTTGTTGCTTCTCGTCAGTACAGGCTCTTGAAAGATGTTGTTTATGAAGATCCAGCTGGCAGGGTGTCTTTAGGGCAATGCTCCCTGGGAAAAACTATGCAAAATAGCTGTCCTCCAGAGTGAAGAAAACTGTCTCTCAAGTGCCACATATAGCTGGGTTATCAACTGAACTTGACTTTATATGAACGTGATTCCCTTGAATTTCTTTGCAGTAAAAGAACCATAGAGAATCTGGAGCTCATCCAGATTAATCTCCACTCCAGGGAATCTCGTCTTTCCTCAGCACTCATCAATGCTCATACTCTGTTTGCTTTTAGGTTCCAGCTATTATGAGTGTAATGTGAAACTGCATTTTACAGTAATTGTGGATTATTACAGCCTCTTGTATTTTCTACAAATCATTGCTAGATAGAGTGTAGTGCAGGTGGTTCAATTAATAGACCGTTAGATTAGAATCCCGAGCAGTGGTGAGCACCATCTCCGCCGCTGTAAATTCAGTGTTTGTTCAGTTTTTTCCCCAAATTTTTTTAACTATTATGTTCAAGGTACGCTTTTTATAACGTTTTTGCATGCTAATGAGCAAGCGTCACTTAATGACTTGGTCTGTTTTCTAATCTCTGACTGTGTACTGATATTGAAATTATTACTGCTTTGGTACTTTGCTTTGGACTTCAGTCTGGTTTTCCTCGGTCACCAATAGTGCATTACACCAGGGACTACGGCAGTGACTACAGTATCCAACTGGCAAAATCCATACCTTTCCATAGGGGTAAAGATGTACGCGCACTGGAGAGGTTTAAATGTGTTGTTCAGACATAAGAAATTGATTGCCTATCCTCAGGATGGGCCATCAATATCTGGTCGGTGGGTGTCTGACCCCCAACATTCCCGAGCGCTGCTTCCCCTTCATTCCTTATCTGCTCCTACTGTGAATCGCTGACACACCTCTAGGGACAGTTCACATTTAATAAGAGAAGGCTGTAATACTGTAAACCGCGATTATAAGTGTGTCGACAATTCACAGTACGAGCAGTGACAGTAATGAAGTGAAAGCAGCAATCGTACGAGAACCGCGGCCCCTTAAAAATAGCTAATCAAGGGGGCGCCGGGAGTCGGACCCCAACCGATGAGATATTGATAGGCTATCCCAAGGGTAGGCCATCAATTTCTTAGTCCTGGACAACCCCTTTGACTTGCAATATACGGTGCACTGACTTTTTTAGTGCTTCTATTATTATCAAAACCTGTTTTCTCTGACATGTCTACTTGTGGAGCTACAAGTTCAGAGTTCAGTGGGTGCTCCCAGTGAAGACACTCTCCCTCTTTTCTTTCCTGAATTCTCTTGCCTAAGGGTCTTTGTCTCCTCCCTCCTCCCTCTTTCACACTGACATGACTGTATAAACTGTGTTTTCTGTAAAAAAAAAAATAATAATAATTGAACAGTTAAATAAATAAGTAAAAAAATAATAATAGAAAAATAATACAATTATACTCACCTCACCACTCCTGGCTCCTTCATCACTCCGGCGCAGCTCAAACTACGTAATGACGCCAGGCAGCATCAGGACGTTGTATGCAGCACTAATGATGTGGAAGTGCTGCATGGCATACCTTGTAAGAGTGGCGCTGGAGTGATGGGAAAGCCAGAGGAGAGAAGAGGAACGCTGAGGCGGGTATGTGCTTTGTTTTTTTCCGTGGCCACAGGGGGGGAAAGTGTTGCGCACGGCCCGGCCGAAAGATGCAACACATTTTTTAAGAGGCTTTTGCCTCTTAATAATTGTGTCAGAGTTTACACCAGCTTTTCATTCTATTAAGACTGAGGGAGGAAAAGCCAGTCTTAATAAATTGCCCCCACAGTCTATAACCCTGAGCAGCAGCTACATCAGCTTGGTGGCCATAGGTCTGTAAAGGTGCTGTATACACAAAACAGTACCAACCAATACTTTTGCTTATTTTTTTATTTTTTTCAGATGCATTAGAGCAAAAAAAAGTTTTTTCAGAAGTACACATATCCTTAAGGGTTAAAAACAGGTGTCTACCGTTCACATTGAGACACAAAGGGTCCATGTAACAAAAATACAAATTGGTTGCATCTAAGTCGTGGGAACAGGTGAGAAGTTCAAGGAGATGCCAAAACATAGTTGCTGAGTAGTGGAGAGGTATATAATATTTTGGAGCGCAAAATTCTTAAAATTTTCATCTGAATGGCTTCAGTTTAACTACATTTCCCCTATTGGGCGCTGCTGGTGTAATATCTGACCAAAAATGGCTTTCACCCAAAAAGTCAGCTGTTTGGGGAGGTGATCGGAGCTGGACTACCCCTTTAATTCTTAAAAACTGACCAATCACAGGCCTAATGTACCAAATTCGACCAAAGGCTTATTTCCACAATCTTTTTTCAGTCCTCACCTCAGTTATGGCTGTAAATGCAAGTCCTTATTTTCTTGTAATTATAAAACTTGATTATTTCTTTGTATCTTTGTGAATAGTGGAAATAAATCCGCTATAGGAACACACATAAATTAAGAGAAGATGAAAGGATAGCGCCGAGACATCAAACACGCTCTCTGCATTAAAAGATTTTCTTGCAAATCCATGTACCTTTCATTTGCATTTCACATTTGCATTGTGGATGATAATGATCAGCAGCTCGGATCATGTTTTCCGTTGCAGCAAAAATATATTCTGTTACTGTATTTTCAAAGATCTGGCAACCAACTCCACAAAACTTGACACCAGGCATTGGAAAATTGGGCGCTACTATTACTGAGAACCCCCACCGCCCTCTAAACAGTTAAGGAGCTTAACATTAAAAGGGTTTTCCCACCATTTATATAACCGCAGGACAGGTGATGAATGTATAATCACTGGAAAACCAAACTGCTAAGACCCCTACCAGTCACTAGAGCGGCCGGGGGGTCTCAAGTCTCTGTCCTTCCTCACCTGCAGAACCACGGTGAAGAAGAGTTTTAATGGAGCAAATCTCTATGACATGGAAAGAAACAGCTGTCCGCAGGACCCCCAGCAATCATACATTTATCAATGATGAATGTATATGGTGGTAAAACCTCTTTAAATTAAAGAAATTATTACTGTCACCACTCAGGGGAGCTCACTACAATTGTACAAGAATAAATTCCTATGCATTGAGCTCCCTCTGGAGGCAGTTGCAGGCAAAATTGTGTCATTTGGTTTTGCGAGAAGTAAAAATTAGTGATATAGTACATGTAGAAATTTGGCAAAGTTAGTATATAGGTGAAGCAGGGGAATTTTCTGGTCTTTCATGGGCATTAACTCACTTAGAATACCTAAAATCCTGTGTTTGCCCCTGTCAGGAAGGAATTGTTTCTTGCCCTTTTGGTTAAGATTACATATAGAGGGGGGGCGGAGCTTGCCACACTTGGTGATGGACGTGTAATCCCGGCGCTCCACACTACATCCACTGATTCTTCAGGACATTGCCTTACTATCTTTCTAACATTGTGAAGACTGGACGGGACAAGACTAAGGATCTTACAGGTACCCCCAGATCCCATAAACAGTCGTCCGAGATGGATAAATACTTCAGGAAAAAGCTGCCTTCTGTGGAGGGTAGTTCTAAGATGGCGCCGGCGTCCTCACACTGTGAGCAGGCAGAGGAATCAGACAGCTCTTGTGCGCCTTCTGATTCGGCTGGAGATGCTGACTCTGTACCGATATCCAGGGCTTACTTGAAGAAAAAGTTACTGCAGGCACTCATGCCAGTGATGAAAGATTTATCAGATATTAAATCTGACATGCATCATATTGGCCACAGAGTAATGGCGCTGGAGGAAGCTCACATTACTACTTCCAAATATGGCGCTTCGGTACATAAAGAGTTTTCTGCTCATCAAATGCATTTGAATAATTTATATCTACATCTGGAAGATCAAGAAAATCGCAGTAGACAGAGGAATTCCGGAATCGGTCGATCATGATGCCTTACCTGCTGCTATGGATGCTATTTTTGGCTCGTTGTTGGGGGCTGAGGTAGCTATATCTATAACTGTAGAAAGCTTACATCGAGCCCTCCGACCCAGACCTGGTGTCGGTGAACCACGTGACGTTATTTGTGGGATTCTTAGCTATGTCCACACGGCGGCCATTTTTTGGGCAGCGAGAGATGCTCAGGAAGTAATGTATGAAGGGACTAAGATCTTACTCTTCCAAGACCTGGCGGCGAACACTTTAGCCAAACGCCGTATTCTGAAACCGGTTACAGAGGCTCTAAGGGCTAAGAAATTACCTGTTCGATGGCTTTACCCCTTTGGTCTCGCTATCATGAAAGATGGCCGACAAATCACCATTCGCACACCTGGAGATCTGGATAACGCTTGGAGCAAGCTAGAGATTGAGCCTATGGAGATTCCGTCGTGGATGCCAGTGTCGTTGGATCTATTATCGCCACCTTTGCAGGAACCTTGGCGCTCTTCATCCAAGCCCAAGTCTCCGAGAGGCAAGAAGATGCGTTTGGCTGAGGACACTTGAATGATGTCTTTGGATGTCTTTGAGTGGTTTATTTCTTGGCTTCTTCACATATTGTTGTTGTTGCTTGTACATGATGGGGCATTTGATTTAATCTCATGTAAACCCAGTACGTGAATGTAAACTCACCTTGGTAGGTTGGTGGAGGGTTTGCTAATGTTTTATTAAGGGGTGGGTGATGATTTCTATCTAGAGGGATGGTGGATAATCTTCTGGATATGTTCTCCTTTCTTTCTGTACCCTCCCAGGTCTTTAGTGTGTGTCAGACAATGCATTAGACAGTCGTTTTTGTTTTATGCTTTAATATTATACTATGGTTCGTAAGACCCTCTGGATATGTTTCACCCCATTCACTTGTATATCATTGAGGTGATTCAGTTCAGTATTAGTATACAGATTAGTATACGATTTAATTATTTTGAGTTTTGAAGAATCGGTGCAATGTTTTGTAGAACATGGCAATTTCCCCCCCCCCCCCTCCCTTTTGGCAGGGGATTTTTTGGATGCTTTTTAGCATCGCAGACGCATCTCCTATTTTCGGGATGATATGGAGGTTTCACTTTGATATCATTTATTATTTTTTTGTTATTATGTGTTTTATTGTCGATTTTGTTTTGTCTCTCAGGTGGTGGTTTTTTGTATACTCCCTTGCGCTCCGGATGGTCCTCTATATAAAATCCCATGGGTAGATTACGCATATGCTCCTTCAATGTGAAGGGGTTGAATTCTCCCCAAAAGAGGTCTCGTATATTTAATTAATTAAAGTTTAATACTCCTGATATATTAATGCTGCAGGAAACCCATTTCCGTCCTACACATCTTCCAAATCTGTCTAAACAACCATATACTCAATGGTTCCATAGTATTAATTCCTTTAAATCAAGGGGGGTCTCTATTGCCATTTATAAGGACATACCCTTTAAAGTGGATGCTTCTTTACTTAATCCTATGGGAAGATATGTATTTTTGAAGGGCCACATCTCCAACATAAAGTTTACGTTAGCAGCTGTATATGCAACTAATGTTGGACAACTGTCATGGTTGCGTAAAACTCTTTGTTCTCTTAAGACCTTTAGTGAAGGCTATCTTGTTTTTGGAGGAAACCTTAACCAGTTCAGGACCGGGCTATTTTGCGCCTTCAGGACCAGACACCGCTTAGCCATTTTTAGCACGTGCTAGTTAAATGGCTATAACTTTTTTATTTGTTGGGCTAACGACGTGATTTTTGCAACGTTTTTACCGTAGACAATGCAGGTTTCTTTTTTTTATTGTTTTTATACACACCTTTTTTGCTATTTTAGAATTTTTATTCATAAAGTTTGAAAATAATAGTAAAAAAATAAGCTTTTTTTACGTTTCAGCTATTTTTTTTTGGTAATAACATAGTTTTACCCTAAAATAGACCTTTTATTTGTGATCGTCATTGTCTACCGTAAAATTTAATATATTACATGTCTATATTAGGGTAATTGGGTCAGCGCTAGCGTTACAACAATGATTGGCGTGGGGGAACATTTTTTTTTGGGGTGGGTATTTTATGTGTATTTATTATTTAATTTTTTTTGCACTTTACTTTACTATTTTTTTATTACTATGGTGTGTCCCTCAAAGGTCAAAAAAGACCTTTGGGGAACTTTATATATATTTTTTCTTTCTTTTACACCATGTTTTTCCACTGTACCTGGAGCTGCACAGCAGCCCCAGTTACAGGGGAAATCAGCCCTCTCATAGTGACGATTGTCACTAATAGGGCTGTGCTGGATCTAGTAAGACCCAGCAGCAGTCTGCCACTAACGGCACCCGGCGATCATGTGACCAGTCATATGATCACCGGGAGGAATAGGGACAGCTCCGCTGCTGCTGTCTCTTATTCCTATACACAGCGCTCATTGAGCGCTGTGTAAAAAGACATCGGAGAAGACAGAAGCAGCGTAAGCTGCTTCTATCCTCTCCTCAGGGTCCCCGGCAGTCACTGACAGCCGGAGACCCGACATTCAGCTGCCCGTTCGCGCGGGCAGCAAGTTAAAACCCGAGCCGTAAAAAGTCTATGGCTCGGGTTTTAAGGACCCTGACCACTGGCCGTAAAAATACAGCCAGCGGTCGGGAACCAGTTAATGTTTCAATGGATCTCCCTTTAGATTCTACCTCCTCTAATGCTCTGGTGACTACTTCTGCTATGCGTCAACTTAAACTTCTTCTGTCACAATTGGGGATTGTAGATGCGTGGCGAATTAGGAATCCTTCACTGAAAGATTATACTTTTTATTCTTCTCCTCATGGAACCTATCATAGGATTGACTATATATTTATTCCTATGATCTTTATTCCTTCATTGCTTCAAGCTGACATAGGTAATATTACAGTCTCGGACCATGCTCCGATCTCTCTTTCCTTAGAATTAATTAATGTGCCTCGACGGGAATGGACCTGGAGATTGAATGATACCATTATTGCAAATAGGGAGCATAGTCAGGCTCTCGCCCTGAAACTAGAAGAATTCTTTAGCTTTAATGATACTCCACAAATCTCTAGGCCCATTCTCTGGGAGACGCAAAAAGCTTTCATGAGGGGGGAACTTATTGCCCTGTCTTCTCGTGTTAAAAAACAAAGGAATGATCAAATCCTTGACTTGCTTCAAAGAATATCTCAATTGGAAATTTCGCATAAAAATTCTAGCTTGGCTGAGGATTATCGTGAGCTCTGTAAATTAAGACAGGAACTTAAGGATCATTTGAATGTTAAAGCGGCGAAAGCTTTTTTGGCTGCCCATAGTCACTTGTACCTTCATGGAGATAAAGGCTCTAAATTGATGACCCGGCTGATTAGACAAAAACAATCTAAAACATTTATAGAGGCTATTAAGGATGACAAAGGGGTACGAGTGACTGCTACTCCGCTTATAGCGAAGGCTTTTCAATCCTTTTATTCCCCTCTATACAATTTGGGTGGCTCAGTGGGAGGGTCTGTGTTGCTGCCTCATGAGAAGAAAGAGAAAATGGGTAGATTCTTGGATTCTATTACGGTGCCTTTCTGAGTTGGAGTGTGGAGTGATCTTGGCGCCTATCACTAAAGAGGAAGTAGAGAAAGTATTGCATTCAATCCCGTCTGGGAAGAGCCCGGGACCCGATGGTCTCCCTATTTCGTTCTATAAAAAATTTAGTCAGCAATTGATACCGAAGTTTGTGGAGGTATGTAATTCTTTACTTGAGGGTTCTTCCTTCCCTAAGCAAGCATTGGAAGCTTTTATAACTATTCTTCCTAAGGAGGGAAGAACCTGGAATGTTGTGGGAGTTATAGGCCTATCTCGCTCTTGAACTGTGATGTTAAGTGGTGGGCAAAAATTTTGTCTCTTCGCATTCAACCCTTATTGCCTAAAATAATAAATGAAGAGCAGGTGGGATTCGTGAAGGGACGGGAGGGTAGGCACAATGTTAGTAGGGTTTTACATGCTATCTGTCAAGTGGGGCGCCGGTGGCATTCTATGGTCCTTCTCGGTACGGACGCAGAGAAAGCTTTCGATAGGGTCTGTTGGGAGTACATGAGAGCTACCTTACTTAAATTTAATTTTCCTCCTCTGTTTATTAATGCCATATTTTCTTTGTATGCTTCCCCGTCCGCTAGAATTCAAGTGAATGGCTCTTTGTCAGACTACTTTTCTATAACGAATGGGACCCGCCAAGGTTGCCCCTTGTCTCCGTCTCTGTTTTGTATGGTGATGGAGACACTGCTAGCGAAATTGCGACAGCCTGATGATATTGAAGGTCTGCGGATGGGGAATTGTACTCATAAATCAGATGCTCTAGGTGTTAATTTACCTCTGTTGCTCAGCTTTCGGCTTTGAAATCCATTTCTCCTTTTAGGTAACCTTCAAATGCAATTAAATATTTGGGGATAATGATTTCAGCTGATATGTCCCAACTTTTTTCACTCAATTTTAAGCCTCTTCTTTCGAAAACCCATACATTTCTTTCCCAATTGAAAATCCCTTATGTCTCTTGGATAGGACGAAAGAATTTGCTTGCTACTTATGTGCTCCCACAGATCCTATACATGATGCAGAGTGTTCCTATTGAGCTTCCATCTAGTTTTTTCAATAGTTTTAAAAGTCTCTTCATTTAATTCTTATGGAACAGGAAACATTCCCGATTGGCTTATCGGCTCCTTACATTTAAAAAGACACAAGGGGGAATGGCATTACCTGACTTACAAGACATATTATGAAGCGGTCCAATTATCTCGTTGGTCACAATTAGCTAATATGTCTTTAGGGGCTCTTCATTTGGACATGGAAAGAGCGCTCCTCTCAGAGGATTTATCTCACTTGCTATGGGTGAAATTACCGTTACCTTCACAGATGGTCTTGATTAGTGTTCTGACTTGGGGGATGCTTAAGGTATGTCAGAGATCGTGTGCTCTGGCCATGTCTAGTGGAGGTCTCTCTTCACTGGCTTCATTGGCTGTATTGCCGCATTTTGTTAACCCCTTCCCGCAAATGGGCGTTACTGTACGTCCTTTTTAGCGGCTCGTTCCCGCAATTGGGCGTACAGTAACGTCCTGAGGATGAAGCAAGCACAGGAGCTGTGCGCGCTTCATCCTCAGCGGGTGTCGGCTGTAATATACAGCTGACATCCCGCTGCAACGGCGGCGATCACTGTTATGTCCGATCGCCGCCATTTAACCCCTCAAATGCCGCTGTCAATAGCGACAGCGGCATTTAAGTAATTGATACAGAGGGAGGGGGCTCCCTCTGTACCCCGTTGGCCCCCCGCGAAAAATCGCGGGTTTCTGATGGTTGCAATGGCAACCAGGAAGCCTAGCAATGGCTTCCTGGTTGCCTGGTACGGGAGCCTATTAGGTCCTGCCCGAGGCAGGACATAATAGGCTCAACTGTCAGTTATAAAATGACAGTTATAATACACTGCACTACACAAGTAGTGCAGTGTATTGTACAGGGGATCAGAAGATCAGATCTTCCAGTCCCCTAGTATGTGTAAAATAAAAAGTAAAAAAAAGGTTAAAAAAAGTTTTAGATAAATAAATAAATACAAGTTTTATGTAATAAAAACAATAAATCGCCTTGTTTCCCTGATCAAGCCCTTTATAATTAGAAAAAAATGGAAAAAAAGACAAAAACTAGACATAATAGGTATCGCCGCGTTCGTATCGGCGTGACCTATAAAAATATAATATTATTTATCCCGCACGGTGAACACCGTAAAAAAAATACAATAAAAAACAATGCCAGAATTTCCTTTTTTGGTCACGTTGTTTCCAATAAAATGGAATAAAAAGTGATCAAAAAGTCGCATGTACCCAAACTTGGTACCAATAAAAACTACAGTGTGTCACGCAAAAAACAAGCCCTCACAAAGCTCCGTCGACATAAAAATAAAAAAGTTATGGCTCTCAGGATATGGTGACACTAAAATATTTTATTTATAAAAAGTGTTTTTATTTTGTAAAAGTAGTAAAACATAAAAACTATATAAATTTGGTATTGCCATAATCGTTTCAAACCGCAGAATAAAGCAAACATGTTGTTTATGCTGCACAGAGAACGCCGTTAAAAATTGATTAAAAAAAAACAGCGAGAGAATTTCTGTTTTTTGGTCTCCAAAAAATTGAATAAAAACTGATCACATTATCACATTTACCCCAAAATGATACTAATAAAAACGACAGCTCATCACATGAAAATCAAGCACTCACATAGCTCGTCAACGGAAAAATAAAAAGTTATGACTCTTGGAACGCAATAATGCAAAACGACGACCCAGACTAATTTATATGTGCAGCAGTTCTTCACCTAAAACCCCACGTCATCATTTGCAGCCCCCACTGGTAGACCCTGTAAATGAAGAGCAAACTATGACATTTTGTGGTCTGTGCTACATATGGGGCTAGTGAAGTCAAAGATTAGACAATGCTGGAGTGCAGATGTTTTGTACAATACCACGGACACCCTTTAGAAGTGCGACTCCTGCAACCAAAAATCCGGCCTGTGCATGAAGGATTGGTTCAAAGCGTACGTCACTATCCAGGGATAATTAATTTTATTATTCATTCTCCCCATTATTACATCATCCTATTATGACCTGTTGCACTCCGCACAGTTTACATATACCCTGATGTACTCCGCCCAGCTTACATATACCCTGATGTACTCCGCCCAGTTTACATATATCCTGATGTACTCCACACAGCTTACATATACCCTGATGTACCCCTCACATATTACATATACCCTGATGTACTCCGCCCAGCTTACATATACCCTAATGTACTCCTCACATATTACATATACCCTGATGTACTCCGCCCAGCTTACATATACCCTGATGTACTCCGCCCAGCTTACATATACCCTGATGTACTCCTCACATATTACATATACCCTGATGTACTCCGCCCAGATTACATATACCCCGATGTACTCCGCCCAGCTTACATATGCCCTGATGTACTCCGCACAGCTTACATATGCCCTGATGTACTCCGCCCAGCTTACATATACCCTGATGTACTCTGCACAGCTTACATATACCCTGATGCACTCCGCCCAGTTTACATATACCCTGATACACTCCACCCAGCTAACATATACCCTGATGCACTCCGCCCAGTTTACATATGCCCCCATATTATAAGCTGAAACACCAGTAAAACACTAAACAAAACTACTACCAACAAAATCTGCGCTCCAAAAGCCAAATGGCGCTCCTTCTGGGCCTGGCAGTGTGCCCAAACAGCAGTTAATGACCACATATGGGGTATTACTGTACTCTGGAGAACCCCTTAACAATAATTTATGGGGTGTGTGTCTACGGTGGTACAAGCTGGGCACAACGCATTGGGCACTGAAATAGCATATATGTGGAAAATGGCAATTTTAAATCTGCAACATCCACTGTGCACTAATTTCTACAAAACCTTTGGGGTTAAAATGCTCACTACACTTCTAGATGAGTTCCTTGAGGGGTGTAGTTTCCCAAATGGGGTCACTTTTCGGGGGTTTTCACTGTACTGGTACCTCAGCGCAATGCAACATGGAGTAAAAAATAAATTTTGTAAAATCTCCACTCCAAAAACGAAATTGCGCTTTTTCCCTTTAGACTCTTGTTGTATGTCCAAATAGCAGTTTACAACTACATATGGGGTACTTCCCTATTCAGGAGAAATTTTGTCACACATTTTGGAGTGTCTTTTCTCCTGTATTGCTTGTGTAAATGAAAAATTATGTACTAAATCTATAGGTTGTTGGGAAAAAAAAAATTTTCATTTTCACGGCCCAATTCTAATAAAATCTATAAAACACCTGAGGGCTCAAAATGCTCACTACACCTCTAATTTAATTCTTTGATAGGTATAGTCTCCAAAATGGGATCACACCTGGGGAATTTCTACTGTACTGGTACTTCAGGGACTCTGCAAATGCGACATGGCCCCCGGAAACCAATTCAGCAAAATCTGAGCTGCAAAATCCAAATGGTGCTACGTCCCCTCTGAGCCCTGCCGTGGGTCCAAACAGCAGTTTATTACCACATATGGGGTATTGCCGTAATCAGGAGAAATTGCTTTACAAATGTTGAGGTGCTTTTTCTATTTTCATCTTCACAGACTAATTCTAATAAATTCAGCAAAAAACCTGTGGGGTCAAAATGCCAACTATACCACTAGAAAAATTCCTTGAGGGGCATAGTTTCCAAAATTGAATCACTTTTGGGGGGTTTCCCCTGTTTAGTTCCCTCCAGGGCATTGCAAACACGACACGGCACCGAAGAATATTCCAGTAAAATCAGTGCTCCAAAATCCAAATGGCGCTCCTTCCCTTCTGAGCACTGCCGTGGGTCCAAGCAGCAGTTTATTACCACATGTGGGGTATTTCCGTAATCGGGAGAAGTAGCTTTACAAGTTTTAGGGTGCTTTTTCTCCTTTATTCCTTGCAAAAATTCGAAAATTCTACGTTTTTCCACAATAAAAGTAGATTTTCATTTTCACAGACTAATTCGAATAAATTTAGCAGAAAATCTGTGGGGTCAAAATGCTAACTATACCCCTAGATAAATTCCCTGACGGGTGTAGTTTCAAAAATGGGGTCACTTTTGGGGGTTTCCACTGTTTTGGCACCACAAGACCTCTTCAAACCTGACATGGTGCCTAAAATATATTCTAAAAAATGGAGGCCCCAAAATCCTCTAGGTGCTCCTTTGCTTCTGAGGCCTGTGTTTCAGTCCATTAGCGCACTAGGGCCACATGCGGGACATTTCTAAAAACTGCAGAATCTGGGCAATAAATATTGAGTTGCATTTCTCTGGTAAAACCTTCTGTGTTACAGAAAAAAATGTATTACAAATGAATTTTGTAAAAAAAAATGAAATTTGTAAATTTCACCTCTACTTTCCTTCAATTCCTGTGAAACGCCTAAAGGGTTGAAACACTTTCTGAATGCTGTTTTGAATACTTTGAGGGGTGAAGTTTTCAAAATGGGGTGTTTTATGGGGGTTTCTAATATATAAGGCCCTCAAAACCACTTCAGAACTGAACTCGTCCCTGAAAAAAATAGCCTTTTGAAATGTTCTTAAAAATATGAGAAATTGCTGCTAAAGTTCTAAGTCTTGTAACGTCCTAGAAAAATAAAAGAATGTTCAAAAAACGATGCAAACATAAAGTAGACATATGGGAAATGTTAATTAGTAACTATTTTGTGTGGTATTACTATCTGTTTTACAAGCAGATACATTTAAAATTAGAAAAATCATAATTTCTTCAAATTTTCTCAAAATTTTGGTGTTTTTCACAAATAAGCAATAAATTTATCGACCAAATTTTTTCACTAACCTAAAGTACAATATGTCACGAGAAAACAATCTCATAATCGCTTGGATAGGTAAAAGCATTCCAGAGTTATTACCACATAAAGTGACACATGTCATATTTGAAAAAATGGGTCTGGTCCTGAAGGCCAAAAATAGCTTGGTCTTGAAGGGGTTAATAAAGCGCAAAATGTTTGTTATTCGATATGGCAGGAACTTATAAGGTGGCTGAGGTAATCGGCTCTTCAGCTTCAACTGATCTGGATGCTCTTATGGCCCGACTTCAGGGAAGTTCTCCAACTCCTTATCGTACTAAGGTTAATGTATCTTTTCTACATAAATTCCATTTTAACTCAGTATGCCGTAAATTTCTGTCAGCTAGACCAGTCTCGTACCCTGATCCCACGTGGCTAGAAAATTATTCTCTTCTACCCAACTATCCATCTAGCAGATGAATGAAAGCAAAAAAAGGGGAACATACAGGCGCTGCTTAATAGTTGACTGAACCAAAGTTCATTTATTGATGAAGGTAGATTTAGAACAGTTGCTACGCGTTTCAACGCCGTACCGGCGTCTTCCTCAGGCAAGTCAAAGTGCATACAGAAAGCATGTATAAATATATAGAGAAGTGTCATTATGTTAATTGGTCCAATTCAGACGGAGCACTAAAAAACCCGCCAAACCAAGGCAGGTCAAAGGTCAAGTAAACAGTTATGAAATGCAAATAAAATCAAAATACAATAAAAACGCTAAGCATTCTACATAAAATTGCAATTAATAAACCAGGGCATAGATTAAATTACGTAAAAAATGAGTTAGCAAAATGCAGAAGGCAAAGACCTGCTGCATTTTGCTAACTCATTTATTATGTAGATTATGCTCACCTGTCTGTCTCCCTACCCCATCATTACATAATCACAGGCCCATATACCTTTTCTACCCTCGTCCCTGACACAACAATGGACCCCCTTGAGACCCTGGCTCAGCAAATGCAGGGCCTCTCCCTACAGGTCCAAGCCCTGGCTCAGAGGGGCAACCAGCATAATGCTACCCTGGTAGTGCCCCCCACCTTACCTCTTGAACCCCACCTCAAGTTGCCTGACCGGTTCTCAGGGGACCGAAAGACTTTTTTCTCCTTTTGGGAGAGTTGTAGGCTCTATTTCCGTCTAAGGCCCCACTCCTTAGGTTCTGAGATCCAGCGAGTGGGTATAATTATGTCCTGGCACCAGGAGAGGCCCCAAGAATGGGCCTTCTCCTTGGCTCCTGACACCCCTGAACTTTTCTCTGTTGATCTTTTTTTTTCTGCTCTCGGGCTCATATATGACGAGACTGACAAGACTGCCTTTGCCGAGAGTCAGCTGGTGACCTTACGTCAGGGTAAGAGACCCGTTGAGGAGTACTGTTCTGACTTTAGGAAGTGGTGTGTAGCTTCTCGGTGGAATGACCCTGCCTTGAGGTGCCAGTTTAGATTGGGTCTGTCGAACGCCCTGAAAGACCTGTTAGTTAGCTATCCCTCTTCTGACTCTCTAGATCAGGTTATGGCTTTAGCGGTACGTCTTGACCGACGTCTCAGGGAACGACGACTTGAACGTTTTTGTGCTGTCTCCTCTGGCTCCCCCATGATGGCTCCCGAGGTTCAGTTTCTTCGTTCTTCGTTCTTCCACGGAAAACTCGGATGAACCAATGCAACTCGGGGCCTCCAGTGGCCCCTTATAAAAGGGGGGTACTGTAAAGGATCTGCCAGACACAGCTTCTGTGTCGACGCCCGTGGTAAATCAGTCTGCACCTTCTCCTAAGTCTGATAGAGTGACTCGATCTGCTACCACTCAGGCTGGGAGGCTGAGGAGTGGGAGAGCCTATCACAGCCTGGCCAGACGGAGCTAGCTCCCGCCCTCTGTCTATTTATACCTTCATTTCCTGCTCCTCCTTTGCCTGTGATTCTGCCTGTTTCCTGGCTCTGCTGCTGCTGCTTGTACTATTGTCCTCTGCTTCATATTGACCCTGGCTTTACTGACTACTCTCCTGCTCTTCGTTTGGTACCTCGTACACTCCTGGTTTGACTCGGCTCGTTCACTACTCTTGTTGCTTCACTACTCTTGTTGCTTCTGATTCCTTTATTCTGGAGGAAAACGGACCCACCTACGATAGAGTTATGGTTGTCTAAGATGCATCAACTTTATAGACTGGAGGAGTTGGTTGGCTGGAACACTTTCACAAGGGATAGACTTCTTAAGGTATGGCAACCTTGGAAACAATTTCTAGAACAACTACCTAGTGGTGGGAGTAGGAGGACCGTAGTTTCTTCCTAGGGGAATGGCTAGTGGTATTCATACTTAAGGAGGACCTTTCTATGTTTAGTATACACTACTTAAAGGATATATAACTAAATTTAATTTCATTTTATTTTATTTTCCTTAATTTTGGATGTGTTATGGGACGTTACAAATTGCTTATACTCAATACTTTCCCGCCACCTGGGAAGCTGTGTCTTTTATTCTGTGTTCATGCTTTTGTATTATTTTATTTTATTTTATTTTATTTAGATTTATTTCATTATTTCATTAGGTCATTATTATTTGATTTTCTTTCAGTGTATTATAATATCTGGATAACTAAGTTTGATGAGATAATTTGGAAGGGGGCCTATTGGTCAGATTTCCACTCCATGTTTTGCACGTCATTGAATTTGTTTACTATTTTATTCTTATGCTGATGTGTCGGAGATTTATCCCATATGCTCTCAGACTATATGTCCGCTGTTATCTGATTTGTGTAGCTTCACTGTAATGTGAGATTGTTATTACGCCGGATGTCAGTTCTTCTTTTTTCTTTGTATGTCAAAACGTTTAATAAAAGAGAATTTATAAAAAAAGATTACGTATAGTATCCGTTCTAATCTAAGGCTTAAGAGTTAATGTACAAGTAGACTAATACGCAAGGTAGTTTAGATCTGTATAAACACTGGCGCGCTACCTGTTATGTGTTGGGGGGCAAAGTGCTTGATGCCATGAGGTGGGGTTGATTGAAAGCCCCAAGTGCATAGTCTTAATAGAGTGGCGCCTTAGACACCGCCCATCAAGAAGACCACACCTTAAAGCAGAACACTGTGGTGCTTCTCACAACATCTAGCGCCCTCTGCTACCTCCTCTTGTCCCTCCCTGGGTTACCTTCGCCCAGCACTGGCATTGCATAACATACTTAGAATTTACATATGCATATACAGTATTCAGTGCATTCATATATGAACTCTCCCTTTAACAGGTTCTCTTCCCACAGCATGGTCTATAGGAACAGGCCTACTGTGCCTATACGTATATCCAGCCCTGCATATTGCCCATGCCTTTCCTCTTTCACACTTGGGATGACCAGTCGAATTGAACAGAATAATCTGTAATGATCTGCAACTGTGTACTTTGGGCCAAACAGGTCGATTTGCTCATGTCTGGCTGCAGAAGACAGGGAGAAACAATTACAGTACACGACAAAAGACTAGTAAAAAAAGGAATATTTTGGCCGATCATTAAAATTCCAAGACGTCGGCGCTATGTTTCATTGGCCTGTAATGCGGCTCTGAGAACAGAACGATCTGTCTCCTCCTGGAGGTTTTCTGTGTAAATCTGTTCTGTTACTTAATATATTCACCTATTTTCCCATGACAGAAATATTATCTATTCTCCCTGCTTGTCACTAAATTATACATCATTTATACATAGCTCCACGGTCCCCGAGGTCGTAACAATTGTACTGAATGAATATCTTTACATGTTGGATGATGTCTGGCTACAGTGAGTTTGTTACAGTGTAATTGATATAGGTATTAGGTACATAAATATGATATTTCCTGCAGAAGTAAAATGTAATGTATCTAGTCGTGAAATGTATCAGTCTCTTAATGGTATCTATTTCTGGGAAAGCTTGGAGACAGACTTTTGGTCTTTTTACTCCGCCCTCGCAAATTATGTTAAAAGGGCATGGCTTCAAAAAAGAGGGTGTGGGCACAGTTGCCCCGAAAAAATTTATTCAAATTTACGCAAGAAAACTGGCGTAAATTTGACCGCTCCTAGCTGGTGTAGATTTTCACTCTATGGGACGTAGCAAGGCTACACCCCTCCCCCTATTGGATAGTTAAATAAAATAAAAAAATGATGCTCACCTCACATGACTCAAACATGGCAGCGTCAGAATGTTGTATGCGCAGCATCACTGATGGCGTTAAAGTGTGGCATCACTTATAAGACCCTGATGCTGCTCAGTGTCTGGTCCTTGTATGAGCCGCCCTGGAATTATGAGGGGACCCGGAGGGGGAGAAGGCGCGCTTTGAAGTGAGTATGTGTTTTTTTAATTTTACGGGCCAATGTGGTGGGAATGGATGGCGTGTGGTCCATCTGAAGGATGCAACACATTTCTTTTTTTTTATGAATTCTTTTATTTTCCATTTTCAAAAACACATAAAAGATAATATAGTGCAGACATGAGTAGCACAGACATCGGCACACAGGCCAGTATATGCAGGTAGAGTAAATGCGAAAAAACAGCATCGAGCAACTGAAAACGTTACCAGAAAAACCATCCTATGCATCCTGAACCAGCAGCCATGCATAGCGACCTGTAAGAAAACAGGACATAAAGAGGGAGAGAAGCAAAAGAAAAGGGAAGCTGAGGGAAAAGAGGAAGGGTAGAGAACTGACATAACACACCAGACCAAAGAATTAAACTCAAGAGGCAATAATGGTCCTAAACTCCACAGGAAATTGAAATCTAATCCAATGATGCCAAGTTTTGAGGAATTTAGCATGGATCCCTCTCATGGATGCCGTGATATCCTCCATTCTCATAATCTCCTGGATCTTGCCGAACCACATACCAACCGACGGAGGACAAGATTGTCTCCACAGCGTGGGAATGCATGCTCTGTCTGCATTCACCAGTTAAAAAACCACTGAGCGCCTGTACGTAGATAAAGGAATATCACACAGATGGAGCAAGAAGAAGGCCGGAGAACATGGAAGGGGGAAATCCGTAAATTTGGAGGAGATGCGCCACACCTCCAACCAGAAGTCTGTCAACTGCTGGCAGTCCCAAAAGATGTGTAAAATTGTGCCCACATGATCTCCACATCTCCAACACAACGGTGAGACCGCAGGGATTAATGCATGCAATCTGGAAGGCCATGCGCGACAAAATGTTAAATCCCGCCTCCTGAAATCTGCTAGCCATGGAGGATCTATGTGTCATTGTAAACAAACGATCCTTATGTTCCGCAGTAAATGTTAGACCCAAGTCCCTCTCCCAACTAAGCAAATAAGAAGGTGTGGAAAGATTGGATGGAGAAATCAGAAGAGCATAAAGTCGGGACAGCGAATGACGCACTGTGCCCGTGCCGGTGCAAAGAAGCTCAAAAGGGGAACAATCCCGAGAGTATGCCGACGGGTTAGGTAAGGACGTGAGGAAATGTCTCAACTGAGTAACCTGCCAGAAGGTAAAGGAGTGAGGGTCTGTCAGAGACACTAACTGTGGGCTAGACATCCAATTCCCATCCTGTATGAAATGAGCAGCATGTCCCCTACCTGCCCTCAACCAGTGCTAAAATGGACCCCGTTCTTGTCCAGGGGGGAACGCGGGATTGCCCAGAATAGGAAACAAGGGGGAGGGAGACGGGGAGATCTCCTTCCGGGGAAAGAGCCGGGACGCAACTGGCAAGGTAGGCCCAATAGTCGGGTGTGTCCGCGCCGATAGGGGAATGTGCTTGTCCTACCAAGGCAGCGCCTGCAGTGGGACAGCAAGGAAGGACTATTCCATAGACACCCACTGTTTAACCTCAGACCAAAGTTCATGATAAATGTGAGGCCTGATGGTAGGAGACAAAATCCGGGAGTCCAACACCGCCCTCACACTTAGAATGAAAAAGCATGGAGCGGGCAATACGAGCTGGTTTCCCCACCCATATGAATCTATGGAGTAAGGACAGCAGGGCTTGAAAGAAAGGGCGGGGATGTGAACGGGCAGAGCTTGGAAGTGGTACAAAATCCGTGGTAAAATATTCATTTTAAATATTGCACAGCGACCAAACCAGGTAAAGGTGCCCGTCGTCCAGGAATCCAAATCGCTCTTCACACGTTGAAGAAGCGGAGGGTAGTTTACCGCATAAAGGCGAGACAGATCACTAGAAAACCAGACCCCCAAATATTTGAGCGAATCCCTAGCCCATTTGAAGGAGAAGGACTCAGACAGATCCTCCACCAGAGACTGTGACGAGACATTGAGAGCCCCTGACTTCTGGTAGTTAATCTTGAAATTGGACATATCGAGTATCTACTCATCTCCGCCATCAGATTGGACAAGCAAATACTGGGTGCAGTAAGAAAAAAGAGCAGGTCATCCGCATATGCTGCAACCTTATGGGACCTCTCTCCCAAAGAAACGCCCGCTATGTCTGGATTGGAGTGAATATGGCACAAGAAGGGCTCCAAGCATAAAATGAAAATTAAGGGGGACAAGGGACAACCTTGCCTAGTACCATTTGAAATAGCGAGTGAGGAGGAGAAGTGACCATTAACCTTAACCCGGGCCGAGCGGGAGGAGTAGAGACTCTAAATCCATTGCATCATATGAGTGCCTAGTCCAATATGCCGTAAGGTGGCCAGCATAAAGTACCAGTTGACCCTGTCAAAGGCCTTCTCCGCATCCGTGGACACGAAGATTGTGGGCAGAGCCGAGGCAACAGCTTGATATATTAAATGAATTGCCCTTGCGGTATTATCCCGATCTTCCCTAAGAGGGATAAAGCCCACCTGGTCATTATGTATAACATTTTGTAGAAGCGGAGTCATCCTATAAGCCAGAATTTTTTGCAAACAACTTTAGATCTACGTTTAACAAAGATATAGGGCGGTAATTTTGGCACATGGAAGGGTCCTTCCCCTCTTTGAGTATCACCGTAATGTAAGCCTGCAGCGTATCTTGGGGAAGGGAACTCCCCTCAGTAAGTAAGTTGAAGGCGTTTAGGAAATGGGGAGAAAGCAGGTCCGAACAGGCCTTATAATATTGCAAAGGGAGGCCATCAGTACCCGGCGCCTTCCCCACTGGTGAGTCCTTCAATGCCCACAACAACTCCTCTGGGGAAATAGGATCCTCCAGAGCAGCAATAGCCTCCTGGGGGATACATTTCATGCCTGAGGTCCGAAGATATGACTCAATCCTCTCGAAATGGCTCCCCCCATGCGGGGATGAAGAGGCCCGAGCGAGATTATAGAGAGAGTGGTAGTAGGCACGGAAGGCCTCCGAGATGTCATGGGGAAGTTGCAAATGCCGATTGTGGGAAGCTTGAATATAAGTACGAGAACGAGTTTTCCTAAGTGCCCGCCCGGTTTGTTACTGAATTCATATAAATGCCGCCTGCATTTAGCTAAGGAAGCCCTAGCCTTGGAAAGGCAAAGCGAACTTCAGCTGCCTCAGCTGCCCCAGCTGCGCCGCTCCACCCCCACAACCCGGTCCAGGGAGGCCTTATGGGACTGTTCTAACAGATGTATTCGGGACAAGAGATCCAACAAGTGTGCAGCCCGCTCCTTCTTTAGTTTAGAACCAATGCGAATCAAGGAACCGCGAACTACACACTTATGCGCCTCCCAAATGCAAAGAGGGTCAACCTCCGGAGAGACATTTGTGGCAAAATACTCTTGAAGGTCCCTGCGTATATCCGACACCACCGTCGAATCCCGAATCCTGCAGAAGCGATTCATTGAAGCGCCACTGCCAGGAGCGATGGTGGACCATTGGGAGGGAAAGAGTAAGTGTGATAAGGGCATGATCAGAAAAGGTAATATCATCTATGGAGGCTGACGTGAGGCCGGAAAGATGTGTATGACGTAGAAAGAGATAGTCTATTCTGGAGTATGAGTTATGGGGGGCCGAAAAGAAAGTATAGTCTTTTGTCGACGGATGCATGAGCCGCCACTTATCAATTAATTGGTGCTCATGCAACAACCGACGTAAACGATGATGGGCTGACCTAGATAAAGACGAGTGCCCTCGTGAGGTGTCTAAAGTGAGGTCTAAGGGGACATTCAAGTCCCCACCCAGTATTAGAGTACCTTCCAGAAAGTCATCTAACTCCACCAGGTCCCTCTCTAGAAAGGCAACCTGACCAGAGTTATGGAGATAATACGAGGCCAGTGTGAACAGAGTGTTAGCCAGCCTACCTTTCACGAAGAGATACCTTCTCGCTCCATCTGTGCGAGTCTCTACATGTTCCCAAGGGAGAGAGCGTGAAATTAGGATGGAGACCCCTTTAGTCTTAGAATCTGGGGACACGCTATGATACCCATCCGTATGATGTGAATCCGTGAGCTTCGGTATACGATCAGCCCGGAAGTGGGTCTCCTGAAGGAAACAATGTTGTCTCTTCCAGAGACGATGGACAATGGAGGACCTCTTTTCCGGGATATTCAGACCCTGCGCATTCAGGGAAACAATGGTAATATTAGACATAATGGGGGAGGAAGAAGAAGACGACAGAGAGGGGAAGGGAAGGAAAGCAAGAAAGAATAAGACCCCTTAAAAGGGACAGAAGTATCAGAACAATTGAACAAAACAGCCCCACTAAAAGCGGAGTACAAAACCCCTTAACAACTCGTCGTGTGTTATGCCGCCATCAGAAGGAAAAATACCCTCCAACCGCAACACAACAACACGTGACCCTAATGGGGAACGAAGAATGACAGCAATGTGAAAAAACAAGTCTTCAAAGAAATACAAAATATACCAGGATTATCAAATTGAGCTCAAGGATACTCCGGACTCAACCGACTAAATACTGAATGGGCTACCCGACCCACCTTCTAAGCACCACCTACCCCAGTATTCCCCTATGAAGGGACTCTCCGCTGCCTAGGACATCTCGTGGGGTGCCACCATGAGAAACGACACACGCAAGGGCAGAGGCACATCCGACATAAGGAATATAAGCTAAGCATCAACGCCAAAGGCCTGTTTGGGAACCCGAACTGGAAGATATCTGGAACCCCCACTCCCCATAATCAACCTACCCGCCCAGCTCCAACCCCCCTACATACTCAACCAGACCGGAGAACACAGAAACATAGAGCGGACACAAAAGTGGACGTCTGCGGAGCAATACATTTCTTAGGAGGCTTTCGCCTCTTAAAGAGGCTCTGTCACCACATTAGAAGTGCCCTATCTCCTACATAAGGAGATGGGCACTATAATGTAGGTGACAGTAATGCTTTTTATTTTAAAAAACGATCTATTTTCACCACTTTATTAGCGATTTTAGATTTATGCTAATGAGTTGCTTAATGCCCAAGTGGGCGTGTTTTTACTTTAGACCAAATGGGTGTTGTACAGAGGAGTGTATGATGCTGACCAATCAGCGTCATGCACTCCCCTCCATTCATTTAGTCAGCGCATAGGGATCCTTTTAGATTGCTATGTGCTGTCTTATACTAACACATTAACGATATTGAAGTGTTTAGACAGTGAACAGACATTCCACGGGATGTCTATTCACAATCTCTGGAGCCGTTTTTTCATAGACTCTATTGAAAACAGCTCCAAAAACGGCCGTAAAAAACGCAGCGAAAATGCAGCGAAAAACGCAGCGAAAACAGCTCCGTATTTTCAGACGTATTTTGTTAATCGTGTGAACATACCCTAAGTCTGGCGTATGAAACGCTAATCTTAATAAATTGCTCCTTAAATGTTTCACAGCTTACACAGGGGTGTTCACCTAACTGTCCTAGAGTCCTAAATGGCAAATCTGACTTGTTATATGGCTAAACAGGGGTAGCGGTACTATCTGTGGGGGAGGGGGGCGAGCAATGTTTTAGCTACTGTTTTTGTCCACATGGACTATAACCAGGGGATATAACATAAACAGGACAGATATGGCTTACACCCAATCACATCATATCGTATTCTGCACAGTGTACCTAACATATGACCCCATGGCCCCACAATTCTTGCAGCCCCCATTTAAGAGAAGAGTGTCAAGAATTGAATCTCTACAGTAAGTATATTGGTAAATTGGTCCATATAGTCATAGAGTTCCCCTTTAAATACTCATCCTAAAATGGTCAATATTTTCCTGTGATTTGGTTCTTCATTGTCATACATATTAATTCATGCTGCACGCCAGTAGATATATTCCACTACTGTCACATGTCTATGAATAATAGCTATATTGTAATGACAGGGATAGGGAAACAGACAAGTGAGCCCTAATCTACCCGCCACTCAGTCCCTGCCTACTTTCAACGACCCGCCCTAGGCGACGGGGTACAACTGGGCGACAGTCCCTACACTCAGTAAGTGCACGACAGACAACCAGACAAGGAGACACAGAAAAAGGGCAACAGGGCAGTTGCCCACGGCAACACCGTGAGCAACAAGAGTAGTAAACGAGCCTAGTCAAACCAGGAGAGTACGAGGTGCCAAACGCAGAGCAGAAGAGAAGTCAGTAAGCCAAGGTCAATACGAAGCAGGGACAAGTAGTTCAAGAAGCTGCAGCAGGGCCAGGAAACCAACAGAGAAGAATCACAAGCAAGGAGGAACAGGAAAGGCAGGTATAAATAGACAGAGGGCGGGAGCTAGCTCCGTCTGGCCAGGCTGTGATAGGCTTTCCCACTCCTAAGCCTGCCATCCTGAGTGGTGGAAGATGGAGTCAGTCTCACAGACATAGAAGCAGGTGCAGACTGATTACCTATGGGCGTGGATACAGAAGCTGTGCCTGGCAGATCCTTAACAGTACCCCCCCCCTTTTATGAGGGGCCACCGGACCCTTTCTAGATGGACCTGGTTTATTGGGGAAATGAAGGTGGAACCTCCTGACCAATACCCAGCGTGAACATCCCGGGCGGGTACCCAAGTCCTCTCCTCAGGCCCGTATCCTCTCCAATGGACCAGGTACTGGAGGGAGCCTTGGACCATCTTGCTGTCCACAATCTTGGCCACCTCGAATTCTACCCCCTCAGGGGTGAGAACGGGGACAGGAGGTTTCCTCGAGGGAGCCAAGGACGGGGAGCAGCGTTTAAGGAGGGAGGCATGATACACGTTGCGTACTCGAAAAGATGGGAGCAACTCCAGTCGGAAGGAGACAGGATTGAGGACTTCAATGACCTTGTACGGCCCTATAAACCGAGGAGCAAACTTCTTGGACGGGACTTTAAGGCGCAAGTTCTTTGACGATAGCCACACCAGATCCCCGACCATAAACAAGGGGTTAGAAGAAAGTCTTCTATCTGCCTGAGTTTTTTGTATGCTCTGGGACGCCTCTAGGTTCTTCTGAACCTGGGCCCAGACTGTGCACAGTTCCCGATGAACGACCTCTACCTCGAGATTGTTGGAACTACCAGGTGAAACGGAGGAGAACCGTGGATTAAACCCAAAATTATAGAAAAAGGGGGAGACCCCTGACAAGTTACTGACCCGGTTATTAAAAGAAAATTCGGCGAGGGGAACGAATGAGACCCAATCATATTGACAGTCAGAGATAAAACACCTTAAATATTGTTCTAGAGACTGATTAGTCCTCTCCGTTTGGCCATTAGTTTCAGGATTGAAGGCAGAGGAGAAGGACAGATCAATCTCCAACTTTTTACAGAAGGCTCTCCAAAACAAAGAAACAAATTGTACCCCTCTGTCAGAAACAATATTGACAGGGACCCCATGGAGACGCAGGATGTGTTTGACAAACAAGGTAGCTAACGTCTTAGCATTGGGTAGTTTTTTGAGGGGCACAATGTGGCACATCTTACTGAAGCGGTCTACTACAACCCACACCACCGACTTGCCTTGAGATGGAGGCAAATCGGTGATAAAATCCATGGAGATATGGGTCCAAGGTCTCTGGGGAATGGGCAAAGAACGTAGTAAGCCCGCTGGTCGGGACCTGGGAGTCTTGGACCTAGCACAAACCTCACAAGCGGCGACGTAGGCCTTAACATCTTTAGGCAACCCAGGCCACCAATAGTTTCTGCCAATGAGGTGCTTGGTACCCAGGATGCCTGGATGACCAGATAGTGCGGAGTCATGATTTTCCCTAAGTACCCTTAGCCTGAATTGCAGGGGAACAAACAGCTTGTTCTCAGGAAGGTTCCCGGGAGCTGAACCTTGATCAGCAGCAATTTCAGAGACTAAATCAGAATCAATAGCGGAAATGATTATACCTGGAGGCAAAATACAAGCAGGATCTTCCTCCGAAAGAGGGCTGGCCATGAAGCCTTAATATTTTTAGACCCAGCCCTATAGGTAACCAAAAAATTGAATCTGGTAAAAAATAAAGCCCATCGAGCTTGTCTCGGGTTTAGCCTCCGGGCCGATTCTAGGAAAACCAGATTCTTGTGGTCGGTAAGGACCGTTACCTGGTGCCTAGCCCCCTCCAGGAAGTGGCGCCACTCTTCAAATGCCCATTTAATGGCTAAGAGTTCGCGGTTGCCAATATCATAGTTACTCTCAGTGGGCGAAAACTTCCTGGAGAAGTAGGCACAGGGACGGAGATGGGTGAGGGACCTGGTACCCTGGGACAAGACAGCCCCCACTCCCACCTCGGACGCGTCAACCTCCACGATAAATGGCTCCATTTGGTTGGGCCGAGATAAAGCACTTCTTAAGGGCCTCAAAAGCCTGGACAGCCTCAGGAGGCCAGTGGAGGAGATCAGCACCCTTGCGAGTGAGGTCCGTAAGAGGCTTAGCGATGACCGAGAAGTTAGCAATAAATCTCCTGTAATAATTAGCGAACCCCAAGAAGCACTGTAACGCCTTCAGGGAGGCAGGTTGGACCCATTCCGCCACAGCCTGGACCTTGGCGGGGTCCATGCGGAATTCATGAGGAGTGAGGATTTGACCCAAAAATTGTATCTCCTGCACCCCAAACACACATTTTTCGGTCTTCGCAAACAGTTTGTTTTCTCGAAGGACCTGGAGCACCTTCCTGACATGCTCAATGTGGGAGGACCAGTCCTTGGAAAACACAAGTATGTCATCAAGGTACACTACAAGAAATACCCCCAGGTAATCTCTTAAAATCTCATTTATGAAATTCTGGAAGACCGTGGGAGCATTACACAACCCAAAGGGCATGACGAGGTATTCGAAATGACCTTCGGGCGTGTTAAACGCAGTCTTCCACTCATCCCCTTCTTTGATGCGGATAAGGTTATACGCCCCCCGTAGATCAAACTTAGAGAACCATTGGGCCCCCTGAACCTGATTAAAGAGATCAGGAATCAAAGGAAGGGGATACTGGTTCCTTACAGTGACCTTATTCAAGTTACGGTAGTCAATGCATGGCCTAAGACCACCATCCTTCTTCCCTACGAAGAAGAAGCCAGCACCTACCGGAGAAGTAGAAGGGCGAATGTAACCCTTGGCCAGGCAATCCTGGATATACTCTCTCATGGCTTCACGTTCGGGACAAGAGAGATTAAATATCCTACCCTTAGGGAGCTTAGCTCCTGGTACCAAATCGATAGCGCAATCGTATTCTCTATGAGGAGGTAACACTTCGGAGGCCTCCTTAGAGAAAACATCAGCGAAGTACTGAACAAACTCAGGTAGCGTGTTCACCTCCTCAGGGGGAGAAATAGAATTAACAGAAAAACATGACGTCAAGCATTCATTACCCCATTTGGTAAGATCCCCAGTATTCCAGTCAAACGTGGGATTATGCAACTGCAACCAGGGAAGGCCTAAAACCAAATCGGAAGATAATCCCTGCATCAACAGTACAGAGCACTGCTCCAAATGCATGGAGCCAACAAGGAGTTCAAAAACAGGGGTATGCTGTGTAAAATAACCATTAGCAAGAGGAGTGGAGTCGATACCCACTACCGGGACAGGTTTAGGCAAATCAATCAAAGGCATAGCTAGAGACATAGCAAATTCCACAGACATGATATTAGCAGACGACCCTGAATCCACGAAGGAACTGCCGGTAGCAGACCTACCACCAAAAGAGACCTGAAAGGGAAGCAAGATTTTATTACGTTTCATATTTACGGGAAATACCTGTGCGCCCAAGTGACCTCCCCGATGATCACTTAGGCGCGGAAGTTTTCCGGCTGCTTATTCTTACGCCTAGGACAGGTGTTCACTTGATGCTTGTCATCCCCACAATAGAAGCAGAGACCATTCTTCCTGCGGAACTCTCTACGTTGTTGGGGGTACACGGAGGCCCGAGTTGCATAGGTACCTCCGAGTCTTCCGTGGAAGAACGAAGCAACGGAACCTCGGGAGGCATCATGGGGGAGTCAGAGGAGAAAACACATAAACGTTCACGTTGTCGTTCCCTGAGACGTCGGTCAAGTCATACCGCTAAAGCCATAACCTGGTCTAGGGAGTCAGAAGAGGGATAGCTAACTAGCAGGTCTTTCAGGGCGCTCGACAGACCCAACCTAAACTGGCACCTTAAGGCAGGGTCATTCCACCGAGAAGCTATGCACCACTTCCTAAAGTCAGAGCAATACTCCTCAACAGGTCTCTTACCCTGACGTAAGGTCACCAGCTGACTCTCGGCAAAGGCAGTCCTGTCAGTCTCGTCATAAATGAGTCCGAGAGCAGAAAAGAAAAGATCAACGGAGGAAAGTTCAGGGGCGTCAGGAGCCAAGGAGAAGGCCCATTCTTCGGGCCCTCCCTGGAGCCGGGACATAATTATACCCACCCGCTGGCTCTCGGAACCTGAGGAGTGGGGCTTTAAGCGAAAATAGAGCCTACAACTCTCCCAAAAGGAGATAAAAGTCTTCCGGTCCCCTGAGAACCGGTCAGGCAACTTGAGGTGGGGTTCAAGAGGTGAGGTGAGGGGCACTACCATGGTAGCATCAGGCTGGTTGACCCTCTGAGCCAGGGCCTGGACCTGTAGGGAGAGACCCTGCATTTGCTGAACCAGGGTTTCAAGCGGGTCCATAGTGGTGTGAGGGACCAGGGTAGAGTAGGTATATGGGCTTGTGATTATGTAATGACAGGGATAGGGAAACAGACAAGTGAGCCCTAATCTACCCACCACTCAGTCCCTGCCTACTTGCAACGACCCGCCCTAGGCGACAGGGTACAACTGGGTGACGGTCCCTACACTCAGTAAGTGCACGACAGACAACCAGACAAGGAAACACAGAACAAAGGGAAACGGGGCAGTTGCCCACGGCAACACCGTGAGCAACAAGAGTAGTAAACGAGTCAAACCAGGAGTGTACGAGGTACCAAACGCAGAGCAGAAGAGTAGTCAGTAAGCCAGGGTCAATACGAAGCAGGGACAAGTAGTTCAAGAAGCTGCAGCAGGGCCAGGAAACCAACATAGAAGAATCACAAGCAAGGAGGAACAGGAAAGGCAGGTATAAATAGACAGAGGGCGGGAGCTAGCTCCGTCTGGCCAGGCTGTGATAGGCTCTCCCACTCCTAAGCCTGCCATCCTGAGTGGTGGAAGATGGAGTCACTCTCACAGACATAGAAGCAGGTGCAGACTGATTACCTATGGGCGTGGATACAGAAGCTGTGCCTGGCAGATCCTTAACATATATAATGAGTGGATAATATAGAACTACTTCTTGTACCTGATTTACATATTAGAAGTCTGTAGGAACAGATTGTATGGCAGTTTAGACTCCGCCCATCAAGTAGGTCACACCTACAGATGTAGCCATCTTTAATTTGATGCTTAACGTGTTAAATACACAAGAAATTTTAACCCCGTAATACCGAAGGTATTTTAAACCTTAATGACCGAGCAATTTTTTAAGTTTTTCCTTCGTCGCATTCAAAGATCTATAACGTTTTTATTTTTTCGTCGACAAGTTGTATTTTATAATAGCACCATTTTGGGGTACATATATTTTATTGATTAACTTTGTAATTACTTTTTTAGTGGGGTACTGGAAAAAGCCCAGAAATGTTGCCATTTTTTTGCGTCTTAATTTTACGCCGTTTACCGTGTGGTATAAATAACATCATAACTTTATTCAGCAGGCGATACCAAATTTATATGGATTTTTTTGTGTTTTCCTACTTTTACAGAGTAAAAAAAATTTTTTGCAAAATTATTTGCTTTTGTGTCGCCATATTTTAAGAGCCATAACTTTTTTATTTTTTGACCAATGCAGCTGTATGATGGCTTTTTCTTTGTGGGACAACTTATAGTTTTTATTGGTACCGTTTTGGAGTAGATGCAACTGTTTGATCACTTTTTATCAAATTCTTTTGAAGGCAGGATGAACAGAAAACAGCAATTCTCGTGTTGTTTTTTATTATATTTTTTACGGCGTTCACCGTGCGGGTTAAATAATGTAATAGTTTTATAGTTGGGTTCGTTACGGACGTGGCGATACCAAATATGAGTAACTTTTTACTTTTTTTCATAATAAAGTTTTTTTGTTTTTTTTTACTTGGGACATTTATTTATTTATTTCAAACTTTAACTTTTTTAACTTTATTTTTAGTCCCACTCGGGGACTTTACTGTTCAAACTTTTGATCGCTATTATAATACACTTCAATACTTCTGTATTGCAGTGTATTATTGCCGGTCAGTGTAAAACTGACAGGCTCCTGGGGGAGAATCGCCTGTACGCCAAGTTGGAGAGGTGCGTGTTTGAGAAGAATGCTCTACCCTTCCTGGGCTACATCATCTCGGATCAAGGCCTCAAGATGGATCCTGAGAAGGTAAAGGCCGTCCTGGAATGGCCACGCCCTCAAGGCTTGAGGTCCATACAGAACTTCCTGTGATTCGCTAATTTCTACAGACAGTTCATTCCAAACTTCTCCTCACTGACATCTCCTATCTCTACCCTCACCAAGAAAGGCATGAACGCCAAGGTGTGGACTCCTGAAGCGGAATCTTCATTTATTAGCATGAGGAGTGCCTTCACGTCAGCCTCTATCCTCCATCATCCAGATGTATTTAGACAGTTCAGTTCTCGTTGGAGGTGGACGCTTCCTCTATCGGTGCTGGTGCACTCCTGTTCCAGAGAGGTTCCAAGGGCAAGACAATGGTATGTGGCTATTACTCTAAACGCTTCTCTTCTGCAGAACGAAACTACTCGATTGTGGATCGGGATTTACTGGCCATCACATTGGCTCTGGAGGAGTGGAGATATCTACTAGAGGGCGGAGTTCATACCATCTTGATATTCACGGACCACAAGAACCTCACTTATCTTCAGATGGCCCAATGACTGAAACCCCGTCAGGCCAGGTGGTCGTTGATCCTTGCTCAGTTCCAGTTTGAGCTCCACTACCGTCCGGCCGACAAGAATGTGAGGGCCGATGCCTTGTCCAGGACTTTTCGAGACAGAGGACACAATGGAGTCTCCACAGAATAGCATCGATCCATCCTGCTTCATCCCTGTCAACCCTCTGCAAGTTAGAGACATTCCCCCGGGGAGGACTTTTGTGCGTCTGGCAGACAGAAGAAGAATCCTCCGCTGGGGACACAGTTCCAAACTGGCAGATCATGTGGGTGCCCGTTAGACCCGAGACCTGATTGCCCGTCAGTTTTGGTGGCCCATGTTGCCCAAAGACATCACAGACTTTGTCTCCTCCTGCATGGTGTGTGCAGAAAATAAAGTTGCCCACTCGAAACCAGCTGGCCTGCTCCAGCCACTGACTGTGCCTGATGCTCCCTGGCATGGACTTTGTTACGGACCAGCCTCCCTCTGCGGGATGTAGTGCGGTCTGGGTGGTGGTGGACTGATTTTCGAAGATGGCTCACTTCGTTCCGTTGACTGGACTCCCTTCTGCTTTTCAACTGGCCGCCCTCTTCATCCAACACATCTTCTGCCTGCACGGCTTGCCTAGGCATATTGTGTCTGATCGGGGGGGGGGGGGGGGGGTTCAGTTCACCTCGAAGTTCTGTAGAGCCCTCTGTAAACTCCTTAATGTAAAGTTGGACTTTTCCTCAGCCTATCATCCTCAGTCCAATGGTAAAGTCGAGAGGATCAACCAAATCATGGAGAACTACCTACGACACTTCATCTCCAAGCAGCATGATGACTGGGTGCAGGTTCTTCCTTGGGCCTAGTTCTCGTATAATAATCATACTAGCGAGTACACAAGAAATACACCGTTATTCATAGTTTACGGCCAATACCCACGACTCCCTCTCCCGGTGTCCGTTATGTCCGTTATGTCCGAAGTGCCCGCAGCTGATTCTGCTTTTAGGGACTTCCTTTGGATCTGGCAGCAGACCCGATCCTCCATTCTGCTGTCGGTGGACCACATGAAAATGTAAGGCAGACACAAGGAGAAGAGAACCTCCCCAGTTTTCTCCAGGTACCAAGGTCTGGCTGTCCTCCAGAGATATCCGGCTGGGGGTGCCATCTTACAAGTTTGCTCCCAGGTTCCTCGGACCCTTCGAGATCTTGCAACAGATTAACCCGGTCTCCTGCAAGCTGCCTCCTACTCTCCGGATCCCCAACTCCTTTTACGTTTCTCTCCTGAAACCTGTGGTCCTGAACCGGTACTCTAAGACTCTTAGCCCTGCTGTTGCCCCCAGCGGTTCTGCCAAGATATTTGAGGTGAAGAAATCCTGGACACCAAAAAAGTAAGAGGAATAACCTTTTATAGAGTAGATAGGAAGGGGTTTGGTCCAGAAGAGAGGTCCTGGGAGCCAGAAGAGAATCTCAATGCACCTACCCTCATTAAGAAGTTTCTCTCTCGTTCTGGTCCCAAGAGGAGGGGGCGTAACAGGGGGATACTGTAACATCCGTGGTCGCTGACCACGAACTCCTTCCATCCGGTCGACGCCGGATAACATAATTACTTACTTATCCCCGTTCCTACGACAGGCATGATGACATCACTACATCGCAAGGCTCAAGCATTGAACTGAACTGTATTTGCATCCTGCGAGTGCAGATGCAGTTGAAAGCGGGACCAGCGCGGTCAGCCCCCAGGCTTAGGGACCCGGTCGCAATTGCGACCCTTGCGACCCCTATAGCTATGCCACTGGTTCGGACCCCAAACACCTGAGAAAAACTCCATATGCTTATAATGTGCTCGGCACTACAAGGGCAGGAGTAATTATGTGGGCACTGTGGCTGGTGCTATTATATGGGCACTCTATACATATTTTTTTTACGATTGTTGAAAGGTAAGCATAAACTATTTTTGAAGAGAAAAGGATAGCCCTCAATCACTGACTAATTGACATAAATATTGCAAAGAATTTCTGCATCAGCAGTGGTGTGTATTATGTTGTGCATTTCCACAGCTGCTGTAAAATCTTACAATATGCCCCTTAGCTGCTCAAGTACTTTTTCTGAAAAGGTGGTGCTTCATGTCAATGAATCAACAAGATTCTCACCCTCCCTCTTTAAAAGAGGTTCTGCACTAGCTAGGTGTGCATTTTATTGTATAATTTGTCCCATACTTTATATTATTAAATTATATTCAAAAGATTTGGATTATTTTTGTAATATACTTGAACGCAGATTACTACACTTCTATAAAATACTTGGGAATAATTATGGTTCAATTTGCTTAAAAAATACTGGTGTAAATGCATAGCGCCAGATTTATTATGAGTTTTTAAAACTTTTTGCGCCAGATTTGGAAAGTGTTGCTTAAAAAAAAATATATGTCTTAAAATGCTCCAAAGTGCGCAGATTATTGGTTTAAAATACACCAATCAAGATATGGTGTAAAGAAGAGAAAAGTTTATAACATGTCTAAAAAGATCAAATAAATTTGCCCCATTGGCTAATACATGTGTATAAATATTGGTTGCCTGTTGCCACCACTAGAGGGTGCTTTGTATACAGCTGCATAGGATTCCTATTCACTGGGAGTTGTAGCCAAACACCAGTCAGCCCTCTAGATGTGGCAACAGGTTACTGAAATTCCTACAAGCTTGTATAGGGCTACAGGGGAACAGTGCTATGTACTGAAAGAATGGAGCACTGGAACTTTAGGCTGCATGCACACGACCGGACCTGTAATTATGGGAATGACCGGCCATGGACAGCCAGCTGTTTTTACGGGCCGTGCTCCCATTATAAAGTATGGGAGCACGGTCCATAAAATAAAAAAATAGGATATGGCAAGTTTCTACGGCATGTACGGGAAAATGTCCGTTGGTCATAGAAATTAATGGGCCCGTAATTACATGTGCGTGGGGCCTTATCAAGTATATTAAGAGATCATCCAGACGTCAGATAATTAGTTTTCTGTGTCTTGTCTTTCAGGTTTCTGGAGCAGGCAGTTTGCTATACTCTGCGGCACTGCAATCGTGCAGTGCTGTCATCACTGGAGGGTGGTGGCTGGAAAGATGACAAAGGAGAAGTAAAGGACTGGCAGAGCCCTGGCATGGCATGGTACTTGCAAGTAAGGGAACATGGTGACATCGATATGCTGCGCCACCATACTGGCAGAAGAGGAGATCAGGCGGAGACATTTACAGTGGAGGAAACAAGTATTTGATCCCTTGCTGATTTTGTAAGTTTGCCCACTGTCAAAGTCATGAACAGTCTAGAATTTTTAGGCTAGGTTAATTTTACCAGTGAGAGATAGATTATATAAAAAAAAAAAAAGAAAATCACATTGTCAAAATTATATATATTTATTTGCATTGTGCACAGAGAAATAAGTATTTGATCCCCTACCAACCATTAAGAGTTCAGCCTCCTCCAGACCAGTTACACGCTCCAAATCAACTTGGTGCCTGCATTAAAGACAGCTGTCTTACATGGTCACCTGTATAAAAGACTCCTGTCCACAGACTCAATTAATCCGTCTGACTCTAACCTCTACAACATGGGCAAGACCAAAGAGCTTTCTAACGATGTCAGGGACAAGATAATAGACCTGCACAAGGCTGGAATGGGCTACAAAACCATAAGTAAGATGCTGGGTGAGAAGGAGACAACTGTTGGTGCAATAGTAAGAAAATGGAAGACATACAAAATTACTGTCAATCGACATCGAGCTGGGGCTCCATGTAAAATCTCACCTCGTGGGGTATCCTTGATCCTGAGGAAGGTGAGAGCTCAGCCGAAAACTACACGGGGGGAACTTGTTAATGATCTCAAGGCAGCTGGGACCACAGTCACCAAGAAAACCATTGGTAACACATTACGCCGTAATGGATTAAAATCCTGCAGTGCCCGCAACGTCCCCCTGCTCAAGAAGGCACATGTACAGGCCCGTCTGAAGTTTGCAAATGAACATCTGGATGATTCTGAGAGTGATTGGGAGAAGGTGCTGTGGTCAGATGAGACTAAAATTGAGCTCTTTGGCATTAACTCAACTCGCCGTTTTTGGAGGAAGAGAAATGCTGCCTATGACCCAAAGAACACCGTCCCCACTTTCAAGCATGGAGGTGGAAACATTATGTTTTGGGGGTGCTTCTCTGCTAAGGGCACAGGACTACTTCACCGCATCAATGGGAGAATGGATGGAGCCATGTACCGTCATATCCTGAGTGACAACCTCCTTCCCTCCACCAGGATATTAAAAATGGCTCGTGGCTGGGTCTTCCAGCACGACAATTACCCAAAACATACAGCCAAGGCAACAAAGGAGTGGCTCAAAAAGAAGCACATTAAGGTCATGGAGTGGCCTAGCCAGTCTCCAGACCTTAATCCCATCGAAAACTTATGGAGGGAGCTGAAGATCCGAGTTGCCAAGCGACAGCCTTGAAATCTTAATGATTTACAGATGATCTGCAAAGAGGAGTGGGCCAAAATTCCATCTAACATGTGTGCAAACCTCATCATCAACTACTAAAAATGTCTGACTGCTGTGCTTGCCAACAAGGGTTTTGCCACCAAGTATTAAGTCTTGTTTGCCAAAGGGATCAAATACTTATTTCTCTGTGTACAATGCAAATAAATATATATAATTTTGACAATGTGATTTTTTTTTTTTTTTTTTACATAATCTATCTCTCACTGGTAAAATTAACCTAGCCTAAAAATTCTAGACTGTTCATGTCTTTGACAGTGGGCAAACTTACAAAATCAGCAAGGGATCAAATACTTATTTCCTTCACTGTAAGGGTGTGTTTTGGCTCCCAGGTGGGAAGGAAATGGGAGAACTGCGTGGAGCACAAGAGGAACTGTGACTGGAGATCCGGTGAATAAGGGTGGCTTGTCTTACCGCAAGAGGGCAATAGAGAACTGGAGGCTGCAGCTTCTTAGTATGGATTCCGGAGGGTGACACACGTCTGTGCGGAACTGAGTAGGAGACTCCTGTGGTGTGAAGTGCAATAGTAGGCCAGGGTCATGGAACAGACAGTCAACTATCACACTACATATGGTCTAGTACGAAAAGAGGCAGGTCGTGGAGGAGGGTGGCCTTGCAAGTACAAGCGTGCCATTGCTGAAGCAGTGGCAAAGTAATTGCCTAACTGGCATGGTAGTTCAGAGGAAGTCTGCTGGGGCTGTGGAGATACTCAGCCCGGCAATGGGGTCCAGCAGGGTATGAGCATTACTATGCTCAAACATGGGAGCTCTGGAAGGAAGCTACAGTCAGTCCGGTTGCCCTAAAGTCCTGAAACGTGGACTAGTATTTGTAGTCCTGGAAAAGGCTGGACTACTGAGGATCATTGGAGTAGGTCATGGTAGATGACACTTGAGAGCAGGACCCTAGTGGATAGGCTAACTGGATCCTGGAGTGAATGGAAGTGCAAGTGAAGAGACCTGGATGAAATCTGGAAACCGACTAGCAGAAGTGCCTATCGAACGTGTGATGTAAAGTAGTAGGCGACGGTATCCTGTGAAAAATTGCACTAGAAGGGTAAGATTAAGTCTGCTAGATGGCGAAGGCCTGTACAAATAAGGCTGGGTGGTGCAGGGAGGCATTTAGAGAGTGCAGACAGAAAGACAGCGAGATGCCTGACAAAAGGGTGGGAAGGTGACGGAGAGAGCTGTGTAAAGTAACACAACTGGCAGTGGCGTAACTACCGCGGTAGCAGCAGTAGCGGCTGCTACGGGGCCCGGGGCTTGAGGGGGCCCGTGCCGCCAGCCGACACGCCCTCCCAAATGCCCGGTGGCGCCGCTAGCAGCCGTTATGGCTGCTACAGGGGTAGCACCGCTACTGTGGGGCCCGCGCCAACGAGCCTTACACAGGCGCTCTCATGCCTGTAGGTGTCGCTAGCACCGGAGGGGGCCCCGGTGCTAGCGGCAGCCAAATACATGTATTAGCACTGAATGGCCGGGCATGTTCCGTGCCTGACCATCCAGTGCCTTACAATGACACTGATTGGCTAGCGGCGCGATGACATCATCGCGCCGCTTCCATGCTTGGAAGGTGCTGATTGGCGGGGCAAGTCATTCTGCCCCGCCAATCAGCGTCATTGGAGGACGCTCGTTCAGCTCCTGCAGACATGCTCAGAAGAGAGCATGTCTGCATCGCCAGTGAACAGCGTGGGAACCGGAGAATGTGAGTATGTCAACTTTATATATTTTTTTCCTCATAAAAATGTGAATGGCATTATCTATAGTGGGGGGGGGGGTCTATCTACAGGGGGGGTCGTCTTTATGTGGGCTATTATATATAGGGGGGTCTATATGTGGGGCAGTAGCTACAGGGGGGTCTATATGTGGGGGTGGGGGCCACTATATACAGGGGGGTCTATATGTGGGCCACTATATACAGGGGGGGGTCTATATGTGGGGCACTAGCTACAGGGGAGGTCTGTATGTGGGGATGTGGGCCACTATCTACAGGGGGGTCTATATGTGGGGCAGTATATGTGAGACACTATACAGGGGTGGGCTATATGTAGAGCACTATCTATAGGGGAGCTATTTTTTAGGGTACTTTCTATAGGGGTGGGCTATGTGTGGGACACTATATACAGGGGTGGGTTACCTGTGGGGCACTAGCAACAGGGTGGCTATATGTAGTGCGCAGTCTACAGGGGTGGGCTATATGTGGGACAATATCTACAGAGGTGGGCTATACGTGGAGCACTAACTATAGGGGAAGCTATATGTAGGGCAGCACGGTGGCTCAGTGGTTAGCACTATTGCCTTGCAGCTCTGGAGTCCATATGTGGGCACTATCTACAGGGGCTTCTATGTAGGTCACTATCTACAGGGGGCACTATCTACAGGGGGCACGGTGTGTGTGTGTGTGTGTGTGTGTGTGTGACAGTTATATTTAGAGGTGTTGAGAATTTTAACTTTGTTTACAGGTGCAGAAATGTTTTAAAAGTGAGAAGCTGAAGACATCTAAACGGAAAACTGCAGAAATGGGTCATGGCCGGGAGAAATCCATCATAGATGTCTGAACCGGAGTGAGAAGAAAAGAACTAGAATCTGAGACGTCACCGGTGAGTCACTTAATGTAAATGTTTATTCTGCCTCTAATCAGTATTGTAGTCACTGTATGATCTGCAGCGAGATGATGGTGGTATGATTTTTTTTTGTGAAACCGCATCTCCCAGCATATCCTTATCATTGTTTCGGCCATGCTGGGAGCTGTAGTTTTACGCCGTACAAACCTATGCGCAGTGGCGTAACTACCGCTATAGCAGCCGTAGCGACTTCTACGGGGCCTGCAGCATGAGGGGGCCCGTGCCACCCGCCGGCACGGCCCCTCCCATGGCCGCAGGCTCCGCTAGCAGCCGCTATGGCTGCTACAGCGAGACGCCACTGAAGGGGTTGTTCCTACAAAAGACATGCATCCCCTAACCACAGGATAGGGATACATGTGGGATCGCTGGGACGCCCAGCGATGAGGAGAACGGGGGACCGAAAGTCCCCCCTAAGTTCTCCATGGCAAACCTCGGACTTCCGTAGTCTGTCTGCAGCTCCATGGAAATGACTTGCGCACCGGTCGTGCTTGTGCGCATGCGTGACCAGCGCTCCTTTCATTTTTATTGAACTGCGCAGACGCCAGAAGTCCGAGGTTAGTCATGGAGAACTTCGGGGAACTTTCGGTCTCCTTATCGCTGCCAGCGATCACACATGTATCCCCTATCCTGTGGATAGGGGATGCATGTCTTTTGTAGGACAAACTATAGGCCGCTTTTTTTTTTGGGGGGGGGCTGTATGGCGTAATCTACAGAGGGGGCTGTATGGCGTTATCTACAGAGGGGGTCTGTATGGCGTTATCTACAGAGGGGGCTGTATGGCGTTATCTACAGGGGGCTGTGTATGGTGCTATCTATAGGGGGGCGCTGTGTGGTGGAATCTATAGGGAGGCACTATCTACAAGGGGGGGGGGTTGTGTGATACCCAGCAGAGGGGGGGGGGGCCCAGTCAAAAGTTTGCTATGGGGCCCAGTCTTTCCTAGTTACGCCCCTGACAACTGGGGTGAGGTCTTGGAAAGACAGATAGAGAGATGTGCAAGGAGTTTGTTTGTTAAAAGAGAGTTAACTGTTTAACCATCAGGGTTTGTCCACACGCAACGGAATTTCTGCAGCATGTCAATTCCTGCTACGGAAAAGTGCGCAGAATTGCTGCGTTTTTCAGAAGAGATGTCTCCATTTCCTAACACTGGGAAAAACGCAGCAATTTACGCACCATTTTCCGCTGTAAATAAATGCAAGAAATTGTGAGTTTTAACGCACTTTTAATGGAATTGCTGCCTAATTTTTGTGGACAAGCCCATAGAGTAATCTTTAAGTTACTGTACAACTTTAAATGTGGTAACCATAAAGCTTGCTGTGCCTCTTAAAAATAAAGTAACCATATGCTTATTTGCCACTGAAAAATCAGTTTTGTATTCAGTAAAGATATAGTTCAATGTTCATTTGATCTGCAATTGTGTTTCTTTCAAACCACTGAATAAACCCCACGTTATATTGGGGCCATTGTTAGTCCTTGGCCTCCATAGCAACCAATCAGGTCCCTGCATTCGTGACGCAGTGGCATCGGTGTGGTTGCAGAGGGAGCCCTTGGTCACGCCGTGATTGAAATGGCAGTGGCATTTAAGGGGTTTAACAGCCAGTATTGGAGTTATCAGAGAACAAAAAACAGCCAGACTGCTATGCATTATTGGATCTTGTTGTTGGGCCCCCAGTGATCGGACATTGATAGCCTATCTAACCAATATGTCATCAATGTGTATGGTTGGAAACACCCTTTAACCAGTGGCGGATAAAGGAAGATAACAGAGCACACAGTGAAAAGACAAGAAGAGGTCTCTGCACAGCTCAATATACTTATATTCTTGGCATAAGCTCTATCTGAGTCTTATTAGTATTTCATCAAGTTGTTAAATTGACGTCTTATTACAGCTGTTTGAGAATTTCTCATCTCGACTAAACATTTTCATTAGCAGAGGAGGCTGACAGAGAATTTCCAGTATGTTGAAAGGTTAACGTTGAATGACACGGCTTAGACTGAAGTGAACATTTACAGGTTTGTTTTAGCCTCTCTCTGAACAGTTTGATATGTGTCAGAATAAAATGCATCAAATAAAATAAAAACAATAAGGAATCTGCAACATACCACAGTTTAATTATATTCAGCTTTAGGTTGGGCCTAATTTATAAAAACTAAAATAGGCAAAAAATGGACTGTCAGATCACAACTGTCATTTTCTAGTCAGGAGTGGCAAACTGACAGTGACTTGGACCCCCTGGACATTAAAGAGGCTCTGTCACCAGATTATCAAATCCCTATCTCCTATTGAATATGATCGGCGCTGCAATGTAGATAACAGCAAAGTTGTTGTTTTTTTTAAAACGATTATTTTTGCCCAAGTTATGAGCAATTTTATATTTATGCAAATTAGCTTTTCAATGGACAACTAGGCGTGTTTTCTCGTTTTACCAACTGGACGTGTATTGTGTTTTTACCAACTGGGCGTTGTGAATAGAAGTGTATGACGCTGACGAATCAGCATCATACACTTCTCATCGATCCCACCCAGCTTCTTTCACAGCAGACACAGCGTGACGTCACCCACAGGTCCTTCAACATTGTAGTCGGACAAAGAAGATACATCTGCTCCAGGCGTCCAAAAGGTTAATATGCTCGTTTCTAGGGAGTTTGCTATGCTTACCTGCACATACTCTGCACTTTCCCCTAAGACGCCTGGAGCTAATGTGTCTTCTCTCTTCCGACGCCAAGGTTGAGTGCCCACTGAATTATGTGGGCAAAACGAGAAGGCAGTTTCGGCGCCGGATTAGGGAACATGTTGGAGATATTACAAATTTGAGTGCTGCCTTATTCATTGACGTGTCCGTGAGAGGGCTGGAGGCGTGCACCCATATATTGGACATTATAGAGATAGATAGATAGATAGATAGATAGATAGATAGATAGATAGATAGATAGATAGATAGATAGATAGATAGATAGATAGATAGATAGATAGATAGATAGATAGATAGAAAGATAGATAGATAGATAGATAGATAGATAGATAGATAGATAGATAGATAGATAGATAGATAGATAGTTTAATATCTTACCCAAAAAGGGAATTACAAGTTGTATGTGTGACAGTAGTAGGAAACTGTTAGCTAATAAAGTTCTGTGATTACAGCAGCATCAGCACTGAATCAAGCAATTATTCTCTGCAGTTTGAGGGGGAGAGTAGCAAGTGTAATGTAAACTAGCAAGCTGGAAACAGTGACTAGGGTGTAGCTGCACTGTATCTATAACATAGCAGTCAATGAAAACAACTTCCTGTTAGTGAATTAGGAAGGAGAGATCTGCAGTGGGGAAAAGCTGTGGGCATTTGCATTCAGCCTTAATGCCCAAATAGTCAGTCCACTCCTTCTATAAGCTGCAAGTGATTGGTCACAATCAGCATGGCTGGCCTTAGCTACGTGCGACACGTGCGGTCCCACAGGGAGCCGGCAGCCATGCTGTAAGGGGGGGCCAGCGGGTGTGGTGTCACTCACTGACCTCACTACTGGCTTCCCCGCGCCGCGACTACCACTCATCCGCTCCCCCTCCTCGTCTTACGTCCTGAGTGATGATCAGGCGTGATGACATCACTCAGGACGCAAGACAGGGAGGAGACTATCTTACCATGCATTCCTGGTCTGGCTATTTCCCCAGGGCTCCGTTTCAGCAGCATCAGCGGGCACAGTGCACTGTAAGAAGCCCAGCAGGTCAGTCAGACTGTAGACTTTGGTTGTATGGGGCACTGATGGGGGTCTAAAAATGGCAAATGGGCAGAGGATTCAGTGCCACCTTGGTGCCCATCTGCCACTTATTGTCCCTTTAGTGTCCTGTTCAGTGCCCCTTCGATGCCCATTTGCCATTTATTGCCCATTTATTGTCCTGTGCTAAAGGGGCAGTAAATGACAAATATGCATCAAGGGGGCACTGAATATAAGGACACTAAAGGGGAAATAAGTGGAAAATGGGCACCAAGGTGGCACTGAATGACACTGTTAATAAATGGCAGATGGGCACATTGTTCAGTTGCTCCATAGTGCACATTTACCATTTGCTGCCTTTTTAGACCCTTTACGTTAAAGGGGTTAAAAATAAATTCTGTTGAAGCAGTATAGGAGAAGTTAAAATAAAAAAGAACTTATACTTACCTTTCTCCTCACAAAGAGTCCTGCGCTGGGGGCTCCCGTCACCTCTGTTCACTGTTTGTATACAGAGCAGCTGCAGCGGTGATGTACTGTCGACGTGATGTCACCACTGCAGCCGCTCTGTATATAAACCGAGAACAGAGGTGACGGGAGCCCCCAACGCAGGAAGGTCTGGGAAGAGAGAGGTAAGTATGGGCTGCTTTCTTATTTTAACCCTTTCAGGACTGTGACATTTTTTGCTTTTTAATTTACGTTTTTCACTACCCGCCTTCCTAGAGCCATAACTTTTTTGTATTTTTCCGTCAATAGGGTGGTGGTTATTTTTTTGCGGCATGAGTTGTAGTTTCTATTGGCACCATTTAAAATACCATATAAAGTACTGGGAAACGGAAAAAAAAGTCTGAGGCCTGAAATTAGAAAAAAACTGTGATTCCTCCATAGTTTTTTGGGTTTCGATTTTACGGCTTTCATCGTGCGGTAAAAACGACAACTTAACTTTATTCTGCGGCTCAATACTATTATGGTGGTACCAAATTTATATAGGTTATATATATATATATATATATATATATATATATATATATATATATTTTACCACTTTTACTGAGAAAACTATGTTAAAAAAAAACTAAAATGTTGTTTGACCACATTCTGAGAGGCATAACTTGCGTTATGCGCTTTTATTGGTACAATATTTTGGTACATACAACTGTTTGATAATTTTTTATAAATTTTTTACGGCCTTCACAGTGTGAGTTAAATAAGAAGTAATAAAAAGTACCAACATTGCCCACGTGGACAGCAGTTTTAAAAAAAAATTCTGTTATACAAAAGATAGTCTTTGAGTAAACGGAGTAAGGGCCAGTTCACACGTTGCGTAAATACTGCGGATTTTCCGCAACGGAATTTGTTGCAGAAAATCCGCAGAAAATACAGAAACAGCAAAGTGGATGAGATAAAACAAATCTCATCCACACGCTGCGTAAACACTGAGCGGAAAAAACTGACCTGCGGTGAAGAGTTTTATTCTGCAGCATGTCAATTGAATTTGTGTAAACGCGCCTTATTTGTTACAGGTTTTACCCATTGTATTCAATGGGAGGTAAATTCCGCAACAAATAGCAGTTGTTGCGTTTTTTGCAGCAGGTTCGCAGCGATCCTGCCGCAAAAAACGCCACTCAGAAAACATACAATATATTATACTTACCTAGGAATCTGTGTTTTATCCTCCTGGGATGACGCTTCATCTCATGTGACCTCCGCTGCAGCCAATCACAGGCTGTAACGGCCGTCACATGGATGAAACGTAATCCGAGGAGGCCGGCCTGGATGATGTCAGAGGGCAGACCTCCTGGGATGACGCTTCATCTCATGTGACCGCCGCTGCAGGCTGGCTAAGTGCTGCAATTTTTCGCAGCAGACATTCCAGGCGAGAAACTGCCCCACAGTTTGGTGCGGTTTTTCGCCCCAAATTCCCTGTGGCGCAAAGTGGCGTTGTTTTACGCAGCGTACCTGCCCCGTGTGAACTCAGCCTAAGGCCGGATTCACACGAGCGGGTGCATTTTGCGCGCGCAAGAAACGTGGAGTTTTGCACATGCAAAAGGTCCATAACAGCTCCGTGTGTCAGCAGCATATGATGCGTGGCTGCGTGATTTTCGCGCAGCCGCCATCATTATGACACTCAGTTTGTATGTTTGTAAACAGAAAAGCACGTGGTGCTTTTTTGTTTTCATTCAAAGTTTTGACGACTGTAGCGCGCATCACGCGCGGCACAGGGAAATGCGTCTGTGTGCCGTGCGCGGTTTTCACGCACCCATTGACTTCAATGGGTGCGTGATGCGCGAGAAACGGCCAAAGATAGGACATGTCGTGAGTTTTACGCAGCGGCCATACGCTGCGTGAAAATCACTGACAGTCTGAACGGCCCCATTGAGTAACATAGGTCCGTGTGACACACGTGAAAATCACACGCGTAGCACGGACGTATTACACGTTCGTCTGAATAAGCCCTAAAGGTTATTTCCCATTACATCCTGCCCATCCGTGTAATGTATGCGCCGGGAAAGCTCCCAGAACGTATGGTAAACAGTCCCATACACCTGATGGAGGTTAAAAAAGCCTCAGTTCGGGCGGGACTGCGCTATTTTATGTAGTGGCGTCCAGTAAAAAAAATGATACTGCATGTTTTTTGTGTCCATTTAATATATACGCCAGGAGCTTTTCCGCCGCATATGATAAATGGACAGGCAGGACGTAATGTGAAAACAGCCTTACCAAAACATAGGCCTTGTTCACACTGTGATAAAAACGGCAGAAAAATCGGAAGCAGAACACCTCCAAACATCTGCCCATTAGGAAAACGGTGTTCTGTTCCGACGGGGCATTTTTTACGCGGCCGTTTTAAAAAACTACCACGGAAAAATACGGCCACGAAAAAGAAGTGCATATCACTTCTTCAGCCGTTTTTTGGGTCGTTTTTCATAGACTCTATAGAAAAACAGCTCCAAAAACGGCTGTTAAAACGCCGCGAAAAACACGACTTTGAATAAAAAACGGCTGAAACGTTTTTTATTTTGTGCGTGCACATACCCTTAAAAACACTAGTGTTTTTGTATAGTTCTTTTTAAACTACAGGCGCTTTTGACACGTATTCATCGCTTTTTTTGCACGGCTTCGGCGTGTTTTTTTGCCGCTCTATCAGGACTCCCATTGACTATAGAAATTAGGTGTGATTTTGGCGCATTTTCGGTGCGTTTTACGTGCAAAAGAATTGACCTGACGCTTCTTTTTTTATACGACACATTTTAAAACAAAACGCGTCGTATGCACTAACGGCGCGCTATAACATTGATGCCAATGGGACACTTAAACCAAGCATTTTTTACGCGTTTTTCGGCGTGACAAATGCACAAACAAAAGCACCAAATGCCTACAATACTTGCTTCTTGCTTCACGTCACCGCCAATGTAAGTCACTTTGTTTTATGTGGGAATATGAGCGTCACACATCAGACAGAGCTCAGCCCTGCGTAAGAGGTCACTGGCCCTTTAGTGTACATAAAACAAATATGAAAAACGGTTTCTTTTGCTGAAATCTCTGTACAATACTGCTTGAGGCTGCACTACTGAGAGATTCTGCTACGTTATCATGGAGACCCTTGTGGTGATTTAAATCCCATCTACATAAATCAATGTTCGCATGCCCATGCATCATGTAAGTTAAAAGGGTTGTCCCATTTGGGACAATTGGCTCCAGCTATAATCCTTATAGATCGTCTATTATCAGCGGGGGAAGCAACAGTACCTGCAGGAGATATTACATGACCCTTATTCAAATAGCTAGTGATCCGCTCTATCATAACCATATGCCCTAATAGGACATATAGACAGAAGTTGTCTTAATGGAATAACCTCTTAGCCTAAAAATATGTTCAGTAAAATCTAGATTTTATGTTGTTTATATTGATTTGCTCAAGACTTCAGCTGGATAAATCTGGAATCGTCCACTCTATGTTGTGTGTTCACAATCTTTAACCTATATACATATAGACCAGCAATAAAACAGAGCACGTCTAGTTACCAAAATAAAGTTTCCCTATCGGCCGGAGATGTGACTATTTGGCGGCTCAGGTGATATTTGCGGTAAATAAATCATAGCTCAATTCAGAGGTCAAATACCAAGTTTATACCAGGTATAAAGTGTATCTGTCAGGTCGGAGGTGCACTTAACCCCTTAAAGGACCCGAACAACTTGTTTTATTTTTGCCCTCAACAAGTTTAATTATTTGTGCCCTTGTTTTTTGCAGAATGAATTATAGTTTTCTTGACGCCATTTTGGCTACGTGTAAATTGGCGCATAGTTTTTAGCACAAGGTAATGTTGAAAAGCTGAAATTCCAGAAATGTTTTTGTTCTTTACACCGTTCACCATTTGTCGTACATATGTACAATTTATTGAATTAGTATAAAAAACAAAAGTCCAATAAAACAAGAGTTAAATAGAAGTCTTCTTCATGCTCCAGGACACTTCTGTTTTTTCGGGTTCCAAGGTATTGAGAAAGTGCGCTCACCTTAAAGCAACTGACTATTCTCCTGACAGGACAGTCTTTAGGGATAGGCGTACATTTGGTCTCTCAGTCAGGGACAAGTCTACACTACCAATATACAAAAAAACAATATAACCAATAATACCGCCATATAGTGTCCATGTAGTGGGCAGATACCAGTTACACACAGGTGCTCTATAGGGTATTATCACGCTGCAACCTATTCAAGAGAATACAATACTGATCAGTCACAGGTGACATCTTTATTGATTGGAGTCGTTCACTCTCCCTTTTATCTCCATCTGGTCCAGACCTCCATGATGACTTCTCCCAACAACTTCAGACATTGCTGCACATCCCTAAGGCTGGGTTCACACGACCTATTTTCAGACGTAAACGAGGCGTATTATGCCTCGTTTTACGTCTGAAAATAGGGATACAATACGTCGGCAAACATCTGCCCATTCATTTGAATGGGTTTGCCGACGTACTGTGCAGACAACCTGTCATTCACGCGTCGTCGTTTGACAGCTGTCAAACGACGACGCGTAAAAATACAGCCTCGTCAAAAGAAGTGCAGGGCACTTCTTTCAGACGTAATTTGAGCCATTCTTCATTGAACTCAATGAAGCACAGCTCAAAATTTACGGATGTCAGAGAAGCCTCGCAAAATGCGAGGAGGAGGAATTACGGCTGAAACGAGGCAGCTGTTTTCTCCTGAAAACAGTCTGTCATTTTAGCCGTAAAAGCCTCTCATCGTGTGCACATATCCTAACACTTTATAGCAACATATATAGCCCATCCTGCTGCCTCCATTAACACTGCCAACCTACTGCTACCCCCTTGTACCTACATTGCTGCCTAATGCCACCAAATACTATACTGACAAAATAATAGCGGAATAACTATAGTTGCCCTGAAAATAATACTTTCACACACATAATACCATCAAAAATAATAGTGCTACATATGGTGTACCTAAAAAATATTAGTACCACTCACACAGTGGCCAAAAATTATATTGTCACATACGGAATGGCCAAAATAAATAATACCCTTGAAAATTATAATGTCATTGATATAACACGGCCAAAAATAATAGTGACGCACTCAGTGTCCCAAAAATAACAGTTCTAATATACAGACCTAACTCCGTTCCCACATCAAATCCATGTCGGTCTGGTGCAGGTCCCACAACTCTACCAGTCTGTGTCCTGACTGGTCTGGCATAGATGTCACTCAAATTACCTTCCGGTCCATCCAAACACAAATTTTTTAAATATAAATGAATTGATAACAAGAAATCTGTCATCCAGTGCTATATACAATATATACTAGTGTATATATATATATATAGAGAGATATATAGAGATATATATATGTATATATATATATATATAGATATCTATCTATCTATCTATCTATCTATCTATCTATCTATCTATCTATCTATCTATCTATCTATCTATCTATGTATATATATATCTATATATATCTAGATATATATCTATATATATATATATATATATATATATATATATATAGTGCTGGATGACAGATTTCTGATGGCAGTATCTAAACGACCTGATTATTACGCTGGGAAATTAGACATTTTTGGAAATCGAGAAACATTTACCAAGGCAGATGTAGTATGGGAGCTTGAATATTTATTTCTGATTAAACCAATCTGCTCTGTGATTTTTATATGAGCCAAATGGCCAAAGAAGCAAACACTCGAAACACTTTACCTAGTTTACATATGTGACGTCTAATTAATTTATGGACAACACCTGCTACATCTCAGGGTCACCTAAGTCAGTGTTATACAAGGCCTTGTATGGATTTAAAGGGCTTGACTGGTTTCAGCAAATTAATTTTATTATTTGTATAATGAAAAGTTATAAAATTTTCCAATATTTACAAAAAAATTCTAGCTCTTAATTAATCAAAAAAATTACATTAATTTACTGAAATCCAACAACTCCTTTAACCCTGAAAATAGTCTTCTTTGTAACCTTGTCTTATAAGGTGGTCTCAGAGGTGTAACTTGAAGCTCCTGGACCCAATGAAAGATCAACACTAACCATGTGCCTTTAATCTTATGTGGCATTTAGGCCTAGTTGCGACTGATACCTTTGTATCCCTTATAGATACGCCCCTGGGTGGTCTTATATATAGTTCGGTATGGAATTCCCTTTACAGAGTCATTCATATTGGTAGAATCCCAAAAGTTCTATTAATAGGTGCGTAACGATGTGTAGCATCAGAAAGTTATATGTGAGGGCCTTCTATACGGAGCACCACAGACCAGGCCTTATGTGGCAACCTGGGGGGTTCCTGGGCGGGCCCCCTGCAAACAGCAAACTACACAGGAGCAGTAAGTAAATGCTATTTGTTTTTTCTGGGGGGTCTCTGTTCTGAAGGAGGAGGCGTCTGATCTGGGGGGAAGCAGCCCGACTTGGGGACTGCCAATTAATTGGTACGTCCCTGTCTATCAACCATGTTGAAAGAGGAGGTAGGATCATGACACTATTGATGATAGAAGTGGATCTCCAGGCTCCTCCCTTATTGGGGCTTATTTTTTGAGTATGAAGCAGTTGAGTGATTTTCCTTTTCATAATATGGCAACGCCACCCATAAACATTTATGGGACCTATACTGTACCTATGCATGCCTCCAATTTAGTACAAAGCAATATGAATGTATTTTCTCACTGATGCACATGAAATATAGGAGAAAAACAAATCGAGGCATATTGCATTACAGGCCGTATTAGAGAAAATATTTCCAGACAAGAATATGGTTCCATACAGAGGCACGCAGGTTGATTATGGCTCCGTAATATGAAAAAATAGTGAGTCCAGGTTTTCCGTGACACCTTTATCGGCAGCTTATCTCCCGTGAGAACAAAGCATTAGCCATTTTGAAATTCAACATGTGCGATCCTTCTTTCCCAAAACATCTATTGTTGGAGAGGAATTGGGACACCCGCATATATATAAGATAGTTGGCAGGTCCCGCTGAAATCGGAGGGTTCGGCCGATGTTCATGTAATGTGTATGGGCACCTTTAGAATGGCAGATCATGGCTGTACTCTAACGGATCTCAGTTTAAAAACATTTAATACTGAATATAATATATATTATATAGCAGGTAAGCAGCATCGTAGGGCTCATGCACACTGGCACAGAGCCTGTATGGTAGTGTACCTAGCAGTAGCGTAGTAATAGGGGTCCCAGTGGTTGCCTTTTAGCGTCACGACATCACTACATTATGTATGCCGCACACAACATCGTGACGCTGAATGGCGTCAGGATCCGTGATGTGCCTGGAGATGAAGAGGATCTGATTTAGGAGCGAGGAGGGTAAGTCTAAGAATATTGTCTGCTAGGGCCCTGTATCTAATTCTAACATGTGTGATACTGTCTGCTGGGCCCTGTATCTATGCCTATCATGTGTGATACTGTCTGCTGGGGCCCTGTAGCTAAGCCTATCATGTGTGATATTGCCAACTGGGGTTCTGTATCTAAGCCCATCATTTGTGATACTGTCCGCTGTGCCCTGTATCTGAGCCTATCATGTGTGATACTATCCGCTGGGTGAAGGTAGACATGGACCGCACATCCACAATATATGCGTTGATCTGAGCCGCTAGGCATAATTTATAAACATGAACATGAAGTTCTTTGTTAACATTTTGATCAAACTGTATAAGCCAACTTGCCACTTCACGGCAACCTCTTTCAAAGTGGGTCCCTATTCTATTAGTTGCAGCACCGCATGGTGGCCACTGCCACCGCAGCACCGCTCTTGCAGAGGGAGCAACCCAGGGGCCCAATACACTCATGCTATCAGGCTGTGCCAAGCCTCCTTGGCTCTGGGCCACATACCCCCAACAAGTGCAGAACTACAGCAAAAGACGCCACCCCACAGCACCACAACATGTGAACAGGTGGAATAAGCTCATCTTACCATCGAGTAGGGACCCAATTTCAAAGAGGTCGCCGTGAAGTGACAAGTGGGCTTATACAGTTTGATCAAAATGTTAACAAAGAACCTCATTTTCATGTTTATAAATTATGCTCAGATCAACGTATATATTGTGGATGTGCGGTCCATGTCTAGTTTTTCACAATGCTGATAGATAGATAGATAGATAGATAGATAGATAGATAGATAGATAGATAGATAGATAGATAGATAGATGGATGGATGGATGGATGGATGGATGGATGGATGGATGGATGGATGGATGGATGGATGGATGGATGGATGGATAGATAGATAGATAGATAGATAGATAGATAGATAGATAGATAGATAGATAGATAGATAGATAGATAGATAGATAGATAGATAGATAGATATGAGATAGATAGATAGATAGATAGATAGATAGATAGATAGATAGATAGATAGATAGATAGATAGATAGATAGATAGATATGAGATAGATAGATAGATAGATATGAGATAGATAGATAGATAGATAGATAGATAGATAGATAGATAGATAGATAGATAGATAGATAGATAGATAGATAGATAGATAGATATGAGATAGATAGATAGATAGATAGATAGATAGATAGATAGATAGATAGATAGATAGATAGATAGATAGATAGATAGATAGATAGATAGATAGATATGAGATAGATAGATAGATAGATATGGGATAGATAGATAGATAAATATGAGATAGATAGATATGAGATAGATAGATATAAGATAGATATGAGATAGATAGATAGATATGAGATAGATAGATAGATAGATAGATAGATAGATAGATAGATAGATAGATAGATAGATAGATAGATAGATAGATAGATAGATAGATAGATAGATAGATAGATAGATAGATAGAAAGATAGATAGATAGATAGATAGATAGATATGAGATAGATAGATAGATAGATAGATAGATAGATAGATAGATAGATAGATAGATAGATAGATAGATAGATAGATAGATAGATAGATAGATAGATAGATAGATAGATATGAGATAGATGGATAGATAGATATGAGATAGATAGATAGATAGATATGAGATAGATAGATAGATAGATAGATAGATAGATAGATAGATAGATAGATAGATAGATAGATAGATAGATAGATAGATAGATAGATAGATAGATAGATAGATAGATAGATAGATATGAGATAGATCGATATGAGATAGATAGATATGAGATAGATAGATATGAGATAGATAGATAGATAGATAGATAGATGATAGATAGATAGATAGATAGATAGATAGATAGATAGATAGATAGATAGATAGATAGATAGATAGATAGATAGATAGATAGATAGATAGATAGATAGATAGATAGATAGATAGATAGATAGATATGAGATAGATAGATATGAGATAGATAGATATGAGATAGATAGATAGATAGATAGATATAGATAATTCAACGAATTAGGCAGCACTCAAAGTGAAGTAAAAAGTGTTTTATTTACCCATTGATATGCGACATTTCAGCCCCAGCATGGGCCTTTCTCAAGCATTATCACAGTTTGTTCACTAGGTTTAAATAGGGAATGCTATGCATTCAAGTGATTACCTCCAATTAATACATAATGTCAAAAATAGTGCCAATATTATACGTCATAAATCTCGTTGTAAATATTACACAAAGTGAAAGGTAGCAAGCGCAATAAAGTCACAGTGCATTAAAAATATGGACAATACTACATAGAAAACCATACAAATAGTTAATTGGTCAATAATTAATTGCTCAATAATTGGTCAATATACTCACATCTGTTGATGCTCAAAACTATCTGTCAAGGATCCATACATCTCCCATTAAAGTTTGTATTACACGTCATATTACGGCGTCTAAGTCTCCCTATTGCGCATGCCCGGTAGCACTAGTTCTGCCCCTCCTGGAGTTTAGGCAATGCGTCAGTCAAAACGACTGGCGCATGCGCACTAATGAGAAAAGATAACAATGCAACCATAGCAAGTAAGGGTGGTATCCATATCTACGATCACGTACCATTGCGCATGCCCATATACTTGGCGCACGCACACAAGGAAGGATCTATCTATGATGGCCATATTATTAAAGGGCAGGTATAGTACCATAATATTTCTTTCAAAATACGCAAAAATCGGAGAGCCTACTATTTATAGTTGTCAGCAATGTTCCCTCTAAGTCTTGGCAGCTCCCGAGCAGGGCAGTTAGGGAGCAGGGCGAGTCTCCATCAATGGTGGGCGATCTGATGACCAAAATTAATACCCCCAGTAAACGATAATATAGCGACTAAATAAGAGAATAAGAAAACTTATTTTAAATTAGTTTTAATAACTTTTCTAAATACTATAATATTACAAGTCCAGCAGTAAAATAGACAGTTATAAACACCAATTATAGGCATCAATGAAAGAATCCCTCATTACACAACTGTGCCTATAGATAGCGCCACACAGACCGCCTGTAGATACTGCCACACAGACGCCCCTATAGATAGTGCCACACCGCCCCCCTGTAGATAGTGCCACACAGACCCCCCTGTAGATAGTGCCACACAGACCCCCCTGTAGATAGTGCCACACAGACCCCCCTGTAGATAGTGCCACACACAACTGCCTTGTATATATAGTGCCACACAGCCCTCTTGTATATAGTGCCACATAGCAATCCCCCTGTATATAGTGCTACACAGCAGTTCCCCCCTGTATATAGTGATACACAGCCCCCCTCTTTCCATGTATAAAGTGCTACACAGCCCCCTCTCCGCTTGTATATAGTGCTACGCAGCCCCTCTCTCCTTGTATATCGTGCTACACAGCCGCCCTCCCCTTGTATATCGTGCTACTCAGCCGCCCTCTCCCCTTGTATATAGTGCTACACAGCCCCCCTCCCCTTGTATATAGTGCTGCACAGCCCCCTCTCCCCTTGTATATAGTGCCACACAGCCCCCATCTCCCCTTGTGTATAGAGTGCTACACATCCCCCTCCTCCCCTTGTGTATATAGCACTTCACAGCCCCCCTCCCATTGTATATCGTGCTACACAGCCCCCCTCCCCTTGTATATAGCGCTACAAGGCAATTCCCCCCTGTATATAGTGCTACACAGCACCCCTGTCCCCTTGTATATAGTTCTACACAGCCCCTCTCCTCCCATTGTATATAGTGCTACACAGACCTCTCCCCTTGTATATAGCGCTACACAGCACCCCCTTCGTCCCTTGTATATTGTGCTACACAGCCCCCCTCTTCCCCTTGTATATATAGTGCTACACAGCCCCCCGCCGCTTGTGAATAGTTCTACACATCCCCCCTCCTTACCTTGTGTATAGTTACACAGCCCCCCTCCTCCCCTTGTGTATATAGTGTTACACAGCAATTCCCCCTTGTACATAGCGCTACACAGCCCCACTCTTCCCTTTGTATATAAAGCTACACAACCCCCTCCCCCACAGCTCCTTAAAAAAAAAAAGGTTCTACTTACCTTGCCTCATTCCCGCGACAGACGGAGCGCTACACTGTGATGTGACGTCATCACACCGGCCTGCGCGGCTCCCAGCGCCTTATAGGCTGCAGGCTTAACTTGGCCAGCAGCCTATAGTATTCATTTGTATGTGCATCCTGAGGACGCACATACAAGAGAATGTGGCTGTCGCTAGCACCGGAGCCCCCTCCTGTGCTAGCGACGCAATCAAAGAATAAAGAGAAGAGGGGAAAATTAGTGCATCTATTCTACATAATTTAATATCAGCCCAATGGCTAAATACATGATCTATTCTGCATCAAAAAAATGGATGAATGTTGGATCCCCACAGGTTCGTCTTGTAGAACATCGTAAGTTATTCATATAGGTAGCATTTTCAGATCTAAAGACTAGTGTAGCAAATTCAAATCTATAGAAGAGACAAATAAAGAAATGTTAGTGACATATTCCCCGTATAAGGTTAAATAAAATCAATAGTTCCTAATAAACGTAACTACACGGAGGTATGACGAAAAATACTGATTCCATCTAGAGGAGCGGGCAAGCCCCAAATTCTAAGCAATGCCACCCAATTTAAAATCCACATTTAAACCTTCAGGTTTAAGAGTTTTAAAGAGGCTCTGTCACCAGATTATAAGTGTCTTGAGAGTGAATAGACATTGCCTTTAGCCAGGACGCAATGTCTATTCACACTCCCAACACTTCGGTAAAGTTTGTGTGGGACTTAATCACAGCACAGCGTGATCTCGCGAGATCACGCTGTTAATGACAGCACAGCGTGATCTCGCGAGATCACGCTGTGCTGTGTGATTAAGTCCAACAAAAACTTTACCGAAGTGTTGGTTGTGTGAATAGACATCACATCCTGGCTGAAGGCAATGTCTATTCACTCTCAAGACACTTTAGTAAAGTTAATGTGGGTGTATGTGACAGCACAGCGTGATCTCGCGAGATCACGCTGTGCTGAGTACAGATGGAAATGAATGGAGAGAAGTGTATGACGCTGATTGGTCAGCATCATACACTTGTCTTTACAACGCCCACTTGGTAAAAAGGTAAAAAACACCCAGTTGTCTATTAAGAAACTAATTAGCATAAATCTAAAATTGCTCATAACTTGCTCATAACTCATAACTCAAAAATTATAGTTTTTTGCCACTTATAATCTGGTGACAGAGCCTCTTTAAGTCGATGTATCCATTTTAATTCTCTCCTTTTAAACAAAACCCCTGAGCTCCCGCTCCCTGGCCTCTTTTGTGGCCGTTACTTGTTCCCCCTTCCCACCCCTAACTGTTTGTGGTTTATCGGAATATGTGCATTTGTTGGGGGTTTTATTTTTTTTTAAAAAGAAAAAGAAAAGGTGACGAAAGAATAGTTGAGCCAAAAAAAATAACAAAAGACAAAAACAAAAAAAATTAATATAAATGAAAGGCTAAAGAGATGGCTTGAACGTGCACGTTTTAGTTGTGTAACTGTTCGTAAAAAAAAAAAAGAAAAGAGATTTCATTTGTCATGTTTATTATCATTTTTGTGTAACATTTGCTGTCACAGCTGGCGTTTGTTTTATAAGGTGGTCTTACCTACATGACCACTTGTTGGCCGGCATACGGGTTTTACCTAATTTGTTGAATTTATTAATAATTTAATATTTAAATTATAAATAAATTTGTTGTCCGACCCGAGTCAACCCACGTTTGAAAAATAAGTATGTGTCCAGTGTTATGTTACACTTAAAGAGGCTCTGTCACCAGATGTAGCTACATCGACTTACCTGCTAACGCCGATGCTGCTGCAGAATCAACTGAAGACTCTGGTGCCGGTGTCCTCGCTCGTCTGACACGATGCAGGACCTGTGAGTGACGTCACAGCGTGATCTCTCGAGAACACGCTGTGTCTGCACTGCCAGAAGCTGGGCGTTCTGAAGAGAAGTGGATGATACTTCTCATCAGAGCGCCCAGCTAGTAAAAGTATTAAAAACGCCCCGATGTACGCACATAATACACGCCCAGTTGGACTTTTACTTTTAAACACACCCACTTGGACTTTTGCAAGCCTCATTTGCATAACTACAAAAATGGTCATAACTTGGCCAAAAATGCTCGTTTTTTTAAAATAAAAACGTTACTGTAATCTACATTGCAGCGCCTATCTGCTGCAATAGCAGATAGGGGTTGCAAAATCTGGTGACAGAGCCTCTTTAAGTATATGCATTTTGTAGCACAGATTATGGTTAGATGTTACTTGTTTTATGCAGATAGTCTTATTAGTTTTAGACACTTTTAATAGATCAATACGTGGCTGATCTGCCCTCTTGTGATGTTCATTTACGATCCTATTAGGATACCCTCTATTTAGAAATTTAGTACTAATGGTATTCATTTTTTCCCCCAAACAATCCTCCTCACTTACTATTCTTCTTGTCCTTAGGAACTGACTGTAGGGTAGGGAGCTTACTATCTGTCTTGGGTGACTACTGTCATATCTGAGTAAGTTATTTTGGTCTGTCGGTTTTGTAAATAAAGTGGTGCTCAGTGTCTGTTCACTTAGATGTACTTCAATGTCCAAGAAGGTGACTTTTTTTCTAGAATATGTCACCGTAAATTTCACGTCCGGGTCCATATTATTGAGGAAAGAGTGAAATTCTTCCAAACCTCCAAATTACCTCTCCATATAAGGAATATGTCATCTATGTATCGCCACCACCCCAGGACTTGCCTGAAGTGGTGGGATACATAGACAAATTTTTCCTCCAATATGCTCATAAAAACATTGGCGTACGTGGACGCAACATTCGCGCCCATCGCTGTGCCGCATAGTTGCATAAATCATCACAAAAAAGGAAGCATTTACAGGTAAGTATAACTTCCAATAGTGACAGTAGCAGTTCCCTACTTTCAGACACTGCTGCTATGCCCCTATCATGGGCTATTGAGGTATATAAACTTACAACGTCAAAGGATGCTAGACAAATATCTCCCTCATTTGTAAGATCTACCTCCTGTAACTTCACAAGGAAATCCATAGTATCACGAATATAGGAAGAGGTATTAATAGCAAAGGATCTGAGTGCTTTGTCAAGAAAAATTGCTATATGGCTCAGAATTGAATCTAAGCTGGACACTATAGGGCATCCCGGTGGATTAACAATTGATTTGTGTATTTTCGGCTATATATATAGGACTAGTGTAACTGGATGTTCCACCGTCAAAAATTTGGCTATTTCATCATCAATCTGATCCTTTGCTTTAGCTTCCTCAATTATTAACTAAATTTTTCTGCCAATATCAAATTTCGGATCATAAGATATATGTCTATACACTCAATCGACACCCTATTTTACATATATACGGTACATATCCTTATCCATAACAACGTTGAATTGTCTGTGAGAGGGCTGGAGGTTGGAGCCCTGAGGCGTGCACCCATATATTGGACATTATAGTGCTGCTCTTTTTTGTTTTTTGTATTTATGACTTATGAGCGTGCAAATAATCAAGATGTTATTACCTTTGGAAAATACCTGCACTGTCTCAATACCTGCACTGTCTCTACCCAATATGTTTACGTATACGGAGGGGGACGCAAACCGGATTCTGCTAGGAGCGGAGGGAAATGCCACATTTCTAAGCATTCCATCCATTTCGGATCTAAATAGGAGGTATGAAGTTGAATCAGAAAGGAGCATTAATCTTTCATTACATTTGACCACACTGGGCGAGTATTATAAGGTTAAAAGAATCCCAAGTGGGATGCGATCAAGTTTACGATCGAACTTATTTTCTGAAAATTCATATTTTTGCAACAAATTTGAAAAAATTTCAAATAAATATGCAATGGTCGTAATATTGTTGAATATTGAATACCTCCAACAGGAATTTGTCAATGTAAATTTAAAGTTACAGGGAACTGATGAAACCTTGAAAACTGCTTTACCTATTCAGGATTATGAGAAGTTTAAAAATAACTGCACCACCTTTCTACATAAATTTAAATCAGAACTAGAAAATACAAAGTGTAATAAATGGCACCGGCATTTGGACGACTATCACCTTGGACGTATTTACAACTGGCAATCAGATGATAAAAAATTTGAAGTTCGAAATGCATGGGAATCCAATAAAAAGATGAAGAGACCAACTCCCCAACACAACCAAAAGGGAATAAACCCCAAATGTTACATCAGATTTAGGAGAAAATCCACAAGACGTGGTGGACGGAGACATTGCAGAACATATAAGAGCAAGGAGCAACAGAACGAGACCCACTCCTTGTCACGATCTGTGGGTGTGTGGACTGTCACGTTTGTGGACCCCAGCAATACAAAGTCCCGCACAAGCGTACCTGGACAGTCCAAACAGTGGCCGCAGCTCTGGCACTGATGGAGATGGGTGCAGCAGGTACCGCCAGATGTGGCGGATGACAAAGATGCCGCAGGTTGCGCCAGGCATGACGAATCCCTCCGGACGTGGCAGATGACACAGGACGTGGCGGATGACACAGATACAGTAGACATGACTCCTACTAGTAGGCACAGGAGCAAGAACACAGCGCGGGATACAGGAACAGGTAACAGGGCACGGGTAAGAACTGGGAAACACCAAAGGACCATTTGCAAGACAGACTTGGGAATTACTAACAAAGCTCAGGCAAGGATCAGATGGGCTGGGGACCTCTTATAGTCCAGGAAATCATGTGTGTTAATGATGATGATTTCCTACATGTGCGTACTCTGGCCCTTTAAGAGCGGGTTCGAGCGTGCACGCGCACCCTACAGGACACAGCGGACCGAAGCGGTAGTGAGCGCTGGCGTCTCCTGGGAAGGAGATGGGGACCAGCGCTCACAGATCCATGAGAAGGTGAGTGGACCCGAAGGCCTGCGGCCATGGACGCTACAGTATCCCCCCTCTTACGCCCCCTCTTCTTGGGACTAGAGCGAGAGAGGAAATTCTTAACGAGAGCAGGGGCATCGAGGTTCTCCTCCGGCTCCCAGGACCTCTCCTCAGGACCAAACCCTCTCCAGTCCACCAAATAGAAAGTCCTCCCTCCTACACGCTTGCAGTCCAGGATCTCCCTCACCTCAAAAACATCAGAAGAACCGCTGGGAGCAACTGTGGAACTGGAAGTCTTGCTGTAGCAGTTCAGTACCACTGGTTTCAGGAGGGACACATAAAAGGAGTTGGGGATTCTGAGGGTAGGAGGCAGCTTATAGGAGACATGGTTAAATTGTTGCAGAATCTCAAAAGAACCGAGGAACCTGTGAGCAAACTTGTATGAAGGCACCTACAAACGAATGTTCTGTGAGGACTGCCAGACCTTGGGACCTGGAAGATACTGCAGCGGCTCTCTTCTTCTTGTATCCGCTTTTCGCTTCATGCTATTGACAGTCAGCAAAATAGAGGACCGGGTCTGTTGCCAGATCTGCAGGAAGTCCCCAAATGCAGAGTCAGCAGCGGGACCTGAGAAGTAGTAGACACTGGAAGAGGGACTCTAGGATGTTGACCATATACAATGTAAAACGGAGTGGAGGTGGTGGACTCGCTTGTGTGTTTGTTGAACGAAAACTCGGCCCATGGCAGAAGCTGTACCCAGTTATCATGCTGTAAGGAGATGAAGTGACGGAGATAATTCTCTATGATCTGGTTGATACTCTCGACTTGCCCATTGGACTGGGGGTGATAGGCTGAGGAAAAGTCCAATCTCACATCCAGGAGTTTACAGAGGACCCTCCAGAACTTTGAGGTAAACTGAACCCCCCGATCGGACACAATGTGAAGAGGCAAGCCATGCAAGCGGAAGATGTGCTGAATGAAGAGGCTCGCCAGTTGGTGAGCAGAAGGTAGGCCGGTCAGCGGGATAAAATGTGCCATCTTCGAGAACCGGTCCACCACCACCCAGACAGTGTTGCATCCTGCTGAGGGAGGAAGGTCAGTGACAAAGTCCATCGCAAAGTGCTGCCAGGGGGCATTAGGTACATGCAGAGGTTGAAGCAGGCCGGCAGGCTTAGAGTGAGTAACCTTGTTAGAAGCACACACCGTGCAAGAGGAGACAAAGTCCACAACATCCTTGGGCAGCGTGGGGCACCAGAAGTGACGAGCAATCAGGTCTCGGGTTTTACGAACACCAGGGTGCCCAGCCAGTTTAGAACTGTGTCCCCATCGGAGAATTCTTCTCCTGTCTGCTAATTGAACAAAATTCCTTCCCGGAGGGATGTCTCTAACCTGCAAAGGATTGGCAGTGATAATGCAGGACGGGTCTATGATAGTTTGAAGAGACTCCACTTTGTCATCCGTCTCAAATGACTTGGTCAGGGCATTGGCCCTCACATTCTGGTCAGCAAGACGGTAGTGGAGCACAAATTGGAAACGGGTGAAGAACAGCGACCACCTGGCTTGACGAGGATTTAATCGTTGAGCGGACTGAAGGTAGGTGAGGTTCTTGTGGTCGGTGTAGATCAGGATGGGGTGAGCTGCGTCCTCCAGCAGATGTCTCCACTCCTTCAGAGCCAATTTGATGGCCAGTAGCTCCCGATCCCCAATAGAGTAATTGCGCTCTGCAGAAGAAAAAAGTCTTGAGTAGTAACCACATACTACTGCCTTTCCTTTGGAGCTCCTCTGGGACAGAAGTGCACCTGCACCAACAGAAGAGGCGTCCACCTCCAAAGAAAACTGTCGAGATACGTCAGGATGATGGAGGATCGAGGCTGAAGTGAAGGCTTCTTTGAGACTAATGAATGCGGACTCTGCCTCTGGGGTCCACACCTTGGCGTTCACACCCTTCTTGGTAAGGGTGGAAATAGGAGATGTCAGTGATGAGAAGTTTGGGATAAACTGCTGGTAGAAATTGGCGAATCCCAGGAAACGCTGTATGGACCTCAGACCTTGAGGACGTGGCCACTTCAGGACAGCTCTCACTTTCTCAGGATCCATCTTGAGACCTTGATCCGACATGATGTAGCCCAGGAAGGGCAGAGAACTCCTCTCAAAGGCGCACTTCTCCAGCTTGGCGTATAACCGATTCTCCCGTAATCGTAGTAGGACTTGACGGACATGCGTCCGATGAGTCGTCGGATCTGGGGAGAAAATCAAAATATCATAGAGATAAACAACAACACAGATATAGAGGAGATCTCGGAAGATATCATTAACAAATTCCTGAAACACTGCAGGAGCGTTACACAGTCCGAAGGGCAACACTAGGTATTCGTAGTGCCCGTCACGGGTGTTAAATGCCGTCTTCCATTCGTCAGCCCGGCGAATCCGGATTAGGTTATAAGCCCCCCGCAGGTCTAGCTTAGAAAAAATGTTGGCTCCTCATATGCGATCAAACAGCTCGGATATAAGTGGCAATGGGTATTTATTCTTGATCGTGATCTGGTTGAGACCACGGTAGTCAATGCAGGGTCGAAGGGATCTGTCCTTCTTTTTAACGAAGCAAAACCCAGCCCCAGCCGGGGAGGAAGACTTTCATATGAAACCCCTCTCCAAACTCTCCTTGATATAGGCCGACATGGATAGAGACTCTGGCAAGGAGAGAGGATATACTTGGCCACGGGGGGAGAGAGGCATTAGGAACCGGTTGCAAGACTAACACGGGTAAACACAACATTGTTCAGGCAATGAGTGAAAGGGCAGAGCCCCTTTTATAGTCCAGGGTGATCATGGGTAAATTGATGAATATTGGGACACAGCAGAATGGAGCGGAAGTGAGCACTGGCATCTCCTGGGGAGGAGATGCGGGACAGCGCTCACAGATCCATGGCTGCGGCTGTTGAGGGGTGAGTAATCCAGAAGGTCCGCGACTGTGGACGCTACAGTATCCCCCCTTCTTGGTACCAGAGTGAGAGAGGAACTTTTTAATGAGGGCAGAAGCATTGAGGTTCTCTTCTGGCTCCCAGGACCTCTCCTCTGGACCAAACCCCTTCCAATCCACCAAATAAAACGTTCTTGTTCCTACTTTTTTGAAGTCCAGGATCTCCTTAACCTCAAATACATCGGAAGAACCGCTGGGAGTAACTGCAGGGCTAGGCGTTTTTATGTAGCCTTTCAGGACCACAGGCTTCAGGAGGGACACATGAAAGGAGTTGGGCATCTTGAGGGTAGGAGGCAGCCGAAGCTTCTAAGAGAAAGGGTTGATTTGCTGTAGGATCACAAAGGGTCCGAGGAAACTGGGAGCAAACTTGTATGACAGCACCCTCAGCCAGATATTCCTTGAGGATAGCCAGACCTTGGTACCTGGAATATACAGAGGTGGCTCTCTTCTTCTAGCATCTGCTTTTCGCTTCAGGCGATCGATTGCCTGCAGAATAGAGGACCGGGTTTGCTGCCAGACCTGTAGAAAATCTCCCAAATGCAGAGTCAGCTGCGAGTACCAGGGATGTAGCCAAAACAGGAAGAGGAATTTGTGGATGTTGGCCGTAGACAATGTAGAATGGTGTGGAGGTGGTGGACTTACTTGTGTGGTTATTATATGAGAACTCGGCCCATGGAAGAAGCTGTACCCAATCATCATACTGCATGGAGATGAAGTGGCGAAGATAATTCTGCATGATTTGGTTAATCCTCTCGACTTGGCCATTAGGCTGGGGATGATAGGCTGAAGAAATGTCCAACTTCAGTCTAGGAGTTTACGAAGGGCACTCCAGAATTTCGAGGTGATCAGACACAATATGAAGAGGCAAACCATGCAAATGGAAGATGTGCTGGATGAAGAGATTCGCCAGCCGAGGAGCAGAAGGTAGGCCGATCAGCAGGATAAAATTAGCTATCTTCGAGAACCAGTCCACCACCACCCAGATCGTATTGCATCCTGCAGAGGAAGGAAGGTCAGTGACAAAGTCCATTGCTATATGCTGCCAGGGAGCAATGGGCAAAGGCAGAGGTTGGAGCAGACCATATCACACATGGGCCCTGTATCTAAGTCCACCACATGTGTTACTAACAATTTTTTTTGTGTTTGTGATTTTTTTACAGATTCGGTTGTTGGACTACGTCAGATTCGAGGACTACTTCGATAACGACTGTATTCTAAATAAAATGGCTAACAAGGGTTGCGTGTTTTTTTTTTTAATTTCAATAAAATATTTTTTCTATGTCTATGTATTTTTTTAAAACTTTATTTCTACCTCTTTAGTAATGGCCGCTGGCTGATTGACAGCATTCATTACTAAAGAGGCTCTGTCACCAGATTTTGCAACCCCTATCTGCTATTGCAGCAGATAGGCGCTGCAATGTAGATTACAGTAACGTTTTTATTTTTTAAAAACGAGCATTTTTGGCCAAGTTATGACCATTTTCGTATTTATGCAAATGAGGCTTGCAAAAGTACAACTGGGCGTGTTTGCAGTAAAAGTACAACTGGGCGTGTATTATGTGTGTACATCGGGGCGTTTTTACTACTTTTACTAGCTGGGTGTTCTGACGAGAAGTATCATCCACTTCTCTTCAGAACGCCCAGCTTCTGGCAGTGCAGACACAGCCGTGTTCTCGAGAGATCACGCTGTGTCGTCACTCACAGGTCCTGCATCGTGTCGGACGAGCGAGGACACATCGGCACCAGAGGCTACAGTTGATTCTGCAGCAGCATCAGCGTTTGCAGGTAAGTAGCTACATCCACTTACCTGCAAACGCTGATGCTGCTGCTGCTGCAGAATCAACTGTAGCCTCTGGTGCCGAGTGGATGATACTTCTCGTCAGAACGCCCAGCTAGTAAAAGAAGTAAAAACGCCCTGATGTACGCACATAATACACGCCCAGTTGTACTTTTACTTTTCAACACGCCCAGTTGTACTTTTGCAAGCCTCATTTACATAAATACGAAAATGGTCATAACTTGGCCAAAAATGCTCATTTTTTAAAAATAAAAACGTTACTGTAATCTACATTGCAGCGCCTATCTGCTGCAATAGCAGATAGGGGTTGCAAAATCTGGTGACAGAGCCTCTTAAGGAGGGGCTTAGTGTTAGCCGATGCAGAGGCTAAAACTAACCTCCATTATTACCCCGGTACCCACCGCCACCAGGGGTGCCGGGAAGAGCCGGGTATGATCCAGTACCTGACCATCTGTGGTGGGGGTCGGGCACTGTCGCGGCCGCTGGCTGGTATTATTGGGCTGGGAAAGGCCAACAACAGTGGTCCTTCCCACCTTGCTAATGCTAGGCTGCTGCTGCTGTGTTGTATCTGGCTGGGTATAAAAAATTGGGGGGACCCCACGTCAGTTTTTTTTTTTAAATGGAAAAAAATTCAATGTGGTGTCCCCCCCCCCCCCCCCATTTTTCATAACCAGCCAGATACAACACAGCAGCATTACCAGGGTGAGAAGGACCACTGTTTTGGCCTTTCCCACCCTAATAATACCAGACAGCTGCCGGCCCAGTGCCCGACCGCCTCTACAGATGGTCGGGTACTGGATTGTACCTGGGTCTTCCAGGCACCCCGAGTGGCAGACGGTACCAGGGTAATAATGGGGGTTATTGTTAGCCTCGGCAGCGGCATAACATTAAGTCCCGCCTTAGTAATGGACGCTGTCAATCAGCCAGCGGCCATTAGTAAGGTGGTAGTAATACAATTTAAAAAAATACAAGGACAAAAAATATTTTATTGAAATAAAAAAAAAACACCACACAACCCTTGTTAACTATTTTATTAAGAATAAAAAAAACTCCAACATTGACGTAGTACTTAAATCCGAAGTAGTCCAACAACCAAACCTGTAAAAAAAAAAAAAGACAAAAAAATTAGTAACACATAAAAAAGCAAAGCAATTATTATCTTAAATTTCCTGGTACAGCGCTGGAGCCGCATTGTCAGTGAGTCCTATATCTAATCCTATCATGTGTGATACTGTCTGCTGAGCCATTGTATCTAATTCTGTCCATAGCTATAGGGTCGTAGTTAGAGATGAGCGAACTTATGAAAAGTTCGGTTCGGCAAGTTCGCCGAATTTCGTGCAAAAGTTCGATTCGGACCGAACTAGTTCTGACCGAACCTGTAATACAAGAAAGCCCCTAAAAATCGTGTATAACACTGTTTTAAAGCCCTAGAAGCCCTGTATAACACTCTTAGGTCACCCATGAGTGTATCCAAGTACTTTTGAGCTGTCTTTAATGCAAAGTTGGTGTCAAAGTTACGCCAACATGTATGGCTCTAGGAAAACGGATGGGACACGGAGATAACTAACAGAAACCACTGCACTTGTGCATGTTGTATGCTTAATGCATTGTTAAAAAAGGTACAAAAATTTACCATTTTAGGCGGCTGATGCCTGCCAGGGTTCATACATATAAGGTGGTAAAAGAAGAAGCAATGGCTTTTGACAAGCCCTCCAAAAATTGACCCTTTTTATTGGCAGATGCCTGCCGGGGTTCTTCCATACATGGATGTAAAAGCAACAAGCAATGGCTTTTCACAAGCCCTCCAAAAATTGACCCTTTTTATTAGCAGATGCCTGCCGGGGTTCTTCCATACATGGATGTAAAAGCAACAAGCAATGGCTTTTCACAAGCCCTCCAAAAATTGACCCTTTTTATTGGCAGATGCCTGCCGGGGTTCTTCCATACATGGATGTAAAAGCAACAAGCAATGGCTTTTCACAAGCCCTCCAAAAATTGACCCTTTTTATTGGCAGATGCCTGCCGGGGTTCTTCCATACATAGATGTAAAAGCATTAAAGCAACAAGCAATGGCTTTGACAAGCCCTCCAAAAATTGACCCTTTTTATTGGCAGATGCCTGCCGGGGTTCTTCCATACATGGATGTAAAAGCAACAAGCAATGGCTTTTGACAAGCCCTCCAAAAATTGACCCTTTTTATTGGCAGATGCCTGCCGGGGTTCTTCCATACATAGATGTAAAAGCAACAAGCAATGGCTTTTCACAAGCCCTCCAAAAATTGACCCTTTTTATTGGCAGATGCCTGCCGGGGTTCTTCCATACATGGATGTAAAAGCATTAAAGCAACAAGCAATGGCTTTTCACAAGCCCTCCAAAAATTGACCCTTTTTATTGGCAGATGCCTGCCGGGGTTCTTCCATACATGGATGTAAAAGCATTAAAGCAACAAGCAATTGCTTTTGACAAGCCCTCCAAAAATTGACCATTTTTATTGGCAGATGCCTGCCGGGGTTCTTCCATACATGGATGTAAAAGCAACAAGCAATGGCTTTTCACAAGCCCTCCAAAAATTGACCCTTTTTATTGGCAGATGCCTGCCGGGGTTCTTCCATACATGGATGTAAAAGCAACAAGCAATGGCTTTTCACAAGCCCTCCAAAAATTGACCCTTTTTATTGGCAAGGGTGAGTAGTAGCAGCACATTAAAAGACACTGGACGACAGTCACAGGACAAAGCCCTGTGGTGGGGCAGGCCTGCTTGTAGCAGACGGGCGGCAGTGGAGGTGTATTGGTGGTAGTAGTCGAGGTAGCCAACACAGACAGCAAGGGTGCAAGCAGTAGTAGCAGTAGTAGCAGCACATTAAAAAAAAGAGACTGGACAGTCACAGGAGGACAAAGCCCTGTAGTGGGGCAGGCCTCAGGCCTGCTTGTAGCAGACGGCAGTGGAGGTGTATTGGTGGTAGTAGAGGTAGACTAGCCAACACAGACAGCAAGGGTGGTAGACTGGTAGTAGCAGCAGCACATTAAAAAAAGAGACTGGACGACAGTCACAGGACAAAGCCCTGTGGTGGGGTAGGCCTGCTTGTAGCAGACGGGCGGCAGTGGAGGTGTATTGGTGGTAGTAGAGGTAGCCAACACAGACAGCAAGGGTGGTAGTAGTAGTAGTAGTAGTAGTAGTAGTAGCACATTAAAAAAAGAGACTGGACAGTCACAGGAGGACAAAGCCCTGTGGTGGGGCAGGCCTCAGGCCTGCTTGTAGCAGACGGGCGGCAGTGGAGGTGTATTGGTGGTAGTAGTCGAGGTAGCCAACACAGACAGCAAGGGTGCAAGCAGTAGTAGCAGTAGTAGCAGCACATTAAAAAAAGAGACTGGACAGTCAGAGGAGGACAAAGCCCTGTGGTGGGGCAGGCCTCAGGCCTGCTTGTAGCAGCCGGGCGGCAGTGGAGGTGTATTGGTGGTAGTAGCCGAGGTAGCCAACACAGACAGCAAGGGTGCAAGCAGTAGTAGCAGTAGTAGCAGCACATTAAAAAAAGAGACTGGACAGTCAGAGGAGGACAAAGCCCTGTGGTGGGGCAGGCCTCAGGCCTGCTTGTAGCAGACGGGCGGCAGTGGAGGTGTATTGGTGGTAGTAGTCGAGGTAGCCAACACAGACAGCAAGGGTGCAAGCAGTAGTAGCAGTAGTAGCAGCACATTAAAAAAAGAGACTGGACAGTCAGAGGAGGGCAAAGCCCTGTGGTGGGGCAGGCCTCAGGCCTTCTTGTAGCAGACGGCAGTGGAGGTGTATTGGTGGTAGTAGAGGTAGACTAGCCAACACAGACAGCAAGGGTGGTAGGACTGGTAGTAGCAGCAGCACATTAAAAAAAGAGACTGGACGACAGTCACAGGACATAGCCCTGTGGTGGGGTAGGCCTGCTTGTAGCAGACGGGCGGCAGTGTAGGTGTATTGGTGGTAGTAGAGGTACTAGCCAACACAGACAGCAAGGGTGCAAGCAGTAGTAGCAGTAGTAGCAGCACATTAAAAAAAAGAGACTGGACAGTCACAGGAGGACAAAGCCCTGTAGTGGGGCAGGCCTCAGGCCTGCTTGTAGCAGACGGCAGTGGAGGTGTATTGGTGGTAGTAGAGGTAGACTAGCCAACACAGACAGCAAGGGTGGTAGACTGGTAGTAGCAGCAGCACATTAAAAAAAGAGACTGGACGACAGTCACAGGACAAAGCCCTGTGGTGGGGTAGGCCTGCTTGTAGCAGACGGGCGGCAGTGGAGGTGTATTGGTCTTAGTAGAGGTAGCCAACACAGACAGCAAGGGTGGTAGTAGTAGTAGTAGTAGTAGTAGTAGCACATTAAAAAAAGAGACTGGACAGTCACAGGAGGACAAAGCCCTGTGGTGGGGCAGGCCTCAGGCCTGCTTGTAGCAGACGGGCGGCAGTGGAGGTGTATTGGTGGTAGTAGTCGAGGTAGCCAACACAGACAGCAAGGGTGCAAGCAGTAGTAGCAGTAGTAGCAGCACATTAAAAAAAGAGACTGGACAGTCAGAGGAGGACAAAGCCCTGTGGTGGGGCAGGCCTCAGGCCTGCTTGTAGCAGACGGGCGGCAGTGGAGGTGTATTGGTGGTAGTAGCCGAGGTAGCCAACACAGACAGCAAGGGTGCAAGCAGTAGTAGCAGTAGTAGCAGCACATTAAAAAAAGAGACTGGACAGTCAGAGGAGGACAAAGCCCTGTGGTGGGGCAGGCCTCAGGCCTGCTTGTAGCAGACGGGCGGCAGTGGAGGTGTATTGGTGGTAGTAGTCGAGGTAGCCAACACAGACAGCAAGGGTGCAAGCAGTAGTAGCAGTAGTAGCAGCACATTAAAAAAAGAGACTGGACAGTCAGAGGAGGGCAAAGCCCTGTGGTGGGGCAGGCCTCAGGCCTGCTTGTAGCAGACGGCAGTGGAGGTGTATTGGTGGTAGTAGAGGTAGACTAGCCAACACAGACAGCAAGGGTGGTAGGACTGGTAGTAGCAGCAGCACATTAAAAAAAGAGACTGGACGACAGTCACAGGACATAGCCCTGTGGTGGGGTAGGCCTGCTTGTAGCAGACGGGCGGCAGTGGAGGTGTATTGGTGGTAGTAGTCGAGGTAGCCAACACAGACAGCAAGGGTGCAAGCAGTAGTAGCAGTAGTAGCAGCACATTAAAAAAAGAGACTGGACAGTCAGAGGAGGACAAAGCCCTGTGGTGGGGCAGGCCTCAGGCCTGCTTGTAGCAGACGGGCGGCAGTGGAGGTGTATTGGTGGTAGTAGCCGAGGTAGCCAACACAGACAGCAAGGGTGCAAGCAGTAGTAGCAGTAGTAGCAGCACATTAAAAAAAGAGACTGGACAGTCAGAGGAGGACAAAGCCCTGTGGTGGGGCAGGCCTCAGGCCTGCTTGTAGCAGACGGGCGGCAGTGGAGGTGTATTGGTGGTAGTAGTCGAGGTAGCCAACACAGACAGCAAGGGTGCAAGCAGTAGTAGCAGTAGTAGCAGCACATTAAAAAAAGAGACTGGACAGTCAGAGGAGGGCAAAGCCCTGTGGTGGGGCAGGCCTCAGGCCTGCTTGTAGCAGACGGCAGTGGAGGTGTATTGGTGGTAGTAGAGGTAGACTAGCCAACACAGACAGCAAGGGTGGTAGGACTGGTAGTAGCAGCAGCACATTAAAAAAAGAGACTGGACGACAGTCACAGGACATAGCCCTGTGGTGGGGTAGGCCTGCTTGTAGCAGACGGCGGCAGTGGAGGTGTATTGGTGGGAGTAGTCGAGGTAGCCAACACAGACAGCAAGGGTGCAAGCAGTAGTAGCAGTAGTAGCAGCACATTAAAAAAAGAGACTGGACAGTCAGAGGAGGACAAAGCCCTGTGGTGGGGCAGGCCTCAGGCCTGCTTGTAGCAGACGGGCGGCAGTGGAGGTGTATTGGTGGTAGTAGTCGAGGTAGCCAACACAGACAGCAAGGGTGCAAGCAGTAGTAGCAGTAGTAGCAGCACATTAAAAAAAGAGACTGGACAGTCAGAGGAGGGCAAAGCCCTGTGGTGGTGCAGGCCTCAGGCCTGCTTGTAGCAGACGGCAGTGGAGGTGTATTGGTGGTAGTAGAGGTAGACTAGCCAACACAGACAGCAAGGGTGGTAGACTGGTAGTAGCAGCAGCACATTAAAAAAAGAGACTGGACGACAGTCACAGGACATAGCCCTGTGGTGGGGTAGGCCTGCTTGTAGCAGACGGGCGGCAGTGTAGGTGTATTGGTGGTAGTAGAGGTACTAGCCAACACAGACAGCAAGGGTGCAAGCAGTAGTAGCAGTAGTAGCAGCACATTAAAAAAAGAGACTGGAGAGTCACAGGACAAAGCCCTCTGGTGGGGCAGGCCTGCTTGTAGCAGACGGCACTGGGGTGGATTGGTGGTAGAAGTAGTAGCAGCTGCAGCACCAACAGCGGCACATTAAAAAAAGAGTGGACAGGACAGAATCCCATAGTAGCAGGCGGCAGTAGCAGGCGGCAGCGGCAGCAGCAGCAGCAATGTCAGATCTAATCAGTGGCATCAGGCACAGGGGTTTTAAAATCCTCACCGATCCACGCTTGATTCATTTTCAGAAACGTGAGATTTTCCAAGCTGTTGGCGGACAATCTTGTTCGCTTAGGGGTGACGAAGCCCCCTGCTGCGCTGAATACCCTCTCTGACGCTACACTGGAGGGTGGACAAGACAGTACACCCATGGCAAACTGGGCCAGTTCTTGCCAATGATCCAATCTGCTGACCCAGAAGTCCATGGGGTCTGGGATCAGCATTTCTGACGGAGAAAGGGCACAGTCCAAGTACGAGTGAACCTGGTTGTTTAGGTGCTGCACCTGGAGATGGTGAACATCCCTTTGGTGACTAGTGCTACGATGTGTGTCAGGTCGGGGTATTGGATGTAAAAATGTTGTCATCATATTTTCCAAACTGAATTGGCTGCTGCTGCTGCCGCTGCTGCCACGGCTGCCGCCTATTGCAGAGGTAGCTCTGCCAGAGGCGGTGGAACGATGAGACAGTGGGGAGCGGAGAGTGGCCCCCCGGTCAGACATGCTTGCAGCGGGTGTCTGCCGTTTGAAAGCCATGACAAGCTGGCTGCATAGCTTCTCTCTATAATAAGCCAATTTTGCCTCCCTCTCGGAAGGCGCAAAAAACTCCCCCATTCTGGCTTTATACCGAGGGTCTAAAAGTGTGGCTATCCAGTAGTCATCTCTTTGCTTCATGCTAACAATACGACAGTCAGCGCGCAAGTAACGAAGCATACAGCTCGCCATCCTTGCCAGCGTTTCAGAGGGCCCGGTTGGTTCCATCTCCGCCCCATACTGCCATGGTTGTCCATCATCAAGGTCGTGTCAGACTCGTCATCACCACCATCACTGTCATGTTGTGCGGCTGCCTCGTCCCCTATCCCTTCCTGTGATTCCATCTCCAAATCCAGCTCCTCTTCAGGTCCAGAAGAGGCTGGACGCAGCCTGCAGGGCTTAAGGGGAAGCCTCCATGACCTCACTGGTAGGGAAAGGGTTAATAGGTAAGGGAGAGTTGGAGGGAGAGTTAGGAGGAGGTGGAGGAGGGACAAGGAGGAGTCAGGGGGCCGTTGCTGAGCTTCCCGCTGTTTGCGGCATTGAGCCGGAAGCAGCGGGAGGAGTAACACAGGGAGAGACAAGCTCCCACCCTCCCGCCCTTTGTTTGTTACCCCTGTGGGGCTTTATGTACGTCCGTTTATGAGTGTTGTCTTTGTTTTGTGTGCTTATTTAACATGTTTTTCCTTTTTTCCCGGAGTAGGTTCTGTTGTCATGGCAGCTGGCGGGGGGAGTCCTTGAGGCCAGTCAGTACAAAATGGTGGGGGGGTCGCATCGGGGGTATGCGTCCCCCAAAAAAGGTACATGGTTGAAGACTTCATCGGGTGTTATCCCTTTGAAGTGGTCTTCTGGTAGAAGGTATATCACTTGAAGGCTTCATCGGGTGTTATCCCTTTGAAGTGGACTTCTAGTGGTCGGTATATCACTTGAGGGCTTCATCGGGTGTTATCCCCTTGAAGTGGACTTCTAGTGGTCGGTATATCACTTGAGGGCTTCATCGGGTGTTATCCCCTTGAAGTGGACTTCTAGTGGTTGGAGCCATCTGCAGAGGTGAACGGTGCTTCCGAGCTGGTTTACGGCTGGAGGTAATTGGTGGTTTGCAGATGGCTAATTCGGTGTGTTCTTAAAAAGGAACATCTGAAGGGGCTTCAAGGACTTCCTCTGCTCGGGTTAATGTTAACGTTAAATTGTTATGTACGATTCTGACCCATGTTGGGTCAAGTGAATTATTAGGAGGAATTCTCTGGTGGATTCCTAACTAGTTATCCGAATGTTTCGGATTTAAATTGTTTTGATAAAACTGTGAAATTAATAAACGGCTGCTGTGGCCATTTCACATCCAACCTCGGTGTCACGTGTCTTTCCTAAAGGTGGGGGTGGAGGGATAAGATGGGTAAGGGAAGGTTCATTAACACACGACTCTACTTAGGAAGGTCATGTTTCCTCATCCTCCTCCTCCTCCTCCTCCTCCTCAACATCCATAGCCAGATGTGATCCTTCCTCCATCCTTTGCTGAATCATCGCTGTGAGCGTTTGCTCCATAATGAATATCAGCGGCATAACATCGTTCATTCCGCTAGCGTCACGGCTCACAAATCGTGTGGCCTCTTCAAAGGGCCTCAAAACGCGACATGCGTCTCTAACCAGCTGCCAGTGGCTGAGCTCGAAATTACACTGGCTCCAAACGCTGCCCGTCTGCTGCATCAGGAAATCATTCACGGCTTTCCGCTGTTCGTACAGACGGTCCAACATGTGCAGGGTGGAATTCCATCGTGTTGGAACGTCGCAAATCAGGCTGTGTTCTGGGAGATTGTTTTGACGCTGCAAGTCCAGGAGGGCGTGCTTAAATGCATACAAACGTCTAAAGCGAACGCAAACCCTCCTGGACATGGCCAGCACACCCTTCAAACCAACATATGACTTTAAGAAGCGTGTTATGACCAGATTGATCACATGTGCCATGCAAGGAGCGTGTGTCAGGTGACCTAGACGCAGTGCAGCCACAACGTTCTTGCCGTTATCAGAGACAACATTGCCCAGTGTGAGTTTCAGAGGAGACAGCCAGCGTGCGATTTCCTCCTTGATGCACAGCAGCAGCTCCTGCCCTGTGTGGCTTTTCTCGCCCAGGCTCAGCAGGTGTAAGACAGCGTTGTGGCGCTTCACCTTGCACCTATGAAAAGAGGAGGGAGGAGGAGTGGAAGATACGCTGTGTCCTGTCGGGGACGGGAAGACCTCCAAGGAGGAAGGCAAGGAGGAGGAGGAGGAGTAGGAGGAGAAGGATGGTAGGCGCCTGGTGTCCGGAGTTGAACTAGAAACATACAAGCGTGGAGGTGGTAATGCCTGGCATTGCTGCGGTGGTGCATCGGACTGCAAAATATTGACCCAGTGGGCCGTGAAAGACATGTACTGTCCCTGCCCATAGTTGCTGCTCCACGTGTCGACGGTGGCATGTACCCTGCTGCACACGGATAATTGCAAGGACTTGGACACCTTTTCCTCCACATGCTTGTGCAAGGCAGGGACAGCTGTTTTGGAGAAGTAATGTCGGCTAGGTATTCGCCACCTAGGCTGAGCGCACGCCATCAATTGCTTGAAGCCGGCGGAGTCGACCAGGTGGTACGGCAGCGACTGCACCACCAACAACTTTGCCAGGTGTGAATTAAGCCGCACGACAAGTGGATGACTGGGTATATATTGTTGCTTATTGGACAACGATTCCGTAATGGATAACTGACGGGACATAGGAGGAGCACTAGATGACAGTGATGATGATGATGACAACGACATGGTGGATAAGGCCTGGCTACTACTTAGATGACAGGGACTCGGAGCAGCAGCAGCAGCGGAAGAGGGGTCTTCATTAGATGTACATGATGGTGGGGCATGTTGATTGTCCCACATGGCCTTGTGATGCCGTTCCATGTGTTTACGTAGAGCAGTAGTTCCTACATTGCTGCCCTGCCCACGCCTTACTTTCTGCTTGCAGATACGGCACTGTGCCATGTTTTCCTCCTCCGGGAAGGTACAGAAAAATTGCCACACGGCAGAGTACCGTAAAGAGGTAGTACCACGTCCACCACCACCACCACCACCACCACCACAACCACCCGAGCTTGCCCCTTGTCTGGCAGGCTTTTTTCGGGAACCTACACCAGCATCTGTGTCGCCGTCACCGGCTCCTGAGCTGACCCTACCGCTGCAACGTTTTGCAGATTGACTTCTGCCCCTACCTCGGCTTGGCTGTTTATCACATCCAGTGCCGCCACTACTACCCTCCTCCTCTGACGCCGTCATCACCTCGTCACCTGGTTCCCACGTCCTGTCTAAAACAACATCATCATCATAGCCTTCCTCATCATCCCCGCCACTTCTGTCACTGTGTTGTGAATTTGATGTGACATCATGGCGGGCTCCATGCCCCCCCTCATTACTGCGTCTGCCACCACGGCTACCACCACCAACACCCCCACTACCGCAGCTATGCGTCTCGGTCACCGCTTCCACCTCCACCACCGCCGCAACACACTCCGTTGGCTGACTCGCGGAAAACAAATCATCATCATCACTATGTTGTTCAGTATCTTCCTTCGCACCCGAGGAGATGTCTCTTAGGACTCTCAGGAAAGATGGCTTCCCGCTAGGAAGGGGGAGCGAAGACATAGATGATGGAATGGAAACGCTAGAAATACCTATATTACTACTGTCACCGTGCCAAGGAACTGTAGAGGATCTGGAATCCAACGAAACCTGGCTTGAAGCCAGATCGTCAGAGTCTTCCTGCTGAGATGACCGCGAGCCAGCCAACCAGTCCACAATGGCCGTATTGTCTAAAGTAACCCGCCCACCGGAGGAGATGGACAAGTCTGGCTTGCTGATACTACTACTAGCAGGCACATGGCAGCTGCTACTAGTGGAACTGGGCACATGTCTTGTGCCACAAATGCTGCTACTGGGTCTGGCACCAACAGATCCAACATTTGGACTGGAAGAGGAGACGGCATGGGTGTTTCTTCCTCTACCCCGTCCTTTCACAACCTTTTTTTTCCCAGACATTTCAGAGCCCCTTTTAAAAGCGTATTCACACACGGACACTGGCTTGGCAAATGGCAATGAATGAGAATTTCAATCAGCCTCGCTGCAGTGCACTCAGGGAATGCTGGGCCTTGTAGTACTACTAGGCTGCCTGTATGGCAAGTTGGATTGTTATCCTGTTAATAACGGCCAGGGATGAGCCCCTTTTAAAAGCGTATTCACACACGGACACTGGCTTGGCAAATGGCAATGAATGAGAATTTCAATCAGCCTCGCTGCAGTGCACTCAGGGAATGCTGGGCCTTGTAGTACTACTACTACCACTACTACAAAGGCTGCCTGTATTGCAAGTTGGATGCAATGGGGATGAGCCCCTTCTAAAAGCGTATTCACACACGGACACTGGCTTGGCAAATGGCAATGAATGAGAATTTCAATCAGCCTCGCTGCAGTGCACTCAGGGAATGCTGGGCCTTGTAGTACTACTAGGCTGCCTGTATGGCAAGTTGGATTGTTATCCTGTTAATAACGGCCAGGGATGAGCCCCTTTTAAAAGCGTATTCACACACGGACACTGGCTTGGCAAATGGCAATGAATGAAAATTTCAATCAGCCTCGCTGCAGTGCACTCAGGGAATGCTAGGCCTTGTAGTACTACTACTACCACTACTACAAAGGCTGCCTGTATTGCAAGTTGGATGCAATGGGGATGAGCCCCTTATAAAAGCGTATTCACACACTGGCTGAGTAGGGAGTAGTGGATGAGCCCCTTCGATTTCTGAATTCCTGCCTTTTAGATTCCTAAAGCTTTCCCTTACTGCACAGAGATGCTATCCCTACAGCTCCTGTCTGTAAAATGGCCGCTGAGCTCCGTGCATAGACTTTTATTGCAGGCTTGAGCCCGCCCCTATGCTGCCTCCCGATTGGCTGGGAGAGCCGTTTGCAAGGCATTATGGGGTAGCCTGATGTCAGGTGATCTTCTGTAATCCTCCATTTTAGATGTAACATGTGGCAGGCGCCAAAATGTAGCCGGGTTCGGTCAAAACGGGTTCGGCCGAACCCGGTAAAGTTCGGATTCGCTGCGAACCGAACTTTTCCTGAAGTTCGGACCGAAACCGGGTTCGGTTGTCCCGGTTCGCTCATCTCTAGTCGTAGTGCTATAGATATGCTGTCTCCTATATATACACACATATATACACACACATATGCATACACGCACACACATTTTTTTGGGGGTAAGTAATGGGGCTATTGTCCCTGACGTTTTAAGACCTTAGTGACGCCCCTGGCTGCTAGTGCTGCATTGTTGGTTCACTTAGGAGACCCAGCGATGCAGCTGAAAGCTGTGGGCTGTCTGTCATGAGAAGTTGGGGGGGCCCAAGAAGGACTTTTGTATCGGGGCCTATGAGCCTTTAGCTACGCCCTTGACAGGGAGGGGCTGTATGACACTATCTACATGGGGGGCTGTATGGCACTATCTACAGGGGGGCTGTATGGTGCTATCTACAGGGGGGTTTTGTGTGGAGGAATCTACAGGGAGGCACTTTCTACAAGGGGGGGTTTGTGTGGCACCCATGGGAGTGGGGTGGGGCAGTCAAAAGTTTGCTATGGGGCCCAGTCTTTCCTAGTTATGCCCCTGGATATGGGATATAGATGATAGATAGATAGATAGATAGATAGATAGATAGATAGATAGATAGATAGATAGATAGATAGATAGATAGATAGATAGATAGATAGATAGATAGATAGATAGATAGATAGATAGATAGATATTAAACATTTTGGGGCAAGGCATAACATATGTATTGGGGCTACTGTCCCTGGCTGCTAGTGCTGCATTGATGAGTCACTTAGGAGACCCAGCAATGCATCTGAAAGCTGCGGACTGTCGTTCTTGAAAAGAAGCTGAGGGGCTAACAAGGACGTTTGCACCAGGGCCATGAGCCTTTGGCTATGCCCCTAGTACCTAGTATGTAATCGTAGGCATATTGAGGTACAGTAGAGGGTTCCTGCACCTTAATGTAAGCACTGTGATTGTTCTGTACAAATTGGAGCTGTGAATAAATGAATAAATGAGCACTTAAAAGGGTTGTCTCAAGAAGAAAACCCTTGTTCATATGCTCTATTAGGACATATGGACGTCAAAGTAGGAGATCCCCTGCTCGGGACCCCCCTGAACCAGAATGGAGAGCCTGTGTGTAAGAACGGGAACTACTCATGTACTGCAATGCATGATGGTTTCTCAGTAGAGTGCCGTACGCCTTCGTGCACTTATGTAAAGGCTCCGTCATGCGTCGTATGTACATTGATACGCTCGCCTAGAATTTTATTATTTAGTGTATTGATTGTTATTTAAGAAAATTTCTGGCAGTGGTATTTGGGTGCTATATGGTATACTGTATCATTGTACTATTTGGGGACTTTATGGAGCAACATAATGTAGGGTATCAATAGAATGTCCTGCACAGAGCACCGTCCAACCTAAGGCCACCCCTGGCTCTGGGTGAAGATGAGGACACCGGGAACTTTGAAACTTTCCATCCTCGGGCTGTGACGCAGCTGCAGACTTTGATCCGCTTCTTCCAGTTTACGCTTCTGCCTTCCATACTTACTTTAGTGCCGATCCAATAACCCCACGAGACTGAATTGTATAAAAATGGATATGATAAATGGCAGATATGGAGTGATACACACCAGACAGGACTTTATGGGGAACACCCAGAGAGATGGGAAGACTAAATTCACACTATACAGAAGCCAAATAGCCCAGCGTGACAGCTTTGTGTTGCAATGACAAAATATTTGCGTAATAAAAATTGCTGTAATTGAATTCAAGGTCCAAGCGCACACTTCATCATCACATGCTCCGTGTGTCTGTCAAATATAATACACTCACCAGTGCTCACCGCAAAGTCTATCACAGGATTATTTAATGCAGGAGAAAAGTCTGTGCCTGCTGAGACCTGTCACTTTCCCCAACAAAACATATGCACAAAGATGGAAAATGGATATATCTGTATCTGACGTGTAATAAACCTGCTGGCTGATGTGTTTTTATTACTGGCTGATGTGATGATAAAAGCCAGGGGTTCATTAGGAAAAACAATTTCATAGGTAATTTATTATAGTACCTTTGGCAAACAGCGCAATTCTAGCAGATGTGAGATGTTTATAAAATGTGCAATTCGTTTACTCACCTATATGAGCTGTATTATGAGCACACACACATATGGGGGCCCATAATAGTCTGCGTTTTTCATTAAAGAGGCTTATCAATTTTTATATAAGATCTCTGCTAGCTCTCAGTGAATGTAAACATTCTTGTTTACATCCAGAGCCTGAAAACCTGTACACACATAATATTTGTCACAGCTGAGTTTTGTAGACAATAAGTAAATTGCCTGGACTGCAGGCAGACACATTTTAACTATACTGATACATTGTAGCAAACTATCAGGACCAGAGAGAGAGATTTGTGTTTGTAAGATGTGGGAAGGGATTTCCTCTCCCCTTCTGCAGCCAGAGAAGTACTGTTGTCTATTTAAATGTACAGATTAATGCTAATGTTTGATATATTATCGATATATTTCCATTGCTTTGCTGCCATCTAGTGGCCAGGCTTCATTATTATGTGTTTTTATGTGCACGGGACCTGTGGTCACATGGTCTGAGTTATGGAGGTCCTCAAGCTGGCAAAGCTCACTGCTATGTAATACTCTTCAGGCAATGGTGGGTTACCCTTTCTATCACAGATGCCAAGAGAAATGGCCAGACACCCTCTTTGAGTGGACTTTACCTTAAGTAGTAGTGAAGGCACATCCAGCGTAGGAATGCTTTGTGCCTCACACAAGGGTGGTGCTAAATTGATAAAAGCCGGCTATTCCTGCTTAACCGGGTTCAGTGTGTGGGCTACAGCCCCTGAAGCCAGAGCGGGATATGTGGGGTGGAGTGCAGAAAACCTCCTTGCAGATGATTGCTATGAAAGAGACAGTGTTGGATGTAACGGGTCAAAGTTGCCTGAGGCCTCCCTACGATAGCGACAAGGATTTCTGTAGGCCGAGAGAGAGAAAATGTCTGGATTTAAAGTGGACTAAAGGCAGTGAGCCACTATTGCTGCATTTCCGGAAATGGATGCCATTTGTGTAACCTTTAAAGGGACAGTCTGCTGAGAAAATGTATTGTTTCCCCTTGTGGCAATTTTGTGAAGATTCCCGGCTACTAAAAAGAGCTGTTATTATTGCATCAAACCTGGACTTCTTGTCATCATTCCGCGACCTGAAAAGTCTTCTTGCTTGTCTAAGTGTGGTGGCCCGTGGGTGGCGGGGAATGCAGGAACCCAAAATGGTGGATACTGGGCTCTCTGTCTTGTGTCACGGTGGTATTTTGCCTTGCAGGCCTTCCCACCTCCCAGGGACACACACACACAGTGATGAGGGGGTTGCACAAGATGATGATGATGACTGTTGTTTCCCCCGGGGCACTCCCTTGGTGGCTGACTCCTGTCTGGTGTTATTTGGGGTGCCCTTGGTGTAGAGTGCAAATAGAAGACAGGAGACGGTGGTGGCAGTTAATCAGGAGAGCTTGCATGCACACTTTTACTTTTCAAGATGGAGATAGTACAATACAAATATGTCATCCAAATTCAGCTCAATCAGTGTAGCCCAATGCTAAATGCAGGAGTGCTATTATCTCTCAACTCACAGTCTCTCTTTCTGGACTCTTCTGGCTCCTTGAGCTGTTATTCCAATAAATCTCTTTAGGCCTGTCTTTCTCTGTAATCCGCAAATGGCTGAACTCAGGAGCACCTTCACTGTGCCTCCTGCTGCATCCACTCCTAGCTCACCACAGCCCTCACTCACTCTAACCACTCCCTAATTAACTCCTCCCAGCTTCTGTTACATTATAGAAAAACACTCCGCATAGGCTGAAACACAATGTCATAACATTTCTGAACCTGTAGATGGCAGCATAACACAACACATGAAGACAAACATAGTTTTCATAGTAGTGCTCCTGTGGGACACTACATACACCCCCTCTTTAAATAAAGCCGTCCTCGGCGTCCGACTCTCCAGGCGGCAGGTTAACCTAAAACAAAGGTTAATCACAATTGCAATAATAAACTAAGAGTCCATACAGACTCTGAGGAATATGAGGATATAATGCTGAACAAGGAAAATGTCCAAGAGTCGTTGTCATATGAACTGGGGAAAATTAAGGGCTTGTTACCCAATTGGGATGCAAACAATACAATGTCTCTGGTGAAGGATAATCCAAAAATGAAGTCTCAGATTCAACAGTTCAATCTTGATATCGAGCTGGCATCTTACCTCGGGTAGCTCTATCAGATCTCCTCAGGGGCTCCTCTATAACAATTTCAGGGTCCCTGGATTCCTCTGGACCAGGCCGGAACTCGGATGACGAGGTCACTTGGTCTTCGCCGGGATCAAGAACAGTTCTTGGAACAAAAATAGACAGCCAAGGTTGGAACAGCCAATCAAGAGGGGACATACTAGTTGTTGGCGGTAGCGGTTCAGCTGCAGGAGATTTCTCAGTTGTCTGTGGTTCTGCTGGTACCTCTTCCTTTAGGCAGAGCTTGAGACGATTACGGTGGACGACTTGGGAATCTCGGCCTTCGCGCACAATCTCATAGACATCAGTCCCAGGGTGCGGGATGGACTTAATTGTGTATGGTTCTTTCTGCCACTTGCTGTCCAACTTACTTGAACGATGGTTGTTTTTCAGCCACACACGGTCTCCAATTTGGAAGGGTTCTGCTTCGGCCTTTTGATCAAAACCTGCTTGTTGCCTTTGACGAGCATCTTCCATCCGTCTTTCCACAATCTCGTTGGCTTCAGCCAGGCGACGCTGGTGATCACTCACCCACTCTGTGTTTGGCAGGGGGTTGATAGTATCTGGAACTTCGACATCCATGGCCAAGTCCGAAGGCAATTTGCCCTGACGGCCAAACAGGAGATAGTAAGGAGTGTACCCTGTGGAGCAGTGCACAGTGTTGTTATACAGGTACACCAATTCTGGCAGGAGAGTCGGCCAATCAGCCCTCTTCTGGGACGGAACAGTTCTTAACATCCCAATAAGAGTCTGGTTCATCTTTTCACATAAGCCATTACCTTGTGGATGATAAGCGGTAGTTCTCAGCTTCTGACAGCCATAGAGGGAACACAACTCGTGGAACAGTTGAGACTCAAATGCGGAACCACGATCAGTCAGGATCTTGTCCGGACAGCCATAGGGGAGTACGAAATTCTTCCAAAAGATGGCAGCGGTGGTCTTGGCAGTCAGGTCTTTCACTGGCATAGCTACCACGAACTTCGTATAGTGGTCAATTATAGTTATAGCATAAGTATACCCAGTGCGGCTTGGTTCAAACTTGACATGGTCAATGGCTACCAGTTCCAGCGGTCTATGACTGATGATGGGGTGAAGTGGGGCTCTCTGGTCATGACGCTCTCCTCGGCTCTGAGCACAGGTGGGACATTCTCGGCACCACTTCTCTATGTCGTCTCTCATGCCAATCCAGTAAAATCGTCGGCGTATGGTATCTTCCGTTTTATGAACCCCAAAGTGTCCCGATCTGTCATGGTAGGCTTCCAAGATGGATTTGGAATCTCGCCGGGGTACCACAATTTGATGTAGACGCTCACCCGTTACTGGATCCAGGGCAGTCCTCTGTAGTAGACCTCTGGACACGAAAAGTCGATTCCTCAGTCTCCATAGACAAATTAATTCCTGATCAGCTTGACCTCTACGTATTCGGTCCGGAGTCCTCTTCTGAAGAAGGGAAGTCTGCAATTCCTGTAGGTTTCTACTCTCCCGTTGGAATCTAGCCCACTGTCTGGAATCTTGGGAGCAGTCAGGAACATTTGGTTGCGGATGTTCGTTTCGCTTCCTCTGAGCGATCACCGAATTCTGGGTTGCAAACTGAGCATAGAATGTAGGCATCTCTACCTCTTCCCATTCATCATTACATCGGACCAGTTCTTCACCCACAGGCAAACGGGATAAGGCATCGGCATTCACGTTGGACGCACCAGTCCGGTACTTGATCACAAACTGATAATTCGCCAGTCTGGATGCCCATCGCTGTTCAAGAGCTCCCAGTCGCGCTGTATCCAAGTGGGCCAGCGGATTATTATCCGTGAAGACGATGAAGGGTGTTGCAGCCAGGTAATCTTTAAATTTTTCGGTCACTGCCCACACAAGGGCCAGGAATTCCAGCTTAAAGGAACTATAATTCTGGTCGTTCCGTTCAGCGCCTCGAAGACCTCTGCTGGCATAAGCGATGACTCTCTCTTTCTGGTCCTGTACCTGCGACAGGACGGCCCCCAATCCCTTCTGGCTGGCATCAGTATACAGCCTAAAGGGTTGGTTGTAGTCAGGATATCCCAGGATAGGTGGTTCGGTTAACAGCTGCTTCAGCTTCTGGAAAGCGGCTTCATGGGCTTCAGCCCACTCAATCGGGATCCTTCTCTTCATAGCTTCCTTGGAGTGACCTCTTAACAATCCCTGGAGGGGTTCTGCAATCTGGGCAAAGTGTGGGATGAACCGTCTATAATACCCTGCAAATCCCAAGAAACTTCTCACCTCCTTGACTGTGGTAGGGGCTGGCCAGCTCTTTACTGCTGCTACTTTGCCTGGATCAGGAACCACTCCTTCTGCACTCACGACATGGCCTAAGTAATGGACTTCCGGCTTCAGGAGATGACACTTGGAGGGTTTCACTTTCAGGCCATATTTGATGAGGGTTTTGAGGACTTCTGCCAGGTGCTGTAGGTGTTCCTCATAAGTCTTTGAGTAGATGATTACGTCGTCCAGGTACAAGAGGACGGTCTCAAAGTTTTGGTGACCCAGGCAGCGTTCCATCAGCCTCTGGAAGGTTCCCGGGGCATTGCATAGCCCAAAGGGCATACAATTAAACTCGAACAACCCCATGGGAGTAGTGAAAGCAGTCTTTTCCCTATCTTCGGGAGCCATAGGTACCTGCCAATACCCGCTGGTCAAATCCAGAGTTGAGAAGTAGGCAGCAGACCCCAAAGCAGTCAGGGATTCTTCAATGCGTGGCAGGGGATACGCATCCTTGTGAGTGATATTATTGATTTTGCGGTAGTCCACGCAGAATCTAATGTTGCCATCCTTCTTTTTCACCAGGACTAGGGGTGCAGCCCATGGACTGTAGCTCTCCCGAATCACATCTGCGTCCTTCATCTCCCGAATCATTTTCTTCACTGGCTGGTACATGGCTGGTGGAAGGGGACGGTACCTTTCTTTGATGGGTGGATGGACGCCTGTAGGGATGGTGTGCTCAATGATAGTAGCCTTCCCAAAATCCATAGGATGTTTACTGAAGGCTTGTTGATTGTCTTTGGCCACCATCAGGGCTCCTTCGATCTCCTCTTCGGTAGTATTAGCATCGCCAACATGGATCTCGGTCCACCAGGGTTTTGTTGTCATCTCAGGGGTAACTTGATTCTGGGTAGCTTGCTGGAACACTGTAGTCTCAGGGCTCCAGACATCTTGGAAGAAGACCTGTGAGAGCTTAGCAACTGGACGGTATTTACTCAGTACCACAGCCGTATCACCAATGTTCAGGAGGCGAATAGGTACCCTCCCATTAGAAACAGTCACTAGACTTCTGGCTGCTAGCACGGTCGGATGATCTTCCAGAAGAAGAGGTTCCACAAGGGCCTGGTAATCTTGACCTTGCAAACCTGGACGAGCTCGACACCACAGAATGGTTTCCGTCTCTGGTTCCAGAGTCACTGGTTGTGAGTCCATGATGCGGGCACGGCAGATCTCACCCTTTTCATTCGTGAACCTCTGTTGGGCATTCAAGAGACGGATAGCATGCTGAATTGCATTTTGATTGGAGACAGGGACTGTAGAAAGTGCTCGGTGTAGGGCATCTAGCATCTCTTCATAGCAATTCCTAAGAACATTCATGCCCAGCACCACTGGTGGAAAGTCATCATCCCAGACGTTCACTACAATTACGCCTTGCTGGGGCAGTTCAGTTTCTCCCATCTGGATCGTGGGTTCCCAGTAGCCCCGATGGGGTATCGATTGTCCATTACTGGCTACAATGTTAAGCCACGTGTCTGGGGGTTGTATCAGCTGGTCGAGGTCCCAGTACTTCTCAAACCAACTTCTCTGCAGAGTGGTGACTTGAGAGCCAGTGTCCAGTAAGGCCGACAGTGGGATCCCATTTAGGTGGATCGTAATCACTGGACACTGCCCAATGTACCGGGGAATCCATTCTGGTGTTGTGGGACCTATTGGTCTTCCTCCCGAGGGGCGGTCCTCTGCCTCGGGGGATTGTCGTTTAACTGACGACATTCTCTTTCAATATGGCCAGCTCTTTGACACCTACGACAAATGGGTCTTCCGGTGGTATCAAATCTGTCAGAAGAGCGTCTACCCCAATTCCGGTAACTTTCCCCTTCTGATCGGTTACTGAACCTGTTACTGGAGTAGCGGCGGCTTTCTTTCTGGCGTTGCTCCATATCTTCCATTTTCTGGCACATTTTACTGAGGCTCTTGGTGAGGACAGCAATTTGGTCCCTCAGTTCACCAACTGGATCTTGAGCTTGCATGTGAGCACACTGAGCTAGTGCAACTTGACTTCCCGCTGCTGTAGGATGATCTACTTGCGACTCCGTAGGAGTCTCTATGGAATAGGGGAAAACTTTGGCTTGAACCGCTGCCGCTTCAGTCCCCAGGATTCTAATTGCGAGCTCTTTAAAGTCCAAGAAGATACAGCTTGGGTTCTGGGAGGCCAACATTCTGAGCTGACTTTTAAGAGCTTCAGATGCAGCTCCTTCAACAAACTGCTCCCTTAAGGCCTTGTCAGCCTCTGCAGCCTCTAAGGGTTCTACTTGCATAATTGCCCGCTGGGCCTCCTGCAGGGATAAAGCAAAGTCTCTCAATGACTCACCGGGCTGCTGCTTCTTTCCAAAGAATCTCATCTTGAGCTCTGCCACAGTCCTTACTTCAAATGTGGCACGCAATCGGTCCAGTATCTGTTCCACTGTTTTTTTCTCTGTTCTGGGCCAGGATTTCACTTCTCTTAATGCTGCGCCCTCTAGTTGTCCTATCAATATCTCAACCCTCTGGTCTGTTGAGACAGGATACAAACGGAACATGGACAGCATCTTCTCTTTGAATTCCCTCAGGGAATGAACTTCGCCTTTGTAGCGAGGAAGCCATGGTGCTCCAAAGTAATAGGGCATAGTGAGTGGCATCACTTGCGCTGTTGGAGGTGACCCACTGGGGCTTGGAGAGCCGTTATCTCCGTCGTCAGACATTTTCTGCAATAAGTCCTACAGTAACCCCTAGCAACGGTTGTTCAATTTCAGGCTATGCACTAAGCCTCTTTTCCGGATATCTTTTCCGGTGTCTCTACACTGTTAACTGCCACTTTTTACTTTAAATCTCATTTACTGGCCTATTCAGGCACTCACCAGCTTTCTCTTAGCTGCTCCGCTGTTTTCGCGGGTTCTCTTGCGCAGCTCCTTGCCACTTCCAATATGGCGGCGACTTGGCGGGAAACTTTTATTCCGGCTGTATCGAAATGTCTGTAACTCTGCTCCGGCTGCGATAATCTGGCTCCGGCTGTGGCGCACCAGCGCTGACTTAGTTCATAAGGCACAGAGGCCATAGATATCCTGTTCGTGACGCCAAAATTATATGTGGTGGCCCGTGGGTGGCGGGGAATGCAGGAACCCAAAATGGTGGATACTGGGCTCTCTGTCTTGTGTCACGGTGGTATTTTGCCTTGCAGGCCTTCCCACCTCCCAGGGACACACACACACAGTGATGAGGGGGTTGCACAAGATGATGATGATGACTGTTGTTTCCCCCGGGGCACTCCCTTGGTGGCTGACTCCTGTCTGGTGTTATTTGGGGTGCCCTTGGTGTAGAGTGCAAATAGAAGACAGGAGACGGTGGTGGCAGTTAATCAGGAGAGCTTGCATGCACACTTTTACTTTTCAAGATGGAGATAGTACAATACAAATATGTCATCCAAATTCAGCTCAATCAGTGTAGCCCAATGCTAAATGCAGGAGTGCTATTATCTCTCAACTCACAGTCTCTCTTTCTGGACTCTTCTGGCTCCTTGAGCTGTTATTCCAATAAATCTCTTTAGGCCTGTCTTTCTCTGTAATCCGCAAATGGCTGAACTCAGGAGCACCTTCACTGTGCCTCCTGCTGCATCCACTCCTAGCTCACCACAGCCCTCACTCACTCTAACCACTCCCTAATTAACTCCTCCCAGCTTCTGTTACATTATAGAAAAACACTCCGCATAGGCTGAAACACAATGTCATAACATTTCTGAACCTGTAGATGGCAGCATAACACAACACATGAAGACAAACATAGTTTTCATAGTAGTGCTCCTGTGGGACACTACATAAGGCTCTCTTCACATTTGCGTCGGAGACTCCGTCACAGATTCCGTTGATTTTCACAAAAAAATAGCGCAATGATGGACAACTGGAAGCCAAACGGAACCCAATTACGTCACTGGGTTCTGTCGGGGGCTGTTGTTTTCCCTCGGAAAACGTTGTTTATGTGACGGATATGGCGGCTCCCGTTTAGTATTAGGTTAGGGCTTTTAGCTGCTGGATGTTAAGAAGAATGTTACCAAAACCTCCTTGCTCGGTGACGTTCCCAGTGTAGCTAACTAGTAATGCCCCTTAAAAATTGTCACAGAATGACCTATCCTATAACAGACTCTACATTCTGTCTGCTGTCATTGTACCTCGCCGGTGTCCGGCGAGCATTGCTAAAGGAGACAACTTTGGAGGTAGCGACCAGGGATTCTAGCAGTACGGAGGTTAAAGGGTGAACATCTAGTTATCCTTTTGACTCCACTCCCTAATTTATCCCTATGCCAAATCCCTTTGTAACACAATAGGTCCATACCATCCTCTATTGGCCACGTGACAGTCACTACTTCCACGGGTCACTTGACACATTCTATGTTGCTAGTGTCTCTTGACCCCCTTCTTACACCTGCACGGCACATATAAACTTTTTACGCAAATTTAATAAACAATACTAAATATTTTAGCGTAGGGTTTGAGGTGGAACCCGTTGCGAATTCCGCTGTAAAATTCTGCCTCCCATTCATTTCAATTGGAGTCGGACGCTTCTTTTTCCTGCTAACTGAGGCAATGGGAGCAGGAATAATTCTGCAGCGAATTTAGTGGAAGGACCAACCACGCAAAATCCACCATTTGAACTGAACCTTATAATACTAGTCTCCTCATATGGGCCAAAAGGACCTTTTGGGCCCACTCAGGCTCCAGGGCTGGGGTGCAACAACATCTTCTGCACCCCCTATAGTTGCTCCCCTGAATCTTTGACAAAACTGCTGGTGAAATGCCAATGACTCTGTTGTATAAGAGGCGACTCCATTAGTCTGGATGGAGAACCAGCGGGGTACTGGTCGCCACTTGCAGCCAGTGCTGTTATTACCCGGTCGTCTGAATAGTTTAGTGCTTGCAGAGACCATCCACCTTGGAGCATGAAGGAATTGCTTTCACTGAACCTGGAACTTGCCAAATAAATGCAAAAAATATTAAATTTTCTAATAAACAATAGTTACTTGTCAGAGGGTTCTTCCAGCAATGAGGTCGGAGGATATAAGTAATGTATTTCAATCCAAAGTTGTGCACAAATGGCGTATAATTCACTGTCAAAACAAATTAATGCAAAGCAATAATCTTACTGTCCTCTCATGCTAAATGCAGAATTCAGATGATTTAGCAAAGTAATTACTTGGCTCATCCAGTCTGTGTTGTAGATTATTTTATAGTGATACAGCTCCCTCTACTGGTAGACGAATGTAAAACGGAAAAGCTGCCGCAATTTTATGTCAGCAGGTTTCTGTGATCTGCAAACAATCGATGGGTAAATGCCAGGCCTCATGCAAGCTGTGACCATTGAGCCTAAGCTGCGGCATACAGAATCCCTACGGTTCCACATTACAGAGACATAGACATCAGCAGCATTAGCTCTCACTTTTTACAGTAGGTATGTCAGAATGATTTCACCCAAAAGATAGTAGGCATGAGTATTGGGCATACCTCCCAACTTTTGAATTCGGAAAAGAGGGACATTTTAAGCCATGCCCCTAACCACGCCCAATATCAGGCATCAACACATCAAATCCCGGCCAGATCCATCTGCAAATAACATGCGCACATTCTCACTGCGGATCTCTAGACTGTCTGGATATCACAGATATTATGGATCCGGTTATATCGTCTATGTGTTACTTTTCCTATCTTGGGTATAACATCTGCTCATCACGGCAGCGGCAGCAGCAGGACAAACCAAAAGGCTGAGAACAATGAAAGTCAAGAGGGAGACCCTGTGTTGGATGACTTTTCAATTGACAGGTAGCAGAGTTACGTGATGGGGATTTTTTTTCCAGTTGTGTAACTCTGCTACCGGTCAATGGAAAAATCATCCACAGCAGCCCCCCTGTAGATAGCTCCACACACAGCCCCCCTGTACATAGCACCAGACACAGCCCCCCTGTAGATAGTTCCAAATACAGCCCCCCTGTAGATAGCTCCACACACAGATCCCCTGTACATAGTGCCAGACACAGCCCCCCTGTATATTGCTCCACACAGCCCCCCTGTACATAGCGCCACACACAGCCCCCCTGTAGATAGCTCCAGATACAGCCCCCTGTAGATAGCTCCACACACAGCCCCCTGTACATAGCTCCACACACAGCCCCCTGTACATAGCTCCACACACAGCCCCCTGTACATAGCTCCACACACAGCCCCCTGTAGATAGCTCCACACACAGCCCCCTGTAGATAGCTCCACACACAGCCCCCCTGTAGATAGCTCCACACACAGCCCCCCTGTAGATAGCTCCACACACAGCCCCCCTATACATAGCTCCAGATACAGCCCCCTGTAGATAGCGCCACACACAGCCCCCCTGTAGATAGCTCCACACACAGCCCCCCTGTAGATAGCTCCAGATACAGCCCCCCTGTAGATAGCTCCACACACAGCCCCCCTGTAGATAGCTCCACACACAGCCCCCCTATACATAGCTCCAGATACAGCCCCCCTGTAGATAGCTCCAGACACAGCCCCCCTGTAGATAGCTACAGACACAGCCCCCTGTAGATAGCTCCAGACACAGCCCCCTGTAGATTGCTCCAGATACAGCCCCCTGTAGATAGATCCACACATAGCCCCCCTGTAGATAGCTCCAGATACAGCCCCCCCTGTAGATAGCTCCACACACAGCCCCCTGTAGATAGCTCCACACACAGCCCCCTGTAGATAGCTCCAGATACAGCCCCCTGTAGATAGCTCCACACACAGCCCCCTGTAGATAGCTCCACACACAGCCCCCCTATACATAGCTCCAGATACAGCCCCCCTGTAGATAGCTCCAGACACAGCCCCCCTGTAGATAGCTCCAGACACAGCCCCCTGTAGATTGCTCCAGATACAGCCCCCTGTAGATAGATCCACACATAGCCCCCCTGTAGATAGCTCCAGATACAGCCCCCCCTGTAGATAGCTCCACACACAGCCCCCTGTAGATAGCTCCACAGACAGCCCCCTGTAGATAGCTCCACACACAGCCCCCCTATACATAGCTCCAGATACAGCCCCCCTGTAGATAGCTCCAGACACAGCCCCCCTGTAGATAGCTCCAGACACAGCCCCCTGTAGATTGCTCCAGATACAGCCCCCTGTAGATAGATCCACACATAGCCCCCCTGTAGATAGCTCCAGATACAGCCCCCCCTGTAGATAGCTCCACACACAGCCCCCTGTAGATAGCTCCACACACAGCCCCCTGTAGATAGCTCCACAAACAGCCCCCTGTAGAAAGCTCCACACACAGCACCCCTGTAGATAGCTCCACACACAGCCCCCCTGTACATAGCTCCACACACAGCCCCCCTGTAGGTAGCTCCAGATACAGCCCCCTGTAGATAGCTCCACACACAGCCCCCCTGTAGATAGCTCCAGATACAGCCCCCCTGTAGATAGCTCCAGATACAGCCCCCTGTATATTGCTCCACACAGCCCCCCTGTACATAGCGCCAGACACGGCCCCCCTGTAGATAGCTCCCTGTAGGTAGCGCAGTACAACCCCATTATAAGAGGTAGCCGGCCCTACTGCTGCCATTCTCTGCTCTGCTTTCACTCACCGTCAGAAGAAGGCAGGAGTCTTGCGGCGGCGTTCTCACTGGTGTCGATGCTGGCCCGGGAGTGGACCAGTCCAGTCACCTGACCTGTCACCTGACTGGTGTTTTGATACAGCTGCAGCGCCCAGCGGGACATTTTGCAGACCGCCCGGGACGGTGGGACAGCGGTGAGAAACCGGGACTGTTCCGCCAGGTCCGGGACGGTTGGGAGGTATGGTATTGGGTTTTATGGAATGCATTGCCCATGAGCACAGCAAACTTTGTTGAGGTAATGGTAAAAATAGTTGGGTTCTCTGGAAGGGGAAACATTTTTGGGGAGAGTTCCCCCATGATAAAGAGGTTGTGAATAGCGCCACTAGAATGTCAGTAGATCCAATCGAATTCTGTGGGATCCGCCAACTGAAATTTTTATGTCTATGGCCATCGTAAAGTTGGTATTTAATGCAACCATGGACTTAATCCTTTAAAGAAAATGTACGTCGTAGTCAGTGAGGGGGGTTTGGAGCGCTTGGACGCCATTGTCAGTCGTATATTACAGCTGACACCTTGAACTAACGGCCGAGATCGGAGATAACGCCAATCCTGGCGGCTTATCTGCTGAGATGCCGTGGTCAATAGCAAACCAGGATCTGAGCCGTTAGAGAAGGGGGGCCCCCTCTGTCACCCCAGCGCCGCCCACCTTGACGATAGTTGTCATGGCAGCCTGAGGTTCTAATAAAGGCCTCCAGCTCTCCATCTTGGTGCTCCTATTAGGAACAGAGGCAGGGCTTAATAGGAGGACACTCAGGGTATGTTCACACAGAGCGGATACGCTGCGTAAAAGCAGAGAATTCCGGCCCGAAAAACCGCACCAAATTGTGATGCAGTTTTTCAGCCTGAATAACCACTGTGGAGAACTGCACAGAAGAAGAAAAAAAGGATACTTATCATGGCGACTCGTCCCTCCGACGTCCTGACGTTCTGTAGCCCCGGGATGATGTTTCATCCTATGTGACTGCTGAAGCCTGTGATTGTCTGCGGCGGTCACATGGGGTGAAACGTGATCCCAGGAGGCCAGCCTGGATGAAGAAACACAGAATTCTGGGTAAGTGTACGATTTCCCCCAAAAATTTCTGAGCTGCGTTTTTTGCTGCAAAAAAAAAATGCAACACCTGCTATTTGTTGCGCGTTTTACCTCCCCATTGCATTCAACAAGGAAAACCCACAACAAATGAGCAGCATCTGCGCAAATACAATTGACTAAAAAACCGCACCGCAGGTCAATTTCAAGAGGTTTTTCCACTCAGCATTTACGCAGCGTGTGGATGAGGTTTGTTCATATCTCCCTCACTTTGCTGCTACTGTATTATGCTGCGGATTTTTCGAAAATCTGCATTATTTACGCTATGTGTGAAATACCCTAAAGGCACAATACACTGCAATACATACAGTATATTACAGTCGATCTAGCAATTGCTTGTTTTAGTTCCCTAGTGGGCCTAAAAATTAAAAAAATATAATAATTAGCTTAAAGGAAAAGTGTCATGAATTATTTTTTTTTTATAAATTTCTGTTTTTATTTAATAAAATATTATATTGACTTTACTTATTTTTTCACACACAATGTTTTTTTTTATTAACACTTTCTTACTGTACTGGGGGCTGCCATGTTTTATTTCATGTGTCTCTTGATGGCAGCACAGTGCATAGGACACAATGAACGGCTCCCGTCCATCATGTCCTTTGCTTCTGCTATCTGGCTCTGTACTGCACAGGCGCACTTCAGAGCGACCCAGCATAGAAGCTGGTTTGTAGGGGGAAAGCTGGCACCATTTTGAAGACTGGCCGCACTGCAGGTAAGGTGTGTGTGTGTGTATATGTCTCTCTCTCGTGGCCCCCCCTCTCATGACCCCCCCTCGCGACCCCACTCACACACCTGCTGTAAGTGTGTGTGTGTATCAGAGGTGTGTGTGTGTGTGTGTGTGTGTGTGTGTGTGTGTGTGTGTGTGGCAGAGCTGTGTGTGCGTGTGGCAGAGCTATGTGTGCGTGACAGAGTGTGTGTGTGTGTGTGTGTGTGTGTGTGTGTGTGTGTACACAGAGCGCTGCATGTGTAGCAGAGCTGTGTGTAGCAGAGCTGTGTGTGGCAGAGCTGTGTGTGGCAGAGCTGTGTGTGTGCACGTGCGCGCATATATTTTAACACAGGAAAAAAATATTAAAGATAGAGAAACCCTTTTCCCATTTTTCCCCTAAAGTAATGTAATTGAAAAAAAAACAGCATAATTGGAATCGCCGAGTCCGTAAAAGTCTAAACTATTACAATATAATGTTATTTATCCTGCATAGTGAATGTCATAAAAAATAAAGAACGCCACAATTTCTGTTTTTTGGTCATCTTACCTCCCAAATAAAACGGAATAAAAAAAGTGATCAAAAAGTCCTATGTACCCCAAAATTATACCATTAAAAACTACAGCTCGCCCCATACAAAAGAAGCCGATCCATGGAAATAAAATTAAAAAAAGGTTATGGCTCTCAGAATATGGCGACACAGAATTATTTTTTTCTTACAAATTGTTTGTATTTTGTAAAAGTAGTAAAAGAAAAAATATATATATATATATATAAATTTGGTATTGCTGTAATTGCATTGACCCGCAAAATAAAGTGAACATGTCCTTTTCAATGCTCGATAAACGTAAAAACTAAACGCAAAAAAAAAATGAAAACATTTTCCATTCCACCCAACAATTTATTTTTTTTTTAAATCTTTCCCAATGCATTATTTTGTACATTAAATGGTGCCATTAAAAACCACAACTTGATCCGCAATAAAATAAAAAAAAGCCCTCATTCAAAAAACATGTTAGGTGACTTTACTCCAGCTTTGTTTCTATCCCAGAACTACCTTGTGATTACAGTTGAAGTCCAATGGGGATCAAGTCCCACAAAAATTTGAAGATAGGGCAAGATTTTATCATGGATCAAGTACTACTTTATATGCCTCAGTAGGTGGCGCTGTAACCATACATGCGGAGTCTGTGGGTATTTGAGCCGTTTCTATTGATGTCAGGATGATGGTCTTTGTGGTCAGGACCTGTTAGGGTATGTGCACACACACTAATTACGTCCGTAATTGACGGACGTATTTCGGCCGCAAGTAGTGGACCGAACACAGTGCAGGGAGCCGGGCTCCTAGCATCTACTTATGTACGATGCTAGGAGTCCCTGCCTCTCCGTGGAACTACTGTCCCGTACTGAAAACATGATTACAGTATGGGACAATTGTCCTGCAGCGAGGCAGGGACTCCTAGCATCGTACATAAGTATGATGCTAGGAGCCCGGCTCCCTGCACTGTGTTCAGTCCGGGACTTGCGGCCGAAATACGTCCGTCAATTACGGACGTAATTAGTGTGTGTGCACATACCCTTATAAAGATGCTGCTACATCATATTTTTTCCAATTAAGGTTAATCAACTCTTATGGTAATAAGGTTGGGGGTCTAGGAATAAATAGTGAAAGTGGCAGGAGTTTTTAGTTTCATTAAATAGATATAAATCTGTAGAAGATAAATAATGTGTTTGTTATATTTTTTAATTTGCAGCTATTTAGGTATTCTTTTAAAAAAAAATTAACTGGTGCGGTCATATTGGAGGCACAGACTTCCGTCCTGTATTTAAGCGTAACAGTCTTTACAGCAAAGCTGGAAAGTGATCAGCAGAAAACTGAAAAGTGTCAATGTAATGACCTAATTCCTACGATACTCAAAGAAAGAACCAACTGGAAAGCACGATTTCACCTGAAGCACCCCCTTACCCATGACTTTGATTAGGGTGGAGGTACGTGGCTTGCCTCAAAACTTTTGGAGGTCAATCATTGGTGGTTGATTTTCTGGACGGTTCCTAGTACCGTTCCTATTGGCAATGACAAATGTAACGGAAACGGTGTACAGAACATGGTAACCACAGTGTGTTCTGCAGTCCAGAAGTAGTCAATGTAAATCAGACAGAGACAGATGCAGTACCAGGGGTGGAGTATAGATGGTAGTTCGTTAAGCCAGGGCTGGTATGGGTATATTCACACAGTATATTTTCGTCCATTTTTCGGGCCGTAAAAACGGACGAAAAAACGGAAGAACGCCTCCAAACATCTGCCCATTTCAATGGGAAAAATGGCATTCTGTTCCAATGGGTCGTTTTTTTATGTAGCCGTCTTGAAAAACGGTCGCATAAAAAAACGGCCGCAAAAAAGAAGTGCAGGTCACTTCTTGGGATATTTCTGGAGCCGTTTTTCATAGACAGAGACAGCTCAATGGAATGGCAGCCAATTAACGATTTGTTGCTCCAACTAGACTGCATGTACTAATGTTATCCCCATATTAAGTGTCGCTGATGCATCATTACCAATTTAATAAACCAATAAAGCAACGAAACCTGTTTCTTGGAGAATGTGGGAATGGCCACAGCTTTATTTAACACAACCAAACATTTTTGTATCACATGGCCCTGAAGTAACCACTTAATTTATTCACATCTCCTGTGATGCCGCCCACTGTGAAGCGGCGCGCATGTAGTTTCTTCTCCGGATTTTACTCTTCAGAGCCTATCTCCGCCTGCTGTGACATCTGAAAAAACAAAGAAAAACCACAGAAACACGCCTACGCAAAGAAAAAAGCAAGAAGCTGACGAGCCATAAGAGACATGGCAAAGAAAAGCAAAGAAATTGAAAGACAGAGAAACACCATAACTACACACCCAAATTTTACCTAAAGAGGGAGGGCGGGAGGGACGTTTGCAGCCCCAGCAGGTAAGATGGTGAACTGCCCTTGACCTCAACTATTTATCTGCTCCTAACCCCTCCTCTATCCCCTTGTCCCACCAATCCCTGCTCCTGATTTTTCCCGCACTTTCCCCCCCCCCCCTTCTTTCCCCCTATCACATACAGTCCCAGGCACTTTCTCTATTTGATTTAGTGCCTCAAAACAAAAGGTAAATATACACCTTGTTTACCTATTCCAATGTGTTGCACACGACAGGGTCCTGCCCGAGTGTCAGCCGATAAAATCGGCCATTTTTCCCGGCCGGTTTGCATTAGTTTTGCATCCGTTCCGGGCCGGGCATATCTGGACAGTGACATCAGCTGCAACTCCTGAAGTGGAATCCCCATGTGGCCGGTGATTCCACTTCAGGAAAAGCCCCTGTCGTCTGTGTCCATTTATGGACACTGAACGTTACTGGCTTCTCCTGGTGTGGAATCCCCAGTCCCAGAGTGTTCGGGGATTCCGCTTCAGGAGTTTCCCCTGATGTCACTGTCCATATATGGACAGAGACATCAAGCGCTCTGTCCAGGACACACGGGGATTCCGTTCCTTCAGGGAGCTAAAGTGGGGCTAGCACATAGAGCATGGCTATGGCTGCTATAGCTGTAGCGATGCCTGAAGAAGCACCAGGGCGGTAAGGAGGCTGATTCGCCGGGCCAGGGCGATTTGGGAAGGGAGACAGCGCAGCGCCCCCTTCCACCTGCTGTACACCCCAGCCCTGCCACACAGTACCCCTGCACATAGCAGAGCAGGGACGTCGCTACAGCAGTACCCCCACAGTGTTACCTCCAGCATACAGCGCTTCTTCTGAATGGGATACACTCCTCCTCCTCCTCACATGCACTCTGCACTGTGAGGAGGAGGAGGAGAGAGAGCGCGGGCGACGGCAGACACGGCCATCACTCGGGACACATTCCAGTGATGGCCGTGTATTACCCGGCCCCATAGACTTCTATGGGAGCCGGGCGGCCAGGTAAACGGCCGAAAATAGGGCATGTCCCATTTTTTGACGGCCGTTTTTCCCGGCCTGTCAAAAAATCGGTCGTGTGAATAGCCCCATTAGGGGTCTATTGTTTCTTAATGCAGCCGGGTGACGGCCAATTTATGAACGGCCGTCATCCGGCCGGGAAACCCTGTCGTGTGAATAAGGGCTAACTTGAGATAGGGGGCCTAAATGGATGTATAGTATCAGATAAATATTTATAATGAATGAAATATTCTTGAAATATGTCTTTTTGTAGGGCTCTGTTCACATGGAGCTTTCTGCATGCAGTTAATTCTGTCTGAAAAAAATCAATCAACTCAGGTTTTTTTTGGGGATAGTTATTCACCAAAGTTGTCCTTTGACGCTTCTTTTTGTGCGTATTTTGCAGCGTGTTAAAAATGAGTAAAAAATACAACTCGGTGTGAATAGTGCCTAATTTGGTCAATATGAAATAGGTATTATTATTACCGATATAGTTTTGCTGGAATTTTTGGGCCAGAGACTGGAATGGTCGGCACATATACAAATGCATGGTGTCTACAGAAATTTCATTTAAAAACATTAATAAAATAAGGAATAAAGTCTAATGTTGAACATGAGATATTAGATTTTAAGTTGCTAACAATAATGTTGTTTTATCAGAAAAAGAGAAGCAAGCGATCCAGATCTCAATTCAGTAATGTCAAAACCAACATTGTGATGTGAGGAGAAAAAGAGAATCTATGTCAATATCAGTAATGAAACCTTAGCTCTTTTCTCAAATTCAAGCCCTTTGGAACCTTTGCATTTAAAGAGGCTCTGTCACGACATTATAAGTGCCCTATCTTGTACATGATGTGATCGGCGCTGTAATGTAGATTACAGCTCTGTTTTTTATTTACATATTTTTTTATATTAGCTTTATGCCATTGTCAGGACACTTGAGTAACGTTAATGTGTGTTTATGTGTCTGCACATAGCGATATAACTATATCGCTATGTGCTGCGTAAAAGAAATAGCCGGACACATCATGCGATGATTGGGGGAGGCAAACATGACCAGGGTTGCAGGGGAGAAGGAATGAGGTGAAAAGTTCAAGGGAAGGAGGGGGAGGAAGGTGGAGGGGAGGGGGCGTGGTGGACAGAGGGAATATAGGAAGGGTGAGAGACAGTTTCGCGCCATTCACGCCCAAGGAAAGCAGTTAGACTTGTACTGACCTTGAGAACGATGCAGGCCCTGATGGAGCAAGTGCGGCAGGCTGTGGCGGAACGGGGCATGGCCTGGCTTGAGGAGGAGCTCGGGAGGACGGGTCCGGTGGCATCAGGGACGGAGTTGTCGGCAGGGCTGGAGGAGGCAGCGGGTTCGAGTGCGGCCGGGACGCAGGCAGCGCCTGAGGTGATGACATCCCCCGGCGGGTGCGGCTGCCAGAACGCCTTAGCCCGGACGAATTGCCTAGGGCTCGACGCAGGCTTGGGAGCCCCTCGAGGGACGCTCCGGGCCGGGTTTCCGCTTCCACCACTAGGGGGCGGAGGTCCCGGTCCGGGAGGAATCCCGGTCGCCGGTCAGGCCCTCCGGAGAGTGGAGGGCAGGGTCCCAGGTCAGTGGGACAGCCTCCCGTCTCCAGGTCAGCACCACGAGGATTTGCGGCGGGCCATTCTGGCGATGCTCCAGTCGGGCGGCCCGCCTGTCAGCAGGAAGATGTCCCCGGACGGTCACGCAGGCCACAATCGGTGGTGCTGCAGAGACGGAGGGAGGGGGCAGCGGTGGAGAGAGAGCGGAGGCCGGAACGGCTCTTGACGTCTGGCGACACTTATGCGGTTCAGGATGGTGTGCACGGCTGCAGAGCCTGCGGTGCGGCTTCAGGCCCCAGATGTCCGGAGGTGGGCGAAAACGGAGATGTGCCAATGGAGGATGATCGTCAAGGAGGTCCCGTCGCCCCGGCTGGTGGGAACTCAGCGCCCATGCAGTCTGGTGAGTCGATGTCACCATTACATACATTTCCAGCGTTATTTAGATCCCCAGGATTTGGGGAGGGTTCCCAAGGGGAGGCAGTTAGGAATGTTGAAAATAGTGGGTTGTTGTCTGTTGGGAGAGGGGGGGGAGATGTGCAGGAATTGCTTGGCTGTGTAAAGGCGTTGCTAGCGCGTTGTGAGGAGGGTAGGTTGCCTGCTGCATCCCCGGTTGAGGCGTGGGTTCCGGCAGCGGGGGGGGGGGTGGTGAATCGGTGCAACCCCCGAGGACGGTATCCGAGGTGGAGGTCGGGGGAGTGACGGTTGCGGTTCAGACTGATAAAGATAAGGATGTGGATAGGGTGAGGTTAGATGATAAAGCTAAAGGCGAGGTGTACGTTTGTTTTGAGGGGTTGTTGGGGTCGCATTTGAAGACTGAAGTGAAAGAAAAAATTTGGAGGGATGAGTACGTAGAAATCTTTTCGCTTCTTCCTTTGGAAAAGTTTAATTTAGACAAGGGTAAAAGGTGGGAAAGTAAAAAGGAGGAGCAAGAGAAGCGTCGATATCGTTTAATCCCGCAGACGTTTGTGAATTGGTTGCAGGCGTTTGCCATACTGGCCCGTGTTATAGGGGAAAAGGCCCCGGAGAATTGCTACGCCCTTTTCGGGTACATGGATGCGATCGGTGAGGCACATCGCTCGTATGGGGGTCAGACTTGGCTGCGGTATGACGAACAGTTTCGTCAGAGGAAAGCGGTTCGTCCCAACATTAGATGGGATAATAAAGACATTGGGCTTTGGTTAAAAGTAATGGCCCCGGCTAAGTTCGGGCAGTCCTTTCAAGGGGGGGGGCTGTGGTTGCCGGCCCCTCAGGACAATCGGGGCAATCGGGGGGAGGGACAGGAGGAAGGGCGGGCTTGTGCTGGCAGTTTAACGACGGTCAATGCAAGTTTGGGGCGGGTTGTAAGTTTAAGCACTCTTGCTCCTCTTGCGGCGGGACTTCGCACGGGTCTGCCAAGTGTTTCATAAAAGGGAAGGGAAAAGGGGGAAGTGGTGGGGGTCATGGGGCTGACGCAGGTGAGGTGGGAAGAGATGGAGCCGTACCTAAATCGGTTCCCGGACAGGGAGAAAGGCGAGTTGTTGTTGCGTGGTTTTCAGTTTGGTTTTGTGATCCCTTCCCCGGTTCATGCGGTCCCCCTTTCCCTACGGAATTTAAAGTCGGCAATGGAGTATCCGGAGGTAGTGTCAGACAAGTTGCGTAAAGAAGTGGGGTTAGGGCGCATGGCGGGGCCGTTCCCGGTGCGGCCCGTTCAGGACATGGTTGTGTCTCCGTTAGGGGTTGTTCCAAAAAAGGAGCCAAATAAATTCCGGCTTATCCATCATTTGTCGCATCCACGGGGGTTGTGTGTAAATGATGGCATTGCGCCTGAGCTGTGCTCGGTGGTATATACGTCGTTTGACGCGGCAGTTGAGTGGGTGCGCCGGTACGGGGCGGGGGCCCTTATGGCAAAGACCGATGTGGAATCGGCTTTCCGGCTTCTCCCGGTTCATCCGGACAGCCAGCGGCTGTTAGGGTGTTACTGGGAGGGGGCTTATTATATGGATCGGTGTCTCCCGATGGGTTGTTCAGTATCTTGCGCGTACTTCGAGGCGTTTAGTTCGTTCCTAGAGTGGGTAATCCGGGAAGTGGCAGGGTTAGAGTCGGTCATACATTATCTAGATGACTTCCTGTGTGTGGGCCCAGCGGGTTCGGAGGTGTGCGCCAATTTGCTGGGGGCAATACAGTGGGTCGCTCAGCGATTTGGGGTTCCGTTATCTCCAGAGAAGACCGTGGGTCCCAGTACTTGTATAGTTTTTCTTGGCATTACCCTGGATTCGGTGGCATTGGAGTGTCGACTTCCTAAGGACAAGCTGGAAGCGTTGCGATTGGAAGTGAGCAAGGCGGGTCGGCTTCATAAGATTCAGCTGCGGGAGTTGCAGTCGTTGTTAGGAAAACTTAATTTTGCTTGTCGGATAATGCCCATGGGCAGAGTTTTTTGCAGGAGGTTGGCGTCAGCAACGGCGGGGGTTAGAGCCCCACATCATTTTCTGCGGTTGACGCGGGAGCATCGGGATGACTTGGCAGTATGGAGAGAGTTTTTGAATTTGTATAATGGAAAATCGTTGTTGATCTCGCCGGTGGTGGATAATGTGCAATGGGAATTTTTTACCGATGCTGCAGGTAGTGTGGGTTTCGGTATTTATTGTGGAGGACAGTGGTGCGTGGGCCAGTCGCCGGAGGAATGGGTGTCGTTGGGACTGGTTCGTAATCTTGTACTTCTGGAACTATTCCCAATTGTGGTGGCGGTGGAGATTTGGGGGGAGCGTTTCCGTAATAGCAAGGTGCGGTTCCACTGTGATAATATGGGGGTGGTGTTGGCAATCAATAATGTAACGGCTTCTTCACCCCCGGTGGTGAGGTTGTTACGGCGGCTGGTGTTGCGTTGTTTGGAACTCAATGCGTGCATTGTTGCGGTTCATGTTCCGGGGGTACAGAATGGCATCGCGGATTCTCTCTCTCACCTACAGTGGGAGAGGTTTCATCTGTTGGCACCGGAGGCGGATCTGGAAGGGGTCGCGTTCCCGGGATGGCTTTGGGACGTGGTTTAAGAGCAGCACGAGGTTTGATCAAGTCTTCTCTAGCGCCTGGTACATGGTTGGCGTACGACGCGGCGTGGAGGGACTGGGTGTCGTGGTTAACAGGTTCGCCCGGAGGCGGGTCGATGGAGGAACAAGTGGTAGCTTTGTTGGGGTTTTTGGGATGGGTCTCAGTGGAAGGCTGGTCGGTGTCTAAAGTGAATCGTTTCGTGTCAGCTTTGGCCTTTGGTTTTAAACTAAGGGGGTTGGGGGACGTGACGAAAGATTTCTTGATTGTCCAGGCATTGAAGGGGTTTCGGAAAAAGGGGGCGGGGCGGCCAGACGGCAGTCGCCTGGTTTCTTTCGCGCTTTTGGAGCAGTTAGGTGAAGCGTTGGGGAAGGTGTGTTTCTCAGGCTATGAGGTAGCATTGTTTCAGTTGGCTTTTTCATGGGCGTTTATTGGGGCTTTAAGAGTAGGCGAGTTAATTTCCCCTAGTAAGAAGAGAGCGGGGGGTTTGCAAGCGGAAGATGTAACAGGAGGAAGGGGGAGAGTGGAATTCTGGGTAAGGCGGTCGAAATCGGATCAAAGTGGAAAAGGTAAACGAGTGGTTCTGGGGGCGGTGGCAAGGGCGGGGTTGTGCCCGGTGAAATGCTATGAGCGGTACGTTGCGCTGCGAGGGTGTAGGGGGGGCGCTGTTATGTCATATACGGATGGGGCTTTCTTGTCAAGGTGTCAGTTTACAGTGTCTTCCGTAGATGTTTGCAGGTGTTGGGTTTGGATAAAGGTATTTATTCACCACACTCCTTTCGTATAGGAGCAGCCACGGAGGCTGCGTCATGGGGGTTGGGGCCTGATGTGGTGAAGCGCATAGGTCGTTGGGAGTCGGGGAGGTATAAGTCCTACGTGCGTCTCCACTTTATGTGATTTGTTTTCTCGTATCAACGTGCTGTTTTTGGTTGGTGTTATCGTTGTTATTCTTTTATTTCAGATGGTACACCGGCACTGGTGTGGATTCTTGGGCACTCATATGTGCACTGGGGGGCGTTAAGGGCGGATGTGCGGCCAGATGGGCGGCAACTGGGGTTCCAAAGGTCGGCGGTGGTGATACGGTGGCTGGGCACGCGCGGTATGGTGTGGAGTCGAGTTTTGCCGGATTTCCATCGGTATGCGCAGTTGGATCGGTTCCTGATTTGTTGGTCCTTCATGTAGGGGGAAACTACTTAGGTACTCGCCCGTTTAGAGAATTAATTCGGGATATGAAGTATGACCTTGTCCGGCTTTGGTCCTGTTTTCCGAAGGTAAAGATGATTTGGACGGAAATAGTGCCGCGTAGTGTGTGGAGAGATGCGCGTTCGGTAGAGCGTGTGAACAAGGCCCGGGTGAAAGTCAATCGGGCGGTTTCCAGCTTTGTGGTAAAAAACGGTTGATTTTTTGTGCGGCACTACGATTTCGAGGATGGCCAAGGGAAGTATTGGCTAGGTGATGGAGTGCATCTCAATGCGGTGGGCATTGACCTATGGGCCTTGCGGATTCAGGAAGGAATCGAGCGGGCGATGATGGATGGTGGGGGCTCGCATACTTAAAGGTGGTCTAAGTATGCTCGTGTGGCGGATTGGGGGGTCCTTGGAGTTGGTGGTAATTTGAAGTAGGGGATTCATCAGAGGTATGGTCCCTAACAAATACATAATTGCTCATGGAGATGGGCGTATTTTGGACTCCTGCTGGGTGGTGTCCCGGGGAGTGGTTTTACATACTTGGCAAGCCAACTGCGGAGCAGAAAGGTGCCTCTGAGCCTGTAGGGGACGGCTGGGGGTAAGTAGCTATACAGGGGCAGTTAGGCGCCAAAGTTTTGGAGCTCTAAGGACTTCCCCTTTCCTAGTAATGTTATTTATAAAGGAATGTTTTATGTTCATGTAAATTTGTTAATAAAATGGCTGCTGTGGCCGAAAATTTCCAAACCACTGTCTCGTGTGTCTCACTGGGGGAGGGGAGAGTGACATGGGAGGGGGGGAAAAAGGCCTGGAAGCAAGAAAGGGGGTGGACAGTATTGATGGGAAGGTTAAGCAATAAGGGTTCGAAATGGGGCGAGCTCTGTAATCCCATGGTCATGAATGGAGAGAAGTGTATGAGGCTGATTGGTCACTGATTGGTCAGCTTCATACACTCCTTTGCACAACGCCCACTTGGCCAAAAAGTAAAACACGCCCAGTTGTTCATTAAGAAACTCATTAGCATAAAGCTAATATAGGTCATAACGCCGTCAAAAATGATCGTTTTTCTAAATAAAAACCACTGCTGTAATCTACATTACAGCACAGATCACATTATGTACAAGATAGGCCACTTATAATGTGGTGACAGAGACTCTTTAAATGATCTATCCAAAAGGCCTCCCTATCCATAAGGGCGTGATTTTGATTGCCCCCTCTCACTGTGGTTTTGATTTTCTCTATTGCATATGAGCAGAAAGTTTTGTCAAATCTGTTATGGCAAAAAATGAAATGTTTTGCTGCATTGGAAATACTAGATAGGGTCGGATTTCTGATGTAACCCACATGCTCCAGAATTTGAGTTTTGAACTTATGTGTAGTACAATCTATATACATGAGTTTACATTCTTTGCATTCAATGACATATACCACCAGTTAACTATTACAATTAATGTACTCTTTTGTGGGTAAAATTCTCTCCCAGTAAAAATTTTTTACTGGGACGATAATAAGTGCATACTTTGCAGCAATGTGAACCGCACCTGAAGAAACCATGTTGTTGTAGCCAAGCAGGTTTACTTCTTTCTGATGCATATAAAGATGGAGACAAAGTATTTCCCGGTGTGGGCGCTCTTCTAGACGCAATCCTACATCCCTGTTCAAGTATGCCATCCAATTCTATATCATCTTTAAGAATGGGGAGATATTTGTGTACAATATTTTTAATTTTAGTGAACTGGTTGTTATACTGTAAAACAAGAGTGGGAATATATTTTTTAGTTGTCACGTTATGTTTTTTTGTGTGAAATAGTAATTGATGTCGTGTTTTAGTGCTCACAACAGATTTGGCTCTATCCAGGGTCCATTTCTTGTAACCCCTTTTATCCAATCTTTGAAAAATTTGTTGTTGTTCATAGGAAAAATGTTCCGCATTAGTACAGTTTATTTTCGCTCATATTAACCCCTTCCCGACATACGCCGTATATATTCGGCGCTGCCGGGAAGGTGTTCCCGCAAAGCGCAGTACAGTTACGTCGCGGTGATGGTGCGGGCTCAGAAGCAGAGCCGGCACCATCACCGCGGGGTGACAGCTGTATTATACCACTGGCACCCTCCTGTAACTGCCAGGACCGGAGCTATACTCCGATCCGGCAGATTAAACCCTCAGATGCCGCGCTCAATATTGCGCAGCATCTGTCCGGCAACCCAGTGACGTAATCGCTGGGTTGCTGTGGCAATCAAACGCCAGAAAATGTCTGCCTTGTACGGGAGCCGATGAGGACCCGCCTGCGGCGAGTCCTCATAGGCTTGCTGTCAGTGACTGACAGCGCTAATACACTGCACTACGTATATAGTGCAGTGTATTAGAGTAGCGATCGGGGCATCAAGTAAAAAAAAGTAAAAAAAAGTTAATAAAAATGTGGTAAAACAATAAAAACACACATTTCAAATAAAAATAAAGCTAAACTGACTTTTTTCCCATAGTAAATTTTTTATTATGGGAAAAACCGTAAAAATTAAAAAAAACTATACATAATTGGTATCGCCGCGTCCGTAACGACCCAAACTAAAAAACTATTATGTAATTTATCCCGCACGGTGAATGCCGTAAAAAAAAAACATGAAAAACAACGCCAGAATCTTTGTTTTTAGGTCACATCTCCTTCCAAAAAATGCTATAAAAAGTGATAAAAAAGTCACATTTACTCCAAAATAGTACTAATAAAAACGGCAAACCGTGCACGCAAAAATAAAAAAGTTATGGGCCTTAGAATATGGCGACACAGAAAACAAATCATTTTATAAAAAAACTGATTTTATTGTGCAAAAGCTGCAATACATAAAAAAAAACGATATAAATTTGGGATCGCCGTAATCGTATCGACCCGCATTATAAAGCTAACATGTAATTTAGGGCGCACTGTGGATGCCGAAAAAAAAACCAATAAAAAACTATTCCAGAACTGCTTGTTTTTGGTCATTTCCTTTACCAAAAAATGAAATAAAAAGTGATGAAAAAGTTGTGTGTGTTCTAAAATGGTACCAATAAAATCTACAACCCGTCTCGCAAAAAACAAGCCCGCACACCGCTCAATCAACTGAAAAATAAAAAAGTTATGGCACTAGTAATGTGGTGATGAAAAAACATCTCAATGCGCAGGCCGGAGGGGAACATTCCTTCAGTTTCAGGGCCCTAGTCAGTGGCGTAACTACCGCCGTAGCAGCCGTAGCGGCTGCTACGGGGCCCGCAGCATAAGGGGGCCCATGTCACCCGCCGGCACAGGCCCCCACCATGGCCGGAGGCTCCGCTATGGCTGCTACAGCGAAACGCCACTGAACACTACGGCAGAGCAGGGAGGTATCTCCCCGATCTGCCATTAAACAAAAGACATGTATCCCCTATCCACAGGATAGGGGATACATGTGTGATCGCTGGCATTGATAGGGAGAACGGGGGACCGAAAGTCCCCTGAAGTTCTCCATCACAAACCTCTGACTTCCGGGGTTTGTGTCGGCAGCTCCGTAGAAATGAATGGAGCGCCGGTCGCGCTTGTGCGCATGCGTGACCAGTGCTCCTTTCATTTTTATTGAGCTGCCGATACAGACCCCGGAAGTCAGAGGTTAGTCATGGAGAACTTCAGGGGACTTTCGGTCCCCCGTTCTCCCTATCGCTGCCAGCCTATCACGCATGTATCCCCTATCCTGTGGACAGTGGCGGATTAAGTAGACCATAGGCCCTGGGCTGTTACCCATAGTTGGGCCCCCCTTCTCCACTGCCGCCCTGTAACTATTGTTAACACTTCCTTTTTGTCCAGACATTAACAAATGGGTGTTACTACTCCCCTTGTCAAAAGGCTGTGTCCCCACACACTGACAGTCTCCAAACATCGCTGACAGTATCGCACCGTGTAGGGACACATTCTCCTGACAAGGGGAATAGTAACACTTATTTGTCTATCAGTCCTGGACTGCACAAAGACTCTGTGAAATACAAGGATTTCCTATAATAAACATGTCAGTAGAGATGACAGATTGTCTATAAATCTAGTGACTCACAGGTGACGATGTAGTTTTTTTCCTCTTTTCTTCTCCATCCAGTCCAGACTTCATGACGACTTTTCCCGGCCATGACCCATTTCTGAAGAATTTGCCACTCAGACGTCTTTGGCTCCTCACTTTTCCAACATTTCCACACCTATAAACAAAGATAATATTATCATGGTGCCACACACTGTGCCCCTAAATATAATAGCACCAAACACTGTGCCCCTGAATAAAATAGTACAAACACTGTGCCCCTAAATATTATAGCACCATAGACTGCGCCCCTGAATATAATTGTGTCAAACACTGTAGATAGCACCACACACAGCCCCCTGTAAATAGCGCTACACAGTCCTCCCCCTCTGTAAATAGCGTCACATAGCCCTCCCCCTCTTGTATATAGTGCTACACAGCAATCCCCCTTAGATATAGTGATACACAGTGCTCCCTACTATAGAGTGCTATACAACAATCCCCCCTTGTATATTGTGCTACACAGCGTCTCCCCCCTTGGACCTGCAGCTCTTGTAATTGCTCAGTATAATGTCCCCCGTAGCTGCCCCCACAGTATAATGCCCTTCATAGCTGCCTCTACACAGTATAATGCCCCCATAGCTGCAACACAGTATAATGCCTCCATACCTGCCTCTACACAGTATAATGCCCCATAGCTGCGACACAGTATAATGCCCCATAGCTGTGACACAGTATAATGCCCCCATAGCTGCGACACAGTATAATGCCCCCATAGCTGCGACAACAGTATAATGTCCCCATAGCTGCAACACAGTATAATGCCCCCATAGCTGCTACACAGTATAATGCCTCCATAGCTGCAACACAGTATAATGCCCCCATAGCTGCTACACAGTATAATGCCTCCATAGCTGCAACACAGTATAATGCCCCCATAGCCGCAACACAATATAATGCGTCCATAGCTGCGACACAGTATAATGCCCCCATAGCTGCTACACAGTATAATGCCCCCATAGCTGCCTCTACACAGTATAATGCCCCATAGCTGCGACACAGTATAATGCCCCATAGTTGCGACACAGTATAATGCCCCCATAGCTGTGACACAGTATAATGCCCCCATAGCTGCGACACAGTGTAATGTCCCCATAGCTGCGACACAGTATAATGCCCCCATAGCTGCGACACAGTATAATGTCCCCATAGCTGCGACACAGTATAATGCCCCCATAGCTGCTACACAGTATAATGCCTCCATAGCTGCAACACAGTATAATGCCTCCATAGCTGCAACACAGTATAATGCCTCCATAGCTGCTACACAGTATAATGCCTCCATAGCTGCAACACAGTATAATGCCCCCATAGCTGCTACACAGTATAATGCCTCCATAGCTGCTACACAGTATAATGCCCCCATAGCTGCTACACAGTATAATGCCCCCATAGCTGCCTCTACACAGTATAATGCCCCATAGCTGCGACACAGTATAATGCCCCATAGTTGCGACACAGTATAATGCCCCCATAGCTGTGACACAGTATAATGCCCCCATAGCTGCGACACAGTGTAATGTCCCCATAGCTGCGACACAGTATAATGCCCCCATAGCTGCGACACAGTATAATGTCCCCATAGCTGCGACACAGTATAATGCCCCCATAGCTGCTACACAGTATAATGCCTCCATAGCTGCAACACAGTATAATGCCTCCATAGCTGCAACACAGTATAATGCCTCCATAGCTGCTACACAGTATAATGCCTCCATAGCTGCAACACAGTATAATGCCCCCATAGCTGCTACACAGTATAATTCCTCCATAGCTGCAACACAGTATAATGCCCCCATAGCTGCGACACAGTATAATGCCCCCATAGCTGCTACACAGTATAATGCCTCCATAGCTGCTACACAGTATAATGCCTCCATAGCTGCAACACAGTATAATGCCCCCATAGCTGCTACACAGTATAATGTCCCCATAGCTGCAGCACAGTATAATGCCCCCATAGCTGCTACACAGTATAATGCCTCCATAGCTGCAACACAGTATAATGCCCCCATAGCTGCTACACAGTATAATGTCCCCATAGCTGCAACACAGTATAATGCCCCCATAGCTGCTACACAGTATAATGCCTCCATAGCTGCAACACAGTATAATGCCTCCATAGATGCAACACAGTATAATGCCCCCATAGCTGCTACACAGTATAATGCCCCTATAGCTGCAACACAGTATAATGCCCCCATAGCTGCTACACAGTATGATGCCCCCATAGCTGCGACACAGTATAATGCCCCATAGATGTGACACAGTATAGTGCCCCATAGCTGTGATACAGTATAATGCCACATAGATGTGACACAGTATAATGCCTCCATAGCTGCCTCTACACAGTATAATGCCCCCATAGCTGCGACACAGTATAATGCCCCCATAGATGTGACACAGTATAATGTCCCATAGCTGCGACACAGTATAATGCCCCATAGATGTGACACAGTATAATGCCCCATAGATGTGACACAGTATAATGCCCCATAGATGTGACACAGTATAATGCCCCATAGATGTGACACAGTATAATGCCCCATAGATGTGACACAGTATAATGCCCCATAGATGTGAGTGACACAGTATAATGCCCCATAGATGTGAGTGACACAGTATAATGCCCCATATGTACGTACCTAATAAATAAAAAAAACTTACCTATCCCGGTTCCCACGACGGTGGGGGATGCTTCTCCTGCTCTGCACTGTCCTGTGAGTGACTCCTTGCAGACATGCGCGATGACGTCACTACATCGCGCCTGCCTGCACCGAGCCGCTCACAGCAGAGTGAATGCTGGAGCGAGGCTCCAGCATTCAACCCAACTGACGTCTTTTGTAGGACACACTGTAGGTCGCATTTTTTGGGGGGGGTTGGGGACGCTGTATGGCGTTCCCTACAGGTGGGAGCTGTATGGCGTTCCCTACAGGGGGGGCAGTATGGAGTTCCCTACAGGGGGGGCTGTATGGTGTTCCCTACAGGGGGGCTGTATGGTGTTCCCTACAGGGGTGGCTGTATGGCATTCCCTACAGAGGGGGCTGTATGGCGTTCCCTACAGGGGGGCTGTATGGCGTTCCCTACAGGGGGGGCTGTATGGCATTCCCTACAGGGGGGCTGTATGGCATTCCCTACAGGGTGGGGCTGTATGGCGTTCCCTACAGGGGGGGGCTGTATGGCGTTCCCTACAGGGGGGTGCTGTATGGCGTTCTCTACAGTGGGGGCTGTATGGCATTCTCTACAAGGGGCTGTATGGCGTTCTCTACAGTGGGGGCTGTATGGCGTTCTCTACAGTGGGGGCTGTATGGCATTCTCTACAGTGGGGGCTGTATGGAGTTCTCTACAGTGGGGGCTGTATGGCGTTATCTACAGGGGGGGCTGTATGGCGTTATCTACAGGGGGGCTTTATGGCGTTATCTACAGGGGGGATGTATGGCGCTAACTACAGGGGGGGCTGTATGGTGCTATCTACAGGGCGGGCTGTATGGCGTTATCTACAGGGGGGCTGTATGGCGTTATATACAGGGGGGCTGTATGGCGTTATCTACAGGGGGGCTGTATGGCGTTATCTACAGGGGGGCTGTAAAAAAGGCACTTTCTACAAGGGGGGGTTGTGTGACACTCAGGGGAGGGGGGGCCCCAGTCAAAAGTTTGCTATGTGGCCCAGTCTTTGCTAGTTACGCCCCTGGCCCTAGTATTTAGGAACTAGGAAAGGGAAGGGACATAGCACATCCGCTGGAAGCGAGGGCGCCCGTATTATACCAGCGCAAAACTTTCCCAGCAATATTTCCCAAATATACGAAGGAGAAAAAGTCCCCAAAAGGTGCAGAGCGTTACAAAAGGGGGATAAGAAAGAAAAACGTTTATCAGTGTGACACCGACCTGCGCATAACGGATCGCTTCACATCGTACCACACATGTAAGGATAATTGTATTATTTACCCCATTATTATACCCTCTTATTATGCCCTGATGTACTCCGCACAGATTACATATGCCACCACATTATAAACTGAAATACCAGCAAAACCCCAAACAGAACTATTACCAAGCAAAATCCATGCTCAAAATGGCGGTCTTTCCCTTCTTAGCCCTACAGCGTGCCCAAACAGCAATTTATGGCCACAAGTAAGGCATTACCATACCCGGGAGAACCCGCTTAACAGTTTATGGGGTAAGATTCTCTAGGGGCACAACATATTGTGCGGTGAATGGGCAGATCAGTGGAACAATTGCAATTTTCACTTTGCACCATCCACTGCGTATTCATTTCTGAAAAACACCTGTGGAGTCTAAATTCTCACTACACCCCTTGATAAATGCCTTTAGGGGTGTAGTTTCTAAAACGGGGTCACTTTTGTTTGGTACATCAGTGGTTTTGCAAATGCAACATGGCGTCCGCAAACCATTCCAGCAAAATCTACGCTCCAAAAGATAAATACCGCTCCTTTTCTTCTGAATGCTCCCATATATGTAAACAGCTGATTATAACCACATATGGGGTGTTACCGTACTCGGGAGAAATTTCTTTACAAATGTTGGCGTGCTTTTTCTTCTCTATTCCTTGTAAAAATGAAAAATGTTGATCTAAAACTACATCTAGATGATTCCTCAGGGGGTGCAGTTTCTCAAATGGAGTCACTTTTGGGGTGTTTCCACTGTACTAGTACTACAGGGGCTCAGCAAATGTGACATTGCGCCCAGAAACCATTCCAAAATCCAAATGGTGCTCCTTTCATTCTGAGCCCTACCGTGTGTCCAAACAGACGTTTATAACCACATGTGGGGTATTGTTTTACTCGGGAGAAATTGCTTTACAAATGTTGCAATGCTTTTTTCCATCAGTCATTTTTCTATGAAAAAATTTAGATTTAAATTTTTACGGCCTACTTCCAATAAGTTCTGTAAAACACCTGTGGGGTCAAACTGCTCACTGTACCCCTAAATAAATTCCTCGAGGGGTGTAGTTTCCCAAATGGGATCACTTTTGGGGGGTTTCCACTGTTTTAGTTCCACAAGACCTGTTCAAAGCTGACGTGGTGCCTAAAATATATTCTAATAAAAAAAAGGCACAAAATCCACTAGGTGCTACTTTTGCTTCTGAGGCCGGTGCTTCAGTCCAGTAGCACGCTACGGCCACATGTGGGATATTTCCAAAAACTGCAGAACCTGGGCAATAAATATTGAGTTGCATTTCTCTGGTAAAACCTTCTGTGTTATAAAAAAAATGGATTAAAAATGAATTTCTGGAAAAAAATAATGAACTTTGTAAATTTCACCTCTACTTTGCCTTAATTCCTGCGCAATGTCTAAAGGGTTAATAAACTTTCTAAATGCTGTTTTGAATACTTTGAGGGGTGCAGTTTTTAAAATGGGGTGACTTATTGGGGGTTTCTAAAATCTAAGGACCTCAAAGCCACTTCACATCTGAAATGCCCCCTGTAAAAATAGCATTTTTACATTTTCTTGAAAATGTGAGAAATTGCTGCTAAAGTTCTAAGCCTTGTAACGTCCTAGAAAAAAAAAATGATGTTCAAAAAACGATGCCAAACTAAAGTAGACATATGGGTGATGTTAATTAGCAACAATTTTGTGTGGTATAACTGCCTGTCTTACAAGCAGATACATTTAAATTGAGAAAAATGCTCATTTTTGCAATTTGTCGCTAAATTTTGTTTTTTTTTCCCAATTAAATACTGAATGTAACGGGCAAGTTTTGCCAGTAACATAAAGTCCAATGTGTCACGAGAAATTAATCTCAGAATCGCTTGGATAGGTAAAAGCATTCCGGAGTTATTACCACATAAAGTGAAACATGTCAGATTTGAAAAATGAGGCCATGTCAGGAAGGTCAAAAGTGGCCAAAGAGGGAAGGGGTTAATTCCCCTACTGGTATTGACGTAATTGTGTGTTTTGGATGGCTACTGGAAGCATTTAATATTGTGTAAATGGCAACGATCAGCCAATAAACAAGCAAGCGCTTGTTCATTCGCTGACCGTAAAGTTTATGCAGCATGAAATATTATTGTTGTCGGCAGCACATCGCCCTGTGTAAACAATATGCTGCCGACATGATAGAAATGTATGGGGATGAGCGATCGGAGTAACAAAATAAGTTAAAAGAAACAGCATGAAAAATGAAAACAAATATACAGTGTGTTTATAATAAAAACCTGATTACATTATATGTATTTTTCTGATGATACATAACATACCCTTTAACTACAGGAACCCAGGGACCCCCGCATTCTCAGTATACCAAAATTACACTGCACTGTGCCCATGTCACAGATAGAAAATACACCTTGAAATGTTTGGAACACAACACACCTAGAAATGTTTACAAATCTAATCAAATTCAAAAATGCCAGAAAAAAACTCTGGTAAAATGACAAACACCATGACGGAAACTCAACGAAACCCTATTAAAGTCACTGGGATCCGTCTGACATTGAATTGCGTTATTCTGCTCCTCTGACGGAACAGGAAAATGGCATTTATAGCACAGGTGTGAACATAGCCTAACCTCAGATTTGTGCCATTATTCCAATATAAGAATAAGGCCTCATTCCCACGACAGGGTTTCCCGGCCGGATGCCGGCCGTTCATAAATCGGCCGGCACCCGGCTGCATTAGGAATAATAGACCCCTAATGGGGCTATTCACACGACCGATTTTTTGACGGCCTGGAAAACCGGCCGTCAAAAAATAGGACATGCTCTATCTTCGGCCGGGTACCGGCCGCCCGGCTCCCATAGAAGTCTATGGGCCCGGGTAATACACGGCCATCACCGGGATGTGTCCCGAGTGATGGCCGGGTTTTCCGGCGCTTGCGCTCTATCTCCTCCTCACAGCGCAGAGTGCATGTGAGGAGGAGGAGTTGATGCCATTCTGACGAATGGCTGTGCGCTGTACACTGTGTGGCAGGGCCGGGGTTTACAGCAGGTGGAAGGGAGCGCTGCGCTGGCTCCCTTCCCCTGCTTGTTTTAAAAGCGCCCTGTCCCGGCGACACCTTCCATGGCGCCGCTAGCAGCTGCTGCTGCGGCTGCTACTACTGCAGCGACGCCACTATAGCAGAGCAGGGAGGTATCTCCCCGCTCTGCTATGTGCTAGCTGCACTTTAGCTCCTTTAAGGAGCGGAATCCCCGTTTTTTCGGGGATTCCGCTCCTGGACATATCTGGGCAGGGACATCAGGGGAAACTCCTGAAGCGGAATCCCCGAACACATGGGGATTCCCCTTCAGGAGTTGCCGCTGATGTCACTGTCCAGATCTGCCCGGCCCGGATGCAAAACTTTATGCAAACCGGCCGGGCAAAATGGCCGATTTTACCGGCCGGCACTCGGGCTCGGGCGGGACCCGGTCATGTGAATCCCACCTAAGGCTGGGTTCACACGACCTATTTTCTGAAAATAGGGCTCCAATACGTCGGCAAACATCTGCCCATTCATTTGAATGGGTTTGCCGACGTACTGTGCAGACGACCTGTAATTTACGCGTAAATTGACTGCCTCGGCAAAGAAGTGCAGGGCACTTCTTTGCAACGTAATTTGAGCCGTTCTTAATTGAACTCAATGAAGAGCAGCTCAAGATTTCCGAGCGTCATAGACGCCTCGCATAAAACGAGGAGGAGCATTTACGTGTGAAACGAGGCAGCTGTTTTCTCTTGAAAACAGTCTGTCTTTTCACACGTAAATGCCTGCTATCGTGTGCACATACCCTAAAACTAGGGAAAAAAACATGCAACAAAATATAAAGTGTGAACTTGACCTAAATATTAAATTGTTGTGACTCATTGGCACCATAGATGCACCCACCCATCCTGATGAGGGCTCATTATTGTTCATGAAGTAAAAGAAATCATTAAAGATTTGCTAGATCTGGAAGCATAAAAGGGAGGGGGAGATCATCGGATAGATTACTCTACTAAGCCAAGCTGATCCCATCTAGATATAGAAAACAAGACACGTTCTCCCTCATCTGTACCCGAGACCAGATCATATCACACTAATGTGTGACCATTTTTATCTCTGTCATCAGGGGTGTAAATAGGAAACACTGGGCCCCATAGCAAACTTTTGACTGGGCCCCCCCCTCCCCTGGGTGCCCTTTTAGATAGTGCCCCCCTGTAGATAGTGCCATACAGCTCCCCTCCTGTAGACAGGGCTATGCAGTATCCCTAAACAGTTCTATCCAGCCCTCCCTGTAGACAGTGCTATACTTTGAAGTATCACAAAGCGACACACAGCGCGTCGCGGAAATTATTTTTCGTTTAAGCCACGCCTCTAATCCCAACCAATCCCCGCCTGTACACACCAGGTTCAGCCCATGCAGTATCATGCTCCCATAGTGCCTCCCACACAGTATAATACCAAATAGCTGCCCCACACAGTATAATGCCCTCTAGCTGCCACCATACAGTATAATTCAACCATAACTGCCACTATACAGTATACTGGCCCATAGATGCCCCCATACAGTATAATGCAAATACAGATGCACCCATAGAGTATAATGCCCACACAGATCCCCTAAACAGTATAATGCCCACAGATGCCCCTATAGAGTATAATGCCCAAACAAATACCCCCATACAGCATAATGCCCCATAGCTGCCCCATGCAGCATAATGCCCCCATAGCTGCCCCATACAGTATAATGCCCCCACAGCTTCCCCATACAGTATAATGGCCCTTAGATGCCCCATACAGCCTAATGCCCCCTTAGCTGCCCCTAGTGCCAGTGCCCTTGTAGATAGTGACACAGTGCCCATGCAGATAGTGCCCTATATAGTGCCACAGTGTCTATGTAGATAGTGCCACACTCCCCTTGAAGATAGCACCACCACCCCCTGTAGATAGCGCCATTGACTCACTCTAGGAGCGGGGAATTCCTAGCCAGAGCATAGGCCGGTAGGAGATTCCGCTCCTAGAGGGAAGCTCTGATGTCACTGTCTACTGGCTACTGCAAGTAAAAAATATACAAGAAAAATTGGTCCGCTCACCACTCATTCGAAGTAAAGATGCCACATTCCATGATTATTCGGTGCACGGGCAAGAGAGCTACGTCGGGAGTAGGTAGAAATCCAAAGAAAAAAGATAGAGGTCCAGCACACGTCAGTGGCTACTCCTTGTGCGGAATTCCCATTGCCGACTCTGGCCGGGGATTCCGTTCCAGGAGGAGCCCCTGACGTCAATGTCCATATATGGACAGTGACCTCAGGGGTTTCCTCTATGAGCGGAATCCCCGGCCAGATCATCGGCAACGGGGATTCCACTCTAGGAGTAGCCACTAATGTCACTGTCTATATATGGACAGGGACATCAGGGCTTCCCCGAGCACAGCGCTTAAAGTAGCGCTATGCCCGGGGAGTCCTTGGCGAGCGGAGGTGCTCTCTCTGCTTCTCCACTCTGAACTAATTCTGAAGCAGGGAGCTAATGGTTCCCTGCTTCAGAATTGAGTTAGACAGCTGGACATACCCCCGGCCGCCCGGGACAGCGGGACACCGCCTAGGACAGTGGGACACCGCCCGGACGGTTGCGAGGTATCTGTAGCCTATGGCAGAGCAGGGAGATACCTCCCTGCTCTGTTATAGCGTTCAATAGAATCTGCGTCCGAAGGACGCATATCCTATTGAATGATCCTATTGAGTGTGCTAGCGGAGCCTCCTGCCACGGGAGGGCCATGCCGGCTGGCCGCACGTGCCCCGTAGCAGCCGCTATGGCTGGTACAGTGGTAGTTACGCCACTGTCTTTCATTACCAAATTAATATTGAGGTGTCATGTATCAAAAGAAAATGGTGCCACCTATAAAGTGTATAATGACACTTTTGTGACATTTTGATAAATTTGGCTTAATTTGCATTAATTTTCGCAGATTTAGCATCTTACCATTGATAATTCTTCCCCGTTGTGAAGGTTTCTAATGGCCTAATGAAGATGAGCTAGCGTGTACTACTGCACCCACTCGAGTGGTCCTCAAACTCCCATGCTACATGCAAATAGCACCACCCTTTTGGCTGATTAGACATGGCCATGTGGTCTATCTCTGCCAATCCAAGAGGGCACCACAACATCCCGGAAAACATTGAAGGGAATTTATCAATAGATTTATGGCACAGTCCATAATTGCACAAATATTTGCAATTTTTCTCGACAGTGGTGAGAAATGTGTGCTAGATTTACTGGGAGTTGGCGTGTTCTTCACCTTTTTTATAGATTAATACTTAAGACAGGAAATGCCGCATATTTTGTCTCATAGGAAGTGCAGACGTAATTTTCTGACTTTAGGCCAGTCCAAAATGCATCAAATTTATTAAGAGGCATGTGCCCTTTTAATGAATTTGATGCAATTCTCTCCAACGCTCTTTTTTTTTTTTAAGATTGGTGTATGGAACACCAGTCTTAATAAATCCACGCCAATTAAATAAAAAAATAATCTTTCTGTTGCCACTAAAGGGAGCTCACTGCATACGGATTTTTTTTAAATTGAGTTCAAAGGGAGCTGTATAAATCCATATGCAGTGAGCACCCCCTGGTGGCTACTACAGGCAGACAGAATTGTATAATTTAGCTGAATTGCTGTGTGAAGAGAATTAGTCACAATCATCACCCCCCGGCATGTCTTCATTTACCAGATACTCTAGTGATCTGTTACTGGCACATTCTCCTTGAATCCCAGTTGGCAAAAGGCAAAAAAAAAAAAAGCTGCATGTGATAAAGGCCGTAAAGTAGTTTCTATATGTAATGATTACTCTGGATCTGTGTATGTGATGCTTTTCTCCAGCTGTAGCTGTGGTAGGGATAGTTGTAAAGGCTAATCCTCTGCTCCTATGACTGCAGTTTATGCAGCTAATTACCTTTACTCTCATTAAGGTAAACCGGGTTAGATTGGCTGCCGTCTAATCTGCATTTTAATCCAGGGGTTTAGTTTATTATCCCGTCCCTGGAACAATTGGCTCTGAGCATGAAGCCAGAGTCTGGTATAAGCATTAGGAGTCAGTGATGTAAAGTCATAGCTGCCAATGCTTGAATATGTTTCTTATGCCATTTACTTCCTACTATAAATTAGTTAACCCATACTTGCCTATTCTCACGGAACGTCTGTAAGACTCTCGGAAAATGGGAAATCCTCCTGGCTGGACTCCATGGAAGAGCAGGCATTTTTACCCAGAAGCGCTTTTATTGTCCATGTTATAGACTCTTCCCTGCTGGCTGCCTGGAGTTCTGGAGCCTGCAATGAAGGGTGCTGGGGTTTAAAGGGTGCTGTGTTTGAAGGGTGCTGCGGTATGCAGGGTGCTGGGGTATAAAGGATGCTGGGTCTCTAGGCTGCTGGGGTCTGCAGGGTGCTGTAGTCTGAAGGGTGTTGGGTCTGAAGGCTGCTGGGGTCTAAAGGGTGCTGGGTTTGAAGTGTGGTTGTGTCTGAAGAGTGCTGGGTATGAAGTGTGCTGGGGTCTGCAGGGTGTTGGGGTCTGAAGGGTGCTGGGGTCTGAAAGGTGTAGGGTCTGAAGGCCGCTGGGTTCTAAAGGGTGCTGGGTCTGAAGGGTGCTGGAGTCTGAAGGGTGTTGGGACTGAAGGCTGCTGTGGTCTAAAGGGTGCTGGGTTTGTAGTGTGGTCGTGTCTGAAGAGTGCTGGGTCTGAAGTGTGCTGGGGTCTGCAGGGTGTTGGGGTCTGAAGGGTGCTATGGTCTGAAGGGTGCTGGGTCTGAGGGCCACTGGGTTCCAAAGGGTGCTTGGTCTCAAGGGTCCCGGAGTCTGAATGGTGCTGGGGTCCAAAGGATGCTGGGTTTGAAGGGTGCTGGGCTCTGAACGGTGCTGTGTCCAAAGGGTGCTGGGGTCTGAAGGCTGCTGGGGTCTAAAGGGTGCTGTAGTCTGAAGGGTTTTTGGTCTGAAGGCTGCTGGGGTCTAAAGGTTGCTGTAGTCTGAAGGGTTTTTGGTCTGAAGGCTGCTGGGGTCTAAAGGGTGCTGGGTTTGAAGTGTGGTGGGGTCTGAAGAGTGCTTGGTCTGAAGTGTTCTGGGTTCTGCAGGGTGTTGGGGTCTGAAAGGTGCTAGGGTCTGAAAGGTGCTGGGTTTGAAGGCTGCTGGGGTCTAAAGGCTGCTTGGTCTGACAGGTGCTGCGGTCTGAAGGGTACTGCAATTTCTTATGCAAAATCATGCTTCCTGCTTACTAAATGAAAGGTGGATACAGCAAGCCAAAGTACCATGGCGAGGTAGTATGTGTAGGTGGCCAGTACATGTAGGTGGGCCGTACATGTGTCCAGTGCCGGGGAGAAGTTGTTTCTAGTGCGCCATTTCTTATTGGCTATACAAACAAAGAGATTACAGCACCAGAATAAGTAGTAAAACTAGGAGTGCAAGCCCGACTGGACTGGATCCAACCGTCGCACACAATTGCAACAAAGGGAGATGTGCTGCCTCAATCTCCCTTTGTTGCAATTGTGTGGGACGGTTGGATCCAGTCCTGTTGGGCTTGCCCTCCTAGTTTTACTACTTATTCTGATAATGTAATCTCTTTGTTTGAATTGGCATTTCTGATCCATATACGTGCACAGAATACTATTTTTTCAATTTTTGGAACACAACCATGGTGTCGACACCCGCAGTGTTTTCTTACTCAGAGGACATATGCAGAATCTTAGGTGGAGTCTCAGGCGATACCTCGTTCCTAAGTATACCATCGATCGATAATGTGAAAAGAAAATGGGAGATGAAAACCAAAAGAGCCATCACTGTCCAATTGCACTTGGTTACGCTTAGTGAATACTACAAAGTAGATCGTATACCACGAGGTATGAGGTCCAACCTTACTCCTAATCTGTTCTCCAACAATTCTTAGTTTTGCCTACGCTTTGCATCTATGTCTAACAAATATGCAAGGGACAGTATCTTACTGAATGTAGAATATCTACAGAATGAGATAGTGAATGTAAATATGCATGTGCAAGAATTGGATGATTTGCATAATACTTTATTACCATCTGATGATCTTCTTAAATTCAACGAAAGTGCTGCAGAATCTTTTTCAAAGTTCAGAACGAACATGGAGAACACCAAACATCAAAAGTGGTTTTGTGATGTGGAAGACTACAAACATGGCAAAATCTATAACTGGCAACAGGATCCCATAAGTGTGAGGAACACTATATTTGGGAAATCCACTCAAAAAAAGAAGGGACTCTCCCAAACATCCGACACTGATGGCCTTGATACTGCTGCTTTTTTAGGGGGAGAAACAGACATCGCCGTACCAGAAGGGATGGCCGCAAACAGAGGCGGAGATATAAAGGACAAACCGGAGAGAACCAGGAGACAGTGGCAAGCGTCACGGAACAAAGAACACAAGACCAGCTAAGCAACCTCGTGGTAAATATTTCTTCCAGATCCTTGTCTGATATTGAAGTAACTGTACTTAATAAGGGAATAAGGGACTGTATTTTTGTCCAGAAACTAGGATTTACTGGTTCCAACTTGAATTAGATATCTATACATTTTTTCGTAAAATTAAATTGAGAAATGTATTTTCTGAAAATACATCTTCTGGGAAAGTGAGACCTTCCTGTGAATTGTCTTTAAGTGGGGTGGTTCTGTATAAGACAAGTGGATGGCAACCGTATGTTAATGAACCTGTCATTGATGCATTTATGTCATCAGTTAAGTTTTGCATGGTCACGATCTAGGGGTATGTGGACCCACTAGGGCACTCCGCCATAGCAGAGAGGCAGCTGGCCAAGTCAAGGTCTATGCAAGGTCTATACAAAAGTTTGTAGCATAAGGGTACCAGAGATAGTCCAGACCGTGGAAGAGGCTTTGGCACAGATGGGGCTAGACGAGACAGGTAGCGCCAGACGTGGTGTATAAGAGCAGATTTGGCAGGTAGTGCCAGACGTGTCGGGTAACACCAGACGGGGTGTATAACAGCAGATATGGCAGATAGAACCAAATGTGGCAGTTGACACCAGACGTGGTGTATAACAACAGATGTGGTAGGTAGCACCAGATGTGGCGGATGACACCAGACGTGGTGTATAACAGCAGGCGACACAACACGACTCCAACTCTAGAGAGGCTCAGGAATAAAACAAAGCACGGGATACAGGATACTGGCAGCAGGGCATGGGAACACTGGGAGCAGGATAACACTAAGGGACCATTTGCAATACAAACATGGGTAGACAACAACGCTCAGGCAAGGAGTGGAAGGGCATAGCCCTTTTTATAGTCCAGGTGTAATGACGGGGTAGGGAGACAGACAGGTGAGTCGTAATCTACCCACCACTCAGTCCCTGCCTACTTGCACGGCCCGTCCTAGGCAACGGCGTACAACTGGGCGATGGTCCCTACGCTCAATATGTGCACGACAGACAAACCGACAAGGGTACACAGAAGCTAAGGGAAATGGGGCAGTTGCCCACGGCAACACTGTGAGCAACAGGCGTAGAGAACGAGCCGAGTCAAACCAGGAGTGAACGAGGTACCAAACGCAGAGCAGGAGCGTAGTCAGTAAAGCCAGGGTCAAAATGAAGCAAGGTCAATAATAATAGCAGGAGCAGCAGAGCCAGGAAACAGTATAGAATCACAGGCAAAGACAAGCAGGAAATGAGGTATAACTAGACCGAGGGCGGGAGCTAGAACCGTCTGGCCAGGCTGTGATAGGTTCTCCCACTCCTGAGCCTACCAGCCTGAGTGGTAGCAGATCGAGTCACTCTATCAGACCTAGGAGCAGGTGCAGACTGGTTAACCACGAGCGTCGACACAGAAGCTGTGTCTGGCAGATCCTTTACACCATGGTGAACTGGGGATAGGTTAGAGATGAGATCAGTAGTCAAGTAGAAGATATTAATGTATATAAAAAATTGGTGCATGACCCGAGATTTCGAATTCAACGCAGGATTCAGAACATCTTAGATTTAGCTGTAACTAATGGTATTATTGACAAGGACCTTAGGGATTATCTAACAGTGGCTCATCCTGTCACCCCTGTCCTTTATTGTCTTCCTAAAATCCACAAATGTATGTCCAAACCCCCTGGACGACCAATCGTGTAGGGGAGCGATTACATTTTGCCATCTTTCTTGACAAAATTCTTAGAGGGTTTGCGATCTCTGCGACCTCATACATTCAAGACACTATAGATTTTTTGCTCACAATTGGTGATGTTAAGGTAGAGGGTGAAATTATATTAAAATTTTTGGATGTATGTAATTTATACACCTCCATTGATCACACGTTGTACGCAAGGGTCTGGGTAACTCTGGACACTTGGCGTGTTGAGTTGCTCTTGAATTTACTCGAGATTGTACTTACGGAAATTTTTTATTTCGGGACTACTTTTACATTCAGAAGAGGGGTACCGCCATGGGATCGAATTGCGCCCACGTATGCCAACATGTTCATGGCGGCCCTCGAAGAATGTGTCGTCTATGTGTCCCACCACTTCAGTTATGTGCTGAGGTGGTGGAGATACATAAATTACATTTTCGTAATTTGGACTGGATTTCAGACACAATTGCAGCAATTTTTTTACTTTCTTACGATCATCGATTTGGATATTAAGTTCACTATGGCATCCTCAACAGGTTCTTTACAATACGTTGGTCTACAGATCCGGTGATCAATTAGTGATAGACCTACACTACCGTTCAAAAGTTTAGGGTCACTTAGAAATTTCCTTATTTTTGAAAGAAAAGCACAGTTTTTTTCAATGAAGATAACATTAAATTAATCAGAAATACACTCTTGTTAATGTGTTAAATGACTATTCTAGCTGTAAACGTCTGGTTTTTAATGCAATATCTACATAGGTGTATAGAGGCCCATTTCCAGCAACCATCACTCCAGTGTTCTAATGGCACATTGTGTTTGCTAACTGTGTTAGAAGGCTAATGGATGATTAGAAAACACTTGAAAACCCTTGTGCAATTATGTTAGCACCGCTGTAAACATTTTTGCTGTTTAGAGGAGCTATAAAACTGACCTTCCTTTGAGCTAGTTGAGAATCTGGAGCATTACATTTGTGGGTTCGATTAAACTCTCAAAATGGCTAGAAAAAGAGAGCTTTCATGTGAAACTCGACAGTCTATTCTTGTTCTTAGAAATGAAGGCTATTCCATGCGAGAAATTGCCAAGAAACTGAGGATTTCCTACAACGGTGTGTACTACTCCCTTCAGAGGACAGCACAAACAGGCTCTAACCAGAGTAGAAAGAGAAGTGGGAGGCCACAGTCCTACAGTGAAGAGGCGACTCCGGGATGCTGGCCTTCAGGGCAGACTGGCAAAGAAAAAGCCATATCTGAGACTGGCTAATAAAAGGAAAAGATTAATATGGGCAAAAGCACACAGACATTGGACAGAGGAAGATTGGAAAAAAGTGTTATGGACAGATGAGTCGAAGTTTGAGGTGTTTGGATCACACAGAAGAACATTTGTAAGACGCAGAACAACTGAAAATATGCTGGAAGAGTGCCTGACACCATCTGTCAAGCATGGTGGAGGTAATGTGATGGTCTTTGGTTGCTTTAGTGCTGGTAAAGTGGGAGATTTGTACAAGGTAAAAGGGATTTTGAATAAGGAAGGCTATCACTCCATTTTGCAACGCCATGCCATACCCTGTGGACAGCGCTTGATTGGAGCCAATTTCATCCTACAACAGGACAATGACCCAAAGCACACCTCCAAATTATGCAAGAACTATTTAGGGAAGAAGCAGGCAGCTGGTATTCTATCTGTAATGGAGTGGCCAGCGCAGTCACCAGATCTCAACCCGATAGAGCAGTTGTGGGAGCAGCTTGACCGTATGGTACGCAAGAAGTGCCCATCAAGCCAATTCAACTTGTGGGAGGGGCTTCTGGAAGCATGGGGTGAAATTTCTCCCAATTACCTCAGCAAATTAACAGCTAGAATGCCAAAGGTCTGCAATGCTGTAATTGCTGCAAATGGAGCATTCTTTGACGAAAGCAAAGTTTGAAGGAGAAAATTATTATTTCAAATAAAAATCATTATTTCTAACCTTGTCAATGTCTTGACTATATTTTCTAGTCATTTTGCAACTCATTTGATAAATATAAGTGTGAGTTTTCATGGAAAACACAAAATTGTCTGGGTGACCCCAAACTTTTGAACGGTAGTGTATATATTAAAAAGGGAAGGTGTCATGAATTCTTTCTTTTTTTATCATATTGCTTTTAATATGATATTAACATAAATTTTATTTATTTGTGTTCCATTTTTTTTTCATCTCTGTATGTGTCGATTAACGACACATACAGAGATGGAATACGGTACATACAACCCCATAGAGAGTGCAAACAGGAGCCATTCCATTCTCTGAAGTGTACGCCGTCTGTGTGGGAACGGCGCATGCCACTCCACTCCCACACAGACCAAAACGAAGCTCGTTCGCAGAGCGAAATCCGGCACCATTTTCATGTGGACCGGAAGCCGCTGCCGGACAGTAAGATGACGACTTCCGGCCTCGGCTTCCGGCCATATGTTCAAGGAAGCGAAGGTGCAAGGAATAGGAGCGGTGGCGGCGGCAGGAGAATGTAATTTATGTTCGTGTATGTGATTTGTGTATTATGTTCGTATTATACTGTCTGCTGTGCACTGTATCTAATCCTCCTACACTGTGCAGTCGCTCAGAAAATGGCGGCACACAGTGTAGGAGGTTTGAAGATTCAAACCCCTCCTTCTCCTGGCACTAGCCAGAAGAAGGGAGGGGGGATTGTGTGAGAACACTACTGAGAGTGTGTCCACCCCAAATTTGCTGCGAGCTGTGGAGGCGATAAAGCAGCTGGAACTTGCAAATTCTAGGGAGGGACTCTAATTGGGATGATATGTCATGAGGAAACTGTATGAGTTGCTCTTGATTGGATTCCTGTTATTGGAGATGGTTCAGCAGATGCTGTTGCAAAATACACAGTCAGAGTATTGTCACTTACCTGATGGGATTCAAAGTGGATTTTCAAGTACCAACTAGGATATGTGTAGGTCAACTGAGGAATTGAGTCTAATGGCCCCAAAATCCATCCTAGGATCCCCACAAGGTAGTGTTGGGTTTAATTGCAAAGGACCCACAGATTGTGACCTTAAAGAGGACTTGTCACCTCTTCTAACATGTCTGTTTTAGTAAATAATTGTAGTTCCTATGAAATAACAATTCTGAAGTGCCATTCCTCCGTTATTCCTCCTAGAAATGTATGAATATAGCGACAACTGGGTGTTACCAGTCGGGGGGGGGGGTGTCCCTATACAGACTGACAATATCCAATGAGTGTTGACAGAGTCATTGTGTATGTAGGGACACGCCCCTTGACAAGGGGAATAATAACACTAAGTTGTGAGTTTATTCATACATTTTTAGGAGGAATAACAGAGGAGCAGCACAACACACAGTTCTAAGAAAAGATGCTCCAGAATTGTTATTTTATGGGGAAAACAAGTATTTACTAAAATAGATGTGTCTGGAAAGGTGACAGGTCCTCTTTAAGTTTGATGATACCCTGTGTAGCACCTTCTATTGATGCTGCCTCCCTTACGTTGCACTATATAGTGCCTAGATAATACAAGATATTGTATATAAATTATATTAGTGAGGTGCCTAAATAATACAGCCTAATCAATGAGCTAGAAAATGTAGCTGGTTCTAGTACAGCTGCCTTATTGTAGATTCAGGCCCCAAGTATGGGATTTAGGAAGTGTGTGGGAGCTCCAGGTGCCTAGGCCATCTGGCCAGTGGCTACCCTTTAAGTAGTGTCAAATAATGTACCCTGTGTGACCAGGTTGCATACCCAGGGATGATTTACCAATAGGGCAAACAGTGCACTTGCCCTGGGCTACCTGGCATTTGACCTTCTGACAGTGGCACTATTTTCCACTGTAGTCGGAGCAGGATGCCGTTGGCTCTCTGCACTATTCGCGACAGGACGCGGCGCTGGAAATACAATGGTAAAGCAGGGAGTCATCAGTTCCCTACTACATTATTCACACTGTGACACCTGCCACGAGCAGCTTGGCGCAGACAGGCATGATGCAGTGACGTAATCATCACGCCTGTCTGCGCCAAGCCACACACCACACAGACTAGCAGAGACCTGCAGTGGAATTTCCATTATTCGATGTGGAAACGGGGCTAGATAAGTATTTATTTCTTTATTTTTACCAGGCATTATTGGGGTATTATACTGCGCGTGGGGTCCTATGTGGGCATTAAACTGTGTGGGAGCACTATGGGGGTATTATACTGTGTGTGGATGCGCTATAGGAGCATTATACTGTCTGGGGAGGGCATTATGGGGACATTATACTGTGTGATGAGGCACTATATGGGAATTATACTGTGTTGGGGCACTATGGGGGAACTAAACTGTGGGAGGCACTATGGGGTATTATACTGTGTGGGAGGGACTATGGCCACATTATACTGTGCAGGAGGCCCTATGGGGGCATTATACTGTGTGAGGGCACTATGGGGGCATTATACTGTGTGGGGAGGCACTATGGCGGCATTAAACCATGAGGGGGCACTATTAAGGCATTATAATGTGTGGGGGTACAATTGGGGAATGATACTGTGTGAGGGGGCATTATGGGGACATTATACTGTGTGGGGAGGCACTATAGGGGAATTGTACAGTGTGGGAGGAACTATGGGCACATTATACTGTGTGGGAGACACTATGGGGGCATTATACTGTTTGAGGGTACTATGGGGGCATTGTACTGTGTGAGGGCACTATGGGGGCATTATACTGTGTGGGGAGGCACTATGGTGGCATTAAACTGTGAGGGGGCACTATTAAGGCATTATACTGTGTGAGGGTACTATTGGGGAATGATACTGTGTGAGGGGGTACTATAGGGGCATTAAACAGTTCAAATTTTTAAAGCTCCTGGACCCCAATGCAAAATTTGAAATATAGCCCGCACTTATCATTCATCATTTGTAACATTGGTCTCCTCATAGGTGGGGTGCAGTCTCATATAAAGCTGAAGGATTGAGAATCAATGTTTGGGGGACTTGTGGTTCTGCTCAAGGTCACATAGCAATGACAGGTTAATTGACATTTGAGAGAATGTTCCAGCACAGAAATATTATATTTTCTTCCGTGTTGTTTGATTACAGCTCCGGCTAGACAAATGTATTTTCAGAATCCTCTAAAAGCGGGATCAGGTTAAAAGGTATTTTACGTATTTAACAAAATCATGCTAAAAGTTGCAAAAACATCTGACGGCTCGGATTGAGTCACTATAGGCAATGCAAACAGCAGCACTTAAAATGTCAGAACAAATCCACCATATAAAAGTAGGTGTTATTCATAAAAGGGATGTAAGCACTCCGGATATTTATGAACCTTACAAACCTGCTACTTAAACATATTTACACATTGAATTATTTAATAAGCCCGGGTTCAGTGACAAAAATAGGTAAAGAAAGAGCATTCCTTGCACTTGGGATGTTAAAGAATAATCCCGCCACAATTGAGCATTTAGGCCTGCCCACAGTACTGTGCAGTTCCTCCACAGGGGCGCACGTTGGGGGCGGGGGTCTTAGTACTGGAAATACCTCTCTGAGAAATTCATGAATAGGAGTTAAAGGGTAACTAAACGTTCAACAAACTTCTGACATGTCATAGTGACATGTCAGAAGTTTTGATTGGTGGGGGTCCGAACACTGAGACCCCCACTGATCGCTAAAACAAAGCACCAGAAGCGCTCTGAGTAAGCTTTGTTTCTGTTCGGCTTATTTCCGGAAATTGATATCGCGGTGTACGGACTCAATAGAAAGTCTATGAGCCCTTACTCCGATATATTGGCTTTCCAGAAAAAGCTGAACAGAACTGAAGAGGCTGAGCGCTCAAACGAGCTCTTCTGCCACTTCGTTTTAGCGTGGGGGTCTCAGTGCTCGGAACCCCACCAATCAAAACTTCTGACATGTCACTATGACATGCCAGAAGTTTGTTGAACGTTTAGTTACCCTGTATATTATACAATTCTTGCTGCAGACTTTAGGGGGAGCTCACTACATATAGATTTATTATACAGTTCAATAGGAGCTGTATAAATGAGTTCCCCCTAGTGGCAGCTGTAGGCCAACATAATTTTATCAAGTAACTATGGCTGTAGTGGAGCTCTGGCCCCTATAATGAATGTCAAACCTATTCGGAAAAAAAAGTTATTTTTTTTTTGCCTACTATTTTCACTTAAACCTCCTGGAATATTAGGTGTTAACCAGGGTTACAAACTGTCTGTAAATTTTCACAGTTCGTATAATGGGTGCAGGGGAAGTTTACAATCTCTGCTGTGGACACCAACATGCCTTGAAACGCCCCTTTAAAAATCCCACCCCCATAGCTTCTGTCTCTCCTGGAGAAAGGGCACCTAAAACGTAACTTTTGTTGTTATATTATTGCCGCAGCCCAACATATTTATTATAATTTATACCAGAAACTGGCAAAAATCTACGGGAGCTCCTAGCCGGCATAGATTGCACTCTGTGGTTAGGGGAGTACATGCTGGCCCTGTATCGCCCTACCCCCATGATCACATATTAAAATAAAATTTTAAAAACATTTACTCACCTGACCGCTCTATTCTCCCCCCCTCGGAATCTTCTCAGGCTCCCACATCAGGCCGCAGCACATACAAGGTTATGACGCCGGGCAGGGTAAGGGCCTTATATGTGACGCAGCACACAATATCCTGACACTGGACATTGTCTGTTGCTTACTGGCGTCACATTTAACGTTCAGACACTGCCTGGCATCACGACCTTGTTTGCACCATGGCCTGATATGGGAGCATGATATTGGGGGGGGGGGGGAGAAGCAGAGCAGTGAGGTGAGTACATTTTTATATTTTATAAAAGGTTGGGTAGATGGTTGGAGCAGTGGCATAGCTAAAGTGGTCACAACGGTCGCAACTGCCCCGCAGGGCCCCTGTTGCCACACAGCGCTGTCCACGCTGGTCCCGCTTCCAACTGAATCTGCGTCCTCAGGGCAAGCATTCAGTTGGCTTCAATGCCCAGTTGAGTTCTTGCTCCAGCATTCACTGTGCCTCGAGCGGCTCGGGTAGGCAGGCGGGACGTAGTGACGTCATTGTGCCTGTCTGCGCCGTGGTACTCACAGCACAGTGCATAGGAGGAGAAGGATTTCCTGCACCCGTCGTGGAAACGGGGATAGGTAAGTAATTATGTTATTATTTTATATTAGGTACATACATATGGGGGCATTATACTGGGTATGGGAGGGAGGGCTCATATAGTAGCTGCTGATGGGGCATTATACTGTATGGGGGCATTATACTGTATAGGACAGCTAAGGGGGGTATTATACTGTATAAGGGGCATTATACTGTATGGGATAATAATGGGGGCATTATACTGTATGGGGGCATTATACTGTATGGGGCAGCTATGAGGGCAATATACTGTGTGGGGCATTATACTGTATGTGGCAGCTATGGGGGGCATTATACTGTATGGGGGGGCATTATACTGTATGGGGCAGCTAATGAGGGCATTATACTGTATGGGGGGCATTATACTGTATGGGGCAGCTATGGGTGGCATTAAACTGAATCAGGGCATTATACTGTATGCAGCAGCTATGGGGGGCATTATACTGTATGGGCAGTTATGGGGGCATTATACTGTATGGGGGCATTATACTGTATGGGGCAGCTATGGGGGCATTATACTGGATGGGGGATTATACTGTATGGGGCAGCTATAGGAGGCATTATACTGTATGGGGCAATACAGTGTATGGGGCAGCTATGGTGTAAAGGATCTGCCTGACACAGCTTCTGTGTCGACGCCCGTGGTTACTCACTCTGCACCTGCTCCTAAGTCTAGTCGAGTGACCCCTTCTTCCACCAATCAGCCTGGGAGGCTGAGGAGTGGGAGAGCCTATCACAGCCTGGCCAGACGGAGCTAGCTCCCGCCCTCTGTCTATTTATACCTTCACTTCCTGCTCCTCCTTTGCCTGTGATTCTTTCAGTCTATTTCCTGGCTCTGCTGCTGCTACTTACTACTTGTCTTCTGCTTCATATTGACCCTGGCTTGACTGACTATTCTCCTGCTCTGCATTTTGTACCTCGTCCACTCCTGGTTTGACTCGGCTCGTTCACTATTCTTGTTGCTCACGGGGTTGCCGTGGGCAACAGCCCCATTTCCCTTAGCTTCTGTGTACCCTTGTCTGTTTGTCTGTCGTGCACTTAGTGAGCGTAGGGACCGTCGCCCAGTTGTACGCCGTCGCTTAGGACGGGCCGTTGCAAGTAGGCAGGGACTGAGTGGCGGGTAGATTAGGGCTCACCTGTCTGTCTCCCTACCCCGCCATTACATAATCACAGGCCCATATACCTTTTCTACCCTGGTCCCTGTCACAACTATGGACCCCCTTGAGACCCTGGCTCAGCAAATGCAGGGCCTCTCCCTACAGGTCCAAGCCCTGGCTCAGAGCGGCAACCAGCAAGATGCTACCCTGATAGTGCCCCCCACCTCACCTCTTGAACCCCACCTCAAGTTGCCTGACCGGTTCTCAGGGGACCGGAATACTTTTTTCTCCTTTCGGGAGAGTTGTAGGCTCTATTTCCGTCTAAAGCCCCACTCCTCAGGTTCCAAGAGCCAGCGAGTGGGTATAATTATGTCCCGGCTCCAGGACGGGCCCCAAGAATGGGCCTTCTCCTTGGCTCCTGACGCCCCTGAACTTTCCTCTGTTCACCTTTTTTTTTCTGCTCTCGGGCTCATATATGACGAGACTGACAAGACTGCCTTTGCCGAGAGTCAGCTGGTGACCTTATGTCAGGGTAAGAGACTCGTTGAGGAGTACTGTTCGGACTTTAGGAAGTGGTGTGTAGCTTCTCGGTGGAATGACCCTGCCTTGAGGTGCTAGTTTAGATTGGGTCTGTCGAACGCCCTGAAGGACCTGTTAGTTAGCTACCCCTCTTCTGACTCTCTAGATCAGGTTATGGCTTTAGCGGTACGACTTGACCGACGTCTCAGGGAACGACGACTTGAACGTTTTTGTGCCTTCTCCTCTGGCTCCCCCATGATGGCTCCCGAGGTTCCGTTGCTTCGTTCTTCCACGGAAAACTCGGATGAACCAATGCAACTCGGGGCGTCCGTGTCTCCCCAACAACGTAGAGACTTCCGCAGGAAGAATGGTCTCTGTTTCTACTGTGGGGAGGACAAGCATCAAGTGAACAACTGTCCTAGGCGTAAGAATAAGCAGCCGGAAGAACTTCCGCGCCTAAGTGATCATCGGGGAGGTCACTTGGGCGCACAGGTATTTCCCGTAAATATGAAACCTAATAAGATATTGCTTCCCTTTCAGGTCTCTTTTGGTGGTAGGTCTGCTACCGGCAGTGCCTTCGTGGATTCAGGGTCTTCTTCTAACATTATGTCTGTGGAATTTGCTATGTCTCTAGCTATGCCATTGATTGATTTGCCTAAACCTGTTCCGGTAGTGGGTATCGACTCCACTCCTCTTGCTAATGGTTATTATACGCAGCATACCCCTGTTTTTGAACTCCTTGTTGGCTCCATGCATTTGGAGCAGTGCTCTGTACTGGTTATGCAGGGATTATCGTCCAATTTGGTTTTAGGCCTTCCCTGGTTGCAGTTGCATAATCCCACGTTTAACTCGAATACTGGGCATCTTACCAAATGGGGTAATGAATGCATGGCGTCATGTTTTTCTGTTAATTTTATTTCTCTCCCTGAGGAGGTGAACACTCTACCTGAGTTTATTCAGGGCTTCGCTGATGTTTTTTCTAAAAAGGCCTCTGAAGCGTTACCTCCTCATAGAGAATACGATTGCGCAATCGATTTGGTACCAGGAGCTAAGCTCCCTAAGGGTAGGATATTTAATCTCTCTTGTCCCGAACGTGAAGCCATGAGAGAGTATATCCATGAATGCCTGGCCAAGGGTTACATTCGCCCCTCTACTTCGCCGGTAGGTGCTGGCTTCTTCTTCGTAGGGAAGAAGGATGGTGGTCTTAGGCCGTGCATTGATTACCGAAACTTGAATAAGGTCACTGTAAGGAACCAGTATCCCCTTCCTTTGATTCCTGATCTCTTCAATCAGGTTCAGGGGGCCCAATGGTTCTCTAAGTTTGATCTACGGGGGGCTTATAACCTTATCTGCATTAAAGAGGGGGATGAGTGGAAGACTGCGTTTAACACGCCCGAAGGTCATTTCGAATACCTCGTCATGCCCTTTGGGTTGTGTAATGCTCCCGCGGTCTTCCAGAATTTCATAAATGAGATTTTAAGAGATTACCTGGGGGTATTTCTTGTAGTGTACCTTGATGACATCCTAGTGTTTTCCAAGGACTGGTCCTCCCACATTGAGCATGTCAGGAAGGTGCTCCAGGCCCTTCGGGAAAACAAACTGTTTGCTAAAACCGAAAAATGTGTGTTTGGGGGGCAGGAGATTCCATTTTTGGGTTCAATCCACGGTTCTCCTCCGTTTCACCTGGTGGTTCCAACAATCCTGAGGTAGATGTCGTTCATCGGGAACTGTGCACAGTCTGGGCCCAGGTTCAGAAGAACCTAGAGGTGTCCCAGAGCATACAAAAGACCCAGGCAGATAGAAGACGTTCTGCTAACCCCTTGTTTGCGGTCGGGGATCTGGTGTGGCTGTCTTCAAGAAATTTACGCCTTAAGGTCCCATCCCAAAAATTTGCTCCCAGGTATATAGGGCCGTACAAGGTCATTGAAGTCCTTAACCCTGTCCCCTTCTGACTGGAGTTACACCCGTCTTTTCGAATACACGACGTGTTTCATGCCTCCCTCCTGAAACGCTGCTCCCCGTCCTTGGCTCCCTCGAGGAAACCTCCGGTCCCTGTTCTCACCCCTGAAGGGGTAGAATTCGAGGTGGCCAAGATTGTGGACAGCAGGATGGTCCAAGGCTCTCTCCAGTACCTGGTCCATTGGAGAGGATACGGGCCTGAGGAGAGGACTTGGGTACCCGCCCGGGCTGTTCACGCTGCAGTATTGCTCAGGAGGTTCCATCTTCGGTTCCCCTATAAGCCAGGACCACCTAGAAAGGGTCCAGTGGCCCCTCATAAAGGGGGGGTACTGTAAAGGATCTGCCTGACACAGCTTCTGTGTCGCCGCCTGTGGTTACTCACTCTGCACATGCTCCTAAGTCTGGTCGAGTGACCCCTTCTTCCACCAATCAGCCTGGGAGGCTGAGGAGTGGGAGAGCCTATCACAGCCTGGCCAGACGGAGCTAGCTCCCGCCCTCTGTCTATTTATACCTTCACTTCCTGCTCCTCCTTTGCCTGTGATTCTTTCAGTCTGTTTCCTGGCTCTGCTGCTGCTACTTACTACTTGTCTTCTGCTTCATATTGACCCTGGCTTGACTGACTATTCTCCTGCTCTGCGTTTTGTACCTCGTCCACTCCTGGTTTGACTTGGCTCGTTCACTATTCTCCTGCTCTGCGTTTTGTACCTCGTCCACTCCTGCTTTGACTCGGCTCGTTCACTATTCTTGTTGCTCACGGGGTTGCTGTGGGCAACAGCCCCACTTCTGTGTACCCTTGTCCGTTTGTCTGTCGTGCACTTAGTGAGCATAGGGACTGTCGCCCAGTTGTACGCCGTCACTTAGGACGGGCCGTTGCAAGTAGGCAGGGACTGAGTGGCGGGTAGATTAGGGCTCACCTGTCTGTCTCCCTACCCCGCCATTACATATGGTGGGTATTATACTGTCTGGGGCATTATACTGTATGTGGCAGCTATGGGTGGCAATATACTGTGGGGGCAACTATAGGGGCATTATACTGTGGGGGCAGCTATGGGGGGATTATACTGTGGGGGGGAAGCTATGGGGGTATTATACTGTGGTGGTCAGCTATGGGTGTCATTATACTGTGTGGGGGCAGCTATGGGGAGCATTATACTGTGGTAGTCAGCCATGGGGGGCATTATACTGTGTGGGGGCAGCTATAGGGGGCATTATACGGTGTTGTGGCATTATACTGTGGGGGCAGCTATGGGGGCATTATACTGTGGGGGCATTCATGGGGTCTGTCGGGCAAGGCAGCTGGGCATAGGCGTAGGGGTCGGGTGGTGTTGGGGAGGGGTAGGGTGGCTCAAGCTGAATTCTTCATGAGCATTTAGCTACGCCCCTGGGTTGGAGCCCACAGTTGTTACACCACTATTGTGGAGCATAACCATCATAAAGATGCAACAGGTTTAATAAGTGTGCCTCTTAATAAATCTGTCGCATCTTAATACAGCAGAGCAAAAAGCCAAGACTGGCGTATGAAACGCCAGTATTAATAAATCCGCCTCATGGTGCACAGCCCATATCAAGAGGTTGTCTGCTTTGGATAATCCCTTTTTATTAGAAGGGTCCCCTGCTGGGATGTCTTGTTATCAGCTGTAATCAGTGGAAGGACCCATTAGCAGGAGTTCAATTTCCCTACAACGCCCCTAGAGGGGAAATAAAGCATTACATAATCAGATACTTTTATTCCTCTACTGATTGCTGAAGGATGGAAGGTGTGGAGATTCTGCATTATTCACCCCAGAGTAGGAGAGCGTCATCGGAGAGAGTTGAGTAACACCAAGAGCACGTCTGCCACTCTGTATCTGACGTGTGTAATTGTGTAACTGTGTACGCATTTTAGAAAGTCTATTAGGAAATGATCACACACTGCTGTGGATGATGGGCACCATAAAATAAATAAATTATAAAAGGATGCTGTTCTCTTAACTACTACTTGGGACATTTTTGGGGATTGGAGATCGTCCCACGTGAGTACATGCACAACGTATCAAGTTTGTTGCTCTCTCAATTGGAAATGTATTCAATGCTGCGGAAATGTCTCTCTATAATTCTTTGAACAAGGGATGGGCATATTTTCTTACCTTCATTAAGCAAAGTTTTGTTGAGCAATGAACTCTCGTCAACAGCCGTAGGGGAAATAATTATCAGGGAGCCAAAAACAGGAGATACTCAGGTGTGCTCCTCATACATGTGAGTGTAATAACCATGGACAGGATCATTAAACCTGATAAACAAGTTAGCTACTATCAATAGTATCTAGTAATTCCAGGATCTTGTCAGAAGTAAAAAATTTTGCTCTTAGTGGCCAAAGACGGTTGGTAAGACATCATCAACACCAACAGTCAACACCGTCCTTCCCTAGGAGATTGGGTTCATGCCAAAGAAAAATACAACTTGCTGTTGCTGAAGATCATGTTGGGCCACAACCTTAGATCATTGGGTCATCGGGCAGGTACAGCCTAGATGACAGGGCGGCATGACAGGTGTCTGGTGGAAGAGGAGACAGGAAGGTGGTAAAAGGGATAGTTAGGTGGAGAACATACAAAAGTAGGGGGAAAGAGTGAGGAATTGTAGAAGGTGAAGGGTCGTTCTTAGCAGGGATGTTAAGAATTGATCAGCTATCCCGTTCCTCCCCTACTTCAATATTTATGCACATTTGGCTATTTTTGTAATTTTTTTGTCCAGGTGTAAGAGCTATTTGAAGGCAGATGTGGATAGGGAACTTATTGAAGTTGTGGTACCCCAAGCTTGACAGATGTTAGCCATTCCCTCTGGCTTAGTATTGGGGAGGCAATTGTTCATATGCCGTGTCTGGTATTGCAGTATTCCAGTGAATGGGGCTGAGCTGCGATACCACACACAGCCTATAGACAAGAGTGGTGCTATTTCTGTAAAAGAAAATAGATCCTTTTTGCTAATCCCAGACAAACCCTTATTTCAATGGTATGGACCAGTTTGATTCTCTAGAGGACAAAATCCTTTTGTCCATTAAATTCCCTGCAATAACTCTCTCATAGTCTCGTATTACAAACAAAATGATGAGAAATAGTTTAAAAAAATTCATTATGTGTCTAAGGAGATCACGCCCCACCCCCAGTTATCTTTCAACTGAAAATGGATAGGATCAAGAGAAAATTAACTCCTGAAAATCCAGCACACTCACAGCATTGGCAAGTTTATCTCCTTTTAACTTGTATCAATCATTTTAAGGTGTAGTGTTCCTTTAAATATTGAAATCACAAGTTTTCAACGTAAGTTGAACTAACAAAACTTCTACTGTATGAAACCCAGATTTGACATCTGTGGACACTTGGAATGAATGAGCTGCAGTAAAGTTTTGGAATACACAACAAAATATGCAGTAAAAAAAAAAAAGGTTCAGTGACTGGATACTATTGAAGATTTATGTGTCAGGGTAACTTCCTTCTCCCTGTTATCTCACACCGAATAACCACCTCTGTAAATTGAAAGCTGAATGCATTCATGGAAAGAAGTACACCACACAGACAAATGCTGGTAGACATCTTTCTCTTAGTCAATCAGGAAGCGAACTGAACTTTATTCAGAACAAAGAAACACAGGAAAAAGACACATGCCTCTTCCCTAGGGATGTGGGAGTGCCCAAGCCCCCACCGGCTTCTCAGCTGCAAGTTCTCAGACTCACTCTTCTTGCATTCCAGGGGGCGGTGTCTTCCATAGGTGTGTACGACATGAACAAAGAACTGAATTATATATCAGTATATTACACAAAGAACTAAAATGTATATACATATGTGTGAGGATAATATTTTTCAAACAATATACATTGTAATGATCCCTGACATATGTAGCTTGATATTTCATCACTAAATGGCAGAACCATTTTAATGCGGGTCTCATGTTGTTTATACAGCCAGTTTAGCACTGGCAGCCATGCTGTGGGAGCGAATAAAGGTTAGATCTGTAATTTCATTTGGGTCTATGCCAAAGGAAATCTGTATTGTACTTATAAACATAAATGGCCAATTATTAAAGTGCTTGTATAGGATTAGAAAAACATGGCTGCTTTCTTGCATAAACAGCACCACCACTGACCACAGGTTGTGTGTGGTATTGCAGCTCACTCCTATCAACTTCAATGGAACTGAGCTGCAATACCGGGAATGACCAATGTACAGGTGTGGTGCTGGGTTTTTTTAAATAAAAAAAACAGCCATGTTTTTCTAATCCTGGACACCACACTTAAGAAATTGGAGAAGACTGGTAATGAATGAAAGCTGGAATTGCTGTCTATGGGTGTACAGTTATTTCATGACGATGTCCGTACACAAACTGCTCAGGACACTGAATATTTTGGAAAGTTGGCACTGTGTATTTTTCTAAGAAACTCTTTACAGACCTGACTTGGCACCGTCTGATTTTCATATTTTATTACAGCAATTTATCACTGCAGATAACGGATACCTCTGACCAGACCAAAACCAAGTCCTGGAAAAACGAGGTGATCTATTTGCCGCAGCCGACACTCCGGCTGAAAAACTGCACCACAATTTGGTGAAACCACAGAGAAACAAGAGCTTATAGCCAAGACATTTTGTTTAAACATTACAAAATTTTTATTATTTAACATATACAAAAATACATATGTATAAAATACAATATAAAAAAGGACGAGACTCTAGAAAGAAGTTTCAAGGAGCAAACATCGAAGATATCAATATGCACAAATTGGTTTGGCTATATTATCCATAAACACAGAATCTTTCAAAAGTAGAAAAATCCCTCTTGTGGGGCAAGATCACGTTACAAACAGCCCAATGTACAAAGAGGTATTGTGTGGGGATCTAGATACCAAGTATCAAGAAACTACCCAAAGTTTGTTACTATGAGATAAGTGTTGGATAAGGCTTACCCATATTGTAATAGCAGTATTTGTACGATGTGTGCTCCAGCACAACAGCACCAACGCGCGTTTCGCTATGGTATTGCTTCCTCAGGGGGAGATGTGTAACTTTGTCCTGTGTCAAGGAGCCCTTTTATATTATGTAACGTAATGAGGTATCGCCGATAGTTATCGGCGCATGTCCAAGACCACAGCCGGAAGCGAGGGCTGCCCCACTTCCGCCTCCACATGCTGGAGCGCACATCCGGGTACCCGACGCGTCACGGGATATCCGGGCATGCGCAGTGCATCCAGAGAGACGGAGCGGAGACACCATCGCCTCTCAGGCCGGGTCTGGACATGCGCACACATCGCAATAACCGCATCATTGTGAGTAAAAGTGATATAGACTGCATTGTGTCGTATGTGTATGTCACCAACCATTCCCTATCCTTTATTGCAGACAGTAAAGAAATGTTGTCATGTATTATATTTAAGAAATCCAACGGTAAAATATAAAGTAGTGATTAAGTGACAATATAAAACGCTAAGATAATATATTGTTAGCAAACCCAGTGAAAAGGCAGGTATATAAATAAATATACTCTGAATACATATATAAAGTGATAAATGTGTATGCATAGAATTTTCACTATGTGTATGGTTAATATAAATAGGAACGATCTTGATGCGCTCGATATTTCATTCATATGCAAAGAATATTAAGTGCTGCTTTAGTGGGCTGGTCACTAAAGATAAATGATAATTTATAGACATAGCAAAAAACCAAAAGAAAATGTAAGAACAAGTGCATACAAAATAGAAAATAATAAAAGATAAAAAATAATAAATACATAAAGAATGAAAGATTAAGACAATAGCATAAAAACTATTAATAGGACAGTGAACGTGTTATAAAGTGAGTTTGTAAAATCTATGACTGGACAAGATACATGCGGTGTGAGCCGGTGCGTCGGTCCAAGAATAAATGTAAAGGATTAACAACTATAATGTATTACATTAAATCCATAAAAAATAATAATTGCCAGATGATATATATAGCAATGACAGTTCAAGTTAATGTCACATAGAGTTATAGTCAACTGAAGACCAAAATACAGGGTTTACGATATAGATCAGCCACATACAGGAGTGGGAATTGGAAGTGGAAAGTAAAAGAAGGTAAAAGAACGTCGTCCAGATCTTCACATATTCACGAATATAAGAGGAATTTGTCTAAAGCAGTTATAGTCAACATAGAACAAATACATAGGATTCAAAACATATATCCACCATTTATAGTAGTAAAAGTTGAATATAGAGAATATGGAGAATACAGAGATATCTTCAAGACTATCAAATAATCATACATCATCTTTTTATCGTAAATATACAGACAAGATCAGGCTAGACAGTACTATGAAGACAATCATCAGCGTAAGATGTAACTCTATTACACTATCATGTCATGCAATGCAACAAGTAGGCGTTCTTGTTATTCAGGTCTTCTAGATAGGGAAAAAGGATTGGGGGCATCAATCACAGTCTTCGGGCAAAGAGACACAGGAGCAATTATAGAAACCTACATTAAAAGCAGAAAGTTAGAAAGTGGAACAAAAACAGAATTAAAAAGATTTAAAACTAAATAGAGGCAGAGACTATAGAAATGGGGCAAAGCTCAGGTTTTCATTAAGGCCATGGGGTTTCATGGATCCGATCATTACGATCCATTTACATTCTCTTTGTGACAGAGTTTTCTTCACGTTGCCCCCTCTGATGCCACAGTGTATTTTGTCAATGCCGCGTATCGACAGAGTTTTGGGGTTGCAATCATGGTACTTTTTAAAATGCCTAGGTAGAGTTTTTAAACTCAACAGATCATCGATTTTGGCTGCTTTCACAATATCCCGTACATGCTCTCTAGTCCGGATTCTTAGTTCCCTGGATGTGAGTCCAATGTAGATTTTCTGACAGCCCACATGTGGCATAGTATACCACATGTGTACTACTGCATGAGATATAGTCCCTGATCTCGAATTGTTTGTGTCCATCAGCTGACACAAAATTAGTCGCTCGACAGATGTTACTGCAAGCCCTGCAGTCACCACAGGGGTAGCAGCCCTTTTTAGGTCCACGAGAACCAAAGGGGCAGATCTGACGTGGTATATAGTGACTTGAGACTAAGAAATCCCTTAAATTCCTAGCCCTCTTTGCCGTCATCATTGGCCTTTCTGGTATGGTCCGGGATAGTACTGGCTCAGATCTTAAAATTGGCCAGTGTTTATCCAGTATTGCCCTCATCTGACTCCATTGTCTATTGTATGTGGATATGAATCTAATTTGGGGGTCACTAGGTTGGTAACATTTGGGTCTCAAGAGCTCATTTCGTGGTGTTTTCCTTGCTCTCCCATATCCTGTTTTAATCACTCTATTGCTGTACCCTCTTTCTCTAAATCTAATTTTTAGATCATTAGATTGGTTTTCAAACAGGGTATTGGATGAGCAAATCCGCCTGATCCTTAGAAATTGTCCAACCGCTATGGCCCTAATGGTGGATGGAGTGTGGGCCGATGAAGCATGCAGCAATGAGTTAACTGCCGTAGGTTTACGGTATACATCAGTGTGTAAGAAACCCGAGTCATCGGTGAATATTTGTATGTCCAGGAATTCGATCCTCTCTTGATGGTATTTATAGGTTAGCTTGATGTTATATGGATTAGTGTTCAGTTGCTGCATGAAATTCATCAGCCCAGACTCCGATCCTTGCCAAATAAAGAAAATATCATCTATGTAACGTAACCATAGATGTACATGGTCCGCGGCACAAGCGCCATCCCCATGGAAAATCTGCCTCTCCCAGTAGCCAAGAAACAGATTCGCATAGGATGGCGCACATGCCGCGCCCATGGCTGTACCTTGTTGTTGTAAATAGTAACAATCCCTGAACACAAAAAAGTTGTGTACAAGGATGAACTTCAGCAGTTCCAAAATCAAATCACATAAAAGGCCATCCCGGTTGCCAGTTCCAAGGAAGAAGCGGACCGCTTCTATTCCATCATGGTGTCTAATATTTGTATAGAGTGACTCCACATCAGCTGATACTAAATACATATCTGATTCCACCTGGATCCCATTGATCCTACACAGGACGTCCGTCGTGTCCTTAACAAAAGAAGGTAAATCATTTACCAAAGTTTTGAGATAATAATCAATAAATTTACAAACCGTAATAATCCATCAATCCCGGACACGATCGGACGTCCCGGGGGGTCAATGGGATCTTTATGTATTTTTGGCAAGAGATATAGTGTAGGGACCTTTGGATCCACGGTCATCAGACCATCATAGATCTTTTTTGAAATGACACCGCGCTCTAGGGCCAAATCAAGGATTGTCTGTAGTTCCCGTGAGAAGCGAAGTAAGGGGCTTGAGGGTAATTTCAAATAAGTCTGTCTATCGCGCAGGTGTCGAAATACTTCTTTTTCATATTTAGCCGTTGGCCACATTACTATATTTCCCCCTTTGTCAGCGGCTTTAAAGACAACATCATCCCAAGTCTGTAGTTCCCTAAGGAACTGGCAGCCATGCCGTGGGAGCGAATAAAGGTTAGATCTGTAATTTCATTTGGGTCTATGCCAAAGGAAATCTGTATTGTACTTATAAACATAAATGGCCAATTATTAAAGTGCTTGTATAGGATTAGAAAAACATGGCTGCTTTCTTGCATAAACAGCACCACCACTGACCACAGGTTGTGTGTGGTATTGCAGCTCACTCCTATCAACTTCAATGGAACTGAGCTGCAATACCGGGAATGACCAATGTACAGGTGTGGTGCTGGGTTTTTTTAAATAAAAAAAACAGCCATGTTTTTCTAATCCTGGACACCACACTTAAGAAATTGGAGAAGACTGGTAATGAATGAATGCTGGAATTGCTGTCTATGGGTGTACAGTTATTTCATGACGATGTCCGTACACAAACTGCTCAGGACACTGAATATTTTGGAAAGTTGGCACTGTGTATTTTTCTAAGAAACTCTTTACAGACTTGACTTGGCACCGTCTGATTTTCATATTTTATTACAGCAATTTATCACTGCAGATAACGGATACCTCTGACCAGACCAAAACCAAGTCCTGGAAAAACGAGGTGATCTATTTGCCGCAGCCGACACTCCGGCTGAAAAACTGCACCACAATTTGGTGCAATTTTTCCGACGCAATTCCCTGTGGCGTCCAGGGCGGATATGCTGTGTACTTTTACTCAGCGTATCCGCCCTGTGTGAACATAGCCTTAATGATATCGCTTGCAATACTCATGCAGGCTGACTTGCCTAAACTTGTAAACCAACGAACAGCTTAGACAGCTTAGAACTTCTTAAGAGGAGATAATTGTCCTTATATAACCCCATGATTCTGATATAAACCTCCTACAGTATGTACTCTAGTTCAAACCTATAACATTTTAGATTGAGGCTGAAAATGTACAAAGGTATTAACCCTTATGAGCTTTAAAAAGACGCAACCACAGTAACGGGTCGAAACGTAGCTTCTATTTTTTGGACCATGATGATGACGGGCACAATAAAAGAAATTCATTGGAAAAGGATGCTGTTTTCTCAACTTCCACATTAATCATTTATCACCTATCTAGAAAAGGTCCCCACCGATCCCAAGAATGATCATCCCCGAGTGCCCTATGTGAATGGTGCAGTACTGACATGCTCGCTACCGCTAGGTGATAAATGATGTTATGGCAAAGCCCCTTTAAAGACCCAAATTGTTTTGGCTTTCAGGCCTAATTCACATGGTGGTTTGGGGGCTTTTAACGTCCCACGTTTTGACTTTTATAATTTTTTTTATTTTTACTCTGACATGTTTGAGGTCTTTTTAATTGCGGGGACGGACAAGTTGTGCTTTGTATATGCATTATTTTGGGATACACAGATGCAAACGATAAATGAACTATGTAATATAATTTAGGTAAAATGCAGAAGGAAAAAGTGTTGGCATATTTAGTTGTTTTTTTTTAACTGTTCAGCAATAAATAGTGTTATAAATGTAATGCAAAGATTGTTACGGCTATGGGGATATCAAATATGGCTAGATTATTGGTGGTCTTCCAATTAATATTTATTCAAATGTATTACCTGCAATTTATTTTAATTATTTATTTTTTTTAAATTCCTATAAAAAGACATTCTTTATTTCTGATTTTTTTTACATTTTTTTTTAATTTTATAATGTACTACAATATGCATATATGCCATTATATTTACAATTAAATTTGTGATTGTGTTATGCCCTCTATTCCCCATCTATTTATTAGTGATCTTGGGATTTATTTTATGGGAATGCGCAATTTGTTTGTGGCTCTTGGATATGGATTAATATTTGTGATGACATTTGTCATTTATTTTTAGTTTTTTAATCCACACTATTTTGCCAATAACCCTTTTGGGATAGGTGATAAATGTACTCAATTGTGTGTGATTTCTTCTTGATATATATGTGTATTATATTTCGATGTGGGGGATGGTATCAAATGGTTGCTCTCCATTTCTATTACATTTTCTTCCTTATGGTTGTCTTTTATGTTATATGATGTAATGTATTAGGTAGTTGCCGTTTATGGATTCAATAAAAATTATTTGCAATTTTTTTTACATAAAATTAGGCATTTGATCCTCTGTAGTTTATTATGTCTGAAGAAAGCCATAAAGCCCATTTTTTATCAGTGGTCTGCAGCTCTCCAGTTGTTGTTACACTACAGGTCCCAGCATGGCTGATGCCGAGCAGCGTTTCCTATATTACAAGCTGCCTTTCAGGCTCAGGGGTCATTGGAGAGCACTTTTTCCTGGTTAACAAGCAAGTTAATGCCTAATCCTGTAATTTATTGAGTCACTTTAAATGAATTACCGATCCTGCATTATGCCTGGAATCTACGATCGGTCAGGGAATTAAGGATTGTTCTGAGACTTAAAAAATAATTAAAACATCAAATTCTCCTCTTACAAGGTAGTTGGTAACGTGCCCCGCTTCAATTTTAATTGTATAGTTCATGTTTAAGTTGTATGCTTTCAAAATTGTGGAGGGGTAGGGTAACATAGACTGCTCAGGCTGCTGATCTCTCCAGTCCCACATGCTTTACACCGCAGCTCTGCTTTCTCAGATTGGCTGCTCTGTATAGGCACAAGCTCAGCAGTAACTTTGTGCATAGAAAACTAATTTCCATTACAACAAGAACAGAACGATTACAAACGACCCGATTGCAAATGATCAGCAACTAAACCAGTATTGAGAAGATTGTACCTCAATTTCATAATTTTATAAAAAGGTTTTTAAATGTGGGGGCCCCTATGTCATCCCATCTTTCCCCCCATGACTCAATTGAGGGGTGCCCTGCCTTAATAGGAGAGCGGTAAATGTACAATACACTGCAATACATAAGTTTTGAAGTGTTTGTACCAGAGATATAACAATCGCTTGTTCAAATCCCCTAGTGGGACTAAAAAAATTTAAACATTTGTTAAATAAAGTTGTTAAAAAGTAAAAAAAACAAAAACTTTTACCATTTTCCTTTACAGCCATGTAAAAAAAAACAACATAATGGATATCGAGACGTCCGTAAATGTATGAACTATTACAATAAAACATTATTTATACCACACAGTGAACACAAAAAACAAGCCCTCGCGCTGCTCCATCAACAGAATATGGCGACAGAAAACTAATTTGTTTTAACAAATGGTGTAAATGTGGTAAAACATAATAAAAAACACTAGAAACATTTGGTATCTTCGTAACCTTATTGACCCGAAATATAAAGTAAACGTGTCATGTTTACCGGAGAAAGAAGTAAAAACAAAACCCCAAAAACAGGGGAATAGCTTTTTTTTATTCGACCCTACAAGTGCTGGGATATTTTTTAGGTTTTTTTCCGCATTTTATATGTTTAGTGTTCCTTTCAATTATAACATTCTCTCTGTCTGCAGCCACCACTAGGAGGAGCTCAGGAGCACACTGCATACGCATTTAATATTGAGTTCAATGGAAGCTGTATATGTCATAGTCAGGAAGTTGAGAAAAGACCGCTTATAAATGAGAGCTGGAACCTGATTGGTTTTTATGGGTAACCCCTCCACTTCTCGATAAGGATCCCTCATTGTGTTTTATGTAATAACCCGTGTGTCAACAAAGCCTGGAGAAAATACCTCCATGGTGACTCAGTGGTAAAGACTGCGGGTGAATTGCGGCCGCAAAAATACGTTTGTGTGCATGGGGCCTTAGGTTTTATATTTTCCAAGATCAGCAAACTGGCCATTAAAGAGGCATACACTGCAAGAAATGTGCACAGATCAGAAGTTCTGGTCAACGCAAATATCATTTTTATGCTGCACATACACTAAATGGACAAAAGTATTGGGACATACCTCTTATTCAAATAAGCAGCTGCATGCCAGCCTTAGGGCCTGTTCACATCAGCGTTGGCTTTCCGTTCCAGGGTTCCGTCAGAGGTTTCCGTCGAGTGAACCCCGCAACGGAAAGTCAAACTGAAACCACAGCTTCCGTTTCCAATGGTGACGGAAACATTGCTAATGGTTTCCGTTCGTCACCATTCCGGCAGGTTTCCGTTTTAACGACGGAATCAATAACACAGTCGACTATAGCACGCAGGTACAAATACATGCATTAGCGCTGCATGCCCGACCATTTAGTGCCTTACAATTACGCTGATTGGCGGTGCAAAATGGCTTGCCCTGCCAATCAGCGCCTTTCAACTACGCTAGCGGCACGATGACAGCTTCTGTGCTTTAAAGGCGCTGATTGATGGGGCAAGTCATTTGCCCTGCCAATCAGCGCCTTTGAACGACGCGTCGTTCAGCTCCAGCAGACCTGCTTAGAAGAGAACAGATCTGCATTGCCATCGGACAGCGCGGGAACAGGATCATGTGAGTATGTAAAGTTTTTGTTTTTTTCTAATAAAACTGTGAGTGGTATAATCTACAGGGGGCGGTCGTATATATATATGTGGTTATGTGGGCCACTGTATACAGGGGGGTCTATATGTGGGGATGTGGGCCACTATATACAGGGGGGTCTATATGTGAGGCACTATCTACAGGGGGGTCTATATGTGGGGATGTGGGCCACTATATACAGGGGGTCTATATGTGGGGATGGGGGCCACTATCTACAGTGGGGTCTATATGTGGGGATGTGGACCACTATATACAGGGGGGTCTATATGTGGGCCACTATTTACAGGGGGGTCTATATGTGGGGATCTGGGACACTATATACAGGGGGTCTATATATGAGGCACTATATACAGGGGGAGCTATTTGGGAGACACTATATACAGGGGTGGGCTATATGTAGAGCAGTATCTATAGGGGAGCTATTTTAGGGCACTTTCTATAGGGGTGGGCTATATGTGGGAGACTATATACAGGGGTGGGTTACCTGTGGGGCACTAGCTACAGGGGGCTATATGTAGGGAACTGTCTACAGAGGTGGGCTATATGTGGGACACTATATACAGGGGGAGCTATATGTGAGACACTATCTACAGAGGTGGGCTATATGTGGAGCAATATTTATAGGGGAAGCTATATGTAGGGCAGCACGGTGGCTCAGTGGTTAGCACTATTGCCTTGCAGCTCTGGAGTCCATATGTGGGCACTAACTACAGAGGGCTGTATGTGGGACACTATCTACAGAGGCTTTATGGGGGTCACTATTTACAGGGGGCTATGGGGGCACTATCTACAGGGGACACAGTGTATGGTACGATTATAATCAGGGACACAGTGTATGGCGCTATTATAGTTAGAGGTGCAGTGTATGGCACTTTATTATATTTAGAGGTGTTGAGAATTTTAACTTTGTTTATAGGTGCAGAAATGTTTTAAATGTGAGAAGCTGAAGACATCTGAGTGGAAAACTGCAGAAATGGGTCGTGGCCGGGAGAAATGTGTAGTGTAATGTATTCCAGCAGCGATCAGAGCTGCAAGTCTAAGTGTCCCCTAGTGGGACAAGTAAAAAAAAGAATTAAAATATTTTTAAAAAAAAGTGTAAAAATAAAAAAGTTATAAGTGACATAAACAAGAACTGCTTTTTTTTCCTATAATAAGTCTTTTATGATAGGAAAAAATGAACATGTAAAAAATAAAGTACACATATTTGGTATCACCGCGTTCGTAACAACCCCAACTATAACACTATAATATTATTTTTACCGCACAGTGAACACCGCAAATAAAATGAACGAAAAACTATGCCAGAATCACTATTTTTTGGGTCACCACCCCTCCCAAAATATACAATAAAAAGTGATCAAAAAGTCGCATGTATGCCAAAATGGTACCAATACATCCCGTCCCGCAAAAAACAAGCCCTTACACAGCTTTTTTTTTTTTTAACATTCTTTATTTTCGGGTATTTTTTAACACGAAGAAATCAAAACAAGCCAGAAATGTACAGCAATACAGAAAATATACCCATCCATTTTACATAGTAGGCCAGAAAGAACACAAAAAGAGCAAAAAACATGTCAACAGAAAATAAACAAACCGTATTATGCATTTGACACCTCCATACAATGCAACACAGTCCTCTGTACCAGCAGAGGCGAAATTAATGCGATGGACAAGACACATGGATATCAAGGATACAGAATAATACATCACAAACGATACTGACAATGCATCCAGGACAGTGGGCACCACGGCAGGCGGCATCAGTACCATGACATGTGATAAGGCATCAATTGCATACTCCGCATCGGATAGAGGATAAAGAAAGCAAACAGAACCAGAGGACCCGGACTCACACTATCAATATCAAGGCGGATCAAGCCAACACTCCTCTCTGCTATGTCCTATGAGGCCTACGCATAAAGTAGATATTCGTCCGACTCACAGAACTCTTGCCACACCTGCCAGACCAATCTCCCCGATCTTGGATATGCTTGCTTGGCCTGTGTTGCCTCCTCCATTCTCTGCAGATGTAAAATCTCCTGGAACCATTCAGTGATGGTCGGCATGCTACCGTGGAATAACTGTGCGGGCTGCGATCAACAGAAAACTAATCAGGGTTTTCGAGTATTTTTTGATCGCTCCAGGGAGCATGGAAAGAAGCAACACCTCCGGGGTATTGGGAAGCACTTGGCCCGTGATTTTCTGTATAAGGTCCACCACCGTCGCCCAGAATGAGTGGAGTAACGGGCACTCCCACCAAATGTGCAGCATCGTACCACCAGCTCTGCCACACCGCCAACATTCATCTGGTACCGCCGGGTAGAAGGAATGAAGCAATGCGGGAACCCTATACCAGCGCGACAAGATCTTATAGTTTGTTTCCTGGGCCTTGCAGGAGATGGAGAAGCTATGACACAGGGCAAAAGCTTTTGAACAATCCGCTGACGATGGAGGCGTCGTAAGCTCTCTCTCCGACCCTTTCACAAAGGAAGGTGGTACCTCGTTATGTAACTCCTGCAAACACTTATAGATAAGGGAAATAGTTCTCTCTGGAGGGGAAGCAGCAACATATAGCTGTTCTATCGGCGTTAGATCTCTGTGCAAATACAGTCTCACCATATTAGCAGTATAGAAATGTTGTAGCCTTAAAAAGTCCCAGCGCCCAACCGCTGATCTCTCAGGCCTTACACAGCTTTTTTGACTGAAAAATAAAAAAGTTATGGCTCTCAGAATATGGTGACACAAAAAATAGTTTATTTTATAAATGACGATATACATATGGTACCGCCGTAATCGTATCGACCCGCAGAATAAAGTATAATGGTCATTTATAGCACAGGGTGAAAGTCGTAAAAAATAAATAAAAAACATTGTCAGAATTGATGGTTTTTGGTCACCTTGCTTGACGAAAAATGGAATAAAAAGTGATAATAAAAAACAAAAAACGCATGTACCCCAAAATGGTACCAATGAAAACTACAGATTGTCCCGCAAAGAATAAGCCCTCACACTGCTCCGGTGGTGAAAAAATAAAAAAAAGTTCTGGCTCCCAGAATATAGCGATGCGAAATGTGCAGTGTTCCAAAAGCGGATAAGATCGGGCGCCAATTATAAGTGCGACACTGGCCACATATCTGCAGATTATTATTTATTTACCCCATTATTATACCCTCTTATTATGCCCCTGATGTACTCTGCCCAGCTTACATATGCCCCCACATTATAAACTGAAATACCAGCATAATGCCAGAGCTACTACCAAGCTAAATCTGCGCTCCAAAAGCCAAATGGCGCTCCCTCCCTTCTGAGCCCTACAGCGTGCCCAAACAGCCATTTACGTCCACCGATATGTCATCGCCATACCCGGGAGAACTCTGTTAATATTTTATTTGTGGTATTTGTGGCACAAACTGGGCACAACATATAGTGAACTAAAATGGCACATCAGTCGAAAATTTTAATTTTCACTTTGCACCATCCATTGCGCATGAAACCTTTCGCGCACCATGACTTAATAGCATGTTGTGGTGTGAGGGGTGATGTATGAAGCATTTCACTCACTGAGCCCGTGCGATACGCTGTGGGTGTCAGCTGTGTATTACAGCTGACACCCGGGACTAACGGACAGAAACAGCGATCGCGCTGTTACAGGAGCATGTAAAAATGACAATTTACTGCAATACATTAGTATTGCAGTGTATTCTACCAGTGATCTAAAGATCGCTGGTTCAAGTCTACTAGGGGGACTAATAAAATATGTAAAAAACAAAAGTAAATAGTTATTATTAGTGGAAAAAATTAAATAAATATTTAAAGTCCCAAAAAAACAACCTTTTCAAATTTTTTCTCTAAAGTAATGTAAACAAATAAAAAAATACACAAAATTGGTATTGCTGCGTCCATAAAAGTCCAAACTATTACAATATACTATTATTTTAGTCGATTGGGAACGCCGTGAAAAATAAAGAATTTTAAACGGCAAATCCGCTGTTTTTTGGTCACCTTGGCTCTACCAAAAAAATTTAATAAAAAGTGCTAAAAAAGTTGTATGTACCAAAAAATGGTAACAATAAAACCTACAACTCGTCCCGCAAAAAATAAGCCCTCACGCTCTATTGATGGAAAAATAAAAAAGTTATGGCTCTCGGAAAGCGGGGAGGGAAAAATTTAAAAGAAAAAGCAAAACATGGATCAGTCCGGAAAGGGTTAATTACTTTCTAATGAAAAAGCATTTATGACCACATGTGGGGTATAGCCGTACTCGGGAGAAATTGCTTTACAAATATTGGGGTGCTTTTTCTCCTTTATCCTTCGTAAAATTGAAAAAATTCTACATTTTAGTGGAAATAATGTTGATATTAATTTTCACGGCCTAATTCTAATAAATTCTGCAAAAGACGTGTGGGGCCTAAATGCTCACTATACCCCTAGATACATTCCATAAGTGGTGTCGTTTCCCAAATGGGGTTACTTTTGGGGTGTTTCCACTGTTTTGGTCCCTCGGGGCCTTTGAAAATTCGACAGGACACCCAAAAACTATTCCAGCTAAATTTGAGCTCCAAAAGCCAAATAGCGCTCCTTGCCTTCTAAGCCCCGCTGTGGGTCCAAACAGCACTTTATTACCACATATGGCATATTTACGTAATCGGGAGAAATTGTTTTACAAATGTTGGGGTGCTTTTTCTTCTTTATTCCTTGTAAAAATTAAAAATGTCTACGTTTTTTTCAGCAAAAAAGAAGATTTTTACCCTTACAGACTAATTACAATGAATTCAGCAACACAACTGTTTGGTCAAAATGCTAACTTTACCCCTAAAAAAATTCCTTGAGGGGTGTAGTTTCCAAAATGGGGTCACTTTTGGGGGATTTCCACTATTTTGGTTCCTCCAGTGCATTGTAAACATGACACTGCACTGAAAACTATTCCAGCAAAATCAGAAATCCAAAATGCAAATGGCGCTCCTTCCCTTCTGAGCCCTGCTGTGGGTCCAAACAGCAGTTTATTACCACTTATGGGGTATTGCTATAATCGGAAGAAATTGCTTTACATATGTTGGGGTGTTTTTTTTACTTTATTCCTTGTAAAAATTTAACATTTCTATGTTTTTTCAGAAAAAAAGTAGATTTTCATCTTCACATACTAATTCAAATAAATTTAGCAAAAAAACTGTGGTTTCAAAATGCTAACTATACCCATTAAATTCCTTGTGGGGTGTAGTTTCCAAAATGGGGTAACTTTTGGGGGGTCTTTACTGTTTTGGTACCACAAGACCTATTCAAACCTAACATGGTGCCTAAAATACACTACCGTTCAAAAGTTTGGGGTCACCCAGACAATTTTGTGTTTTCCATGAAAACTCACACTTATATTTATCAAATGAGTTGCAAAATGACTAGGAAATATAGTCAAGACATTGACAAGGTTAGAAATAATGATTTTTATTTGAAATAATAATTTTCTCCTTCAAACTTTGCTTTCGTCAAAGAATGCTCCATTTGCAGCAATTACAGCATTGCAGACCTTTGGCATTCTAGCTGTTAATTTGCTGAGGTAATCGGGAGAAATTTCACCCCATGCTTCCAGAAGCCCCTCCCACAAGTTGGATTGGCTTGATGGGCACTTCTTGCGTACCATACAGTCAAGCTGCTCCCACAACAGCTCTATGGGGTTGAGATCTGGTGACTGCGCTGGCCACTCCATTACAGATAGAATACCAGCTGCCTGCTTCTTCCCTAAATAGTTCTTGCATCATTTGGAGGTGTGCTTTGGGTCATTGTCCTGTTGTAGGATGAAATTGGCTCCAATCAAGCGCTGTCCACAGGGTATGGCATGGCGTTGTAAAATGGAGTGATAGCCTTCCTTATTCAAAATCCCTTTTACCTTGTACAAATCTCCCACTTTACCAGCACCAAAGCAACCCCAGACCATCACATTACCTCCACCATGCTTGACAGATGGCGTCAGGCACTCTTCCAGCATCTTTTCATTTGTTCTGCGTCTCACAAATGTTCTTCTGTGTGATCCAAACACCTCAAACTTCGATTCGTCTGTCCATAACACTTTTTACCAATCTTCCTCTGTCCAATGTCTGTGTGCTTTTGCCCATATTAATCTTTTCCTTTTCTTAGCCAGTCTCAGATATGGCTTTTTCTTTGCCACTCTGCCCTGAAGGCCAGCATCCCGGAGTCCCCTCTTCACTGTAGACGTTCACACTGGCGTTTTGCGGGTACTATTTAATGAAGCTGCCAGTTGATGACCTGTGAGGCGTCTATTTCTCAAACTAGAGACTCTAATGTACTTGTCTTGTTGCTCAGTTGTGCAGCGGGGCCTCCCACTTCTCTTTCTACTCTGGTTAGAGCCTGTGTGTGCTGTCCTCTGAAGGGAGTAGTACACACCGTTGTAGGAAATCTTCAGTTTCTTGGCAATTTCTCGCATGGAATAGCCTTCATTTCTAAGAACAAGAATAGACTGTCGAGTTTCACATGAAAGCTCTCTTTTTCTAGCCATTTTGAGAGTTTAATCGAACCCACAAATGTAATGCTCCAGATTCTCAACTAGCTCAAAGGAAGGTCAGTTTTATAGCTCCTCTAAACAGCAAAACGGTTTACAGCGGTGCTAACATAATTGCACAAGGGTTTTCAAGTGTTTTCTAATCATCCATTAGCCTTCTAACACAGTTAGCAAACACAATGTACCATTAGAACACTGGAGTGATGGTTGCTGGAAATGGGCCTCTATACTCCTATGTAGATATTGCATTAAAAACCAGACGTTTGCAGCTAGAATAGTCATTTAGCACATTAACAATGTATAGAGTGTATTTCTGATTAATATAATGTTATCTTCATTGAAAAAAACTTTTCTTTCAAAAATAAGGAAATTTCTAAGTGACCCTAAACTTTTGAACGGTAGTGTATATGTACTGAGCTTTGTTCTGGTATAGTATTTATTTACTGAGGTTGGTTCTGGTGCTGTATTTATGTACTGAGTTTGGTCCTGGCGCTGTATATATGTATGGGCTTTGTTCTAGTTCTGTATATATGTATGAGCTTGGTTCTGGTGCTGTATTTATGTACTGAGGTTGGTTCTAGTGCTGTATTTATGTACTGAGCTTGGTTGTGGTACTGTATATATGTCAGAGCTTGGTTCTGGTGCTATATATATGTATGAGCTTTGTTCTGGTGCTGTTATTATATAGAATATATTTATAATAACAAAATTGCAGGGCAGATGGAATTGTTCTCAATTCATTGTATATTTCATGGGAACCTGTGTGGTAGATTTAACCCCTTGAACCGCCACCATGAGGTAAAACATGACCTGACAATATTTCCAAACATTCCCTTTTATGTGTTTTTCAGATGCAGCAAAATCTTTAAAATCCACTTTTAAAATGGCGCACACTATATGCTAATTATTCATTAAAGGGTCATGGGGCAGTACTGCTATCCTGAAGAGTCACATAGTCCTCCCTCCAAACCCACCTTTCCATGTTTGATTGACATCACCCTGGCTGAGACAACTTTCTCGGATGCGCCATTGCCTTGTGGCACTATACACAAGGGGTGTTGTGTGGTACTATACACAAGGGAGGGCTGTGTGGTATTATACACAAGAGGGGGCTGTGTGGCACTATACACAAGGGGGAGCAGTGTGGCACTATACACATGGGGGAACTGTATGGCACTATTTACAAGGGGGAGAGCTGTGACTATCTACAGGGGGCTGTGTGTGGCACTATCTACTAGGGGGGGCTGTGCTGCACTATCTACTAAGGGGGGCTGTGTGGCACTATATACAAGGGAGGGGGGCTGTGTGGCACTATATACAGTGGGAGCTGTATAGCGCTATATACAGGGGGGCTTTATGGCGATATCTACAGGGGGGCTGTATGGCACTATCTACAAGGGGGAGGTGGGGGATGCTATCTACAAATGGGGTGTGACAATGTCTATGGGTGGGGATAAATAGCACTCTCTATAGGGGGGCTGTATGGCACTATCTACAAGGGGGAAGTGGGGGGGCACTATCTACAAATGGGGTGTGACACTGTCTTTAGGAGGGGCTATATAGCTTTGTCTACAGTGGGGCTGTGTGGCACATTCTACAGGGGGCACTATCTATAAGGGGGGCTGCTTGTGGCACCCGGGTGGGGCTCCGGTCAAGCGTTTGCTATGGGGCCCAGTCTTTCCTAGTTACGCCCCTGATCCTGGCATTAGGGTTTGTGTACACAGGGCAGACAGCAGCAAATTTTCTGCAAAAGATTTCATTGAGGAAAATCCGCAGCATAATACAGTTGCAGCAATGTGGATGTGATTTCAGCAAATCTCAAGCACTAAAATAATCATAAAAGAAGTGCTGAAATTTACCTGTAGTGCGGATTCTCAATCTGCAGTATGTCAATTTCTCTTGCGAAAACACTGCACAATTTCCGCACAGAAAATCTGGTCAAAAATTCGGCAGTATTTACGTTGTGTGTGGACGTACCCTAAGGCTGAATTTGACATTACGGATCTGTCACAGATTTTCATTGCAGATTTTACCTTTTGCAATGCAAAAGGATGAGATCTGCATCAATTCCGCAACAAATCCGCAATGTGTGAACTCAGGCTAAGGCCCCAAGCACACGACCGTAAAAACGCCCGTAATTACAGCACGTTTTTACGGGCCCATGGACTTCTATTGGCCACGGGTACCTCCCCGTATGCTTACGGGAAGGTGCCCGTGCCATTGAAAAATATAGAACATGTCCTATTTCAGGCCATAATTACGGCACGGGCAGGCACATAGAAGTCTATGGGGCTCCCGTAATTACAGATGACTACGTGTGTGCACCCGTAATTACGGGAGTGTTGCTAGGCAACGTCAGTAAATAGTCACTGTCCATGGTGCTGAAAGAGTTAAACGATCGGCAGTAACTGCTTCAGCACCCTGGACAGTGACTTCCGATCACAATATAGATCAACCTGTAAAAAAAAAAAAGACGTTCATACTTACCCAGAACTCCCTGCTTCTTCCTCCAGTCCAGCCTCCTGGGATGACGTTTCAGCCCATGTGACCGCTGCAGCCAATCACAGGCCAATCACAGGCTGCAGCGGTCACATGGACTGCCGCGTCATCCAGGGAGGTCGGACTAGATGTCAAGAGAGGGACGCGTCACCAAGGCAACGGCCGGGTAAGTATGAATTTTTTACTTTTTCTGCGCAAAGGGCTGTCCCTTCTCTCTATCCTGCACTGATAGAGAGAAGGGGCTGCCGATTACTGCAGTGTCATTTTGCAGCGAAATCGTGCCCGTAAATACGGGTGGAATACGGGTGACACCGGACCCGTATTTATGGCACGGGTTCGTAAATACTGGTGCAATACGGGTCGAATACGAATGACCAAGGACCCGTATTTACGCCAGTATTTACGGGTGGACAAAAATACGGTCGTGTGCATGGGGCCTAACAGGTACAGGTGAAACACATTGGAAATAATGGCCATGCAGCACATAACCAGCAAATGGCAGCTACATGCATGGGCACCGTAAAAGCCTCCAGTAGGCAGTAATCTTGTAGGGAAGGCTCAGGGTATGTGCACACGTATTGTTTTCAGCCGTTTTTCGGGCCGTAAACGTCCCGAAAAACGTCTGAAAAATCTGAAGCAGAACGCCTCCAAACATCTGCCCATTGATTTCAATGGGAAATACGGCGTTCTGTTCCGACTGGGCATTTTTTACACCTCGTTTTCCAAAAACGGCACGTAAAAAGATGCCCGCGAAAAAGAAGTGAATGTCACTTCTTGGGACGTTTTTGAAGGCGTTCTTCATTGACTCTATAGAAAAACAGCTCCAAAACGGCTGTAAAAAATGCAGTGAAAAACGCGAGTTTGGTTAAAAAACGCCTTTAAAATCAGGAGCTATTTTCCCTTGAAAACATCTCCGTATTATCAGACGTTTTTGAGTTTGTGTGTGCAAATACCCTCATGATGAGAAGGATCGGAGATTTTGCACAATCATGGAGGCCATTAGATGGATCCAACAGTGGTGTGCCATATGCCATCTCAGCATTACAGCTCATCCATATTTGCCACAATTGGGCTTTAACCGCAGAAATCCATGACCAACCATAATTAAGGACATATTTACACGAACGTGTGCATTTTGCGTGCGTAAAAAAACGCAGCATTTTGCGCGTTGCAATTCCGTGTGTCATCCGTGTTTGGTGCGTGTCTGCGTTATTTTCGCACGTATGGCATCCTTATGTCACGCGGTTTTGACATTTACAAAATTAAATGAAGGAGGTGGTTTTCTTTTTTCCATCATTTCTTGAGCAACTGTTGCGCGAATCACGCACAGCACACGGATGTGCGTCCGTGTGCTTCCGGGATTTTCACGCACCCATTGACTTCAATGGGTGCGTGATGCGCAAAAAACGCACAACTATAGGACATGCAGTGAGTTTCACGCAGCGGACACACCTGCTTTTTTTAAGCGAGAGTGGTGTAAAAGTATCAAATTATTGCACATGTCCACCAAACACTCACCCATTTACATATTTTATGCAGTTATTTCTTAGTTCTAGGACTGCTGGGTGCCAACAGTTAGGCTATGTTCACACAGGGTGGAAAATTACCCAGCGTACCCACCTTGGTGGCCGCAGGGAATTCCGGCCAAAAAACCGAACCAAATTATGGTGCAGTTTTTCGGCCAGAATGTAAGCTGCGGAAAACAGAATACTTACCCTCTGACGTCCTGCAGACCGGCCTCCTGGGATGACGTTTCATCCCATGTGACCGCTGTAGCATGTGATTGGCTGCAGCGGACACATAGGATAAAATGTCATCCCAGGAGGCCGGCCTGGACGAAGAAGAATTCCGGGTAAGTATAAGATTCTCTCGCCGGGTTTTACCTCCCATTGAATTCAATGGGGAAAACCCGTAAATACAATTGACATGCTGCGGAATAAAAAAACAAAACGTTTTTCCACTTATCATTTACGCAGTGTGTGGATGGGATTCAAATCTCATCCACTCTGCTGCTACTGTATTATGCTGCGGATTTTCCGCAGCTAAATACATTGCAGAAAATCTGCACTATATACTCTACGTGTAAATTTACTCTTACAGTTCCCTTATAGCTGTTACCCAGCTTTTCCAGACTTCTGAATGACAGATCCGCCTCCACTGCTTCCATATTACTGCATATGACCAGGAACGCAGGCCTCATCACACAGCAGAGCCTATACCGAGGCACAAAGAGTCCCTGTCATTCCATACTACAGAGCCAAAGATACTCCATGTGTTACCCTATGAGTCTCCGTATGCCACCATGTTACAGAGATGTTATGGCATTCGATGAAGCACATGGTTTTTGGATGTGGTTACAACCGTACCTCAACCGCAACATCTGAATGTGCCGTTAGAACATGTTCACAAGATAGATATTTCCTGAGGAAAATCCGACATGGATTTAGCCAAGATTTTGTGTCAGAAATCCGAGGGTGACCCTCAGATTTGTGCCGAGGTTTTGAAGCACAAACAGCTGCGTTTCCGCATGCAGATTAGCCCCAATGGGGAGTGTCTGCGTGTGGCTACCCGACGCAGTTTTCCAGGCAGAATATGCAGTGGAAACTGCATTAAGTAGTGACATGAAATTCCACCCGCTAAAAATTCTGCCCTGTATGAATAACGTGACAGTTTCCCATTGAAGACAATAGGAGGCTTTTTACGAGTGTTTTTTACACGCTGCTTTCAAGACGGAAAACGCATCAAAATCACCGTGAAATTTCTGCCGTGTGAACAAGGCTTTAGGCTGGATTCACACGAGCATGTTCGGTCCGTAAAGGACGGACGTATTTCGGCCGCAAGTCCCGGACCGAACTCAGTGCAGGGAGCCGGGCTCCTAGCATCATAGTTATGTACGACGCTAGGAGTCCCTGCCTCTCCGTGGAACTACTGTCCTGTACTGAAAACATGATTACAGTACGGGACAGTTGTCCTGCAGAGAGGCAGGGACTCCTAGCATCGTACATAACTATGATTATAGGAGGCCGGCTCCCTGCACTGTGTTCGGTCCGGGACTTGCGGCCGAAATATGTTCCGTCCTTTACGAACCGAACATGCTCGTGTGAATCCAGCCTTAGCGTGATTTCACACATATAGGAAAATTTAGCATTGGTTCTATGCCAGATTTCTGACATAGATAAATGACAAATGCAGCAAAAGTCGCAATATGCGCAAAAGTATTGCTTTTGCACCGCTCACTGCACTTTGCCTTCGGGAACCTGACAAATTTGCTAGAATTTACCACAGAAATTGGAGTAAATTATAGCAGAAATCTACTCTAGCTCATAACAGAAATGTGACAAATTTATTAAGGCATTATTCACTCAGTGCAGTTTTGGTGCAGTTGTTTGATGTAGATTTTGTAAGCCACAACCAGGAGTGGTGGAGTGTAAAGGGAGGGGAAGTATTTAGGAAAGATTCTACTTCTCCTCTCTTTTTCAATCCTCTCCTGGTTGAGGTTTCAAAAACTGCACCAAAACTCTGCATCAAAACTGCACTATGTGAATATATCCTTATTAAATTAGGCACATCTTACTCCAGCGCTCTTTAGATTAAGCGTATGTCACACGCAGTGTTTTCAAGCGTATTTCGGAGCCTTGAAAACCGCTAGCTAAACGCCTACAAACATCTGCCCATTGAATTCAATGGGAAAAACTGAGTTTAGTTCAGACGGGGCGTTTTTTTTACGCCGCTGTTTTCAAAAACAGTGCATAAAAAGACGTCCTGTAAAAAGAAGGAGCATGTCACTTCTTGAGACGTTTTGGAGCTGTTTTTTATTGTGTCAATGGAAAAACAGTTCCAAAAATGGCTCCAAAATAAGGCCTCAAATAAAACGTTATTCGGCTACAAAAACGGCTGAGAATCAGACTGTCTTCCATTGAAAACAGCTCCATCATTTCATCAGCCGTTTTTGATTTTGCGTGTGAACATACTCCAAGACTGGCGTGTTAAAATAACTTGCCCCCATTGTATTTTCAGGAAAAACGCTGCAGCCGGATTTTAGCTGTAAGTCAATAGAGAAATATTAAATGCATTACAAAAAGTTTTTTGTGGCCTTTTCTTCACTTTTGGTGCGTTTTTTGGATCCATGGTGTTTTTCTCAAAACGCACCGTGCTCTAGGTGAATTTTACATCTCATTTTGGAATATCATATCCCCCAATTTTCCCTACAGGTAGATAACTAATATGACAGACCTCAGCCATAGTAGACCAGAGGCCATCCTCCTGCTGAAATACAGGCGTTGATAATCGTATTGATCAGGTATTCACACGTGCAGGTTTTTTTTATGCAGTATTTGAAGCCAACACCAGCTTTTGATTCCAATAACAGGAGAAGTAGTATCTGTCATTTATACTTTTTCACCCTTTATGATCCACATCTGGTTTTAGCATTAAAAACTGCATTTAAAAAAAAACCTGATCAAAACCTGCACATGTGAATACAGCCTTAGTATGTATATCTATTTGACCCTTTTTAATGTAGGACAGGGGGTCCCAATGTCCCTGCAGATAAGGACAGGCCTCTCTATATCAGTGTGGGGCTGCATGGTATAAATAACTATGGCGTGTTAGGCGCTATTTATTCTGAGGGACGGAGGATTTGCTTACATTTCTCATTTGTCTTTCTATTATTTGACTGAGTAATTTTGTAACCTGAGCGCATTCAAAGAGCAGTCAGGAGGAGGGGAGGGGGCAGGGCTGTGGTCACTCAGGATGGAGGAGGGTTAATTACCACCAGGGACCCCGGGCTTTCCCTTACCTGAGGTCACATGACCTGGATCAGACCCTCCCAGGACCCTTCATGCATTATTTCCCCCTCCTTTCTCCTGGAGGTGAGCACCTCTGTGTGAACACATCCCTTCACTGAACAAAAGGCAGCAGCTAAAAGTTGTCAAACTTGTTTGTCAGGTGTGACACAACAAGCAGGAAGCCATTAGTGAGGATGGACTGAGAGCCCCAGGTGTACACAGCAGCCCTGGGATCCAGCACTGGAGGAGTCCTCACCAGGGAGGGAGTCCGGGAACCGGTGAGTAGGTTCATGAAGGTCCCAGGTGGATGTGATGACTGGAGGCTTAGACTAAATACACAGCTCTGAATCTAATGATCAGCCGGTAGTCTAGAAGTGGGACCTGGTGTGTATACATTGTAACGATCAGGAGCTGTCTGAATACATTGTACGATCAGGAGCTGTGTGGATACATGGTAACGATCAGGAGTAGTGTGGATACATGGTAACAATCAGGAGTAGTGTGGATACATGGTAACAATCAGGAGTAGTGTGGATACATGGTAACGATCAGGAGTAGTGTGGATACATGGTAACGATCAGGAGTAGTGTGGATACATGGTAACGATCAGGAGTAGTGTGGATACATGGTAACGATCAGGAGTAGTGTGGATACATGGTAACGATCAGGAGTAGTGTGGATACATGGTAACGATCAGGAGTAGTGTGGATACATTGTAAGGATCAGGAGTAGTGTGATACATTGTAAGGATCAGGAGTAGTGTGATACATTGTAAGGATCAGGAGCTGTGTGGATACATTGTAAGGATCAGGAGCTGTGTGGATACATTGTAAGGATCAGGAGCTGTGTGGATACATTGTAAGGATCGGGAGTAGTGTGGATACGTTGTATGGATCAGGAGTAGTGTACGTTGTAAGGATCAGGAGTAGTGTGATACGTTGTAAGGATCAGGAGTAGTGTGATACGTTGTAAGGATCAGGAGTAGTGTGATACGTTGTAAGGATCAGGAGTAGTGTGATACGTTGTAAGGGTCAGGAGCTGTGTGGATACATTGTAAGGATCAGGAGCTGTGTGGATACGTTGTAAGGATCAGGAGCTGTGTGGATACGTTGTATGGATCAGGAGCTGTGTGGATACATTGTAAGGATCAGGAGCTGTGTGGATACATTGTAAGGATCAGGAGCTGTGTGGATACATTGTATGGATCAGGAGCTGTGTGGAGACGTTGTATAGGTCAGGAGTAATGGGGAGACATTGTATAGGTCAGGAGTAATGGGGAGACATTGTATAGGTCAGGAGTAATGGGGAGACGTTGTATAGGTCAGGAGTAATGGGGAGACGTTGTATAGGTCAGGAGATATGTGGACACATATTATAGATCAAGCGTTCTAGGGACACATTGTAATGATCAGGAGTAATATGTACAGCTCCTCAGGTGTGGATACATAGATTAGAGGGTTCATCTGATATAGTGTATAGATGACTGTATACTGATATATTGTATAGATGAGGATTTAGATGGATACATTTTACAGCCAATAATAAGTTATGTGGACATAGTGTATAGATGAAGATTGAGTGGTACGTACATTGTATAGTTCACAGTTTTGGATATAACTGTCCATATTTTTAATTGAACAAATATCAGCAATCAAAGTGGCGACTTGTGTAGATCTGTAATCGGAATATATCCAGACAACAGCGGTAAATGATTATAGAAATGTTGACTTTTATTTTGAGTAAATTTATATATACATTAGGGGTTCCTCAATTTGGGCCTCTATGGAACGGTGATGTTCAGTTTTCTTTCATTGGGTTGGATTGTTCTGTAGGTGTAGGCACCTTAAAATGTTATTTTTGGGAAGTGATCTGGCCTTTTAGTCATAGCGGTGCGACTTGTTCATGAACGTCCAATGACAAAGTATCGTCTTGTAAAGTGTAGAAACGTGGGATAGAGTAGACGAGCTTGTGTCGGTAGCAGGAATAGACACGGTACCTGAGACCGGTGGTCGCCAGCTGTTACAAAAAATAAAATAAAGATATAACTCCCAGCCTCTAGATATCAGCGCATGCTGGGAGCTGTAGTTGTGCAAATGTTGCGGCGACTGGTCCCTAGTATTAGGTCTGTATGTGATATTCCTCTTTGGACGTAACAAGTTGGAGACCATTTCTGGAGCTACATTTTTGAATGGCCCAGCAATACGAAAAATGATATGATATAGCCATAAAATGTTGTTCGTGGCAAAGTTGTAGGTAAATCCTGGACTTTCTCCAGCCCTGATCTATAGTAATAAAGACCTTTTATCTTGAATTGTGACACATTTTCAGGTATACAGTGCCCATGCGGATCTTTGCAGACATCTTGTTGTGTAAGCCCTTTGAATGTTGGTTAAAAATATCCGGTTGGGGCAAATTTTTGGATTGCTATTTAATGAATATGAGACAGAGGATGCTAACCTCTCATATTCAGGAGCAGATTCAGTAGATTTAATGGTGATGACAATGCCTGGCATCAGCCTGTGGGGCCTGGGGAGAGATCATTACCGGTGTCATTAATCGGGTGTTAGCGAGGTCACACGGCCGGCCCGGAGTCGCCTAGGGAAGGTCGCTCAGGTATTAGCTTGTATCTACATGTTCTCCTATGAAGATTTTATCACTGTAGACTTTTTTTTTTTGTTTTAACTAAAGGCAAGTCAAAATAACATTATTTACATACAACAAAAAAACTTTGGAAATGTGACCGTAAATAGTTAACTCTGTCTATACCAAATCCTAAGCTGGCCATAGACATTTGCTTTAAAGAGGACCTGTCACCTCTCCTGACATGTCTGTTTTAGTATATAGAAAAAAATTTCATTTGGAATTCAATTAACATTTCTGTAGCATCTTTTCTTAGAACTCTGCGTTGTATTATTCCTCTATTATTCCTCCTAGAAATTTATGAATAGATTGACAACTGGGTGTTACCAGTTGGGGGTGTGTCCCTACACAGACTGAAACTGTCCAATCAGTAGTGACAGTCTGACTGTGTAGACACACCCCCTTTGACAAGGGAAATGGTATCACCTAGTTTTCCATTAAAACATTTCTAGGAGGAATAACAGAGGAAAGGCAAAACGCAGTGTACTAACAAAATAGATTGTTGTTTCATTGGAAATACAAGTATTTACTAAAATAGATATGTCAGGAGAGGTGACAGGTCCTCTTCAATGTCTTGGACCTGCTATCAGTGGATTGACTATTACGGCAGTGCCCGAGGGCACATGGCCCTTGGTTAGCTTAAAGCTGCTCCAGGGCTAAAACATTGATGGCCCATAATTCATGGCGAAAATCCGATGCTTTTTCCGCAACATAACGAGCATGCTCAAATTTCTGTGAAAACCCATCAATGTCCTTGAGAACCCCTGTAAATGCAGCGTCTGCAAGTCATTGGCTCACTTTTAAATTGGCGTATCTTGTGCCAATATAATAGATATTTGGCATATTTTGAACTGTCTGAGGCAGAAAATCAAATCTACGTCTATGAGCGGGTGTAGACTTCCAACAACATTTTCACCAGTTTCCAGCTATTCCACTTAATAAATTTGACTTAGGCTGGATTTACACGAGCGTGTGCGTTTTGCGCGCGCAAAAAAAGAAGCATTTTGCGTGCGCAAAAGGTACTTAACAGATCCGTGTGTCATTACCATATGATGCGCGGCTGCGTGATTTTCGCGCAGCCGCCATCATTATGACACTCTGTTTGTAAACAGAAAAGCACGTGGTGCTTTTCTGTTTTCATTCATACTTCTTACTGCTCTTGCGCGAATCACGCGCGTACCACGGAAGTGCTTCCGTGTGCTGCACGTGATTTTCACGCACCCATTGACTTCAATGGGTGCGTGATGCGCGAGAAACGCACAAATATAGGACATGTCGTGAGTTTTACGCAGCGGACACCCGCTGTGTAAAAATCACTGACTGTCTGCACGGCCCCATAGACTAACATAAGTCCGTGCGATGCGCGTGAAAACCACGCGTGTTGCACGGATGTATATCACATTCGTTTAAATAAGCCCTTAGAGTATTTCTCTTTGGGGACCACACCCACTTTCCGCGTAAATTTTGTAATTTGGGGAGGGTTGCACTTTACCATTTGCTCAATTATTATTTTTTCGGTGCAGTTTACGCCAAAATGTGCCATGAACTGCTTAGTAAAAGTGGGCTATTGTTATAAGTGTGGTGGTTGGCAAGAGTCCTATAAATGTTGTTGCCCGGGGGCCCAGACGACTCGCAGTCAGCTCTTTTGATGTGAGCTGTCATGGGAAACAAGGATCCAGCAGATTGTACTGTAATCTATTCAGTCCTTTGAGAGAAGTCTGGCAGCTACATATCTCCCTGGACTATTAGGGTCTATTCACATGAGCAGGTTTTGTGCCTTTTTCTTTGTTGTGTTTTTACTGAAATTGCACCATTTTTGCCACGATTGTGTGACGGCTGCAATTTTGCGATCACCATGAGTCCATGACCTAAAACGGCACAAAACCTACTCATGTGAATACACTTCTATGTTCAGTCATGCATGTTAATGAGGAAATCGGATTGATCGCTGTATCCAGCTTTATTCCCCTGTTTCCTTCCAATCGCCTCAACTGAATTGAACATTTTCAATTTTCTTTTGGACAAAACATGCCACCCAGCTTTCCCAGGTCCCCTCAAAGCTGTTTCTGAGTTGCTACTTTCTAGGAAAGCTGAATAAAACCCAATATGGCTGCTGTGATTAAACAGGACTCGAGGAGCTGGTTGATAACCAATGTAGGAGTTTTAATTGCGGCCATATTGGTTGTCACCCAGCTTTCCCAGTTTCTCCAAGGCAAATGTACTTTGTTACATAGCAATACATTAACAGCTCTGGAATTACTGCTTAACTCGACAGATTAACCATTTAATAAGTAATGCAGCAATACATGAAACGTGGCTACTACAAAAATACAGGAATCTAGGAAAGCTAGTTCACGACTAATATGGCCACCATTAAAGCTTAGACATAGCCTGTCAATCAGCTTTCTACAGTCCTATGTCAGAGCTTTAATGGTTACCACACTCTCTTTACCTAAAAGATATACCTGAGAATTACTGAGGCTTTCAGGCTGATAGACTGGCATTGAGTGATACAATGTGTGTCTATAATGCACCTGCAATGTCAAAGCTGCCAAAAATTGCAGATGATTGTTAATTTTGTTCAATGTGACAGACTTTATTGCAGTCAATGATTTTCCGGAATTCTATTTGGAGTGTAGAATTGTAAAAGGCCGAATGGAATAAGTATCTGCAGTCTTAAAGAGGCTCTGTCACCAGATTATCAAATCCTTATCTCCTATTGCATGTGATCGGCGCTGCAATGTAGGTAACAGTAAAGTTTTTTTTTTTTTTTTTTTAAAACGATCATTGGCCAAGTTATGAGCAATTTTATATTTATGCAAATGAGCCTTTCTAATGGACAACTGGGCGTGTTTTCTCTTATTTCCAACTGGGCGTGTCTTGTGTGTGTAACATCTGGGCGTGTTTACTTTTTTTACTGGCTGGGCGTTGTGAATAGAAGTGGATGATGCTGACATGATGCTGACAAACACTTCTATTCACAACGCCCAGCTAGTAAAACAAGTAAACACGCCCAGATGTTACAAACACAATACACGCCCAGTTGGAAATAAGAGAAAACACGCCCAGTTGTCCATTAGAAAGGCTCATTTGCATAAATATAAAATGCTCATAACTTGGCCAAAAATGATCGTTTTTAAAAAAAACAAAAAACGTTGCTGTTCTCTACATTGCAGCGCCGATCACATGCAATAGGAGATAGGGGTTTGATAAACTGGTGACAGAGCCTCTTTAAGGCCCTTTTACACTTGCCAATTATTGGGCAGACAAACGTTCATAGAATACTCGTTTACGATAATTGCCCTGTGTAAACAGGGCAGCGATCAGAAGATAAACGAGCAAACGCTTTTAAAAAGTCAAATATTATCGTTGTCTGCAGCACATCTGTGTAAACAGGGAGACGCACTGCCGACATGACAGTGTGTGAGGACGAGCGATCGGCGTAATGAGTCTTGTTCTCCATACTAGCTGTGACGGGGGCAAACGAGCGCCGATCAATGAGCTGTCTCGTTGATTAGCGCTCGTTGCGCCGGCCAAAATTGGCCAGTGTAATAGGGCCTTTAGCCTAAGGCCTTATTTACACGAGCGTATTTAACGTCCGTGATATGCGCGTGAAATCACATGCGTCGCACGGACCTATGTAAGTCAATGGGGCCGTTCAGACATTCCGTGAAAAACCGAGTGTCCTAAGGATGCCATATGGGTGTAAATCTCGCAGCCACGCACCAAACACTGATTCCACACGGGACTGTATGCCTATAGCAACATTTATAACCCCTAATAGTCTCCACCCCCCCATTATCTCAAATAAAATAACCACCGAGACATAACTCGCTTTAAAAGTGGGGTTGACCCGGGGGTCGGCCACAACTTTATTAATACAATAAAATTTTAATAACAATTGACAAAAATATATAAACTCTAAATGACCTTAACAAAGGTCAATGAACAACCCGTATGCCTGCCTATCCCAAGGACATGTAGGTAAATCCCCTTCGACTACCGCCCGCTGTGACATAAAACAACCATAATACAAAATATACCAACAAGACACCATCGTGCCAAAAACAACACTGTAAACGAGTCTCTTTCTCTTTGTTGAGTTCCTTGAGGTTTTTTTTGTTTGTTTTTTTTAAACACTCTTTTCCAGTACTCAGAACAGTTTCACCTGTTTGTTTGTTTTTTTTTTTTACTTTTCCTGTTCTTCAGTTTTTTTTTGTTTTTTTGTTTTTTTTATAACACCTTCCATATAAACGTAAAGTTGTTGTTTTTTTTAAATATAAATATACAGTACACAACCAACCAACCAAATGATACACAAATAACCAGGGAGGGAAGGAAAATCCAGCAAAGAGGCCGCACCCCAAAGTATGTGGCCCTATATACCCTACCCCATTACCCTAAACACACCCCCTTTCCTACCCTAACGCCCCTACCTAACTCTGACTCACCCACCCAGGGAAGGGGAGGAGGAGGGAGACTACCCCTACATTAACCCCTTCCACGCAACAGTCCCTGGCTCAGCGGTTAGACACCTGTGAGTCTCCATAACTGCAACGCGCGCAAAACGCACACGTTCATGTGAATTTCGCCTAAGGGCTCCTGCACGGGATTATATTTTACGGCTCTGTGAACTTGCCGTATTATAGAGAGTTTTCTCTAGAAGCTTTCCTGAGAATACCTCCGTAATACAGTACCATACAGTGACGCCATACAGCGACACATAGATATCTTCGATCCTGGCGCTGTATCTAAGGCCTGTAATGGAGAAGGCGGTGCCAATTTGGTTACCATGGCAGAGGGGGGCCCAACAAAGGCCCCAGGTCTGCTGTCAGTATCAGCCTATTAGACCATGTATTCCAAAGCAGTACACAAGCGATCTAACTATTGAAGCTTCAAGTCCCCTAGTGGGACAAATCAAAAATTGTTAACGTTTTTTTTTTTTATAAAAATAAGTCTCCCAGTAAAAAAAACAAACTTTTTACAAAATAGTTAAACTTACATATTTAGTACCAAAGCAATCGTAATGACCTGTAAGACAAAGATAACTTATTAGTTATACCACACAATGCATTGTGTAAAAAAAAAAACAATGGCACAATTGCTGGGTGTGTTTTTGTTTTTTTTAGTTTTTCTTTATTTCCTAAAGAAAGGACAAAACAAAATAAGCTAATCAACTAATTATATATACCCTAAAATGCTGCCATTAAAAAATATAAAAACCCCTCATACAGCTACATTTACAGAAAAAATAAAAAGAGTTTTATGGCTCTCGGAATGTGACGATGAAGAAAAAAAACTAAAATTGCTTAGTCCTTGTAGGGTAAAGTGATCGCCATCAAAAAAATAGAGGAAGTGTTACTATAAGTTCGCTCACCACATGTCCACCACGCTTCTGTTGCGTTTCCACTGCGTTTAGTTGATGCAAGTTGGTATGGAGTAAATCCAAATGCTGTGGGTGCTCGCAGATACTCCCAAACTGGTCCTGTGTCGACAGCATGTAATCAAGGCAATAGTGGTGTATAGGGAAGGTGAATCCAGCACTCGAAATAAAAGTTGTAAGGTTTATTTGGTCATGTTAAAACAAAAAATCCCGGGACCACGCTTACGCGTTTCAGACCAGTAAGGTCCTTAATCATACCTTACTGGTCTGAAACGCGTAAGTGTGGTCCCGGGATTTTTTGTTTTAACTTCTTTGTTTTAATATGACCAAATAAACCTTACAACTTTTATTTCGAGTGCTGGATTCACCTTCACTATACACCACTATTGCCTTGATTCTGTCATCACTATGAGATGCTCTTTGTAAAGTGATACAGCAGGTGATATTGCGTTAATTCGGGAGACCATATGCACATTCAGGGCTGACCTTGTGATAGATGGAGCCCTGTGTATGTGTATAATTGTATACCAGGCCCAAATAATAATGCTACACTGTGCCCATATAAAAAATGCTAAAAATATGCCATAATAATGGCATACTGCGCTCAAATTATGAAGCACCATGCCCACATAATTCATAAAATATTTATACTGTGCCAAATAATATTGTTATAAATGTGTCCAAATAATGTTATACTGTACCCATATAATAATTATTAATCTTACCCGAAGAATTATGAGACCGTACATGACACACAATCCTAGACATGCATAGGCCACTTTGTTTGGGGTGTCCCCCCCCCCCCCCACACTGTAGGGGTTGATAACGGGTACTGCATCAGATTTTTTTAGCGCTTGACCCAACCCCCTAAATATATAAGTAAGGCAAGAGTTGAATGAAAACTGTACAATTTTGGAGCCAGTTTGGATTTTTTGTGGCCAGGCAATTAGACTTTAATAGAAAACAACCAAAAAAGGGGTTTTCCCCATAATGATTATTTATCACCTATCCACAGGATAGGTGATAAATAGCTGATCGGTGTGGGTTCTTCCGCTGGAATTCTTCCACTGATCATGAGAACGGGCTAACTTTGCCGTTCCTGGGAGCCCCATAGGAATGGAGCGGTTGTGCACATGCTCAACCACCGCTCCATTCATTTCTATAGGGCTGCTGCAGATATGGCACCCATACCAAGCTCCGTAAACACATACGGTTACAGAACCAAGACACACACACACACACACACACACACACACCTATCTCAACTGAGCCCCCCTGACAGGTGTGGTCCCATCCTACACTCCTCTGTACAACGCCCACTTGGTCTAAAGTAAAAACACGCTCACTTGGGCATTAAGAAATTCATTAGCATAAAGCTAAAAATCGCTCATCAAGTGGTTTAAAATACAGTAGATTGTTTTTCGGAATAAAAAGCATTACTGTCACCTACATTATAGTGCCCATCTCCTTATGTAGGAAATAGGGCACTTATAATGTGGTGACAGAGCCTCTTTAAGTAGGGCCACGAACCAATCGCTATAATGAAGGTCCCCCAGTGCTTTGCCATTGGCCTTTCCCCTTTTGTTTTAGACACCGCTGAGATGTCTGACCGAGATTTTGTTGAATACCCTTTCAGTTACACTTCATAATATATAATTAAGTTATTTTTTTTATTTTTTTCAGTTTCCTTTAAATTTTTGGTATAAATGAAAGAACAGCATTTTTGGGAGAAATGCAATTAATAGAAGTTTTGAATAAAAAAAGTATCTATTTTTTTTTTTATGGCCACTAATATTCGTGAACTACATGAACTATTACATATTATTCATTTTTAATAAGGAGATTAAAGCCGTTCAACCACTGCAATATTATTCAGTATTTTTTTTTATTAATTACACGATTGGACAAACACATAATGAAAATGTCATGGAACGATAAGGGTAAGGCCACACGGTGCGTCGTTGTCGCGGTTTTGTTGGGGTTGTGTTGCGTTTGAAAACCACATGCGATCAACAGGATGCGTTTTTTGTCTCTGTAATGCATTTTTAAAGGAAATAATTGATGGACATAGTTTTCACCCGTGTTGAAGTTTGTTAGGTGCTTCCTGTATATAGGTCATTATAATACATTGCAGAAGTGTTAGCAAAAGCGCAAGCAGTTCAGCAGCAACTTTGGCAGCGCGGTCATTAACCGGGTGCGGTCGGACATTATGAAAATGCAGTTAACTGCACAAAAAAACACATTGTAATATAAGAGCGGCCGTCTGTCCATAACAAAAATGTCACCATTGACTTCTATTGAAAAATGAGTTGTTGCGGTTTAAAAACGCAACATAAACGCACCGTGTGGCCTTACCCTAAAATCTATATGGAGGTCAATAAATAACAATAACTACATTTATATACACTGCCGTATATATCTCCAAGAATCTAATTAATTACAAGAAAAACCAAACCATAAAAGGTCAGCGCTGTATACCTATAAATACAGATAAAGCCTCGTGTGTAGGATCCTGTAGGGATCAGTGTGCCGCCATATAGTGCTTCATCCCATGCCATGATTTTGTTTCTGTTGTAACCTGACATTAAAAAAACCTCTGTATGAAATCACAATTCTACGGATGCCCACTGCGACCTATGCACCTCCATGGACCCTTTATTACGGCTCCATACAACCCAGAGGTTTTATAAATCCTTATGCTGAATGTATATTCGCCTATATAACACGATTACTTATATTACTTATTCAGTTGCTCTGACGTGTTTCTTACTTTCAAAATGTTAAAAAATAAAAAAAATTGTTTATGGTTTTTCTAATTTTTCATAAATTTACCCACACAGCCACTGTTTGCCCCAGAAATAGTTTTGTACACGGATTACTGCTCCAAAGTCACTATAAGGTTTAGATGTAGCTGCACTTTTTTTTTTTCTTTTTTTTTTTCCTGATAGGTGAAATACTTTTTAAAAAAAAACAAAAAAAAAACATCTTTTTTTATTTTTTTTGTATTTTTTTGAGGTTTTTACTTTTCTGTTTATCTCTGTAAAACACAGGGGGGGGAAAAAATACTACTGTTATTTGAAAAGAATCAACAAGCTGCTGTTGACTGATACGGCATTCCTATTATGTGTGTCCGTTTTAGTATTTGGATCCCTGCTGGTTATGGGCCGTGGGTTTAATTGAGTCTTCAACATTCTGATTTCCCCTGAACCGAACTATGGTGATTGAAGTTTTGTTGACTAGAACCACGTGGGTTTAAAGGTAAAAATTGATGGTCTATCCTCAGGATAGGCCATCAATAGCTGATGGGTCGGGGTCTGACTCCCTGGACTCCCACCGATCAGCTCTTTTGAAGGGGGTGCAGCTCTCGTACGAGCGCTGCCTCCCCTTCGTTTCTTCTTGCTCGCTGTGAATCTTCGGCGGTGATGCACAGATATTGCAGCCTTTTTGTCCCATTGAAGTGAATTGAAGGCTGCAATACCTGTGAATCACCGATAAATGCGTGTCGAAGATTCACAGCGAGCAAGTAGAAATTAAGAGGAAGCAACTCTCGTACGAGTGCTGCACCCCTTTCAAAGCAGCTGATTGGCGGGGGTCCCGGGAGTCGGACCCGGACCCATCAGCTTTTGATGGCCTAGCCTGAGGATAGGCCATGAATTTTTAGTGGCTGGAAAACCCGTTTAAGCTTGCAGCCATAACCATAATATAAATAATTATTTTTTAAACGTGTGCGTATTATACCCGTCTGAAACCGGCATGAATGGGGTACTCATGTGGTGTCACACCTGCCTGACCTGGGTATTAACACAATCCATAATTAAGGTTAAATTATCCATAATAAGAGAACCTGCTTGTTGAATGTTTTCATGAGATTTTTTTTCTTCACACTGCACAAAAAAGCCATTTTAGACTGCATTACTGATTTGTATGGATCTGTAATCTGGCGCCCAGAGGTTGTACTAACTACAGAGTAAGAATACTCCTATTGGCATTTGGGATATGTACACCTTTTTGAAGACTTTTATTTTAATAACTTCGATGTGATCGATAACCGGTGGATCCTGCGTGTCAGACACACAGGACCTGCTGTCACCAAAGCTGTCAGTGCCGCTGACGTGACTATTTCAGGTTTCGGTGCATGATACAGCTTCTATGTATCCAAGATACATATAAGCTGTATCTGAAAAAGTAAAAACAAAATGTTGAATACATTTTTTTTTTTATTTTTTTTTTACAAAGTTGCACAAAATACTAAAACTGTTTTAGTTAAAAAAAATAAAAAAAAACTTCAAAGATTTACATAGCCTTTAAGGATTATCTTTAGTCAAGAAGGAATATATAATTTGCAGCAATAGGCTGAAAAAATGTAGTGCGACCTGTGTGTGTCTATAATATGATCTCAGTCTCTCTCATTTATGCTCCTTGACACACAGTCACGTCAGTGACGTTTGCTGAGATGCTATTGTGACCTCTGACGGTACCCATAGACTGCTATGGGTCCATAATGTACCTTCGATTTGATACAGAGGTTTGCAGTTTTGTTTTTTGTTTTTTTTAACTCGCTCAATCATGGGGGCTCACAGGCATATAGCCGCTGAGCCAGGGACTGTTGCAGGGAAGCGGTTAATTGAGGGGAAGAGTTGTCTCCCTTCCCCTCCCTGGTGCTTGGGTGAGTCAGTTAGGTAGGGGGCGTTAGAGGAGGAGAGGGGGTGGGTTTAGGGTAATGGGAGTGGGTTTATAAGGGGCTGCTTACCGGTAGTGCGGCCTCCTTGTCAGGAATCTTCCCTCCCTTAGGTATTGGTATTTCAAAGGTTCAAATGTTGGTTGGTGGGTGGTGGAATGTATAAAAAACAAACAAAAAAAAAAAACATGGAAATCAACAAAGAGGCAACAAAACATACGGTTATTTGGATGGAGTTACAAAAAAAAAAGCGAAGTAACTGAAAATAAATGGAAAATGTGAAAGAAAAAAAACCAAGAATAAATAAAGAAAAGTTAAAAAAAAAAACAAAAAAAAAATATGGAAATCAACAAAGAGGCCTCAAAACATACGGTTATTTGGATGGAGTTACAAAAAAAAAAAAGCAAAGTAACTGAAAATAAATGGAAAATGTGAAAAAAACAAAACAAGAATAAATAAAAAAAAACAAAAAAAAAAACCAAAGTAATATTTCACATGGTGTTCAGCGAGGTGGTTCTGGTCGATGGTGTCTGGTTGAGATATTTGGTATTATGGAGTTTGTCACAGCGGGCGGTAGTAGAAGGGAATTTACCTAAATGTCCTTGGTTAGGCAGGCATACAGGTTGTTTATTGACCTATGTTAAGGTCATTGCGTTGATATATTTTGTAAATATGTTATTTACATGTTATTATATTAATAAAGCTGTGGCCGACCCCCGGGTCAACCCCACTTTAAAAGAGAATTACGTGTCAGTTGGTATGTTATTTTAGATGGGGGGGGGGGGGAGACTTATGGGTGAAATGTTGCTATATGCATACAGTCCTTGTGAAAACAAAATTATTACATGACAGAACGTGGTGGCACCAAGCCTTAGCACACGGAGTGCCCACCGCTCCATAATACAGACTTGCAGGGACTGTGTGTGTTGCTGTACAGTTTCCATACACATGAATCTGCTGTATACATGAGCTCTAATACTCCTGGTATATTTTTTTTTCTCCAGGACGTAGCCCAACATGTGCAAGCAAGTAGTTTACAAATTCTCGGCGGATGTAAACCTCATTCCTGTGGAGCCCATAGTAAACGGCTGAGCACACCAAAACAAAAAGGAAAAAAAAATCTTACATTTTTGTTGGACAAGTTTGTACGTTAAAAATAATAAATTCGCCATGTGTGACTCATTCAGCAGGAGTCTATCTCGAATGAATGGAGCCATATTGTGGGGGAAGGGCAGGGGAAGTTTGTTAATTTCTAGCCAATTAATGGCTGAACACAATGGGGAGAATTTATTGATGCAATTGCAAGTTTTCTGGCATAATTGCATTAAACGAATGGTGCTTATTACGCTAAACAATATTTGTGACCCTCCTTTTCTGAAACCTATGTCATTTTGTATGTGGAAAAATGGGGTGTGGCAGTAAAGTCGCATGTTGAAGAAAAGCGGTGGCAAGCTATGCCAGGTACAACCTGACATCTTAGCGGCGCCGTGTAACTTTTCATAAAAGTGGGTGCTTCCTGGGTATTTATGTGCCGCAAATGTTGGAAACTAGGATCCAACCTGTGCAGTCACTGATGGCACAAGGGGTCCCACAAATGGCTTGGCACCCAGGGCTTGTGACACCCATAAAAAAAATCTATATATATATATATATATATATATATATATATATATACATTATTTTTTTTCTTACCAAATGTTTTTATTAAACTTCTCACATTTTTTTTACATTCTACAAGGGAAAGGGGAGAAAGGTAAGGTACATAAACTGGGAAATATTTGTTCTTTGGTTCATTGTAGGAGTCATGCAAAGTCTCTTAAATAGACATAAGAATGGTGGTTCCAGTTTAAAGGTTGTAGTTGGGGGGTACCAGGGCCCCCATAAATCCTATTTATTGTAGCCATGCGGCGTATGTGTCTTCTTCATAGTCGCAGAGTTTTCTTCTTCAAACCAGCTTCCTCCTGCCAACCAAAACATACAAACAGGTTGGTACGATGTTCTGTGCGATAAATACATCAGCATCACAAATCTTTCTCCTGTCCTGGTAGTTTGTTTCAATGTATCAGTGCAGGTAAAGCTTGGTTCAGTGGTTCACACTGCATTTGAGTATTGCATTCAGTGGGAATGTTCGGAAAGGGCCGCTAAACATGTGCCCCTGGCTTATACAGCTGTGTGTGTGTGTATATGTGTATATATATATATATATATAATCTGCCACTTCACTACCAACCAAATGTATGGCAAAGAAGTCACTTTTGGAATATGTTGGGTAGTAGAAGTTTATTGTATGTCGTAAGAATTTACCAACATATATGCTGAATATAGTGGAAAATGCACAGAAACCCAGTCTAGCTCACGGAGCAAAAATCTCAAGAATGATGAGAAATTGAAACACAGAGCTGTTCATTATACAATGATCGAAGAGACTGTATCACAAGAAAATAACTGAACATTTTCATCAGGGTTGTATCATACACGTATTTAGTTTTTATAAATGGGACTATCCATGTAAAGAAAATCTGGATATATTGCAGTTTTCACTATGGCCACTAGAGCAGACACAATAAAATAGCTCTTTGTGTTTCTGGAGATGACTCTTCTCATCAGGTTTCAGTCTATACAGCAAAGCTGACAAGTAAATTACAGAAAATACGAAGTCTAGATAATCCAATATTGTAACACTACACACACACAGATAAGGCCCATTATTCAGATTCTCTGTCACTCCCATTAAAAAAAAAATAAATCTATGGAATTTCTCTGTTAATTGATTCTCATTCATTTCAGCTGCCATAAAGCACATACACCCTGCTGCAATGTCTATACAAGAAGTGTGCTTCTCGAATATGGCCGCTCCCAGGAAAGTTTTAAAAATAAATAATAGCAGCAACATTTAATATCATATAACAAACACATTTCTCTTGTATAGACTTGTATCCAATTGATGAAACTGAAATTACATTGTTTCTTTTCTTCTAATAGACAAGCAACCATTCTCAGCCCCTATTACACTATGTAGAATATTCATACAGTAGACCAGGGGGGTGGCCTTAAAGGGATTGTCCAAGATTTAAAAAAGATAAATTGATATATATATATATACATATATATTCTTCCCCAGGAATGACTACTCTTTTGTAAGATATGGCTAATTTATTAAGGGGTGCACGCTTCTTAATAAATTTGTCACATCTTCTGCTGTCCCTGTGCCAGAAAGGAAAATTTCTGCCACTCACGAGCCGGCGTAGATTTCTCCTATAATTTGTACGCCAGTTTCTGGCGTGTTTCAGCCTCCAAATAAAGCTTTTTCGTTTTGGAATAACACAAGCTGAAACATAAACCTTTATCTATTGTGTGCATGTTCCTGTTTTCTAAATGCATCCAGGGATGTGGCACGCTTAACCATTTCATGTTACTTTTACCCCTTAAGGCTGGGTTCACACATTGGGTTTTGCTGTGTGTTTGTGCGTTTTTTCATTGTTTTGAATGCGTTATTTTTTTTTATTTTTTTTAGTGCAGCCAGATGCTACATTAAAGTCTATATTGAGAGATCAAATGCACTATGTACAACTGCGTTTTGGTTTTTGAGGCAATTTTCTGGTCAGTGGCCTGTCTTTACAAATGCAGCATGTTCTTGGTATAGTGTAATTTTTAGGATTTTTCCCATAGGCCTTCAAAAATGACATAAAAAAAGCATATACTAAATGACACTAAACGCCACAAAAATTCTTTAAAAAAAATGCATATTACAATTTAGTAACTCTAGTGTTTCTGGGTTCATCTTAAATTGCCAGAAAAATTCTGTGTGTGAAGGAGGCCTAAGGCTGGGTTCACACGACCTATTTTTAGACGTAAACGAGGCGTATTATGCCTCGTTTTACGTCTGAAAATATGGCTACAATACGTCGGCAAACATCTGCCCGTTCATTTGAATAGGTTTGCCGACGTACTGTGCAGACAACCTGTAATTTACGCGTCGTCGTTTGACAGCTGTTAAACGACGACGCGTAAATTGACTGCCTCGGCACTTCTTTGCAACGTAATTTGAGCCGTTCTTCATTGAAGTCAGTGAAGAGCAGCTCAAGATTTACGAGCGTCACAGACGCCTCGCATAATGCGAGGAGGAGCTTTTACGTCTGAAACGAGGCAGCTGTTTTCTCCTGAAAACAGTCTGTCTCTTCAGACGTAAAAGACAGTTCACGTGTGCACATACCCTAAAGCAGTTGTCCCGCGAAAATAATTAATGATCTCTCCAAGGAATATCTCTATCGGAATGACCGAGAGAGATATAGCCAAGTACAGCAATTGGCTGTCAGTCCCATAGAGAATGAATGGAGTGGTAGTGCGCACACATGTCCACCGCTCCATTCAAACGGGGGGACATGAGACCCTCATGCTCATGACCACAGGAGATCCCAGCAGTCGGACCCGCGACAACCACACATTTATCCCCTATCCTGTGCATAGGTGATGCATTGTTTTTTTTTATATTGTGGGTCTATAAAGGGATTTATTTATTGGTTTTATTAAAAATTCTATCACTTTTTATTTTATTTATTATGCTCCTCCTGGCTGGGTGCACATGTAGCGACCGCTCAGCCCGTGCATTGTACAGAGAACTGCGCCATACCGTGGAAATTAGACCTCGGCTTGTGGCCACTTCATCCAATAACTATTCTACTGTATTTCTACGGTGCCAGATATATTACTATTAGTGGCCACATGACCTTGTGTTCTATATACAATGTATGCATGAGGCGGCAATAGATGAGCAGAGCCATGGCCGCAACGTTTACATGCAGCCAGCCAAGAGGAGCATTATTAATAATAAAGGGGACATAATTTTTAATAAAACCTAATTCCAAATGACCAGAAACTATTTAGAACTAGTTTCCTGACTTTTAAATGGAGTGTCTCATGCATTGAGATGAAACGTGAAAATTGGAGAAATAGAATAGATATCGGGGCACCCAACCATGTCTTAAAGGAAAATTCCACTTTTGAAACACACCACATTTTACAGCTAAAATCTACATGAAGTGTTCAGTACCTTTTGTGAAGCCTTTGCTGTACTCCTCTTGTAACAAGATCAGTACATGTTTCCTTTATGCCTGAAGCGGCATTCAGAATTCTCTGTCACCGAAGAGCAGTGCATTGTGGGAGCTCAGATGACCGTGACACAGTTAGGGTATGTTCACACGAGGGCGTCCGTAACGGCTGAAATTAAGGGGATGTTTCAGCCTGAAAACATCCCTGTAATTTCAGCCGTAACGGCATGTGCAGGCGCTTGAACGCCGCGTCAATTACGGACGTAATTGGCGCTGCTATTCATTGAAGTCCATGAATAACGGCTCCAATTACGGCCAAATAAGTGACAGGTCACTTCTTTGACGCGGGCGTCTATTTACGCGCCGTCATTTGACAGCGGCGCGTAAATTACGCCTCGTGTGAACAGACAAACGTCTGCCCATTGCTTTCAATGGGCAGATGTTTGTCAGCGCTATTGAGGCGCTATTTTCGGACGTAATTCGGGGCAAAAACGCCCGAATTATGTCCGTAAATAGGGGGGTGTGAACATACCCTTAGACTGTTAACATCTGCGTCAGACACATCATTAGGAGCCTCCATCCCAGATTCCGACACTTTTGTCTGAAAAAATAGTACGGCATGCAGCGTTCTCTTTTTACGTCAAAGCGATAGACTCGTCGGCGGAGGGGTGGAGATAAAATGTCTGTTTCCATGGGCAACCAGCTAAATTTTTAAGGCCACTAAACAGATTTAGGTGGAGGAAACAAGACATTTCTAGAAAAAAACCTGTAAAAATAAGCAAACTATTTGTAAAGTTACCCAACTTTTTATGTAGATAGACCTCATATAGATTGACAAATAATGGATCCATGTGCTGCACATTCATAATATGGTGACCACAGACTGCTATGCCATAATGTACAGATGTAGCCACGTTTATCTTGACTCTGATAACTTGCTGCAGTGTGATATCACGCAACAAAAGGAATTGAAAAAGCGAAAGTTAAAGTTTCTTGTCAGTGTATTTAATTCTTTAAGGTTCAAGATAAAGATGGCTACATCTGTACATGTGTATGTCTTTGATTGCTATATGGAGACATCAGGTGATCTCCGTTTCCTGAGAGCCAGAGAGCCAGATGTAAGCAGTGCATACACTTCCCATATAAAGTGACTAGCAGGGGCATAACTAGAAAATACTGGGCCCCAGGGGCAAACTTTTCAAATGCCATGTGAAACTACAGCACACAATATGGTCTGGACAATGGCAAGGGTATGCTAGGAATTGTTTTACAAACTGATCCCAAAAAAACAACTTTGGCAGGGAGTGTGGGTAGTGCTGGTTGAGGTCCTATAGGTCCTCAAAGTGCTAAAGGACCCAGGGCACGTGTCCTCCCAATAATCCAGAAATCCGTAAATTTAAGCCCGAATATAAAATTACAATGACTTCATTTTTTATTTTTTTTAAATTCTGAAAGTGATAAAAAGATCAAAACGCACACCCACATCTTCAACCCCCCCCTCGCCAACAAAAACTAAAATCTGACTCAAATTGGCCGGATGTATAACCAGTTAGTAATAGTCAAGGTGTGGCACCATTGTCTCCCTGGTACAAACCGAGGAGCAACCGCCCCGAAAACCTGATGAAACTATATACATCAACGCTCCGGGCATTCAAGGAGTCCCTGTAGTAAGTGTCAAAAAGGCAAAGACTTTGATGCCACTCTTGATTTTAAGAATTACCAATGTCGGTCATTTGGACATTGGGCTGATGCAGAGTTTATACTATGAGATTATATTTGTTTTTTATCCTTCCTCAAGCCACTTCGTGCAGTTGCACACGAGCGAGTGCCACTTGGGCAATTTTTCACGGCATCCGTGTGGTACCTGATAGTTTTCACGGACCCATTCACTTTAGTGGGTGAATCAAGTCTGTAAAAACTGACCCGACTCTCCCACTCGTGGAAAGATAGGACATGTCCTATCTTCCCACGGATCACGGACGGAACCCGGTCGGCACACAACGGTTGTGTGCTTTAGGCATTAGTCTTTTAGCAAGCTAATCGCCCAAGCAATATTATGCATGCAATCTTGTGCTGCCTGGATGGTGGAGCTGGTTTAGTGAAGCTGATCTCTCCTCAGGCACAGAGGGGAAGAGAAAAGGTAATGAGCCGTATTACTGTGGTAAACCTCATTACTATTTGTCAGCCATCCACTTGGTTCATTAAGGGCTCATTCACACGAGCGCGAATATCGTCCGTGCACTGTGCGCTGAAACCACGCACAGTATATGGCCTCATTGATTTCTATGGGGCCATTCACACATGCGTGAGTTTTCATGCAGCGAGTGTCTGTTATGCGAAACTCACTTCATGTCTTGTAATTGATGCGTAAAACACGGAGAGCGCATGGATGTGGTTTTCACGCACCCATGGACTTCAATGAGCGGCTAGCTGCGTGAAAACCACATCCGTGTGCTCTCCGTGTTTTAAGCATCAATTACATTGAAAAAAAAAAGTGCTTGCGAGTGCGTGAAAAACACATGTCCCACGCAAAGCACACTGATCCAAAACACAACGCACACGGACAGGTGTTACACGCGTTTTTTTTACGCGCATAAATCTGTCATGCTTGTGTGAATGCAGCCTAAAGGAGGATTTCCACATGACGATTATCGGGCAGACGAGCGTTCATATAATGCTCGTTGCCGATAATTGCCCTGCGTAAACAGGGGAACGGTCAGCAGATGAACGAGCAAACGCTCGCTCATCATCTGGTCGTATCGTTTTAAAAAAGTAAAATATTATTGTTGTCTGCAGCACATCTCCTGTGTAAACAGTGAGATGCTCTGTCGACATGATAATAATGTATGGGTGCGAGCGATAGGAGTAACGACTGCTCGTCCCCATCCATATCTACGTGTGACAGGAGCAAACGAGCGTCGATGTCTCGTTGATCTGCGCTCGCTGCATCGACCGGTGTAAAATGGCCTTTAGAGTGCATTCTCTGGACGTTTTCCACTAACCTTTATATAAAATCTGATTACTAGGACAGTAAGGTGGTCATACATTGAAGATCGCTGTCAGCCGAACAGCTGTTTCTCCCGACTCCACCATGAACATGCGGACTGTAGAGTAGTGGAAAAGTTGGTTTTGGAGCAGTCCCGTCATCCTCATCTCAGTCTGTATTATTAATCACATTTTTCTAAATCAAATTTAGTTACTGGGATTCTAAAATTGAGGGCAACAGAATTTGTATGTACCTAAGGGGATTTATATAAATAAAGCTCAATCGGTGTATAATGAAAGGTTCTGCAACCTTCTAATATACGTTGGGGGGGGGGGGGGGGTTAATTAACGTTTCTACGGCACTCACGGCATTTAAATTGGGTGGAGCTTAATGAAAAGGGCGGTGTCAACCATGGCCGGCGCATTTATTATAATTTACACCAGAAGCTGTAGTAAATTATAGTCTAGATTTTCCCTTTGTGGCACACAGATAGTCAAATGCATTAATAAATTAGCCGCATCTTCCTCCTGGCTGACTTCATACTAAGACTGGCGTATGAGACGCCAGTCTTAGGCTTCGTTCACACCTGCGTCTGTCTACCATTGCTCTGCTCCGTCAGAGGAGCAGAACAAGGGAATAACGGAAGCAACTGTTCGGTTGCACAACGGACACCACTGGTGGCCAACGTAACCTATTCATTTTAATGGGTTCCGTCGGGGTGCCCATGATTTTACCGAAGACAATAGCGCAGGGAGACTCCTAATGGAGCATCCAGCCTAGATCTGAACAAGGCCTTAGTAAATCTACCCCATAGTGTTTCAATTCCTCATTATTTTCAAGAACTCTGGCTATAAAACAGGAATGTTCCCATTCACCAACCGAAAGCAGAGGCTGTAAACCTGTAGAGACCAGATGCTTCTCCCAACTGAGGGTTTACTCCAATTGTATCTCATCTAGACAATCCTCTGTGAGCTAAACACATCACCAGCACAAATCTTTCCCGTTTGCTACAATGTGTCAGTGCAGGTAAATGTATCACTCTGGAGTCCAAGCTGTTTAGCTCGCAGAGGATTATTATACTGTATCTGTTTCCTGGAGAATGAAGACAAATAGAATATCGTGATCAAATAACATTGTGTGAAAGGGGTCTGTGGTTTGCTCTGGGTGTATATGTGATCGCAAAGCTGTGTAAAATATTTACTGTATCTCTCGCTGTCTGTGTGAATGTTTCATTAGATCCTTGTAACAATGTGTTACCCTCTGGGCTTTACCTGCACTTGTCAATAATTCATCTCCTGTAGTTTATCAATTATTTACGTTTAGTTCACCGCTATGTCAAATCTTTATAAAGCACCTTGCTCTTCAAATAAAATAATAATTGTTTTGTATGGAACCTTGGTCAGGGGAGTAGCTAGGGTGGAGGGTTCAGAGGGGCATGTGACCCGGGTGTCTTGCGGCGTTGGCACTGACACACAATTTCCCCAGATTACTGAATGGCATAGAAGTAATTATGGGGTGAGTGGATGCAATAAAGGCATGGGTTTATAAAGAAAAACAAAACCCAGAATCTGAACTTTTTTGTTTTGGGTCAAGTACTGAGCCAAATTCCATAGATCCTCCAAATTATTGTGCCTTTGATGTGGACTGAGTGTGGTGGCATTAGAAGTCATGGGACCCTTAAAGTGGTATTCACAGAATCGACAAATAACACCTAGCTTATCCATAGGTGATAACTGTCTGATCGCTGGGGACATTACCAATCGCAAGAGCAGGGTCCCGTACCCCCTGTTCCTCCTCGCTGCTCGACTTCAGTAAGTAGGATATTAGACTACATTCAGAGTCTATGGGATTGTTGGAAACGTCCAAGTACAGTGATCGGCTGTTTCCGTTAGTCCTATAGACATTGAATGGAACCATCTGCGCATACTCTATTCCAGCTCCTTCTCACTGCGGTGTGTGTGTAGTGCTGTGGATCTGGGGGTTCAGGACAACCCCTTAAATAACCAGTATATTCATTATTCTCTTGATCTGAATTAATAAAATGTATTTGAGAAGAATTTATCTCTATCAACTAAATGCTTGTGGGCCCCCTTTTTTGACAATTTGGTGTATTAATAACTATTATCAACCCCACTATAAATGGCGAACCTTGAATATTCTTATGTCTATGGTACTAAAATAATTGGTTCTACCCAATGAAAATTCATATGGAACTTGTATTTGTTAACATTGATACCAGTGGGCAAATAAGGATCTAAGGCCCTATTCACATCTGCGTCGGGGCATTCCGTTGTTCTGCTCCATCAGAGGAGCAGAACAAGGGAATGCCGGACGCAACGGTTCCGTTGCAACATGGACACCACCGGCGGCCGATGAAACCCACCTTTCCATTGTGGTGTCTGTGGTTTTACCGGAAACAATAGCGCAGCATGCGGATATAATGGATAACTAGTGTCCTTCCTAGGAAAGTTTTTTTTTTTTTTTTAAATCTGATAAAATAAAAAATATTTTTGTTTTATTTCGGATCGAGTGCCGGACATTATCTGTCTATTTTTCTACTGCAATACCTGCAGGCTCATCCGAGCACAGACCGGATGAAAGCGTGGTGTTCAGAGACGTGCATGGTGAGTGGACCATTTTTGCACTCCTCTCTATACATTTGTCACATCTTTGGCTGTGCTGGAGTAGATGTCCGATATAATTTATGCCAGTTTCTAAAGTAAATTAGAGTAAATGCGGTGGGTGGCAATGCCCCTTCATCTAAGTGCTGCCGGTTCTATTTAAAAGAGGTGAGGTGGGGGAAACCGCCCAAAAAGTAGAAATTTTTGCCAATTTGGGCCGTTGCTACATTCCTACGCCAGAAAATGTAGGAATTTTATTAACTTCCCCTATTGTGTCAGCGGACAAGGTAAATACTACATTACATGTTACTACGTTACAAAGCACTGGCACAACTACAATGTAGTCCAGTTTTGGGCACCATTTCATAAAAATAAAAAAATCAGACATGAAAAACATTCATAAAAGGGCAACCAAATTAATTTGAGGTGTAGAAGATCTCAGAACTAAATATATCACCCCTCAGCCTTTTCGAGAGTAAATCCATCTGTATATGAATATGTAAATGGCCCTTATCAAACCAAAGTGATAAGTCGTTATTTTTGCAAGTATATGGGCAGCACAGCGCTCGCCTGCGCGCTTCTGTCGCTTCACTTTAGCGATCGGTGGGAGTCTTAATGCTCCGACCTTCAACGTTCAAAACTTCTTACATGTCACTATTGCATGTTAAAAGTTTAGTAACTCTTTAAAGGGTAACTAAACGTTTCACAAACCTCACAGTGACATGTCTGTTTCTGGCTTTTTCCGGAAAGCTGATGTATAGGAGTACGGGCTCATAGATTTTATGAGCCCGTACATTGATTTCTCGAAAAAAGCCGAACAGACACGAAGCGGCTGAACGCTCCCACAAGGTCTCTGTGCTCGGACCCCCACCAATCAAAACTTCTGACATGTCACTTGGTCTCTGCCATTCATTGGTGTTTTTTTTTTGGTTGTTGCTTCCACTAGATAATTATCGGTATTTTGAAGTCTATGTCATAATAGACCTCCTGAAATTTTATCTTGAACCTCATGATTGCATTACTACATTGCGTTGTCATGAGGAGCATGAATTCGCTACTTCCCATTTTATGAATATAACGTTTCTCCAGTTATTCGTTAGGTAGGATTTAAATTAAAAAAAAGCAATATAAAATATAGTGAATGAAACAAAAAAATATCAGATTTTTTGTTAAGATTTTGTTTTTTGTCTTGGTACAAGACGGGTATGAGCTGTTTTATTTTTATTTATTTTTGTTTTGTTCTTCTTTGTGATGTAGTCATACTTTGTGAATCCTGACTTAGGCCTCATGCACACGACCGTAAAAACTCCCGTTATTACGGGTCGTAATTACGACCCGTAATAACGGACTCATAGACTTCTATTGGCGACGGGTGCCTTCCCGTTTTCTCACGGGAAGGTGCCCGTGCCGTTGAAAAAGATAGAACATGTCCTATTTCAGGCCGTAATAACGGCACAGACAGTCCATAGAAGTCTATGGAGCTCTCGTAATGACGGGTGGCTACATGTGTGCACCCGTCATTACGGCAGCGTTGCTAAGCGACGTCAGTAAATAGTCACTGTCCAGGGAGCTGAAAGAGTTAACTGATCGGCAGTAACTCTTTCAGCACCCTGGACAGTGACTACCGATCAGAATAAGGCCTCATGCACACGACCGTAAAAACACCCGTTATTGCGGGTCGTTATTACGACCCGCAATAACGGGCTCATAGGCTTCTGTTAGCCACGGGTACCTTCCCGTTTGCTCACGGGAAGGTACCCGTGCCGTTAAAAAAGATAGAACATGCCCTATTTCATGCCGTAATAACGGCACGGGCATCCCATAGAAGTCTATGGGGCTCCCGTAATCATGGGTGGCTGCGTGTGTTCACCCGTGATTACGGGAGCGTTGCGAGGTGAGGCGAGGTCAGGGGACTACCCGGTCTGCAGGCCACAGCCCAGTGGCGTAACTACCGCCGGGACTACAATGAAAACTATGGCAGAGCGGGGAGGTATCTCCCCGCTCTGCCATAAACAAGACATGTATCCCCTATCCTGTAAAAAATAAAAATAAAAGACGTTCATACTTACCGACAACTTCCTGCTTCCTCCAGTCCGGTCTCCCGCCCGTTGCCTTGGTGACGCGTCCCTCTCGACATCCGGGCCGACGTCCTGGATGACGTTTCAGGCCATGTGACCGCTGCAGCCAATCACAGGTCAATCACAGGCTGCAGCGGTCACATGGACTGCCGCGTCATCCAGGGATGTCGGGCTGGATGTGAAGAGAGGGACGCGTCACCAAGACAACGGCCGGGTAAGTATGAATTTCTTTAACTTTTATTACAGAAAAGGCTGTCCCTTCTCTCTATCCTGCACTGATAGAGAGAAGGGGCTGCCGATTAGTGCAGTGCTATTTTGCTGCCAAAAACGTGCTCGTAAATACGGGTGGAATACGTGTGACACCGGACCCATATTTACGAGCACGGGTTCGTAAATACTGGTGCAAAACGGGTGGAATACGTGTGACACCGGACCCGTATTTACGCCAGTATTTACGGGTGTGAAAAAATACGGTCGTGTGCATGAGGCCTAAACCTGTAAAAAATAAAAATAAAAGACGTTCATACTTACCGAGAGCTTCCTGCTTCCTCCAGTCCGGTCTCCCGCCCGTTGCCTTGGTGACGCGTCCCTCTCGACATCCGGCCCGACGTCCTGGATGACGTTTCAGGCCATGTGACCGCTGTAGCCAATCACAGGTCAATCACAGGCAGCAGCGGTTACATGGACTGCCGCGTCATCCAGGGATGTCGGGCTGGATGTGAAGAGAGGGACGCGTCACCAAGACAACGGCCGGGTAAGTATGAATTTCTTTAACTTTAATTACAGAAAGGGCTGTCCCTTCTCTCTATCCTGCACTGATAGAGAGAAGGGGCTGCCGATTAGTGCAGTTCTATTTTGCCGCCAAAAACGTGCCCGTAAATACGGGTGGAATACGGGTGACACCGGACCCATATTTACGGGCACGGGTTCGTAAATACTGGTGCAAAACGGGTCGAATACGTGTGACACCGGACCCGTATTTACGGGTGGGAAAAAATACGGTCGTGTGCATGAGGCCTTATCTTGTTTGTTTGTTTTTTCTGCTGTCACACTTGTATCATGTAATATGTGAGTAACTATATAAAAACTATACATAACCGCACATGGCACACTACATACTGAAAGTCATTCATTGATCATTTTGTTTTTAACGTCTGCTAATGAATATCCGTTTATAAAATCACAAAAATTCATGCAAAGTTCATATAGAATGAGCAAAAAAAGTTGTCCCTTTGTAAATATACAGCATTACATTTCTTATATTTTTCTGATCCTGTGTTACAGCCTGTCATATACTCCAGAGCTGAAATTTCCCTGTATTCCCTGCTGGTTCAGTGTCTGGAAACTTTGACCCTCTGCCAGATCTGTTGCCGTTTCTTTTTTGTGACTTAAAAAGAACCTTTCACCTGCCTATACATGTGCAGAGCTGCACAAACCCTGGGGCACTTTACATTTTTTTTTTCTACCCTCCTCCGTTATTTAGATATCGGTGCCGTTCTATTTGGCGCCCAATATTTAAATTACCCCCTGAACTGTCAATGGGGCGCGTAATGGCAAGGGGGCGTGTTACTATGGCCGTGACACTGTCCAATCCGCTACGGACAGTGTTACAGCAAGAGCAAGAAGATTGTGTGCGGCAGACAAGGACAAGACTGATCTCTCGCGACATGGACATTGTAAGAGCTGGAGAGCGTGTGTGCGTGCCCCCCTTGCCAGTTTGACAGACAAGTACAAACACTGTGATTTCTCGCAAGAGTGCAAGAGCTAAAGTGGAGAGCTCGCATGGGCGCTCTCCTCTCTCCAGCTCTTGCATTTTCCGAAGCAGTGACACGCCCCCTTGCCATTACACGCCCCCTTGCCAGTTCGGCAGACAAGTACAAGACCGTGATCTCTCACGAGAGATCGGTCTTGTCCTTGTCTGCCGACAGCTGAAGAGTGAGGGTATGTGCACACACACTAATTACGTCCGTAATTGACGGACGTATTTCGGCCGCAAGTACCGGACCGAACACAGTGCAGGGAGCCGGGCTCCTAGCATCATACTTATGTACGATGCTAGGAGTCCCTGCCTCGCTGCAGGACAACTGTCCCGTACTGTAATTATTATGTTTTCAGTACGGGACAGCTGTCCTGCAGCGAGGCAGGGACTCCTAGCATCGTACATAAGGATTGCACTGTGTTCGGTCCGGTACTTGCGGCCGAAATACGTCCGTCAATTACGGACGTAATTAGTGTGTGTGCACATACCCTGAGAGCGTGCCCCAGGGTTTGTGCAGCACTGCCCATTACATGCTGCTCTCAGCTGCACATGTATGGGCAGGTGAAAAGTTCTCTTTAAGTCTAGAAATTCTGGTAATTTGTTACATGCCTGGTCCAGTACTTGCCAGATTATCAGACTGCTGCTCTATTTAACATAATATTTTAGTAAATAAGTGAGCATTGGTTTGGGTTTACGGGATAAATATCCTTCAGTAGTCAAAGTGTTGTCGTTATTTCCTATTGATCACCTTCCTCATGTTCATTTATTGCTATGATCTAATATACAGTAGACTTTCCACGTTTAGGTGTGGTATTTTCTACTGATCTATATAGATAACCATGGTTAATCCGTGTTTTTGTGATGTGGGTTTCTTGTCGGGACACTGGCAGATGTCATGTGATTTGTTCTAAAACCTGTAAGGTTAGTAATGCGAACTATAGATCTTGTATTACATGGAAGGAAGGAATGAGACATCCATTTGATGGACCGAGGTGCCCCATACTGGTGATTGATAGGATATACTATAAATGTCTTTTCTCTTTTAAACCATAATATCAGCTAGTTTACCTGTTTGGGTGCTTCACCTTCTAAGACTCATAATACAAATCATTGGGCAGGGAATGGGCTCCCCATCTTGAGCAAGCCATACAGTAAGATGCCAAAAAGCAGATTTCCTAGCTATAGGGCTCTAATATAGGGGTTACAGGAGATTGTTAGAAAAACTATATTCCAGACATAGCGCCACACTAGTCCAAGTGATCGGTTTTTTTTAAATCTCAGAACGATGAATGTTAACTTTTTGGTTAGATTGTTAACTTTTAGTGTTGTGTTTTTGGTTAGCTTTATATATTTATGTATTTATATATTTCTTCAGAGCCATCTGCAGACAATTCAATGACTGGCCATAGACGTATAGCTACCCATACACATTCAATAGCTGTCAAGTGAAATAGCTTTGTTGCTTGACTTCCCCATAACTATGCTCATATGGAAGGGCATAGCGTGAATGTTCATCTCATAAGAAAAGAGAAGGGCGGGGTGAAGCCTCTGGTCGTCTCCACGAGGAACATAGGATCAGACAGGTCAAAGTTCATCCTTCTTTCTCCCATGGTGTCTCAAACTCAAGCAATACACGGTGGGATTTGCCGAGACAAATTTAAATCTAACCATTTGGGCAGCCGTTTTAGACTTTATTTGCTGACTGGCGTCGCCTTTTTTTGACACAACGTCGACTGTGTAACGCTAGCTGCAGGTCTTGGTCCTGCCGGCAGTCCCCATCGGGTCTCCTACTTTCCCCACCGGCGACTTGGTCCTGCTGGCCGCTGGTGTCTACTACAAGTGTCCCCTCCTGCTTGCGGCCATATGGTTCCTAGTGCATTTCAAAAACTCCTCTGCCAATCCCGGTTAACTTCTGGACTATTTAAGGCACCTCCACTATTCACCTGGTGCCTGAGCAACCTTGGTGCAACCTAGTTGTGTCCTGCAAAGGATCCTGTTCATCATCTGATTTCAGTCCACACCAGCTATCTGTTATCAGCCTGTGCCCAGCGATGCCACTGCCAGCCTGTGCCCAGCGACCCGCTGCCAGCCTGCCTCCCGCTGCCTGCTACTAGTTAATATCCAGTTATCCACCATGAATTTGCAGCCCACTATCTACTGCCAGCAGATACCGAGCTATCTGTGAGCCTGAAGCTTCCTGCCTATTACGAACTGTGTTGTCTGATCCACATCCATCTGCCATAATACCATTCACCAGTGCCTGGACCGCTAGGCCAGCCACTACTCTCACCGGGCCCTCCTCAAAAGTTATTAACCTGCTAGCCTCCCCGCAGCAAAGTCTAGATCCGCATATGGGGTTAAAGGGTGAAGATCAGGGGGCTATTTAGATAACACCCTTTAAAGGTGGTCCTAAACCAAACCGGTGGAGTTGCCCAGTGTGTCCACAACCCACTGGTCAGAACAAACCGAAGGCACATGTCTGTGGCAAAGTTGATTTGCTTTGTTGAATCTGTCCGGTCTTTGCCAGGTGCAGTCCTTGGCAAATTACAGATCTGCATCCCCATCAATAGAAGCCACGACCAGGACACAGATCAAGGCAGAGATCGATCAGCGATTTGTCGTTTTAATCTATGAAGTGGTTATCCATGACGTCAGCCTTCACAGAATAACCGTGAATGACAAGGCATTCAAAAAAAGGCCGTCTGAAATCCCTAATTCATATCCAGCCTAAAGGGAATAAGTAGTTTTAGATTGTTGGCAGAGCAAAATTGGTAGGATCTGCCAACAAAATTCTAATGTCTATGGTTATGTTAGCAGTATTTATAAAATATGGGTATGAAAGAATATACAGGTATCTAACTTTTTTTTATTTTTTCAAGTGATCCAACAATCTGCCCCAGGCCTGACTGATGAATGTGTGATAAATTCATTGTGTCTGAATGCCGTGTGATGTCTTGCCAGCATTGTATTCCATTTTTTTCTGCTCTAGTACGTGGCAGATACTGAGATTTCGGGTTGCAACATAATCCATGGAGAATTGTGATGGCTCTGGGTTGCTGCTTAGAATATGGTGTAATCTCCATTGTGAGGAGTGGGGCTTAAATTACATTTCTTTAAGGATGGAAATGTTGTTGATGCTTTGACAGCCCTCAGTCTCCTGAATAGGCCTTTTGATTTTATTTTTTTGTCAAATTTTTATTTTTGTGTCATAGAAAATGGTTTTGAATGCGCCTAGATGAAGCCCTTTGTGTACATATCATTGTGTCGTCCTTAAGGTTTTATAATCTATTGTACAGGTCACTTCAATCCGGCAATTAAGGAAACACTTTGTGGAAAAAATAAGACTCTGAAGTTAATATTTAATCTGCTGAATTATTTACATAAGGCTTTGCTCTATTCATCTTCTGAATAGTCTTTTTGAACAATGGCTGAAGAACATGTATTCGCCTATTGTTCCATTTGACCCGAGTTCTTTTTCCACTATAAATATTTGCAAAAGCTGAAAAACATTTGGAAAAAATTCTAAAATTCAATTTTCTAGCCAGTAGTCCATTATTTTGTAGATTAGTGTAGTTCATTATAGTGATGAATGTTTAGCTAGACATCTGGCCACTGTTGGTCTTAGGCTATGTTGATAATGGAGCCGAAACTGCACCAACATGCTAGTGGGCTCAATTTGAAAACCTGCAAGTCAGCTGAAACGCGTGTGCCCAGACTTAGCCAAAACGGAGGACTAGCAGATGAAATGTTAGCCTAAGTGATCAGGTAACATGTGTCTGTCTGTGGAGGTTGTACCGTTTAGAAAACGCATTTTCATAAAACTATTAGCTAAAAGATGGGGTTCCCCATTCATAACCACCGGGGCCAGACTGGGACTTAAAATCAGCTCTAGCGTTGTAAAGCACAGAGGCCAGCATGTTATCAATGCAAAATATATACAACTTTTTTTTCTTTCAGACGGATTGGTACTGTGCGAATGTATGTACGTTGATTTTGAATAAGCATAGCAGCCCTTGCTATTCAATACAGTCAAAAAGTTATCTAGACATAAACTTGACCCATAGAATTCTTTGGGTATTGTGTAGTACCTCCCAACTTTAATGTATCTGCATCCCTCTTTGCGATACTTGAAACACCGGGACATTCCACTGGCCACCCAGGACAGCGGGACACCGCCTGGAATCCAGTACTGTCCCACTAAATCCGGGTTGGTTTGTAGGTATGCAGTATACAGATCTAGCCGTCTTTACCTGGACTTTTAACGTATTAAATAAACAGTGGCTAGATCTCTCATCTTGAGTTTTTCAATGACTTTTTAATGGCTTTTGTTGTGTGATATCACGCTGCAGCAAGTTATCAGAATCCAGTTAAAGATGGCTATATCTGTACATGTAAATATTAGAAACTATGGCAAAATGTGATGTGAATAGTCTTAATTACTGGAACCAATTATCGCGTCGTATGTTCTTTTGGGTTAAGGTGTGGCCACACGTAGCAGTGGTCAAAAAAATTTAGCGGCTCAAAACACATCCAGTCGGCCATTAGATCGGCCGCTACATTTGGCCTCACTCTAACCACATGCAGCCAGGGGGGTGGGTTTAGGAAGGTGTGCGCCTAGCCCTAGTTATAAAAAGGGCCCCACCGATTTTGTTTTTTTCATAACATACCTACCAATGGCCATCAGGGGGGGGCAGATGAAAAGAGAAAGGGGGGCCTGGCGTGTCCTATATCTCCTGCCCACTCTTTTTTTTATTCTTCTCGGGGAGAGGAGTACAGAAATCCACAGTGTTTACGTTTACTTAATCTGACCCATTATCCGTTAATCCTAAAATAGGGGAATCGCTATTCATGAAGTTTCCTAATATAATCTCTAAAGTACATGGCGGAGCTGTCATTTTTATTTACTTGTCCATGTAAAATATCTAGAATCTCCTAATCCGACATCTATTTGTCTCATAGATGCTCGATTAAAGAAATTTTTCTGTATGTCACAAGTTTCCAGGTTTAGTCAACCAGCTTCCTCTGCTTATTAAGATTATATGATTTTTTAAATTTTATTATGTTATTTTTAGAAAACCCAAACCGATCATGGATACAGATTATGATACAACATTTGAGGAAGATTCGCAGATGCCAAATGACGATGAAGTTCCATATAGCGATGATGAAACAGATGATGAACTGGAAAGTCCTGACTCACATGAACCAGAGCAAAACCGAATAAACAAACAAGCAGAACTGAGCCGAGAGCATGTCCCAAAAGGTAAATGCACCTCAAAGTACCCCTGTCACCCCCCCCCCCCCCATACGGGTTTTATTAAAGACTACTGTATGTCCATAGGTTTTGTCTGGTATTTCAGCTCATGTTAATTCACTTGAACTGCAATACCAGACACCGCCCATAGACAAGAGTGAAGTGGTTTCTGGAACCTTCTTTTTTTCCCTTTTTTTGTTTTTTTTTTATAATCCTGGACAATCCATTTAAAGAGGCTCTGTCACCAGAGTTTCAAACCCCTATCTCGTATTGCAGCAGATCGGCGCTGCAATGTAGATAACAGTAACGTGTTTTTTTTTTTTCAAAAACGAGCCTTTTTGGCCAAGTTATGAGCATTTTTATATTTATGCAAATGAGCCTTTCTTAAGTACAACTGGGCGTGTTTAAAGTTAAGTACAACTGGGCGTGTATTATGTGTGTACATCGGGGCGTTTTTACTTGTTTTACTAGCTGGGCGTTGTGAATGGAAGTGTATGATGCTGACGAATCAGCATCCTCCACTTCTCTTCGTCAACACCCAGCTTCTGGCAGTGCACAGACACACAGAGTGTTCTCGAGAGATCACGCTGTGACGTCACTTCCTGCCCCAGGTCCTGCATCGTGTCGGACGAGCGAGGACACATCGGCACCAGGCGACAGAGGCTGCATCGACTTACCTGCAAACGCCGATGCTGCTGCAGAATCAACTGTAGCCTCTGTCGCCTGGTGCCGATGTGTCCTCGCTCGTCCGACACGATGCAGGACCTGGGGCAGGAAGTGACGTCACAGCGTGATCTCTCGAACACGCTGTGTGTCTGTGCACTGCCAGAAGCTGGGTGTTGACGAAGAGAAGTGGAGGATGCTGATTCGTCAGCATCATACACTTCCATTCACAACGCCCAGCTAGTAAAACAAGTAAAAACGCCCAGATGTACACAAACAATACACGCCCACTTGTACTTCACTTTAAACACGCCCAGTTGTACTTAAAGAGGCTCTGTCACCAGATTTTGCAACCCCTATCTGCTATTGCAGCAGATAGGCGCTGCAATGTAGATTACAGTAACGTTTTTATTTTTAAAAAACGAGCATTTTTGGCCAAGTTATGACCATTTTTGTAATTATGCAAATGAGGCTTGCAAAAGTCCAAGTGGGTGTGTTTAAAAGTAAAAGTCCAAGTGGGCGTGTATTATGTGCGTACATCGGGGCGTTTTTAATACTTTTACTAGCTGGCCGTTCTGATGAGAAGTATCATCCACTTCTCTTCAGAACGCCCAGCTTCTGGCAGTGCAGACACAGCGTGTTCTCGAAAGATCACGCTGTGTCGTCACTCACAGGTCCTGCATCGTGTCAGACGAGCGGGGACACATCGGCACCAGAGGCTACAGATGATTCTGCAGCAGCATCGGCGTTTGCAGGTAAGTAGCTACATCGACTTACCTGCTAACGCCGATGCTGCTGCAGAATCAACTGAAGCCTCTGGTGCCGATGTGTCCGACACGATGCAGGACCTGTGAGTGACGTCACAGATCTGCACTGCCAGAAGTTGGGCGTTCTGAAGAGAAGTGGATGATACTTCTCGTCAGAGCGCCCAGCTATTAAAAGTAGTAAACACGCCCCGATGTACGCACCTAATACACGCCCACTTGTACTTTTACTTTTAAACACACCCACTTGGACTTTTGCAAGCCTCATTTGCATAACTACAAAAATGGTCATAACTTGGCCAAAAATGCTCGTTTTTTAAAAATAAAAACGTTACTGTAATCTACATTGCAGCGCCTATCTGCTGCAATAGCAGATAGGGGCTGCAAAATCTGGTGACAGAGCCTCTTTAAGAAAGGCTCATTTGCATAAATATAAAAATGCTCATAACTTGGCCAAAAAGGCTCGTTTTTGAAAAAAAAAAAAACGTTACTGTTCTCTACATTGCATCTGCTGCAATACGAGATAGGGGTTTGAAAATCTGGTGACAGAGCCTCTTTAAGGCAATGCTCCATTTTTACAACTCCTATGGTTTCCTGCTTTCCTATTCCCCCATCACAAACAAAATTGCCCTATGTCTGGTGTCCAGTGGTAATAATTAGTTCATGGTGATTTTTTTTCTCCATATGAAGGAGGAAAACTGTCTCTATAGTGCAACCTTTAGTTGACTACTTTAGAAGGCTTTGTCCAACTCTTTATAGAGCCTTGAAACTTGACTTGAGTAATAGCCAAACTAAAGACACACATCTGTAGACAGCACTGTTTCGGAGTTGTTGCTCCTCTTTAGTACAGAGTAAGGTGGCACTAGAGAGACCGTCTCCTTCCTTCTGGTGGAGAGCTATTGTGCATTCTTTTTCCCAGGGAGCATTGCCCTTCTGGCTTAAAGGTATTATGAATACAGATTACGATGCATCATTTGAGGAGCATTGCCCCTAAAACTCCCTACCAGCTGTATCTCCGCATGAAGATTTAGTACCTTCCAAGAGCTGCTTCAAATGCATCTCACTAAGCTAACCAGAAACGTACTTTATACTGATGAGGACCAACAGTTCTGAAACCGTGCTGTCTACAGATGGGTGTCTCTGGTTTGGCTATTAACTCAAGACATGTTTCAAGGCTCTATAAAGGGTCAGACATTGACATACAAGTCATTCACCTATAGATGGCACTAGAGGGACCTCCTCCTTCTGGAGGAGAGCTTTTTTAAATACTTTTTCCCAGGGAGCACTGCCCTTAAAGAGGCTCTGTCACCAGATTATCAAATCCCTATCTCCTATTGCATGTGATCGGCGCTGCAATGTAGATAACAGTAACGTGTTTTTTTTGTTTTTTTTTAAAAACAATCATTTTTGGCCAAGTTATGAGCAATTTTATATTTATGCAAATGAGCCTTTCTAATGGACAACTGGGCGTGTTTTCTCATTTCCAAGTGGGCGTGTCTTGTGTTGGTAACATCTGGGCGTGTTTACTTGTTTTACTAGCTGGGCGTTGTGTATAGAAGTGTATGATGCTGGCATATGATGCTGACATACATTGCAGTGCCGATCACATGCAATAGGAGATAGGGATTTGATAATCTGGTGATTGAGCCTCTTTAAAGGGAAGGTGTCAACATTTTTTATTTTTTATTTTTATCATATTGCTTTTAGTATGATAAAAAAAATAACATTTATTTATTTGTGTTAGAACACACTAACTTTTACTTCTCTATGGGGGCTGCCATTTTTTTTCCATCTCTGTATGTGTCGATTAACGACACATACAGAGATGGAATACGGCACATACATCCCAATAGAGAATGCGAACGGGAGCCGTTCTACTCACTGCAGCGTACGCCGTCTGCGTGGGAACGGCGCATGCGCCGCTCCCACACAGACCAAAACGAAGCTCGTTAGCAGAGCGAAACCCGGCGCCATTTTCATGTGGACCGGAAGCCGTGGCCGGACAGTAAGATGACGACTTCCGTCCGCGGCTTCCGGCCATATGTTCAAGGATGCGAAGGCGCAAGGCATAGGAGCGGAGGCGGCAGCGGTTGCAGGAGCAGGTAATTTATGTTCGTGTATGTGATGTGTGTATTATGTTCGTGTATATTCATGTTATACTGTCTGCTTAGCACTGTATCTAATCCTCCTACACTGTGCATTCGCTCAGAAAATGGCGGCACACAGTGTAGGAGGTTTGAAGATTCAACCCCCTCCTTCTCCTGGCACTATCCAGAATAAGGGAGGGGGGATTTTGTGAGCACACTAGAGCGCGTGTGTCTACCCCAAATTTGCAGCATATAACAATGAGGTTGCTTTACCACATTGACCATACTGCAATTTTGGGAACTGCTCCCTCTAGTGACCAGCACATGGAAATGTTATAAATTTATAAATTAGAATCTAATTTATATTTCCTTACTTGTGAAAAAATTAAAACAATGTGTAATCACTTAAATAATATTTGTTTAACTAAAAGAGAAAAAAAAAATTCAAGCGACACATTCCCTCTACCAGCTGGATATCCATAAGGAGTCATCTACAAGCAGACTGTAGAATAAAATGAAAACTATTTTATTGTTTCAAGGCTTTTTATTGGATGAATTGCTATTTAAAAGGTTATCTGGTTTAGAAAAAGTCCTTTCCAAATATCCTATAAGGGACGGCCATTCTGTTAATTAGCATTTATTATGTCTATTAAGAAGCTTCTGTTATTTGCCTTTGGTCACTGACAATGTCTGATTGTTCGGTTAGTTATGGGATACATGGGCTTACACGTGCCAGCCGTTATCTGTAAACTGCGTGCTGACAGGCCGATGCTGAATTATTCACACTAATCGCTTCCCGCTGCCAGATTTCCCTGGTCTGTTCCTTAAAGGGAATGTGTCGCTAGAAAAACATTATTTTTTTTTTTTAGTTAAACAGTTAGTGTATGGGTGATTAGACATTGTTCTAATTTATTTCACGAGTCAGGAAATATTATAAATTAGATTCTAATTTATAATATTTCCCAGCGCTGGTCACTAGATGGAGCAATTCCCAAAATTGCAGCATTGCATGTGGTAAAGCAACCACATTGCTTTATGCTGCAAAATTTGGGAAAACTCACTCGCTCTAGTGAGCTCTCAGAATCCCCCCTCCTTTATCCTGGCTAGTGCCGGGAGAAACGAGGTGATTGAACGGTCAAACCTCCTACACTGTGTGTCGCCATTTTTTGAGCTAACACACAATGTAGTAGGTTAACATACAGTAGTAAACACACACTAAAACACGAACATACATAGAAATAACTTACCTGGCGCCGCCGCTCCCTCCGGTCCGTCCGCTACCGCCGCTCCAAGTGAACAAGTCCTGAAGCCGCGACCGGAAGTAGTAATCTTACTGTCCAGCCGCGACTTCCTGTCCACAGGAAAATGGCGCCGGACGTCGCACAGTTCAACTTGGACTGTGTGGGAGCGGCGCATGCGCCGTTCCCACACAGACGGCGTACAGCATAGTGGATGGAACGGGCCCCGTTCGCATTCACTATGGGACTGTAGCTGCCGTATTCCATGTCTGTATGTGTCGTTAATCGACACATGCAGAAATGGAAAAAAAAATGGCAGCCCCCATAGGGAAGAAAAAGTGAAAAAATAAAAAAAAGTAAAACACCAACACACAAATTTAAAAATGTTTAATAACACACTAAAGTCAAATTGATGTAAAAATTTTTTTTTTCGGGACACTGGTCCTTTAAATAAGAAGACCGCACCGCACCCTGTTCAAATATTAGATGGAGACTAGGTTGATTTGTTTAGTTCTAGGACAGTGAGTTCAGATATGTGCAAACATTCATGTCTATGAGGAGGCAGGATGTCATTTAAAAGTGGGATAACTCCTTCTTATATTAATATTGCCTTGGTGATCAATTGATCGACCTGTATCTGGCTGCAGAAATCCCTGGTGATCAGCTGTTAGCATTGGGTGAAGCTGTTGGCCCATAGAGTTCCTGAAGGACAATACATGGATGCACAGAGGCCGCCAAATCGAGGAGATACTTTTTGCAGAGGCTAATAAGGGGGGGGGGGCTGTTCTGAGTGGCGTGGAGACCTTCCTCCTTTTATATCTGCCCTTTTAAATATTCACTTCTCCTCTTGTGATATTTCTGCATGTTAGAGGCAGGAGTGTACCTGTCTTGTATATTGCTATGGGGCCAGTGGTGAGAGGGGGCCAAACAAAATTTCCCATGCTTAATGTCACACACTCCTGCATACAGATTTTTATAGCTCCCATTGAGTTCAATACTAGTTGTACACATGCAATCCTCCTATTTAAGTCTTGTGTGCAATATAGCTTAAAGCGACCCTCCAGGCATAACTGATATCCCATGCTGGGCCTGAGGGGGTGGAGCATGATACTGGGTCTCCCTTTGATGTTCCTCAAATCTCTGTGTAATGCACTCCACTTTTTTTAAAGACATACATGTGCATTCAGCTAAGCCAGACTCCATTTAGGAAGGACTGATGATTTTCGTTGCAAGATAATTCATTTGACAACTATTGCATATCTATAGTCACCTATAACAGTAACTGATCCTTGCTGCCTGAGAGTCGAAGATGGCCACTAGGAACCAGAACTGGGTGATGGATTCCTGTGTATTACTGGTGGATCGGCAGTGGTCTTTAGTCTCCCACCAAAGTTTATCCTTAACCCTTCAACCCACGATGCCGTAAATGTATGGCATGGCGGGAGGGAAGAAGAATGGATCGGCATGGTGGGAGGAGCTGAGCCCACTTTATAAGCTGTGTTTTTACTTTTTACCAAGTGGGCGTTGTAAAGAGAAGTGTATGACGCTGACCAATCAGTGACTAATCAGCGTCATACACTTCTCATTGTTCCAGCCCAGCTTCTTTCACTGCACAATCACACTGGAACAATGAGAAGTGCAGGACACTGATTAGTCACTGATTGGTCAGCCTCATACACTTCTCTGTACAACGCCCAGTTGGTAAAAAGTAAAAACACACCCAGTTGTCTATTAAGAAACTCATTAGCATAAATCTAATATTGTTCATAACTTTGTAAAAAATTATCATTTTTCAAAATAAAAACCACTGTTATCTACATTACAGCGCCGATCAGATTATGTAGGAGATAGGGCACTTATAATGTGGTGACAGCCTCTTTAACAGGAAACCATTAAAGCGACAATACACTGCAATACATAAGTATTGTACAAGCAATCATATGATCCCGTTTTAAGTTTTCAACAATATATAAAAAATAAAAACTTTTTCCCATTTTTTTAATTTAATTTTTTTTGTTTTTTACATAAAAAAAATAAAAAGTTTGTATTGCCACATATATAACGATGTAAAAGAATAAAATATATAAAGTTATTTATCCCACAGTTGAACGTTCTGGCTCTCCCGATATGGAGACACAAAACTTGACACAAAAATAAGTTTGGTATCGCTGTAATCGTTTTGTCCCGCAGAGTAAAGTCAACTAGTCCTTTTTACCGCACAGCGAATGGCGTAAAAACAAAACACAAAAAAATGGAGAAATAGATGTTTTGTGGTTTTTTTTTCATTCCACCTGACATAATCATTTGTAAAAGTGTCTCGGGACATTAGATGGTGACATTAAAAAATAAAAATAATCCCGCCAAATAGCTCATACAGCTATGTCGATGGAAAAATAAAAAAAAGTTATGGCTCTTGAAATTGGGGGAGGAAAAAACTAAAATAGGCTTAAAGCATTATTAAAAAAAAAAAAGCAGGCGAATACGAACTACGGAGAACTTCTTTTAAGTTCTCTACAACACCCAGTTTTCTTGGCTCCTGATTTTCAACCTACAGATTTTAGACAACCTGGTATTACGTAATATTTTATAAACCTTGTGCAATACTGAAGAGCTATTAAATGAGTGCAACACGTCCTTATTAGCCGTGTAAATCAGGTAAAATCTTGATACTTGGACTTGCGCATATTTTGATTGGCACCGAGTATTTTATTGTCCTCACATGGTAGATAAACACTAATCTCAATGCAGTTATTGTTAGGCGGAGGTACTAAAGTCTATCTTCTCTATGTTTTTTGTATGTTTGAATGCAGTCTATTGTTCCCTGTTATCAGTCGGAGATAGGCTGACTATGGAGTCCTTCATTGGGAAGACTCGCATGATCACTACGTCATCTCTAGTCTTGGGAATTTTTGTACACTTTTATAAGCTGCCGATAGTTTCATGCTTTTATAAAGGGGTATTCTGAAGAATGTCTGATAGATATTGGTCCCATCTATTGGATGGACAGGGGTCCCATGACCCCCATTGTAGTCCCTGTCCTTATTGGAGTACAAATCCCTCGGTCTACGGTCTAATCATCTTTTGTTTCTCATTAGCAGTTTAGTTGCTTATAGTATATTACTTAATTATTTTATCCTTACTGTAATGGAAATCCGCTCCCCATGCGTTTACTTCCTGCCAAGCTTGTAGTGAGTTTGTGGTGATACACAGTTCACACGCTTCAGTGTAAAGCAAGGGGGAGGAACAGCGCAGCAGGAGGTGGACTTCAGACTATCTCGGACTCTTTGATATCATGCAGTTAAGCTTGAGTCGGTGTATTAAGTACAGAATTAATCCATTCAGTTCTAGAGACTAATTTTATTTGATTTTATTTGATTTCAGAATGTAATTGGCAAGTGAAAGCGAATGACCGCAATTTTTACGATCAACCTGAATTCAAGATCAAGTCCTACCTTTGTTTTAAGAAGAGCAAGTACTCGGTATGTACCATACATTTTGGCTTCATGTCCGTTAAAAGACATAAGAACTTCCAAGCGCTGCAGGTGCAACTCCTGCTCTATCGAGAAAGAGAAGAACGAGATCTCGTCAAGATCTGTAGGGATCCCAGCTGCCAGATCCCATCACAAGTAAAAGCCACTGTCAGTCGAAGGATGAATTCAGACACTATGCATATTTTCCTTGGCAATTTAGGCCTCGTTCTTCGTCAGCACACACGTCAAATTTGATGACAATCGGCATACCGTGCATGTCAATGAAGTTTCCGCAATGCCATTCACTTGCTACGGAAAATTTCTGTGCAGAAATTTGCCTGTACAGCGGAAAAAATTTCCCGACAAACATGGTAGCATGCTCAGGGGCGTAACCTATAAGGGGCGCAGAGGTTGCGGTACCACCCATGCCCTGAAGCCTGAGGGGGCACAAAGTTCTCTCTGCCCCATATGAGCAGATCAGTGCCATAAATGATGTGTGATAGTTGGAAACCCTATTACAGAATCTCATCGGGACCCGGAAGCTTCAAGTTACACCTCCTGAGCATAATATTTATTCCGCACGGAAATGCAGAGGGTTAGTCCCATTGAATAACAAACTGCAGCAAATCCGCGGCACAAGGTAAGGTAAGCCTCGGATCTCTGCCGCGGAAATACATGTCGGATTTCAATGGCGACATGTGGGCGCTGCATTAAAGTACAATACACAGGGGTGGAATTTTAAAAAACCCCATCCACATGTAGTGGAAATCTATGCAGAATTTGAGCCATTAATAGAAAATACACAGCACGTCAATTCTGCCACAGATTTTCAGCACGGATTTCACCCTCTGCAATGATCAAGTCAAATCTGCACGAAAATCCGCGTAAAAAAATCACGGCAAAATTTTGTCGTGGATTAGTTGCCAGACTGGAAACAGTCTGCAGTGTGTGGACTTATGCACCATCCATGCGGCGAGGTGGGATCTTTGCCTCAGGTGTCCTCTTTCCCTGACACTAAGGCTTTATTTACACAACCCAGTGTCAAATCGTCTGTGTCAGACAGCCGATTTGCACCAGTGCGGGACCCGTTCTCACGGATCCCTCATAGGCGTAAGTCTATTGAGGAATCCAGGAAAACGGGCAAAAATAGGACATGTCCTATTTTTCCCAGGCCGTGTACATGGTTCGTTAAAAAAACGGCCGTGTGAATAGCCCCCTAGACATGCATTGATTGTAATGCAGCCCCGTGACAGCCGTTTTCTTCCAGCCCCAGTTAAACCCCTTTATGTTAGGTTGCACTATTATTTAATGTATATAATCGTTATAATATATCAATGTTTGTAATGGAATCATATAACATTTTAAATTTCATGCAAAATATTTAAAATGTATTTGTGTTTTGTTTTTTTATAGGGAAATGCCATAAAAACCTACAAATATAACCCACTCACCTTCCTGCCAATGAACCTGTTTGAGCAATTCAAGAGAGCAGCCAATGCTTACTTCCTAGTCCTCCTCATCCTCCAGGTAATGATGGCTTTACGTGACCCCTTCTGACACCAGTGTTTATTTGTACACGACACATCATCCGCTGTCATGGAAGGTGATGTACAAGAAACTTCTCATATCGATAGTGTGAACACAACCTGCAAATAACACAGGGAGGAATCATCCTCATCACCATAATACAATATAACTGGGTGGAGGCAACTATACATTCCTGCTATGTGATGGGACATTGTGAAACAATGTAATATTTGCTGCTTTTCCTGTTGTGGATGTGTCACTCCTCATACAGGTGCCATGTTTTATTGGGACACTTCTTCGGAAGGCTATTTATCCTATTGTTAAAAGGCAAAGTCGCAAGCAAGAGTATACACAAGAATTATTACCACATCGCGATACTCCGAAAGGGCCCCACTGAGCACTACAAACAATACACTGCACCTTTAATAAAAGGGTTGTCTCACCTGAGACCACACCTTTCCTTCTAGCTGCCATGCTGATCGGCTCCTGGTACACCCCCGGCTAACAGGGGAAAAAACTTCTCTAACCAATCGGTTAGCGGCTCCTACGGGGGATCTGTAGTATTATATGTAGTAATACATACGGCTTAAGTCCGCCAGAATGGGAGCCACTCTTAAGGAACTGTTTTGGTTCATAGAAGCGAATCCCAACAGGGGAACCCCCTCCATGATGTCCATATGCCCTAATAGGTCATGTTTTCAGGAAAAAAACGCTTTTACCGTCCATTATTATATTTTTAGTTACAAAATTTTGTGCCGATTAACTTCCTAATATGCTGTATCTGTATTGTGGTCAGTTTTTTTAAGGGCTCCAAATCATTTGACATAGTTACATCATACAATTATCGCTACATGCAGCCACCACAAGGTGGAGTGCACTGCAAATGGAGATATATATATATCTATGTGGGTGTTTATAGCAAACTTTTATGTTCCCGTTTGCTACAGACCATTCCTGAAATATCCACCGTCTCTTGGTCGACGACTCTGATCCCTCTACTGCTTGTACTGGGCATCACTGCCATCAAAGATCTAGTGGACGACATTGTAAGTAAAATCGTCAATTCGTTTTTATTGTTCCCTGGTAAGATGTTCGTGGTTATTGATAAGCTACATAAAAAGGCTTTGGTTCTCTCTTTCCTTTGAACACTGCACTACTTCTCTGTTCTCATGCACATACTTAGATGCATGTTTTCGCCACTAGGGGGTGAACTGTATGGTATGCTACAATATAGCTGTATACAATATCACCCCCTACTGGTGGCAGCAGGCAGTGGAAATTTATAGTCCTTATAAGTAACTTGTCTCTGTTTACTTTCAAAGGCACGTCATAAAATGGACAATGAGATTAACAACCGACCCAGTGAAGTTATAGAAGACGGGAGGCAAGTAAAGACATTTCCAAATAGAAATAAGGGGTTCTTCACTTTGGACAGTTCTTATTGTTAGAAGGGTCCTCTGACGATCAGCTGGTCACAGGAAGTCCTGCTGCTGGGAGTCCCCAGTGATCAGCTGTAATCTGTGGAGGAACCAGTCAGTAATTATTGGTTTTCCCTACAGCGCCACCACAGGTGAAATGAAGCATTACACCGTTCATATTGAAATGGACTGTATGGACATGCTGGGTCCTCCACAGAGATGGATACTCTTTGTAGCTAATTGTTACTCTGGCCCTCTATTTACTCATAATTCTCTAATAGGGTATATGAAAATGGGTTTTATAAGCACCCTTAGTAACCTTTTTGTCATAACAATAATTTTTCTATTTAGTTATATATTTGTAATCACTATCGGGAGAATTCTTTATAATGATGCTGAACTTTTTGCTCTTCTTTTTTTTTTTTTTTAAGATTTAAGAAAACAAAATGGAAAAACATCCACGTTGGGGACATCATAAGAATTAACAAGAATGACTTTGTTCCGGTCAGTGCCAGGACGGCAGAAGGAGATTTATAATTTATTAATATACAAGAATCTGTATAGTGTTAATTGCATATTTATTTTCCTTTTTCAGGCAGATGTGCTAGTTCTATCCAGCTCTGAACCGAACAGTTTATGTTATGTAGAAACAGCAGAACTTGACGGGTAAGATACCGGAGTCTGATAGTGATACACCTGCCACTTATAAGGCCCCGCTCCCACCTGCTTTGGTGTTTACATTTTTCTGCTCAGTCAGAGGAGCAGAACAATGAAAATATCGGATGCACCGGTACCATTGTATATTGGTACCCTAAGGAGCCTATTGACTTTAACGGGTGCCGTCGGAGTTCTGTCAGGGTGTTCATGGTTTTATCCGCCACCATGTTATTTAACTCGCCCCCTTCAACTTCCTACTTCCCTCTCCTTTCTCACACACCGCAACGCTGTCCAGCGCCATCCTGCATGTCACCAGCCCTCCCTGCATGTCTGTAAGATGTGCTTAATTTATGAAGAGGCGCACGCCTCTTAATAAATTAGGTGAATCTCTGACCGACGGTGTGCCATAAAAGTTAAATCTGAGCAGGTGTATATTGGGACTACAATTCATGCCAGATTTTGGCGTAAATTATAGTACATTTTTCGGGCCGTGGTGGCCCTCCCTCCTCCCGCTAAGCTCCACACACTTTTTAGAGCGGCAGAGGCAGAGTAAAAAATGGAAATGTTGCAAAATTGTGACTCTTCTACCCAAAAAAAAATAGTGCAGAGTGTTTAATAAATTTCCCCCTATGTATTTCTGTTGCACAAGGGCCCAAAAATACCTGGAGACCTACCTACAACACAGTGATAACCTCTGAAAAGAAATTCCCTTCGCATTGTGCCCACCACACTGAATGACTCATAAAGCCATGCTGGTCACATAGCAGTGCCCCTGTATATTACAACACATTTGTCTCCTCCATGGTATTGCCATCTACGTATTACATGGGCAACCATTCATTTTTAACAGCCTCATGTAAAACGAAGTTTCCCCGGTAACAGCCGTTTGTCGGAGGCGTGAGAAGCTGAACTTTCTGCTGTACTTGTACGCAGCAGCCACTGTGAAGAAACAGTGCTGCAGTATAAAGCAAGGGGAGGGACAGCCTATTAGCCTGAGCCTATGATTAGACAGTCGTTGGATGTCCAACTGCTCTTATATACAATGCAGAGTCCCTGATGATCACTGTGTCATAATAGAAATGAAGAAAAAAGGCCAATTCTGGAGAAACTTAACAGGCCATAATCATCCTATAGTGGCTCGTAGTATCGAAGGTCACTGCTAGACTCTCTAAAAACTCAGAATTCCTTGAACCTCAAATGTTGGCACTTGTACAATAAACTCTGTGCCCCTAATACCGTAAAGATACCTAAAGTTTTATTTTTTATTTTTTCCAGAGAAACAAACTTGAAGTTTAAGATGTCGCTAGAGGTGACGGACAAGCTGCTGCAGGAGGAGGGGGCACTGGCTGATTTTGATGGTGTGTGTGTGTAATATTATAGGGATAGGGTCCAGATGCAGTACACGGGATGCCTCTCACATTTTCAGGTTCCTTTGTCTATTCCAGACAATCCAATGAACCTAACAAATGTATCCTAGATAAATTCAGTTATACTTTCCACCGTCACTATATACGTTGCGCATTTTCTGCTAACAAGTTCTGCAGCAAATTTGCCACGTCTGAACCTGGCCTAAGACGTCAACCTTGAGCATAAGACAATCCATTAGACAATCCATTAGATGTCTGTGCTATTTCATGTGATTCTTGTAACCGTACCAGTCAGGCATAACCAGTGGACCTACAAAGACTGAGTAAGAGCCTGAGTGTCTACAGGTTACCTGATTTTCTATTTCTTCTAAACGCTCCAGGAAGGGTCCTCCACCGGTATCATCCTGCCGCCCTCCCTTCACCACAGTTTGACACCGTAAAGCAAAAAAATATATAGTAATTTGAAGGGGCTGTATGGGATTATATAGGCTGTATTGGTATTGCAGTATTTAAGTGCATGGGGTTAAGCTGCAATACCTGATACAGACTATAGGCAAGAGTAGCGCTGTTTCTTTCTGAAGAAAAGCAGACTTTTTTTTTTTTCCCCTTAACTTATGCAATCCAGGTTCTTTTAACTTAAAGCTTCAATGCAAAATCTGTAACAGGGCTCCTTAATTACTATGTACCAATTAGTGCAACTTCAACCTACACCCCTAATAATTTTGCCCCTTGGGCTGGTAGTCACTTTCTTAACGGGTCTAGCTACTAACCTGGGACAAGTGTTAATGGATATTCCTTTATCCTGTCTGGACAGTGAGTTCTTCTGACCTTTTTTGGCCTTTTCAGGGATGGTTATTTCTGAAGAGCCCAATAATCGCCTGGACAAGTTTGTTGGGACACTTTGCTGGAGAGGAATGAGTTATGCTCTGGATGCAGATAAAATCCTCCTCAGAGGTTGTACCATTCGCAATACTACGTACTGCCATGGCCTCGTACTATTTGCAGGTAAAGTGCCCACCTACACCACTCAAAGACACAAAATCATTCTAATTCACGGTTTTATTTATTTTAAGAATTACCATCTGTTCATCTCTCCTGCCCAAATTTAGATTTTATGAATGTAATTTTTGGGTTATTTTACATGATTTTTTTTTTTTTTTTAAATTTCTTTTAGGTGCTGACACAAAAATTATGAGGAATAGTGGGAAAACCAGACTGAAAAGAACAAAAATTGATTATCTGATGAATTACATGGTCTACACAGTAAGTTTAAAAGCACGAGAAAAACTATTCCACTTCGATAAGGTCCTAGATGGCTGCACCCAGAGGTCGCACTAGAAATTCTCCAGCAGAGTAAAAAATAGTCCTTTTGGCATTTTTAAGAAGTATTTTTAGCCAAGGAAGAGTATATTATTTGTGGGAGTTCAGCTTAATAGGTATATGTGATGTTATAAACTCCTTATTTATGAAGCGAGACATTACTATAACTGATAACATGCATAAAAACATAAAAAAGGAGTTTTGGACATTCTTTATATACCCATTTATAATGTACACCAAAAAAAAAATTCAAAAAAATAACACACACACACACACACACACACACACACACACACACACACACACACACACACACACACACACACACACACACACACACACACACACACACACACCCTAGCCCAATTGTTTGGACATCAAGACTGCTCCACTCTCGTGACCAGACATCAGGTTTGTTCTGTCAAGCTTACTGCTCCCGTGTAAATTTTTGTGGGCTGTCAAAAAATTATTTTGACCGATACAAGAAAAACTTTCAAAAAGTTAGGCACCAGTAGCGGATTACTAGTTTGATCCCTACTTTGGGCATGAAAAAAACTCTTGTACCCTGGCAAGGGCAACATCAGGGACAGCCCGAGTACAACTCAAATATTTTGAGGGATTGCTATATAACCAAGTGCAATGTTTTTAGCTGTATATGCAATACAAAAAAATTTATATTAAAGGCTATGCACACCTTTGAAATCGTGTTGGTTCTTTTTAAAGTTGGTGCAACTTTTCTAAATACTTTTTTATTTAAAATTTATTGTTACTTTTTGAGATACAGCTGCTTTGTATCCTGTATGCAGAGCAGCTGTATCTAGCGCAGAATCCTGTACCAGTCAGGTCAGCGGGACCAACTGGTTCAGTGACAGCGGGTCCTGCGTGTCTCTGACACGTAGGATTGAGCTGTTACCAATCACATCTAAGTTCATAACTTAGATGTGATCGATAACAGATGGATACTGCGTGTCGGAGACACGCAGGACCCGCTGACACTGAACCTGTCAGTATACAGGACACAAAGCAGCTGTATCTCAAAAAGTTAAAATATTTTTTAAGTTACTGTGTACCTTGACGTCCAGGATGGTTGTTCACTTCAGAAACTCAGTCCCAGGCTCAGTGGTTCCCTGCTTTAGACCAGGGATCACCTAAAAGCGGAGTCCACCGGTCACCGGGCCCCAGCTCACTGGGACATCCCAGAATCGGTTCTACAAAGAGCCCTCAGAATTTGCAAAGCATTTCCAATTGTGATCCCAATGAGAGCAGCAGAAATGCTGCGCCGCTCATCCTGGGTTGCTTCACTCAAAACAGAATGAATATGCATGAGGCTGATTTAAAGCATAGAAATGCTTTTACAGGCATCAATGATGCCATTAGAGGCGTTATTGCGACCTCCGACTGCGCCTGTCCACATATATAAATATGCAGATCAAGACTTCATACATGTTACTTCTTACTCTCGACTCCACCCGTAGACCAGGGGCATAACTTTAGCGGGTGAAGAGGATGCAGTCACACCTTGGTTCTGGTTACCTAATGGGGTCAAACACCTCCCTGCCACATGGGTGCTATAAATGGCAAGAGATGGTTTAAATATAGGCCATGGCATGTAAACCAACCCAGAAAAGATCACGACCAAGTATTGAAAAAATACAAAAAAATACTTTATTAATGTACCGTAAAAATAGACATGAATAAAACAAGGAATGCAAAAACCCTCCCAGGTTTGAAATGGTGTCAGAACACTGAAGCAGTGGATGATCAGGTGATTACACAGAGTCAGGGTCCTACATCAAATATAATAATAAGTAGACTGAACAGGACGTATACAGTTTACATGCACAGGATAATAGTGAGCAGTAATTTAATACATGCACAATGCAAATGCTATAGTATAAACATAAAACTGACATGGAACGTATACATACACCTATAGATCAAGGCAACGAATGCGAGACCAAGACCGGCCCACCACTGCTGACCCATAGGTCATGGCATATGTTGCATTGGGGCCTAGGAATTTCACACCATATAGCCATATAGATTAACAATAACATTCTGGCTGCCAGCAGCCACCACTAGGGGGAGCTTACTGAAGACTGATTTTATACAGGTCCTTTTGAACATAATCCATATTCAATAAGCTCCCTCTAGTGGTGATTGTCACTAGATGGTCAGAATTCACACTAGAATATAAATCCAACCTTGTAAAGATATTTCATTGATTTATAGAAAGATGTAAATCTAATAATATTGTTATTTTTTTCCATTAGATATTCGTTCTTCTGATCCTGGCATCAGCTGGTCTTGCTATTGGGCAGACCTTTTGGGACGCAAAACTAGGTCAAGCTAACGTGTCATGGTACCTGTATGATGGGAATAACTACGCCCCATCTTATCGAGGCTTTCTGGCCTTTTGGGGTTACATCATTGTTTTGAATACCATGGTACCAATTTCTCTCTACGTCAGGTGAGATTCCCAGTCTTTTATATAAATGTAGATTAATCATTCATTTAAGAATGCAACTTTCTTCTACTATACCTTTTTGTGTTTCAATTCTTATTTTGTTCCCAAGATCTTTGTTTGCTTTCACTGAATGTGCTTATTTATTTTTTACATTTTAAAGGATAAAAAACAATCCTGACAGTCTTGCTTATAGCTGTTTGTTACCATGTATGGGTCTAAGTAAGGCTCTGTTCATCAGATTTGACAGGAAAGAATAGAGCTACTTTTCCAGTCAAAACAACGGACACTACAACGAAAACAGACGGATCCCATTATAAGTCAATGGGAGTCCGTTAAGTGTCGGTGGTCTTCTTTATATGACCAGTTTGGCACTGCGTCAGGGTTTCCGTTATAACTGGAAACAAAAACACAAGTGTGAACGTAGCCTAAGAAACATTTGCCTGGAGTCCACACAGGAAACATTTTGTGCCGTTTCTTTATTTAGCGTACAGAGGATGGCTACCTCCTACTGGTGTAGGTGGACTCTCCGCTACGTGAGCAGGACTAGGTCATAAAGGGCATTCGGCTTTTTAATGCAAACATTCCCAATCACTGACAGCAAGCAAACATGTTGAAAATAGTGGGGCGTTGAAGCGCAAATAATATACCGTATTTGTATTTTAATTCTTTACCTTTTTTTTGCGCTTTTAAATGAGACCTACCAGAAAACGATTCTATTAGACCATAAGGAATACAATAATAATATCTTCTATGCTGAGATATGATGACTTGACATTACAGGCCCAAAGCCTGGGGCTGCACTACTGGGTGGGAACAACTTTTCACTTCTGATTCGTGACAATGACACAATGACTTGGAGACCTTGTATAGATCCAAATCACCGAATACTTACATGACCCAAATATACACCCATAACCGTAACTTTACAGGGCACTTAAGATATAAAAAAAGAGATCACAATTTCTACGAGGTCTCCATGAAAACACTGCCCCTGACAGACATCGGCAACCTCGATTCTTCCTATCAACTTCAGGAGCAGTAATCTTATCTTCTTACTACTAAACATGCTCAAGCAGTAGTGTACAACCTTTTCTGGACTGAGGGCCCCAATGTCAGATTGTTCCACTCCCATGTAGTGCCAGTCACATACGTAATCCCCACCGCCCCCTAAGTAGTGCCAGTCGCACAGAGCCTCCCAGGACCGTGCCATCCACACACTGCCCCCCATGACCATGTCAGCCACATGGAGCCATCTACACATTGCCCGCACAGACAAGCACGTCTATGTCCTGAAGCTCAGAGGCCACACAAAACCGCATCGCTGTCACCCCAGTTCTAGAGGTACGAAAGACCAAGGAGTGAAAAGTTTGACGAATATCGTATTTCTTGACATAAATTACTTTACCATATGCTTCATAGAATTTGATATATTCTATCGGATACCTATGGAACTTTACTTTTGGGCTTACAATCTTTTCAATTGAATGACTAACTTCAACACAGTAATCAGAAGTCGTGATGTCCTCAGAATCTCTCAGTAGTGCAGCCTCAGGCTTTGGACCTATAGCATTTGTCAAGCATACCTTGGCATAGAAGTAAAATATTAAAGAGCTTAAAATCATGTGATTCACCGTGCTCCAACACCTGTTCTGTTTCCAAAATTAAGTGTCATAATTGCTCCCTTTTCCTTGAATTTTTTTTTTACTGTTGTCCATACGCCGCCCTTTTTCTTGAGTCACTGAGTAGTAATATGAGCTTGTTTAAGGCCCTCCCCTGTAACGTAATATGTGTAATTAGGGGTTAATTCAGATTTAGATTTTCCTTGAAGGGCAGCCATATACCGTGGCAGATGTATTATATGAGAAAAGGAAGGATCGTGGTCATAGCACAGAGTTTCCAGCAGGTTGGAAAAATCTCATTTTCAGAATTGAACACATTTTGTCAATCGCGTTCCGTCCATCTCCCCCATTTGGCTTGGTTATCATATGGGGGGGGGGATCATATAATATAGACTACCAAGGACCCTTGATTAGTCCTCTGGGAAGTGTAAATAATATATGCTATACTATTATACTACTGCAACCTACTAAAAAGTTTACTTCGTGTGTGAGTGCATAAGAGTTGGACTTGGTCTACTCGGTCAATGTCAACTGCAGTTCTTAAAGGGAATGTGTCATGGATTAGATTTTAGTTTAAGTAATTAGATGCAAGTCTATAGAAAAGAAATAATGTTCTGTTTGTTTTCTTTTAACTTTCTCGGGGTGTCCGTATCGGGGAGGCACGTCCTTCCTGTAATTCTGTATAGTCAGTACAACAGGATGTGTGTGCTTTATGGCAACTGAAATGAATGGGATTTAATTGACAGAGAAATGTCCAGAAAGACATGGAGTATAGTCCCTATACCCGAAGTCCAGGTAGTAACAGGGGAGAGTGCCTCAGCTGTGTGTATAGTGTTGCTATCCTGCCTTTATCTAGGCTTCCAGTAAAACAATAGAGCTGACTATAAGTCGCTAAGCCTCCAATGATAATAAGATGACTCTGCTATTTCTGTCCCAATCTATACAGCAATGCTGACAAGTGAGCTACAGAAAACAGAAAGTGTTAGCCTCTTGTGTATGCCCTAGCAGCCAGTGTGAAAACTGCCAAATTTAAAAAAAAAAACACCAAATTAAAAAAGTTATAAGTTTAGAATAACACCCCAATTTTATTACTATGCTGTTTTCTGATGCTAAATTCCCTTTTAAGTACCCCCAACAGGATATCCCGTAGAAAAAATACTTTTGAGCAATTCCTGATGGGAATTCCTGAAATAATTGACTTATTTGGGATACTTCAAGACTGGGGTTAAGAAACTCTTTACTATGTGGTCTCCTAGTAGATTTGGGTTCTAAAAGGATGATAGCGGCTCACACGAGAGTCCATTTCCATCCAAAACTGATGGTAGTATGAGTCACTTGTTCCTGGGATTTATGTATTATTTTCGGGTTATTTCACTTTTTCAATTTTTTTGCTAAATTTAGAATTAAAAGTAGACTTGTTTGGTATTTTTGGAGAATGAGTATCAAAATAATTTTCTCTGGTGGTCACAAGGTACCTCAGGCTGACCATGAACTTAATCACACAAAGTTGACCCAAAAAGACTTTTACAATATGTCATCAAAGTCACTTCGATGGAGGGCCCTCTATGTGGGACACTTGCCAGTTCTGACAAAGAGTTTATCTCAACCTTTATGTTGAGGTGGCCTCTAATTTTGAATGGTAAATTGGTGGTAATGGAGCTTTCACTCAGGGGTTTCTGTAACTCCAAATCCCTCTTGGGACTGGCCAGTTATTCTGATTGCTGTCCCAACTGTTTTGACCACTACCAGTCATGTTAAAAAAGTAATGTAAATTAAAATAGTCTAAGAACCATATTTTTTTGTTTCCTAGCTTACAAAAACAAACCGCTCTTTTTTTATTTTTGCATTTATTGTGTTTTTTATTTTTATATATAATTTATTTATTTTTAATTTTTTTCTAATTGCGTTTTAGCACATCTAGATATTATATACTTTTCACTTTTTTTTTCTAGTGTGGAAGTGATTCGTTTGGGACAGAGTTATTTTATAAACTGGGATCTCCAGATGTACCACTGTGAGAAGGATACACCTGCCAAAGCTAGAACCACAACCTTGAATGAGCAACTGGGACAAATTCAATATATTTTCTCTGACAAAACTGGCACACTGACCCAGAATATCATGACCTTCAAGAAATGCACAATCAATGAAGAAACCTATGGTGTGTTCTTATGACTGCGGATCTTTTCAAATCTACAAAAATATTAAAATTTCCACAAATAACAGCAATTTTCATTTCCTATTCTCTTTACAGTAAGAAAGCCCTCATATTTAGGTTATCCTTCTATACTATCCTGGTCAGTTATGCTAATGACCTCTTGGGTCTTGGAAGTAGCTCAATTACAGCAGCCATTGTTAGCAGCTTATGAAGTGGTCATTTAGTTATATAGTCACCCAGGCTTCATAGAAATACATAGCCCTTGCTTCCTCTACTCTCCTTTCTCCTCCTCTCTGTTGCTCTGTCACATGAGACTTTATAGAAATAACTGTGCATTTGCTCTAACCTTATTATGGAAATAACCATGCATAATTAATTTTAGGTGAACAAAGACAAGAAGCTGGAAACAAGTCTACTTTTAGTGAGGTAGGTCATTCCGAATGTCTGATGTAACCAGATTTATCTAGACTTTATCAGTCACTTATTGAAGAACACTACAGTCAGCCAATCCCCAGTCTGAAATGGCAGGTAGCAATAGATCGTACTAAACTCCAAGGATAACAGACGTAATGGAAAATCATTTTTAGTATTTATACTTAGTGAGCAGTATTGCCATGTACTCCAGCCACTGGCCCGTATTTCCCCGAGGCAGCCCTACTGGGTTCCACGTACTATGATATTCTGGACTCAATCCACAATTATTTGAGTTCCTGCCTGCTCATCGGGGATACGTTCTAAAAGTTAAAAAAAAAAATTTAAAATAAAGTATGACTCTTGGGAATTTGAGAGGTACAGCTCAATGAGTCCCCCCTCTTTTTCTTAAAATCAATATTGAACTACATTAAGTAGTATATTAGAAAATTGACAAAAAATGTATTGTCATAAATGATTTATTCATTTAGGAGCAGGGGTGAAGGAGCAATAGTATACTGGGGATGTTCTATTCCCCATGGCTGTCCTGCAGATTGCTTTTCAGGGGCGGGTCTCCATGGTAGCCACAGGGAGTTTAGATTGGTATCTAGCATGTTGGGGGATAGTGGGCACCTAAAATTGGGAATAACATTTGGTGGGGGTCCATGAAAAGATCGTACGCAAGGACAAAGTATCAGGAAGTTTACGGATGTGTGTATATGTACACGCACACATGCGCACACACACTTATTTATTTTCAACGTTTCTAAATTGTAGAAGCAAATAGTCTTAATTTAAAAAAGTAAACTTCACGTGTTTTGTGTAAGCAGACCTATGTGTCTTCATGGTTACAGACTACAAATGCACTTTGTGATCAGATCCTGCAGTCATACGTTTTTTTTTTTGTTTGTTTTTTTTTATACTGGCCGATTTTGGGCGTACCAATGAAAGCCGATCAATGAGACCGCTCGTTGATCGTCGCTCGTTTGGTCCTTTCACAAGGATCTCTGATCAGTAATATATTAAGACGAGCAAATGTTACTATGATCGCTCGTCCCCATACATTATTATCATGTCGGCGGCACATCTCCCTGTTTACTGGGAAATGAACTGCCGACAACGATGATAATTTCTGCTGCATAAACGATACGATCAGCCAATGAACGTGTCTTTGCTCGTTCATCAGCTGATTGTTTCCTTGTTTACACAGGGCAATGATCGGGAAGTAGCGTTAATATGAACGTTCATTTGCCCAATTATTGGCCCGTGTAAAGGTGCCTTTAAGGCCCTATTACACCGGCCAATTTTGGTCGGTACAACGAACACCGAGACAGCTCGTTGATCGGCGCTCGTTTGCTCTTGTCGCAAGGAGCTATGTATGGGGTTGAGCAGTCGTTTCTGCGATCGCTCGTCCCCATAAATTATTATGATGTCGGCAAAGCGTCTCCCTGTTTACACAACGATAATATTTCAATTTTTTAAATCTATACGATCAGCAGATAAACGAGTGTTTGCCCGTTCATCTGCTGATCGCTGCCCTGTTTACACAGGGCAATTATCGGCAACGAGCGTCCTATGAAACCCCCTTTACTCTCTTCCATCTGCTTTCTTTTATTGACTGTAGATTAGCAAGAAGAGGGGGTGGGGTAACACATGACTGCAGGATCAGACTACACATAGGTTTGGTTGTAGTCTGTAACCATAGAAACACAGAGGTCTGCATAGACGCTGTATACACACAACAGTAGGACTTTTTAATCATGAGGATTTACAAAGTTGCTTCATTCTTCATTTTAAATGCATTTTAGCAATACTTGCAAAAGGTATTCATACCCTTTTTAAGGCAGCAAAATTTTATATTATTACTTAATTTACCAGTAATAACCTTTTATGAGGCTACACTTGGCAATGAGAATACCTGGGATAGAATTCCACTCTTGGCTATATCTTTGTGAACTAGAGAACATATTAATTATTTGATAATCCTTGACCTGCAGCAAGTAGATTTTGGCTGGAATCCTCTGGCGGACCCAAAGTTTACATTTGGCGACCATTATCTGATAGAACAAATCCAGTCAGGGAAAGATCCAGACGTTCGCCAGTTTTTCAAGCTTCTCGCCTTGTGCCATACAGTAATGGTGGAGAAGACAGATGGTACGTTCAGCTCTTCGTATGTGGTAAATTATGTGATTACAGTCTTTCAGTTGCATTGAATTGTACCATCTTGATTATAGTTGGTGAATTAATCTACCAAGCGGCATCACCAGATGAAGGGGCATTGGTCACAGCGGCCAGGAATTTCGGCTTTGTGTTTCTATCCAGAACCCAGAGTACTATTACTATTAGTGAACTGGAGAAAGAAGTCACCTATGAAGTTCTTGGTATTCTGGATTTTAACAGCGACCGAAAGCGCATGTCTGTAATAGGTAAACGTCAGTTGTTTTTTTGTTCACATTGTCCTTTGTTATTTTAATTGGAAAAATTTGTATTCGTTTAGTGTTGATGGCACTGGTCCCAAATGTTGTCTTCTATGAATAAGATAAAATGAAGTCAGAAGTTAGGATCCATCTGGATACCTGTAAAATACTTGGTGACTGTTCACCTTTCTAAAATTGAGTCATTTTTAGGGTCCACGTTCTGTGCTGATTAATTTCTTGAATCGATGGATCTACATAGGGAGGGATATAGCGGTCAGAGGTTTGTTTGTTTTTCTGATCCAGAGCTACAAGTCCCATGCAAAGTCATTAGAGTGAAATTATTATATTCTAGTTACCTACAGCCACCACAAGGGGGAGCTTGCTGCATACTGCTTATACATTGAACTCAATAATAAAACCGTATACGGTAAACTCCCCCTAGTGGCGGCTGCAGTGAGAGAATTTGCCTATGGATTTGGAGTTCCGACCACTATATAGACTGTGTGTAATATAAATAATTAAATTGAGTGGCTGTGTCTGGTATCACAACTCAGCCCCATTCAAATGATTACCAGACACAGCCCATGGCTAAATGTAAATCTCCAGGTACAAAAGTATCCAAAATTTTACCGGCTAAATGGGGAAAATTTTTTGACAAAATTGAATAGATTTTGCTTGTAACAACCATCGTTCTTTTGATATATTTCATTGCATTCGTATAACGCTACTGATTTTACTTTTTATTGTTTGCTTTTAAGGATGATTTTGAATCGTAATATGTTACTCCCTTTTTCCATTTCTCTTCTAGTGCGGGAACCGAGTGGAAACATCCGACTGTACTGTAAAGGGGCTGATACAGTTATATATGAGCGTCTACATCCAAATAACCCTATAAAAGATTCTACCCAGGAGGCGCTAGATGTGAGTTCTGGAGGATCCATTGCAGATTATGCTGGACATAATCTAATTCTCATACACAGGTTATCATTAGATGTGGTAAAGGGGGATTAGGGAATATATCTCCTCTCCTCCCTGGCCCCCAGATGACGCTGTTATTGAACATTCATCTACTGCTCTTGTCGCACCTGGGCACATTTTCAGGCCCACAATACTCAAGCGGCCCCCCGTTGTCAAGCCGTGGCTGTGTGTATAAAACTGAATCCAATGCTCACCACTTTGGTCCCAATCACACGGTCTCCCAAGTTACCCCCTCCCCCAGCAGGATGCACAGTTCAGCCACCATGCAAGATTGGGGGGTAGTCCTAACAAGACTGGGGTGGTTGGCAACAGGGCCACATTAACAGAGAGCCAACCTTGGCTTCTATAAATCCTTTTGGTGAAAGAAAACTTTGTAAACTCCACATTTTTATGCTTTAGAATTTATCTTTATACATTTTTTTTTATTTTTACAAAATTTTCCCTGAAAACACGACAATGTCCTTTTTAGATGAATAATAATAAAAAATGTTTTTTAAGCTCTTTATATAGCCACCCTAATATATTTGGATTAAAGGAATTATAAGTCTGTTTTAAAGGGGTTTTCCACCGTCTGACAACTGACATATCCACCGGATAGGTCATCAGTATATCATTGGTGCATGTCTGACACCCGGACACCGCACCATTAAGTCGCTCTGGTGGCCAGCAGGCACCTGATATGGCACTTAGTGCTATGTAAGGAGCCCGGAAGCAGTTGGCTTCATACACATCATAGCGGCCGTGCTGCAGAACTGCAGGTCCACTCCTATTCACTTGAACAGAAGCAGAGCTGCAGCTCTGCCGCTATTCCGTGGCAGGAGCCAACTGATTTCGGCATGTACGTCCGGTGCACGGAGACACCGGACCAGCCGATCTGTGCTGGGTCTGGTTTTCGGACCCCCACAGATCATGTACTGATGACTTATCTGGTGGATGGGTCATCAGTTGTCAGAATGTAGAAAACCCCTTTACAGGGGTTGTACAAAATTAATAAAATCTGTCTGCTTTCTTCAAAAAACCGTGCCATACCTGTCTACAGGTTGTTTTTGGTATTGCAGCTCCGCCTCATGCACTTCAATGTTACTGACCTGCAATACTAAACACAACCCATGGACATGTGTGGCGCTGTTCTGATAGTACCGTAAGCAGCCATGTTTTTCTAATCCTGTACAACCCCCTTAAAGTGGTTCTACTATGATAAGAAATGATGGCCTATTTATTGAATTGCTGTATAATCTCTGGGGTCCCAGTGTCTGGAATAAATAGGCCAAGGCGCTCAATAAATGCAGAGCTATTTTCTGGAAAAGTGACACTCCCAACCCGGCACTGTGACATGAATTGAAAAACGGCCTCATTCACGTGAATGGTGTGGTTAGACCTCCACGAATCAGACACTAATGGGTCAGCTAGTTGTTTCTAGTTTTTATACAAATAAAGTGGATATCCGGTAGTTTCCAAATTTTGCAGGACGACGGGGGAGGATAAAAAATCATAAACTAACTCCCTTTGTAACGCCCCCCCCCCCCCTGCTCCAGCATTAACACTCCATTCATCGCCTCTCCGGTCTCGTAAGCTCCTACAGCGGTAACATGCCGATCAGTGACATGCGGATACCACTACTCGCCTCAGCGGTGATGCTTCCACGTGACTGCTGCAGGACCTTCCAGGAATGGAACAACGATGAATTAAGTGTCAGCGCTGTAGCGGGGGGGGGGGGGGTGCATTTAAAGGGCGTTATCTTATTATTTTATTCCCCCGCCCTCCTGCAAAATGTAAAAACTCCTGGATAACCCCTTTAATACTTATTGTGGTAAAACCAGTTTATGGGTTTGTCCGTTTTTGCAATGCCTGTTTGTTGAAAGTGTCTCCAGAAAGTACCCCCAACAATCCGCTGTAATCTGTAGGTAAACCAGGCAGCAAGGGTTCAATTCCCCTGCAGCACCACCACAGGGTAAATTAAGTATTACCCATTTAAATCAATGATCAAGAACCTGTCGGGTCCTCCAGAGAAAGTGACTCTTCCCCCCCCCCCCCCCCCAACCTCCGTTAATTCAAATTAATAGTGTATTTGATAATGGGCTTTCTACACCAAACAACCCTCTAAATATCTTATGAGGCGTAGTAAAAATAAGATCTTTTGTACCATTTTTACCCCCAGATGTTTGCCAATGAGACTCTGAGGACCCTGTGTCTTTGCTACAAGGACATCAGCCATGAAGAGTTTGAGAAATGGAATAAAAGATACCATGAGGCCAGTGTGGCCATGGTCGATCGGGATGAGGCTCTGGACAAAGTTTATGAAGAGATAGAGACAAACCTTGTGGTATGTTCACACTATGCATCTTCTGTATTCTTTTATTTTGCTTTTATTATCTTTGTTGACCTGTTGTCATATTGTAACAGCTACTGGGAGCCACCGCTATTGAAGACAAGTTGCAGGATGGCGTGCCACATACAATCTCTAAACTTGCCAAAGCAGACATAAAGATTTGGGTGCTTACAGGGGATAAAAAAGGTAAATAGCAAGACATTATGTGACTATTCATGCTTACGTATTAAATTATTAAAGTGGACATCCCTTTTTTTCAAACTCACCCCTTATTGAGGTTTTAAGGCCTTGTTCAGGTTTTCAGCAGTTTTTACATGTATTTTTTAAGCCAAAACAAGGAACGGAACCTAAACAGCAGAAATATATAAAGGAAGGCCTTAAAGTGTCTTCTGGGTCCAATTCTGGTTTTGGCTTAAAATGCAATCAAAATCTGCAGCAATTCTTCACTATGGGAACAGAGCCTTACCCCTCAGTCTACATCTCATTCCAAAAGGTAACCTTTCATGAGAGGGTTAAAGTGGCTTCAAGATATATTAAAGGGATGTCTTTTTAAATTGAATCTGCTCCAGTGATCTGCTGATTGCTGGGGATTCTGAAACCAGACCCACCTGTGGGGAAGCAACATTCCCCCTGCAGTGGCCACTAGAGGAAAAATGTAGTATTACATTCTCCCCATTCAAATGAATAGGCGACCACATAAGAAGGATTCACCGACTCCGCCACAGAGAGAAACGCTCTTTGATAGCAGCTCTCTGATCTGGGGTCACGTTGTTTTTTTGGGGGGTTTTTCGTGGACCTCTGCACATTGTAATATATTTTTATTTTCCCTTTTTGTTCCAGAAACAGCAGAAAATATTGGCTTTGCCTGTGAACTTTTAACAGATGAAACAAAGATTTGTTATGGAGAGGACATTAAGTAAGTGACGTGATATAATTCTATATGACAGGATCTTTATTGATTAGATCTATCTCCTTGTGTCCATAATCCAGGGTAAATTCCTAAATTACCCAGGAGATGGCGCACCCCCATGGCAGCAAATGATTGCATTTTAAAGGGGTAATGCCATCTCCTCAATAATTGGGGTATTTTTGGCCTTCATGCCAAGAGAAAAAAATATTTTTTTTGGAGGGACACATAGGGCTTTCTTATTATTAAAAATTTGCGCGTATATTAATTAATTTTTGTAGGTTTTTTTTTATTTTGTTTTTTTAAGGGAAAAATGGACAGAAACCAGAAAGTTTCCTCGTGTATTTTTTTTTTTAATTCTTCGTTTGCTCAATGAATAATATTTTGCCCCCAAAAAAAGTATCCTCTTATTCTCCTGCACATAGCGATGTCAAATATGTGTAAATTGTTATACGTATTACGTCGCTGTAGCGCTGAGAAGAAAAACCCTATTTTACCTTTCAAATCAGTTAGTTGTACAGTGAAACATTCATGTAGATTTGCTGTTGAGGACTCTTTCATATTACTTGTCACCCAGCTTTCCCAGATAGAGATATAAAAGAGAAGAGGACGACTCAAAAATTGATGTTTACTCACTGTCATATCTACCATAGAGGCCAATCCCATAACTGCTATAGGGTTCCGCACCTATCTACCTGCTATCCCATAGTCCTTGCATTTCCCTTCGCTGCCACTAGAGGAAGATCGTTGCATGCATATTTTTTTTTTTTTAGACCGTACCAATGGGGCCCATCCTGAGTTTTGCTATGGGACGCTATGATGTCTTTGGGCACCTCTCTATTTACTGGTGGTTTTTTATTATTATTTCAAATTATTACTATTACATGGGTATTTAGGAATTTTGAGCAATATTGTCAATAATGACCAACCATTACATTTAAAAGAAACTTAAGAAATATAAAGATGATCCGTGGTGGTCCAAGGGGTCATAGACTTCACCAACGTGATTTCCAGACAAACTCTGACACCTTTGGTGCGGTTCTGAGACTTCTGCTACTGGAAATCTGGCTAGGGGCAATGGATTTGAATTGTACTCCGAATATTATATCAGATTTCCATTACCATAAGTTCTGAGCCATGCCAAAGGGGTTTGATCTCTCTCTATAAAGCCCTTTAGCGTCTTTATTGGAGTCCCCCTTTAATAAATGACGTGGTCCATGAACAGGTTGCTAAAGTTAAAGAAAATCTTTTATATAATCATAATAATGTGCAATATTGTAATAAATGATACTACGGAGTACAAATCCCGATATTGGGTTGAAAAGTCTCGAGGAATTCCCACGTCCATGTGTTATAGTAGGGGTTATACTCCTTCCTGTTCATATTATGATTTCCCTTCTACAAATGTTTCTCCCCAGTGCTCTGCTGCAGACAAGAATGGAAAATCAGAAGAACCGAGCTGGAGGCAATCCCGAAACATGTGCGAATAACCCCCATCCCTTCTTCCAAACTGATGAGAAACGTTCCCTAATCCTAACCGGTTCTTGGCTGGTACGTCGTCTAATTCATCTATGTGTTTATGAAAAGCTTAAAATAGAAATCTAATGATTGGTGTACATAGAGGTAAAGGGGCCCCTTTCTGGTGCTGGTTAAAGGGGTTATCTCGTGAAAACAACCCCTGTTTATATGACCTATTGAATGGTTTGTCCAGGACCAAAAAAACATGGCTGCTTTCTTCCAAAAAAAGCATCACATATGTAAGGGGGATAAGTCTGGTATTGCTGCTCCGTTCCATTAAAGTGAATGTAGCTGAGCAGCTGCAATACCAGACACAACCTATGGACCGGTTTGGCGCTGTTTTTTCGGCCAACTAGGATCAAGGCATTGGTTTTTGTTAGTCTACCTGAAGTTAGTGACTAGTTCTTTAGAGTTCATGACAGAAATGTACTCTGCTCAAAGAATGCATGCTGCAGAGAGCATCCCATTAAAGGAATTCAGCGAAGCTGATAGGGGCGTGTCTGTCAGCACAGTGTCGACTGATTTCCAGTAGCAACCAGAAGAATCCCAAGTGCATCATTGACAGTGATTGGGCCATAAGCTCTGATAGTAACTGAAGATCAGTAAAGCGAAGTATTAAAAAAAGCTACTCCTCTTTACACGTATATTATATCTAGATGTAACAAGATGTTGAAATGTGAACATTAATACATTACAGTCCCTTTTTTCAAACAGAATGAAATTCTTCTAGAAAAGAAGAAAAAGAGGAAGAAACGCCTAAAGCTCAAATTTCCCAGAACCGCAGAAGAGAAACAAAAGGATTTGCAGGAGAAAAGAAAAACCTATGCCTTAAAGGAACAGCGACAGAAGAACTTTGTGGATCTAGCCTGCGAGTGCAGTTCTGTCATCTGCTGTAGAGTGACTCCGAAGCAAAAAGCCATGGTTGTTGACTTGGTGAAGAAGTACAAGAAGGCCATCACCTTGGCTATTGGAGACGGTGCAAACGATGTCAACATGATTAAAAGTAAGATGTGTATGGAGGTAGTGAAAAGATTATGGGATATTTTACTGTGTGAACAGCTACATGTAATGCAAATGGTACATGTATGATAACCGCCTCCAATGATCGGGAAGGATATCTTCATAGACCTTCAATTCCCCTGCTTAGATCTTAGGATTGCAGCCGCCACTAGAGGGAGCTTATAGCTTTATTATTGAGATCAATGTACAGTATATATTGTATGCATAAATCTCCCCCTAGTGGTGGCTGCAGGCAGCCAGAATTTTAGCGCTGTTTTTGGTTACATGTGCCAACATTATTATGTCTATATACGCGAGTAGACTATGTCGGGCCATTGTTGCTGTGGGGAAGTTTAGGATCGGGCTTGTTCTTTTTCTTTTTGGGGTGGGGATTTTCTATTATCTAATAGTATTATAAACAAAAGTCATGCTTATGTGCATGAGAAGATTTGGGATTGAGCTGTTAAGGGTTACTCGGAGAGGCCAGTCAGGATATATGGCTGATCTGTACAGAATTGGACTTTCCCATCATAATCCATATGTGTTTGTGTCTCACAGCTGCCCATATAGGAGTTGGTATAAGTGGACAGGAGGGAATGCAGGCGGTGATGTCCAGTGACTACTCCTTTGCTCAGTTCAGATACCTCCAAAGACTCATTCTGGTTCATGGTCGCTGGTCGTACATCCGCATGTGCAAGTTTCTAGGCTTTTTCTTTTATAAAAACTTTGCGTTTACATTAGTACATTTCTGGTACTCTTTCTTCAATGGATTTTCTGCTCAGGTAAATTCAATTCAATTCTATGTGCATAGCTATTGCTAGATGGACTGGTAGAATTTAAAGAGATTATCCAGGATTAAAAAAACATGGCAGCCTTTTTCCCAAAACAGGGCCACAACCTGTCCATGGGTTGTCTGGTATTGCGGCTCAGCTCATTTTGAAGTTAATAAGGCTAAGCTGCAATACCACACACAACCTGTGGACTTGTGTGGTGCTATTTTTGGAAGAAAGCAGACATGTTTTTCTATTCTTAGGTCCTCTTTAATGGTGTTATCTATCACATCTCACATAATAAAATATAAAGCTGCTCATGTAATCATTGCTCTGTTCCTTTAGACCGTGTATGAAGATTGGTTTATCGCACTTTACAACGTCCTGTACACCAGTCTCCCTGTTCTCCTTGTTGGCTTGATGGATCAGGTACGTCACAATGGTTTATATTGTTGCCTTTTATAATCTAATTCTAGAGAACCTAATGTAGTAGTCTGACCTTTATCATTTTTAGCAAAGAAATGATAGGAGTTATACTGGAAATTAGCATCAGCCGGGAGTTGATTGACGCTCTACAGCAGTCTATATTTCCTAATCCGGTATAAGGACATGTCAGTAATGTAGGGAGGGCTGAGTGCTGGATCTATCTTTCACACCTTATGGTTTCTTAAATACCCAACGTTGATCCACATCTGTCCATGTTATTTCCTACAAGATAAGTGGCGCCAGATGTACCCAGCAACCTCTTATCACCTGCTACCAGGCATGTGGTTCTCTGGTTTTAAAGATTCATTCTTTTTTGCAGGATGTCAGTGACAAGCTGAGTCTGCGCTTCCCACGTTTGTACATCCCCGGCCAAAAGGATCTGTTGTTTAACTACAAGAAATTCTTCCTGAGCCTGTTCCATGGTGTAGTGACCTCACTCATCATCTTCTTCATACCGTATGGAGCGTTCTTGTTAACCATGGGGCAGGATGGGGAAGCTCCGTCAGATTACCAGTCATTTGCTGTCACGACGGCCACTGCACTTATCATCACGGTCAATTTTCAGGTAAGTCAAGTCAGTGTAAAGAGACTGTAACTAATAAAGATTCGCAGATGTATATGATGGTCTGTCATTCACTTCCGTACTACACAAGACTATATGTCTGTTTTCCCCACCCACATGCTTGTAAAAATCTGCACTGCATATCTTCACAACTAGGGGGCGATCTGTATATAGCCCTTTTTTTTTTTTTTACAGATTATCTGCACTTTCCAAAAATTTCCCATACATATCAGGAGTTTTTATCGGCGAGGGTCTGAGTGCTGAAACCCCCACCGTCGCAGAAGCACTTAGCTGGGTGCCCTTCACCTTCGTCTGTGATTGGTGCTCTTTGTTAGATTGAAAACAGGCTCACGTAGAACGTCTTCAGCATTACAAGGAGCGCCGATCACAGACTAAAATGGAGTGCCAACAGTTGAGCTCTTCTGCACCTTGGTTTGAGTAATGGTCTCAGTACATGGACTCCACCAATCAAAACTTCTGATATGTCTCTATGACCTTTTCAAAACTTTTTGAAAGTGAAGAGACTCTTAAAGAAAATAGGACTCATTTACAGCTGTATAAATATGGCCCCCTAGTGGTAGCAAAAGCGTGCTGAGATGTTTAAGTGTGCATGTTATTACATTTCAAAAGAAAATTATTCTCCTTGTGGAGATCCAGCTGATAGGGTGTCTTATGCTCCCTGGGAAAAAGTATGCAAATTAGCTCCCATCCAGAAGGAAGCAAAGGGTCTGTCTTCTGCCACCTATAGGTGACTACCCTGTAAGTCAATGTGGAAACCTTTTTATAGTGCTTTAAAACATGTTAAGACCCAGGAACACCCAACACACCTGTCTATAGACATCACTGTTTCGGAGTTGTTGCTTCTCATCAGTACAGAATAAACAAGGAGCAACAACTTCGAAACAATTCTGTCTACAGATGAGTGTTTCTGGTTTGAGTCCTGTTTCCAGGTTCTATAAAGGGTCTGACATTGACTTAGGGTAGTCACCTATAGGTGGCACTAGAGGGACTGCATTCTTCCTTCTGATGGAGAGCTATTTTGCATTGAGAGAGTGAAGCGGGTTGTGTACTAAAGAAATGGATTGTTGTATCTTTATCAGGTATTATTCGGAGAATGGTCGTTATCATTTATACTTCTTGAGCATTGGGTGCATGGGCATAGCTAAAGGGGGTGCAGAGGTAGCAGTCATACCTGGGTCCGGTTGTCTTAGGGGGCCCAAATGGCTCCGTGCTAAATAAGAAGACACCAGTATTATAAATGGCACATGGTAGGTGCTGCCAGGGGTGGGGTTCAAATTTTTAACAGGTTCCATGTTTTGCGGACAAATACATACGTGCCGGGGGTGTCGCAGAGTTTTGGTGTATTGCGCCATGGAAAATGTATTCTAATAATAAAATAAAACCGTTACGATTTCCCAAATACACCCTATATTAAAGTCAACTCTAAAGTAATTCCCCGTCCAGAATGTTTAACTGGATTTCCACACTATGTATATAATTACATAAGCGTACATACTTGCCTACGCATTATATTAAACTCACCCATTACGTATAGACCTATATGTGCACGTTAAAAATCCAAAGCGTACTCCGCCTGTTTAGTTAGGCTGTGAACTGTGAGAAGGGTGAACGACAGTGCAGCGTGTGCAGTAACCTCGTCAACTCTACCAGCTAATGCACAGATACTGCGCCAGAACCAAGCTCCGTACATATATACTGCACCAGTACAAAGCTCCGTACATATATACAGCACCAGTACAAAGCTCAGTACATATATACAGCACCAGAACAAAGCTCAGTACATATATACAGCACCAGAACAAAGCTCAGTACATATATACAGCACCAGAACAAAGCTCAGTACATATATACAGCACCAGAACAAAGCTCAGTACATATATACAGCACCAGAACAAAGCTCAGTACATATATACAGCACCAGAACAAAGCTCAGTACATATATACAGCACCAGAACAAAGCTCAGTACATATATACAGCACCAGAACCAAGCTCAGTACATATATACAGCACCAGAACAAAGCTCAGTACATATATACAGCACCAGAACCAAGTTCCGTACATAAATACAGCACCAGAACCAAGCTCGGTGCATATATACTGCACCAGAACCAAGCTCGGTGCATATATACTGTACCAGAACCAAGCTCGGTGCATATATACTGCACCAGAACCAAGCTCGGTGCATATATACTGCACCAGAACCAAGCTCGGTGCATATATACTGCACCAGAACCAAGCTCGGTGCATATATACTGCACCAGAACCAAGCTCGGTGCATATATACTGCACCAGAAGCAAGCTTGGTGCATATATACTGCACCAGAACCAAGCTTGGTGCATATATACTGCACCAGAACCAAGCTTGGTGCATATATACTGCACCAGAACCAAGCTTGGTGCATATATACTGCACCAGAACCAAGCTTGGTGCATATATACTGCACCAGAACCAAGCTCGGTGCATATATACTGCACCAGAACCAAGCTCAGTGCATATATACTGCCCCAGAACCAAGCTCCGTGCATATCTACTGCACCAGAACCAAGCTCGGTGCATATATACTGCACCAGAACCAAGTTCGGTGCATATATACTGCACCAGAACCAAGCTCGGTGCATATATACTGCACCAGAACCAAGCTCGGTGCATATATACTGCACCAGAACCAAGCTCGGTGCATATATACTGCACCAGAACCAAGCTCGGTGCATATATACTGCACCAGAACCAAGCTCGGTGCATATATACTGCACCAGAACCAAGCTCGGTGCATATATACTGCACCAGAACCAAGCTCGGTGCATATATACTGCACCAGAACCAAGCTCGGTGCATATATACTGCACCAGAACCAAGCTCGGTGCATATATACTGCACCAGAACCAAGCTCGGTGCATATATACAGCACCAGAACAAATCTCCGTACATATATACAGCACCAGAACCATGTTCAGTACAATGAATTAGAATATCATCAAAAAGTTAATTTTATTTCAGTAATTCAAATCAAAAAATGAAACTGCTATTTTATATGTATTCACTACACACAGAGTAACCTATTTCCTGCATTTTTTTTCTTTTAATTTTGATGATTATTTTAACCGTTCATGAAAACCCAAAATTTAGTGTCTCCGAAAATTAGAATATTATATGAGCCCAATTTCAAAAATGATTTTTAATACTGAAATGTTGGCCTACTGAAGAGTGTACAGTATTTGCACTCAATACTTGGTCGGGGCTCCTTTTGCATGAATTACTGCCAAAAGTACCAATGCCTGGTTTAATAACCACAGTATCACTGTGCTTGATTGGCCAGGAAACTCGCCTGACCTAAACCCCATAGAGAATCTATGCGGTATTGTCAAGAGGAAGATGAGACCCCAGACCCAACAATGCAGACGAGCTGAAGGCCGCTAACAAAGCAACCTGGGCTTCCATAACACCTCAGCAGTGCCACAGGCTGATCGCCCCATGCCACGCCGCATTGATGCAGTAATTCATGCAAAAGGAGCCCCGACCAAGTATTAAGTGCATATACTGTACATACTTTTCAGTAGGCCAACATTTCGGTATTAAAAATCATTTTTGAAGTTGGGCTTATATAATAATCAAACTTTCTGAGACACAACATTTTTGGTTTTCATTAACGGTTACCCATAATCGTCAACATTAAAAGAAAAAAATGCTGGAAATAGGTCACTGTGTGTAATGAATCTATATAATATGAGTTTCAATTTTTTAATTGAATTACTGAAATAAATGTAACTTTTTGATATTCTAATTCATTGAGAAGGACTAGTATATACAGCACCAGAACCAATCTAGGTACATATATACAGCACCAAAACAAAGCTCAGTACATGTATATATGTTTTGAGCTTGTGTGTGTCTGCGCGTCTGCGTGTGTGCCTGCGCGTCTGCGTGTGTGTCTGCGCGTCTGCGTGCGTGTATTGAGCTTGGTTGTTATGATTTATATAACTCCAGAAACGAGCTTTGTACATACATACAGCACCAGAACCGAGCTCCGTACATAAATGGAGCACAAATACAGCTCGGTACAGAGATCATTTGCAAATTCAGTTTAACCCCTGCCATATAACTTTGTACGGCATAAAACTTAAGCTTCCAGTATAGCCAGAACGATAGTAAGGATATGCTGGGAGTTGCTGTTTCACAATAAAGAACGATAAACCCATCATCTCGCTGCAGATCATACAGTGACTACAGTACTGATCAGTCACAGGGAGAATAAACATTTACATTTAATGACTCACCGGGGACGTCTTCTCAGATTGGAGTCGTTCTTTTTCTCTTTCCATCTGGTCCAGATCTATATGATGACGCCTCCTGGCCATGACCCATTTCTGCAGAGTTTGCCGCTCAGATGTCTTTGGCAGCTCACTTTTCCAACATTTCCGCACCTATAAACGAAGATAAAATTCTCATGCTCACACTCTATGCCCCTAAATATAATCGTATCCTACACTGTGCCTCTAAATATAATCATAACATACACTGTGCCCATGAATAAAATTGTCAAACACTGTAAAGTAATGCACCACACACCGTGCCCCCTGTAGATAGTGCCCCTTATAGAGCCCCCTGTAGATAGTGCTGCCCATAGAGCCCCCTGTAGATAGTGCTGCCCATAGAGCCCCCTGTAGATAGTGCTCCCCATAGAGCCCCCTGTAGATAGTGCTCCCCATCGAGCTCTCTGTAGCACCCCTTGTACCATCCCCTGTAGCTAGGGCCCCTTGTACCGTCCCCTGTAGCTAGGGCCCCTTGTACCATTCCCCGTGGCGTTCCCTACAGATAGGGGCACCTCTTTAGCCCCCTGTAGTGCCCACAGTAAGGCTAGACTCAGACAGGCGTTGCGCATCCGTGCTTTGCGCTGCGGGACGCAATATCACGCATCCCCCATAGACTAGAGTCTATGGAGGGATGCGTGATGAGTGAAAAAATAGGACATGTCCTATTTTCAAACGGCCGTCACAAGGATGTTTAACACGTTCATGTGGATAAGTGAAAACATATGTTTACCTGTTTCCGTGCCGTCCTCCAGCGACACCAGGCCTCCACCAGCGGAACAATGCAGTGGCGTGATGATGTAATCGCGCCGGCTGCATCATCGCTAAAGCACAGAATGGCGAGGCATCCTGTGCCTCGTCAGGGCAGCACTAGGCAACTCAATTGTATCCAAATTATAATCCAAAGGACGCGGATACAATTGAGTGCAGGGGACCGGTTCCGGTTTCCCGCTTCACCCCGGTTCTGCCAACTGGCTGTGATTTTAACAATCTGTTTGGAAGAACTGGGGTGAACTGGCCGGATCCCATCCCTGGGTGCGGACCTATTTACCTTTTTTTTTAATTTTCCCATCAACTTTTTCAGACTGCTGTTTGAATTCTACAAACAGGAAGTGTCTGAAGTAAATGTTCCTCCTACGAGCAACCAATAGGTCAGTTCAGTCTGCAAATATGGTAAAACCTAAAATTGAACTCCACTGTCATAACTGTGTACACATTGTATAGTAAGTAAAACGTCATTGTTGTGTGTGTATATATATGTTCTGTTTTTACAGATCGGTCTGGACACCTCATACTGGACCTTTGTGAACGCCTTCTCCGTGTTTGGAAGCATTGCCATCTATTTTGGAATAATGTTTGACTTGCACAGTGCCGGAATCCATGTTCTGTTCCCATCCAAGTTCATATTCACAGGTGAATACCTCACATTATATAATACATCTTTATGCACATAATACGGAGCCCTTCTCATGTGTAGAGCTCTGCTCTGTTCGGCGCTCATAGTCACATAGAAATCTATATTAGAAAATAACTGGTAGATGGCCCCACAGCCTGAGTTTTGTGGAAGTGGTATAAAATAAAAGGCAGAAGGGTCCCCCACTGAACGTTCTGCCAAATGTTCTACGCCTTTATTAAAGCTAATGTCCATAATTATGTGCCGATTAATTTCATAATGTATCTGTATAGGTGAGCTTTGGGGTTTTTCTGACATGATAAATAAAATAATTTTGGGCAACATGCAGCCACCACTAGGTGGTGCCAAGTACTTATGGATTTATACAGCTAATATTGCATTCAATAAGAGCTGTTTAAATTGGTATTCTGTATTCTCCCCCTAGTGGCTAGTGCAGGTAGCCGCTATGAGTGTCGCAGGAAAGCTGTTCTTTGCTGGGTCGTATAGTAGTCATGTGCCTTGCCTATATGGTAGGTGCATCTCTAGCTCCTACTCCACGAGAATGTCCAGTTATAATACATTATTAAACACTATATTCATTATTCATCTGAATTCTGGTTTCTCCTCCTGTAGTGCTGGTTACTGAGGATTATTTTAATGTGTTTTATTGACTCTTGTCCTTGCATTTCAGGAGCAGCACCAAATGCTCTAAGACAGCCATATCTTTGGCTGACCATAATCCTTACAGTGGCAATATGCTTGCTTCCTGTTGTTGCATTAAGGTTCTTAAGCAAGATCATGTGGCCTTCAGAAAGTGATAAAGTAAGTATTTTTATGCATAATGGGTGGGGATATTACATGCTTAAATTTAGTGGGCAATAATGACAACAGATGGGTAGGAGTGGGCTGACCTTGCAGGAGGCAGTGACTTGTCCAGTCATATAATAATGCTAGCAAGGATAAGGCCTGCCACATGGAAGTTTTATGAAGTGGTTGGGACCAAATTTCCTTGGCCCAGCAGATCATGGGAATGATGACCGCAGCAGGATAGGAATGTCTTCATCTTGTATGAGATACTGACCGGTCCACTCATAATTATGTTAGGGCTGCATTTGATAGTCGCAATGTAATGAAGTAGATATTGATAGAACACTAGATATTGAGATAAAAATTACACCAGAAGAAATTGACTTGGCTGATCTGGCAGGAGTCAGTGACTTGTCCACTCATGATGATTGTAGTGAGGATAGGGCTTTATATGATCGGGGCAGTATAATAAATTGCGTGGCGATACCCTGTAGCCATTGATACAGTACATGAATGATGACGACCGCAACAAGACAGAAGTGTGTTGATTTTGTAGCATGCAGTCACCGGTCTACTCCTATCATTAAGCTAGTATAGACCAGGCTGCATATCACAGGGAAGAGTCATGAAGTGGATGGAAATGGAAAAACCTTGGCCCATAACTTAGTGGCAGTGATGACATTAGGAGACATCAGCGTAAGAGGAGGGTATTGATCTTGTGGGAGGAAGTGACCTGCCCACACGTCCTTACTTGCTGCAGGTTCCAAAGATCAAGAAGTCTGTCTAAAGCATTTAATAGAAAAATGACAAATTATATAAATTTAACTTGCAAAAAAAAACCACTTTTTTTTTTTCTTCCTTACTTAGATTCAAAAGAATCGTAAGAAATATAAAACTGAGGAAGCTCAGTGGAGGCCGCGGGTCAGCACAATCAGACGTGGTGTATCTGGTAGACGCTCGGCTTACGCTTTCTCTCACCAGCGAGGTTATGCAGACCTTATTGCCACAGGACGTAGTATCCATAAAAAACGGGCTCCACTTGATGCCGTATTTGGCGCCAATGCAGCAGAAAATATCCAGTCGGCAGGAACGATATGATAAATCCTTGAAGGTGCTTTTTATTGCAGACTCTTGCACATGGAAGTTTTGTATATATTTTTATAAAACGTTCCCATCGCTCAGGACTTTTTTTTTTTTTAAATACAGACTGTACATGTAACCTAGAGACTATTCACTTTGTGAACAAGACCAATTGTTTTTCGATGTCCGTTTTCTACACTTAAGTCGGCCCCCATGGGCATTTAGGAATAGCCAATAATTGACTTGCAGAAAAGCACGTTTTCTCTTATAGAGGGCGTGGAAGAATCGGTGGGCCATTAGACAACATGCACAAATGGCAGCTCTTAACTGCACATATATGGACCGGACTAGCTTTGTATCTCTTATCCAGGGGACACTTTTACTATGTGCACAGAAATCTGTGAAAATATTGTTTACGTTTTAGCCTTTGCATTATTTAATATTGTTAATAAATTGTAGTCAAAGTTTTATTTTTGTCTTTAATAAATTGTTTACTTAAACCAGTGTTCATGTTGACTAAAAAAAAAAATAAGAATAAAAAAAAAAAGGTAGGAGTTGTCCAGGATTAGAATTTTCCAGAAACAGCGCCACCCTTGTCCATGGCTGTGTCTGGTATTGCAGCTTATCACCATTCAAGTAAATGATGAGCTGCACCATAGACAAGCAAGCTGTTTTTTTAAAAAAATAGGGTGGGGTGTATATTTTTATCATTATGGATGTTTTAAGATCTATAATTCCTGCACATTTTTTCCTAGGTCAGGCTTGTTTTTTTTTTTTTTTTAATTCTTGAAACTTTGAGACTTTTGTGCAGTTATTGCACATTTTGCTTTGTTCAGTGAATAGAACTTCCTGTGACCACTTCAATGCTAGTAGATACATGTATTTAAATGGTGGTCACCCAGACAGGAAGTCAAGTAGTTTCTAGGCTATGACGGCCAACACCCTGCAGAATAAACTAAGGTGGCATGTCAACGAGAGATTAAAGCAAATTCTGCACAGCTATCGAGAAGAAGTTCAAATATGGATACGCAGTGGAGTTATTCTTTAATACTGTCAATTTCACAAGCAGCAGCCGCCGTCCTACCTGCCAACAATCCCGTTTTCCGCAGGACTGTGCAGAATATATGCATTTAATAGGGGCGGTTCTAATAGTTTGGGGACATTCCCAAGTGGAATGTTATGTGGCTTACAGATGCCATGATGATGCTCTAAATATGTACTAATTTTACTCTAAATGAAAGGAAAGCAATGGCAGGAAGGAAATTTCAATCCTGCCGGTTCTTTCTTTCCTTTCTGCTTTCCTTTCTGCTGCAAATGTTGCAAAATGCTCTTATGTCATTTGGAGCCCACCATTCACCTTAGCTAAACATGGGGCATATGGACATCATAAAGAGGGTCCCCCACTCTGGCAGACCCGATGCGGCAATACATTTTAAATGGTGCCATGTAACACTGCATTTCCCCTGCAATTGTGGTTTCTTCCCCATCAATATAATCTCATCGCCGGGATGTAGAACAACCGGACCCATGGAGATCAGATCAGCTGATCATTGTGCCCAATTCTTATGAAGACAATTTATTTTTTATGAGACTACTCCTTTTAAATGTGATTAATCTAAAATAAATGTTACGTTCTCTTCAACCTGACGTGAAATCTAAATAATTTGCTTTAAATACAAACTTACAGAGATGTAACTTGAAGCTCCTGGGCCCCAATGAAAAACCTGAAACTGAGCCCCCACCTTCCATGTGCCATTTATAATAAAGGCGTCTTGTTATGAGGCCTTTGGGCCCCCTCAAGCACCAGGGCTCGGATGTGACTGCTGCATCTGCCGCCTAGATGTTAACACCGAGTTTGTTATATACTGTATGCTACCGGCCAGTGCGATGGAGATTATTGGATGTAAATTACAATCTCTTTAAATTAGAGTATGCAACCAAAACCTGAATTGTCAATGCGGAGGACAGATAATAGTATGAAGACTGTAAAAATGTTGGCAATTTTAAGCTGTGCTTTGGTGAAGACGTCTGAGAATCCCATTGGTATAATGTTAAAGGGAAGGTGTCATGAATTATTTTTTTTTTTATCATATTGATTTTAGTATGATATTAACATAAATTTTATTTATATGTGTTCTCGTGTTCTACTTTTTACTTTGTTCTTACTTTTACTTCTCTATGGGGGCTGCAATTTTTTTTCATCTCTGTATGTATCGATTAACGACACATACAGAGATGGAATACGGCACATACAACCCCATAGAGAATGCGAACGGGAGCCATTCCATTCTCTGCAGCGTCTGCCGTCTGTGTGGGAACGGCGCATGCGCCGCTCCCACACAGACCAAAACTAAGCTCGTTCGCAGAGCAAAATCCGGCGCCATTTTCATGTGGACCGGAAGCCGCTGCCGGATAGTAAGATGACGACTTACGGCCGCGGCTTCCGGCCATATGTTCAAGGAAGCGAAGGCGCAAGGAATAGGAGCGGAGGCGGCGGCAGGAGCAGGTAATTTATGTACGTCTGCTGAGCCCTGTATCTAATCCTCCTACACTGTGCAGTCGCTCAGAAAATGGCAGCACACAGTGTAGGAGGTTTGAAGATTCAAACCCCTCCTTCTCCTGGCACTAGCCAGAATAAGGGAGGGGGGATTGTGTGAGGACACTAGAGAGAGTGTGTCTACCCCAAATTTGCAGCATAAAGCAATGAGGTTGCTTTACCACATTGACCATGCTGCAATTTTGGGAACTGCTCCCTCTAGTGGCCAGCACATGGAAATGTTATAAATTAGAATCTAATTTATAATATTTCCTGACTTGTGAAAAAAACTTGGATAATAGACACAAGACTTTTCACTTCATCCATAAATGAGTAGATGCGGAAGGGGTATTCCAGTTTTTGTCCCTTTTCATGAAGAGGGCATACCCATTGTGTCCCTGCTGCAGTCAGGTTACATACTGACAGTGTAGTGCAGCAGGGACACCTTTTCAATGTACATTGCACAGAAAGTTAGTGAGTGGGGCAATGTACGGACCTGAGCGCCGCTGCTATGCTTACATGCAGGGGCGTTCAGGTCAGCAGGTGCTGAAGGGAAGGAGGAAGTATATATTTTTTTAAAGCTACAATGGGAAAGCCTTTTATTCTTCATAAATAAGAGGGCTAGATATAAAAAAAAATAATGAAAACCCCCTTTAAGAAGTCTAAAAATCCAAATAGAAGGACATCTATCGATTTTTATTTTTTTATTTTTAATTTCCCCTTTTTCATCCTGCATCACCATTTTTTACACCACTAATTTAACTATATCTCCTACTACTCCTGCGTCAGCACTTCTGCATTACTACTACCACTCCTTCTGTGTCACAGACTACTGTTCTTTCTATGTTACTATTAATATTGCTAAAGCTATTGCTCCAAAAAAGATCCTTTTATTACCATGGACATATAAATTATTGTTTCAGGTGCCCGTAAGATGGCATACAGGCAAAATTAATGGTGCATCAGTGATGAATTGTTTGCACTGTTTTTCCCAATGCCCGCCATACTCCATTTGCTCATAATCTTCTTGTCTAGGAAACTATAAGGGACAGTAGCATACATCGAAGAGAGGAGACCCCAATTATGGTCAAGGTTTTGCCACCCAGGATAGAAGGACCTTGTGTTTGTTGCCCTCTCAAACCCACCTTTTCATGATTCTTGGGCCAATTACCCAGACCCCTTGTATGCTAACAATGTAGTTAATCCGGATAAAGAAGTCCTGCATAGGTTCTCACCACCCAGTAGCAAAGGGATTAGGCCCAACCAGGGCTGCACCCCCTCTCTCCAAGGTCCTCATAGTAGTCACATGTTCTACGTCTATAGTAAGAGGGTATTGTGTCTCGAGAGCGGTCATTCTGTTAAATATCCCTCCACCTACTAGTCTTAATGTGGTGATGGCAATCGCAGCAGGTTGTAAATTGAGATGCTTGATACTAGCTGTTGTGGTGACCTCTGGAGGCCAATATGAAAACTACAATGTCACAACAACTTTTTTTTTTTATATATACTACAAACATGATTTACCATACGTCTTAATTACTGTTGATAGGGTCTCTTTAAACATTTATTCATGTTCTTCCACTTGTTGCCTGCATCTCTGCCTTTTGATATTGAATTGTTCTTTACGAAGAAAATATTTAACACTGAGAATTTCCGAGCCCTGCATTGTCTACAGCTCACGTATATATGTTTATTATAGTAAGCAAAAATAACCATTACTCTGGAATTTACTATATAAGAATACTATACTTTTATGGTAGTATATACTCTTCAGGGAATGTTCACACGCTTAGCAAAAAACACCTCAAAATACGGAGCTGTTTTCAAGGGAAAACAGCACCTGATTTTCAGACGTTTTTTAAGCCACTCACGATTTTCGCTGCATTTTTTACGGCCATTTCTGGAGCTGTTTTTCTATAGAGTCAATGAAAAACAGCTGATGTGACAGGCACTTCTTTTTCGCGGCCGTTGTTTTACGTGCCGTTTTTGGAAAACGAGGAGTAAAAAAACGCCCCGTCGGAGCAGAACGCCGTATTTCCCATTAAAAATAATGGGCAGATGTTTGGAAGCGTTCTGCTTCCGATTTTCCAGCCATTTTTTTGGGACGTTTACAGCACGAAAAACGGCTGAAAACACTCCGTGTGAACATACCCTCAACCATTCTTATACTACTACCTTCTGTAATATTCCTAAAGTAATGTAATACTGCAAATTTAAAAAGCAATCCGGAACACCAGCAAAGTGCCGGATTAACAAGTTTTTAGATTACTGTAATTGATTTTGGATGTCATGAAATTATAGGATTTTACAACTTTTATGGTTGCAGGCTATGTAGACATTACCACTTCTCCGTCCCTGTCACGGACCATTAAGGACCAAATTAACAGACGTTTAATGTATTTTTAATAAATTGGAAACCACTTATGACATTTTTTCATATCACCTATCTGAAAGTGTGACTATTTAGCTTTACTAGAATCCAATTCTTATAATCTTATGGTCTCCTACCTGTTGACGTCTTGTCTTCACCTCGAGGAACAAGGAATGACTCTGCAGAACTTGTTTGTATCCGTGTAACCACTATCGTCCATCCAATCTCTGACAACCAGCAATCGGACTTCATGGACACACCTTCCAGTGTCTATAGACCTATGTGTTATTTATTCCAGGACTTCGCATGGGTGAAGACACTCAAGGTAAGACTTGTTGGACTTCGATCCTTATTGTGGTGGGGACCTATGGCAGACGTATCTTGTTCAGTGACCATATCACAGGTATATGAATGAGAGTTCTTAATATTTTATTTTGAGGAAGAAATGTCAATATGTATTACAGATGCAGTAGAGCGGAGTTTGTTATTTGGCACGTCTCATGGTAAAATTACATGAGGTGTTATCTGTGGTTTTATAAAGCACTGCAGGTAAACCTTCTCCAGTATCTTAACTCAAGTAGATTTCACAGCATTCAAACAATAAAGCCCATAGAGAGAAATTACAAATTAAGCTCTGCTACAGTCATATATATAAATGTATATATGCTCTCATTTTTATACTGTTATCTATAAATCAGATGGCGCACTAAAACATATTGGAGACCTTGTCAGGAGAGGAAAACAAGCCTTGATGGTTAATAAAGGTGTACAATGATATAGACGTAGACTGTGGTTTCTCTATTAAAGGGACATTGGTGGCATTTGTCTGGGGTCCGACCACTGTAATCACCGCCGATCACTGAAACGAATTGGCAGTAGTGCTAGGAAAGCAACTTGCTACTTTGTCTCCTGTTGGCTCCTCTGTTTTTTATGGGCGTCCGCATTGGTGGCCATTGTCTATAATAGGTGACTGTAATATGGTGTGCTGCTGAACTTATGGAGGCAAAAGTGCACCTAAACATCGGGGCAAATTTACTGTTTCTGCGCCTAGAATGTGTTGAAAATGCAATACAATTTGGCATTTTATTTTAGAGCGGATGTTTGCACCTCTCTAAACGCAAAATAAACTGAAAAGGGGTGTGGCTTACAGGAATGGGTGGGTATGGCTTAATATGCGTAAAAATGCACGAAAGATCTGGCTTAAAATTCTGTCACAAATATAAGGAGGAGAAGAGTGTCTAGCAGGTCTAGCTATATACACCAAATGTGTCATGCAGCATGCACCTCTGTGATAGATTTAATGCATCTTCTGACTGCCTGGTCTTAGTTTATTCTGCCTAAGTCTTTGTAAATCTGCCTCAATTTGTGTTAGAGAATTGCATAAATGTCTATTTCCTAATACAGTATACCTCTATTATCAGACTACTCCCATCAAGGACAAAAGCAATTTCTAAAAACAGAAGTGAATGGATTTGACGGCATTTTTTATTAGTTTATTGTCTCGATGTACCCAGTTTTATTACTTTACTCCAGTTTCTTGTAATTCTCGTTTCGACTTTATGAAGAGCAAGAAATTGTCTGCGCTGTAGCTAGGTTTTCCTCCACCTGGGGCAAAGATTAATTGGCACCCCCCTACCCTTTACACACACAACTAGAGCTCAACCAAATTTGTTCCCCCCTCGCTCAAATAAATATATATATATATATATAGGGACTGCAAATTTATACAGCACACAGGAAAATGGCGACAGCACACCATGAACATTAATGCCACCTAAGCAGCTAAATATAAATAAATATGCATTACTGCTAAATCTACTTACAATAGGGAGGTTCTTAGTACACATTTTGATCAAATTGTGTGAGCCCACCTGCCCCAACAAGATGACCTCTACGCGATAAGAACCTCCCTATTGTAAGTAGATTTAGCAGTAATGCATATTTATTTATATGTAGCGGCTTAGGTGGTATAAGTGTTCGTGGTGTGCTATCGCCATTTTCTTGTTTACTGTATAAATTTGCAGTCACTGGTGTTGTTGCACCCGTATACACGTTTTGTATCCTTTTATTGCAATGTGCTGTACAAACTTTTGTGACTGCCTCCATTTTTGATCTTACACTCCTCCCATTCTGCGTGATTTTAATTAGTTTAATGCTGTGCCTACCATCCCCAAGTATATGTAGGCTTAGTCCCAGTTCTGGGTGTATGTGCAGTGTAGGGACCAACCTCATAGAGGACGCCTTGTCGTGGCAGGTGCACTCACACAATTTGATCAAAATGTGCGCTAAGAATCTCCTCTCCTCTCCGTGGGCGATATGATGACCAAAAGTAATACCACCAGTAAACACTAATATAGCGACTAAATAAGAAAACTTATTTTTAATTAGTTTTAAATACTATAATATTGTAAGTACAGCAGTAAAATAGACCATTATAAACACCAATTATAGGCATCAATGAAAGAATCCCTCTTTAAACTGCAGTAATAGATAGAGCCGCACAGACCCCCCGAAGATAGCTCCACACATACGGTTTATATTTTCTTTTCTTATTTATTTTTTTATCTGTGTTCTTTCCATATATATATTTAATTTTTTTTATTTTTTGAAAACACACATATAAACAGTCAACAGGGAGGGAGGGTGGGACAATTAACGGCCAAAAGAGGAAGATGCCCTCCCACCCTTGCCTTATAAACCCAAGGCAAGGAGGAGGGGTAAACCCACCCTTGATCCCTCTAATGACACCCTATAGGAGGGGACCTTATAGCCCTATAAGCTACCCTGCCATCAATAAGAAGGAGGGGGGAGGAACTAAACTTCCCCTAGCCCTGCTGTACCCATGTTAACCCCTTCCTTGCCCACAGTCATAGTCCTAACGGCCAATAAGCCTGAGGGTCTGTCAGACTGTGTGCATACCACTGATACCTCAATTTGGCTAGGGAGAAATACATAACACTATGACAATAAATCAAACGAGGCTTTCTTTATTTTATAACGTGGGTAGACACGAGGGTCGGCCGTAGCTTTATTATATTTATATTTTTTTTTTTTTTTAGCTTTTTTGTAACAGTAACTGATTGCAAGAATATATATATATATATAACCATAACTTATTACCTGAATGCCAGCCCTCCTAAGGAAGGGCATATAGGTCAGATCTCTACCAAACACCGCCACGAGGAGGGTGTGCACTCTCCACTGCACACACCTACTCCCCACGACCCCCGGTCAACCTGAACATGGCCTCCTCCACACCATCCTGGAGCCAGGACAAAAATATGTCCAAAACTATATCGGTCAGGTGCACCCTGCCCTGCAGTAGCAGGCACCTGTTGTCACATTCCAGCTGCCTGTGCCTGATCACAACACCGCCTCTGGCTCTAACATACCACGAGACCCTAGTATTCAGGAGGCGCCTCCCTCGTTCGATGGCATGCACATCCCTGACCCCCTGCCATACCGCTCTAGGTATCACCTCTGACCAGACCAAAACCAACTCCTGAAAAAATGATGTAAACCTCTCCAGGTCAGACTGAATGAGCGCAATCAACTCTCCCAAACGAACAGAACACACATCATTACCCCCAACATGGACCTCTAACACCGTAGGAATAGAACGATGCCTGCTGATAGCAACCACCTCGGTCAAAACATCCAACCATCTCAGGCCTCTGATACCCCGCCAGTGAACGTCGGCCCCGATCAGAACCAGCGAGAGACCTCCTGGTCATATGGTCGCTCTCCGTTCTGCCCAGAAAACATAGGAGTGCCCAAGGGTCCATATTGCGGGGCGTGAACCTGAAACAAGAAACAAAATTTAATGCAAAACCAAATCAGGATGGATATATCCAGCAAAGCAATCTGACCGCCAACGAACAATGCAGCGGACTTTGTCGTCTGGCAAACCCAGGCCGGTAGCAGTGGTAGCTGCCCCGATGCGGAACGGATGTGTCCCAAAATCCTTGGGGCGGGAGGCCAGAACCCGCTAGTGCCGATCTAAACACAGATAAAAATTGAAACCTAGTAAGGGGTTTCCCATCTGTATGGGACAGGAATTATGAACCCGCTGACTAGGAGCGCAGGTATCGGGACACGGCCTCCACAGGGCATGCAGGGCCGGGTACGGGCCACAGTGAGACCCAACAACCCTTGCCAAATATATCCGTTTTAGATTTGCGTATGCGAAAACGGACCCCAGAGTTGGACAACGCTACATCTTCAAATAACAAACCACCAGGGCGTGATGCGCTAATAGCTATGAGTTCAGAAATGCGCAATGCACCAAAAAAGGCTAAAACAAAGGCCGCAGTAAACAGGGAAACTTCAAACGGGGAAGATCATATGTCCAGGAGGACCGCTAACAACTTAAGGAGTATGGGATAGGAAACTGGACGCCTCACTGCAGACTTCTTCCAGCCCTTTAATGCCTGAACGATGATGAAGGATTTAGTGACATCTGGCCAGAAGCGCAACTTAAAGAAAAAGGCCAGGCCCGCGAACCGGCGCTGGGCGCACATGCTGGACACACCGCGGGATAACAAGAGGGATACTTATTCTAGAACATATGTTAACAAGGGGCCTCCGGCAGGGCCTAAATCACGCATCCCCACAACATCCAGCCATTCATTCCACGCTTTACCGTCTGCTGCCCAGGTAGACGGAGCAAGAGATGACCTTACAAGGGGGACCAGCTGAGATCCAGCATTCTCCACAACGCATCCGGGCAGCTGGCCCCTTTCACATCCGCCTGAGGGCAAATCGAACGAAACACCTGCCAATTGAAACGTGACAAAGCATCAGCTACTTTATTTTGAACACCTGGAATGTGGCGAACCCTGAACTGTATGTTGTGCTGAAGACACCTCAGCACCAATAGTCTAATCAGGACAACCACCGGCTCTGAGGAAGAAGACAAATGATTAACAGCATGAATCACACTCGAGTTATTGGACCAAAACACAACTGAAGAATTAGACATAGCAAGCCCCCATAGTTCAATAGCCACTATAATGGGAAACGGTTCCAGGAGTGTTAAATTGCTACACCACCCTCCCAAGCACCACGAATGGGGCCACGGAGCCGCGCACCAGGCTGAGCCCAGAATTGTCCCAAAACCCGTGCTACCTGCAGATTCAGTGAACAGCTGTATCTCACTATTGGTGGCCGGGCGTGACCTCCAGCAAGTATGCCCATTGTAATCCGCATTGTAATTTTTTTATTTTTTGAAAACACACATATAAACAGTCAACAGGGAGGGAGGGAGGGTGGGACAAGTAACGGCCAAAAGAGGAAGATGCCCTCCCACCCTTGCCTTATAAACCCAAGGCAAGGAGGAGGGGTAAACCCACCCTTGATCCCTCTAATGACGCCCTATAGGAGGGGACCTTATAGCCCTATAAGCTACCCTGCCATCAATAAGAAGGAGAGGGAGGAACTAAACTTCCCCTAGCTCTGCTGTACCCATATTAACCCCTTCCTTGCCCCCAGTCATAGTCCCAAAGGCCAATAAGCCTGAGGTCCTGTGAATAGCGCTGCACAGTAATTCCCCCCTGTATATAGCTCTACACAACCCCCCTCCTTGCCTTGTATATAGCGTTCTACACAGCCCCCCCTCCTCCCCTTGTATATAGCGCTACACAGGCCCCCCCCTCCCGGCAGATAAATACACAGACAGGAACATATACATATACATAAAAGACACATTCACATACAGACCCATATATACCCAGTACAGATAATGTAGTATATGTTACCTGCAGTCCTATGTAACACCACAGATAACACACAGTAATAACGGAGTACAGATAATGTAGTAGACGTTACCTGCAGTCCTATGTAACACCACAGATAATACAGTGATAACTCTCTGAGAACAGATAATGTAGTAGCGTTACTTGCAGTCCCATGTAACACCACAGATAACACAGTGATAACTCTTTGAGTACAGATAATGTAGATGTTACCTGCAGTCCTATGTAACACCACAGATAAAACATAGTGATAATTCTCTGAGTACAGATAATGTCGTAGATGATAACTATACCCACAGACACATATAAACACACACAGAGGCATATATATATATAAGGGCAGCAGAGTTTATAAGGGGCAGCAGAGTATATAGGGGGCAGCAGGGTATATAAGGGATAGCAGAGTATTTAAGGTTCAGCAAGGTATATAAGGGGCAGCAGAGTATATAGGGGCAGCATGGTATATAAGGGGCAGCAGGGTATATAAGGGGCAGCAAGGTATATAAGGAGCAGCAGGGTATATAGTGGCAGCAGGTTATATGAGGGGCAGCAGGTTATATAAGGGGCAGAAGGTTATATAGGGGCAGCAGGGTATATAGGGGCAGCAGGGTATATAGGAGGCAGCACAGATATCTTCATTTTATCTGTTCTACTTTAACATTGAACACACACTTTTACAAAGAGACATAAACACATGCAGAGAGACACACAAACACACACACTGTAAAATATACACATATATACACAGAGACACATACTGGATACACACACATATACACGCAGAGACACATAATTTATACACACATATACAGACAGAGACACATACTGTATACACACACATATTCACAGAGACACATACTGTATACACACACATATACACACAGAGACACATATTGTATACATACAGAGACACATATTGTGTACATACAGAGACACATACTGTGTACACACAGAGACACATACTGTATATGCAGAGACTCATACTGTATACACACACATATACACACAGACACACATAGATACTCACCATCTCTCCTTGATGACAGAATTACAGGCTTCTTGCAGGATGGGCTGTGGGTGGAGCTTCCTCCTCTGCTCTTATTTACTCCATGTGTGTAACTAAGAGCAGAGCACAGAGTAGAGGCAGAGCCCAGTAGCGCCCCCTACAAGCTGGGACGGTGCAGCGCCCTGTGCGCTCGCACACCCCTAAGGCCGGCCCTGCCTGCAGCCTATAGTATTCATTTGTATGGGCGTCCTGAGGACACACCTACAAGTGAATGTGGCTGTTGCTAGCACCGGAGCCACCTCCGGTGCTGGCGTAGCCACTGCATCCGCCCGCTGCCCGTGACAGTGCGCGGGCTTTAAAGTTTAGTGAGCGGGCGGATCGTGGAAGGTGCGCAGCCGCACACCTTATAGGGAACACTGGTGTCCACTAGACATCTAATCACCAATTTCTTCCTAAGCACCTAATAACCTGCCCTATACTATAGAATCTATACACATCATATATTTATTTCTATAATAAACCCCCCCCCCCCTTTCATTATTACAGCAAGGTGCATTTCAAAGACATTGTACCACCTTCTTATAGCCCTGCTATCTTATACGACTGGGTGGACTAAGGTTTCACAAGGTGTTGGATCCTGGTTGTGGGTGCCACTTCTACCCACCCTGTGGGTACAGACCTGTATTTACACAGCCCGGATTTCCCCTATAAGCACACACTCTGCTTTTCCTTTATATTATTCTTTTTGAAATCCGTAATTTGCGCCCTGTGTGGCCGCCTTCTCTGCCTACCTCTTGTCCCAACCCTTCACCAACCAAGTATCCCTTGTCTTTTCAGGCAATTTGACGACAATTACTTCGTAAAATTCCTTCATGTTTCCTTACAATAGGCAACAAGTAATCATAGAGCAGGGAGTGGACTGGGTCCTGAACAGAGATGGGCGAAACGATTCTAAACTAATTGAATTCGGCGTGAATTTCCCAAAAGTTATGGATTCACTGAAAATCGGAAACCTTTGAGGTCTGCAGTGCACAAATCGGCATAATGGCAATGGAACGGCATTTTACATATTAGAAAAAGGAAGAGGGGTAGAAGAGGAGATTTAAAAAATATATCATACTATCATCTGGTTTCCCGAAGCACAAGATGCAGAATAGGGCTCTCGTCTCCCTGCCAGCCTCCTGAGATTAAGTCACTTTGTCCCATGTGATTGGTACAGCCAATGACAGGCTGCAGCGGTAACATGCGATAAAATAACATCCTCTCAGGAGGCCAGCAGGGCCGCGTTGCTACAGAAAACTCATGGAGGTAAGTATGGTATTTTTTTTATTTTAATGGTGGAATTGCAAATGCCCCAATTGTCCTATTTGACGCTCTGATGTTTTCTAGGACTGTATCCAACTTAGATACAAACTTAGAAAACATCAGAGTCAGACAGGGCAATCGGGGCACTTGCGACTCGTGACAAATTTATTTGGACCAAATCAAATTGGAGAACCATTTCGACAGAATCGTCCCCGAAACAAATTTTGGGAAATTCACTCATCTCTAGTCCTGAGTGGGAATGTTCTGAGTTAAATGAGGGGAAGGTTCACTGTAGAGTAATTGCGGCATTAGATCTTAAAATCTGAGCGCCAACTAGAGAAAAGTTTGCATGGACTTAACCTATTACAAGTTAGGATCCAGGGGGAGCCGTAATTAGCAAAAGACGTCAACTTTGCTAATTCATTCACTTATCAATTAATTCATCAATGTATTAATTAATTTATCTATCAATTCACTCATACTATTATTCCTATCAGAATTTTCCTTATAAGTTTTTAACACACAAACAAAAAGTGATGTGTAAATATGACATTGATATCCGTGGGGCTCATTATTCCATCACTTTGTCATCGATCTTAATTTAATTTATTTATACAATTTTATCTGAAGTTTTTAAAAGGAGCAAAACAGAAATCTGAAAAATGGATGAAAAATAAATTCAGAATAAACATCTAATAAAAAAATCGAGTTTCTTTTTTTAAATCTGTTAGGCAGCATGTGCATGAGCGTATTACAGCTCCATACAAACTTGTCCCGAACCATTATACAGCACCCATAGACCATACTGTACCTCTTTATGCCTCTAATATCATATGAAATCTAAGAGAAAAAAATGATGGCATCCTTCTTGGAGGCATTACTTCAAGATAAGAATATTTCTGTAATCTGGCACCATGCAGAGCACTGTACCATGGCACATGGTTTGTCTATGGCTCTGTTGTATGGAACCACAGGGACTGTGTGTACGAGGCCTTATGATGATTTTTAATACAAAAACTTGCTTAACCCTTTCATGCCGACAATCTGTAGATTCACGTTATATTCACATATACCCCGTGCAGATAGGACGTGAATCTGCAGACCTCTCCTTCTGCCCTCAAAGCGCTGGGGAGATCGCTCTTGCGCCGGTGGTGTCAGCGTCCGCGTCTCCCCAGCAACCTGTTCTCTAACAGTCGAACCGATTGTTTCGGCTACAGAGAATATGATCACCATCTTTAACTGTTTCCCGACCGCCTACAGTAAATTCACGTCGGCACTTGCTGGGCTCTGTGCAGCGCCGACGTGAATTCACACTGGGTGTTAAAAGCGCGATCCGGGCGTCTCAGAGTAGTGCTGACACCCGGATCGCACTGTCAACCCCTGGCTCTGGTCCCGGAGACATGATCGGGACCTGATTGGTTCAGGTCCCGATCATGTGATCGCAGGGAAAGTTTGTTTAGCAAGAAACTGGAAAGTTTGTTGCTACAACAAACTTTCCCGGGGACCGATTGTGGGTGCTGCCGTCGGTCTGTCATTCACGAAAGCCTATGAGGACCTCATAGGCTTCCTGTCAGTGTGAGTCTCAGCGTCACACTGACAGTTTATAACACGTTACATTACCTAGGTAGTGTAATGTATTATAGCAGCTATCAGTGCTGCAGGTCTAAAAGTAAAAAAAGTAAAAAAAAAATAAATAAAAATGTTTTAGAAAAGTGTAAAAACAAAAAATGCTTTTTTCCTATAATAAGTCTTTTATTATAGGAAAAAAATGAAACCGTTAAAAAGTACACATATTTGAAATCACCGCGTTCGTAACGACCCAAGCTATAAAACTATAATATTATTTTTCTCGCATGGTGAACACCGCAAAAAATAATTAAAAAACAATGCTAGAATCACAATTTTTTTTGGTCATCACCCCTCCCAAAATATAGAATAAAAAGTGATTAAAAAGTCGCATGTACCCCAAAACAGTACCAATAAAAACTACAACCCGTCCCGCAAAAAACAATTCCTTACACAGCTTTTTTGACTGAAAAAAAAAAAAATTATGGCTCTCAGAATATGGTGACACAAAAAATAAATAATTTTATAGAAAAGTGATTTTATTGCGCAAACGGCACAAAACATAAAAAAAACTATATACATATGGTATCACCGTAATTGTACCGACCCGAAGAATAAAGTAAAATGTAATTTATAGTGGACGGTGAACATTGTAAAAAAAACAAACAACAAAAAACATTGTCAAAATGTATGTTATTTTTGTTACTTTGCTTGCCAAAAAAATCAAATAAAAAGTGATGTACCCTAAAATTGTACCAATGAAAACTATAGATGGTAACGTAACAAATAAGCCCTCGCACAGCTCCAGTGGAGAAAAAATGAAAAAGTTCTGGCGCTCAGAATATGGCGACAGAAATTGTGTAGAGCGTTCCAAAAGCGGATAACATCCAGCACCATTTATCAGTGCGACACCGGCCACATATCTATGAATTCATATTTATTTACCACATTATTATACCCTCTTGTTATGCCCTGATGTACTCTGCCCAGCTTACATACGCCCCCACATTATAAACTGAAATACCAGCAAATCCCCAAACCGAACTACTACCAAGCAACATCTGCGCTCCAAAAACCAAATGGCGCTCCCTCCCATCTGAGCTCTGCCGTGGGTCCAAACAGCAGTTTACTACCACATATGAGGTATTGCCGTAATCGAGAGAATTTCCTTTACAAGTTTTGGGGAGCTTTTTATTCTTTATTCCTTGTAAAAATTTAATTTTTTTATATTTTTTCAGACAAAAAGTAGATTTTAATTTTCACAGACAAACTCCAATAAATATAGAAAAAGAACTGTCAGGTCAAGATGCTAACTATACCCCTAGATAAATTCCTTGAGGTGTGTAGTTTCCAAAACCATGTCACTTTGGGGGGTTTCCACTGTTTTGGCACCACAAAATCTCTTCAAACCTGACACGGTGCCAAAAATATATTCTAAATTTTGCTTCAGTCCATTACCACACTAGGGCCACATGTGAGATATTTCTAAAAACTGCAGAATCTGGGCAATAAATATTGAGGTGCTTTTCTCTGGTAAAACCTTCTGTGTTAAAGAATTTGTTTTATTTTCTTTTCTTTAATTCCTGTGAGACGCCTAAATGGTGAAAACACTTTCTGAATGCTGTTTTGAATACTTTGAGGGGTGCAGTTTTTAAAATGGGGTGATTTATGGGGTCTATATAGTACATAAGGCCCTCAAAGCCACTTCAGAACTGAACGGGTCCTTGAAAAATAGCCTTTTGAAAGTTTCTTGAAAATGTCAGAAATTGCTTCTAAAGTTCTAAGCCTTGTAACGTCCTAGAAAAATAAAAGAATGCATAGACATATGCGGGATGTTAATTAGCAACAATTTTGTGTGGTATTACTATCTGTTTTACAAGTAGATACATTTAAAATTAGAAAAACATAATTTTTGCAAATTTTCTTAAAATTTTAGTGTTTTTCACACATAAGCAATGAATTTATTGACCAAATTTTACCACTAACATAAAGTGCAATATGTCACGAAAAAAACAATCTCAGAATTGCTTGGATAGGCAAAAGCATTCCAGAGTTATTACCACATAAAATGACACGTCAGATTTGAAAAAATGGGGCTGGTCCTCAAGGGCCAAAATGACCTTGGTCCTGAAAGGGTTAATGGCTATATACATCTTTAAAAGGGAGGTTTTTTTAAAATAAAAATGTCAATCAGTATTTTTCGTGCAACTTTATATTTTAGTTTTTATAAAAAATTATCTTTACTTTTTGAGATACAGCTGTATTGTGCGCTAAGACCTAAATCTGTCAGTCCCGCGGACCTGACGGTTTCAGTGTCAGTGTGTCCTGTGTGTCTCTGGCTTGCAGAATCCACCTGTAATCTATCACATCTAAGTTACGAACGTAGATGTGATGGATAACAGGTGGATCCTGCTGGATTCCACTTTCACTGAACCCATCAGTCCCGCGGACCTGATGGGTACAGGATTCAGCGTAAGATACAGCTGCTATGTATGCAGATTACAGAGCAGCTGTATCTCAAAAAGTAATTTTTTTTTTTAACAAAAATGAATTATAAAGTTGCACCAAACAGACTGATTGACCTTTTTATTTTAAAAAAAAATCGGTTTCAAAGGTTTACATAGCCTTTAAAAAAAACAAAACCTGATGACTACACAAATCTCTACAATTTTTGCCTATGATATGTTGTAACACCTTCCAAGGGTGGGATACGGTAAAAGTAAATATTGAACCCATAATTGGTTTATTAGGGTGTCTGAAGAGCTCCCTAACCAGTAATTCCAATAAGAAACTCTGTCTGAACGTATGCTTCAGATATATACATATGTGCACATAGACAGTTGCATATGTCTGCCATTGTATACCGCGTGGTGTCTTGAAAAGTGAAGTAGACCACGCATTTTAATGCAGATCAGGCATAGGATTACTTATGTATACCAGCCAACAGAGGTGTAACTTAAAGTTCCTGGATCGCCAATGCAAAATCTATAATAGGGCCCCCAAACTATCACTAGTTCTAGTCTCCTTATATTTAAATTTTTTGGGTCCCCTCAAGCTCCAGAGCCTGGTTATGGCAAAAATCTGTGCACCACCGATAGTCCAAACGTGGTGTGAACCGAGCCTTAGTGATGATGTTCCCTCCATCAGTCTTCAGTGTCCAATGCAACTAAAATACTGAAGACGTCAGAGTTTCTGCATACAAGCAAGCCGCAATGTTACAGGTCTTATTGTCACATCTTACCACACTGTAACACCTACAAGGCATTTTTAGCAACCAGTTTTTCTCGTTGTGCCTGTAAAGATTGGGAACAAAGTTCATTTTCTCCAGTCCTCATATAAAAATAACCACCGTGACATTTTCAAAAGCAAATAACGTGACAAACGCGGCTGTGGATGTATGTGGACAAAGCAAACACTTCAGAAATCGTAAGACAACTCCTATATTAAGGCAGTCAGTGGATATTTTATAGATATTACCATGTGAGAAATCATTTCAGCCGCCTATGGCTGGCCTTAGTGGTGTGCGACCTGTGCAACTGCCAAGGGAACATCAGCCGCCCCTTCAGAATGGCCTGGCACCTCAGGCATGTGTGGAGTTTATATTTGGTCACTGTCTGTTGGTATTATTTTAGCATTGTATGGTGGTATTTACATTGCGTGTCACTGTTACATAGTCACTGAACATTATATTATTGATAGATTTGTTTTAAAGCATTATGATAGGCGTTGCCGTGTTAGCTTAGGGTTGGGATAAACTTTGATTGGACTATCAGAGTTTTACTTTAATTTTGAGTTATAAATCTTTAAAAAATAGGTACAAAATCATGGTAATTCTCACGTTTCATATATTTTTGTTATGTCATGGATTTTCTTATTATTACATTTCATCTGGTAAAAAAAGCTTTATTTATTTATACATTTATTTATTTTATTTCTATATATATATATATATATATATATATATATATATGTATATATATGTGTATATATACACACAGAACTGTGCAAAAGTTTCAGTTATATGTGTGTGTACGTATATAAATATACATATATATATATACATATATATATATATATATATATATATATATATATATATATATGTATATATACATACAGACACGGTACTGTGCAAAAATTTTAGGCGGTTGTGGAAAAATAGTGCAAAGTAAGAATGCTTTCAAAAATATATATATTTTTTTTATCAACTAACAAAATTAAAAGTGAATGAACAGAAAGGAAATCAGATCAATATTTGGTGTGACCACCCCTTGCCTTTAAAACTGCATTCTTAATTTGCGGAATTTTTCCACATGTGTGTGTGTGTGTGTGTGTGTGTGTGTGTGTGTGTGTGTGTGTATGTGTGTGTGTGTGTGTGTGTGTGTGTGTGTGTGTATGCCTGCGTGTGTACACTGAAAATTGAAATGTTATGTTTTCATAGCAAAAATACACAATTATTTTCAGTAGTATTTTCAATGTTGATATTCTGTTGTATTATGTTCCATTTGACATTAACAGTATGAATAATAATTGGAGAACATCAAGTGAAGATACAGAGCCACCCAATGATGAGGAGCTTCCCTACAGCGATGATGAAACAGATGACGAGTTGGACAGTCCACAATCTCTTCCAGAAGGGAATGGAATCAAAGAACAAGATCAGTCTCCCAAAGGCAAGTGTTAAGTTGTTCCGAGTGCCATGGGAAACAATCATCAAGCTGGTCAACTAACAGCTTAGCAGCTTAGCAGATCTCCTATAATGCAGGGAGACAGGTTTTCCTACATCAGATGTCTGCACAACGTTGTTGTAAAGATAACACTTCCCATAATGCAAATAACCAGAGCAAACTCTCAGCAGACAATGAACAAGCAAGGCAAACTGGGAGATTTCAGCTCTAAAGCCTGCATAATTGTGAATGCAGCTGTCGAGTATAATACAGGCTGTAACTCCGGATAAGTATAAAATCAGTAAAGTTACTCAACTTTTTATTTTAGATGAATTCTATATGTAAAGTGTAAAATAATGGACAGAGTTATTTTCAGCTGTTTCTGAGACAGCTGGGTGACAATCAATATGGCCACCATTACAGCTTGTACAGTATGTTACCTCTCCTGGCTCCCGTGTCCCTCTGCTTTCTCTCCCCGGCATCCTGTTTAGGGTATGTTCACACACACTATTTACGGACGTAATTCGGGCGTTTTAGCCCCGAATTACGTCTGAAAATGCGCCTCAATAGCGTCGGCAAACATCTGCCCATTCATGTGAATGGGTCTTACGATGTTCTGTTCAGACGGTTATTTATTTTACGCCCCGCTGTCAAAAGGCGGGGCGTAAAAAAGACGCCCGCGTCAAAGAAGTGTCCTGTCACTTCTTGGGACGTAATTGGAGCCGTTATTCATTGACACCAATGAAAAGCAGCTAATTTTGGCCGTTACGGACGCTGTAGTGTGAACATACCCTTAGGCTTACCAGCCGTATTGCATTGTAATGGCAACTGGCGTGCCCCAATGACATCATCCAAACAGTATGTTTTAACTGGGTTTCTTACACTGACTGAGTATTTGTGCCCTGTGCGTGTCTCAAGCCCTGATATCCTGGTCCTGCTGTTCCTCACTTTGTTCCTATTCTTGTTTTTGCACATCTCCATCTTGGAGATTTTGTTATCTTGGCTCCTGAGGCTTAATCATAACCCTTGCCTGACCTTCTTCCCGCTCCATGTTCCCTCCATATTCTGACCTCCAGCTCTGACAACTTGCTACATCATACCTCAAAGGCACCACAGATCGGCGACTATCAGTCAACCGTGTGCTGACACGAGCCGCAGCGGCTTTCTCCCTACTCGGCGGGTGGCCTGTCGGCCCGTCCGGGGCCGTGGTGTCACAGTATCAGAACCCGGTGTGGCGTGTGACGTCAATCTTCCTGGACCTTAAAGGGGAATCGCTCCAGTGTTGCACCTCTGAAAGCGGCTTATCTCCTGCGGCAACAACGGATAAGACAGTTGAAATCCAAAATGCACGATCCTCCTTTCCCCCAAATTCTGCCATCAGGGGAGAGTCTGGAGACCCCCATGCACTTTAGTTAGACAGCCAATCTGTAATGTCGGGGTAGGGAGACAGACAGGTGAGCCCTAATCTACCCGCCACTCAGTCCCTGCCTATTTGCACGGCCCGTCCCAGGCAACGGCGTACAACTGGGCGACGGTCCCTACGCTCAATAAGTGCATGACAGACAAACAGAAAAGGATACACAGAAGCTAAGGGAAATGGGGCAGTTGCTCACGGCAACACCGTGAGCAACAAGAGCAGTGAACGAGCCGAGTCAAACCAGGAGTGTACGAGGTACGAAACGCAGAGCAGGAGAGTAGTCAGTAAAGCCAGGGTCAATTTGAAGCAGAGGTCAATAGTACTAGCAGGAAACGCAGAGCCAGGAAACCAGACAGAATCACAGGCAAAGGAAGAGCAGGAAATTAAGGTATAAATAGACCAAGGGCGGGAGCTAGCTCTGTCTGGCCAGGCTGTGATAGGTTCAGCCTGAGTGGTAGCAGATCGAGTCGCTCTATCAGACCTAGGAGCAGATGCAGACTGATTAACCACGGGCGTCGATACAGAAGCTGTGTCTGGCAGATCCTTTACACAATCTCTGCAGGTTTAGCCGACCTTTATCTAATAGGTATTGTTAACTTTAGGCTACATTCACACGAACGTGGCCAACCTCAGACGTGAAAAACTGCAGTTTTTCACTTTTGAGGTACCCCTGTGCGGGACCCGTTATCATGCATCCCCCATATACTAGAGTCTATGGAGGAATGCGTGAAGTTCAAAAAAATAGGACATGTCCTATTTTTTCACGGACCCTTCACATGCTCCGTTGAAACAACGGTCGTGTGAACAGCCCCATTGAAGTACATTAGTCTATGTGACGGCCATTGTTTTAACGGATGTCACACGGACGTGATACACGCTCGTCTAAATGAGCCCTTAGACTCTGCACCCCAGGGTAGCCTACCGGAATCCAATCATGGCAACTGAGACTCCACAACCTAAAGTGTAACGTACTTTGCCTAGTAATTCCGTTTTACAACCCCCACCATGCAGATTTGACCAGGGGATGGGGAAAAAGTTTGCGAACACCCGGTGGGAGTTATAAGGCAGATTTTGCTGTAGTCTTGTCTTTTGTAATTTGTATTTTTCTGCTCCTGTAAAAACTCGCTTGTACATAAAATATCTTGTGTGTTTTTCAGAATGCAATTGGAAAGTTAAAGCGAACGATCCAAATTTCTACAAGCAGCCGGAATTCATGAAGAAAAAATACTTCTGCTTTAAGAGAAGCAAATATGCTGTAAGTTTCTTTGCTTGAACTTGCGTAGTAAAATCCATGGTAATATTTCCCACCCCTTCTTCCTACATGGCACATGAATTACAGAGGGTCAAAGTTGGGTCCACAAAAGGGAATTGTGACGTGAATTGATAACAACCGTAAATTGCTCGTGATCTGGGGAAGGGTTTCTATACAACCAAAAAATCAATAGCAGCATGTTTTCTACTAACGTGGACGCAATGTAGAACACACCCAAGATTTTACACTGACACAATACAGACTAGAACTACACAGGGTCAATGGATGTAGTCTCGAAGGGAATGTGTCAGCAGTTTTGAACCTACCAAACTGGTAACACCGCTAAATAGGTTACGGGGGATACAAGTTTAAACATACCCCTGTTAGGCTATGTTCACACAGAGTTTTTTTACGCGGAAACCGCGCTGCAAAACTCGTCAAAAGCGGCCCGAAAATGCCTCCCATTGATTTCAATGGGAGGCGGAGGCGTCTTTTTCCCGCGAGCTTTTACGCCTCTGAACTCCCATTGACTTCAATAGGAGGCAGAGAAAGCGTATTTCGTGGCTCAATGGCTGCGGGCGAAAAACGCCGCCAAAAGCGCTGCGAAAATCGGCGTGCAGGGAGAGGAAAATCTGTCTCAAACTTCCAAACGGAATTTTGAGGCAGAAAATTCCGCCTACAAAAAACTCTGTGTGAACATAGCCTTACCGAACATGCTGCTACAATTTCAGAGAAAATTAAAGGGGTTGTCCAGGCACGGACAACTGATGGCCTATCCACAGAATAGGTCACGACACCCAGACCCTCACACTGATCAGCTTCTTCGACTGCCTCCGGGTGCAGTATTCGGAGCAGTAAGCAGTTGGCTCTGACCAGTCCATAGCGGCCGAGCTGCAGAAAAGCAGCTCTGCTCCTATTCACTTGAATAGGAGCTGAGCTGCAGCACTGCAGCTCTGCCGCTATTCTGTAACCAAAAACATCAGCTTGCGGCATGGACATCCGGCGCCCGGAGGCAGCCTGAGCAGCAGATCGGTGCGGATGTCGAACCCCCACCGATCATAGACTGATGGCCTATCCTGTGGATAGGTCATGAGTTGTCCATGCCTGGACAACCCCTTAAAGTTTTACTTACTATATGTGTATGAGAAGTCAAGTGTCAGCTGGGCATTCCTTAACCAGGGAAGTGTTCTGAATCTTTGGCTGTTTTTGGTCAACCGCCAGGCCATCATCTTCAATTATTCTGGATTAGTGAGGGTCCGAGCTGTAGGACCTCCACCGGTCAGACATTTATTACATTTTCAATCAATATGTCATAAATGCCTACAGTGGGTAAACCCTTTACACATCCGGCCTTATAATTAGACATGAAAGGCAATGTTACATTGTTTTAATCAATCATTTTCTGCAATCCTATAATTCACTGGTGGTGTCTTCTGAAAAGCTATCTGTAAAATTTTGTTGAGAATCTGTAAAATATTGCAAAGCACCAAAAAATGTGTAAAAATAAGAACTATTTTATGCAGACGAATGAAATCAAGACATCCAAGTACAACATCATCACCTTTCTGCCACTAAACTTGTTTGAACAGTTTAGGAGAATTGCCAACGCCTATTTCCTGCTTCTACTTGTTATACAGGTAAGAGAAATATTAACGTGTGGTCAGGGCGGCCATCAGGAATTTCAGGGCCCCCTACAGCTACATTTTCTGGGCCCCCCTACCGTGGCACCGCCTGTTAACGGTACTCCGTCCAGTACTATATCATGGTACCCAGGGCCGCCATCAGGGGGGGTATTATGGGTACTGATGTGAGAGGCCCGGCCAAACCTAATTGAAAGGGGGGCCCGGCAAACTGCCGCGACTTGCCTTTGGTAGAAAAAAAAACAGGCCCCTGCAATGGGGCCCGTTTTTTTCACCAAAAGAATGTCATGAGCTGCGGGCCCCCCTTTCAATTAGGTTTGGCCGGGCCTCTCACATCAGTACCCCTAATACCCCCCTGATGGCGGCCCTGGGTAGCATGGGGGCCGTCAAACACCGCCGCCTGTGCGACCGATCACGCGCACCCGCAAACTCCCGCGCATGCGCACCGGCGACCGCCTGGAACCGCGCACCGAATTTTGAGGCAGATTTTGACCTGCCCACACTATCTTGCCGCGTTTTTTGCCCACGGCGATTGAGGACAGCAGACAGAAAACGCAGCGAAAAATGCATTTTCTGCCTCCCATTGATTTCGATGGGAGGTCAGAGGCAGAACCGCGGCAAGAAAGGACGTGCTGCTTTTTCTTTTTTCCGCGACTGGCTCCCATTGATTTCAGATTAAATCAATGGGAGGCGGTTTTGGAAGTTTTTTGGTGCTGATTCTGACGCAGTGTCCGAGTCAATATCAAGGCCCAAAAACTCTGTGAACTGGGCCTTATTGTTAGGGCTTATTCAGACGAACGTGTAATACGTCCGTGAAACGTGTGTGATTTTCACGCGCGTTGCACGGACCTATGTTACTCTATGGGGCCGCGCAGACTGTCAGTGATTTTCACGCGCCTCGCACGGACCTATGTTACTCTATGGGGCCGTGCAGACTGTCAGTGATTTTCACGCAGCGTGTGTCCGTGTGTACGCTGCGTAAAACTCACGACATGTCCGATATTTGTGCATTGTTCGCGCATCACGCACCCATTGAAGTCAATGGGTGCGTGAAAATCACGCCCAGCACTTCCGCAGCCGTATAAACTATGAATGAAAACAGAAAAGCACCGCGTGCTACAAACATACAAACCGAGTGTCATAATGATGGCGGCTGCGCGAAAATCACGAGGCCACGCATCATACGAGGGTAACACACGGAGCTGTTATGGACCTTTTGCAAGCGCAAAACGCCACGTTTTTGCGCGCGCAAAAAGCACACGCTTGTGTAAATCCGGCCTTAGGGTAGGAACACACTAGGCATGAACGCTGCGGATTTTATGCAACACATTTTATTGTGTAAAATCCGCAGCGTATTACAGTCGCAGCAGAGTGGGTGAGGTTTGAACAAATCTCATCCACACGCTGCAAAAATAATGGACCTGCAGTGTGACTGCAGTCGCATGTCAATTTATTCTGTGGAATCGCTGCTCCTCTGTTGCGGAAATGCTGCGGTTCTGCCGCAAAAATCACAAATGAGAAAAAAAAAAAAGGCACTTTTTTAAATTTATAAAAAAGTTTAGACTTGCCCCGGCCGTAGTCCTGGTGACGCGATCCTCTATTCTTAGCGTAGCCCCGCCTCCTGTCATGACGTTTCATCCCATGTGACTGCTGCAGCGGTCACATGGTCTACAGCGTCATCCCAGGAGGCGGGGCTACGTTCAGAAGAGAGAGATGCGTCACTTAAACTACGGCCGGGGTAAGTCTAAACTTTTTTTTCCCTGCAGGATTCCCGCAGCGGACAAGCCTCACGAAACCTGCGCCACTATTCGGTGCGGTTTTGCTGGCAGAATTCCCTGCGGCTACCGGGGCGGATAAGCTGTGTCGTTTTACTCAGCATATCCGCCTAGTGTGTCCCTTATGATGTCGCTCCTGGAGCTGCTGCCGGTCTCTAAATAGGCAGTTGGTTCAGTAGAATTTGGAATTATTTTTTTTTGTGAACCAGCTTAAAAAAATACAAAACTTTTGTGTTAGGGCCTGTTCACATCACTGTTCGCTTCCGCTCCGGGGTTCCGTCTGAGGTTTCTGTCGGGTGAACCCCGCAACGGAAAGTGAAAGTGATAGCACAGCTTCCGTTTCCATCACCATTAGCGCAGTCGACTGCGCTATTAATTCCGTCCGAAAACCAGCCGGAATGGTGACGAACGGAAACCATTAGCGATGTTTCCGTCACCATTGAGATCAATGGTGACTGAAACGGAAGCTGTGCTGTCACTTTCACTTTCCGTTGCGGGGTTCACCCGACGGAAACCTCAGACGGAACCCCGGAGCGGAAGCGAACAGTGATGTGAACAGGCCCTAACACAAAAGTTTTGTATTTTTTTAAGCTGGTTCGCAAAAAAAAATAATTCCAAATTCTACTGAACCAACTGCCTATTTAGAGAGCGGCAGCAGCTCCAGGAGCGACATCATAAGGGACACACTAGGCGGATATGCTGAGTAAAACTCCACAGCTTATCCCGGGAGCCGCAGGGAATTCTGCCAGCAAAACCGCACCAAATAGTGGCGCAGGTTTCGTGAGGCATGTCCGCTGCGGGAATCCTGCAGGGAAAAAAAAGTTTAGACTTGCCAGGGCCGTAGTTTAGGTGACGCATCTCTCTCTTCTGAACGTAGCCCCGCCTCCTGGGATGACGCTGTAGACCATGTGACCGCTGCAGCAGTCACATGGGATGAAACTTCATGACAGGAGGCCGAGCTGCGCTAAGAATAGAGGATCGCGTCACCAGGACTACGGCCGGGGTAAGTCTAAACTTTATCAATTTAAAAAAGTACCTTTTTTTTTTCTCATGTGTGATATTTGCGGCAGAACCGCAGCATTTCCGCAACAGAGGAGCGGCGATTCCACAGAATACATTGACACGCTGCGGCTTAAAAAGTCACACGGCAGGTCCATTATTTTTGCAGCGTGTGGATGAGATTTGTTGAAATCTCATCCACTCTGCTGCGACTGTGATACGCTGCGGATTTTCCACAATAAAATGTGTTGCATAAAATCCGCAGCGTTCATGCCTAGTGTGTTCCTACCCTAAGGCCGGATTTACACGAGCATGTGCTTTTTGCACGCGCAAAAAACGTGGCGTTTTGCGCATGCAAAAGTTCCATAACAGCTCCGTGTGTCAGCAGCGTATGATGCGCGGCTGCGTGATTTTCGCGCAGCCGCCATCATTATGACACTCTGTTTGTATGTTTGTAGCACGTGGTGCTTTTCTAATTTCATTCATAGTTTATACGGCTGCGGAAGTGCTGGGCGTGATTTTCACCCACCCATTGACTTCAATGGGTGCGTGATGCGCGAACAATGCACCAATATAGGACATGTCGTGAGTTTTACGCAGCGGACACACGCTGCGTGAAAATCACTGACAGTCTGCACGGCCCCATAGAGTAACATAGGTCCGTGCGAGGCGCGTGAAAATCACTGACAGTCTGCACGGCCCCATAGAGTAACATAGGTCCGTGCGAGGCGCGTGAAAATCACGCACGTTGCACGGACATATTACACGTTCGTCTGAATAAGCCCTAACAATAAGGCCCAGTTCACAGAGTTTTTGGGCCTTGATATTGACTCGGACACTGCGTCAGAATCAGCACCAAAAAACTTCCAAAACCGCCTCCCATTGATTTAATCTGAAATCAATGGGAGCCAGTCGCGGAAAAAAGAAAAAGCAGCACGTCCTTTCTTGCCGCGGTTCCGCCTCTGACCTGCCATCGAAATCAATGGGAGGCAGAAAATGCATTTTTCGCTGCGTTTTTTGTCTGCTGTCCTCAATCGCCGCGGGCAAAAAACGCAGCAAAAAAACGCGGCAAGATAGTGTGGGCAGGGCAAAATCTGCCTCAAAATTCTTTAAGGAATTTTGAGGCAGATTTTTTTTTGCCTGCAAAATACTGTGTGAACAGGGCTATACATAAACAACACTTTGAGATAATTTACTCACTGTCAGAAGAGCTGCTCCCACTCCAGTCCTCTTCCGGCGATGTCTTCCAGGGGAGGTCTTCGGTCCAGACGTCCAGTCCTTCACCTCCAGCCAGGCTCCAGGTAAGTTTTGTCCATGTGGGTCCGCGGCTGCGCGCGCTTCGTTCGCGGGCGGCCGGTCGCGGGTGCGCGCGCGGTCGATCGCGGGTGCGCGCGCGGGCGGTCTCCAGTGCGGGCGTTCGTGGACGCGGACGGTTTGACGGCCCCCCATGACGAGGGGAGGGGGCCCGCAGCAGCAGCAGCAGCTCACGACATTCTTTTGGTGAAAAAAACGGGCCCCATTGCAGGGGCCCGTTTTTTCCTACCAAAAGAATGTCGAGGCAGTTGCCGGGCCCCCCTTTCAATTAGGTTTGGCCGGGCCCCTCACACCACTACCCCTAATACCCCCCTGATGGCGGCCCTGCGTGTGGTCAGTGGCAGAGTTATAGGGCTGGCAGCAAATATAACTGAGCACCAACATCTGGCAACAGGGGCAACCGTTCTGGTATACATGACATCTACTATTATCAGGCTCGATAGATAGATAGATAGATAGATAGATAGATAGATAGATAGATAGATAGATAGATAGATAGATAGATAGATAGATCCTGAGTTAAAGTTTTAAAAAGTTGTAAAAAGCAACTGTCCCCCTCCGTTATAGGAGCTCAGCTAAAATGCCAGGGTAGTGTCTGGCAACAAGCTTGCTGACTGTTTCAGATTACAATCTGAAGAATTGGGAATAGGCATACAGTGGGAAACATCGTCCAAACTCCCTGGGCACAGCACTACTTTAAGTGCTGAGGCTGGGGAAGCCAATGACGTCACTGTCTATATATGGACAGTTATGTCAGGGGCTTTCAACTAAGGAGTCCTGGCCGGTGACTCCTGTTTTGGGAAACCCCTTAATATCACTGTCCTTATAAGCACAGTGATGTAAGGAGCTTAAAAAAAACCAGGATCCTCCACAACGCTCTGGCCAAGGATTCTGCTCCTGGAGGAGCCCCTGACGTCACTGGTAAGTTATTGGCCATGACATCAGGAGCTTTAAGGTTCCGGAGTCTCCAGCCAGAGCATCCGCAACTCTCTGGCTCAGGATTCCGCTACTGGAGGAGACCCTTATGTCTCTGTCCATACATGGACAGTGATATCAGGGGCTCTAAACTACAGAGTCCCCGGACAGAGGAGCCCCTGACTGGAGGAGCCCCTGAAGTCACTGTCCATATATGTGTAATGGAATCACTAGTTGAGCAATTCCCATAGTGCAAGTTTGTGGCATTGCCCTGTAAGCGATTCCTCAAAGGCAGCTGGAGACTGTCTCGATTAAGCGTGCAAATAATCCGCTACCTCAAATCCATCACTGCTCTGATGCAGAATCTAGGGCTACTCTATGGTCTTTACCAGAGCCCACTGCAAGGCAGGTTGGATTTGGCTGCATAGAACCCACGTTGCATTAACAGAATACAGTGTTGGACATGACAATGCAGGCAATACCTGAACAGAAAACCAAAGGATACCAGGAATGGCAGAGGTAAATAACCAGCCGAGAGCAGAATATCCAAATCAGTGAGCAAAAGCGTGAGGGTATGTTCACACGCTAGCTGGCTTTTACGGCTGAAATGACAGCCTGTTTTCAGAAGAAAACAGCTGCGTCGTTTCAGCCGTAAAAGCTCCTCCTCATAATATACGAGGCGTCTGTGACGCTCGTATATCTTGAGCTGCTCTTCATTGAGTTCAATGAAGAACGGCTCAAATTACGTTGCAAAGAAGTGCCCTGCACTTCTTTGCCGAGGCAGTCAATTTACGCGTCGTCGTTTGACAGCTGTCAAACGACGACGCGTAAATTACTGGTCGTCTGCACAATACGTCGGCAAACCCATTCAAATGAATGGGCAGATGTTTGCCGACGTATTGTAGCCCTATTTTCAGACGTAAAACGAGGCATAATACGCCTCGTTTACGTCTGAAAATAGGTCGTGTGAACCCAGCCTGACATGCACTTCTTTTTACGGAGCGTCTTTTTACACTCCGTTTTTACACTCCGTTTTTTAAAACAGCGGCGTAAAAAGACGCCCTGTATGAACTAAATGCTGTTTTTCCCATTGATTTCAATGGTCAGATGTTTGTAGGCGTTCAGCTTCCATTTTTTCAGGCGTTTTTCGAGGCGTAAACACCCCGAAATACGCCTGAAAACACTGCACGTGAACATACCCTAAATCCAAAAACAAAGCCGAGGTCCAATTCCAAGAATCCAAATAGTCAGGTAATACAGGGTATAATCAAGAGCTTGAGCTGATACTTGCATACACCAAGAAATTCACAAGCACAAATGAAGGAACGGACCAGACTCAAATACTTCACCCTAGAATCTGATAGGATGCGCGCTACAGTAGTCAAAACTACTTGATTTTCTGTTTACAAACATAAAAACAGAGTGTCATAATGATGGCGGCTGCGCGAAAATCACGCAGCCACGCATCATATACTCATGACACACGAAGCTTTTCTGGACCTTTTGCGTGCGCAAAACGCACACGCTTGTGTGAATCCGGCCTTAAAGAAACGTTTTAACCATATGGACAGTAACGTCAAAGGCTTTAACCCCTTGACGCATTATCACGTACATGTAGTAGGGAAGTATGGAGGCCGCTCACGGGCTGAGCGCCCTCCATACTCTGCGGGTGTCAGCTGCATTTTACAGCTGACAGCCCAGACTAACGGCTGGGAACAGCGATCGTGTTGTTCCTGGCCATTTAACCCCTCAAATGCTGCGGTCAATCGTGACCACAGCATCTGAAGCGTTGAAAAGCGGGGGTGGCCCCCTCCGACAGCTCATTGGCGCCCCCACACTGCAATCGGGGGGCGCCGGTGGTTGTCATGGCAGCCCGGGGGCCTAATGATGGCCCCCAGGTCTGCCTTTTGTCTGCCTCTGTTAAGCCGTGTCTCAGAGAAACGGCTTAACAGAAATCTGTGAAAATAACGATATACTGCAATACATTAGTATTGCAGTGTATTTTACCGGTGATCTAACAATCGCTGGTTCAAGTCCCCTAGGGGGACTAATAAATGGTGTAAAAAAAAACGTTTAATAAAGTTATTAGTAGTGGAAAAAAAAAATATTAAAAGTTCAAAAAACCCCCTTTTCTCATTTTTTTTCTCTAAAGTAATGTCAAAAATAAAAAAATAAACAAAATTGGTATCGCTGCAACCATAAAAGTCTGAACTATTACAATATACCATTATTTACCTTGCACCGTGAATGCAGTAAAAACAATAAAATGTAAAACGCCAAAATCCTGTTTTTTGGTCACCTTAGCTTGAAATTTTTTTTTTTATAAAGAGTGATCAAAAAGTTGCACGTACGAAAAATTGGTACCAATGTAAACTACACCTCGTTCTGCAAAAAATAAGCCCTCATACCGCTCAATTCACGGAAAAATAAAAACGTTATGGCTCTCAGAATGTGATGAAACAAAACAATTTTTGTTTAACAAGTAATAAAAGTAATAATATGTTAAAAAAATATATATAAATTTGGTATCACCGTAATCGTATTGAGCCGCAGAATAAAGTTAAGCTGTCGTTTTTACCGTATGCTGAAAGCCGTAAAAACTAAATCCAAAAAAACTATGTAGAAAGTTTTTTCTCATTTCAGCCCGCAAAGTGGTTTTTTTCAGTTTCCCAGTACATTATATAGTACTTTAAATAATGCCATTAAAAACTACAACTCCTACCGCAAACAATAAGACCTCACACCGCTTCATTGACGAAAAAATAAAAAAGTTATGGCTCTTGGAACGCAGGGAGTGAAAACGAAAAAAATGAAAAATGGCATACCATGGACAGTGACGTCAGGGGCTTCTCCAGGGCCTGAATCCCCCGGCCGAGCACTACTTAATGCTATTCCTGGGGATTCCCGCCTTGGCAAAGCTCCACAAGTATACATTTAATGTATATCTGTGACGGATGCCAAACAGGCTCCCATGTTAAAAAAGACTTATACCGCGCAGTATATGTATTTATTGCAGGTCCCCTCAGGATGAAGTTGCGTAGTTTACTATGTTATTCCATCCTCCAAAAAAAGGTATACCGACGTATACCAGCCCAACAGTAGACAAAAGGGCACACTTTTGGCCTCCGTCTAGGTAATGGAGCCCTATGGACACGTTTAGCATGTACGTAGTGAGCTTTCCCATTATACACGCTAAACATAGGGCCAAAACATCATGTGAACAGGCCCTTATGGTTTTGAGCTACTTAACAACATTTTCGAATCTTGTCAGCTAAGATGTTAGGTCAAGTGCGTGTATGCAAAGGTCAGTAATACTGCACTCTGTTTCCAAGCTTTAGCCGGGATTTTTTTCTTTCACTTTGGATGTGCTTGTAGAAGAAAACATTCTGTAACTAAGAATCAGTACAAGATAAATAAAGCAAATTATTTGCCTTGGTTTTTTTTTGCGTATTTTTTGGGCCATGCTACAAAATAAAATGTGGACATTCCTAAGACTGTGCCATAATACTCTTATTATCTTGTTCCAGCTGATTCCTGCGATATCCACAGTCTCGTGGTACACTACTTTCATTCCTCTGGTGATCGTTCTGGGGATCACTGCAATCAAAGACCTTGCAGATGACATTGTAAGAACATAATCTTGTTTTTCATCACATTTAGCTTCTTGTGTAAATTTTTTTAATATTTAAATAATCAGATTCTGATGGATTCCTATAGGAGTAGCAGAGGCTAGATGACAACTAATAATTGCAGTGTCTGCAGTAAGGCAGTACTATCTGTGCCTACATCATTTACAGGGATAGGCAGGGAGGCAGTACTATCTGTACCTACATTATTTATAGGGAAAAACAGGTAGGCAGCGCTACATCATTTACCAGGATGGAGAAGGCGGAAGTACTATGCGTACCTACATCAATTACTGACGGAGATAGAGAGGCAGTACTATCTGTACCTACATCAATTATAGGGAGACACAAGGTGGCATTACTCTCTGTACCTAGATTATTTACAGGGAGAGACAAGGTGGCAGTATTATCTGTACATACACCATTTACATAGAGAGGGACTGAGAGCTAGTACTATCTGTACCTACATCATTTATGGGGAGAGATGGAATGGTAGTACTACCTGTACCTACATTATTTATGGGGAGAGACGGAAAGGTAGTACTATTTCTACCTACATCCTTTACGGGAAAGACAGGGAGGCAGTGCTATCTGTACCTACATTATTTACAGGGGGAGACAAGGAGGGACTACTATCTGTACCTTCTTCATTTAGTGTGAAAGACAGCGAGGCAGTACTATCTTTACTTACATTATTTACAGAGCGGGATAGAGAGGCAGTACTATCTAAAACTACAGTGTTATCTGTACTTACATAGTTTACAGGGAGACAATGAGGCAGTACAATCTGTACCTACATTATTTACTTTGAAAAACAGGGAGGTAGTGCTACATAATTTACCAAGAGAGACAGGGAGGTAGTGCTATCTGTGTCTACATTATTTACAGGGAGAGACAAGGAAGCAGTACTATCGGTACCTACTTTATTTAAAGAGGCTCTGTCACCAGTTTAATACTTCTCTATCCCCTAACTGATCTAATAAACGCTTTGTTGTAGATAACTACTGTTTTTGTTTTTTCTAAAAACGTTTATTAGTGACAAAGTTCTGCTAATTTTTACATTTATGCAAATTTTTGGAAAAAGCCCAAGTGGCCTTTTTTTTAGTTTCACCAAGTGGGCGTTGTAAATCAAGTGGGCGTCACCTCCAGCCGTGCCAGGACTGCTGCTGAGGAGGAAAATCATCCTGGGATGGCTGGAGGCGATGTCTGGTCATTCTCCCGTCGCTCCAGTGAAGGAACTGCGGAAGTAAGTGACGCCGCAGCGTGATCTCGCTAGATCACGCTGTGCTGTGAGTAAAGCTGGGCATGAATAAAAATAAATATATGACTCTGATTGGTCAGCGTCATACACTTTTCTTTACAACGACCACTTGGTGAAACAAAAAAAAAAGCTCAGTAGGGCTTTTACGAAAAATTAGCATAAGTGTAAAAATTATCAGAACTTCGTCACTAATTAACGCTTTTTTTAAAAAAAACAACAAAACAGTAGTTACCTACAACAAAGCGTTTATTAGATTAGGTAGGAGATAGGGAAGTGTTAGGCTATGTTCACACAGAGTTTTTTGACAAGTTTTTTTGACGCGGAAACCGCGCCCAAAAACTCGTCAAAAATGGCCCGAAAATGCCTCCCGTTGATTTCAATGGGAGGCGGGGGCGGTTTTCTCCCACGAGCGGTAAAACCGCCTCGCGGGAGAGAGAAAAGACATGCCCTATCTTCGGGCGTTTCCGCCTCTGACCTCCCATTGACTTCAATGGGAGGCAGAGAAGGCGTATTTCGCTGCGTTTTATGCCTGCGGCGCTCAATGGCCGCGGGCGAAAAATGCCACGAAAATCGGCAATCAGGGAGAGGAAAATCTGCCTCAAACTTCCAAACGGAATTTTGAGGCAGAAATTCCGCCTGCAAAAAAAACTCTGTGTGAACATAGCCTTAAACTGGTGACAGAGCCTCTTTAAAGGGAGTGACGGGAAGGTAGTACTATCTGTAGCTGCATCAATTAATAGGGAGAGACAAGGAGACCGTTCTATCTGTACCTACATAGGAGGTAGTGCTATATCATTTACCAAGAGAGACTGGAAGGCTATCTGACACGTTCTATATCTACATAATTTATAGTGAGAGTCAAGGAGGCAGCACATATTTTCAGAAGAACAATGTGATGGAGGAAAAATGGGAAACTCAACTTCAGTGAACTGAGGAGATCCTCCTAGAGTAGGGAAGGTGGGGTCAGTATACCCTATTAATACTAAAGGGTTAATCCCAACCTATATCCAGAATGGTTTCACCATTTTAGGACCGATTGCTCTGCTCTTTCTGTAAGCATAGATATGAATGGAGATAGCCCCGCACATGCATGCCCACCTCTCCATTTATTTTCGGCCTGTATGCGGAGGCTGGCAGCCCCCGATTCTGGAGTTAGGTGCAGTTAGGCCGGTGTACAGTATAATATAAAAACAGCCGGTGTACAGTATAATATAAAATAATGATAATATTTCATATGAACGCCTGTTCCCAATCATTGCCCTGATTAAACAGGGCAACTATCAGCGGATAAACAAGCAAACTCATCATCTGCTGGTTGTATCATTTCTGCAGAACAAAATATTAACATTGCCGGCTGCACATCTCCCTGTATAAACAAGGAGACGTGCTGCCGACGTGATAGAAATGTATGGGAACGAGCGATTGTAGTAATGATCGCTCGTCCCCATACATTACTGATCACAGCTCCTTGTGAGAGCTGTCTCGTTGATCGGCGCTCGTTTACACGGCCCATTTCGTGCCGTGTACGTGGACCTTTACCCTGATTTCTCTGCATACATCCAGCTGAATGAGGATAAGACGCAATGAATGAAGTTGAATGAGGATAAGATGCAATGAATGAAGTTGAATGAGTCTTTCTGCCACTCACCTAAACGATAGTGCAAATGCCCAAATCATGTGCAATAAAGATTCTGCAATGTAAATCAGGAAGACATTGTACAGGACCGACAGCTATGTCCCCGAGTTCCCCATAAACATGCAGGCTCAGCTTGGTCAACCATGCATGTTTATTTTAATGGGGAGAGGAAGTGTCTGGCAGCTGCTTATCTCCAATTAGTTCAAAAGTATCGGGCATGTTGAATCTCAACCTGCTCATTTATTGATTCCTTCACATATGCCATCAACGGTGATTTGGCTAATCTTTCTGATTTTGTCAGGATCCTCCAAAAATAATCTAATGTGTATCCGTAAAATAGGTCTGTACAGGTTCTTAGCCTCTGGTTATATGTATTTAAGAATGTTTCCATTAACTGACAGCAAGCAGAGATCTTGAAATTATAAACAATGGTATGTTAGAAAAAATTTGTCAGCATCCGATGATTAAACCTTTTCTTTATACATAAAAGTGGAAAGCCCCTTTAATGTCCCTAGTTCCCTTCAACGTCATGTAATTAGTAAGAAAAATAAAGGGAAACTCCGAATTGTTACATATGTGAGTGGTATAACTAGGGATCTTTATGGCATCTCAGAACTTTATGGTGTCTCTTTATCAAGATGTTAGATCCTGTTTACCTAGCGAGGGTGTCCGTAACTATTACTATGGGTCCAAAGAGCATAATAGGATGTCCCAAAGGAGAAAATCATTTGGTATAATCCCTTTGGGTATTACTGTCTATTCAGGTATGAATGACAAGAGGTATGTAGTATGGGCAGTTATTACATACAGGTGAGTATGAGCACTGCCATCCAATCTATGCCAGGAAGAGTGCCAATCTGTGCGGAGTAGTGACTCATCTGCATGTATCCAGCTGACTGTTTAGAAAACACTTTGATGAAATCACACGTAAAGTAGTGCCTAGGGCAACAAATCAGGTTGCTGCTCTTAGTTTCCAAAGGGCCTCTGAAAAATAAGAGATGAAATCTTATTGGTTGGTATGTGCAGTCCCCATTCTAAATCTGGGACCTGGACCTCACCTGACCCCTTATGGCAAGCTACGTATAGGAGAGCTGGTTATGCATATGCAGGTCCCCTCTATTGAAATGTGTCCCTGTTCCCACATCAGCATCTAGCAGACATCATTGTAATGTGCCGATGGTGCGTGGTAGGCCACAGGACAAGTGAATGACGGAGCAGGCAGCCAAAGGCTCCCTTGCACCCACAACACTACTGGCTCTCCTAATCCGGTAGTGATTTTAACAACTAGATCGAAAGAACCAGTCTGAGCATGGAGGAGGCCCTTTAGGTCCCCAAAGTGGTGGAGGCCCCTTGTTCCCTCCCTATAATCTGGCTCTGGTGATGGGCTTCTTCTCTACTTTTCCTTTGCATCAGTTTTGATACAGATCACCCAGAGGTCCTGTGCCACTTAACTAAACAATGGTGCAAATGCCTCAAGTGGACTCGTGCCACAAGGGTCCTACAATGTAGATCAGGGACCGACAACTAAATACAAGTGGTTTATTATACGCACATTAACACAGGTAAGGAAACACTTTGCATAAAATCATCTGCTTATATTTGGCACGTGATCATAATTTTATTAAGGTGTTTTCTTATCAGTCAGCCGGATACATGTAGATGATTCACTAATCTGCACTGTTGGGCACTTTTCCTGGCATAGGTTAGATGGCATAGGTTATACTCACCTGTTTGTAGCAAAGGATAACTGCTCGTACTTACATACCACTTGCCATTCATAGCTGAATAGAAATACCTAAAGTGATTATATCAAATGTTTTTCTCCTTTGGGACTTCCTGTCGTGCTCCTTGGACCCATAGTAATAGTGTTGTCTTCTTTGCCAATAGTTACGCACACCCTCGCTAGGTAAACAGGATCTAACATGTTGATAAAGAGACACCATAAAGTTCTGACATGCCATAAATATCCCTTGTTATTTAGCAAATCGGAGTTCCTGTTTATTCTTCGGGGTCAATTGTAAGGACCTTGTTACTTCTCTAAGATAATTATAAAGAAGGTCCTTGGCCTAAATATAAAAAAAAAAAAATAGCCAACTATATCTCCAGTACATTCCACCCCTAATAATATCAGGATGCTGCTATCAGTGAGGTCATTTGGTTTCACCTTGACTTGAGTACACGATGGGCCCATAGTAATTACATAATGTTGGGGTGGGGCACTAAGGGCATTAAAGGGGTTTTACAGTTTTATATAAATAAAGTTTAATCGTTAAATGATAAAAAGTTCTGCAACTTTCAAATATACTTTGTGTTACAGTTCTTGGTCATTTCAAGATCTCTGCTTGCTGTTGGTGAACGGAGCCATTCCTGTTTGCATCCAGATGCTAAAAACCTGTACAGACTAATATTACCCATACATGTCATAAAATTATTGGTGGATCCTGACGAAATCCACAAAATTAGGCAATAATTTATTGTGTGGGGGTCTCCCGACAGCCCCGATAACAAATGTCGACTGAAGTGAGAATCTAACATGTTGGATTTTAACATGCCCAATCCTTTTGTTCCCAGTGGCTTGTCTCCCTTTCCCCATTTAAAAATAAACATGCATGCTCGACTGAGGTCAGGGTCAGAAGCTGAAAGATCAAAAGTGATGAGACCCTGAGAAACGAATCAGACGTCTTCTATTATTTCAGAAATCCAATTGAATGAAAAAATACCTCAACTTTTTTTTGCACGTGCTTTCATATACAATCAATATGTGGCCCAAAGTATGTAGACACCCAAATATCGAATCATCTGTGCTTGTTGAACATCTCATTCATCCTAAGACCATGAACATTCATATTAGGTTGGTCTCCTCCTCGCTACTTTAACAGCCTCAACTATTTTGGGAAGACTTTTCACTAAATTTTGGAAATTGTCCTCAAGAGCATTAGTGAATTTTCCTTGGCTGATGAGGCTTGGCTCATAGGTGGCATATAAGTTCATGCCGAAGATGTTCATGAGCGTTGAGGTCAGGGCTCTGTGCAGCCCGTTAAGTTCCTCCACACCAATCTTAGCAATCTATTTCTTATGGCCGTCACTTAAAGAGGTTTTGTGGGACGTAGGATAGGCCATGAATGTTTGATCGGTAAAGGTCTGACCTCTGAGACCTCCTCCAATCATCACAATGAAGGGGCCATGGGAACTGCATACACACGAGCCTCTGTTCTTGTGTAAACAATGAAATGATGGGGCACTTTTGCCAGAGTTCCGCGGCTCTTTCAATGGGCTAGTCATTGTTCGCCGGTCAAACATTCATGGTGAAACCTAAACCATTAGAAATAAACCAAGACTATTATTCCTCCAACAAACATCACAGTTAGGACAACATATTTGATCAGAAAGAGTCCTCCTAAAATCCTTAAAACTTAGATTGATCTGCCAGACTGTAAAGTTGGATTCACAGCTTCAGAGTCCAGTTTGGGGAGTCTAGCTGACAATTGGCACGTTGTTATATCAGGCTTGTGCTACCGCTCAAAAATTTTATTCTGTCGCTTTTTGTGATCTACCTCTAGCTAGATCAGGTTCTAAGATAGTCATGGTCTTCATAAGTCCAGCAGAAGACAACCACATGTGAAGATGATTTAAAGACAACCACTTTCTGTTAGGAACAGTTCTTACCGAGTAGATTCAATTAAATAAGTTACTTGAATTTATCGATGATTTGCATAGTTTAGGCTACAGTTATACGTTAACATGCATGTGTTCTGTATAACTAATGGTGGACCACTTCCTCTGGTAGACCCAAGGTTGCTCAGTCTGACACTAGATCTGTTCATGGATGAGCTCTGAATACTACTAAACAGAAACGGGCTTAGGGGTGTGCAACCTGTAATGTTGCACAGAGCGTATCACTTGTTACTGATGGAGGCGCCACTGGCCTTATGGCCTGGGCACCCGGATCTTACACTGAAGGCAGCTGCACTGGATCCAGTTAAATTTCCTAGTTTAATGACTGAGAAGTGCTGTTTAGGTAGGAGCCTGGCAGTGGGCACCGATGGCACTGTATTGTATGGCACAGTATTTGTATTCTGTATTATTGTACTTTTTGTGGGCTATATGGTACACCATAAAAGGGGGTGTCAATAAACCTTGCTACACAGGGCACCCTCCAACCTACCGGCTCTGCTCCTAAATATGTTTTCTTCTCAATAATGGTTTTTACTGGTGACCAGGGCATAACTAGTAGGCTGAAAATGGTATTAGCGGACTTGCTGGAAAGGTGGTATCCTAGGAGAGTGCAATGTTGAAAGTCAACAAGCTGTTAAGGATGAACAATACTACTGTTATGATAGTCTGTGGACACCGCACGACTGTATGATTCCTATTATGTAATTGTAGTAATGAATGTGGTTGAAATGGCCAAACCCACTAATTAAAAGAGAGGGGTTCACATACTTTTGACAAAGTAATGCATCTGACATATCTATCCCTCATTTTGTTTTTTTAGTCCCGCCACAAAATGGACAATGAGATAAATAACCGATCGTGCGAAGTTATAAAGGATGGAAGGTAAAAGTACATATTCCTATTGCTAATCTACAAAATACAATATTTTCTGCTATATGTCATATTGGCCAGCCTTGGATAAGATGGTGACCTGGGTGGTACCTTCTATTTCCCCCATATGGTGTACTGTCATACAGTGCGCAAATAACTATACCAAAAAGTGTCTAATTAATAAAAATAAAAAAAATAATATAATGTACAGTGTTAAAGTATTAGGGCCACATTATGCAAATACCCCCATGCAGTGCTCAGATAATACTAACATATAGTAACCACATAACAGCTCCATACATATAGTAATCTATAACAGGGCTATACAATGTCTAAATCATACCGCTGTACAATTAATATTAAGACCCAGGCCACCTGAGGCGCCCCCTTGAGCAGGTCGCACACCCCTAAAGCCAGCCCTGCTTGTAGTCATGTAGTACCGCACTGTCATTGGTAGACTTCAGCATGTAAGGTGCTGTGGACGTGGCCACATTGATGAGCCTAAAACCCCTTTCTAGATAGTAACTGATATAACTGATAAGAATAGAACATCATTCTCCTTCATGGGGGATAGAAGGCGTAAATTATGCTCATATCAGAAGCACAGACAGGGTTTTATTTTTTAAGTGATTTTTTTATGGATCCAATTTTAGATGTGTTAATTCCCTTACAATGTTTATTATTCTGTAATATCTTTTTGTTGAAGGCACATGTTTCTTTACGGTATTGGCTTCATGGATAAGGGCCTGGAAGTTGCAGGGGGGCTGCATACAGCAGTTTTTTTCTCTGCCACACAGTAAAACAGAGTAGTGTGTAAATATACACCCTCTGCGGTTATCAGTGGTGTAATTGAGGCAGACCATGTAGATGGGTACTTAGAGAGAGGGGGCTCAGCCCTGGTTGGTCCTACTACTTTTGCTGTTGGGTTGCGTGAACATGTGCGGGACACCCCTCTGCAAAGTTAGAAAATAAGGGAGCAGGAATTGGCCCAAGGGTGTTGTAAAAGGGGTGGGGGGGGGGGTAACACTAGGCCCTTCTCTCCTGGATGACAAAACCTGGCACGATAATGGGGAACCCATTCTGATCTTAGCTATGGGGTTTCCTTTCTTCTATGAACGCTACTGTCTATTTAGTCTCAATCAGACTAAAAATTAGATAAAAACAAATGATCAAAATAAAAATTTGCAATTGATGTTTTATCTATAATCTAAATCTTTATTTTTATTTTCAGGTTTCAAAAAACCAAATGGAAAAATATTCATGTTGGAGACATTGTACGGATTAAAAAAGACGACTTTGTTCCGGTGCGTAGAATATAATAGATTATAGTTATTCTATAACCTTTAACCTTTGTTAACCCATTAAGGTCCAACCTTATTTGGGCCTTTAGAATACATCTAATTCATTTCCTCATCGCCACATTGCCAAGTTGTAATTTTCATTGGCGTGCGTATCATTTATTGATTAACTTTTATAAATGTGTTTTTTGAGGCCAAAACAAAAAAAGCTATTCTGACATTTTGTTTTTTAGGGTTTGTTTAATGTTGTTCACTGTGCGGTATAAATAACGTGTTCATTTTATTATATGTATTTTTTTTATTTCTTATTTTTTTTTAAACTTGTTTTTTTACTTTGGATTTTTTTTTTTCAAATACACATTATTGAACTTTATTATTATTATTATTATTATTATTATTATTATTATTATTAATAATAATATTTTTTTTTAGTTCCACTAGGGAACTTGCGATCCTTTGATCGTTTTCATACACTGCAATACTTATTTTTTGTAATATATTTTGCCTGTCAGTGTTACACCAGGCAGTCTGTTACGTCCTGCCTTAGGCAGGGCCCAAACAATTTACACATTAATGCCCCACATAGGGGAGCTTTTTAAGCCCCCGCTGCCATGATAGCCTACTGGAACCATGCAATCGTATCGCGGGGGTGGCGATGGGCGTACAGAGGGAGCTCCCTCCCTCTGTAAAACCATTTAGGTTCCACGGTCACTAATGACAGCGACATCTAAAGGGTTAAATGGCCGGGATCAGCGTTATCACCTAATAGTAGGTTGTGCTTTAGCTAGTGAATAGAGAGAATTTGACATCACAGAAAAGGATGGTGCAATGGTAAGATATGTCATCACTTTCTTATCGGTGGTGGTGTGATTTCTGGGACCTCCATCAAAGGGTCACAGACCTGGTCAAGTGAGTAGGACTACGCTGTCAAGGGAAAAACTTTGAAAGTCCTTTTTTTTTCACAAGATCGTGGGAGTCCTGACTGTTAAAGCCTAACCGATCAGAAAGTTATGGCCTAGCCTAGCAATATGCCATCTCTTTGTGTTATGTGGAAAGCCTCTTTAACCCATTCCTTTCAATGGAGGTGCTATTAAGCTTTTATAATGTTATTCTAACCGCAATAGGATAAAATTGTATGTCCTGGTGATCATGTAGGCACAATTGAGCTCCCGCTGTAACAGCCGGGATCAGACAGAAACCTCCAATTCGACCATTTAAGCCCTTATTTTTCACCGTCAGTAGCGACCAGGGAATCTAAGGAGTTTAACATATGGAGGAGCTGACTCTGTCGGCCAATCTGTGCCTCTGTGATGCGATCGGGGGTACCGATGGGTTTCTATGGCAGCCACTGGCCTTATAAAGGCCCCCCAGGTCTGCCGTAGGTATTGCCCTATGGACCTGCTACTAAATCACAGCTTTTTTTGCAAAATAAATTGAATTACTCAGCAGCAATTGTCTTATGTGTTTTCTGTTCTATAGGCGGATGTTTTGCTGCTCTCAAGTTCTGAACCTAACAGTTTGTGCTATGTAGAAACAGCAGAGCTTGATGGGTAAGAAACTACACGGCAGATTGGTAAAATGTATAAATAAAGCCAAATTGAATAGTGCTGATGACATTCTATTAGGTGCTACTGAGATACAGCATACTCACATACCAATTATATTTTTTTATAAAGAGAACACCTTCCCAATTCTATATTTTTTTATAAAGAGAACACCTTCCCAATTCTGCAGTCTTCAGAGCTGAAATCTCCCAGCATTCCTTGCTGGTTCAGTGTCTGCACTGTGTCTGCGGCTGTGGTGATTTTCATTCTGTGAATTGTCATCTTTTCATCTAGTAATGTACACTAATCTGATGTAAGAAACGTAAGGGAAATTTCAGATGTGGTAAAATTGTTCCAGTTTGTCGGTGCGTATTCCACACTAAAAATGTGCAATGATTTCCAGTAGAATAGATGTGGATGGGATTTTCAAAACCTCATCCACACATAGAGGAAAAAAATAATCGGAAAACACAGAGCACGCTGCAAATTTTCAAATGCATTTATGTTGTGGATTTTTACCACAGATTTCACCCTTTACCATTCAAATTCATAGCAAATCTGCATCAAAATCTGCAATAGAATCTGCATTCACACATTGCGTATTTTGACGCAGATTTTCTTGCAGATTTCAATGCAGATTTTTTAGTCAAAGCCAGAAGTGGTTTCAAAATGAATGGAAAATATAAAGGAAGAACTCATACTTCTTCTTCCTTCTGGATCCACTTATGGCTTTGGCTCAAAAAACAACATCAAAATCTGCAACAAAATCTGCAAAAAATACACCATATGTGAATGAAGCTTAACTCTCCCCTGCATTATAGGAGCTCTGCTATATTTGGCAGATTTTTCCACATGTAAAATCTGCAGCAAACTACAGTGCAATACAAGTGAATCCTCCACATGCTCTATTCTGTTGTGGAAATGTAGTGGATCTGGCTATGGATACCCTTGCCATACCAAAGAGCGAAATCCACAGTCAAAGCCGCATCAAAATCTGCATTATAAACCACACTTTGCGAACATAGCCTAAGTGGTGTGTCTGACAACAAGCTTTTTGACAGTTATAAGACAATCAGAATTATGAATACAGCTCTAAAGTATAATACAGGCTGTAACTCGGGATCATTACAAGATAGGTATGTACATATACAAGTGACTCAATGCTTTATGTCAATTAAATCTACTGTGTACACCGTATGTAGTTTATCTATCAAAGTAGTTTAAAATGTGAACATACTTTTTAAATATGATGAATTTTGGAATTCATTAATAAAACTGTTAAATCTCTTCATATTATCTTATTGGTATCGGATTTATATTTATTTTTCCAGAGAAACAAACTTGAAGTTCAAAATGTCCCTTGAAGAAACAGATACATTTCTTAAAGAAGAGCGGGAACTTTCAGAATTTGATGGTAAGATTGTCTCTGTCATAAATAATATTTGAGAGACGTCATAATCCCTAAATTTATAAGATCATTTTCTACCATTAAATACCTTTTCCCTTTTTTTTTTTGCTGATTATTTTACCTTGGGTTTCCTGGCAATGACCTGACTTCCTGACTTGGTGTCAACTATTTGAGTACATATAGCTACATGCACTGCGGTGGTCACTAAACCTTGGACTGCATATTTTGAACCACTATTTGCCAATCTGTTTCTCTTCAGCAGTTGGGAAACACCATGGCATGATGAGAGTTGTAGTTTCCCAAAAGCTGGGGAGCCACAGGTTGGAGACCACTGTTCTAAACCAGAGACTGCATTTGGCTGCTTGTTTCTTGTCCCTCCCGCTTGATCATCTGCAAGGATAAAAAATAATGCAATTCTAAAATACATGCAAGACAAGGGAAAGTGAGCAGGAAGAAGAATGATAAAAAGTTATATGGCATTCAAATTTGGAGGAAGCCTTGGAGAGAACAAACTAAACATTATAAGGTGGAACTTATGAACTACTTTACGCCTGTTTTCTGGCGGAGAAAAGTCGCAATTTGCACAAATACTCAGTTTTTGCACACATATTTTTTAGAATTTTCCATTTTTACTAAGCTACTTTTAAAAATAGTGGGCAGGGGCTTAGTTGAAATTTACTATAATTTAAGCCAGGAGCTGACGAAAATTATAGCAAAAATCTACTCCAGTTTATAGATGGCATATATTTCCCTTTCTGGCGCACGGACAACCAGAAATGCACCTCATTTATTAAAAGTTGCATTTTACTCCAGTGCTTTTTATATTAGACTGGCGTATGAAGCAGCAGTCTTATAAAATTCCCCCGTATGTGTCATAGGGTCTCAGTACTATGTATTCATACTCGCTTCCTCGATGATCACTGAACCATTACTTGACAATAGTCCAGATTTTCGCGGGACAGCGTTTTTGCTAATTTGAGCTCTTGTGCAAACAGGGGATTGTCTTAAAGTGTAGCTAAATGTTCGACAAACTTCTGACATGTCATAGTGAGATGTCAGAAGTTTGTATTGGTGGGGGTCCGAGCACTGAGACCCCCACCAATCTCTAGAACGAAGCAGCTGAAGTGCTCGTGTGAGCGCTCAGCCGCTTTGTGTCTGTTCGGCTATTTCCAGAAATAAATGTATCTGTGTACGGACTCAATAGAAAGTCTATGAGCCCGTACTCCGATACATCGGCTTTCCGGAAAAAGCCGAACAGACACGAAGCAGCTGAGCGCCCACACGAGGGCTTCAGCTGCTTCGTTCTGGTGTTTGGTGGGGGTCTCAGTGCTCGGACCCCCACCAATCCAAACTTCTGACATGTCACTACGACATGTCAGAAGTTTGTCAAACGTTTAGCTACACTTTCATATGTTTCGCAGATGAGAGCTCTTCATATCTGAAATGACCCATTTTATTTTCCCAGGACTGGTTGAATGTGAGGAACCAAATAACCGTTTGGATAAGTTTGTGGGAACATTATTTTGGAGAGAATCACGTTGCGGACTTGATAATGATAAAATCTTACTCCGTGGCTGTAAAATCCGCAATACATTGCACTGTCACTGCCTTGTCATATTTGCAGGTAATAATTGCATTTACCTTATTGCGCACCTTATGGTATATACGCACTTGTAAAACCTACACAATTCCTCAAAGGTAATTACGAGAGTACTTCCAATTCTTGATACACACCGAACAAAGAAAAAAGGTTTGAATATCCAAATATATATAAAAAAGTAGAAACATTTTTATTCAGTTACGTAAAAAACAGCATAAACAATATCATACATTGTATATCAGACAAAGTGCTATTTCTTTTGGTAAGGCTGACACATCTTGGTGCCTTATGGTTGTCTCCTATTTTATCTGATTTACAATATATTATGTTATTTATGTTGTATTTAATGTAATTGGATAAAAACTTTTCTACTTTTTAATATATATTTGGTAATTTCAAGCTTTTTTTCTTTGTTCGGTGTGTATATACACACACTTGTGCCTGGGGTGCAGTAAGGGTTGTCAACTCAGGTTCCTCCTATGTTCTAGGCAAGGGTAGACAACCATCTGGGTAGAAATGCCCCCATCAAGAGGGTCATTGACTTTTATGGTGGATACATGTGATGGACATGCATGGTTCGCTATTGACCAGCCATAACAGTAGGTACCATGGATATCCAACACTCCACACAATTGCTCACAATAGAGGTCAGTGACTATGATCTAATCATTATAGAAAGACGACTAAGAGAGGCCATCGCCTGAACAAACATAAGCTAACCATAGACATAAGGTTTGTGTTGGCAGATCCAGCAATCTAAGGCCTATGGTCCAAACAAACTGAAGATTGTCTCCCGATTCCGCCAAATGTGGTTGAATCTGACAAAAAATATCTCATGTCTATGGCAAGCAGAGGTTATATTTTTATAATTATACCAATAGAAGCTATCATTTTTTACTGTAATAGGTCAGTAAAGGGCATACACCCAAAATCATAAATTCACCAGTAAATATACATTCTTGAGTTGTACTCTTCTGACAAGTTGCTAAATGTATTCATTCATTTCTTAGTGATATTTTTTTTGGGAGAGGGATACTGGGAAATGCCAATGTAAAACATGCCCCGGCAGGGCGGAATTCCACTGTACTGACCATATGTGGCTCTTTAGCCAATCACATGACAAAGAACTTGCACTATTTATTATGTGATTGACTAAAAAATTGTAAATGGCTAGAAAGGGGATTCTTGCGAGCAGAATTTGAATTGGCAGCAGGAAAATATTCGAGACTTTGATATCGCCATTGTCCATGGACTAGTACATTGTTCTATGTTTTTTTCATTTGTGGAGAAAGTTGTAAGAGGTCCTCCTTAATGTTCTCCGCTTTGGACAATCCCTAATTGTTAGATGGGTCCCTTGACAATAAGCTTTTCACAAAGTGTTCCCCTGTTGGGAACCTCCATCGATCAGCTGTAATCTGTGAGAAAACTCGGCAGTAAGTATTCAATTTTCCTGCAGTGCCACCACAGGAGATATTAAGTATTGCAGAGCGCCCATTCATATTAATAATTGCCCTTGTAATGCAGGACCGGACAGGTCCTCTAGAGACAGAGGATGTGGAGAAGAAAAAGTTGCAGCATTCGGGACACGGCGCCTGACAGGTAAGTATTCAGAACTAAGTATTTTTAAGTAGACTTTATTTGTAATAGATACTACGCATTTCAGGACCGGACAGGTCCCTTCCTCAGGACCTGAGGAAGGGACCTGTCCGGTCCTGAAACGCGTAGTATCTATTACAAATAAAGTCTACTGAAAAATACTTAGTTCTGAATACTTACCTGTCAGGCGCCGTGTCCCGAATGATCTTCATGAATTCTCGATTCCACGCTAAGCAATAGTGTTGTGCCTATCTCAGCACAACACTGCCAGGTGAGTGTACCATCTCACCACTTACACTGTCCCCCGTTCCTTAAAAAATATTACCTTAGAGGAGAGCCGTTGTCCTCCTCTTTCCTTTTTCTAATTTAGATATCTCTAGAGACAGAGACACTCTTTGCAACCATTCTCCATTCTGGTCAAGAGAGGAAGATCCTGAACCGAGGACCCCCTCTATTAATTCAGAATTCCCTAAAAGGGTGTATGACAATGGATTTTCTAAATTAGACAATCCCTATAAAAGGAAAACCGACAAGATGTTATTAGTGGGGTTCTGTGCCTTGTAATCCCTACTGAGCTCTAAAACGAAGGGTCCATGATGCTCATCCGAGAGTTGTGTCCCTTTGTATATCATTGGTGCGGGTCCGACCCTGCACCGTTAAGCAGCAGGCCACCAGGATGTTATGGCACATAATGCTATGTACGGAGACCGAAAGCAGTTGGCTCCGTACATAGAATAGCGGCTGTGCTGCAGAACTGCAGGTCTGCCGCTATTCCGTGGCGGGAGCCAACTGCTTCCATCGTGTACGTCCAGTGCACTGAGGCACCGGACCAGCTGATCTGTGAGGGGTTTGGGTGTCGGACCCCCACAGAGCATGTAGTGATGACCTATCCAGTGGATAGGTCATCAGTTGTCAGAAGTTGTAAAAACCCTTTAAGTTTCATGCTCTCATTTGTGACGATATTGCATTTCCTAGGTTCGGACACTAAAATTATGAGAAACAGTGGAAAATCAACTCTGAAAAGAACAAAAATCGATCAAATGATGAACGGAATGGTGTACATGGTAAAGTTTCCTGCAACCCTGAACTACTATTATAGTAACTCCACTTGTCTCTCTATCTATAGATTATATATATGTGTCTTGCAGATATTTGTTCTGCTGATCCTGAGTGCGGCTGGTTTAGCCATCGGACAGACTTTTTGGGAAAGCGATGTAAACAGTGGAAATACAACTTGGTATCTGTATGACGGGAAAGACTACTCACCAAACTACCGGGGATTTCTTGGTTTTTGGGGATATATCATTGTTCTGAACACAATGGTACCAATTTCCCTCTACGTAAGGTACAGGACATATATACCATATATAGGATTACTATCTTGTCAAAATGTATATAAAAGCTGTATGTACAGGATATCATTTGGCACTACAGTAGTAGAGGTAATAACTGGTCATTAGGAATGTTATTAAGTAAGATACATTGCCACAGATGTATAACATCCAGAACTCGCCATGCAGTCGCCTTTACAGTCATTTGTGATAGAATGGGTCATTGTAAAGAGATCACTGAATTCCGGCGTGGTCCTGTAATAGGACGCCACCATTGCAACAAGTCAGTTCATTAAATGTCTTCCCTCCTAGATATTCCACCTTCAACTGTAAGGGTATGTTCACATGCCCTATTTACGGACGTAATTCAGGCGTTTTACGCCTCGAATTACGCCTGAAAAATTGCTCCAAACCGCTGTCAAAAGATGGCGCGTAAAAAGACGCCCGCCTCAAAGAAGTGCATGTCACTTCTTGGGACGTAATTGGAGCCGTTTTTCATTGACTCCAATGAAAACCAGCTCCAATTACGTCCGTAAAAGACGCCGCGAAAAACGCGTGCATTTGTAAAAACGTCTGAAATTCAGGAGCTGTTTTCGCCTGAAAACAGCTCCGTAATTTCAGACGTAATTGGTGTTGCCGTGTGAACATACCCTAAATGGTATTATTGTAAAGTGGAAGGATTTAGGAATCACAGAAACTCAGCCACAAAGTGCAGACCACGTAAAGTTACAGAGCGGGGGCGCCGAGTGCTGCGGCGCATAGTGAATAAAAGTCACCAACACTCTGCTGACTCAATAATTACAGAGATCCAAACCTCCTCTGGCATTAACATCCACACAAACACTGTGCCCTGGAGCTTCAGGGCATGGGTTTCTATGGCCGAACAGCTGCATGCCAGTCTTACATCACCAAGCACAATGCCAAGCGTCGGATGGAGTGGTGTAAAGCCGCCGCCACTGGACTCTGGAATGAGTCTGCAGTGGAAACATGTTCTATGGAGTGATGAATCTCGCTTCTCTATCTGCCAGTCTGATGGATGAGTCTGGGTTTGGTGAATGCCAGGAGAACGTTACCTGCCTGACTGCATTGTGCCAACTGTAACGTTTGGTGGAGTATGGATAATGCTATGCGGTTGTTTTTCAGGGGTCAGCCTAGGCCCCTTAGTTCCAGTGAAGGGAAATCTTAATACTTCAGCATAACAAGACATTTTGGACAATTGTAGCTTCCAACTTTATGGGAACAGTTTGGGGTTCGGCCCTTTTCTGTTCCAGCATGACTGTGCCCCAGTGCACCTGGTCAATAAAGACATGGTTGGGTGAGTTTGATGTGGAGGAACTTAACTAGATCCCTGACCTCAACCCCATCAAACAAATTTGGGATGAACAAGAATGCTCAATAGAAGTAAATGGGGCTGAGCTGCAATACCACACACAACCTGTGGGCAGGTGTGGCGCTGTTATTAAAAGAAATCAGCCAAGTTTTTCTAAACCCGGATAACCTTTTTAATGTTACAGTGTATTTGAAGTATGCAAAAAATTTCCTAAATTTTTTTGAGTAACTAAGAAAACTTTTTTCTGTAGTTAAATATTTGATTCTTTTTCAGTGTTGAAATGATTCGTTTGGGCCAAAGTTACTTTATTGACTGGGATTTACACATGTATTATCCTAGCAAAGACACAGGAGCCAAGGCTAGGACAACGTCACTGAATGAACAGCTAGGTCAAATCGAGTACATATTCACTGACAAAACCGGGACATTGACACAGAATATCATGACGTTTAAGAAGTGTTCTATTAACAGGAACATTTATGGTAAATACAGAATAAGGATCACTATGTATTGTAAAATTTGGGCCAAAGTTTATGATTTTTTTTATAATATTGATTTTATAGGGTATTAAAATGTATTCCCCAACTAATAGGGCGCAAAGAAGATTCCATCTGCTAATAAGTGCTAATGAGGGAATATTCTGGATCTGTGTGGCCTGACCCTATTAGAAGTATCAGGAGTATTTACTTTAGACAACACCTTTTACTTTCTAGGGATTTTTTTAGGTAACAGATAGGGGTTCCCTGTCACGGTGCCGGGTGTGGACCCACTGGGCCATACCGCGTAGCGGAAAGGCAGCTGGCCAACCAGGTACAATACAATGTCTATAGTCCAGAAAGGGTACCTGTGGCAATGTAGACAGTAGCGGTGATTCAGGCTTAAGATGAGGCTCTGGCAGCAGGCAGACACCCGGTGGATGTAACACAGTAGATGCAGCAGAACACACAACTCAAATTCAACTCTAGACGGCACAGAGGCACGGTAGCACAGAATACAGGGTACAAGCAGCAGGAACGGGCAACACTTGGAACTGGAAAATACTAGGAGACCATTTGCAAGACAAACTAAGGTAACACAACAACGCTCAGGCAATGATCAAGAGGGCAGAGCACTTTTTATAGTCCAGCAGCATTCTGGGTTGATTGCAGATTCACTGCAACTGGACACGTACTGGCCCTTTAATGCCATGCACGCGCGGGCACGAGGGCCCACGCGCCCTACGGGAGACAGTCACTGAACGCCGTCAGAGTCAGAACGACGGTCCGCGGCCATAGACGTTACATTCCCAAATTAGGATCCCAATCCCAGGCTTTCTGTTCTAGAGGACCACTATAGACCACTGTAATCAATGGGCACTAACTGATTTAAGTGGGTGCCGAGTAATGCCACAAATGATAATTTATCTGTTGGTCCTACTGGTTCCTCATTTTGATGAGCTTGTTGCTGGGGACTTGCAATATGGATAAGTTGTCCAATTTAAAGGGAATGCATTGTCAGAAATGTGATCTGAATTTATTTTAGGTTAAACATATTTTTAAAAACTTTATGCCAATGTTTTTTTTAAATGTTTAAAATAATGTTTTTGTTTAAACATAAAATGTAAAACTATCTATATAAAAAAAATCCTGAAATATTCCAGTTTCCACACAGTCTACTCCGCACCCCCTGTAGTCTGACCACTTTTCAGCAGTCACCTCATTATCATCAGACAGGATCTATTATAAAATACGATGCAGATATCACAGGATCATACCACTAACAATAGGTGATCGGAACAGCTCCCCTCCTCCCTCTTCCTGCACAGTGACATCTGCACGTTACAAAGCATGACCACTACACTCTCCCATAGAAGAGGTCTCTTAGGTCTATGTGGCTGCTGTAAAGCAAATCTCTGAACTGGTGTTCACAGGAGCTCCCGGCAAGGTGACTGCCCTCCTCACCATTTACAGAAAATAAAAATACAAAAAAATGTTTTTCAGTGTATAGTTTTAGTTAATAAAAATAAAATGTAGGTGATACATTTCCTTTAATTCCTTTTGTTGAACTGAGAATGTGAATTGTACCATAGATTTGAAGAGTGATAAGCATGTTTAGGCCTAGTGGTGTCATATTAGATCTCCGCATAGTAGATTTAGATTTCAGAAAGCCACCACCATATTTTCTGGACTGAGTTAGAAAGTTGAAAGGGTCTTCCAGTTCTAAGCAATTGATGGCCTATCCTCAGGATAGACCATCAACATCTGATCAGTGGGGGTCCGACTCCCAGCATCCCTGCTGATCAGTTGTTTTGAAGGGGAAAGCTGTTTCATATGAGAAGGCTGTAATACTGTGAACTGCCGCTACAATTGTGTTGGCGATTCACAGTACAAGCAGGTTGAAATGAAGTAGAAGCAGGGCTCGCATGCGCGGTGCAGCCCCTTCAAAGCAGCCGATCGGCGGGGGTGCTGGGTGTCGGACCCCCACCGATCAGGTATTGATTGTTTATCCTGAGGATAGACCATCAATTTCTTAGGGAAAACCCTAATTGAAGTTTTCTATTTTCAGATGTTATGGTATTTTTTTGAGATTCGTTAGAAAGAATAGTGAAGAAATTAAGGAAAAATCTGCAGTTGAAAATATATTTTACACCAAATACATTAGTTTCTTTTTCATTCATAAAATGTTTCTTCCAGGTAATCTAAAGCAAATGTCTGGGAAGCAGATACGTACCACAGAGGTCAGTATGCAGTTTACATTTACAATAGCTACAGAACAACCTGTCATTCCCCAGCTATTAGAAAACGACATCTCCCAGTATGCTCTAGTACAGGGGTCTCAAGCACGAGTCAGGGTCAGGGTCTTCCCCAGAGCGGAGTCCCGGGCAGAGCGCTAGTATCGGCTCTGCTCCGGGACGCTGCGGAATGCCCTGACATCGTTGTCCACATATGAACAGCGATGTCTGGGGCTTCCCCAGAGCAGAGTCCCGGGCAGAGCGCTAGTATCGGCTCTGCTCCGAGACTCTGGAATTCCTTGACATCGCTGTCCACATATGAACAGCGATGTCTGGGGCTTCCCCAGAGCCGGAGTCCCGGGCAGAGCGCTAGTACAGGCTCTGCTCCGGGACTCTGTGGAATTCCCTGACATCGCTGTCAACATATGGACAGTGTGTCAGGGTCTTCTCCAGAGCGGAGTCCCGGGCAGAGCGCTATTATCGGCTCTGCTCCGGGACTCTGGGGAAGCCTCTGACATCGCTGTCCATACACCCACAATGATGTCAGGGGCTTCCCCAGAGCAGGAGTCCCAGTGATGTCAGGAGCACAGCTGGAGTCCCAGGAAGAGCCTACTAGCGCTCTGCCCGGGACTCCAGCTCTGGGGTTGCCCCTGACATCTCTGTCCATATATGGACAGTGATGTCAGGAGCAGTGCTGGAATCCCAGGCAGAGTGCCAGAAGCAGCTCTGCTCCGGGACTCCACTCCAGCTCTGGGCAAGCCCCTGACATCACTGTGGTAGCATCAGCGGTGGGCACTGTGGCAGCATCTGCGGTGGGCACTGTGGCAGCATCTGCGGGGGGCACTGTGGCAGCATCTGTGGAGGGCACTGTGGCAGCATCTCCGGAGGGCAATGTGGCAGCATCTCCGGAGGGCACTGTGTCAGCATCTCCGGAGGGCACTGTGGCAGCATCTCCGGAGCGCACTGTGGCAGCATCTCCAGAGGGCACTATGGCAGCATCTCCGGAGGGCACTGTGGCAGCATCTCCGGAGGGCACTGTGGCTGCATCTCCAGAGGGCACTGTGGCAGCATCTCCAGAGGGCACTGTGGCAGCATGTGCAGGACACTGTGGCATTATCTAGGGGTGTGTTGCATTATCTACAGAGGGCACTGTGGCCTTATCTACAGAGGGCACTGTGGCCTTAGCTACAGAGGGCACTGTGGCCTTATCTACAGAGGGCACTGTGGCCTTATCTACAGACGGCACTGTGGCCTTATCTACAGAGGGCACTGTGGCCTTATCTACAGAGGGCACTGTGGCCTTATCTACAGAGGGCACTGTGGCCTTATCTACAGAGGGCACTGTGGCCTTATCTACAGAGGGCACTGTGGCCTTATCTACAGAGGGCACTGTGGCCTTATCTACAGAGGGCACTGTGGCCTTATCTAGGGGTGTGTTGCATTATCTACAGAGGGCACTGTGGCAGCATCCACAGAGGGCACTGCGGCAGCATCCACAGAGGGCACTGCAGCACTATCTAAAAAGGGGCTGCCCAATCTTGACGTGTGTCTGCCAAACGCTGTCAACTGAGCCGCCGGACTGCATTTAGCGACACTTAAACTGTAAAGCTGGATGCGGGCCACAGTGCCCTCCAGAGATGCTGCCACAGTGCGCTACGGAGATGCTGCCACAGTGCCCTCCGGAGATGCTGCCACAGTGCCCTCCGGAGATGCTGCCACAGTGCCCTCCGGAGATGCTGCCACAGTGCCCTCCGGAGATGCTGCCACAGTGCCCTCCACAGATGCTGCCACAGTGCCCACCGCAGATGCTGCCACAGTGCCCACCGCAGATGCTACCACAGTGATGTCAGGGGCTTGCCCAGAGCTGGAGTGGAGTCCCGGAGCAGAGCCGCTTCTGGCACTCTGCCTGGGATTCCAGCACTGCTCCTGACATCCCTGTCCATATATGGACAGAGATGTCAGGGGCAACCCCAGAGCTGGAGTCCCGGGCAGAGTGCTAGTAGGCTCTTCCTGGGACTCCAGCTTTGCTCCTGACATCACTGGGACTCCTGCTCTGGGGAAGCCCCTGACATCATTGTGGGTGTATGGACAGCGATGTCAGAGGCTTCCCCAGAGTCCCGGAGCAGAGCCGATAATAGCGCTCTGCCCGGGACTCCGCTCTGGGGAAGACCCTGACACACTGTCCATATATGGGCAGCGATGTCAGGGAATTCCACAGCGTCCCGGAGCAGAGCCTGTACTAGCGCTCTGCCCGGGACTCCGGCTCTGGGGAAGCCCCAGACATCGCTGTTCATATGTGGACAGCGATGTCAGGGAATTCCACAGAGTCCCGGAGCAGAGCCGATACTAGCGATCTGCCCGGGACTCTGCTCTGGGGAAGACTCTGACACACTGTCCATATGTTGACAGCGATGTTAGGGAATTCCACAGAGTCCCGGAGCAGAGCCTGTACTAGCGCTCTGCCCGGGACTCCGGCTCTGGGGAAGCCCCAGACATCGCTGCTCATATGTGGACAGCGATGTCAGGGAATTCCAGAGTCTCGGAGCAGAGCCGATACTAGCGCTCTGCCCGGGACTCCGCTCTGGGGAAGCCCTAGACATCGCTGTTCATATGTGGACAGCGATGTCAGGGCATTCCGCAGCGTCCCGGAGCAGAGCCGATACTAGCGCTCTGCCCGGGACTCCGCTCTGGGGAAGACCCTGACACACTGTCCATATATGGGCAGCGATGTCAGGGAATTCCACAGAGTCCCGGAGCAGAGCCTGTACTAGCGCTCTGCCAGGGACTCCGGCTCTGGTTAAGCCCCAGACATCGCTGTTCATATGTGGACAGCGATGTCAGGGAATTCCAGAGTCTCGGAGCAGAGCCGATACTAGCGTCTCTGTGCCCCGCGGGCCGCAGATGACAGCCCCAGGGGCCGCATGCATGCTTGAGACCCCTGGACTAGACCAAGGCTTATCAACAAGTCAAGGTCGCAAGGGCACAAGGTATAGAGAGCAAGGAACTAACAGTAAAGCAAGCAGATAAGAAATCAGTCTCCTAGAAGTTTCCAACATCACCAGGACACACTTTGCTATAATTATTTTGTACTGGTTTTGCCTTCTTTATTGATATTAAAAGCTAATTCCTGAACTCTGATGATCTCCTTTTACCAGAAAGTGTTGCATTGTGGGAGCTCATGTGACAGGGACATAGTTGGATCTAAGCTGTTAGGTCACATGTCTGACAACAGGGTGTGGCTAAACTGCTGTCTGTTTCCCAGAGAGACAAGTAAAATTCTGAGAGCAGCTGTGTATATAAATGATCGAAACAACACAAAGTATAATTTGGTAAAAGTTGGTAGTATTTACAAATTTACTCAACTTTATATGTAGACTTATACTGAAATGTTTGTTAAATGCGGAATTACACCTTAAATCTTTCTCGTTGTTGATATCTTATTTTCTAAGAACGTGGACTTCAGCTGGAATCCTTTAGCCGATCCCAGTTTTACATACAACGACAAGAATTTAATTAAACAAATCCGGTTTGGAAACGATCAATATGTTCACCAGTTTTTTAAGTTACTCGCTCTGTGCCACACAGTAATGGTAGATAAGACAAATGGTAAGTACTACTGACAATCCTTTCATTGTATTACTGTTCAAATTAAGAAACTTCAAGTAAAATTCAGGGGGCATAGCAAGTCAAGACAATAACCTACTTTCCAGCTGCATTTAAGATGGCAGAGAGGTAGGGTAGCATGCTTCATAGGTATGCCCATTGATCTCATTCATATTGAGAAGGTCAATGTAAAATTAATATTTGGGTCGTTTCCCAACCTGTATGTGATATTTTTCAGGTCTAATCATGGTACATATTGTGCTGGTGCATACTTGGTCCAGGTCTTGTACACACTAATACTACTAATAATGGAACCAGACAAAAAAAAAAAGTATGGAAATCTTACTGGTAGTGGATAACTGGAGCTTATGACCCATTCTTGGTTGATCCTGGGCCAAACCAAGATGCTTACTATAAATACTTCTAATTCAACAATCAAAAATCCTGGTAAATAGCAAAAAATGTGATCTAGAGCAGGGATAGGCAACCTTGGGGAGGTTGAGATCTACTATAATGATAAGGAAGGTTCCTAAAAGCACCCTCCAGTCAAAAAATAAATGTATAGTCCACTTATCTGCTGCCTCGCTCCTGAATGATCCATCCTGTGTTCTAGTCCCCGGTTGTCCCTTCTCCAAGAAGGTCGTTGCAGTCTCAGACTTTCATATGAGAGCTTTTTTGGAAGTCTGAGACACGCCCCTACCCACTCCATTGCCCTCTGATACATGAGCATTGAGGACGTCAGTGCCTCTGGAAAAAGTGCCGACATGCGAGCTGACATCATCAGCGTTCATCTATCGGGGGGCAGTGGAGTAGGTGGAGGTGTCCATCTTAGAGAGCGGAAAATGGGACCGGAACGCAGGGATGGAGGCCGGATTATTCAGGAGAGGGGCAACAAGTAAGTTGACTATTTATTTCCAATGTATAGTCAACTTTTTGAGGGGCACTCGCTTTATGGTCTACTGTTTCACTCAGAAGAGAAGCAACCATCCTTGTTTTGCCCATAAATTTACACAAAATGTCCCAGAAATGCCCATATTGGGGCATATTTGCATAAGCCTAGTCCCTTTGAGGTCTCTTTCTTGGGACAATCCCACAAAAAATGAGACTGTTTTTGGCTGTCTGGTTGCTTTCCAAGCTCTGCATGCTCAGAGCAATGTATGATCGATGACTATTCAGTAAAACTAAAAAGGTGTGCCCATTTTGATAAATGCTTCTATAGACCATAAGTATGACCAGTCAAAAGAATGACATTACTCTATGGCAAGATCATAATCAAACTACCTAACATATGTCCATGTTATATTTACTTGTAGGTAGTGAACTGTGCTATGAAGCAGCCTCTCCGGATGAAGGTGCCCTGGTAACAGCTGCTAGGAATTTTGGCTTTGTCTTTCTTTCGAGAACCCAAAGTACCATCACCATTAGTGAGCTTGGAAAAGAAGTGACTTATGAACGACTGGCAATCCTTGACTTTAACAGTGATAGAAAACGCATGTCTGTAATAGGTAAGGCTTATATTGCATGAGAATTGAAGGAGCTACAGTCCATCATATGATAGAAGGCATGTTATGTGACATGGGTACAGGCGGATCTGTGAGAGGGGCAGAGACCCCTTTTGCAGTTTGTTTGTTCCTTGATCACTTCGAATTACAATGAAAACAGTCAGAAATGGATGAAAAACTGGATAGGTGTGAACAGAGCCTAACACTGTCTCAGAGTCTAATGTCTTGATGGTCCACGTCTACATACATACCCAAATATGTGAAGCGAGCTCAAAATGCATAGAAATAATAAGTCGTATATGGTTTTTCAGTGTAGAATTTTTTGTGATATGCATAAAAGATCACTACAATCATCTATTGTGAGCTGTTTTGGTCTATTATTCAAAAAATTCTCTAATTTCAGTTCGGGATCCCGATGGAAACATAAAACTTTACTGTAAGGGAGCCGACACCGTCATTTATCAACGTCTTCATCCAGACAACCCTATCAAGGAACAGACACAGGATTCTTTAGATGTAAGTTTGTGTGAAATGGTAGACATGGGCCATATAGACCATATAGATCTAGTTGCAGTTCTATCTATCCATCAGAATGACATAAAATACTAAAGTACACTAGTACTTTACACATTATCTTTGTTACCCGCTTTATGCTCTTAAAACAGATCACCTAGGCTTCATTCACATCGGAACCCTGACAGAGACAAACGGAAAAAAAAGGTTTCCGCTTCAATCACCCTTGATTTCAATGGTGCTGGATCGGGTGCCAATGGTTTCCGTTTGTGTCTGTCAGGGCTCCGTTCTGACCGAAAGCTCCAACGGAACAACGGAACGGAGCCCTAGCGCAGATGTGAACGAAGCCTAAGTGATCTGTTTTATGAGCACAAAGAGGGTGACAAAGATAATGGATAGTCGACTACGGTATTGATTCAGTCAAAACGACGGAACCCTTGCACAACGGAGACAAACGGAAACCATTTGCAATGGATCCGTCACCAATGAAATCAATGGTGATGAAAACGGAAACCTATGTTTTCCATTTGTGTCAGTCAGGGTCCCGTTCCGAAGGAAAGCTCCGACGGTATGTCGGAACGCGACCCTGGCGCAGATATGAACGAAGCCTAAGAATCTGCTGTGCTTATATAAATACATAAAAGTAACTTGAATACTATCTCCCTTAAGCATTCCTCTTATTCAGGGGTGGGACCAGGGATGCAGCTATAGGGGTGGAAGAAGTAGCAGCCACACCCGAGCCTTCGTGCTTGAAGGTGCCCAAAAGTTCCTCTACTAAAAATGAAGCCACCAAAATTATTGACTGCACATGGTAGGCCTTGTTACAGATTTTGTATTGGGGACCAGGAGCTTCAAGTTACTCCTTTGGGCAGAACAGGCTTTCTTGTTGGCAGAGTTTTCAGAATGTGCTTCCTCCCCCTCAGTCTGTAAAGTCCAGCATTATAGTTGTTGGATGGACAATCGTTCTTTATGTTGCCCTTGGCACACTAAAGATTTTACCCCAGCACCTTGGTCACCATGTCCAATTGGTTGTACAAAGAAATCTAAAGGCAAAACAATTTTTGAACCAATAGATTGTGCCTCCCCTCCTGACCCTAGCCCTCGTTCCATACCTGCTTTTATTACACAGATAGCACATCACTTCCAGTATCTTGTTTTTGAAGTTTTTCCCCTTTTCATGAATTTTTTTGTTTAGCCATCTTTCTATTGTTTGTGTGGGAGGGGCCTCAGACCTGAAGCATTCCTGTATAGCATTTAGAGGCAGTCTATTGTACAGCAGACAGAACTTTCCGTGGCTACTGGTGTAAATGTTCAAATGGCGGAGCTTGGAGAGTTTCAGTAGAGAGCTGGAAAATCACCCGTATAGCTTAGTCCATAGATTATAAGTTATATGGTTACACTGGAAGACTAGGTGCTTTTTTCTTGATGGCAGCCTTGTTACAACCATTTCACTCTAGCTTTGCGTTATCAATATGTTTTTTTATTGGTCATTCTACATTATAAACTTTGACTTTTTTTTAATCAGGTGTTTGCCAATGAGACTCTGAGGACCCTGTGTCTTTGTTACAAGGACATCAGCTCCGAAGAGTTTGAGAAATGGAATCAAAAATACCAGCAGGCCAGTGTGGATATAAACAACCGCGACGAAGCTCTGGATAAAGTGTATGAAGAGATCGAAAATAACCTAGTGGTATGTGACATTTGTAATCTATGTAAATTTACCTCTTTGATTGTTTTTATACCCTCCAAATTTTGAAAAAACTACTTCTCTGGACTAGGCTTTTCTCTGCATCTGATCTGTGGCCAAGCATCAGATGCTATAACAAACATCTACACCAGCGTCAGGTACAATCAATGGATCAGGGAGAAGGTGACAACCAGTAGGTTGGGGCTACTTTCCTGGATTTTCTTCAATAGACTTGGCTGAATCATGCAAAGTGATACCAAGATTTTTAGAAGGAAATTCTGGACAATATGCCAAAATAAAGCATATGGATGTCATAGAGGGGCATGCACCACTGGGGTTCGCCTTTTATTAACCAAAGTGGAGAACCCATGCAAAGAGTGACTCCCGCTCTGGTGGACTATATATTACATGATCGTCCATTCATTAGAATAGGTGCCATGTAAAAAATTTGTGGCCACCTGCAGCTTCCCCCAGTGGTAAAAGCTGATCACCGTGGGCTTCAGTTTCCGGACCCATGGTGATCAGTGGGTCTCCATTTAGAAAAAAGTTTGTCCTGATGGAACAACCCCTTTAAGGCTTCATTCACATCTGCGCTAGGGCTCCGTTCCGACGTTCCATCTGAACTTACCGTTGGAACGCAGCCCTACCAGACACAAACGGAAACCATAAGTTTCCGTTTCCATCATCATTGATTTCATTGGTGACGGATCCGGTGCCAATGGTTTCCGTTTGTCTCAGTTGTGCAAGGGTTCCACTGTTTTGATGGAATCAATAGCGTAGTCGACTACTAGCGCAGATGTGAATAAAGCCTAAGTAGAGGCAGCATTATCTGATGTTTTATTATTCTGTTACCATGCTAATACCCCAATACCAATGTTTTCAAAAAGGGACGCACAGATTGTGCACTAAAGCTCTATATAAGAAATTACTTTGATTTATGGTGGTTAATATTCTTTTAAATATGTTTTTGCAGTTGTTGGGAGCCACAGCTATCGAAGACAAGTTGCAGGATGGGGTACCTCAGACAATCTATACATTAGCTAAAGCAGACATAAAGATCTGGGTCCTGACAGGAGACAAGAAAGGTAAATGTGCCAATCCCTAATGCCATGTTGTTAAGGCTCATCAATTTAGGCAGGTCATCAACTGGACCTCGTAGTCTCTTATCTGGTTTCAAATATGTGGGAGAGCTTGACGATGCATCGGAGAGAAACTACACACAATCATATTTCTTTAGTTTATTAGCAAACAATACATAGATTATATATCATTAAAAGGGGTGTTGGCCATGTCTTCCATTCCAATCACGTAAGAGAGGCCATGGCCTACAGTCGATCCAATCAATATTGACCATGTCTCCTCCTTCTCTAAATCACAAGGGATTTTGTCCTGGAGTCATCAGAAAAGAACACGTATACATTATGTCACATTATATTACATTGTATCACATTATATCACATGTTTTGTTATAATTGTAATTATCATATATTTTCGCTATGTGCTCAGAATCATCATATATTTTAGCTATGCAAGCAGAATCATTGTTTGTCTAATATCTTTTTAGCTTGCGGTGAGACATTTCAAAAGAAGAATAAAGGTTAAAGTGTTACATAAGTCAATCAATAGTTTTAAGATTTTAGAATAATACAATAAAGTCCAGGCTTCCATCTCAGACCCTCCTTTTTCTCATTCTTAAAACCTATTCACTGATCCCCAAGCTAATATCCTCACCCACTAAACTGGGTGAGGGGGACTTCATTACTGCTTCTGCCCATCCACCTAGGGCTCAGTGACAGGCTGCGTTCTCATAGGATATTGTTCATGGAAGGGTCTGGGTTTCAGCCTATGTTGTATCACCTTATTTGTTCTCTTACATAAAAATGTCATTAGCCATATTAACAATCGAAAACCTATATAGCCAAGAATAAAAAATAAAATAATTTGGAACACAGTTTGAAGTATATCCATCAGCCATACTGCTATTCCCTTAAACCAATTGGCTGGGTTTAAGAAAGAAAAGGTATTATCCCACATCTGCATTATAATAGGGTACTTATGACTGCGTTAGCACTTCCCATATGTACCATATGAGGTCGCCTGTCTGTCCTTCTTTTATACAATGTGTGTCTGGGCACGGCATTAACATATACATTCTCATGTGGTATAATAAAAGTTGCAGGTGTTAGATAGGCTAACGTACATGTACCCGTGAAGTTACTTGGGAGCCATTTATACGCCTGATGTTCCCATACAATATACATATTTTTCAGTACCCGTGTGACTGACCCTTTAAACAAACTGGTCACCTATTTAGCCATCATATTACCTACTAATACAGTGGCGGAATCTGTGATGTCGGTGTTATTTCTGACATACTGTATAATCGCAAGACCTCCCCAAGTAATTGTACAGTGGTATTTACGCAGGGGGCATCTGACCTAAAGTAGCATCAATTCCTACACAATGAGTATCGATGGAACTGGTTCCGTTGCACTCTGTGTAATTCATTAATGGGAAGTGTACTCCTTTAGATTTAATCTGAATGCAGCTGCAGGATGAGAAGCTTGGATAACAGGCAAGGTCCACTCCAGCAGAAGCCCAAGGCGTCTGTGCAAATTTGAGGGTTATCCAGGTGTCTTTGCCTTCGAGCTTGACTGAAGTTGCAGTGACCAGTTGCACTTGGTACCGTTCGGTATATCTGGGCTCCAAGGCCTCTTTTATGTGTCTTTTCAGGACTACCCAATCACCTGGCAGCAGTTGATGGGCACCTTCTAAGGAATTTGGGTCTGGAATAGAATAATACACTTGTTTATGCAATTCAGTTAAATGCCTGTGTAGTTGGATAACATAGGCTGTTAGTCCGTCAAACTGTTGTTGCAACTGTTGTGGGAAGTACAAACCCGTCTTTGGGATTGACCCAAACAGTACTTCATAGGGGCTGAGTTTCAAAGGCCCCCCAGGAGTGGTTCTAACAGAGTACAATGCTAAGGGTAGGCATTCAGTCCATGGCAAACCTGAGGACTCCATGGCTTTCTGTATATTTAACTTTAGAGTTCCATTTAGTCTTTCTACGTTACCACTACTTTGGGGGTGGTATGGTGTATGGAATGCCTGTGTGATGCCGAGGCTTGTAAGTATATGCCCTAGTACTTCTCCTGTGAAGTGGGTTCCTCTATCACTCTCAATTACTTCAGGGACCCCATATCGGAATACTACTTTACTGAGTATTTTCCTAGCAGTGTTTTTATCTGTGCCTTTGGTTACTGGCCATGCCTCAGGCCAGTTTGAAAACCAGTCAGTACATACGAGGACATAATTATATACACGAGGACATATTCATATACACGAGGACATATTCATATACACGAGGACATATTCATATACATTCACCTTGGGTAAATGTATGTAGTCCACCTGCAGTCGCCGGAAGGGGTAATCAGGGCGAGGTGTGCGCTTACTGGGTGTTTTTGTCAATTTACCAGAGTTGTGTCTGGCGCATGTCAGGCAACCCTCTACATGTCGAGCAGCTGCGTTCTGGAATCCAGGGGCAAATCCGTGTTGTAACACTGTGCTACTTATGGCTCCTTTTGTGTTGTGGACTGGGGAATGCGCCAGGGCGCACATCATTGGGGAAAGACTATGTGGTAAGCACGTTTTACCCTTTACACGTCATGGCTCTCCTTCGCCTCTGACAGCTCCTGCCTCCTGACACAATTTCAGTTCAGGGGCCGGCTCTTAAGAGTGGAAGGCAGACAGCAATTCCTCCGTGACTGGGCCCACTTCTTGGACTACCAACACGGGGAGGGTTGAAGCTGCTTTTGCTGCTTGGTCAGCCCATGCATTTTCTTTTGCTTCAGAGGTCTCTAGTCTTGTGTGCATTTGCACTTTAATTATGGCTACCTCTGTAGGTAATGCTAAATCCTCAACTAGCTGTTGTACTGTGTCTGCATTTTTGATTGATTTGCCTGCTGAAGTCAGAAAGCCTCTTGCTCGCCATATTGTGCCATAATCGTGTGCGACTCCAAAGGCATACCTTGAGTCTGTATAGACATTCACCCTTTTACCTGTGCCCAACTTAAATTCTTCTGCGAGTGCCATGAGTTCTGCCTCTTGGGCAGAGCTGCTGGAGGGCAGTGACTTTTGCAGCACTGTCTTACCTTCCTGGACTACTGCATACCTGGTGGTGGCATGTCCTGTCTGCTCATTCCAGTATCTGGATCTGTCTACAAAATACTGAACATCATAGTTAGTCAAAAGTACATCAGTGACACCTGGTAACCCTTGGGATTCAAGTTGCATTAAACTGTGACAATCATGCTCATGTTCCATATCAAACAAGTCATTGTCATTTGCAAGTTCGTACATTAAGGATCTGACATCCCCCCTTGCCCTCCTTTCACTACAACCATAAGCATCAGAGTGGCAGGGTGGAGCGTAGTACATGTTTTCAGAGTGCAACTGCGTCTGGGAAATTAAGCACTAAATCATGTTGTAAAATAATGTCTGCAGTATTGTCACGGAGGAGGGTGGCTGCTACAATAGCCCTGAGGCAAGCGGGGGGCACCTTGTGCAATGGGATTGAGGCTAGCGGAGTAATATCCGATGGGCCGCATACGACCACCATGGTCTTGTGTGAGCACACCTGAAGTGTGACCACCTTGTTCGTGACAATACAGGTGGAAAGGCTGAAGGTAGCTAGGGATGCCCAGAGCTGGGGCTGAGACTAAAGACAGCTTGAGGGTGTAAAATGCATCTAGAGTGTCAGGCGAGAGTTGGAAGGGATCAGTTTGTAGGCAATCATACAGGGGCTGCATTGATTTGGACGCATTTTTAATCCATGGTCTACAATAACCCACTATCCCAGGAAGGCTCTGGGAGAGCAATGGTTATGTGGGACTGGGTGGTCTTGGATAGCAGTAAGCCTGGAGGAAGTGAGGTGCAATACACCAGAAGACAGGCAATGTCCAAGGAAAACAACAGTGGGCTTATAAAGTTGTAATTCGTTCATGGACATTTTGCAACCTATATGGGAGAGATACAACAATAATGAGACTGTTTCCTAAGCACATATGTCAACAGAGACACAATACAAAAGAAAATCATCAACATATTGCAATAGACAAGTGGTGGAGTGTTTGGGGGACCACTTATCCAGCAGCTCTTTCATTGTACGGGTGACAATATCAGGGGAATTTGCTGCACCCTGGGGAAACACCGTCCAGGCATACTGATTGCCTCTGTGTATTGGTAACAATCTGGAGAGAGCAGCAATTTACTTCCCTTTTAATTGTAGAACTACAAAACTCGGCAAAACAAAATGCTGAAAGGAAACTGCTGTATTTATAACTCTAAAACCTGACTTTACACAACTAACTTTAATTATTTAAACCTTATAGATAAGGTACATTAAAAAGTTAGTCTATTTACACAACATTGTACTTAAAGAGGCTCTGTCACCAGATTATCAAATCCCTATCTCCTATTGCATGTGATCGGCGCTGCAATGTAGATAACAGTAACGTGTTTTGGTTTTTTTTAAACGATCATTTTTGGCCAAGTTATGAGCAATTTTATATTTATGCAAATGAGCCTTTCTAATGGACAACTGGAAGTGTGTTTTCTCTTATTTCCAACTGGGCGTGTATTGTGTTTGTAACATCTGGGCGTGTTTACTTGTTTTACTAGCTGGGCGTTGTGAATAGAAGTGTTTGTCAGCATCATATGTCAGCATCATACACTTCTATTCACAACTCCCAGCTAGTAAAACAAGTAAACACTCCCAGATGTTACAAACACAATACACGCCCAGTTGGAAATAAGAGAAAACACACTCCCAGTTGTCCATTAGAAAGGCTCATTTGCATAAATATTAAATTGCTCATAACTTGGCCAAAAATGATCGTATTTAAAAAAAAACACACGTTACTGTTATCTACATTGCAGCGCCGATCACATGCAATAGGAGATAGGGATTTGATAATCTGGTGACAGAGCCTCTTTAAGTTCAATGTTCTAGGACTTTACACAATATTCTTAAATATAATAACAATAATTTAGAGTTCAATAAATTCAGTTCTTAATCTGTATTGAGAAAAACATCTCACATCAAACAGTCAACATTTTCGTTTGCTCCAGTCGCTTCTAAGACCAGTCCGCGACACACACACACTGTATACACGGACACACACTGTATACACGGACACACACACTGTATACATGTCTACATCATACTTCTAATCATAATCCACATTACTCGCTGTATTAGTTTTCATCATCACTAGTACAGTCACTCTTCTATGCTTTTATGCACATACTATTCATATCAACATCATTGATACACTCTTCTATAGTTCTGTTTTTCCGATCAGTTAGTCTTATATATTGAACTATGTAAACAACCTCCTTTATCTAATGTACCATTGCGTCCTATTTTCATTTGTTTAAACATCCTTTTACAGTTTTTGACTGCTTCTTCACCTTTCAACCGTTTAACTATATCAACTGCTGACACCCATGATTCCACACACCCACTGTCGGGTTCAAGATCTCTGAACCCCATGTCGGGAGTTTATAAGGAGGTTCCCAGGTCAGCTGTATCAGACCTCGAAGGACTACTCTCCTTTTTAGTCTGACTGTGTCAAACCTGTCTATATAACAATCAGGATATAGTGATATACCGTCCCCAGGCCTACAGCACTCGAAAGGAATTGGTATATCGTCACCCTCTGTTGAAATCTGACTCTATCAGATTCAATTATATCCTTATAATTAGGACACAATGGTATATTTTCCCCAGGCCTATAGCACTCGAAAGGTATATATATTTTACTATCTTAATACACTATACTAGGTGTGCAGTGGGATATCCGTTAAGTTGATCCTTTTTAACTATCTTAACCATAACTATATGAAGATTCCATACAGTAAAACACAAACAACAATAGTAGTTGGTATTTCAATCAATATCTGTTACTGTGATTTCAAGTTACATATGTCTATAGAGTCTGAGCTCTAATGTAGACCTTACATTCAAACATTCATACAAACACAAATAGAGAAATTTGTTCGGAATGGAAATGTAAGAGACACTGACTGACCTGAGACAGAATCGGGAGGGGAGTGGCGGAGGCAATTTTTAAGTAACTAACAGTGTTACTCACCGTGGTTTTATGTGAGCGACTCCTCCCGAATGCGTCCACTGTGTTCAGTCCGTTACTAGTTGTCTTCCATACTGGGCTTTCGGCACCAATTGTTAAGGGTCATCAATTTAGGCAGGTCATCAACTGTACCTCGTAGTCTCTTATCTGGTTTCAAATATGTGGGAGAGCTTGACGATGCATCGGAGAGAAACTGTAATGGCAGGAAGGAGGTGAAGGGAAAGTGAGCCCTAATCTACCCACCGCCCTGTCCCTGCCTACTTGCAACGACCCGCCCTAGGCGACGAGGTACAACTGGGCGGCGGTCCCTACGCTGGCTAAGTGCACAGGAAGACAAACAGGGAACACGCAAGGGAAGGGGCAGTAGCCACGGAACGCCACGAGGAAACGGGGCGGCGAACGAACAGTCAGGACCAGGACCAAGTGAGTACACCCGAGCAGGCACAGAGACAGAAGCAAGCCAGGGCAAGCAAGCAGGTCAAGCAGAACTGCAGCAAGGCAGAAGCACGGCAGAAGCAGGCTGGAGCAAGCAGCAGAGGCCAGGAATCCAAAAGAATTACAAGCACTGAGGGAGAGCACAGGGCAGGTAATAAAGGGCAGGGGGCGGAGCTAACTCCGAGAGACCAGGCCGCGATAGGCTCTCCCACTCCTGAGCCTGCCACCCTGGTTGGTGGGAGATGGTGTCAGTCGAGCAGGTCTGGCCTCAGGTGTGGATTGATTAATCCCAGGAGTATAGCTAGATGAAGTACCTGGCAGATCCCTAACAGTACTCCCCCTTTTATGAGGGGCCACCGGACCCTTACTAAGGGGACCCGGTTTAGTGGGGAAGAGGAGGTGGAACCTCCTGATCAATACCCCAGCATGAACATCACGGGCAGGTACCCAAGTCCTCTCCTCCGGCCCGTATCCTCTCCAATGGACCAGGTACTGGAGGGAGCCCTGGACCATCCTACTGTCCATAATCTTGGCCACCTCGAATTCCACCCCCTCAGGGGTGAGAACGGGAACAGGAGGTATCCTCGAGGGGGACCAGGACGGGGAGCAGCGTTTAAGGAGGGAGGCATGGAAGACGTCATGTATGCGAAAGGATGGGGGGAGCTCCAGACGGAAGGATACAGAGTTGAGGACTTCAATGATCTTATAAGGTCCAATAAATCGGGGAGCAAACTTCCTGGACGGGACCTTAAGGCGCAAGTTCCTGGACGACAACCAGACCAAATCCCCGACGACAAACCGGGGGTTAGCAGAACGTCTACTATCCGCCTGAATCTTTTGTGCGCTCTGGGACGCCTCTAGGTTCTTCTGAACCTGGGCCCAGACAGTGCACAGTTCCCGATGAACCTCCTCTACCTCAGGATTATTGGAACAACCAGGGGAGACGGAGGAGAACCTTGGGTTAAACCCGAAATTACAGAAAAACGGGGAGACACCTGACGAGTTACTGACCCGGTTATTCAGGGAAAATTCAGCAAGGGGAAGGAATGAGACCCAATCGAATTGACAGTCAGAGATGAAACACCTTAAATATTGTTCCAGGGATTGGTTGGTCCTTTCCGTTTGGCCATTAGTTTCGGGATGGAAGGCGGAGGAGAAGGACAGATCAATCTCCAACTTTTTACAAAAAGCTCTCCAAAATAAGGAAACAAATTGTACCCCTCTGTCAGAAACTATATTGACTGGGGCCCCATGGAGACGCAGGATGTGTTTCACAAACAAAGAAGCTAACGTCTTGGCGTTAGGTAGCTTCTTAAGGGGCACAAAGTGGCACATCTTGCTGAAGCGGTCGACTACCACCCACACCACCGACTTGCCCTGAGATGGAGGCAAATCGGTGATAAAATCCATGGAGATATGGGTCCAAGGTCTCTGGGGAATGGGCAAGGAACGTAGTAGGCCCGCAGGTCGGGACCTAGGGGTTTTGGACCTAGCGCAAACCTCACAAGCGGCGACGTAAGCCCTAACATCTTTAGGCAACCCAGGCCACCAATAGTTTCTGGTAATGAGGTGTTTGGTGCCCAAGATGCCAGGATGACCAGATAGAGCGGAGTCATGGTTTTCCCTGAGTACCCTCAGCCGGTATTGCAGGGGAACAAACAGTTTGTCCCCAGGGGCGTTCCCGAGAGCTGCACCCTGATCAGCCGCGATATCAGAAGCTAAATCAGAATCCGTGGCAGAGACGATTATACCAGGGGGTAAAATACAAGCGGGATCCTTCTCGGAAGGAGGATTGGCCATGAAACTACATGACAGAGCGTCAGCCTTAATATTCTTGGACCCAGCCCTATAGGTAACCAAGAAATTAAATCTGGTAAAGAATAGTGCCCACCGAGCTTGTCTAGGATTAAGCCTCCGGGCCGATTCTAGGAAAACCAGATTCTTGTGATCCGTAAGGACCGTTACCTGGTGTCTGGCCCCCTCCAGGAAGTGCCGCCACTCCTCAAAAGCCCATTTAATGGCTAGAAGTTCGCGGTTACCAATATCATAGTTACTCTCCGTGGGCGAAAACTTCCTAGAGAAGTAAGCACAGGGGCGGAGATGGGTGAGGGAGCTGGTACCCTGGGACAAGACAGCCCCTACTCCCACCTCGGAAGCGTCAACCTCCACAATAAATGGCTCCTCTTGGTTGGGCTGAATCAGCACGGGGGCCGAGATAAAGCACTTCTTGAGAGTCTCAAAGGCCTGGACGGCCTCAGGGGGCCAATGGAGGACATCGGCACCCTTGCGGGTAAGGTCCGTAAGAGGCTTAGCGACGACCGAGAAGTTGGCAATAAATCTCCTGTAATAGTTGGCGAACCCTAAAAAACACTGTAACGCCTTAAGGGAGGCAGGTTGGACCCATTCCGCCACAGCTTGAACCTTGGCAGGGTCCATGCGGAATTCATGAGGAGTGAGGATTTGCCCTAAAAATGGTATCTCCTGTACCCCAAAGACACATTTTTCAGTCTTAGCAAACAGATTATTCTCCCGAAGGACCTGGAGCACCTTCCTGACATGCTCCACGTGGGAGGACCAGTCCTTGGAAAACACCAGTATGTCATCAAGGTACACAACAAGAAAATTACCCAGGTACTCTCTCAGGATTTCATTAATAAAATTCTGGAAGACAGCAGGGGCATTACACAACCCAAAGGGCATGACCAGGTATTCGAAATGACCCTCGGGTGTGTTGAACGCAGTTTTCCACTCATCCCCCTCTTTGATGCGGATAAGGTTATATGCCCCCCGTAGATCGAACTTAGAAAACCATTGGGCTCCCTGAACCTGATTAAAAAGATCCGGAATCAAAGGAAGTGGGTACTGGTTCCTTACGGTGACCTTATTCAGGTTACGATAATCAATGCACGGCCTAAGACCACCATCCTTCTTCCCCACGAAGAAGAAGCCAGCACCTACAGGAGAAGTCGAGGGGCAAATGAAACCCTTGGCCAGGCATTCTTGGATATACACCCTCATCGCTTCACGTTCAGGACATGAAAGATTAAATATCCTACCCTTAGGAAGCTTGGCACCAGGCACCAAATCGATAGCGCAATCGTAATCTCTATGGGGGGGCAACACCTCGGAGGCCTCCTTAGAAAACACATCGGCGAAGTCCTGAACAAACTCAGGAAGCGTGTTTACCTCCTCCCGGGGAGAAATAGTGTTAACAGAAAGACATGACATAAGACATTCATTACCCCATTTGGTGAGATCCCCAGTATTCCAATCAAATGTGGGATTATGCAACTGCAACCAGGGAAGACCTAATACCAGATCAGACGATAATCCCTGCATCACCAGTACAGAGCACTGCTCCAAATGCATGGAGCCAACCAGGAGTTCAAAAACAGGAGTATGCTGAGTAAAATAACCATTAGCAAGAGGAGTGGAGTCGATTCCTACTACAGGGATAGGATAAGGTAAATCAATACAAGGCATCTTTAGAGACATAGCAAAATCCACAGACATGATATTAGCAGATGAGCCAGAATCCACGAAAGCACTGCCCGTGGCAGACCGGCCAGCAAACGAGACCTGAAAGGGAAGCAAAATTTTATTGCGTTTCACATTAACGGGAAATACCTGTGCGCCCAAGTGACCTCCCCGATGATCACTTAGGCGCGGAAGTTTCCCGGCTTCTTATTCTTGCGCCTGGGGCAGGTGTTCAGTAGATGCTTGTCGTCCCCACAGTAGAAGCAGAGACCATTCATTCTGCGAAACTCTCTACGTTGTCGAGGGGACATGGAGGCCCCGAGTTGCATAGGTACCTCCGAGTCCTCCGTGGAGGGGCGAGGAGACGGGACCTCGGGGGGAATCACAGAAAAGTCAGAGGGGAGCACACTGAAGCGTTCTAGCTGACGTTCCCTGAGACGTCGGTCAAGTCGTACTGCTAGGGCCATAACCTGGTCAAGGGAGTCAGGCGAGGGGTAGCTAACCAGCAGATCCTTCAGGGCGTCAGATAATCCTAACCTAAACTGGCACCTTAGGGCCGGATCGTTCCACTGAGAAGCTACGCACCACTTCCTAAAATCAGAACAGTATTCCTCAACCGGTCTCCTACCCTGACGTAAGGTCACCAGCTGACTCTCGGCTAAAGCAGTCCTGTCAGTCTCGTCGTAAATGAGTCCGAGGGCAGAGAAAAAACGATCAACAGAGGAAAGTTCAGGGGCGTCAGGAGCCAAGGAGAAGGCCCACTCTTGGGGCCCTTCCTGGAGTCGGGATATGATGATACCCACCCGCTGGTTCTCGGAACCTGAGGAGTGGGGCTTTAGGCGGAAATACAGTCTGCAACTCTCCCGGAAGGAGAGAAACGTCTTACGGTCCCCTGAAAACCGGTCAGGTAACTTGAGGTCGGGTTCTAGAGGTGAGGTGAGGGGTACTACTAAAGCAGCGTCACCCTGATTGACCCTTTGGGCCAGGGCCTGGAGCTGTAGGGAGAGGCCCTGCATCTGCTGGGTCAGGGTCTCAAGGGGGTCCATGATAGCGTCAGCGTAGGAGAAATGGTAGACTAGGTAAGGGCTTGTAATTATGTAATGGCAGGAAGGAGGTGAAGGGAAAGTGAGCCCTAATCTACCCACCGCCCTGTCCCTGCCTACTTGCAACGACCCGCCCTAGGCGACGAGGTACAACTGGGCGGCGGTCCCTACGCTGGCTAAGTGCACAGGAAGACAAACAGGGAACACGCAAGGGAAGGGGCAGTAGCCACGGAACGCCACGAGGAAACGGGGCGGCGAACGAACAGTCAGGACCAGGACCAAGTGAGTACACCCGAGCAGGCACAGAGACAGAAGCAAGCCAGGGCAAGCAAGCAGGTCAAGCAGAACTGCAGCAAGGCAGAAGCACGGCAGAAGCAGGCTGGAGCAAGCAGCAGAGGCCAGGAATCCAAAAGAATTACAAGCACTGAGGGAGAGCACAGGGCAGGTAATAAAGGGCAGGGGGCGGAGCTAACTCCGAGAGACCAGGCCGCGATAGGCTCTCCCACTCCTGAGCCTGCCACCCTGGTTGGTGGGAGATGGTGTCAGTCGAGCAGGTCTGGCCTCAGGTGTGGATTGATTAATCCCAGGAGTATAGCTAGATGAAGTACCTGGCAGATCCCTAACAGAAACTACACACTTGACACCATATCGCAAGTGCAATCAGATTTCTCTAATTTATTAGCAAACAATACATAGATTATGTATCATTAAAATGGGTGTTGGCTATGTCTTCCTTTCCAATCACATAAGAGAGACCATGGTCTACAGTCTACTCAATCAATAATGACCATGTCTCCTCCTTCTCTAAATCACAAGGGATTTTGTCCTGGAGTCATCATAAAAGAACACGTGCACATTATGTCACATTATATCACATTGTATCACATTATATCATATTATATCACATGTTTTGTTATAATTGTAATCATCATATATTTTAGCTACGTGCTCAGAATCATCATATATTTTAGCTGTGCAAGCAGATTCATAGTTTGTCTAAGAGGAAATATCTTTTTAGCTTGCGGTGAGACATTTCAAAAGAAGAATAAAGGTTAAAGTATTACATAAGTCAATCAATAGTTTTAAGATTTTAGAATAATACAATAAAGTCCAGGCTTCCATCTCACATGTACAGATGAAGCAGGCATTGTGATGCCGTTTACTGTACTGTACTTATTTCCTACATTCATGATGAAACATTTATATGTATTATTTATTTTAGAGACTGCCGAAAATATTGGCTATGCATGTAAGCTTTTAACGGATGAATCAGTTATCACCTACGGAGAAGAGATCAAGTAAGTACCCGAGAATTATATGTAAACCCAGCCTAAGGGTAGAGAAACCCTGGTCACGCCTGCACCTTTAAAAAATCACTGGGGCAGGTTTCATAATGCTGCCTAATATTTAGACAGTGTAAACTTAGACCAGTCAGTCAGAAGATGCACCAAATGTATCAATATGATAAATTTGGTGCATTTTGCTAGACATTTTAGACTCTGTTCTTTTCCTTATGCCATCTCTTGGTTGGCTTAGTTTAAGCCAGTTTCTTGAGGCAAAATGTGGGCACAATTGGGACATACATTGGTGCATTCAAGCCACGCCTCTTTCAGCTAAACCGCACCCTTTTCTAGACACTGTTGAAAAGTGCCTCATGAGTTGCAAACATCTGCACTTTTTGGAGTAAAATCAATAATAAATTTATCTTAATGAATTTGCACCAAAAAAAAGGTGCAATTTAGGCCAGAATTTTGGCACAACAACAATAGTAAATCTGCCCCAGTGTGTTATGCCTAGTTCATGGGTGTGAAGGGGCGGTCCATGACACAGGGATTCAAAAGAAAACCCAGCAGATAATCTATGTCTCATGCTCCGCCCCCTCAGGCCCTGCACTGAGCATAATACCGTTTTTTTGTTTTGCAACAAATGTTCCTCTAATGTAAAAAATATTGAGCTTGCTACTGTCTACTAGTATCCTGGTCTTCTGGATATATACTGTATATATAACCTTTATCTGCTTATACAGCACACTAATACAGAGAAGAACTGATCTCCAAATATCCAATGTGAACAGTGGAGAACTGAATGAGAACAATGAGCTTAATCCAGAGTCTAATAAGAAGCGGACGTTAATCATCACTGGATCATGGCTGGTAAGTGGACTCTGATATTAAAGAAAACTACAGGTAATGGGGCAGATTTATTAATAGTAGCGTAAAGGCATTTTCCCAGAATCATAAAATATCACCTATCCACAGGAAAAGGGGGGCCCCACCGATAGGAACCCCGCCAATCTTGAGAACTGGGGTTTTGATCCCTCAGATCCTCCTCACCCCACCACCCACAGTGTGGAGGAGCTTCAATGGAGCGGTGGTCGAGAATGCGCCCATCGCTCCATTCAATGTCTATGAAAATTACAGAAACATCCAAGTGCTGTACTCGACTGTTTCCATCATTTGAATAGAGCGGCAGCGCACATGCTCGACCTTCACTCCATTCAATGTTTCCCTCGCTGTGGTCGAGCAGTGATGAGAAACAGGAGGTTTGGTACTCCGGTTTTTGCAATCGATGACGGTTGTAGCGGTGGGGTCCCCAGCGATCAGAAAATTATCACCTTTCCTGTGGATAGGTGATAATTTATGACTCTGGGAAAACCCCTTTAAAGAGAGAGAGCCTAAAGCTAGAGATGCTAGACTGAAGATGTGGCAATTGTTTCTTGGTGAATGTTAAACTCCTTTCTCTTCTTCACACCACCCATTACTGGCGCATGCCTGTGTTCAGTCTGGCGCATTTCACGACTTGACAAAACCGCGGCCATATTCTAAGTATGCGACCCGACGTGGTGAGCATGCCGCAAATCAATGTTCCTTGCTGCGCAAACATTTTGCAGTAAATTTAAAATGTGCCAAAAATCTGGCTCATCACTGGCCGGAATCAAGGCATAACTATAAGAATTATAAACCCTCCGCTATCAAACATTATATGGAGAGAAAAGTCGAGTTTTATGTAGAATTTCACATTAATGATCCTTTCACAAATCGACTCAGTATACAGTGCCCGTGAGCACCCTGCAATATCTAAAGACATTCTGCATATCAAGGTGGGAACACTTAAAGGGGTTGTTCTTCCCGAAACAGCGCCGCATCTCTCCATGCGTTGTGTCTGGTATTGCAGCTCAATTCCATTGTAGTGAATGAGGCTGAGCTACAATACGTCACACAACCTGTGGACAGGTGTGGCACTATTTTTGGAAACAACCAGCCATGTTTTGCTCCGCAATTTAGACTGCTGGCATAACCCCTTATTAATGGACTATTTGAGGCTTTAAAGGGAACATTTCATGAAAACAAGACTCCTTAGGTGAGAGCATGTTACAGCTGTATTAGGGACTTCAAAATTGACCGCTAAAAGGCCCTCTCTTCTAGAAACAACGCCGCACCTTTACATTGGCCGTGTCTTATCTTTTCTCCAAAGTAGTGAGAAAGTTTTCATTGTAACTTTATTATTTATTCCCAAATTACGACCACTTCCATAAGTCTTTGCCCCTAGTGGGAGGTGAATATAATTTTAGACTCATATTGGTGCAATATATTGGTTGGATTAAAGCCTGTATTTGAACTAGATCAATTTAGGCAGGAAAATGTTGGGTTTGTTGGACTCTTGATCCCCATACAAAAATGTGTTTATAGATTATATTTCTCCTGTCCAATTCTATCATTTCTGTTGAGATAAGCGGTGCCAGAAGTGTCTGGAAGATGCTCGATGCCACACATCACTACTTCTCCCTTTACAGAATTAACATTGCCATATTTAAACCAATGTTGGGGGAGATTTATCAAAAGTTATGCAAAGAAAAAGTAGAGCATTTGCCTGTAGAAATCTAACCAATCCGGTTGCTGCTTTGCACAATGAGACATGGAATTTGATTGGTTGCTCTGGTCATCTACTTCACTTTTCCCTTGCACTAGTCTTGATAAATTTCTCCATATAAGTTCTCTTCTCCAATATAATACAACAGAATGAAATCTTGCTTGAGAAGAAGAAAAAGAAGAGAAGACGCCTGAAGCTGAAATTCCCAAAGACGTCAGAACAGAAACTGCAGGACCTGCAAGAGAGAAGCAAAACCAACGCCTTAAAGGAAAAAAGACAGAAGAACTTTGTGGACCTAGCCTGTGAGTGCAAATCCGTCATCTGCTGTAGGGTGACTCCAAAACAGAAAGCCATGGTTGTTGACTTGGTGAAGAAGTACAAGAAGGCCATCACGTTATCAATTGGTGATGGCGCTAATGACGTCAACATGATAAAAAGTAAGAGAATGAGTAGGCTAGCCAATGAAAATGTATTAACAGTCGGTAACTGTTCAGATTCTCTGCACTCACTGAAAAACGACAATGATTATGCATGAAAGTCGTCAGAGGTATTATATAATGCAGAGCAGACCTGCAGCGAGATTGAGGGGGAGAGAGAGGAGGAGGAGGGGAAGAGAGGGGCTACCTGCACACACTTGCACATTTTTCTTGCTGTACAGATCTTCTTTTAGTAAGTATTAGACTATCTCACACCAGCATACTTACCAACACTTAAATGCCCGAAACTGGGTCATTAATGCCTTGCACCGTTCCAGCCAGGTATGCACCCCAAAATGTGCAAACTTGTATATAGCCTGCCCATAGAGCTCTATTAGTCAGATAGATGCCTAAAGAATGTCCTTTTGGTCTCTGTCTGGCAATGCAGTATGGTCTACACTATTCCATTCTGTGCTATCCTGTAAAAATTGTATCTGTTAACGGATACTATATTAGCCAATTACATCACAGATGTCCATTTAACATATCCGCCATGGGTATTTTCAAAAGCTTTTTATGTTGTATATGTTAAACATATGCCATTATAGCCTATGGGTGATGGATACGTTATTGTTTCTGCTAGAAATAGGCACATACCGTGGGCACAGGGTGCAGTGCTCCTGAGTGTGGGATTATAGCAGGCAATGCTCATTCCTTCTGGAGCTGAGCTCATGAAAAACTGATAATCAGGAATGAAGCAGACGGAGGGGGAAACTGCTGAAAATCCATGATACAGGTGACATTGTGGTCAGTAGTTGTGTTATTAATCCAGTACACACAACAGCTTATTCTAAAAACTCAACTGGAATGACAAGAAGGCTTTTTAAGGGTTGCCTTATGACAACAACCCCTGTCCATAAGCCCTGTTAGGACATATTGGCATTATAGAGGGTGGTCCCCAGCTCGGGATGAGCCAGAATATAGAAACGCCCTATAAGAGAAGCTCCTGTTCCGGCATATTCGATTCGTCCATGTAATACTTGGACATGTAAAAAAAAATGGACAGACAATCATCTGAATGGCCGCCGGGTAACACCACATTTCGCCTGACTTGCCGCAGCTACCCCTCACTAAATCAGCTGTTTGCGGGGGGTGGTAAGACAACCCCTTTAATGAGTAGGTTCTCAAGATTTCCCATCTTGAATTAATCTACATAAAAGCTTGTCTGTACACAATGCAGCATACAGAAATCTCATGTAAAGTGCTAGTTTGTATTGTATTGTAGTTGCCTGGCTAAGCTGTTTGGGTATGTCTGTCAGCACAATGTCGACTGATTCCAGTAGCAACCAGCAGACTTTTTATTGTTGATTACTTTATCTGTTATCATAGCTGTGCCTATTTTACTTTTTTTTCTGCAGCTGCCCATATAGGAGTTGGCATAAGTGGACAGGAGGGAATGCAGGCGGTGATGTCCAGTGACTTCTCCTTTGCCCAATTCAGATACCTCCAAAGGCTTCTTCTGGTTCATGGCCGATGGTCTTACATCCGCATGTGCAAGTTTTTAACTTATTTCTTCTACAAGAACTTTGCCTATACACTTGTGCACTTTTGGTACGCCTTCTTCAATGGATTCTCTGGTCAGGTCAGTATAACATAATTCAAAAATTTTAAAGCCACATGTTAAAAAGAAAACTCCATCCAACATGAGTAATTCCACTATGAATTTATTATTGTGTATCAAGCTAACGTGGCATCCAAGAGATCCAGTAGATGACATCATGGGGATTTGTGACCCCTGTCCACAACTTTTTCCAAAATTCATATCCAAAATTAATATCTGGCAGCACTGTTTGGAGTCCCCAAATCCCTTCAGCATGGCTCAGAGATTTCCATCAATCGTAGTGTCCAGCACCAGAGTAGAGCTCTAATAAGATGCCAATGGGGCACTGGGGTATGGACGCTCTATAGAGCCATAGTCAATTTTGGGGGGTAATCTGTAGGGGTCTGACCTCGCAAACCCCAACCAAGTTCTGTTAAAGTCATAAAATTATTCTAGGTAAAACTCCCCTTTATACAGGACCTTTTTAAATTTGGGCATCGATACAGTACCATACTAGACAAGGTTATAGGTGCAGCTGCACCCACTTTGGGGAGAAGGGCATGGTACAGACTGTATCTTTCCTGCATGCAATTTTTTTTTTTATCGTCTGAAAATTCTAGACCAATGGGATCTTATCAATGGGTTTGCATTCTCTAAGGGTGGATCTTCCAGCCAGTAGAAACCTGTGTTATAGTACAATTTTAAGTTATGAGATATACTTTAGGAAATATTCATTCTATAAGGGTATGTGACACACACTAATTACGTCCGTAATTGTCGGACGTATTTCGGCCGCAAGTCCCGGACCGAACACCGTGCAGGGAGCCGGGCTCCTAGCATCATACTTATGTACGATGCTAGGAGTCCCTGCCTCGCTGCAGGACAACTGTCCCGTACTGTAATCATGTTTTCAGTACGGGACAGTGGTCCTGCAGCGAGGCAGGGACTCCTAGCATCGTACATAAGTATGATGCTAGGAGCCCGGCTCCCTGCACTGTGTTCGGTCCGGGACTTGCGGCCGAATTACGTCCGTCAATTACGGACGTAATTAGTGTGTGTGCACATACCTTAAATGTCCTATAAATACTAGTGACCTTCAACCCAATAAAGGCAAAGTACGCCAGAGTTTGGCTGGGACTTGTCAAAAGGGGCAATCTATATTGTACTATAAATTACCATGATGTACATATGTAGGAACTACCTCCTGCTGATGATGTAGATTTAGGCTATTTTGCTGGAAGAGGTTAATCTAAGTGTTCAATATGAATTTTTCTTATATTTTTTTAATGATTTTTGTTTTATCCACCCTCTGTTGCCAGACTGTGTACGACACCGTGTTCTTGTCGCTCTACAACCTGCTGTATTCCAGTCTTCCTATAATTGTTGTTGGACTACAAGACCAGGTAAGTAGAAGACTATAGCTATGTCAGAAGAAAGTATTGGTGGGGGTCAAGGTGCTGAGACCCCCAACGATCTCTAGAATGAAGGGGCTGTTTGCTCTTCAGAGTGCCGCACCACTTTGGCTCCTATCAACCTCCCTTGACTTAACTTTAGAGACATGGTGTTGGACGGCAAAGGCGTAACTTGAAGCTCCTGAGCACCAATGCAAAATATGCGACAGGGTACTGTGGTTGTTAGGCTGTGTATCCCTAGCAACCAGACTGTCAGACATGACTCACAGTTAGATTAACGTTGTGCTTATAACAGAAGAGAAAAGTTATTATGTCAACAATTACCCTGTGTTCCTCTCCTTTAGAATGCATATCTTATTCATGATTTTCTATCTATTTACAGCAAGCTAAATATTCCATTAGTGCCCCCCCCCCCCAAAAAAATATAAAATATTAATGATGAAATCCATGAGCTGTCCACTTTTACAACCAATTTTGTTTTATTTCTAGTCTTTGCAGTCTTTTTTAAGCATTTCCAACTGGTTTGTGTCTACAGTTCTTATGAAGACCTATGTGTCTCCATGGTAACAGACAACAAACAAGTCCCGTGTAGTCTGATCCTGTCATACATTCAATAGATTTGCAAGAAGTAGGGGACAGACAGATGACAGTATGACTTCAGGATTATACTACACAGGGTTTGTTTGTTTGTTTGTTTGTTTGTTTGTTTGTTTGTTTGTTTGTTTGTTTGTTTGTTGTCTGTTACCATGAATGCGCATAGGTCTTCATAGCAGCTGAAGACACAAAAGGGGAGGACATTTTTAATTTAGATTATTTGCAAAGTTGCTTTGTTTTTCATAACGCATTAAAAAAATTGGAACAAAAGTGTACATATCCTTTACAATTCTATGCGGAAGATACTTAGTTATATTAATTTGGGCAAAGCTGGCTGACAGCAAATATTGCATTACAGATCCCATAGGGGTTTTTATCCAGCTTTCCTGCAGTCCCGAATGGTAAATATGACTAGCTTTATAGAGGAAAAGGTGTGTATCACTGTATAAATAGGCAGATTCGCCATTCAGGACCGCCAGAAATCAATGCAACGAAAATATTGACAAAAGTGGCGTACCTTCTATAGAGGCAGAGAACCTAAACCCTATGGGGCCTGTAGTTAGAGGGGGAACAGCACTGAGTTGCTTCTTTTGTCTGATAGCAATAGCACTTGCCTGCAGCCACCACTAGGGAGAGCAGACCACCTGGAGTTCAATAGAAGCTGTATAAGGCTGGGTACACACTGTGCATTTTTGTTGCATTTTTAGAATGTTTTTTTTGTTTTGTTTTGGTACATATAACCTAATGTCTCTCAATAGGTTTTCATCAACCAAAAAAAAAGTATGCAAAATACGCACAATGTGAACCCAGCCTAAATCCATGGGCACTAAGCTCCCTCTAGTGGTGGCTGCATGAAGTAATTGTTTTCTCATTTGCCATGTGAATGGAAGCAAGAGATTTTGTAGCTCTGTGTTTGAAAACTGGAGCTTCAACTCCTATAAAGTTAATTTATGAAATAAGATTATTAATAATTATTTGATATTAAATTCAATTTAAAAAAAAAAGAAATTATAATTATTTGTCGGTGCTTACAGTAGGGGGTCGGGCCAATTCTAGGTTTTGCTTTGCCTTATGTTTTTTCGTTACAATAAATGTATTTCTTCTTTACAAACAAGGACGTCAATGACAAGCTCAGCATGCAGTGTCCAAGTCTCTATATCCCCGGGCAAAAAGGTCAATTGTTCAACTACACAAAGTTCTTCCTCAGTCTTTTCCATGGTATCGTGTCATCCCTGGCCATTTTCTTCATACCTTATGGAGCTTTCTGGCAAATGACCACAGGCGAGGGATTAGTGAATTCAGACTATCAGACGTTCGCTTTTACTACTGCCACTGCCCTTGTTATTATTGTAAACTTTCAGGTGAGTCAAAAAGATTTTTCCTTGGATTTTGGTACTATGCAGTATTCGGAGATGAGTAGTGCTACTTAGGCCCTGCTTGACATGTTGTGTTCTTTCTCTTAAAAAAGTTACGCATTGTGTATTATGTGTATTATAGAGTTCAGTGTCCTTGCTTCTGTAAATCATCATAATACACTTCAGCTGCTGCCAGGGGCGTAGATAAAGGCTCATGGGCCCCGATGCAAAAGGTTCTTCTTGTACCACCTCTCAAACTTCTCATGGCCGATGGCCCGCAGCTTTCAGCTGCATCGCTGTGTCTCCTAAGTGACAATGATGCAGCACTAGCAGCCAGGGCGTCATGAAGGTCTTGAAACATCAGGGGAAATAGCCCCAATACACATACCCCCAAAAAAATGTGTGTGCGTGTATGTGTATATAGGAGACAGCATATCTATAGCACTATGACCCTATAGCTATGGATAGGATTAGATACAGTGGCTCAGCAGACAGTATCACACATGATAGGATTAGATATAGGGCCCAGCTCGCTGATATTGCGGCTCCAGCGCTGGACCCAGGAAAGGTAAGATAATAATTATTTTGCTTTTTTATGTGTTACTAATTTTTTTTTGTGTTTATATTTTTTCACAGGTTTGGTTGTTGTACTACTTCGGATTCGAGGACTACTTCGATGACAGAGTTTTTTTATTATCAATAAAATGGTTAACGAGGGTTGTGCGTTTTTTTTTTATTTCAATAAAATATTTTTTCTTTGTCCTTGTACTTTTTTAAACATTATTACTACCTCCTTAGTAATGGCCGCTGGCTGGTTGACAGCGTCCATTACTAAGGCGCGGCTTAATGTTAGACATGAAGAGGCTAACACTAACCCCCATTATTACCCCGGTACCCACCGCCACCAGTTGTACCGGGAAGAGCCGGGTATGATCCAGTACTCGACCATCTGTAGTGATGTTCGGGCACCAAGGCGGGCGCAGGCTGGTATTATTAGGCTGGGAAAGGCCAGAAACTGTGGTCCTTCCCACCCTGGTAATGCTAGGTGGCTGCTGCTCTATTGTATTTGGCTGATTATCAAAAATTGGGGAACCCCACATTGTTCTTTCCAATTATTATTAGTTTTATTTTTTTTTTAAATGACGTGGGGTCCCCCCATTTTTCATAACCAGCCAGATACAACACAGCAGCCACAGCCTAGCATTACCAGGGTTGAAAGGGCCACTGTGTTTAGCCTTTCCCAGCCTGATAATATCAGCCTGCGGCCACCCCAGTGCCCGACCATCACTACAAATCGTCAGGTACTGGATCTTACCCGGTTCTTCCCGGCACCTCTGGTGGAGGTGGGTACAGGGGTAATAATGGGGGGGTTCGTGTTAGCCTTTGCATCGGCTAACACTAAGCCCCGACTTAGTAATGGATGCTGTCAATCAGCCAGAGGCCATTACTAAGGCTGTAGTAATAACGTTTTAAAAAAATACAGATATAGAAAAAATATTTTATTGAAATAAAAAACCCACACAATCCTCGTTAACCATTTTATTGATAATAAAAAGCGCCGTCATCAAAGTAGTACTCGAATCCGACGTAGTCCAACGACCGAACCTGTAAAAAATAAACACAAACACAAAAAAAATTTATTAAAATCTCCTTTACCCATTACAAACTCTTCCTATACTGCTGAAACATGTAGGCATGAGGCGACTTAACGCGGCCTTCTCACAATTTATCTGGAACGGACGGCATCCCAGGATAGCACTATCCAAATTAATGTATTGTAAAGCAGAGGGTGGGATACATTTTCCCAACATAAGAGGCTATAACCTAGCGTGTCTATTTCGACATCTGCTAGATTGGTGGAATGGCACTAATCATTTCTCGAATTGGGAGCTAGAAAAACAACTCGCGTCCCCATGGAACCCATTGTCCCTACTTCATACTAGGCTTGCCAAGCTCCCAAGTTCTACGAAGCACTCACTTTTACTTAGAGACACTATAGCAGCGTGGAAGATAATAAGAAAACTATTTAAAGTACCCTTCTTGCTATCTAAACAGATGCCATTTTGGGACCACCCGGAATTTACCCAGGGTAGGGAAAATGGTCTCTTTAAAGAATGGAGGGACAGGAACATTATGATTGCCCATCACTTAATGCACTCCGAATCCCTGAGGTACCTCACTATGCTTGAGCTAAAAGAAAAATATAGCTTAACTGAAAGACATAACTTCCTCATTATGCAAATTATGAAGTTCTGTAAGGACAGATTAAATTCATTACACATAGAGGCGACTGAACACCTTTGACGAAATTCTAGGCCCTAGAACGGAGAAGGACACTATTTCCTCTTGGTATAATATCCGGAACAAGGCCATTAAATTACAGCCGACAGTCTGTTATAAAACTTGGGAAAGGTGGACGGGAGACCTAGATATAGCTAATACCATATTAAAAGGATAGGAGATAATACGCAAGGAAATCATTAACGAAAGATGGAGGGAAACATATTTCAAACTCATGCACAATGCAATATACGGCTTTAATATTCAGGCCTTAGCTTCGTGTCCTGATAGGATCACAGCGTGCCTTTAATGTAAAGCCATTAGATTTGATATGTGGCATGGCATTTGGACGTGTCCGGATACCCAGACATTTTGGGAAGACACATGCCAATTTATTGAGTCCTTTTGGTCATACTCCCTGCCATCATCACCGCAATGCATGTTATTTCACCAAGTGAGACCTCCTGACGAGGAGACTTCTACTACTCCAAAGGGTGTTCCCTTGGTGGTTCATATTGCCTTGGTGGCAAAGAGATGTCCATTACAAAATTGGCTGAGCTCGAACACTCCTACAATCGCTGAGTTGATTGCCCAATTGAAAAAACCCCTAGGTGTGGATCGCCTAGATACTGAGAGATGTAAAGAAAGGACGACAGAGAGTTTTTTAAGAAAATGGAGACATTTTATTGCACAGTATTTGAACAGACAGGAGATCACAGACTTGGTTTCTCCTTTTTGTTATACAGCATGGTATGTAAGGAGATGCTGAATAGATCTCTGGGTCAGGGGGGTGATAACTCTGGATGAAAAGGGGAAAAAAGTAGACTTTTCGGGGGATAGGCAGAGGGTCCGATAGTGGCAATTTTTATTTTGTGAGTGGTAAACTTGCAATGATTAGATGGCTGCGGAGGATTATGTATGTTCTGCAATCCATATGATTTACCTGTTTTTATTGATTAAGGTAATATGTCACTTTTGTCCAAATTTCTGTAATTCCTGTGCTGTGTCCCAGAGAAACAGTAAATATGAGCAATATAAGCACCACAATTGTCAAACGTTTTGTCATCCCTGCATCTATTGTATTTGGCAATGTTGTTATGTTTGTATAATTTGTTCATCAACAAAAAACAGAAAACATGACTAAAAAATATGTTTATAAAAGGGGTTGTCTGAGCATTTTATATTGATGGCCTATCCCTAGGCACCCCCAGCAATCAGCTGCAGAAGTGTAAGGTGCTGTGCGTGGTAAACACTGATGAACGCCCCTTCAGTCAGCTGATCGGTGGGGTTGCTGGGTGTCGGATCCCCACCAATCTGATATTGATGACCTATCCTAAGGATAGGCCATCAATATGAAATGCCCGGACAACCCCTTTAATGTGCATTGCCAAATCCACTCAAAATCTGATGAAGAATTAACATTTCTAGGTGTGAGTAAGGTCTACATCACTCATTGATTTTCTTATTAAAATTTTAGCTTTGCTACATTATTATTATTATTATTATTATTACATTATTATTATTATTATTATTATTAGTAGTAGTATTATTATTATTATTATTATTATTGTTATTATTATTACATTATTACATTATTATTATTTTATTACATTGTTGTTATTATTATTATTGTTATTGGTGTTATTATTACATTATTATTATTATTATTTTCTTACATTATTATTATTGTTATTTTCTTACATTATTATTATTATTATTATTATTATTATTATTATTATTATTATTATTATTATTATTATTATTACATTATTATTATCATTATTGTTATTGTTATTATTATTACATTATTATTTTCTTACATTAATATTATTATTGTTATTATTATTACATTATTACTATTATTGTTGTTGTTATTATTACATTATTATTATTATTATTATTATTATTATTATTATTGTTGTTGTTGTTGTTGTTATTATTACATTATTATTATTATTATTTTTATTACATTATTGTTATTACTACATGCTGACCTTTATATATTTTTATGTTCACATGTAGGCTGGGCTAACTATGACGTACTGGACCTTTTTATTTACGTTTTCTGTGTTTGGAACAATCATGATTTACTTTGCGATAACATATGACTTACAAAGCAGCGGCATGCACATCCTCTTTACCTCCATGTTAACCATGACAGGTATATATAATTAGGTTGGTTGATGCAAAGAATAAAAGTAGAAGCTGTGGCTAGGTGAGGTTGAAGGGGCTGTCTCACCAAAAACAACCCCTTTATCATGGCAGCGTCCAACTTGATCAGCTGATCGCCGTGGGTCCAGGTTCTGAGACCCATGGCAAACAGCTGATTTTGCGGGGGAAGTCTTTTCCAGCCATCAATTTCAGATAAATGGCTGTCTATGTAATTCATTGATGGCTCGAGCGGCTGTCCGTTCTGGCTCTGTTAAATGTGGTCCTTTCTGACTCACTAAATAGTTCATATTGACCGTGTTTCCATCAATATACCTGATTAGTATTTAAAAGCAGGAATACAAAACTTATACAAAAAATGGTTAGTTTATTTAAAAATAGTAATAAACATAATACTATAGCACAGATACATACAAAACTATAGTTTACAAATACAGGATAAAGATATCATCTTACATGGTCATTGTATGGGACACTTGTCATCTCCATCTTGCTTAGCCTGGGTGTGTTTATTCATCCTTGGAATCAATGTATATCCTTGAGCGTCTCTCTGGATGACCACCCTCCCCCCTATGTCCATCTCTGTCTGTCATAAATACGGCCCTGAGTATAGGCATGTCTTAACATTTAGGTGGCATTTGTGTCTACATTTGGAAGACCTACAATTGTCATTACTCATGCATTCCTTGGATATTGAAATAGCTGATATATGTTTTGCAAAGTCAGCATAATGTATCTTCAGTTCTATTGAATAGCATTCATTATAACACTGCGTATTTAACAGGCTCATAGTGGGGGTCCTGAACAGGGGAATACTTACTATGATACTTTCTACCAGGTTCCCCCACAGATTAGATAACTTGTGATCATTTTATCTTCACTAACCTAACAAAAGGGGTTGTCCAACATGGTCAACATGGACAATCCCTCTAACTAGTATTAGGGGTATATAACTATAGTACTCCATAGAGTTCTACTGCTTTATTCTGGACAGACTACTCACGTTTTGTTTTTTCTCCTGAAACTGTCACAAGCATGGGGAAGGGAAAACTTTTTTTGTCTACAAAGGGCTTGACAGATATTGGACAACCTCCTTAGACGGGCTAACTATTGTTGATCCAGCATATGGCAAAGTGCAACCCTTAGGCTGGGTTCACACGACCTATTTTCAGACGTAAACGAGGCGTATGAATGGGCAGATGTTTGCCGACGTACTGTGCAGACGACCTGTAATTTACGCGTCGTCGTTTGACAGCTGTCAAACGACGACGCGTAAAAATACAGCCTCGTCAAAAGAAGTGCAGGACACTTATATACATTATATGCAGGACACTTCTTTGGACGTTTTTGGAGCTGTTTTCTCATAGACTCCAATGAAAACAGCTCCAAAAACGGACGTAAAAAACGCAGCGAAAACGGCGCGAAAAACGCTGCGAAAAATGCGAGTTGGTCAAAAAACGTCTGAAAAGCAGGGTCTGTTTTCCCTTGAAAACAGCTCTGGATTTTCAGACGTTTTTGGTCACTACGTGTGCACATACCCTTAGGCTGGGTTCACACGACCTATTTTCAGACATAAACGAGGCGAATTATGCCTAGTTTTACATCTGAAAATACGGCTCCAATACGTCGGCAAACATCTGCCCATTCATTTGAATGGGTTTGCCGACGTACTGTGCAGACAACCTGTCATTTACGCGTCGTCGTTTGACAGCTGTCAAACGACAACGCGTAAAAATACAGCCTCGTCAAAAGAAGTGCAGGACACTTCTTTCAGACGGAATTTGAGCCGTTCTTCATTGAACTCAATGAAGCACAGCTCAAAATTTACGGCTGTCAGAGAAGCCTCGCAAAATGCGAGGAGGAGGAATTACGTCTGAAACGAGGCAGCTGTTTTCTCCTGAAAACAGTCTGTCATTTCAGACGTAAAAGCCTCTCATCGTGTGCACATACCCTTACAAGACACGGTCCAGTTTGCCATAACAAAAGACTATGCCTGCTCTTACAGTAAAGAACTCTATCCACAGTGTTAAATTAAACCTTTTTCCACCATTCATAATGGGTACTCTTGTGTGTTTTGAAGATGGACTTAATGTGGATCGGGCTTCGACTCAAGAGTGCGTATCTTTTAGCTTAGGGTTATTTGTGGACTACAATATAAAAATATATACCCTGATTTCATCAGTAACGGTGCAGTTAAATCTGTGCTATGTCCAGTATGCTATAATATCACAAAAACACAGCTGAATATATAGTCAAAAACAAAGTATAACATTATAGCTGGCCATAGACATAATACAACTGTTGGCTGAAAGATCCTTCATTTTGGTCCATCATTCATGTTAAAGGGGTTGTTTCATCAAGACACTCTTTTTTTCAACTCAAGCCAGCCGTGATCATTTATCGTCCGGCATCTAAAAAACATGAAGTACAGCTGATGTCACTGCATTTCCCCTGCAAAGGCCACTGTCATACATGGTCAGCCCAGATCCACCAGAACGATAGCCATTCTTTGTTAACGGATCTATGCTCTAGTTAATCGAGGGATCCTAAGCATGTGACCCACTCTATAACGTCCATATGTCCTAATAGGGCATATGAACAGGGTAAATAAATGTTATTCTTTGTATAATAAAAAATCAATACAATTTTCCAATATGCTTTCTGTAACAAATCCTCAAGTTTTTTTAAGATCTCTGCTTGCTGTAATTTAATGGGAACCTGTCCTGGTCATGTGATGGACTCGTTACAATACACAGCTCTGATAACTGTGCTGTAAGCCATGCACCTGTGTGTCCATCACATTGCTAGGACAGATTGTTATTCCTGGAACTAAACAATGAAGGTTCCTATTATATGACAGCACCAGAGTTCTGTTCAGGAATTGATACAGAAAGTATATTGAAAAAGTGTATAACTTTTCATTATACTATAAATGGTGGGCACCGTGATATAGCCACTGGTGCCCTGATTACACTAAACGAACCAGTGTTAATACTATGGGGCAGATTTTCATATGCCAGTCTTAAAATAAAGAGTACTTGAGTAAAATGTACTTCATTTACTAAAAGGCGGCACCTCCTAATAAATTAGGTACATCTATGGCTGTTTGTGCATCAGATAGGAGAGTAGTTTTCTGCTATAACTTATGCCAGTTTCTGATGTAAATTATAATGACTTGTAATTCCCTGAGTGGCCATGCCCCTCCTGCTAAGCTGAGCCACTTTTTAGAAATTGCAAAAGTCAATATATTTTTGCGTAAAAACTGAGTTTTTACGCAAATTGCAACTTTTATACGCCAGAAAACTGTCGTAGAGTACTTGATAAATTCCCCCTATGATTTCATTAAATCGCTGCAGCACTTTAGAGTAAAACATAGTTTAATGTAATCGGGTCACCTGTCGCAAGTTAGGGCAGCATTAATGTGCTGACAGGCTCCCTTTAATGGAAAAGTAGGGTTCCCCTTAAAACAAGGACTTGGTTGGTCTAAGCGCTCTAGAAGGACTTGCTAAGCAATTTTTCCTTATCCCAATCCAGGAACTATTACAACTGCATTAAGACAAGCATACATCTGGTTAATAATCATCTTAACAACCGCTATATGTCTGCTTCCCTATTTGGCAATGAACTTTTTGATCAAGATTGTCTGGCCATCTCAAGTTGATAAAGTAAGTACCTGGTCCTCGACATTTTATGCAAATATGTGATTAATAACTTTTTTTTAAGGGAAGCTATCAGCAGTAAATGCAAATATACTACATATAAATGTTACTTGTGTACATTTTATTTTCTCCATTAATCTCAGTTTTATAATTTCTATACATAATATAATCTGCATAAAACATTGAGAAACTTTATAAATAAATCAGATAACTTATCATGTACTGATCCTGAGTTACAGCCTGCATTATACTTGAGAGCTGCACTCACTATTCTGCTGGTGGAGTCATTGTGTACATAAATGACATTACTTATCATGTACTGACCCTGAGTTACAGCCTGTATTATACTCCAGAGCTGCACTCACTATACTGCCGGTGAAGTCACTGTGTACATATATTACATTACTTATCCTGTACTGATCTGGAGTTACAGCCTTTATTATACTCCAGAGCTGCACTCACTATTCTGCTGGTGGAGTCACTGTGTACATACATGACATTACGTATTGTCACGATCTGTGGTTATGTGGACCCACTGGGCCATACCGCCGTAGCAGGATAGCAGCTGGCCAAACAGTGTACCAAGTGAATATATAAATAGACCAAGCACAAGGGTACCTGTAGTGGTTCAGACAGTAGTAACGGCTAGGCACAGATGGGATCTTTGCAGCAGACACCAGATGTGGTGTAACACATCAGGCAGAACCGGTGGCACAACACGACTCCAACAGGTTTAACCCCTTCCCGACATTTGACGTATCCATACACCAAAGTCGGGTAGGGGAAGAATGGTACGGGCTCATGGAGTGAACCCGCTCCATACGATGCCCGTATCGACTGTATGTTACAGCCGACACTTCAGAGTAACGAGCGGCATCGCGCTTGAGCGCGATCCCTCTTGTTTAACTCGTTAAATGCTGCGGTCAATACCGACCACAACATTGAAATCTTTAGAAAGAGGGGGCAACCCCCTCTAACAGCTCATCGTGCCCCCCACAACGCAATCGCGGGGGGGATGGTTGCTATGGCTGCCTGGGGGCCTAAAGAAGGCCCCCAGGTCTACCCCACAATTAATTATTTTCCCGTTTCCTAGTACATTATATGGCACAATAAATGGTGCTACAAACAACTACAATTCGTCCCGCAAAAATCAAGCCCTCATAGGACTATATTGACGTAAAAATAAAGAAGTTATGGCTTTTGGAAGGTAGGGAGGAAAGAATGAAAATGGAAATCTGAAAAAGGGCTGCGGCGGGAAGGGGTTAAGGCATAGGAACAAATACCACAGGATACAGGGACCAGGTAGCAGGGCACGGAAACAACGGGAACAGGATAACACTAAGGGACCATTTTCAAGACTAATATAGGAAAACACAACAACGCTCAGGCAATGAGCAAAGGGGCAGGGCCCTTCTTATAGTCCAGGGTAATCATGGGCTAATTAGTGATAATTCTCATATGCGCGCGCTGGCCCTTTAAGGCCGGACACGAGCGTGCACGCGCACTCTACGGAACACAGTGGACCAGAGCGGAAGTGGGCACTGGCATCTCCTGGGGAGGAGATGCAGGCCAGCGCTCACAGATCCATGGATGTGGCTGTCGGAGGGTGAGTAATCCCGACGATCCGCGGCCATGGACGCTATAGTGTCTCCCCCACTTACGCCCCTCATCGTGGGGCCAGAGCAAGAGAGAAACTTCTTAAAGGGAAGGTGTCATGAATTTTTTTTTTTTATTATATTGCCTTTAATAAAATATAAAAAAAATTGTATTTATTTGTGTTGTGACTTTAAACTTTTTACTGTGTTCTTACTTTTACTTCTCTATGGGCGCTGCCATTTTGTTTCATCTCTGTATGTGTCGATTAACGACACATACAGAGATGGAGTACGGCACATACAACCCCATAGTGAATTCGAACGGGAGCCGTTCCATTTACAGAAGCGTACACTCGTTCGTAGAGCAAAATCCGGCGCCATTTTCATGTTGACCGGAAGCCGCTGCCGGACAGTAAGATGACCACTTCTGGCGTAGACCAGCGGAGGCGACAAGAGCAGGTAATTTATGTTCGTGTATGTGATGTGTGTATTATGTTCGTGTATGTTCGTGTGATACTGTCTGCTGAGCCCTTTATCTAATCCTCCTACACTGTGCAGTCGCTTAGAAAATGGCGGCACACAGTGTAGGAGGTTTGAAAATTCAAACCCTTCCTTCTCCTGGCACTAGCCAGAAGAAGGGAGGGGGGATTGCGTGAGGACACAAGAGGAGAGTGTGTCCCCCCCAAATTTGCAGCATAAATCAATGACGTTACTTTACCACAGTGACCATGCTGCAATTTTGGGAACTGCTCCCTCTAGTGACCAGCACATGGAAATGTTATAAATTAGAATCTAATTTATAATATTTCCTGACTTGTGAAAAAATAAAAAAAAATAAAACAATGTGTAATCACTCAAATACTAATTGTTAAACTGAAAAAAAAAATTACAGTTTCTACCGACACATTCCCTTTAATGAGGGCAGGGGCACTGAGGTTCTCTTCTGGCTCCCAGGACCTCTCCTCTGGACCAAACCCCTTCCAATCCATCAAATAAAAAGTTATTCCTCCAACTTTTTAGAAGTACAGGATCTCCTTAACCTCAAATACATTGGAAGAACCGCTGGGAGCAACTGCAGAGCTAGGTGTTTTTATGTAGCGGGTAAGGACCACAGGCTTCATGAGGGACACATGAACGGAGTTGGGGATTCTGATGGTAGGAGGCAGCCGAAGCTTGTAGGAGACAGGGTTGATTTGATGTAGGATCTCATAGGGTCCGAGGAACCTGGGAGCAAACTTGTACGAAGGTACCTTTAGACGGACATTCCTTAAGGACAGCCAGACTTTGGTACCTGGATGATACTGAGGCGGCTCTCTTCTTGTAGTATCCGCCTTTTGCTTCATGCAGTCGACTGCCAGTAGAATAGCGGAAAGGGTTCGCTACCAGACCTGTAGAAAGTCCCTGAATGCAGAGTCAGCTGTGGGCACCAGTGACATAGCTGAAACAGGAAGAGGAATTTGTGGATGTTGCCGTAGACAATGAAGAACAGTGTAGAAGTAGTGGACTCACTGTGTGGTTGTTTTTTGAGAACTCGGCCCATGGAAGAAACTGTACCCAGTCATCACGCTGCATGGAGCTGAAGTGTCGTAGATAATTCTCCATGATTTGGTTAATCCTCTCGACTTGACCATTGGACTGGGGATGGTAGGCTGAGGAAAAATCCAACTTCACATCTAGGAGTTTACAGAGCGCTCTCCAGAATTTTGTTGTAAACTGAACCTCCCGATCAGACACAATATGAAGAGGCAAGCCATGCAAGCGGAAGATGTGTTGCATGAAGAGGTTGGCCAGTCTAGAAGCAGAAGGTAGGACAGCGGAACAAAATCAGCCATATTCGAGAACCGGTCCACCACCACCCAGACCGTATTACATCCAGCAGAGGAAGGAAGGTCTGTGACAAAGTCCATTGCTGTATGCTGCCAGCGAGCATTGGGCACAGGCAGAGGTTGGAGCAGACCAGCAGGCTTGGAGTGAGCAACCTTGTTGGCAGCGTACACAGTGCAGGACGAGACAAAGTTCACAATACCTTTGGGCAGCGCGGGCCACCAGAAATAATGGGCAATTAGATCTCGGGTTTTACGAGCACCAGCATGCCCAGCCAGTTTGGAGCTGTGCCCCCAGCGAAGGATTCTCCTCCTGACTGCCAGGCGCACAAAAGTCCTCCCCGGAGGGATGTCTCTATCTTGCAGAGGATTAACAGAAATAATACAGGATGGATCAATGATACTTTGCGGAAACTCCATGTCTCGAATGACCTGGACAAAGCATCGGCCCTCAAATTTTTGTCAGTAGGATGGTAGTGGAGCACAAACTGGAACTGGGTGAAGAACAGCAACCCCCTGGCTTGACAGGGGGTTCAGCCGTTCGGCCGACTGGAGATAGGTGAGGTTCTTGTGGTCGGTATATGTCAGGATGGGGTGAGCTGCGCCCTCTAGTCTGTCCAATTTGATGGGCAGTAATTCCCGATCCCCAATAGAGTAATTGCACTCTGCGGGAGAAAAAAGTCTAGAATAATAGCTATTTAATCATTTCTATATAATCTATAATTGTCTTCTTAGTTGGCTGTGCAGCTTTAGTATTCAGTTTTTTAGTGTTCCTGCGCTGTATGCTAATGAGCATAAAAGAGCCATATGTTCGTTTGAAATTAGTCAAATCTTCATTTGAAAAGAGTCATATCTTCATTCTTAGAGTCTTTCCGAGTTAATCCCGCCTCCTTACTTTTAATTGACAACTCCACACATTCCCCCAGCACACAAAATCCTGCGCTTGTGCATTGATGTCCTCTTCTGGGGTGTGCGTACAACAGGACACCGGATTATAATGATAAAAGGTGCAAAATGTTTGCAGAGCATTATTTACAGTTGGAGGAGGAGTTTAGGAGAGGGGATAACGGCAATTAACTTTTGATAGCAGCGGCCAGTGAGGGATAAGTAAAATGTTGGTGACATGTTCCCTTTAAATGTAGATTCTGCCTCTGGTGTCCACACCTTGGCATTCATAAAAATTTTTGTCGAGGGTAGAGATGGGAGCTGTCAGTGAAGAGAAGTTTGGGATAAACTGCCGGTAGAGGTTGGTGAATCACAAAAAACGCTGTATGGACCTCAAGCCTTGAGGACGTGGCCATTCCAGGACGGACTTTACCTTCTCAGGATCCATCTTGAGGTCTTGATCCGAGATTATGTAGCCCAGGAAGGGTAGAGAATTCTTCTCAAACACACACTTCTCCAGCTTGACATACAGGCGATTCTCCCTCAATCGTAGCAGAATTTGACGGACATGTCTCCGATGAGTCGTCGGATCTGGAGAAGAAATCCAAATGTCATAGAGATAGACCACAACACAAATATAGAGGAGATCTCGGAAGATGTCATTGACGAACTCTTGGAAGACCACGGGAGCATTACACAGACCAAAGGGCCTTACCAGGTATTCATAGTGCCCGTCTCGGGTGTTGAATGTCGTCTTCCATTCGTCACCCCGGCGGATCCAGATCAAGTTGTAAGCCACACGCAGGTCTAGTTTAGAGAAAATCTTGGCCTCCTCACTTGCGGTCAAATAGTTCGGAAATTAGTGGCAACGGATATTTGTTCTTGACTGTGTGATTTGATTGAGACCCCGGTAGTCGATGCAAGGCCGAAGAGATCCGTCTTTCTTCTTGACAAAAAAGAACCCGGCCCCGGCTGGGGAGGAGGATTTTTGTATGAAACCCCTCTCCAGATTCTCCTTGATATAGGCTGACATAGACTGAGTCTCTGGCAAGGAGAGAGAGAGAAGAGAGAGTATACCCGTCCACGAGGAGGGGACGCATTAGGAACCAGTTCAATAGGGCAGTCATAAACCCGGTGTGTGGGCAGCGTCTCAGCCTCCTTCTTGCTGAAGACATCCGCAAACTGAGAGTAATGAGGATGTAATCCTGCCAACAACTGAGGCAGAGGAGGCTGGGCCAGAACGATCTGCAACAGACAGCGATTGAGACACTTGAAACCCCATTGGAGAATTTCTCCGGAAATTCCAGTCCAGGACTGGAGCATATACTCGAAGCCAAGGCAGACCCAGTAGCACAGGGCTGACGGCTTTGGGCAGGACAAGAAATGAAATTAGCTCCAAATGAAGGGCTCCAACTTGGAGCTTCAGCGGCTTGGTTTCAGATACAATCGCGTCGGGCAGAGGCAGTCCATTCACTGAGGCAACAGCCAAAGACGTCTCCAGAGGGACTGTGGGAACTGGAGAAGATCCACTAGGTCTTTTTGGATGAAGTTAGGTTCGGATCCAGAGTCCATATAGGCAGAGAACCAGTGTGTCTTTTCAACAGACACTATGGTCACGGGGATGGACAGTTTTGAAGAGAGGTTTTTTTTCAGCGCTATATCGCCTAGGGTTGTCCCTCCAACCAATCCTAGGCATTTGGAGTTCTTTGGCTTCTGGGGGAATAAATGCACAACATGGCCTCGGAGGCCACAATACAAACAAAGTCCCGAAGTGTGTCTGCGTTTTCTCTCCTGGTCGGATAGTTTGAGCCAGGCCACCTGCATAGGCTCCTCTGGTGGAACAACTGCTGAGAGCAACAGGGATTGCTAGAAAGTAGGAAGACTTCTCTCCCGACTAACTTCTTGGGATCGCTCCCGGATCCTCATGTCAATCCGGGTGGCGAGAAGAATAAGGTCATCCAGGGTCGGTAGCAGATCACGAGTGGCAAGCTCGTCTTTAAACTCAGAAGACAGTCCCTGCCAGAATGTAGCCACCAAGGCCTCGTTGTTCCAAGACAGCTCTGCTGCCAGGGTGCGAAACTGAATGGCATACTCGCCCATGGAGGTGTCTCCCTGGAAAAGGGTCAGCAGAGATGCAGCAGCAGATGAGACTCGCCCAGGTACCTCAAATACAGAGCGGAAAGTCTGTAGGAAACACTGGAAGTCACGGGTCTCTAGTCCCTGATGTTACCAGATAGCATTCGCCCATGCTAGGGCCTTGCCAGTAAGGAGTGAGATTATGAAAGCGATCCTTGCGCCATCAGACGGAAATGCTTTGGCATGTAGGCTGAAGTGGATCTGGCACTGGTTCAGAATACCCCTGCAGCTACTCGCTTCTCCGTTGAAGCGAGAAGGTAGAGGCGGCAAGAATCGGGAGTCGGTACTGGTGCGGCCAGGAGGTGTAATAGGAGGAACAGCCGCAGGAGCAGGAACAGGTGCCTTGATGGCTGCAGCTTGCGTATCTAGTTGCTGTGTAATGGAGTTCACTGCCAGGAGAAGTTGGACTTGGCTTGACCGAAGGTCTCGCAGGTCTGCCTGCATGGCTTGTGACGTCATCATGGTCTTGGGTTGACCAGCGGGGTCCATGGCCTGAGCGTACTGTCACGATCTGTGGGTATGTGGACCCACTGGGCCGTACCGCCGTAGCGGGACAGCAGCTGGCCAAACAGTGTACCAAGTAAATATATAAATAGTCCAAGCATAAGGGTACCTGTAGTGGTTCAGACAGTAGCAATGGCTAGACACAGATGAGACCTTGGCAGCAGACACCAGACGAGGTGTAACACAGCAGGAGGAACCAGTGACACAACATGACTACAACAGGTTTAAGGCACAGGAACAAATAGCACAGGGTACAGGTAGCAGGGCACGGGAACAGGATAACAGTAAGGGACCATTTGCAAGATTAACGTAGGAAAACACAATAATGCTCAGGCAATGAGCAAAGGGGCAGGGCCCTTCTTATAGTCCAGGGTGATCATGGGCAAATTAGTGAAAATTTCCATGTGCGCACCCTATGGGACACAGCGGACTGGACCGGAAGTGAACTCTGGCGTCTCCTGAGGAGGAGATGCGGGCCAGCGCTCACAGATTCATGGCTGTGGCCGCCGGGGGGTGAGTAATCGCGATGGTCCGCGGCCATGGACGCTACACGTATTTTGTACTGATCCTGAGTTGAAGTCTGTATTATTGTCCAGAGCTGCACTCACTATTGTCTGGTGGAGTCACTGTGTACAAATATTAAATTACTTATCTTGTACTGATCCAAAGTTACTACCTGTATTGTACTCCAGAGCTTTACTAACTATTCTGCAGGTGGAGTCACTGTGTACATACATTACATCAGTTTTCCTGTACTAATCCTGAGTTTTATCTTGTATTATACACCAGAGCTGCAATCTCTATTTTGCTGGTGTAGTCACTGTGTACATACATTATATTACTTATCTTGTACTGATCCAGAGTTACATCCTGTATTATACCAAGAGCTGCTCTCACCATTCTGCTGGTGTACATACATTATATTACTTATCTTGTACTGATCCTGAGTTATATCATGTATTATACTCCAGAGCTGCACTCACTATTCTGCTGGTGGAGTAACTATGTAAGAAGTATATATAGGAGGTATCCTCAAGCTCACCTTCGGCAGAATCACGCTGCTAGCCGCGCCCGGATCCTCGTGTCGGCACGCGGTACATAGAACAAACAGGAATACAAGGAAGCATCCAGCGCCACAAAATTGAAGAATAGACTTTTAAAAAGGAAGCTGGGTTCCAATTTTATTTGAAAAATGTTTAAAAGATGAGGACGACTGTCCAAGTGCAAAGGTGGATTTGAAAATATGCACGCTGCCTACGCGTTTCATACGCCCACAGCATCCTTAATCATGGCTTGTGTGAGAGTTATGACAGAAAGCTAGGGTTTATATCCGGTCTGTGACCGGTGAAGGTGATTGCGTTTCACAGGGAAGTGTATTTGGCTCGCAGAAGAACCTGGCCGGCAGAGTGCCGTATATAGCAGATGTCTCTGCGGGTTAAGGTAAGTGTACATATATATAATAATTTTGTAGCGTGTGAAGGTGTAGTATGAATTAAAGTTCTTGCGATTAGTGCTTTATAATTTTCAGAAATATTCTTGCTTCAACTTTTCACATGTTGACAATTGTTGGATTGTGACCGGACATGAACCCTTGGATAAATAAAAAAACACATTGGAAAACAACTGGCTAAAAACCTACATGAAATCATCATGTGATAAGTATACAGAAAGAATAAAAAAGACAACAATACTGGATGGCTAAAAACATTGTTAATGTAAAACACAGAGGTTTATGTTTGTATTGGCTGAGGCGTATATTTATTATGGAGCATAAGACATTAATGGCTTTTGATGTAAATCCGCTTAGCAAGCTCTGTACAGACACTGAACAAGCAGGGAATACTGTGAGATTTAAGCTCTGAAGTTGTCAGAATTGTGAATGCAGCCCTGGACTAATGTCATCTGTTTTTCTCCTTTTAAGATCCACAAAAATCCAGAACGCTACAAAGAGAAAGAACTTCCAGAGGAAGAAATGCTGAGCCCAATCCAGCGTAACTTATCTGCTCGACGTTCTGCCTATGCATTCTCCCATCAAAAAGGATATGGCGATCTTATCTCAACTGGACTCAGTATACGGAGAAAGAAGACTACACCACGTGAAAATGATGGCTCTATTAGAAACAATGTTTAAGATACAAGAGACTTTTTGTTGTGATATACCTCTACCCAAGAATGATGGACACTTCAGTGTGATGTTTACATGGACTATGATGACTTCAATATAACTGTTACTGACATTTATGTAGATCATGATCCTAATAAATAATGTATAGACTCTTTATTTTAAGTCTTCAAGTCAATTTACAATTTGGAAAAGCATTTTATATAGAGGATATGTGTGAATTTCATTCACCCTGAGCTTTTCATTTAAAAGCATGTTTTCTAAGTAAGTGATCATTTGCTTTGGAGTCTAGTGAAAAAACAAACACAAAAACTTTCATCTAATTTTTGCAAAAAAAAATAAAAAATTGTATTACAGTCGCATGAAGGTGGTCAGTCATGTCTGTAAACAACTGGGTAAGATTATGTAATCACTGTGTTGTCTCCTTTAAGGACATATGAAAAGTGGGGTTACATTCACTTTTTGAAGTGTTTAATTCCCTTATTATTGTTGTTACTTCTCACAAACTTTTCATTCAAGTCATGCATTCTCACAATGTTGGTGCAACTTTACATCTAGATGTGTGTGGTGTGTGTGAACTTCAGACAAATTTAAAGAGGCTCTGTCACCACATTATAAGTGCCCTATCTCCTACATAAGGAGATCGGCGCTATAATGTAGATGACTGCAGTGCTTTTTATTTAAAAAAAAAACAATCTGTTTTCACCACTTTATTAGTGATTTTAGATTTATGCTAATGAGTTGCTTAATGCCCAAGTGGGCGTATTTTTACTTTAGACCAAGTGGGCGTTGTACAGAGGAGTGTATGATGCTGACCAATCTCCATTCATTTACTCAGCGCATAGGGATCCTGATAGATCCTTATGTGCTGTCTTATACTAACACATTAACAATACTGAAGTGTTTAGACAGTGAATAGACATTCCACGGGATGTCTATTCACAATCTCTGCACTTCGTTACTCTGTCTGTGGTCGTTACAGCAGAGCAAGCGTAATCTCGCGAAATTATGCAGTAAATGACAGGTTACAACGAGATTACGCCTCCTCTGCTGTAACTACCATAGAAACAGTAAGGAAGTGCACAGATTGTGAATAGACATCCCGTGGAATGTCTATTCACTGTCTAAACACTTCAGTATTGTTAATGTGTTAGTATAAGACAGCACATAAGGATCTAGCAGGATCCCTATGCGGTGTCTAAATGAATGGAGAGGAGTGCATGACGCTGATTGGTCAGCGTCATACACTCCTCTGTACAACGCCCACTTGGTCTAAACTAAAAACACGCCCACTTGGGCATTAAGCAACTTATTAGCATAAATCTAAAATCGCTAATAAAGTGGTGAAAACAGATCGTTTTATTAAATAAAAAGCATTACTGTCACCTACATTATAGCGCCGATCTCCTTATGTAGGATATAGGACACTTATAATGTGGTGACAGAGCCTCTTTAACTTTCATTTTTGTAAGGTCTTAGGGTATGTTCACACGCAGTGTTTTCAGGCGTATTTTGGAGCCTTTACGCCTCAAAAAACGCCTGAAAAACGGAAGCTGAATACCTACAAGCATCTGCCCATTGAAATCAATGGGAAAAAGAGCATTTAGTTCATACGGGGCGTATTTAAAAAATGGAGTGTAAAAAGACGCTCCCGTAAAAAGAAGTAGCATGTTACTTCTTGAGGTGTTTTTTGACGCTGATTTTCCATTGAACACTGTGAAAAACGCCTCAAAAGAAGCTCCAAATTAAAGAAGCTTCATTTTCAGCTTTAAGGCTATGTTCACACGGAGTTTATTGCAGGCGGAATTTCTGCTTCAAGATTCCGTTTGGAAGTTTGAGGCAGATTTTCCTCTCCCTGCACGCCGATTTTTGCTGCGTTTTTCGCGGCGTTTTTCACAGCAAAATACGCTTTCTCTGCCTCCCAAGGATGTCAATGGGAGGTCAGAGGCGTAAACGCCCGAAGATAGGGCATGTCGCTTCTTTTTCCCGCGAGGCGGTTTTACCGCTCGTGGTAAAAAGAAGCCTCTGCCTCCCATAGAAATCAATGAGAGCCATTTTAGGGCCGTTTTTGACGAGTTTTGCAGGGCGGTTTCCACGTACAAAAACTCAGTGTGAACATAGCCTAAAAACGGCTGAAAATCAGAGGCTGTTTTCTCTGAAAAGTTTGTGTGTGAACATACCCTTATGTGTCTAAATGTTCTGCTGATTTCAACTTTTTTTGTCAAAAGTTGCATCAAGGTGTTAATGGCTGTAAACGACTAGGCAGGACTTTTACATTCTTTGTGTTGTCTGCTTTCAGAAAAATTTAATGCACTTATTTTTTAAGTTGGCTCATCCCTGTTTTTATAACGTGTTACACCTTTTAAAGGGTAACTAAACTTTTTAAAAAACTTTTGACATCCCATAGTGACATGTCAGAATTTTTGATCAGTGGGGGTCCGAGCACTGAGACCCCCACTGATTGCTAATGAAGAGGCAGATGTGCTCAAGTGAGAGCTGTGCGTTATGCAGACTCATAGAGTTGCTATTGAGCATGTAAACCACTCACTCGGCTTTCGACAAAAACTGATCAGAAATTAAGCGGAACAGCACTCACCCGAGTGCTTCTGAAGCTTCGTTTTAACGATCGGTGTGGGTCTCAGTGCTCTGACCCCCACTGATCAAAACTTATGACATGTTATACGTTTTTTAAACGTTTAGTTACCTTTTAAATATGCAGCGTAAACCATATTTTTATTTAATTCAGTTTTGGTGGTTTTATAAAGATATATGCATGTTGACATAGGCATAAGAGTAAGTGCGCACACAAAATCAAAAACGTCTGGAAATACGGAGCTGTTTTCAAGGGAAAACCGCTCCTGATTTTCAGATGTTTTTTAAGCCACTCGCGTTTTTTACGGCCGTTTCTAGAGATGTTTTTCTATAGAGTCAATAAAAAACGGCTCTAAAAACATCCCAAAAAGTGACATGCACTTATTTTTCACGAGCATCTTTTTACATGCCGTTTTTTTAAAATGAGGCGGGGGAAAAAAACGCCCCGTCGGAACAGAACTCCGTATTTCCCATTGAAATCAATGGGGAGATGTTTGAAGGCGTTCTGCTTCCGTTTTTTCAGGAGTTTTTCGAGGCGTAAACGCCCTGAAATACGCCTGAAAATACTATATGTGCCCATACCCCAAGGCCGGATTAACACGAGCGTGTGCGTTTTGCGCACGCAAAAAAAGGCGGATTGCGCGCGTTGTAGGTGCGTGTGTCATCCGTTTATGCGGCGTTTCTGCGTTTTTTTACGCGCGTATGGCATGCGCTTTTCACGCACGTAAAAAAAACGGAGGCTGGCGTTATGGAGGGGCCAGCCTACAAAAAGGCACCCTTCACAAACACATGCTTGATGTGTGCACATGTTCTCATCGTTTTTGCAGCTTGCAAAATACTTTGGGTACTTTACAGTGTTTGCCGGCTTCTTTTCTTCAACGCAAAATTATGCCGTATACTCCGCTGGGCCGTGTGCTGCTAGCGTGGATGGTTTCTCGGAGATTTGGCGAGCGCCGTCCCATGCTACAGGATCAAACGAGGAAAAGAGGGAGGATTTGGGTTCATCCTCTTGTGGCCCAACGCACCTCCAAAGGGCACTTTCATACCCTCTATGATGACCTCCGACGTCACCCAGACAAATTTAGGTCGTTTTGCCGCATGTCTATGGCCACGTTTGATATTTTGCTGGAGGAGATTCGTACAGGAATCACCTACCAGGACACAAACATGCGGCACTGCATTTCCCCAGAGGAGCGACTTCTTGTGACCTTGAGGTATGTGTGTTTTATACAATTACTGCTTACACGATGGTGCATGGGTGTCATGTCCTACATAATTGTTGGTTTTTTTTTGTGTGTTTTTCTCACGCATGTAGATTTCTTGCAACAGGAAATAGTTACCATTCCTTACATTTTGCGTTTCTTCTGGGAGTGAGCACCATTTCATGCATTGTGACAGGCACTTGTGTCGTACTGTGGCAGAGATTAAAGACCACAGTGATGCCGCAGCCCACGGCAGAACACTGGCTTAGTATTTCTGAAGATTTTAGTAGCGGCACCCAATTTCCTCATTGTATTGCTGCCCTAGACAGGAATCACATTCGTGTGAAGAAGCCCCCCCCACTCTGGCTCCAGATACTATAACTACAAACAGTATTTTTCCATCGTCTTGTTGGCCTTGGCCGACAGTAATTATTGTTTTACAATAGTAGACATTGGGTCGTATGGAAGCTCTGCTGATGCACGCATATTTCGCTCATCCAGAATGGGCCATCGTCTTATGAGCTGATGAGCCAAGTAATGCGTCCATTTGCAAGAAGGGGCTTGGATGACCGTAGGCGCATCTTCAATTACCGGCTAAGCAGAGCTCGAAGATGTGTTGAATGTGCGTTTGGCATAATGTCAAACAAATGGAGGTTCTTTCTCACAACAATGCAAATGACGCCGCAGAATGTGACCCGTGTCATACAAGCGTGTATAGTTCTTCATAACTTTACACGCATACATGATGCAAGTTTTGATGCTGAATATATCCTAAGAAATGCAACCACATCAACCATTGTGCGGCCAATTCCACTAGGGAGGGCACAAAAATCTGGTCTCCGAGTGCGTGAAATATTTGCAGAATATTTTGACAGCCCTGCTGGAGCACTACCATGGCAGGACGATTCTATGTAAACGGTGGCATAGTTGAGAATATTCTTGATATAGATCATTAGTGACGCCAATGTATTTTGTTTTGGGGGGGATTGTAGTATTAGGGACTCGCAATACATGAGGACCCTTGACGTGGGTTGCGAGCTTATATCTTTTGGGGTTTCGCCGTAGTATTTAGCAGGCAAACACGTAATTGTATGTGAAGCACATTGCCAATTCCAATGTTCTCTAATACAATCACAAATGTCCTGTGTGCGTCCAATATGATAGCACTGCACGGGCGCATAAAAGTTGATTTTGACTCGAGCAAAACCACAAAAGATACACTAATACCTCAATTATGGCATGCAACAATATTGGGCCCTGTCAACCGTGTGGAAACGTTACAGAAGGACATGATTGGCAAAGATTGTTACACAAAATTAATTTAGGAAAACACACACTTTTTTGGTAAAACAATACCAGACTTTATGTTGATGCCACACAAAATCAGTACATAGAACATATGTTAAACGTCAAAGAAAACAGCGCACCAACATGATGCACATTTGCAAAGAATAAACCAAAACAGGCCTAACTGATAACATCAACTATGATGCAGGCACAGCACTACAATTTGTGATATCGATGCGGCGGTGAGTTGTAGCTGCCCATTTTAGCACCACTATGCTGTCCATGGGCCTGCAGAGGATGTTCCTCAACAGCATAGTGGTGCTGATGCTGCGTCTGATAGCTGTGAGGTGGCGCCTGTGGAAAGCTTTCCACCGGTCGGCTGTAGAAAGAGAAATGACGCTCACGCCCCGGCACAGGAATAGGAGACATGCGTGACGGCATTGGACAGTAGTAATGTTGGCGTGGCAAGGGGGTGACAGGCTGGGATGGGCCAGGTGCATTGAAGGCCCCCGACTGCTCCGGAAATCCATGCCAATGCTCAATTGCGTTGAAGCACTGGCATGGATTGTTTGGAGGTGTGGCACTGTCAATCAGGGTGATAATGGAGGACTGGAGCCATCTTGCGGTCGGGTACCTTCCGCAGTAACGGGGCTATGGTGCGGCCAAAGGCGTCACAGGCGTCCTCGTCTGCACAGCGCCGCAGGTACTCCAGTACCCTTGTGTCCACTTGTGCACTTGCGGAACCCATGTGGCTGCGCCTGGCTGCCGTGGTGGTTTCACGAGGTACGTCAAGCGGCACCTGTGGTTGGCTGGACGACTATGGGGCTGGTTTGGGAGCTGTCGGGTCTGGTGTTAATGACAGCAGGGGATTTTCGTCTTCTGGGGCAGGCTCCTCTTCTGTGTCTTGCAGATTGTCACTGCTTCTATAATACAAATGTAGAGTGATTAGTAACATTGCCACAAGGGACAAACACCCTGTTTGGATTAAATGACATGTGAACACATACATTTCTTAAACGTACAGTCTGATGACTTACGGTCGCATCTCCATGATGTCCTTGAGGAACATGAGCTGCTGGGTGTACATGTACTTTCTTTTTTTGCTCGCACCGTCACCACTTCGGCCTCTGGCCCCATATTCCCGTGCTCCTCCACCGGGTCTTCACATCATCTACTGTACAAAGGATTAAAAAACAAAATGGTCAGTCATGAGGTTACATAACCCAAATCTCCTCTTGTTGGAAACTTTGTCATTCCGTTACACACCAAGATACATTACACAAGCTCAATGTTGCTGTGACACACCTTCTACGTTGGGCATTTTGAAAATGTTAACACAAGGACACACTACAGCATGTGTGTTTTACATGACATCTATAAATCAATGTACTTACCAATGCTCTTTCTGTCGCGTGTGCTGCCTTTAGCCCACTCCTGGCTGAAGAGTGTCTGCGCGATGTCATCCCATGCCACTTCTTTGCCCGTGCGGTCGTGGTATGCCTCTGCCCGCGTGTCCCACAACTCTGGCCTCTCCTGGACAAGGCAGATGAGTTTCTCCACGTCACAAACCCTAGGCATGGCTGCAGTTGTCCGTGTCCAGCTCAGTATGTGCCAAACAAGTGCAAAGCAACTTCCTGGTTTGTGCTTGTTTGGACACGTTTTCAAACTCATTTACATACACTTAACAAGTCTTGCGTGAAAAACGCATGTCCCACGGAAGTGCTTCCGTGTGCCATGCGTGATTTTCACGCACCCATTGATGTGCGAAATACACACAAAGAACGGACATGTCGTGAGTTTTACGCAGCGGACTCACGCTGCGCAAAAATCACGGACTGTCTGCATGGCCCCATAGACTAATATAGGTCTGTGCGAGACGCGTGAAAATCACGCGCGTTGCACGGACGTATATCACGTTCATCTGAATAAGCCCTAAGTGGCATGTACAGACTCTGCAAATCTTGAACTTTTATTTTAGATGGTGTTTTGCATCTAAGGTTCCTCTAACATGGACCGTGCAAATGAGTGCCGATCAACAAAACTGTTCGTGGATTCGCGCTCGTTTGCTCGTCCCCATACATTTCTATCATGTCAATCAGCCGATGAACGAGTGACTGCATGTTGCCTGTTAAATGAGCCATCTGTCTCATCATTCTGGTTCTTGCGCCCTGCTGCTCTATTCATTCTCTATGGCAGGGCTGAAGATGACCGAGCACTGTACTCGGCTATCTCCGGCAGTCCCTTAGACAGTGAATGGAGCTGCAGTGCGCATGTGCGACCAGCCGCTGAGTTTATTCGGAGGAACAGGACCCCCGATCTCATGATCGGTGAAGGCTCCAGTGGTCGGACCCCACACCAATGAGCATCCATTACTTGGCTTTTTGTCTCAACTAATTTCTTGACAAAAGATGAATTCTGCACATTCGTGCTGCCATCCGAATCCTCCAGAACCACCTGAGTACCTCTTTTTTCCTTTAATACATAAAGCTCAGGCTTAAAAGAAGGAGACAGAACGGGTCTTGTTGAAGTAATAATTTATCCCTTTGTTTGAGGACACTAGTTTGACAATGGCGTCAGTAGTGCATACTGTAGACGACACATCTTTCTTTCTTCATCAACCTCCATAAAACTCCCAGGACAAGTAGGAGCTGGAACCGAAACATCTGTTAATTTTGTCCTGAAATGGCAGCCATGAAGAAAGACGTTTTGAGGAAAGCAAAGATGTAGAAATTGCTGTAAGAGAGAGGGATTGGATCTATAAAAAGGGATTCAAGAGAAAGTAAAAGCTTGGTTAGAAGTTAAAAAAAAGTGATGAACAGGAAAGGGAAACATTTTGTAAAAGAACCAGATATAAACACACAAGGTCAGAAATCAGGAGAAGAACACACTGCAGCTAGAGACATGTCTACCACTATGATAGTCAACCCTCCTCAACTCATACCTCAGATACCTGAACCTCCACTTCCCCTAGGACAGGTACAGGACTGACTATAAGGACAGAAGATTGACACCCGTCTCTACCATGGCCCCACCTTTTCTCCCCCAATAAAGACTCCACTGCCGTTGTTGGAGAAAGGCCATAGCAGCCATATTTATTAACAACATTTTTATATAAATAACTTTTCCATAAACAACTTTCATAAATAATTTTCCAAAATAACTTTACATAAAATACAATGTAAGATGACAAATAATCAACAAAAACATCCTAGAAGATATTCCTTGTTCTATCTTCTCCATTTTTGGGGGAAAAAACGATCCTTAGAGGCAGTCTCCAATTTTAACCCCTACTCTCCAAGTAAGGTAAAACTCCTTACCCTTAGCCGTCCACCTGGCCTAAGGGCACCAAAATACAACTCTTCAACTATTCCTGGGGGACTCCTTCCCCCCAGGACTCCATTCGTTGTATTACACCTTCAGATGCACGGCCCATTTTCGTGCACCTGACCATAAAATCTCTGCCTCCAAGGACCCCTTCTCCCCGCCACAGACAGACCACAGTGAAACCTTACTGGAGGCCGTCCCGCCAAACCTTGAGGGCTAATTCCAATCCGACCTGCAGGCCCAAGCACCACATGTCTATGCCAACCGAGCTAAGGTGAACCCCATCGCTGCGGCGAAATCCCGGGGACAGTATCTCGAATTCTTTGTGCCGCACTGCGAACCCCCCATTACGTCGAACAAAACGTGACACCTCCTTGTTTGTTTTAGCCCTGGCCCTGTTCAACCCCTCCACCCTCCTCGCATTCCGCCACGCCTGTCTGGCCACGATATCCAACCAGATCACCATTAATTTAGGAAATGATGACCAGAGCCTTAACAGGTCTAATTTGATGTCCCGCACGATCTCTCTAGAGGGGCAGATCCCCAAATCGTTACCCCCGACATGTAGCAATAAGATATCTGGTGGCCTATCCATGCCTGCATAGAACTGGACCTCCGACAATACCCTGTTCCACAGCATGTCCCGCAGCCCTAACCAGCGAACCTGCATATCTGCCCTGTGAAAACCCAATTGCCGACCGTCGGGTCGAACATCGGCGCCACGTGCGCCCCAGTGCACGCAAGAATGACCCACAATCCAAGCCAGACACGCTGCCGCTCCTGAAAATAGAAATAATAACATAGTATACAAAGACTCAACCATAACACCCCGTAATTTTTTAAGCAGGAACACCCCTACTATAACAACTGAGGACGGACATACCCCTTCAACCTAGCAGATTCACAACGCCCAATCTTCTTAATCACAGCCTCCCCAAGACCCCCCAGCCTCTGTAGCTGCCCCAATCCGAAAGGAATGAGAACAGAAATCCCTAGAATCCAAACCCAGGGTCACCAAACACTTTCTGAAAACTGCAATAAACTGAAACTGAGACGATGACTTTCCGTTCCCGTGTATTAAGAAAGAGCCACCGCCCGTCTTCCGAATATTCAAGAAGCGCTCCACACACCCTACCGGGCACCATGGGGAGCCCTGCAAACGTGAAAGCACCACTTTCACCCCTTTACCCATCTGGTCCGTTTTTGACCGCCTTATTAAACAAGAAATAATGTCACCAAGTACTGCCACGTCATCCAATAGCAAACCCCCAACCACCTAGCCACTCCGTGCAACCAACTCAGAAATCCAGAAAGCCCCAAAAAACGCTAATGAAAATGGTGCCTGGAACAAAACAACCTCATACTGTGAAGTACACACACCCCCGATACTGACACACAACTTTCCCAGTAACTCGAATGATACGGGGCGCCTAACATCCCGCCGCGCCCCGCCTTTTCGGTAGCCCTTAAGCGCCTGCCGCGCCAAAAAGGACTTGGACACATCGCGTACTCAGTGTAACTTACACCAAAAGGCCACTGCAGTCACTCTCTGCAACGCCACTGAAAAAGATGCCCCCTCGTTAAACGACAAACCAATAAAATATAACAACAAAGTTTCCAAGGAGTCATTCGCCACCGGCACACCCACTTGTTGCATCAATCCTTCCCACCGAAACCTGGAATAAGCTGCCCAGGTACTAGTACTCACGGACCGTCTAATCAGCGCTGCCGATACCCCTAGACCACGTCCCACAGCCAGGGAGGGCAGGACTTCCCATGTTGCTCCGCTCCCGGTGCCAACCTGCGAAACCTGTCCCACTGAAACCGAGAGAGAGAATCAGCGATATCATTAACAATACCCGGAACATGAACAGCAACAAAACATTCAAACTGAGACAACGCAGCGCCAGTTGATGCAGCAATTTTACCACCGGGGGGGAACTGGCATCTGTTTGTTAATGGCCTGGACCACCCCCAAATTATCGCAGCAAAAACGCACCCTCTTATTCCTCAGCTGCTCGCCTCATATCTCAGCTGCCAAAACAATAGGGAACAATTCCAACAATGCTAAATTGGTCACCAGCCCCTCCTCCCTCCAAGAGGCCGGCCACTTCCCTGCACACCACTCTCCTTGAAAATATGCCGTGCGCTCCTGATGCATCCGTATGCATCTCGAGATCAACATTGGACACTACCGCCTCCATCCACACGGACCTTCCATTGTAGCACCCCAGAAACTCCTGCCAGATTGCTAAGTCTGCCCGCATGTCAGCCGACAATCGAACGAAATGATGGGGTCCCGCCACCCCCGCCGTAGCTAAGGCCAGCCGGCGGCAGAACACCCTTCCCATCGGCATAATTCTACAGGCGAAATTCAATTTACCTAGCAAGGACTGAACTTCCCGCAGTTGCGCTTTTCACCTCCCCGCCATACTAGCTATTGTATCGCGCAATTCTGCCACTTTATCAACCGTCAACCTGCACTCCATCCGTTCAGTATCAATTATGATCCCTAAAAATTTCACCTGAGTCGTCGGACCTTCCATTTTCTCAGGCACCAACAGGACGCCAAACAAACCCACTACCCGCTCCATGGTGCGCAGCAAAATTGAACAGATCCTCGAACCCGGGGGGCCAACAAACAAAAAGTCGTCGAGATAATGCAAAACCGACATCCAGCCCGTCTCCTGTTGCACCACCCACTCCAAAAAGGAACTGAGCACCTCAAAGTACGCACACGAGATCGAACAGCCCATTGGAAGACAACAATCTACGTAAAAAGCTCCTTGCCAGCAAAAACCCAGCAATGGGAAACTTTCGGGATGTACCGGCAGCAACCTAAAAGCCGCCTCGATGTCAGTTTTTGCTAGCAAGGAGCCCCTGCCAAATTTCCGAACCCACGGAACGGAGGTGTCAAACGACGTATAAGACACAGAACATAAGTCGGGATCAATGCCATCATTCACCGACCCACCCGCAGGGTACGACAGGTGATGAATGAGGCAAAATTTGTTAGGTTCCTTCTTTGGTACCAAGCCCAAAGGAGAAACCCACATATTAGGCCACGGAGGATCACAAAACGGCCCCGCGATCCGCCCCAGCCAAACTTTTTTCTCAATTTTTTTGTAAACTATCCCTGGTTGTTCTAACGCCGAATGTAAATTCTTACACACCCGCCCCGAACCGTCCAAATGACAAGGGATACGAAAACCGTCTGAAAACCCCGCCCGCAATAACTCTGCTGCCGCCTTATCTGGATACCTCCCGAGGAATCCCAGCATCTCTGCCACCCTCACCGGTGTCACCCCTCTTTTGTCCAACCTCTGCGCCTCTTCCTTTTCCCCGCTTGAAACATCGCAACAAGCTGTGCCCTCCCCCACAACCAGAGCACTCGTGCTTGTAGCGGCATTCCGACAAGAACTTGCAGTGTCCCTCATTGAACTGAAAACAGCAGCCCTTGCACGAACCGGCTGGGAACCCCACTGCTGAGGAGCCCCCGGCTGTTCCGGGAAAGGGCTGTCCCCCCCCCCCTTTTGGCACCGCCATAAGCTTCATCCAAAGACCAATGTCCTTGTGGTCCCAACGCAAACTAGGCCGTACCGACTTCCTCTGGCGGAACTGTTCGTCGTACCGTAACCACGCCACGCCACCGTACACACGATAAGCCTCCCCAATCCCGTCCATATAGCAAAAAATCGCCGAACAGTTCTCCGGTGCCTTCACTCCCACTACGCTTGCCAAGATTGCAAAAGCCTGTAACCAATTCGAAAAAGTGCGGGGAATTAAGCGATAACGACGCTTCTCCTCCTCGTCCTTTTTACTCTCGTCCGGTTTAACCCTATCCAAGTTACATATTTCTAGAGGCAACAACGAGAAGATTTCAGCAAATTCGTCCTTCCAAATTTTCTCCTTGGTCTTGTCAGGTCCGTATTTCAGGGTGACTTCCGTCCCCTGTTATTTCACACCGAATAACCACCTCTGTAAATTGAAAGCTGAAGGCATGCCTGGAAAGAAGTACACCACACAGACAAATGTTGGTAGACATCTTTCCCTCAATCAGCCAGGAGGAAGACTGGAACTTTATTCAGAACAAAGAAACACAGAAAAAGACACATGCCTCCTCCCTAGAGATGTGGGAGCACCCAAGCCCCCACCGGCTTCTCAGCTGCAAGTTCTCAGACTCACTCTTCTTGCATTCCAGGGGGCGGTGTCTTCCATAGGTGTGTCCGACATGAACAAAGAACTTATTATATATCAGTATATTACACAAAGAACTGAAATGTATATACATATGTGTGAGGATAATATTTTTGCAAACAATATATATGGTAATGATCCCTGACAGTCCCCCCTAAAAATATTATTACTCTATCCCTGAGTCTTGCCTATCAACCTACCACTGACCACTCGAACCAGACGGGTAGGGGTTTTGGATTTCTTCACCAGCTTGAGACGAGCTACTCCTGATGACTGACCCCCCTTTGTACCTGGACTTCCAAGGTGTCGGAGTGGTCCTAACTTTCCCTATTCTCCTCTGGATACAGGATGGTTGTCTTGATATAATCTACAAGCCGCTGCTGGTTGTAATATATATAATTAATCCAGTCTAAATTTTTATTAATGGTAATATTTGTCGCACTGTCACTTACTGTCCTAAGGGACTTTTACCCCTGCAGATATAACAGGTCATGGGCAGCACAGTGACCTTCACCTCACACCTTCACATAAACTCCTCAGATTGTAATTTGCAGCACCGTGGCATATTTACTGTCACGGGCACAGGGTATGTGGACCCACTAGGCCGCTCCGCCGTAGCGGGAAGGCAGCTGACCAGGTCACAGTCTAAGCAGAAGTAAATGGTAGACAGTATGCTTGGGTACCTGAAATAGTCCGGGCGGTGGCTGTGGCTTCAGCACGGATGGAGGCAGGTGCGGCAAGTGGCGCCAGACGTGGCGGGCAGTATCCGATGACACTTGACGTGGCAGATGGCACTTGACGTGGCAGATGGCACTTGACGTGGCAGAAGACACTTGACGTGGCAGATGGCACTTGACGTGGCAGATGGCACTTGACGTGGCAGAAGACACTTGAACGCGGGTAGGCACAGGAACAACACGGAATACAGGAACGGGAGACACTAAGGAACCATTTGCGAGACAGACTGGGAAAGACTAACAACGCTCAGGCAAGGATTAGAAGGCCAGGGGCCTTCTTATAGACCAGGAAATCGTGGCAGTTGATGGTGATGACGATTTCCTAATTGCGCGCGCTGGCCCTTTAAGGCCGGGCGCGAGCGTGCACGCGCACCCTACGGGATCCAGCCAAACGGAGCGGAAGTGAGCACTGGCATCTCCTAGGAGGGAGATGGAGGCCAGCGCTCACAGATCCATGGCTGCGGGTGTCGGGAGGTGAGTAAACGCGACGGCCCGCGGCCATGGGCGCTACAGTATCCCCCCTCTTACGCCCCCTCTTCTTGGGGCCAGAGTGAGAGAGGAACTTTTTAATAAGAGCAGGAGCACTGAGGTTCTCTTCTGGCTCCCAGGACCTCTCCTCAGGACCAAACCCTCTCCAGTCCACCAAATAGAAAGTCCTTCCTCCTACTCTCTTGCGGTCCAGGATCTCCTTTACCTCAAATACATCCGAAGGACCGCTGGGAGCAACTGTGGGACTAGAGGTCTTGCTGTAGCGGTTCAGGACCACTGGTTTCAGGAGGGACACATGGAAGGAGTTAGGGATTCTGAGGGTAGGAGGCAGCCGCAGCTTATAGGAGACAGGGTTAATTTGTTGCAGGACCTCAAAAGGACCAAGGAACCTGGGAGCGAACTCGTATGAGGGCACCCTCAAGCGAATGTTCCGAGAGGACAGCCAGACTTTAGTCCCCGGAAGATACTGAGGCGGCTCTCTTTTCCTAGTATCTGCCTTTCGCTTCATGCGTTCGACCGCCAGCAAAATAGAGGACCGGGTCTGTTGCCAGATTTGCAGGAAGTCCCCATATGCAGAGTCAGCAGCTGGTACCTGAGATGAAGTCGACACAGGAAGAGGGACTCTGGGATGTTGACTGTACACAATGTGAAACGGAGTGGAAGTGGTGGACTCACTTGTGTGGTTGTTGTATGAAAACTCCGCCCATGGAAGAAGCTGTACCCAGTTATCGTGCTGTGAAGAGATGAAGTGGCGGAGGTAATTTTCCATGACCTGGTTGATCCTCTCAACTTGCCCATTGGACTGGGGGTGATAGGCAGAGGAAAAGTCCAAACTCACATCCAGGAGTTTACAGAGGGCTCTCCAGAACTTGGAGGTAAACTGAACCCCCCGGTCGGACACAATGGGAAGAGGCAAGCCATGCAAGCGGAAGATGTGCAGAATGAAGAGACTTGCCAGTCGAGGAGCAGAAGGTAGGCCGGTCAGCGGGATAAAATGTGCCATCTTAGAGAACCGGTCCACCACCACCCAGATGGTGTTGCATCCTGCTGAGAGAGGAAGGTCCGTGACGAAGTCCATAGCAATGTGCTGCCAGGGGGCACTGGGTACAGGGAGGGGTTGAAGCAGGCCGGCAGGCTTGCTGTGAGTCACTTTGTTGGAGGCACACACCTTGCAAGCAGAGACAAAGTCCAGAACATCCTTAGGTAGCGTGGGCCACCAGAAGTGACGAGCGACCAGGTCTTGGGTTTTACGGACACCAGCGTGCCCAGCCAGTTTAGAACAGTGTCCCCAGCGGAGAATTCTTTTTCGGTCTGCCAACCGAACAAAAGTTCTCCCCGGAGGGATATCTCTAAGCTGCAGAGGATTGGCGGTGACAACGCAGGATGGGTCTATGATCGTCTGAAGGGACTCCACCGTGTCTTCCATCTCAAATGATCTGGACAGGGCATCGGCCCTCACATTCTTGTCAGCGGGACGGTAGTGTAGCAGAAATTGGAAACGGGTGAAGAACAGTGACCACCTGGCTTGATGGGTATTCAGTCGTTGAGCAGACTGAAGGTAAGTAAGATTCTTGTGGTCGGTGAAGATCAGGATGGGGTGAGCAGCGCCCTCCAGAAGATGTCTCCACTCCTCCAGGGCCAATTTGATAGCCAGTAGCTCCCGATCTCCAATGGAATAGTTGCGCTCAGCAGAGGAAAACAGTCTTGAGTAGTAGCCACATACTACTGCCTTTCCTTTGGAGCTCCTCTGGAACAGAAGTGCGCCTGCACCAACAGAGGAAGCGTCCACTTCCAGTGAAAACTGCCGAGATACGTCAGGGTGATGGAGGATTGAAGCTGAGGTGAAGGCTTTCTTTAGGCTAATGAATGCGGACTCTGCCTCTGGAGTCCACACCTTGGCGTTTACACCCTTCTTGGTAAGGGTAGAGATGGGGGCCGTCAGAGAAGAAAAGTTCGGAATAAACTGCCGGTAGAAATTGGCGAAACCCAGGAACCGCTGTATGGCCCTTAGGCCTTGAGGACGTGGCCATTCCAGGACAGACTTTAGCTTCTCAGGGTCCATCTTAAGGCCTTGATCCGAGATGACATAGCCCAGGAAGGGCAAAGACCTCTTTTCAAAGGTGCATTTCTCTAACTTGGCATACAAGCGATTCTCTCTTAGTCGCAGAAGAACTTGACGAACATGCCTCCGATGGGTCATCAGATCTGGGGAGAAAATTAGAATATCATCGAGATAAACTACAACACACGTATAGAGGAGATCTCGGAAGATGTCATTAACGAACTCCTGAAATACTGCGGGAGCGTTACACAGTCCGAAGGGCATCACTAGGTATTCGTAGTGCCCATCGCGGGTGTTAAATGCCGTCTTCCATTCGTCACCCCGGCGAATCCGGATTAGATTATAGGCCCCCCGCAGATCTAGCTTGGAAAAAATTTTGGCTCCTCGTATGCGATCAAACAGCTCGGAAATTAGTGGCAACGGGTACTTGTTCTTGACCGTGATCTGATTGAGACCACGGTAATCAATGCAGGGTCGGAGAGATCCATCTCTCTTTTTAACGAAGAAGAATTTTGCCCCGGCCGGGGAGGAAGATTTTCGAATAAAACCCCTCTCCAAGTTCTCCTTGACATCGATAAAGTCTCTGGCAAGGAGAGAGGATATACTCGTCCACGGGGAAGAGAAGCATTGGGAACCAGTTCAATGGGACAGTCGTAATTCCGATGTGGAGGCAACATCTCAGCCTCTCGTTTGCAAAAGACATCCGCAAAACTGGCATACTGAGAAGGTAGATCGGAGAGTGACTGAGGCAGAGGAGGCACTACAGGACGGACTTGTGACAGGCAATGGCTATGGCATCTGGAACTCCATTGAAGAACTTCTCCAGAACTCCAGTCGAGTGTCGGGGCGTGTAGATGGAGCCATGGCAGACCCAGCAGGATAGGATTGATAGCCTTGGGTAGTACCAGGAAGGAGATCTGTTCCGAGTGAAGAGCTCCGACCCGTAGTGTCAACGGCTCAGTGATGAGCATGATCGGATCAGGCAACGGTAGACCATTCACAGAAGCAACTGCCAGGGGTCTCTCCAGACGGACTGTGGGTAGTTGAAACCGGTCCACTAGATCCTGGTGGATAAAATTAGCAGCCGCTCCAGAGTCAAGATAGGCGGAGGAAGGATGTGATGCCTGTCCGGTTACGATGGCCACAGGCATCGACAATTTGGAAGAGGTTTTAACGTTTGGAGACGTTCCACCTAGAGTTGCCTCTCCAATCAACCCTAGGTACTGGAGTTTCCCGGTTTCTGTGAGCATTGGCGCACAAAATGACCCTTGAGGCCACAATACATACAAAGTCCAGAGGAGTGTCTGCGCTGCTTCTCCTGTTCAGATAACCGGACTCTGTCTACCTGCATGGGTTCCTCAGGTAGCGCACTAGGAGTGGACAATAGTGGTCTCTGGGCAGAGGGTGCTGGTCTGTGGGCCCGGCTCTCCTGACGAACCTCTTGAGAGCGCTCCCGGATTCTCATGTCAACCCGGGTGGCTAACAGGATGAGGGCATCCAAGGTAGAAGGAAGGTCGCGGGCTGCCAGTTCGTCCTTGATGTGAGAGGACAGTCCCTGCCAGAAGGTCGCCACGAGTGCCTCATTGTTCCATGCCAGCTCGGCTGCTAGGGTACGGAAGGAGATAGCATACTCCCCTACTGTGGAGCCCTCTTGCTTGAGGGTCAGCAGAGTGGCTGCGGCAGAGGATGTTCGACCCTGCTCCTCGAACACGGCACGAAAGGACTGCAGGAACAAGGCTAGGTCCGCGGATACAGGTCCTTGTTGCTCCAAGATTGGGTTTGCCCATGCGAGGGCCTTGCCAGCGAGGAGGGAGATAATAAATGCCACTTTGGCCTCCTCGGAGGGGAAGAGATGAGGCCGTAGCCTAAAATGCACCGTGCATTGGTTGAGAAATCCTCTACATGCTCTGGGGTCACCGTCGTAGCGAGGAGGAAGAGGCAGAGGAACTGATGATCCGGAACAAACAGGGGGAGCAACAGGCAGTGGCACGGCAACAGCTTCAGGGGGAAGAACCGGGGGTGGAACAGCGAGTAGATCCAGGCGGACCAGGATAGAATTCACCGCCTCAAGGAGTTGATCCTGACGTGTGCGTACGTCATGCATCTCTGTCTGAATCTTCTGTACTGGGGTCTTGGGCTGGCCAGCGGGTTCCATGGCCTGAGCGTACTGTCACGGGCACAGGGTATGTGGACCAACTAGGCCGCTCCGCCGTAGCGGGGAGGCAGCTGACCAGGTCACAGTCTAAGCAGAAGTAAATGGTAGACAGTATGCTTGGGTACCTGAAATAGTCAGGGCAGTGGCTGTGGCTTCAGCACGGATGGAGGCAGGTGCGGCAAGTGGCGCCAGACGTGGCGGGCAGTATCCGATGACACTCGACGTGGCAGATGGCACTTGACGTGGCAGATGGCACTTGACGTGGCAGATGGCACTTGACGTGGCAGAAGACACTCTACGTGGCAGATGGCACTTGACGTGGCAGTTGGCACTTGACGTGGCAGATGGCACTTGACGTGGCAGATGGCACTTGACGTGGCAGAAGACACTTGACGTGGCAGATGGCACTTGACGTGGCAGATGGCACTTGACGTGGCAGAAGACACTTGAACGCGGGTAGGCACAGGAACAACACGGAATACAGGAACGGTAACAGGGCACGGGTAACAGCTGGAACGGGAGACACTAAGGAACCATTTGCGAGACAGACTGGGAAAGACTAACAATGCTCAGGCAAGGATTAGAAGGCCAGGGGCCTTCTTATAGACCAGGAAATCGTGGCAGTTGATGGTGATGACGATTTCCTAATTGCGCGCGCTGGCCCTTTAAGGCCGGGCGCGAGCGTGCGCGCGCACCCTACGGGATCCAGCCAAACGGAGCGGAAGTGAGCGCTGGTATCTCCTAGGAGGGAGACGGAGGCCAGCGCTCACAGATCCATGGCTGTGGGCGTCGGGAGGTGATAAACCCGACGGCCCGCGGCCATGGGCGCTACATTTACACACATTATAATTATAAACCTCAGACATTATAAACAATAGGGCCTCAACTAATAATATAATGCTATCACCAATCTCATGTTATCACCCTTCAGGTTTGGGTCCCATTAGTTCATTGCAAGTCCTGTACATCATCGTTCTCTTCTTCTCCTGTCTTCTGCTCTTCACTGACTGTCACCCTCAGGGTAACCCACACAATTGTGGAGTCAGACTACGTTGGTGTCCAGTGGGGGAGTTATTATTACCCCCTCCTAGCCACTTACTTATCAAAACACTTGATACTGCTGACGGATTCACTCATGTCTTTGGTCTTTACTTTGATCTTCGCTGATGTCATCAGGACTTGGTTTGGACCTTCTCATCTGTCAGACACCGTCTCCTTCAGTTCACGTCACCGTGCTGTACATAACACCTCATGCTGTGAGCCTGGGGTGAGATCCCACGTAGGCGGATTAGTGGAGTTGTATTGTGACTACCACAAACCCTCCGCATCTGTACTCTTCCTCTGGCAAGTTACGTGTCTGGGCGGCTGCTTAGAATTGTGACACTGCCGTCAGTTCATGATAAACGCGTTGTACTGGCTCAGGCTGCGCCTGCCGCATCTCAGTGATGGAGGTCATCGTGTTAAAAGTCTTTTAGTTCATGTTTACTGGCACTTGCTGGGGACCGCCAACTCTTGTCAATTGTTAAAATAAATACTAATCTGGTGATAACATCATCCGCATACACTATAAACGTTGTTCTAAGTACATACAATAATGTCAGGCTCTTAAACGACATCAAACACCTTTATATAAGGAAAAAAACTTCTCTGTTACAATGGACAGGGCACCTAGAAGATATGTAATTATTGGGTACATTTCATTTGCACTTGGTGATACTTTTTCAGCAGGATTTGTACCTTGATCTCAGCTGATTGCCTAGAACATCTCCACCTCACAGAAATATACACAGATTCCACATGTTTATCTGACAAGTGTCTCAAACCAATTTTTTCTTACTCTAATCTGGTTCGTTCTACCTGGGAAGGCCTCTCAAGGTCTGTTCTCTTCGTGGGAGCCGGGTATGATAAGGTTGGCACCGGTCTGCCAGGACTGTTCTGTAGGCAAATCAAACAGCTCTAACAGAATTTAGCAGCATCAGCTGTAAAGCCTGGGACATACCAATTAGATTTTACCACGTCGATCCTTGCAGTCTTGGGGCATATGTGAGGTCATACACCATCAATACAAGTGCTATCAAGAATGCATTGGGCTACCGGTTTACCTTCCTTTATCCGTCCACATTCTGTTAGAATCTGGTTCTCACGCCTTCCGCTCCCAGTTGGACTCTTCCTGTGGAGAACAAGCTTTTCATAGCCTAATCAGTAATTGGTCTTAATCAGATAATTAACTTGAAAAAAAAACATTAACAATGACAGATTTATGTTAAACGTTCACACTGGTCAGTAGCTAAAACTGATACCTACAAACTGATTCTTCTTCTTTATATATATCTATATATACACTGCACAGAATTCTCTGCTCTAAAATTTCCCTTTCACAACTACAAAAATAAACAAATAAAAATGTTTTCGAATGGGAATATTCCGCTTCTGTACCTTTTATCTGACACATCCAACAGTCTAATGCTGAGGCTAGTCTAGAACTTTACATAAAACTTAACCTCAGTATTTAATATTCCCACAACCCTTCTTAAATACAGTTATTAAACAAACTAACCTTGGGACAACGTCTAGAGAACTGTTGACATCTTATCATTGTACAAATACCAGCTCAATACTTGTTATAACATTGTTCCCCTGTCACTACACACAACGTCTGCAGTGGGGAAGATACCGGCCGGGCTTCAGGCCCCCCTGAGAACAGGTCTACACATATACGAGCACATTCATACACGCCTACCTCGGGTAGTTGTATGTTCTGCAGTGGAGACGGGTAATCTGGCCGGGCTGCACTTTTCACAGGTACCTTTGCTGTTTTACCTATATCATGCAGTGCGCACATTATGCCGGCTGCTACAAACCTAGCGGTGGCATTATTGTATCCAGGGACAAGCCAATTCACTGACGCCTGTCTGCACATACCCTTGTTGTCAGTTCTGTCTTCTCTTGCTCTCTCACTTGGCTTACCCGATGATCCAATAAAGTTCCTACTACCAATGGGCCCATAATTGCGAGCGATGCCAAAAGCGTACCTAGAGTCAGTGTAAATGTCGGCCGTCTTAACTTCTGCCAGGTTACAAGCCTCAGCGAGCACCTCCAGCTCCGCTCCTTGAGATGAACAAGAAGGTGAGAGTGGTTTCTGGGTAATTTACCTGGTGCCTCGTATCCTGTCTTGTACATACTGTATATGATGAAGTATCTCTACATTACAAATTTACATTAAAAAAACCCATATCACATATAGATAGAACATCTCAAAGGGATGGCGTCTTCATTCTCTAAAATAAAACCAAATGTTATACACTTCTCCACACTCATCTGATAATCCAGAACACTTTGAGAATCTCACTTTTATCAGGGTCTGCAAATACTTGATTAATACAAAAACAAATAAAAATAAAAAATTCCTAAAAACTTTAGATCAAATTAACAATGTTCAGACAATTTTTTCCTTTGCCTTCTCCCCCACCTAAATCTATAAAGACTCATCTGTGAGTGACGTCACCTCTGCCTCCTGTGTAAATTTGCTGGAGGGGGATGGTCTTTTACACAATACCTCATATTGGGTGGAGACTACAGCACAGCATACCCAGTGCCATATTTACTGTTCTGGAAAGATCTGGAACCATCTACACAGAAAAACCTCAACATTTAGGTTACTCTCATACACATTTAATCTGGATTACTCATTGGGGTCTCTTACACATTTTGTAGATCTCCTGAAACCAAATTAATTAATTCAAAACAAACCAAAATTGTACCTGATCAGTTCCTTCACCATTCCCCCCTTTGTGGACTCTGCGAAAGTAATGTAGCAGAGTTCAAAACTACATCTCAACATAACAAAGTCGGGCACTAGTTTAACCCCCTGTAATGTACAACAGCCTGAAACAACAATGACTTTTTCCTGACGAAAATACATTTTATCTTTACAATGACATAACTCATGTGTGAAATCAAAAACAAAACAATTGTAGTTAGTTATTCAATAAAACGGAAAATATTATATCTGATAACATTAATTACTGCAAACCAATAAACTGTATATAAAAATATGGAACGGTGGGGGGCACATACATTTTCAAAACCCCGTGTCTCACTGTATCTATAGTTTAATACATCTGAATAAACATCAAAACACATGAAATCTGATCACATCATAACATATAAACATCGTAACTTTTATAAACAACAGCGCATGCGCAAAGAGAAGAAATTTATTTAGGTTCGTAGACATTACTGATATATATATCTAAAAGCAGTGCATATTTAAATCCTTTGTCTGCAGACTGCACCCAGTCAGCCCCCCCCCTCCCAAACACAGCATACCACAGGGGGGGGGTCACATACTCATTCCTCACAGCTTCTAGTCTCACAATCATAACACTTTCAATGCCGGCAAAACAACGTACGTATCTGCAATCATTCATCACACCATTGTATAGGAATTATCTACGTTCAAATCATCAAACACATAATCTGTAACAGTCCAATCTGTCGGCCACCATCCCTATATAATGATGACGTGTTGTTTCATCAGTGAACAGCGTCCCGCACACTAGAATGGAACCTAAAATAAAAAGACACTGCAGCATGTGTTTACAAATGAAAAAATTAACAAGGCGATTATTTCATACTGATTTGGTTGGGCCGGGCGTGGCCACATCAGGGGTGGGTGGGGGCAGCCTCTCCCATTGGAAACACATTGCGCAGCTGTGAGGGGGGGCGTTCCCGACCACAATGAGGACACACTCAACATGAGGTACGGACGCCATTACCGGGCGTCGGCTGGTTCTGTGTTTTCTAATACATATAACATACAATATCTTTCTTATTCCTAACTTCCATTCGCTTCACCAAATCATGAATAGGATCGGGTGATCCTGATGATTTGAATATGGACCGTAAACCATCCATTCTAAAAGTCTATATTATACACGTATTATACACGTAATTTATATAACAATTTTTGATCTGCAACTCTTGGTCTGGCCGAAAATATTACAATTTCACAGTCTGCAACGCTAAGTCTCGCCGAAATAGTATAATCTCTAGTCTGCAATGTATTTATTACATCTCGCTAGGATATAACAATCTTTATCTAGACTCTCTGGCCTCGCTGGAAATATAAAAATTCCGCAGTCTGCAGCTCTCCGGTCTGTCCCTAATTACCCAGAGGATGGTTAGTCGGGAGCGACTAAGGTCTCACAGGTTTTCGACCTCACAGCGGAAAATATCACCTCTGTCGCCTGAGATAATACAGGAAATCAACAAAAGGGTTCTACAGATCGCCACAAGACTGTCCACTAACACAGATAAGACGAAGATTCATAAAATCAACTCGCTTACCGTGTTATTATGGAGGTGATCAAATTCCTTATCAGTGGGCAATCTCGGGTCCTCTGTTTCATCCTGTGATTGTCGGTTATCCGGATTTTGATATTTCCTCGAGTGAAGTCCCTGTTCGGGCACCAAAAATGTCAGGTCCGTATTTCAGGGTGGCTTCCGTCCCCTGTAATTTCACACCGAATAACCACCTCTGTAAATTGAAAGCTGAAGGCATGCCTGGAAAGAAGTACACCACACAGACAAATGTTGGTAGATATCTTTCCCTCAGTCAGCCAGGAGGAAGACTAAAACTTTATTCAGAACAAAGAAACACAGAAAAAGACACATGCCTCCTCCCTAGAGATGTGGGAGTGCCCAAGCCCCCACCTGCTTCTCAGCTGCAAGTTCTCAGACTCACTCTTCTTGCATTCCAGGGGGCGGTGTCTTCCATAGGTGTGTCCGACATGAACAAAGAACTTATTATATATCAGTATATTACACAAAGAACTTAAATGTATATACATATGTGTGAGGATAATATTTTTGCAAACAATATACATGGTAATGATCCCTGACAGTCTCTATTTTTAAATGAGCGCCTAACGGACCTTCAAAGCACACGTATACCTCCCCTTTTGCCGCGTCCGCCAACCTCACTTCCTCCGCCGCCTCCGACGCCGTCCCCCGTTTTACTCGTACTTGCGAGCGCTTCCCCACCCTCAGAAGCGATGCTCACTACAGTCGCAGCCCCCGGAGCTCCCCCCGCAGTTACCGGTAACGCAACAGGTGGCCGCTCAACTACCACACTGACATCAGGCTGCGACCCTAACGCCTACCACGCCATCGCGGGGGACCCTAACCCCCCGTGCGCCCCCCCCACACGTGCTAACCATTCGAACATACCCGACAAAACTCCATGAATTATACGCTCATGCCCCACAACCCCCACAGGTAAAACAGCCCCCCCCCCCACTTTGACAATTCCCCATTTGCGCCGAAGAGCCCTCATCTGGCTGTCCCTGGGCAGGATCCCCAGCAGCCGCAGTGAAGGCTCCGTCCCGACATCCAGGCCGTCTAGTAGGTCTAACGGCCGTCGCATCTCCATGGAGGAGGACCCCTCCATGTTGGCACGTCGTCTGCATCGTCTTCATCCGTGATTTCACCCTCTTCCTGGGGCTCTCCAGCCGCCATTGCTGCTCCAGCAGCACGTGCGGCAGCAGGGAATACAGGCTCCGCCCCCCTCTTTGTCCAAGCCGCCGGCCAGCCGGACTGTGCAGGCCACGGCGATGTGCGACCAGATCTGCAGGGCCCACGCTCCCCCCTGCTCCAGCAAGTAAAGCTGCAGTCGCCCTCTTCCTCCGAGAGCCCGCCGCAGGGAACGGGCGGCTCCCGTAGCAGGTACATCCCCCTGCATGGCCAGTCTCTCACCTGGGGATATAGCCGCCGATTCCTGCGCTTCAATGCGACGATTAGAAGGGGAGGAGGGGCGGTCCCCCTCCCACCTTCCGCTGGGTCCCGCCGGCGCACGGGATTCCTCCCCGACCGCAGGCCCACCGGAGCAGACCGCTGCCGGCCTGCAACTACAGGAGGGTCCCTGGTGGGGCTCCCAAGCCGGCGCCAAACCCTGGGCGTGGGCTCCGGACTTGGGCGGCCGGGTGGCCTGGAACGCCGGGCCCGCTCCTAGACCGGAAGTGCTGTCCTCGTTTCCCCAGGAACGGCCACTGCAGCCATTAGCGTGACCTGCACCCAGTCCTGTCCTCGCTGAGTCACCGCCTGCCGGACGGCCGCCAAAAATTCGTCCATGGAGGACGCCATGCTTCCTAAGGCTAATTAGCTACTCCTGCAGCAACCTACAACTTCTCTACACTGCTACTGAATGAGGTAAGCTCCCTTTGTTCTCCTTTATATATCCCCTCCCAGGCCATGCCGATACCCCATCTAGTGGCCAAAATTAAGTATTACACGCCTCCACTAAACCCCATTACTGATCCTGGTACTTCTGCTCCAGTGAAGCTGCATTCCGCTACGGTTTCACACCGCTCCATTGCTCTCCATATCCCCACCTATCCCCATCTCAGGTATCAATATGGAAAAGACTATAAGGGAAGGATCCTGGTTGTATCCAGATCTTAAAACTGTTATCTACAGAGGGTGGGAGTGCCCCATAGATAGCCAATGTAATCCTATGAATGCACCCTTTTGTTTTAAATGTAGAAATGCCAAACGACTAGGGATTAATGAGTGTTGTGTAGCGTCCATGGCCACGGGCCGTCGGGTTTACTCACCTCCCGACGCCCGCAGCCATGGATCTGTGAGCGCTGGTCCCCGTCTCCCTCCTAGGAGACGCCAGCGCTCAATTCCGCTCTGTTCGGCTGTGTCCCGTAGGGTGCGCGCGCACGCTCCCGCCCGGCCTTAAAGGGCCAGCGCAAATAAGAAATCGTCGTCATCATCATCAACTGCCACGATTTCCTGGTCTATAAAAAGGCCCCTGGCCTTCTAATCCTTGCCTGAGCGTTGTTAGTTTTCCCAGTCTGTCTGGCAAATGGTCCAATGTGTTTCCCGTTCCTGTTGTTACCCGTGCCTTGTTCCCCATTCCGGTTTCCCGTGCTTTGCCTTAGTATCAAGTCGTGCCACGTCCTGTGTCATCTGCCACGTCCTGTGTCATCTGCCACGTCCAGAGGAATCTGCCACGTCCTGTGTCATCTGCCACGTCCAGAGGAATCTGCCACGTCCTGTGTCATCTGCCACGTCCTGTGTCATCTGCCACGTCCGGAGGAATCCGCCACGTCTGGCGCAACTTGCGGCTCCTGTGTCATCCGCCACGTTTGGCGCCATCTGCTGCACCCATCTCATCTGTGCCAGAGCTTCGGTCACCGTCTGGACTATCCAGGTACCCTTGTGCGGGACATTGTATTTCTGGGGTTTCCTGTGGTTTGGCCAGCTGCCTTCCCGCTACGGCGGTACGGCCTAGTGGGTTCACTAACCCACTTCGTGACAGTACGCTCGGGCCATGGACCCCGCTGGTCAACCTGAGACTTTGACGACACAAGCCATGCTGGCCGAGATGGAGGATCTCCAGTCACGACAAGACCAGCTCCTCCTGTCGGTGAACGCCATAGCCCATCGGTTTCTCGCTCCAACCACAGTCATCACCGCACCCGCCCCTGCGGTTCCTCCTGCTACACTTCCTGTCTGTACTGGTACCAACCCCCTGTGTTTCTTGCCGCTACCTCCACGCTATAACGGAGATCCGAGGTCCTGCAGGGGATTTTTGAATTAGTGCCTGATCCATTTCAGACTACATGCCAGGTCCTTCTGTTCGGATGGCGTCAGGATCGCCTTCATCATCTCTCTCCTTACTGGCAAAGCCCTGGCATGGGCCAATCCTCTGTGGGTACATCAGGTACCAGAGACCCGGGACTTGCAGTGCTTCTTATGGACCTTCCGCTCGATCTTTGAGGAACCTGGGAGAGGTTCTTCGGCTGCTGCATCCTTGCTAACCCTACACCAGGGGAGACCTCTCCGTGGGCGAGTATGCCATCCAGTTACGTATCCTGGCTGCTGAATTAACCTGGAACGAGGCTTTGGTGGCTACATTCTGGCAGGGACTGTCTTCAGGGATCAAGGACGAGCTGGCTGCTCGTGATCTGCCATCTACCCTGGACGATCTTATCCTACTCGACTCCCGTGTCGACATGAGGATCCGGGAACATTCCCAAGAGGTTCTCCGGGGGAGAGAACTTCCCAGGCTGGATTCTGCTGTCCCGCAATCCTCCTCAGTCGTCCCACCAGAGGATCCGATGCAGGGTAATTATGTCAAATTGTCTACCCAGGAGAAACAACGCAGACGCACTTCTGGACTTTGTCTGTATTGCGGCCATGGAGGCCATATTGTGCGTCTGTGTCCCCAGAGGCCGGAGAGACCCCATTGCCTAGGATTGGTTGGAAAGACAACCCTAGGTGGAACGGAATCTAACAGAGCATTCGCTTCCAAATTGACTATTCCTGTGACCCTGGTATCCGACGAGAGGACGCATCAAGTTTCTGCCTATCTTGACTCTGGCTCTGCTGCAAACTTCATCCAGAAAGAGCTGGTGGATCATCTTCAGTTGCCCACAGTTCCCCTGGAGACATCTTTGGCTGTTGCCTTAGTTAATGGACTGCCTCTGGCTGATCCCATCATCTCTAAAACCAGGCCGTTGAAGCTCCAGGTTGGAGTGCTTCATTCTGAATTTATTTCTTTCCTTGTTTTGCCCAAGGCCATCAATCCTGTTCTGCTGGGCCTGCCTTGGCTTCGACTACATGCCCCAGTCCTGGACTGGAATTCTGGAGAGGTTCTCCAATGGGGCTCCAAGTGCCATGGTCGTTGTCTGTTGCAGATCCATCCTGTCTAGCGTCCTCTGCCTCAGTCGTTGGAGGGACTGCCTCCCCATTTTGCTCAGTATGCAGATGTTTTCAGCAAAAAGGAGACTGAGACGCTGCCTCCACATCGGACCTATGACTGCCCCATTGAACTGGTTCCTAATGCCTCTCTCCCCCGTGGACGGGTATATCCTCTCTCCTTGCCTGAGTCTCTATCCATGTTGGCCTATATCAAGGAGAATCTGGAGAGGGGTTTTATACGAAATCTTCCTCCCCGGCCGGGGCTGGATTCTTCTTCGTTAAAAGGAAGGATGGATCCCTTCGTCCCTGCATTGACTACCGGGGCCTCAACTTGATCACAGTCAAGAACAAATACCCGTTGCCACTCATCTCTGAGCTGTTTGATCGCATACGAGGGGCCAAAATTTTTTCTAAGCTAGACCTGCGTGGGGCTTATAATCTAGTCCAGATTCGCTGGGGTGATGAATGGAAGACAGCATTTAACACCCGGGACGGGCACTATGAATACCTAGTGATGCCCTTCGGACTGTGTAACGCTCCCACTGGTGTTTCAGGAGTTCGTTAACGATATCTTCCGGGATCTACTCTATGTCTGTGTTGTTGTTTATCTCGATTATATTTTGATTTTCTCCCCAGATCCGATGACTCATCGGAGGCATGTCCGTCAGGTTCTACTACGATTGAGGGAGAATCATTTATATGCCAAGTTGGAGAAGTGTGTCTTTGAGAAGAGTTCTCTGCCCTTCCTGGGCTACATCATCTCAGATCAAGGCCTCAAGATGGATCCTGAGAGAGTGAAGGCTGTCCTGGAGTGGCCACGTCCCCAAGGCTTAAGGGCCATACAGCGGTTCCTGGTATTCGCCAATTTCTACTGGCAGTTTATTCCTAACTTCTCTTCTCTGACGTCTCCCATCTCGACCCTTACCAAGAAGGGTGTGAACACCAAAGTGTGGACTCCAGAGGCAGAGTCCGCATTTATTAGCCTCAAGAGAGCCTTCACTTCAGCCTCGATCCTCCATTATCCTGACGTATCTCGGCAGTTCTCACTGGAAGTGGACGCTTCCTCTGTTGGTGCAGGTGCACTTCTGTTCCAGAGGAGCTCCAAAGGAAAGGCAGTAGTATGTGGCTACTACTCTAGACTGTTTTCTTCTGCTGAGCGCAATTACTCCATTGGAGATCGGGAGCTGCTGGCCATCAAATTGGCTCTGGAGGAGTGGAGACATCTTCTGGAGGGCGCTGCTCACCCCATCCTGATCTTCACCGACCACAAGAATCTTACCTACCTTCAGTCCGCTCAAAGACTGAATCCTCGTCAAGCCAGGTGGTCGCTGTTCTTCACCCGTTTTCTGTTTGTGCTCCACTACCGTCCCGCGGACAAGAATGTGAGGGCCGATGCCCTGTCCAGATCATTTGAGACGGAAGACATGGTGGAGTCCCTTCAGACCATCATAGACCCGTCCTGCATTGTTACTGCTAATCCTCTGCAGGTTAGAGACATCCCTCCTGGGAGGACTTTTGTTCGGCTGGCAGACAGGAGAAGAATTCTCCGCTGGGGACATAGTTCTAAACTTGCTGGGAACGCTGGTGTCCGTAAAACCCGAGACCTGATTGCTCGTCACTTTTGGTGGCCCATGCTACCTAAAGATGTTCTGGACTTTGTCTCTTCTTGCACGGTGTGTACCTCTAACAAAGTGACTCACTCCAAGCCTGCCGGCCTGCTTCAACCTCTGCCTGTACCCAATGCCCCCTGGCAGCACATTGCGATGGACTTCGTCACAGACCTTCCCCCCTCAGCAGGATGTAACACTGTCTGGGTGGTGGTGGACCGGTTCTCTAAGATGGCTCATTTTATCCCGCTGACCGGCCTACCTTCTGCTCCTCGTCTGGCGAGTCTCTTCATTCTACATATCTTTCGCTTGCATGGCTTGCCTCTTCACATCATGTCAGATCGGGGTGTTCAGTTTACCTGTAAGTTCTGGAGAGCCCTCTGTAAACTCCTGGATGTGAGTTTGGACTTTTCCTCTGCCTATCACCCCCAGTCCAATTGGCAAGTTGAGAGGATCAACCAGATCATGGAAAATTATCTCCGCCACTTCATCTCTTCACAGCATGATAACTTGGTACAGCTTCTTCCATGGGCCGAGTTTTCTTACAACAACCACACAAGTGAGTCCACCACTTCCACTCCGTTTCTCATCGTGTACAGTCAACATCCCAGAGTCCCTCTTCCTGTATCAACTTCATCTCAGGTACCCGCTGCTGACTCTGCATATGGGGACTTCCTGCAAATCTGGCAACAGACCCGGTCCTCTATTTTGCTGGCGGTAGATCGCATGAAGCGAAAGGCAGATACTAAGAGAAGAGAGCCGCCTCAGTATCTTCCTGGGACTAAAGTCTGGCTGTCCTCTTGGAACATTCGCTTGAGGGTGCCTTCATACAAGTTTGCTCCCAGGTTCCTTGGTCCTTTCGAGATCCTGCAACAAATCAACCCTGTCTCCTATAAGCTGCGGCTGCCTCCTACCCTCAGAATCCCTAACTCCTTCCATGTGTCCCTCCTGAAACCTGTGGTCCTGAACCGCTACAGCAAGACTTCTAGTTCCACAGTTGCTTCCAGCGGTCCTTCTGATGTATTCGAGGTAAAGGAGATCCTGGACTGCAAAAGGGTAGGAGGAAGGACTTTCTATTTGGTGGACTGGAGAGGGTTTGGTCCTGAGGAGAGGTCCTGGGAGCCAGAAGAGAACCTCAGTGCTCCTGCTCTTATTAAAAAGTTCCTCTCTCACTCTGGCCATTAGAAGAGGGGGTGTAAGAGGGTGGATACTGTAGCATGCATGGCCGTGGGCCGTCGGGTTTACTCACCTCCCGAGGAATCTGCCACGTCCTGTGTCATCTGCCACGTCCTGTGTCATCTGCCACGTCCGGAGGAATCCGCCATGTCCTGTGTCATCTGCCACGTCCTGAGGAATCCGCCACGTCTGGCGCAACTGGCGGCTCCTGTGTCATCTGCCACATTTGGCGCCATCTGCTGCACCCATCTCATCTGTTCCAGAGCTTCGGTCACCGTCTGGACTATCCAGGTACCTTTGTGCGGGACATTGTATTTCTGGGGTTTCCTGTGGTTTGGCCAGCTGCCTTCCTGCTACGGCGGTACGGCCTAGTGGGTCCACTAACCCGCTTCGTGACATGTTGGAGTTTTTGCTCTCATGGATCGAAAACTGGCGCGCAGTCCACTACAGTTCAGCATACTCCCTACACTCATTCCCTGAGACGAACAAAACAAAATACTCGGGTATGTTCTTGCAATGTTTCACACCTACATGAGAACGATACTTATGAGAAATGTGGTTACAGTAAATCTGGAAAGGCTCACCACTCCCTTATGGGAGTAGAAGCTACCTATCCACCCCCCCCCCCCCCCCAGGTGTAGAGGCTATTTGACCGACTGCACCTATATACCCCGTTACCTCAAATAATCCATTTTATTTTGATGCCTTTCCGGTAATGAGTAAACTGGACTGTATTCTGATACCTTTGGAACAAACAATTTTGGTCATAAGGGCATTAGAAGAGCAGGAAGTAAGACAGAGAATTGCAAATAAACCCCAATATCGCCTATCAATGTAGAAGCCGAACCTGGAACTAATGCCCAAGTGGAATTAATGCTTCCGCAAGATAAGGTCCTACGCTGCCTAGTCAACACTGGAGCAGCCAGAACAGTTCTAAAAAAGGGCAGAAATACCCATAGAACTAATATCAGAAAAATTTCACTTGACAGCTGATGAATACTGACAATATTTCAACAGCTCAAAGAGGCAATTTTAGCTGCACCGGCCTTAGGCATACCAGACTACACAAAAACCTTGAGGGTATGTTCACACGGCCAAATTTCAGACGTATACGAGGCGTATTATGCCTCGTTTTACGTCTGAAAATACGGCTACAATACGTCGGCAAACATCTGCCCATTCATTTGAATGGGTTTGCCGACGTACTGTGCAGACGACCTGTTATTTACGCGTCGTCGTTTGACAGATGTCAAACGACGACTCGTAAAAATAAAGCCTCATCAAAAGAAGTGCAGGACACTTCTTTCAGATGTTTTTGGAGCTGTTTTCTCATAGACTCCAATGAAAACAGCTCCAAAAACGGACGTAAAAAACGCAGCGAAAACGGCGCGAAAAACGCCGCGTTGGTAAAAAAAACGTCTGAAAAGCAGGGTCTGTTTTCCCTTGAAAACAGCTCTGGATTTTCAGACGTTTTGGTTGACTACGTGTGAACATACCCTTAACCTCTTTTGTCATAAGACAAAAAGACATGCACAAGGCATCTTTACATAACTACATGGGCCAAAACAAAGACCATTGGGGTACCACTCTGTAAATCTGTGATCAAAGGGGCACCGTCATGCATCAGAGCAGCACTTTTAAAAGATAAAGTAGCAGATATTGTACTTGAGAGCCCTTTCACCATACAGGTACCACATTAAGTACAAGAAATGTTGCCACAGGCCAGTACAAAACATCTATCAGCTGCAAGACTTACAAAATACGAGGTAGCGTTGCTCACACTCCCCCCAACCTCACCATCAAAAGATGCACATATCTGAACCCATGTAGCGTTCATGGCCGCGGGCCGTTGGGTTTACTCACCTCTCGACGCCCGCAGCCATGGATCTGTGAGCGCTGGTCCCCATCTCTTTCCTAGGAGACGCCAGCGCTCACTTCCGCTCTGGTCCGCTGTGTCCCGTAGGGTGCGTGCGCACACTCAAGCTCGCTCTTAAAGGGCCAGCGTGCGCACATGAAAACAATCATCATCATCAACTCACATGATTTCCTGGACTATAAGAAGACCCCTGCCCTTCTGATCCTTGCCTGAGCGTTGTTAGTATATCCCAAGTCTGTCTTGCAAATGCTCCCTTAGTGTTTTCCTGTTCCAGTTGTTACCGTGTCCTGTTACCTGTTCCTGTATCCCATGCTGTGTTCTTGTTCTGTGCCTACTAGTGTTGGAGTCGTGTCTACTGCAACTGCTGTCGTTTGCCATGTCCAGTGTCTTCTGCCACATCCAGTATCTTCTGCCACATCCAGTGTCTTCTGCCACGTCTTGTACTGTCCGCCACGTCTGGTGCAACCTGCTGAACCTACCTCCATCCATGCTGAAGCCACAGCCACTGTCTGGACTAGTTCAGGTACCCGAGTGTTACGAACTGCTATAGACCTTTGTATAGACTGTAACTAGGCCAGCTGCCTCTCCGCTACGGCGGAGCGGCCTAGTGGGTCCACATACCCTGTGAACATGACAGTACGCTCAGGCCATGGAACCCGCGGGCCAGCCCAAGACCACAGTCCAGAAGATACACTCGGAGATGCATGACCTAAGCAATCTTCAGGATCAACTCCTGGAGGTGGTAAATTCTATCATGGTCCGTCTGGATCAACTCACTGTTCCTCCTCCGTTTCCTACTCCAGAGGCTGTTGCTGTGCCATTGCCCGTTGCTCCTCCTGATTGTTCTGATTGATCCACAGTTCCTCTGCCTCTTCCTCCTCGCTATGACGGTGATCCCAGAGCCTGTAGGGGATTTATTAACCAATGCACAGCCACTCTGTTGACCCTCAAGCAAGAAGGTTCCACAGTAGGGGAGTATGCTATCTCCTTCCGTACCCTGGCAACAGAGCTGGCATGGAACAAAGATGTACTAATGGTGACCTTCTGGAAGGGACTGTCCTCTCACATCAAGGATGAACTGAACGACCTTCCTTCTACCTTGGATGCCCTCATCCTGTTAGCCACTCTGGTTGACATGAGAATCCGGGAGTGCATTCAAGAGGTTCGACAGGAGAGCCGGGGCCACAGACCAGCACCCTCGGTCCAGGGACTACTATTGCCTTCCCCTAGTGTGCTACCTGAAGAACCCATGCAGATAGACTGAGTCCGGTTGTCTGAACAAGAGAAGCAGCGCAGACGCTCTTGTGGCCTTAAGGGTCATTTTGTGAGCCAATGCCCACAGAAACCGGGAAACTCCAGTACCTAGGGTTGGTTGGAGAAGCAACTCTAGGTGGGATGTCTCCAAATGTTAAAACCTCTTCCAAATTATCGATTCCTGTGGCCATTGTCTCCGGAGAAACGTCACATCCCTCCTCTGCCTATGTTGACTCCGGAGAAGCTGCTAATTTCAACCAGCAGGATCTAGTGGATCATTTACATCTGCCCACAGTTCTTCTGGAGAGACCCCTGGCTGTTGTCTCTGTGAATGGTGTACCATTACCCGATCCGATTGTGTTCATCATAAAGCCGTTGACACTATGGGTCGGAGCTCTTCACTCGGAGCAGACCGCCTTCCTTGTACTACCTATGGCTATCAATCCTATCCTGTTGGGTCTGCCATGGCTTCGCCTACGCGCCCCTGTTCTTGACTGGTGTTCCGGAGAAATTCTTCAATGGGGTCCCAGATGCTATAGCCATTGCCTGTCACAAGTTCGTCCTGTTATGCCCCTTCTGCCTCAGTCACTCTCCGATCTACCATCTCAGTATGCCAGTTTTGCGGATGTCTTCAGAAAGCGAGAGGCTGAGACGTTGCCTCCACATCGGAATTATGACTGTCCCATTGAACTGGTTCCAAATGCTTCTCTTCCCCATGGACGGGTATATCCTGTCTCCTTGCTAGAGACTTTATCCATGTCAGCCTATATCAAGGAGAATTTGGAGAGGGGTTTTATACGAAAATCTTCCTCCCCGGGGCTGGCTTCTTCTTTGTTAAGAAGAGAGATGGATCTCTTCGACCCTGCATTGACCACCGTGGTCTCAACCAGATCACGGTCAAGAACAAATACCCATTGGCACTTATATCCGAGCTGTTTGACCGTAAACGAGCCAAATTTTTTTCAAAATTAGACATGCGTGGGGCTTATAATTTGATTCGAATCCGTCAAGGGGACAAGTGGAAGACGGCGTTCAATACCCGAGACGGGCACTACGAATACCTAGTGATGCCTTTTGGACTGTGTAACACTCCCGCAGTGTTTCAGGAATTCGTCAATGATATCTTCCGAGATCTCCTCTTAATCTGTGTTGTAGTTTATCTTGATGATTTTTTGATTTTCTCGCCAGATCTGATGACCCCTCAGAGGCATGTCCGTCAGGTTCTACTGCGACTATGTAAAGGGTTTGCCAGACACAGGTTCTGTGTTGACGCCCGGGGTTAATCAGCCTTCATCAGCTCCAAGGTCTGCTAGAGTGACGCGATTTGTTACCACTCAGGCTTGCAGGCTGAGTAGAGGGAGAACCTATCACAGCCTGGCCTGACAGTACTAGCTCCCGCCCTTGGTCTATTTATACCCTCACTTGCAGCATGTTCCTTGTCTGTGATTCTCTGGTTTCCTGGCTCTGCTATTCCTGCTATTTACCTGATTGACCGCTGTGACTTATTGACCCTTGCTTGCCTGACCATCCTTCTGCTCTGTTTTGCTACTACGTACTCTCCTGGTTTGATTCGGCTCGTTCACCACTGCCTGTTGCTCACGTTTTTTCTGTGGGCAACTGCCCCTACTTCCCCCTTTGTTTCTGTGTGCCCTTGTCTTGTGTTGTCTGTCTTGCACTTACTGAGCGTAGGGACCGTCGCCCAGTTGTACGCCGTCACTTAGGACAGGCCGTGCAAGTAGGCAGGGACTGAGTTGCGGGTAGATTAGGGCTCACCTGTCGTCTCCCTAACCCGATTCATTATATAATCACAGGCCTTATACCTTTTCTTACCCTGGTCCCTGACTCTACTATGGACCCCCTTGAGGCCCTAGCACAGCAAATGCAGGGTCTCTCCCTACAGGTCCAAGACCTGGCTCAGAGGTTCAACCAGCGTGATGCTACCCAGGTAGTACCCTTCACCTCACCTCTTGAACCCCACCTCAAGTTGCCTGACCGAGTCTCAGGGAACCGGAGGACTTTTTTCTCTTTTCGGGAGAGATATAGACTCTATTTCCGAGAGCCAGCGAGTGGGTATAATTAGGTCCCTGCTCCAGGACGGCCCCCAGGAATGGGCCTTCTCCTTGGCTCCTGACGCCCCTGAACTTTCTTCTGTTGACCTTTTTTTTCTGCTCTCGGGCTCATCTATGACGAAACTGACAAGACTGCCTTTGCCGAGAGTCAGCTGGAGACCTTACGTCAGGGTAAGAGACCCGTTGAGGAGTACTGTTCTGACTTTATGTGCTGGGTTAGCAAGAAAAGGGAGTCTCCGCGGGCGCTGCTGCACTTCAATGGGACCAGAAGGACACAAAAGTTCGGAGTGACGATAAGTGATGTACGAGAGAATAAATGATAAAGTAGGATTTATTGATATAATGACAATTTGGTCATTATATCAATAAATCCTACTTTATCATTTATTCTCTCGTACATCACTTATCGTCACTCCGAACTTTTGTGTCCTTCTGGTCCCATTGAAGTGCAGCAGCGCCCGCGGAGACTCCCTTTTCTTGCTAACCCAGCACTTATTTTGCGGTCTTTCATCTGAAACACCGGTTTTGAGTCCTGGCAGCAGCAGCACCTTAACTTTTTATTGCTTTCCATCATCCGATACCAGGTTAGTATTACTCTCCATTGTCTACTACCTTGTACCTGGGTAATCTGCACCACGTGGCGCCGTGCTTTCTGTTCTCTCTCATCTGTTCTGACTTTAGGAAGTGTTATGTAGCTTCTCGGTGGAATGACCCTGCCTTGAGGTGCCGGTTTAGATTGGGTCTGTCGAACGCCCTGAAAGACCAGTTAGTTAGCTATCCCACCTCTGACTCTCTAGATCAGGTTATGGCTTTAGCGGTACGTCTTGACCGACGTCTCAGGAAACGACGACTTGAACGTTCTGGTGCCTTCACCTCTGGTTCCCCAATGATGGCTCCAGCAGATCGCTCCACACACAGCCCCCTGTAAATAGCGTGACACACAGCCCCCCTGTAGATAGCGCCACACACAGCCCCCCTGTAGATAGCTCCAGATACAGCCCCCCTGTAGATAGCTCTAGACAGCCCCCCTGTACATAGCGTCAGATACAGCCCCCTGTAGATAGCGCCACACACAGCCCCCCTGTAGATAGCGTCACACACAGCCCCCTGTAGATAGCTCCAGATACAGCCCCCCTGTAGATAGCTCCAGACACAGCCCCCCTGTACATAGCATCAGATACAGTCCCCTGTAGATAGCGCCACACACACAGCCCCCCTGTACATAGCGGCAGATACAGCCCCCTGTAGATAGCGCCACACACAGCCCCCCTGTAAATAGCGCCAGATACAGCCCCCCTGTACATAGCGCCACACACAGCCCCCATGTACATAGCGCCACACACAGCCCCCCTGTACATAGCGCCAGATACAGCCCCCCTGTAGATAGCTCCACACACATCCCACCTGTAGATAGCTCCAGACACAGCCCCCCTGTACATAGCGCCACACACAGCCCCCCTGTAGATAGCGCCAGATACAGCCCCCCTGTACATAGCGGCAGACACAGCCCCCAGTACATAGCGCCAGATACAGCCCCCCTGTAGATAGCTCCACACACAGCCCCCCTGTAGATTGCTGCACACACAGCCCCTGTAGATTGCGCTACACACAGCCCCCCTGTACAAAGCACTAGACACAGCCCCCCTGTACATAGCGCCAGACACAGCCCCACTGTAGATAGCGCCAGATACAGCCCCCTTGTAGATAGTGCCACACACAGCCCCCCTGTAGATAGTGCCACACACAGCCCCCCTGTACATAGCGCCACACACAGCCCCCCTGTACATAGCGCCACACACAGCCCCCCTGTACATAGCTCCACACACAGCCCCCCTGTACATAGCTCCACACACAGACTCACAGTAGATAGCTCCACACACAGCCCCCCTGTAGATAGCTCCACACACAGCCCCCCTGTAGATAGCTCCACACACAGCCCCCCAGTAGGTAGCGCAACACAACCCCCTTATACTTTGTGCCACATTGCCGCCAGAGCGGAGAGCGGTAGAGGTAGCCGGCCCTACTGCTGCCACTCTCCGCTCTGCTTTGACGTCACTCACCGTCAGAAGAAGTCAGGAGTCTTGCAGCGGCGTTCTCACTGGTGTCGATGCCGGCCCGGGAGTGGACCAGTCCAGTCACCTGACCGGTGAGGTCAGGTGACAGGTCAGGTGACAGGTCAGGTGACTGTACTGGTCCACTCCCGTGCCGGCATCGATCCCAGTGAGAACACCGCCGCAAGACTCCTGCCTTCTTCTGATCGCTGCTGCAGTCAGCAGCGATCAGCTGTTGTGATGCATCGCCCAGCGGGACATTTTGCAGACCGCCCGGGACGGCGGTGAGAAACCGGGATTGTCCCGTCGGATCCGGGACGGTTGGGAGGTATGCTCTCTTATGAGGGCACTATGAAAATGGGCTAAGTAAAAATGTGCAGTGGTCTGCTATGCCTGGTGCATATATGGCCATATATGTCTACTGTTGGGCAGGTAGTAGTGGCAATTATTAATGTGAGTTGTTCATTTTATCTCAAAATGTTGTTGCATAATAGTGATATTTTGAGCAATTCTGAACACACTCTAGTAATAATGAACACTGTGGAAGATAGGGCAATCGTAGTAACAATAAATGGCAGATATAGCAAAATAACTGAAAATTCTGTAGTCTGGACAACCAACAAAATGGCTGATGACATCTGTAAAGCCGACTGTAGTTGCACATCCGGCCACTTACCGGATGTCGATTGCTATAGAGTCCACTGTGTGAGCTAGAGCGACTATACTGAGTCAGGGAAGGGGTTGACAGTAGGGCGCGTCTACCAACGCGCATGCGCACTGAGTAAGTAGAAGCCGATCTGATGCAACCGGCTGACAGTGTGTGAGACATGGAGGAGATCACAGGAGGCGCAGCGCAGCTCCGGATAGGTGAGGACTGTCCGTGCCAATATATACATTGGAATCATTCTAATTGACAGTAATGTATGGAGAGGCTGTGGGCAGAAGGTGCCCTGACATATTGAATGGTGGCTGTCATAAAGTAGAAGGGCTCTTTAACCCTTTCCTGACCGGGTGCATTCTAGCATCGTGTGCCATGTGCTGGTAAAGCTATAGATACATTAGTGCCCATACCACTATCTTGGTGTACATTATTCCGTCTATTGCCACTTTACAGGAAGCCTGTCCGTAACATGGCACTTAAAGGGAATCATCACCGCTTTTTCGCAAGATTTGTCTTTGCTAGTGTCCCCTCTATACACCCTATATCTTTATCATAGAACTTATCACTTCCATGCCGTTTCAAGACCTCTGCTTGCTGTCGGTGAATGGCAACAATTATTCAGACAGTATAACTGAGGATTGGATACAATTGTAAGGGTATGTGCACACGTAAACTGCATTTACGTCTGAAATTACAGACTGTTTTCAGGAGAAAACCGCACCGTAATTGCTCGTCCTCGCATCTTGCGAGGCGTCATTGACGGCCGTAATTTAGAGCAGTTCTTCATTGAATTCAATGAAGAACGGCTCAAATTACGTTTCAAAGAAGTGCCCTGCATATAATGTATATAAGTGTCCTGCACTTCTTTGACGAGGCAGTCCTTTTACGCGTCGTCGTTTGACAGCTGTCAAACGACGATGCGTAAGTGACAGGTCGTCGGCACAGTACGTCGGCAAACCCATTCAAATGAATGGGCAGATGTTTGCCGACGTATTGTAGCCGTATTTTCAGGCGTAAATCGAGGCATAATACGCCTCGTTTACGCCTGAAAATAGGTCGTGTGAACCCAGCCTAAGAAACCGTCACGTGTATTAAGTGGTTCCTAGATAAAAGTAGGAATGTTTACATTTGCTGACAGCAATCAGAGCTTTTTATGATGGCAAATTAAAACGCTAGCTGTTGTGAAACTACAATTCCCAGCATGCCCTGATAGGACCAAGTACTTGTTCAGCAGCGTCCAGGGACCGCCTTCGTTTTTAAAGGGATACTACACTTAAAGTCTGTTATCTTCATTTGCTGATGGAGGAGGCAGTCTACTGTTCCCTGTTATCAGCTATTACAGGCTGGAGAATGACTGGCAGTGTCGCTACGTTCTCTCTGTTATCGGCTATGGTCACGTGTTCTGGCTGCTGCCGCATCGATACGAACCGAATACGAAAAAATGCTGTGAAACGGTCCCACTTCTGCTATTAAAAACCACATTGCATTTCCCACTATAGCTATTCATATATCCACAGGGTGCTAGAGGTGTCTGATAGGGGCAAGAAAGGGGGTCCCACGTACCCCATGTTGTAGGTTACGGTGGCTGTCGGCGTATGGCAATAGAAGGGCGGGATGAGGCGAGCCGGCCACGCAGGGACGTCTCTCGCCCTTCAGACATAAACCGCTTGGCCATTTTTCTGATTTTCACTTTCGTTTTTTATTTTTCCGTCTATGCAGCCATACGAGGGCTTGTTTTTTGCGGGACGGGTTGTCGTTTTTCACAACACCATTTATTGTACCATATAATGTCCTGGAAACGAGTCTTTGTAGGGTGGCATGGGAAAAATACAGCGATTCCTGTGTTTTTTTTGGTGGTTTCGTTTTTACTGCGCTCATCGTGTGGTAAAAATGACGTCACCTTTATTCTGCGGGTCAATGCGATTAAAGTGATACCAAATTTATATAGTTTTTTTTTATGTTTTACTACTTTTGGAAAGGAAAAAAACCAATTTGTTAAAAATAAAATTTGCTTTGTGTCGCCACATTCTGAGAGACGTAACTTTTTTCATTTTCCGTCGATTGAGCGGTGTGAGGGCTTAATTTTTGGAGCGCAAGCTCCCTCGTTTTTATTGATACTATTATGGGGTATATAAGACTTTTTGATCACTTTATTCAGTTTTTTTGTGGGAGATGAGGCGACCAAAAAACAGCAATTCCATTTTTTGTATTTTTTTTTTTTTTACGGCGTTCACCATGCGGGTTAAATAATGTTATATTGTAATAGTTTGGGACGCGGTTATACCAGTTGCTTTTAGTTTCTTTTAGTCTATTGCTATGCAGATCATCCCCTCTCATGCTGCGCTATTGTTCCTGGCAAAACCAAAGACGCCCTGATGGAAATTTGATGGAACCCATTAAAGTCAATGGGTTCTGTCAGCCGCCGGTGGTGTCCGTGCTCCAACGGAACCGGCGCTTCCGGTTTTCGCCTTGTTGTTCTCCTCTGGAGCAGATCAACAGAATGGCGAACGCTAGATGGGGCCCCAGTTTTCTTGTAACCACTTTTTTTACTTCTAGGTTCAATATTATTACGATATTGAAAGGAAGATCTTCGGCTTCGTTCACCTCTGCGTTTCCATTCTTTTACTCCGTCAAGTAGAAAAACGGAAATAAACGAAACCGTCAAAATACCGAATGATTTCTATGGTTTTGTTTAGCATCAGTTATGCTCCGTTCTGTCAGGTTTTCATTTATTCTACTGCCCTATTTTTTTCTGTCTAAAATGATAGAAATTTGACGGAAAAGAGCTTTCCGTTTTTTTTGTTTGTTTTTTACCATTGGAGATAATGGATGACGGATACAACTGGATGTGCCTTCTGTTTGTATCCATTAATAGTTCCGTTTAACAAATCAATTTTTTTTAATGCACATGCACAGAATGAAAATTACTTAAAAAAGCGAATCCGTTAAAAACGTAGCATAACTGATGCCAAGCTGAAGCAAACGGTAGGTAAAGTGCCCATTTTGTGACGCGTCCTACAACAAGATCAGTCAAAAAAGAAAGGTTGGCCTCGTTCACATCTGTGTTCGGCTTTCTGTTTTTCTGCTCCGTCAGAGAAGCAGAATGAAGGACAACCCAGAAGTGTTGGTTCCGATACCACTGGCGGCCAATAGAACACATTGACTTTAATGGGTCTGTGATTTTTGGTACTCTTGATCAGATCTGCAACGGAGGCCGCTAACGCAGATGTGAACGAGGCCTTACCTTCGGTTGCTTTCAGTCAGGCATCCGTTATTTTGTACGTTATTTTTCAATATGGACGAATCCGCTAAAACGGAAGGCGCAACGCAGAGGTGAATGAAGCCTGTTTGGAGGAGCAGGCTATTTTTGCCCTAATATATTCTCCAATGGGCAGATTTTTGGTGGTGTGAGCTGAACGGCAGCTGCTAGCATGTAGTATGGCGTTTCCCGACGTCGGCTTCCGGTATATTTGGGTTTTAACTTTCACCTGCTGTTCAGCGCCCATAAGTAATATGTCCAGGTACGGAGTATGGTCTGAAAGTGAACAGCAGATTGTCAGGATTCACATCTAGGTAAGTCACAAAGGAGAAGTTAAGGGACAGGCCTCCCTGCCACACCATCAGGATATCATCGATATATCCACCGTACCGCTGTATATACTAGTAGTAGGGATTATTCAAGGGTGCGTATATACGGAGTATATATACTATATATATATATATATATATATATGTTGGCGAGAGGGAGAATTTCACTCCCATAGGACCCGCACCTATCAGCCGTTTATGGCACAACATTCCATTTTTGTTTCTACAGTGGTTCGGGTTCGTGTCCCTTAAGGATCCTTTCTTGGGTTTTTTATTTTTCCAGCGTCACTATATATTTTAGTCTCTGGTGACTTGATGTACAGCAATATGTTTATATATAGACTATGTATGAGTCGGTTTCCTTGTAGTATTGTATCTGCCCAGCCTGCAGACGTGTACCGGTAATGTCTCTGCAGATCGTCTCGCTGCTTTTCCTCCACTGGAGCTATGAGCCGTCTGCCATATCCTATCGCAGTGTAAAACAGGATTTAATAACGAATACATGAATTCTTCCTTTTATGAGTGGTGGTCCGACACTTGTATCTCAAGGTAGATATATTGCTAGGCCACTTTCTGTCGGCCATGCTTCAGGTGCACGATCGCTCTGACCGTTCGCGGTTCTACTGAACAGGACTTGGATTACCCTTGGACCAGTGTGAATGGCGGTCCCACAAATAATCTGTGCAAGTTCCATGTGTCCTAGGCACGACTGGAATAATTTAGACGGCTGCTTAGCAGCAAGCCCCAGCTCCGGAGGTGACCGCTCGGAGTCTCTCATGCCGACAAACATGGCCACCTAAGTACAGAAGAGAATTTTATTTAAATTTTTTTCTTCCCCCGCTCCTTTTTAAATCCATCGTATTGTGCAAAAGTTACACGTTTGGTTTTTTTTTTCCTGCAGAAGAGATGTACATTTCTGACAAAGAGGGAGATGATGGCGCCGGAGACGGAACCAAAGAAAAACCATTTAAGACTGTCCTAAAGGTAATGTTGACGTGACGCTGTTACAGTATTTCATTAAATATCATCGGATAGGATATAAATACTTTGCAATCATTTTTTTGCTGCACTGCGTATAAAAGAAAAAATGTTGCAAACAGCCCCGTATCATTTTGTGTATACAGCTGCTATGCTATATATTTGTCTCCGTGGTAACAGACTACAAACATACTTGTGTAGTCTGACCATGCAGTCATGTGTTGCTCCACTCCCTCTGACCCAGACTCGGTGTCTTTTTTTATTTTAGGCTATGCTGACCGTGGGAAAAGAGCCGTTTCCAGTCTTTTATGTGGATTCACAAAAAGAGAACGAGGTTGGACACCGCGTCGTTGTTGTTGCATGCGTTCTCATGTAATATATGGCAGGCAGTGCTACATATGACGAGGCCACGTTACAATTTTACTGGGGTAATGGAGGCAAATAGTGGACATATGGGGGGAGCAGGTATAGTCTTCGTAATGTACCTCCCATCTAATTACTTTCCTATTAACCCTTATCTAAAAAGTGTAATTCTGTGTGGAGATCCCCTAATGACTTGTTCTGGGGTCTTCAGGCCGTGTCGAGATTTGTTCAGGCTAGGGTTGTCACGATACCGGAATTTGGACTTCGAATCCGATACTTGGTGTAGTATTGCGATACTCGATACCAAAACGATACTTTGCCAGCAATAATAATAAAAAAAAGTTCTTCCGTTTTCTGATGTGAGGCGCGAGGTGTGATGAATTTTGAATGTGCCTCACATTAATAGTAATTAACCCCATCATGTTCCTCAGACATAATGGACAACATTGGGTTAATGTGTGAGATACATGATGGGGTTAATTACTATTAATGTGAGGCACATGGAGGTTCAATATTCAGTATACCTCGTGCCTCACATTAATAAGTGAAAGAAAGCAGTTTTTAATTTTTTAAATGATACCAAATTCTGTATATTTTATGTATTGAGACTGTTTTTATTTGAAAAAATTGTTTGCTTTATTTAACATTACCTATTTTTATTTTTATCTTTTTACTTTAACGTACTGACATATCTACATGCCAGTACATTAGCCTGTGCACTGATAGTACACAGGCAGCTGTTAGGACATACCTCAGTATGACATAATAGCAGGAAACATTGTCAGATAGCCCTGGGGTCCTCCAGTCGAACCTGGGCGCCCATATATGGTATGTCCCTCGATCGCGTTACAGGGATTCCCCGTGACGCGTTCCAATGAGCATCCCCCCGTCTCATTTTCCCCTAAATGCTGCAGTCTGCTTTGATCGCAGCATTCTGGGGAATAGCAGCAGAGATGAGGTTTCTCTGATCTCCGCCGTTAGAGCGGGGCTGCGGCTTTGTAATACAGTCATTGCCCCGCTCCAGACAATAAGTGCGCGCACGGTCAGCATGAGGTGATGCGGCCGGCGCTGCACTAATGAGCGGTGGCGCCGGCACAGAAGACAGAACATGGTGTTTTGCAGTGCGCCCGCCATGTTCTGTCTTCAGTGCCGGCAATCATTAGTGCAGCAATGGTCGCATCACATCATCCTGACCGCGCGCGCACTTCTCAAGAGCGGGGCAATGACTGTATTACACAGCCACAGCCCCGCTCTGACTTCATTCATGTGTTACTATACTAAGCTGTGCGGCCGCACAGCATAGTATCAAAATACATGAAATAACGGTATTGAACAGATTCAGGGTGCACAGTATCGAAACCGTATTGAAGTTTCGATGCAACGTGCAACCTAAGTTCAGGCTCTGGTTAGAACATCCCGGGCAGCGGACGAGTAGTGTGCTGGTCTTGTCGGGGGCAGTGACTTGTCCACTTATGTGATTGTGTTAGTAAGGGTAACGCTGTATATGATGGGACAGTAGCACGAGGCATCAAAAGGAATTGGGTGGAGGAGCAGGAAGCCACAGACTAATAGGTAGATAAAGCTACAGGTGTCCTTGATGCTGAACTGTCATAGAAATGTAAGGCTCTGTTCACATCTGCCTCCTGGTTTCCGTTTGTAAGGGAAACCAGAACACAGTGCCAACCAACACCATCGACTTATAATGGGTCCAGTCGTGGTGTCTTGAAAGGAAGATTTGCACCGCATGCAGCACTATTCACCACATCAACGTAATTTGTGATGGAGCCTCCGATGCAATGTGAACAAAGCCTAAACTGCACCCCCACAGAAAGTGTCGATTTGCCCCATGGAAGCTTTTGATGTATACCAAGCTTTATGATGTAAACCATGATCAATCACACTGCAGTATGAAAAGCATGTCCTACATTTAATCTAGTGTAACCCTTCTCATCTTTTATATCCCACCGCAGAGATGGGATGTGATCTCCAAGACCCAGCTGAAAAACGTTAAGAAGCTCTGGACCCGGGAACAAATGAAGAATGAGGCCAAGGAAAAGAAAGAGGTTCGGAGTGTCTGATGCTTAGAGGACCTTACAAATGGAGAGCGGTGGCCCAGAGAGGCATCTGTAAAAGAGGGGAAGGGGTCCTGACCACTGGGACCAACAACCGGGTCGGGAGTGGTGATGTACTTTACCTAGTGCGGCGCCCCCTTGTTGTAGGGATCAGCGATGGTCCATCAATGTCTGGTGAAATACATCCATAATACTAGAAATACTGCTGTATTGCCTTTTATTACGCCTATTAGTGTTACACTGACGGGCAACCCATTCGCACCCCTCAACGGCCCGGATGAGGTGTTAAAGGGAGCCCCCTTCCTCTGTCAAACCACTTAGGTGCCGCTATTGACCATGGCATTTAAGGGGTCAAAGTTAGATCCGAGTCCTCTCCAGTCCTGGATGTTGCATTGAGATTTTGACTGATTTTTACCGCCCTGTAAGAGTACGTAAATGACCGCTTGCCGCAGCGCACCAGCAGGTGGGTTTTCAGGGCATAGTATTTTTTCTTTGTCAGACTGCAGCTCCTTTAATGTGTATCACTGCCAGAAACTGTAATCGTCCTGCTGTTGATTCTTTTATCTCTTTCTCCAGGCGGAGGACAACCTGAGACGCGAAAAGAATTTGGAAGAAGCCAAGAAAATAGTCCTCCAAAATGACCCCAGTCTCCCGGAAGCAGTGACTGTAAGAGTCTGCACAACATGTTATACGCTCCGCTGCTCTTTATATTCACGCTGTGCAAGATGTGCGCCCCCTACAAGTGAAATCTAACAAAAATGGGAGTCTCCAAAGAGTTCTGAGATTATAGAAAAGTACAAAGTCACAGAACTCGGAGGGGAATTCTGATTTTCTTCTACAATAGTTGGCACAATATTTCTTATATTACACACTGCTGCTGCAGAACCCCTTTTTGAAGAGTAAGGGTGAGATTTCTTCTTACAATTGATTTAATACTTAAACTCCCTCATCCTTTATTATAAAGAAGGTCTGCAGCAGCTGAGATGTGTATTATAATGTTTTGCAGCAGTTGAGGTGTGTAATATAATGTTTTGCAGCAGTTGAGGTGTGTATTATAATGTTTTGCAGCAGTTGGGGTGTGTATTATAATGTTTTGCAGCAGTTGAGATGTGTATTATGATGTTTTGCAGCAGTTGAGGTCTGTATTATAATTTGCAGTAGTTGGTGTGTGTATTATGAGTTGCAGCAGCTGAGATGTGTGTTATGATGTTCTGCAGCAGCTGAGGTGTGTGTTATGATGTTCTGCGGCAGCCGAGGTATGTCATGATGTTCTGCGGCAGCCGAGGTATGTCATGATGTTCTGCGGCAGCCGAGGTATGTCATGATGTTCTGCGGCAGCCGAGGTGTGTGTCATGATGTTCTGCGGCAGCCGAGGTGTGTGTCATGATGTTCTGCGGCAGCCGAGGTGTGTGTCATGATGTTCTGCGGCAGCCGAGGTGTGTGTCATGATGTTCTGCGGCAGCCGAGGTGTGTGTCATGATGTTCTGCGGCAGCCGAGGTGTGTGTCATGATGTGCTGCAGAGCCTCTTAATATAGACCTCACCTGCCGCAGAACATCATACTACACACCTTAACTGCTGCCTCATAAGGTGTGTATTATGATGTTCTGCAGCAGCTTTGGTATCTATTATGATCTGCAGAAGCTAGGGCATAAAACTGTGTCAAATAGGCTGCAGCTGCTGAGGAGCTTCTTTTTAAACCGAGAAGGAGCACTACATGTTAGTCAATCAGTGGTTGTCCCAGGAGAAGGAACTTCCTACAGAAGTGATCGGTGACAGATCAGGAAGAGATTAGCAGCGTCTATGCAGCGCCGCTCGTCTCTGTATAATAGTCAGGTTCTGACATCAAAAAGCGATGTTTATACAAATTATTATTTTCAGACACGGCTGTGAAAAATTTGTGTTCCAATGTATTATGCATATTTTTTTGTTTTATTTTATCTTCCTTTATAGGCAAAAATCCGGGATTTAGAATCTTACCGTGGACAGAGAGTGAAAGTGTTTGGCTGGGTCCATAGGCTGCGCCGACAAGGTATTCATTATATTGGCCTATCTTCTGCTTGTATTTCTTACAATGAAAATAACCAGGGTTGCCTGGAATTGATGTTTGGATAATTGACAATTGGACCAGGAACCAATGAATTTACTTACATTGCAGGGTTGTCTGTTGTAGAAAAGCCATTTTCCAATACCGTATTAGAAAATTCTGAGTTAGAAGAGGGGGGTCCAATGTTCAGGATCCTAATCTATTAGCCAGAGCAGAGAGCGACTCCAAAGAGCGTCAGACCCAGTACATTACATAGACAGCCCATTGATTTCAATGACAACTGTGTAATGCTTTATTTCCCCTTTGGGGGAGCTGCAGGAGAATTGAATGCTTGCAGACCGTTTCCCTGACAGATTACAACTGATCACTGGGTGTCCCGAGTATCTTTAGGGGATTCTTATTGCAGGCTGTAAAACATTCCACCTAGTCTGCTGTTCTTGATCTTATATAAGTAGGGATCAGTATGTATGAATGTGCCTCACAATTGGAGTTGGTTTTATATGTTTTTACTGATTATTTGTGGTGTTCGTTTCAGGAAAAACTTTAATGTTCATAGTCCTAAGAGATGGGACCGGATACCTTCAATGTGTTCTCAGTGATAAACTGGTGAGTGTCCTGCTGAATGATGTAACGATGGGATTGTCTGGTTTGATGACCCCTCTGTCAATGATTGCATTGGACCCCCGTTGATCTACTATCATTATGGTTGGACCTTCTAGATAAATCTGCGTTTTTTTCAGTATAAGAAAAACGTTCTGTGTGTGACGTTGCAGTATGTGTGACGTTTCACATTAATGGAGCTGAGCTGGAATAGCAGATACAATCCATGGACAGGTGTGGTGCTATTTTGTGGGGCCATGTTTTTCTAATCATGGACATACCCTTTAAATGGTGCTGGGAGCCTTGCCATAGTTTTCTGATCCATCTTGTAAAGGGAAGTCCCAAATGGGGAACCACTGCCTGTTTTCTGAAAATGCTCTAGAAGTCGTGTAAAGTTAATGTATTTTTTAAAGGAACAGTACACCTCGAAATTAATGTTAAAGTTATTGTCCAGACATGGGGCGGTTTTTCATACAGATGACCTATCCACAGGATAGGGTCCGACACCCGGCTACCGCACCGATCAGCTGCCGGCCCTGTGAGCCCGAGGCTATGCAGGGGTCGTGCCGGAAAGCAGAAGGCTCCGTACACTGTATAGCAGCGGCGCTGGGTTACTGCAGCTCTGCTCCTATTCATCTGAATAGGAGCAGATCTGCAGCACGGCCGCTATTCAGGCGCTATACAGTCATTTAATTCACTTTCTTAGGAGGTGCTGACTAACTTTGTTTTTTGCATTTCAGAGAATTCAGGAAATAATTTCTTCCTGATCCCTGTACAATTAAATGTAGCATTGCTTACCAGGTCTCATATTGCGGACAGTAGTGGGGGAGGGCTCCTGCTGCAGCCAGTTGCCTTACAGACAAAGACCGGTTAGATCTGAGGCATTTGTGGGGATGGTTGAAACGCAAATTGAAGAATTTGTCATACATTCCTTAGTTTTGATATAGGAAAGCATCAAAGGTGTTATGGACGCAGCAATGCTGTGTGCACGGACCCATACGGCACTCCTCAAGGCACCTTATTCTCCTGCAATGCTTCTAGGGGAGAATACCTCTAATGCGGTTTACAGCAAAAAAAAAAAATTCTCCCAGCATGCCATTAATAGGTATAGACAAATAATTGTGATGTCTGCCATCTTCCATAGGGACAGATAATATTGTATTTTGCGCTTCTATTTTAACAGTGCCAGTCTTACAACGGGCTGGTCCTCTCTACAGAAAGCACGGTGGCCGTGTATGGGACTCTGAACCTTGTGCCAGAAGGAAAACAGGTAAATATTTATTATTGTGATCTGGCACTTAGGGCCTGTTCACATCACCGTTCATTTCCGTTCCGGGGTTCCGTCTGAGGGTTCCGTCGGATGAACCCCGCAACGGAAAGTGAAAGTGACAGCACAGCTTCCGTTTCAGTCACCATTGATCTCAATGGTGACGGAAACATCGCTAATGCTTTCCGTTCGTCACCATTCCGGCAGGTTTCCGGTTTTCCGACGGGTTTCCGGTTTTCCGACGGAATCAATAGCGTAGTAAACTGGGTTATTGATTCCGTCGGAAAACCGGAAACCAGCTGGAATGGTGACGAACGGAAAGCATTAGCGATGTTTCCGTCACCATTGAGATCAATGGTGACGGAAGCTGTGCTGTCACTTTCACTTTCCGTTGCGGTGTTCATCCGACAGAACCCTCCGACGGAACCCCGGAACGGAAATGAACGTTGATGTGAACAGGCCCTAAGAGCGAATTCAGAACTTGTGGGTCCGAAGAGGGAGCAGTGCGGCAAACTAATCTTCCGGTTGTCTCACTGCTCTCTGGATTTTGTCTTCCCCCCTTGATCCCTTTTAGCTGCACCACAAATACTAATGTGCATGGTCCACCGTGACCCCCTACACCCTGTTCCAGCTCACTACCCCCCACTGACATTGGTGTTACATGCTGCACACTGGCTTACAGGCTCTTATGATTCCTTGTTTTGCCTCCAGTCAACGGTTTAGGGTCTGTTAAAGGGAACCAGTCAGCAGTTTTATCCCCCGCTAATCTGCTTTTATAGGGGCTAGGGAGACATTTCTGAACATACCCATGTGTGCCGTCAATAGTAAAGTGTAACGTAGGCTGCGGCCCTATCAAAGCAGCTGATTGGAGACGGACACCCACCGATCGGATAATAATGACCCATATTGAGGATCTACCTGGCTGCAGCGGTCCTATGGAGTTTTCATAATTTGGATAACGACTTTATACCCCAAACTATTTACCTGAAGATCCGTACCATTATTGGCGCCGTGTGTTTTTGCTACTCTTTCTGGCATGTTGAGGATAGGCCTTCAATTTTCTCTCTCAGGAGAACCCCTTTAATAACTCCTGTGTGGTATGCAAATTATATTGGAGGTGTCCGCTGGGCTTTTCTCCAGCAGGGAAGCGTCCTGCGAGCTCAGTGACGACTCCTAGGCTCAATTGACTGTTGGATGTAGGAGACGTCAATCAAACACAGATGGGAGTAGTTGCCGTTTAGGTCTCAGGACACTTCCCTGCTGGAGAAATGCCCAGCAGACACTTCCAAAGTAATTTGCATACGGGGCAGTCGTTATTGAAACGTCGTTGCCTAAGGCAGACTTTATTATTGCTGGAACACATGGGTATGTTCAGAAATGTCTCTAAGACCTTTAAAGCAATGATCGCGGTTTAGGGGGATTACGAGGCCTGGCTGCATCCGGAAAAAAGTATCCATCGTAGTGTAGTGACTCGCAAGACGGTGAGGACCCTCGATGTGGATTGCGAGATTGCGTATTTTGGCCAAAGTATCAACTAATACTTCATGTTTATCATGGATACTTTTTTTCAGGATCCAATAGTGTGCTATTGTGTGGTCTGGTGCGGCATGCAGGGCAGCCCCTCTGATCTAATGGGCTGTGATCCGGCAAGATACGCTACGCCGTGTGACTGGCACGTTTTTTGAAGCTTTGGTTGTGTGCAGTGATCACACTGAGCAGCCACTCCCTCAAGACTAGTTGGGAGTAGATATCACTAGTTCATGTACCTCAGCCCTCTCCCTCTTCGTAGCTTTTGTGGTCTGTCTTCCTCCTGTTGGGAACTGGTGTTAACCTGCCCATTAAGTAAGTATGGCCTGTTTTGTTGTTTGTTTTTGTATATCTATGTTCCATTTTTCTGTGAAGTGAGTTGTAATCTGTCACAAATGTGCCGATACAAGCAAATATATATATACCTTTTTTATAGGGCTCCAATTACACACAAATTGTCCAGCATTGTCCCCTGATGAAGCAACTAGGTTGGGGAAACGCGATGGGGCGGTTATGAAGTGTCAGTTTTGTGGTCATTTTATGCAATATTTGGTGCTTAGAAATGACACTAATTGTGTGTGATAGAAAGTTTCGTGTCCCTGAAATTGTCCATAGGTGGTGTAAGGAACCACGCCATCTAGATTGAATTTTCTGGGTACTGCAGGTGATTAGATTATCGTGGATTGCTTATTTAATTCAACCCTGGTTGTGTCCGTTTTTGTGTTATGTTTTAGGAAGAGTTCCCACTCTGTGATCATGCTTGTTTCTTTAAGGAACCCACATATTGATTTCAGTGATCTGCACCTCCATAATGTCACACCTCTGATAACTGTAAGAAGCCATGAACCGGTTTGTCCAATACACGAGATTTCTATTCACTGGAAGTAAACAATAAAGTTTGCCATTAAATAACAGCAAGCAGTAAGCTTTCGTTTTTAAAACTTGAATGCCCCTTTTAATTCTTCTTAGACATAACTTGTAACATGACGTGTGTAGATAGTGGAGTTCGCCCCCGGCAGGACAGCGTCCGCTCCATAGAACACAAGGGAAATTGTCCCACGTCATTTCCATCGACTCCTATGCAAAGAAAAAAGTTGTATAACTTGGAAGTAACTAGAGCCAAGTGCGACGACTCTCCTGCTCCGGACATTACACAGCACAAGCTGAATGATTTGCTGCCGGTCTATACATGGAGTTGACGCTACTATCGTGTCTCTATTCTTTCCAGGCCCCGGGTGGGCATGAGCTGTCATGTGACTACTGGGAGCTTATCGGATTGGCCCCGGCTGGCGGCGCTGATAACTTGATCAATGAAGAATCTGATGTGGACGTCCAGCTGAACAACCGTCACATGATGCTCCGAGGAGAGAACATGTCCAAGATCTTCAAGGTTCGCTCCAGTGTCATCAACTGCTTCCGCAGCCATTTCTTTGACAGCGGTTACTATGAGGTAAGCGGGTTCTCCACTGTGTTTCTACTTCCAGGAGGAAATCTCAACGAACATTTCCACCTAAAGCTGAGTGACAACCAGTATTACCGCCATTACCCCTCACAAAGGGACAATCACCCAGCTTTTTTAGGGCTCTAAGTGGCAAGTATGTGGAGTTATATTACCTGGTGCCCTCCAGTTGTACCCCTCTGCCATGGATCTGCCGCTTTGGGGTCCCCGCTGTTTTGCCACAAAAATGGCTGCAGCGCTTTTTAGTCTACGAGTCTGAGGCACTCCCACTGTACTCGGATTGGCCAGAGCTGCTCACGTGAGCAGCTCTGGCCAATCCGAGAACAAAGGATGTGGCCATTTTGGTACAAGACAGAGGGGACCCCAAAGCGGCGGTTTCACGGCAGAGGGGCACAACTGGAGGGCACCAAGTAATATAACTCAACATACACCATCATGTTTATGGTTTTGTCAATGCACACTATAGCGTCACCGTGATTATATTTCTGTTTTCCTGTTTCTCAGGTGACGCCTCCAACCTTGGTGCAGACACAAGTAGAAGGAGGGTCCACTCTGTTCAAGCTGGATTACTTTGGGGAAGAGGCGTTTTTAACACAGTCCTCTCAGTTGTATCTGGAGACCTGTATTCCCGCTATGGGAGACACCTTCTGTATTGCTCAGTCCTATCGAGCCGAACAGTCGAGGACCCGGAGACATTTAGCGGAGTAAGGAGGCTGAGTACAGTGGACTTGTAGATGCATCTCACTAGTATATAGTTAACAGGGGTATTGTCTATATTGGGTTCATTTTCTTCCGTCTGAGATGTACGTCGGGAAGAGTCTGTAGTTGAAAGCAGCCCCTGATGTCAATGTCCATGTATGTAATGTAATTTTGGGGGCTTCCACAGTCCCAAAGTCCCCGGCCAGAACGCTTGCGATGCTCTGGCCAGGGGACTCCATAGTTGAAAGCCCCTGATGTCACTATCTTCTGGGCCGAGCTCTACCTGATGCTCCAGGTGGGGACTCCAACCCTGATGAAGCTCCCCGAGGAGTAGAGTAGAGTAGTCTACTATGTTATTCCATCCTCAAACAAATAGGTATACGGACGTAAACCAACCCGACGGACCAAAAGGACACTCTTTTGGCCTCGGTCGTGCTAGTGAAGCCCTGTGGACACGTATGGAGCGCACATCCGTAGTTTTCCCAACGTACACGCTAAACGAAGGTTAAAAAAGTGATGAATCAGGCCTAAGACAACGACGCTGCCCGGAAATGTGGTATTTATTTCTTGCCCCTCCGTTATCGTTCCTTGTTTAGGATTGTCCAGACTTGATGCAATTGTAGCAAACTCTCCGCTGTGAGAAATATTAGGTCTGTATAGGTTTTCAGCCTCCGGATGTAAACCAGAATGTTCTCATTCACTGACCGAAAGCAAAGATCTAGAAAATGGGGATAAATCAAAGCACTGTGGAGGAGGTTTATTAAGACTGGCATTTCATACTGTAGTTGGAGTATAAAGATAGTTTGAGGAGCACGGCTCTTATTATATTCTCTGACCGTCCATGTGCCTGAAAGAAAAATCTATGCTGGCTGCGAGCTGGTGTAGGTTTCCGATATCAATTATATCCGTTTCTGGTGTAACTTATAGTAAATTTGTCGTGCTGTGACAGGCCCTGCCCCCTTTTGCTAAGCCACACCCACCTTTAAAGTGCTGTGGGCGGCATAATTGCATCAGTTTTTTTATGTAAATTGCGACTTTTGATACAGAAAACCCCATCTGTATTCGGTTCCCCCCTTTTCAGCCAGAACACAGAATTGCTGCAGTTTGGCTCAGTAATGTGTAATACATGGTTGTGCGTATACCAAGTCCCCGCCGCTCCGCCATATTCCAGAGAGGATATCCCCTTTCACAACCTCTAGGTGTGGCATAGTCCTATTTAAAGATAGAATTGGTGGCAGGAGCAAATGTGTGTGTTTTCCTGTGACCTGCGTAGGTGTCACCTTGACTCTTCGTGCGCCTGTGTTTTAGGTATACTCACATAGAGGCGGAGTGCCCCTTCTTGACCTATGATGATTTACTGAACCGCCTTGAAGACTTGGTGTGTGATGTGGTGGACAGAGTGTTGAAATCTCCTGCGGCACAGCTGGTGATGGAGCTGCACCCGGTACGTTCTGGACTCATCTCAAGATTATTCTTTTTTTCTTCCTTTACTTTACAGTCACTTTATTTTGTCGATCTAAGGGGTGGGCAGTATTAGGCCGTGTTCACATTTGTGTATAGACTTCAGTTTCCGATCCCCTGCCAAATCCATTTTTAACAGCATGGTGGATCCTAACCGATCCCAACCGGTGTTCACCCAAAATTGCAGTGGGAAATGGTCTTTTGGAAGGGGTGGTCCTAAAGGAAGAGGGACACTATACATGGGGTACACTGTGGCTTAGGGTTGAGCATTGTTGCCTTGCAGCACTGGGGTCCTGGGTTTGAATCTGACCAATGAAACCTCTTCATGGAGTTTGTATGTTCTTCACATGTTTTGTTGGTTTCCTTCCACACGCCCAAAACATACAACTCCCAACATCATTGGCTTCCTATGCAGTTGGCCCTAGTGTGTGGTTGAGATAGGGAAATTAGATTGGGAGTCACAGGAACTGACGTCAATGGCTATTCTGTTTGCACAGAATATATTGGCGCTTTATAAACCGTTTTTCTCATTTTATTTTTCCTGCAGGAGTTTAAACCACCAAAACGCCCCTTCAAGAGAATGAACTACACGGAGGCCATTATCTGGTTAAAGGAACATGATGTGAAGAAGGATGATGGAACTTATTATGAGTTTGGGGAGGTAAGAGCTCCTCATGTCATTTTATGGAGGGAAGACTGATTACCAGGTACCCCCCCAGACACCATCTATATAGGTGCCCTTACACATTTAATCAGGTAAGGCCACCTATACATCTAATGGGTATGGGGGTGTCCAGACTTCCCCCAACTGCAAATGTCTGGGGAAAGATGGATCGGGCATTCTGGATTTCCGCTGTCATCTGTGTCTGACAGCGGCTCAGGCCCTCTCCCCATTGAGTAGACCTGCTCAGCCGACCCCGCTAACTTCAAGGGTGGGGCAGCTGTCATTTAACATTTGTGTGTTGGCAGATCCCCAGCAAGAAATATCAAAAATCTATGAGCAGGTTTAAGAGGCCTGCATCATCACTGGAGCCCGGGTGATGAGAAGCCTAAGAATGGAAATTGTCTGTGCACCTGGACTAGTCACCATTTGCTGAAATAAGACTTGCTGATGGGCTAAGAGCATTAATGCGTTTTTAAGACGTTGGTATGCCTCTGCCCATAGCCTAGCATTTGTAGTCTGTTTTGTAGCCCATTATATGTTTGCTATTGTTGTCTTTTTGCGCCACCACCATCAGACACACAAGCCTGTGGACACCTGTATTGTATGAGCTGGTAGTTGCAGTTTTCAGTTTTGTCCACCAGATGGAGCCAGAGGTCGACAATCTTTAAACATTCACCAGTGAGCCGCACTTACTCGTACTCTGTATCCAAAAGTAAGCGATGTACTGAATGTCATTTCCTAATAATTTTTGCAGATACTACAGATCTCTATTAAAAAATACTTGTTTTGATAATAGTATTCCGAAATGAATATTTTATTTTTATTATATTCATATCGTTTTCATTTTTTCCCATCAGGATATCCCGGAAGCCCCAGAAAGGCTGATGACCGATGCCATCAATGAGCCAATCTTGCTTTGCCGCTTCCCAGCTGAGATCAAGTCTTTCTACATGCAGCGCTGCCCCGAGGATAAGCGTCTCACCGAATCTGTGAGTATACTCTTTTGGGGGCATTTTTGATGTTCGTATTCTACTTCTTTTTTAAACGGTAGCCGGTCATTTACAAGTGTTATCCATTCAGCGTTGGTCGGAGAGGAGGGGTAAGAAGAAGTGAATCCCTTAGGGAAATTTGCTGGGGTGACCATGTATCATTATTCTCAAAATAACCGAAAAGACATAGCTTGGGTTCAAATGGGAGAGGTGGGCTAACCATATATTCCTAAAGGTCCTAAGGGGATCTCAGGACATTTTATATTGATAGCCTGTCCTTAGAATAGTCCATCAACATCAGATTGGTGGGGTCCGACTCCCAACACCCCCGCCGATCAGCTGATAAATGGGGCCGTGGCGTTCGTCGCCGCGGCCTTTTCAGTTTCCTGGCATAGCACCGTACACTTCCGTATCGGCTGTGCCTGGGATTACAGTTCCAATCCTATTCAAGTGAACTGAGCTGCAATGCCAGGCACAGATGTGTACAGCGATGTGCCTGGTAAACTGAAGAGGGCGCAACCATTTTAAATATAAGGGGAAAGGCATAACTTGTGAAATTGTGATAGCAGCAAGCCGTATATATGAGACACTGGTGGTGGGGGATGGGGAGATAAATGCTATCATCAGGGGACTTTCAGTAAAAGGATGACGGTAGGGCGGCTCCGGCATGGAGCTGGAGGAACCTGTAAAACGATTGACGTGGGACCTCATATTTATCCTGAAATTCTTCAAATGACAACCAAGAGTCGCCCTACACCAAGTGTGCAAAGCACTTTACACCTTTATGCCAAAATTTCCAGTCATGCATGATCTCCGTCAGTCAAGGATTGTTCTAGAAGAGCCAATTGGCCCGGAAGTAGCATAACTTTTTTTATTTTTATGACCCTATGCTTGTCTTGCATGGAATTGCAAAGGGTTAACTGCTTCCTGAAAAAATGAGGTTCCTCCCTCGAATACCACCCAGAGGGGTCCTGTAATTGGGCTTCAGGGTCAATCTCTAAAGAGGGTGCGGGCCAGGGCCGGAGGAATCTGACTTGTGCAGCTATGTAGTATAAAAAGGAACGGGGGAAGGCGAAACCACCCAACTCCTTACTACATTTCTGGAATTGTGCCATGTGAAGGATCTAAAATAAGACCTGGGCATGGCGGCACATACATGTTTCGGGGTAGGGAGTATTGTTATTTTTACACTAGATTAATTTGTCCCATAACCGATCTAATCGTCATTATCGGCTCCAAAAAACGGCCGTAATCGCTCCCAATTGTTTTCAATGGGAGGCAGAGGCGTTTTTTTTTTTCCCAGGTAAAAAAAAAAAAGACCGTTTTCTTTCTGCGGTTTCCGCCTCCGACCTCCCAATGAAATCCGTGTAAGGCAGAAAAAACCTGCGGCGCTAGTTTCTGGCGTTTTTTCATGGCATTTTTTTACACATGGATTTTGCATTCGCTTTATTGGCAGCAGACAAAAAATGCTGCAAAAAACAAAGGAATTCTGAGTCAGATTTTTTTTCTGCCTACAAATAACTCTGTGTGAACAGGACCTAATTCTTATTATGGATATAGTAGTCGAACCCCTTCTTTTCTGATAAAGGGCTCTAACCCCCTGCGTAGACCTAGATATAATCGCCTTACGACCACCCATGTACGTCATGGGTAGACCGGAGTTGTATGGAGCAGGCTGAGCCCGCTCCATATGCTGCGGGTGTCAGCTGTATATTGTATATTGGGGTTGCGGATAACTACAGTCTGCTATTTAACCCCTTAGATATTGCGGTCAATAGCGACCGCAGCATCTAAGCTGTTGCAAGAGGGGCAGCTCCCTCCAATAGTCCATCCTACCCCCCTCAGCGACGCAATGGTGGGCTGCTGATGGAAGTCATGGCAACCTGGGGACCAAATGAAGGCCCCAAAGTCTGCCATCTTTATGCTCCTATTAAGCCTATTAAAATAACGATATACTGCAATATATAAGTACTGCCGTATATCGCCATGTCCGTGAAAGTCAGAACTATTCCAATATAACATTATTTATAATAATCTTTATATAGCACCAATTCAGGGGGTACGTTGTGCAGACCATATCAGACGTTACATATTGACAAAACTAATTTACAACTCAAATGAGGAGTGAGGACCCTGCTCGCAAGAGTTTACAATCTATGAGGAAGTAAAGGAGACACAAAGTGTAATAGTGTTTGTTCTGTACAATGGTCCGGCCATTTTTATACACATGGGGCGGTACACATAAAGCTGCATGAGCCGGTCACCAGCCAGTATCCGTGTATGACGGACATGAAGAGAAGGAGTGTGAGGGAATCTTATTCTGATGACTAATCTAAATGGAGGGCCATGGAAAGGAGTCAGATTAGGGAATGTTATAGGCCTGTCTAAATAGATGTGTTTTCAGGGCACGTTTAAAACTGTGGATAATGGGAATTAATTGGATTGTCTGGGGTAGCACATTCCAGAGGACTGGTGCAGCACGAGAGAAATCCTGGAGACGGGAGTGGGAGGTTCGGATTATGGAGGATTTTAATCTAAGGTCGTTGGCAGAACGTAGAGCCCAAGCAGGGTGGTGGACAGAGATGAGGGAGAAGATGTAAGGAGGTGCAGCACTGTGGAGAGCTTTGTGGGTGAGAGTAATACGTTTGAATTTTATTCGGAAGGAAATGGGCAACCAGCGCAGTGACTGGCACAGATTAGAGGCGTTGGTGTAGCGGTTGGTCAGAAAGATGAGCCTGGCTGCTGCATTGAGGATAGATTGGAGAGGGGAGAGTTTAGTGAGGGGAAGACCGACTAGTAATGAGTTACAGTAATCCGTTAACACACACAATAAACGCAATAAAAAAAATCCTCCACAAAAAAATAAGCCCTCAAACTGCTCACTCGATGGGAAAACAAAAAAGTTATGGCTCTCAGAAATAGACGACCCAAAACTATTTTTCATTATTTTGTAAAAGTAGTAAAATATAAAAATAACTATAAAAATGTTCTTACCTTAACTTTATTCTGCGGGTCAAAACAATTAACCTGTCATTTTTGCCGCGCGGTGAACACTATAAATAAATAAACCCAGAAAACAATGGCGAACTTTTTTTTTTTTTTTTTCCAATTCCAAAAAATAATTTTTCAAAGCTTTTTGGTACATTATATGGTAGATTAATTGGTGCCATTAAGAAAAACTAGTCAAGCAAAAACCACCCCTCATACGGCTATGTCAATGGAAAAATAAAAAAAGTTAAGGCTCTTGGAAGGCGAGAACAGAAAAATGGCCTAGTCATTAAAGGGGTATAAAGTAACTTGTACGTGTCATAGCGACATATCAGAAGTTTTGATTGGTAGGGGTCTGGGTGCTGAGACCCCCACCTTTGTTAAAACGAAGGTGCAGAAGTGTTCAGTTTAATCTAAATGGGCTTTTGCCACCAGGGACATTTATGACGTATACAAAGGATATGCCAGACATGTCGGATAGATGTGGGTCCCACCTCTAGATTGGGGGCTCTAAACCCCGTTCTACCACTCTGTGTTGCAGCAGGTGATTTCCAACCATGAAGAAGAAATCAGCGTAGCGCTGTTTCCGGAACTACCTTTCAGTTGTATGGGACTTACAGAAACAGCGTAGCTCAGCGAGCGACGCGGTTTTCTTCTTCATAGTCGGGAATCACACGAGTCAGCTGGAGCACAGAGAGGTAGAACGGGGTTGAGGGGCCCTGTTCTAGAGATAGAGGTGGGACCCACATCTATCTGACATTTATGACATATTCTGTAGATATGTCCTAAATATCCCTAAGGGGAAATGTATGACTGTCTGCAATAGCTCCCTCTAGTGCTGACTGTAAAAAAAATAATTGTGTCAGTTGCAGCTTCCCCAATGATAGCAACTCTCCTCTGGGCAGTATTCTAAATATGTTATAAGGCAGCAGTAATGACAGTGTTCTTTATTTTTTTATATATTTTCCATTAAATCCTTTTATTTTCCGCCCCATCTGACAGGTGGATGTGCTCATGCCTAATGTTGGTGAGATTGTTGGAGGCTCAATGCGTATCTGGGACAGCGAGGAACTGCTGGAAGGATACAAGAGAGAAGGGATAGACTCAACCCCGTATTACTGGTATACGGATCAGGTAAGGACACCGGCTCTATATGTGGGCATAGTCAGTAACACTGCGGGGCAGCTGTGGGGATATCCCATTCTCAGACCACGCTGATATATGGCAACTTCTGTCTGATGCTGTATAGACAGAGTACAGGCAGCCATAAATGGCGGCCCTCCCTCTGCTGATGGCTTTTAGGTCGGAAACTAAACTCCCCATTGCTTCCTTGCACGATTATCAAATCACTCTCGCTCTTTCTAAGAATAGATGTATATTAGGGAATTGCTGTATATACAGTAATTCTATACCTTTTAGCTATGAAATAATGGAAGACGTTGATTTCAAGGGTTTTCCCATAATCATCACCTATACAGGGGATATCCGGTAGCCCCATAGAAAGTGTGTTGTGAGTTGGCCCAAATGACCCCAGGGGCAACAATTCTAGTTTCCTCCAATAACCAGATTATTATTTTTTTTTTCTGTTCTTGCTTTACAGCGTAAATACGGCACTTGTCCTCACGGGGGCTATGGTTTGGGTCTGGAGAGATTCCTCACTTGGATCCTCAACAGGCACCACATCCGGGACGTCTGTCTGTACCCGCGGTTTGTCCAACGCTGTAAGCCCTAACACCCTGCAGACCACCGTCCCCTAGTAGAGGGATTCCCCATCTGATGTTGGGGGGAAAAGACCACCTACCTACCTGCTACTGCTGCTTTTATCAGGACATATTTCCAGAATCAATGCGTTTGTCTCATTCTTCATTCAGCGTCGAGCGATGTTCATATTTCACTTCTCAGCCACTTTCCGGAAACAGTTCATCTAAATCAGCCATTAAAAAGATGTACCTTCTATACATTGCAAAGACCATCGTTGTTTCTCACACAAGGGTTAAATCTGTATTCAGCTCACCGCTGTATCATAGCGCCTAGGTAGAAATGTAGCAGAGCTGAGTTTATTTAGTGACATCACAGTGTATTATCTGCGTCGTTACAAAAGACTGCAGATAAACCTACATACTACAGTATATTAGAGGTATTGCAATGCACTGATGATGCAGAGCCGGCTAAATGACAAATTCAGCACTGCTACATCTGCAGATCAGTGGCAAATATGTCACCACCCTGTTCCACTTATGCCATCTGTGGCTTGAACATCACAATAAAGTCACCCATGTAGCGGTCTAAGACTTAGCTGGATTGTTCGCTACAGGCAATACCACCTATTTATATTTTATGTCCCCCGACTACGTTTTTAATGAGGCCGGTTGAGATGTGGAGGGGCAGGACATGTCTGGTACCAAGCTGCTGAGCCAATTATTAGTTTGGTTGCTAGGGACACACTGCGTAGCAACCACTGTCTTTCACTGGGATTGTCAGACAGCTCGCTCCTAGCAGCCAGCGTGTTTCGGATTTCTCAAGTGTTCATCATAAGGAAGAGTTGGCACTGAACCCGTGTAGAAAAGGGGCAGTAAAACTTAAACAGACTTTATCCAACCTCTTTCTGCCATATTAATCAGATTTTTGTAAAGATACTTTTGCATGTCTCCCCCTGCTGGTTATTTTAAAAGTAAGATTTTTGGTCTGTGGTCCTTTGTCTGCCACATTCATGAAATAGTCATAATAACTGTAAGTTCTATTCATTCTGAACAACACTGAGACCTCCGTAATGTGTGAAGCTGCCTGGAACCCATGAAGAACGTGACTGGACAAAATCATTTTTTGTATGTAATTTTGTGCTATTCATTGTTTTTATTTTTGTTCTATAGCATTGCATGTTCCTGAAACCGACCCATAGAACCCAGTCACAAAATAAAGGTATAGCTGGAGATCGGGTATATCTGTGTGTTTCTTAAGTGATGGTGTAGTCAGGGGCACACCTCCGATGACGGGCAGTAAATACACTTGAGCTGGGTTCACACTTTGCAATTGGGCAACATTTATCCCGTTCATTTTGTTGTCTTTTTGCAGGCCTTCAATGAAAACTGCCATCGACTGAGGAGCTATTGGCCCCTTCTGGCCCAGGGCCCTCTGGTACAATCCAAACTGTCCATCCACCTCTAGGCATTGTTCAGCTCTGATGGATCTCTTATATCCCCTCTTCTGTATACCTGCACGACATGTGCGCCAGAATTCTGGCTAATCTTGAAGAGGAGTAAATCTGACCATGAATGAAGCTAATGAAGCAAAATATACACAGAACATGACCAGATGTTCAACAGCCATACATATTCAATAAAATTTTAACCACACACACTAATAAACATTAGAAAAAAAAACAAAAAAACTCAGGCTTACCGGGATAAGGTAGGCCAAACCACGTGACACACATGGGAAGTGTTCCTGGGACTAAGGCTCGCTGATCGGGCCACAAACTACGGCTCCTGGTGTTCATGTTTCGGTCCTCTGATTTGCTTCCGGAACTGTTCCGCATATTACGGCCATGTTTCCGTATTTCGCGGTCCGCACCCATAGGAAGATAACGTGATCAGATTCTCTAGGTGTTTCCTAGTGACGTATCTGCAAAATTCGGACAGCACCCGGATGGCTTGCGTGTGCGGTCTGTTATTTTTGCGAACCGATAGACTTGAATGGTGGCATGGCTCTGCAAAAACGGACAGGGATAGAACAGAACAACGGATTTAACAATTCGTATAAATGGGTGTGTGATAGCTGCAAAAAATGTGGATAGCACACTGAAGAAAAACACGGTCGTGTGCATGAGGCCTGAAACCTATAGGAAGAGCTTAAAACCCCCCTAATTTCATATGGATGAGCAGCATTACACTTCATGATCATCGAGGAGTCTCCATGTCAGCAACAGCCTGTAAAAAAAATAAAAGAAAGAATGATGTCATAGTAATATCCAAATAAAGAAGCAATCCCTGAAGTCCCTGGTTCAAGTCCAGGTATGTCAACCTCTCCCAAGATGTTCACCAATATCTGTTAATGGTATGGGTTAGACACAAATATTGCTTGATATATGCTCCAAACGTAAGGGGCATCGGAGCAATGCTGAAAACACCTATCCAGGTCAAACAGTATGTTAATATTTAATGTGAAGAAAAAAAATGCCAAAAACATTTAGAACCATTAGAATATAGAAAGCCTAAAGATATTTAGGTGAAACTGAATTAAAATAATAAATCTTACAGGACTCTGATCTAGGAAGGGCACTCTTATCGTCACCTCCCTAATGTTTATCTGGACCAGATCTAGGTCCTCGACCTGCAAACCATTCAACCTACCCCTATGATACTTGAGGACATGCGCGGTCACTATTGTCACAGTTTTCATCCTCTGCTATTTAGCAGTTCTGTAATACTAAAGAAAGGTGGTGACACGGATCATTAAAGACTGCAGTTGATACCATGTACTGTATCTAGAGACTACAACCTCCATAGGGATAAAAGCACTTCAAATTAATACCATATCATAAAAATCTGGGGCTGTGTGAAGTGGCTTTTAACCAGGCACTCTTTCAAATTATGGGCATGACTTTCTGACAATTGTGGCATTGAGGGTATGTCTTGCGGTAACCTGATGTCAATCACCCACTGAATACTAAAGGTCATTGTAAACATGATATTTGGGTTTTGGGGATGAGAAATAACGTGATGAGTGTAGTCTCGAGCCCTAAACCATTAATTTTTGAACTTGCTCATCAAATTCAGAACGGTTTGTCCTATTTTGTAGGGATTGGCTATAGGATTGCCAGTTTTCATTTGTTTAGGATGAAAGCTGTTGGTTGCTGTCTTTTTCCAAAAGAGGGTAGTAAGGGCTCGGTAATTGGATATTAAAAGGATTATCATTCAGACAGGAAATCAAATCCGCATATGTCCCTCTCCTACTAGTACATCATCGATGTAACGAAGCCACCTAAGGCTGGATTCACATGAGCATGTTCGGTCCGTAAAGGACGGAATGTATTTCGGCTGCAAGTCCCGGACCGAACACACTGCAGGGAGCTGGGCTCCTAGCATCATTGTACAACGCTAGGAGCCCCTGCCTCTCCGTGAAAACATGATTACAGTACGGGACAGTTGTCCCGCAGCGAGGCAGGGACTCCTAGCATCGTACATAACTGATGCTAGGAGCCTGGCTCCCTGCAGTGTGTTCGGTCCGGGACTTGCGGCCGAAATACGTTCCGTCCTTTACGGACCGAACATGCTCGTGTGAATCCAGCCTAAGGATGCTAGTCTGAAAGAACCGAGACAGGTAAGAATGCGTCTGCTCCCACCAACCCAAAAAGAGGTTGGCATGGGAGAGGGAATAGCACCATTTGGTTTTGGAGACCTGCCGATAAAAAGTACAATTGAAGACAAAATAATTGTCAAACCACAAAATAAATGAAGCGAAGCAGAAAGAAGCTATGCATCTGGTCCGAGCTTTCCTGCTGTTCCAAGGAAAAAGTGACCGCTTCTATTGTGGAAAATGTTGCAATATATATATATATATATATATCGCAATTCCACGTCACACTTGGCAATGAGGATATTGTCAGGAACTGTAAAACTATCTAAACGTTGCATCAGATCACATACAGTAGATGAGAATCCAAGCCAAGAACCATAGGTTTCAGAAATAAATCAATACATACACAGCCCTTTTCACAAAGGTTTCCTCTACCTGCCACTATAATGCAGGTCTACCAGGCAGGTACGTAATATTCTTAATGAGGTAGCGCGTAAACATAGGTGCTATAGAATGCCATATCTTTTAGCTGAATCTAACAGCCAATCAAATTACACATTAAAAACGCATGTCACCCATTGACCACAATATTAGAAAGAACATATACCGCACAGTATACTTTTTTTTTCAGTGGCCCACAGTATAGGAAAGCTGCATCTTCCTATAAAGTAACTGCTGCGCTTTGAAAAGTTATGCCGACGCATACCATCCCGAGGCCAAAAATGAATGAGTAGGTGAAAGGGGACCTATTTATATCTACGCTCGGCTTATGCGCTGGGAACTTTTCCGGCGCATACACTGAACGTGTTTACATAATGATATGTGAACACAGCCATATAGAGTTTGACTGGCCAAAGCACAATGTTTCCTCCCTTGTCTTATTCCTATCTTATAAAGTGATGACATATTCCTAGGTTATCCAAAATGTAAAAATAGGCACATCAGAAAATGAAAGTCAAGAACCCGTTAAAGTTTGAAAAAGATATATTCTTTGTATAAATATAAATTAAATACAAAAACACTATAACAATAGTGTGGAAGTGCAAAGAGGTAATAACCCATATGGCGAAGTCCTTAGCAGAAAGCCGGTGAGATATCTTGTATTCCGGACTGGAGATCTGAAGGACTTCAGCAGAGACCTACGTGGAGGATAAGTCGGCGTTTGTCAAAGATATCTCACCGGCTTTCTGCTAAGGACTTCGCCATATGGGTGATTACCACTTTGCACTTCCACATTATTGTTATAGTGTTTTTGTATTTAACAAAAAACAGAACATCTGTAGGTACAGCGAAATCCTGCTCGCATCAGGTCCCCGGGACTGACAGGTTCAGTGACAGCAGGTCACCCAGGATCCACCTGTAATCTATACAGTTATTAGTTATGAACTTAGATGTAATAGATTACAGGTGGATCCTGCGTGTCAGAGACAGGTCTGCGGAACTGACAGATAGTGAACGACAGCTTTATCTAAAAAAGTAAAACAAATTTTTAATAAAAACTATTTATAAAGTTACACCAAACACAAAAAAAGAATGCCCTGCAAAGGTTTATATAGCCTTCAATACTTGCCAACTTTTGAGAAGAGACAGTTTTCAAAAAAATGTTGAATACATTTTTTTTCCTTTGTACCCCGTCCATTTATAAGGTATACAGCCCCATACAACGGCCTTTAAATCATAATATGAACGTTTATCACACCATGAAATTATCGCAGAGCCCTTAAAGGGGTTATGTGGGGACCAAAAATTATTAGCAGTATACTCCGTATGTGGGCACACTCGCTAATATACATTCCGATCCCGTCGCGCCAATTCTGAGATTTTAATCGATTTTTATAGCGCTGCCGGGGGATTGGAATGCATATTAGCGAGTGTACTCATATACTGCAGGGAGTACACTGCTAATCATTTTTGGTTCTCAAAAAATCCCTTTAAATACAGACCCCCAGATCGCTAAACTATTACAGACCCCCAGAACAGACCTCTTAATAATTGCAGACTTCATACCAGACCCCCTTAATGCAGACCCTTTAACAGACACCCTAAATTCAGACATCAGACCAGACCAGCTAAATACAGGACCAGACCCCCTAAACTAATACAGACCCATTAATAAATGCAGACCCCAGACCAGACCACTAAATACAGTCGCCAGATCAGACCCCATAAATACAGACATCAGGTCAGACCACAGACCAGTTGAATGGGAATGGCCTACAATTCCATACCCATGTACAGAAGTGTCGCTGTTTCTGGGGGAAAAAAAAGTTTAACTTTCTTTCTAATCCTGAACAACCCCTTTAAATGATCTTTCCCATGAATTTCCTTACAGGTCTATTAGTTGTCGATAAGTAGGAAAAATATTGTATGTTGTTTGGTAGTCAAAATTAAAAAAAAAAAGACAGCCATGTGGAAATTGTACATGTAGAATAAAGAATCATATCAATGTCTAAGACTCAATAATCTGATCTTAAAAGGGTTGTCCAAGGTGGACAACCCCTTTAAGACATCGATCATGACTGTTAAAAATGTCTACATTTCACATTATTTCCCTCACAGCAGATAATGGCCACTAGAAAACATTATATATTATGTAAAATACGGTCCTAAATTATATCACACAGCATAACGTTCAATTCTATGTTGCCACTAAAAAAGATGGTGCCTTCCACCTTCATGACGTAGCATTCCAGCGACCAATAGTCGTCTTAGCAACGATGACGATGGCATGTGGCTCTGCCCAGTAACATTTCCTGGATTTTGTTTTTTCAATTCAGTACTTAAAACTTTATTGTTCAAAGATACAAACACTGACCGGAAGTAAGAGCATGTGACTGCGGATCATACATAACTCTTATGGGGATTACGACGCCTGCCGTAAGGCGTAATTCTCATCGCCATAGAAACTGTCAGCTGGTGTATTGGGAAAGTGGGGGGGTCGTTGAGGTACAGCAGGAGGTGAGAGCTCCATATTAAGGGGAGAGGAGGGTAAAAGGTGAGTATACGAGAGTTTCAGTGTCTCAAACCTTATTGTATAGTACCGTATTACATGTAGTATATGCGGGCCAGTCCCTGCCTGGCTGCTAATATAGACGCAGAAATTCTATATAATGCTGTTGTAATATTGTTATTTGGCACCTAGGCTGTATATATCCCAGGCTGCAGCTGCTGTAGAACTACAAGTCCCAGAATCCCAATACAACCCTTGTCTATAAGGTCATGATGGGACTTGTAGTTCTATAGCAGCTGACTGGGACGGTATATATATATATGTCTTTTTTTTCATGCATACTATTTTTTGAGAGCATTTTTTGGAGTGCATTGAAATCTATCACCCATTTCAACATCTCTGCTTGCTGTCATTAAGTTAGAACATTTTCCTTTACATCCAGAGGCTGAAAATCTATACAGATGGAGTAGTTCTTACAGAAATGATTAGGTCTATACAAATTTTTAGCCTCTGGATGTAAAGAAAAATGTTCCCATTCACTGTCGGCAAACACAAATTTTGCAAATTGGGAGGAATTTTCACAAAGTATAAAGGAGTTAAAGGGGATTTCCCCATGATAGAATATGCCATAGCCTACTGATTGTTGGGGGTGTGTGAACGTTGGGACCCCACAATTCCTACTGTTGCAGTAAATGGTGCAATACCACACACAACCTGTGGACAGGTGTGGAGCTGTTTTTGGAAGAAATCAGACATATTTTTTTTTTTAAATCCTGACCACCCCTTTAAGTTAGCAAACATAAATATAGAGGCGGTCCCTTTCTCGGCCCCCCTTCTCTCTCTGAGCTATAACTAAAATCTTGCGTTACATGAAGGGACATTCATTTGACAATGTTTGTCAAGACTCGGACCCCACAGCTCAACTCCCGGGGTTTGAAAAGCTTAAACTGTGGTTATCAACTGTCGATTCAGTTTAAAGGAGCAGTTCTACGGAGATGGTCCTTCATCTGTTTCCTATTGGATGGCAAATTTGCGTTCCGGCATGGACACCCTAAAAAGGTGGTGGATGCAGAGCTACCGCCCGCCATAATCTAGAGCAGTGATCTCCAACCTCACTCTCCAGCTGCTGCAAAACGACGTCATCCAGCATGCCGAGACAGTCTGTGACTAGGGCATGCTGGGAATTGTAGTTTAATAACAGCTGGAGAGTGAGGTAGGAGAGCGCTGCTCTAGAGTGTAAAGCTGCAGCCACATGGTGCTATTTGCAGTCCATGTTCCATCTACATTGGAAGGATCCTGGATCCTGTTAGGGTATGTGCACACACGAAATCAAAAACATCTGAAAATACGGTGATGTTTTCAAGGGAAAACGGCTCCTGATTTTCAGGCGTTTTTTAATCAAACTCGCTTTTTTTAAAGCCGTTTTTGGAGCTGTTTTTCTATAGAGTTTATGAAAAACGGCTCCAAAAACAGCTGAAGAAGTGACATGCACTTCCTTTTTTGCTGTTTTTTTTTTTTTTTTACGCGGCCGTTTTTAAAAACGCGTCATTGGAACAGAACGCCGTATTTCCCATTGAAATCAATGGTCAGATGTTTGGAGGCGTTCTGCTTCCGCTTTTTCAGCCGTTTTTCAGGATGTTTACGGCCCAAAAAACAGCTGAAAACACTCCGTGTGTACGTACCCTTATGTAGAAACAAATAAAATCTTCACCCGCTTCCATATAATGGGATCTGATCCATACCTGCAGCTAAACTTTGTGCTCAAAGAACAAATCTAGACAGAATGGGCCAGGACCCCCATGAGTGTGCCCCCCGGTGAACCCTGTCTAGCTTTATCTTTATGGAGGAATTTCCACATCAGGCTTTCATTTATGGTATGCGGCCTCTGCTGTGTTTTTGCAAAAATATTGAGTGCAGTTGAGTTGAATGTTTTGGTTTGTGATAAGCTCGGACCTCCAGTGTCCTGCCCATTGTGTTTGCTTACATTCCACTTCACAGTAAATGGAAGACTTCCAGTGCAGATAACCAGAAATCAGCGCCTGACACACACACGCTGAAAATTATAGAAAGGGCGAAAAATTTTGATAATTTAAATGGACACTAACCTTTCAAAAAACGTATTCTAATCTAATAGTATGCCTGATATAGATCAACTTTGTCATTACTTACTGTTAAAATTTAGTTTTTATTCATGCATATTCTGTGTGAAGCTACTACCACTAGGTGTCTCCCTTCCTGTAATCTGTTGTCCACCCCCTATTGTCAAGCAAAGTCAGTCCCTACTTAGACGGACTGCAGAAGGTGAGGATGTGTGTCTTTACTGCCTGCCATTACAAGTCTATGGATGGCGGAGAGGGAGGAGAGATAGACCAGACACACTGCCCATAAAAGTCTATGGAGGGAGCAGGAGCAGCGAGCGAGAGAGAGAGAGAGAGAGAGAGAGAGAGAGACAGACACACACACACACAGACATGCTGCCCATAGAAGTCTATAGAGAGGACAGTGTGGAGCAGAGAGAGAGAGAGCGACAGAGATGCTGCCCATAGAAGTCTATAGAGAGGACAGTGTGGAGCAGGACCAGAGAGAAAGAGAGAGAGCGACACAGATGCTGCCCATAGAAGACTATGGAGAGGGGTGTGGGAGCAGGAGCAGAGTTAGAAAGACACAGAGAGACGCTGCTGCAGCTTCTAGAAAGTGTTCTATATCACCCCAGTTCTGGATTCTCAGTTACATTCCTCATTGCTGTATAATCTCCTTCATGCTGATATAGGAGAGCGGGATTCTCCTCTTCTCTGTGTGCATTGTATAGAAGACATGATAGCAATTAGGCTCCGCCCTCTAGCTTTGAGACTACTGAGAATTAGATTACATTTTACTACCATGTTCACATTTGCCAACATTTGAATTCCAAATCGCGAGATATTTTAAAGGGGTTTTCCCATCGTAGACATTTATGGCATATCCACAGGAAATGCCATAAATGTCTGATAGGTGCTGGTTCCACTGATGGAACCCACATCTAACCAAAAACGGGGGATTCCAGGGACGCTATTTCCGCTACTCCCATAGAGTAGAATGGAGAGCCACCTGCATGCGCAGCCGTCTCTTCACTAGTCCCTACCTGGAATCTGTGGTCAGCGGCCACCGCTCCAGGTGAAACGGGGGTTGGATAACCCCTGTTCTCAGTATAGGTTCGGGTTCCAGAGCTGGGACCTGCATCTATCAGGCATTTAGGGAATAACCCTTTAAGTCCTGCCTATGCTACAGAGAAGGCCCCCAAGTTTCACAGAAATGCCCCTTTTTATGCAAATTAGCATATTGCCTGCCCCTTTGTGGTTCGTGAAAATGCGGACGGTTGGTCGGTAATATGCTTGTTGAGCGCCTCTGAAGCTCCTCCTCCTGTATGGTCTGATCTTTTCCTGACTGACATACTGCAGAATTGGCTCATATACGGTCAAAACTGAGCCCTGAAAGTAAACATCATATTGTAAAAGCAGAATAACACCAGGTGTTAGTGTAAAAAACTGCGCTCTGCCTGCGACCGTACATTACAACAAAGAAAACAAACCGTTCACAAGAAATACAGTGTAGTGTGAAACTGGGTGAAAATATTTACAGGTCAATATATCTGATGAGCGGCCTCAATGTTGTAGGTTCACGTTCCATTACAGGCGATCTATGAACACCATTACATAACTTACAGAGTTATTGTACATAAAATGATGCGTAGCTTGTAAATACATTACATGACTTATCTTGTACCGAGTCTGTAGTACACTCCAGAGCTGCATTCATAATTCTGCAGGCTTCAAAGCCGAAATCTACCAGCATTCCTTGCTGGCTCACGGATATTTTTCTGGTGCTTTTCCTTCTGGGAAGGGTTATATTTACTGTATTTACTCTGATCAGTAATCAGATGTGGTAAAAATTATTTGTCCCCCTGTGTTATAGGAGCTAAGCTGTTAGGGATGTGTCTGACTACAGGCTTGTCGACTGTTTCTAGTGACAACCATTAAGCTGTAACTCAGGACCAGTTACATATGTGAATTGTAATATGGTATTAAAAGGAGGATTCAACCTTTTATATTCTGTATGAGGACAAGTTAACCCCGCCATATTTGTTGTCCATGTCCCATCACATATTTCTTGTTAAAAATGGGAACTTATTCCTGCAGAGCAAAGTTGATAGGTTTACTTTCCTCTACTGGATGTTTAAAGTGTAGCTAAACGTTTGACAAACTTCTGACATGTCATAGTGACATGTCAGAAGTTTGGATTGGTGGGGGTCCGAGCACTGAGACCTCCACCAATTGCTAGAACGAAGCAGCTGAAGCGCTCAGCCGCTACATGTCTGTTTGGCTTTTTCCGGAAATAAATGTATCGGTGTACGGACTCAGTAGAAAGTCTATGAGCCCGTACTCCGATACATCGGCTTTCCGGAAAAAGCCGAACAGACACGAAGCGACTTCAGCTGCTTCGTTCTAGCGATTGGTGGAGGTCTCAGTGCTCGGACCCCCACCAATCCAAACTTCTGACATGTCACTATGACATGTCAGAAGTTTGTCAACGTTTAGCTACACTTTAAAGAGGCTCTGTCACCAGAATAAAAATGCTCTATCTCCTACATCAGTTTATCGGCGCTAGAATGTAGTTACTAGCAATGTGTTTTTATTTTAAAAACAACGTTTTTTAACAAAGTCATGGCGTTTAGAACATTTATGCAAATGAGGTCCTTAATGCCCAACTGGGTGTTTTTTTAATTTTCAACCAAGTGGGCGTATGACAAAGAGGTGTATGACGCTGGCCAATCCGCATCATACACCTCTCTGTCTTACACACAAGCTAGATTCACTGAGCAGCGTGATCTCGCGAGACCGCGCTGTGACGTCACTTCCGCCCACAGGTCCTTCATCCCTGCGTCTGAAGACAACATCTTTCGTCTCCCTTCAGGCTGCTGCTGCTACTACCACCGATCCGACGACTGGGACTTCTCATCGGCCTGGAGGGAGACGAAAGATGTTGTCTTCAGACGCAGGGATGAAGGACCTGTGGGCGGAAGTGACGTCACAGCGCGGTCTCGCGAGATCACGCTGCTCAGTGAATCTAGCTTGTGTGTAAGACAGAGAGGTGTATGATGCGGATTGGCCAGCGTCATACACCTCTTTGTCATACGCCCACTTGGTTGAAAATTAAAAAACGCCCAGTTGGGCATTAAGGACCTCATTTGCATAAATGTTCTAAACGCCATAACTTTGTTAAAAAACATCGTTTTTAAAATAAAAACACATTGCTAGTAACTACATTCCAGCGCCGATAAACTGATGTAGGAGATAGAGCATTTTTATTCTGGTGACAGAGCCTCTTTAAATATAGATTTTCTAGAGGTTCTCTGCTTTGGACAATTCCTTCTTGATAGAAGGGTCCCTTGACAATAAGGCTGGGTTCACACAGAGTTTTTTGCAGGCGGAAAATCTTCCTCAAATCTCCGTTTCGCCCGTGGCCTTTGAGCGCCGCGAAATAAGCTTTCTCTACCTCCCATTGATGTCAATGGGAGGTCAGAGGCGTAAACGCCCGAAGATGGGGCATGTCCCTTCTTCCTGTGAGACGGTTTTTCCGCACGTGGAAAAAAATGCCTCCGCCTCCCATTCAAATCAATGGGAGGCATTTTCGGACGTTTTTTGTCGCGTTTTCCGGCGCAGTTTCCGCATCAAAAAACTGTGTGAACTCCCCCTAAGGAGATCACAAAGTGTCCCCCTGCTCGGACCTCCAGTGATCAGCTGTAATCTGTGGGTAAACCTGACAGCACGTTTTTAACTTCCCTGCAGCGCCACCACAGGGGAAATTAAGCATTACACAGTGTCCATTCAATGTGTTTTGTGTAATACAGGACAGGTCCTCCAGAGTGAGAGAACACTCTTTGTAACCTCTCTCTGCTCTGACCAAGAGATGAGGATCCTGAACAGAGGACCCCCCTCTATTAACTCAGAATTCCCTAATGGAGTGTATGAAAATGGGTTTTCACCACTGGACAATCCCTTTAACCCTTCATCTATTGAAATTCTCTTGATGGGGAAGTCAGCGAAAGTTTTTGAGCCGGCAGTTATCATATCGCATTATAGGCGCTTAAAAATCTGAGCCAGCTCTGTTAAGCAAACGCATGTCTCTTCAGCACCCCGCCCCACTTGTAGTCGGAAAAGAGCTCTTCTTAATGGTAGTCTCAACATTGTACCCCCTCTTAGAAGTAAAAATATGTTTTCCACTCTCCACTTCAAGTCATCCGCAGGCTCCCCTTGTCCCCAGTAGTCACAGCAGGCACACTACACACTAGTTCTAACAGGTTCGCTTTCCAGTAGTCACAACAAACCACACCCCCTACCCCTAGTCATCACAGACTGGCCAACCCCCACACTTTCACAGCAGCCCCTTCCATTACTGATCACAGCAGTTACCCCCATCTTTCCTCAGCAGGTTGTCACAGCAGAACCCTCTAGCCACTCTCACCCCTTTCCAGTAATCACACAGCAAGACCTTGCCCCATGTGCTCACCTCCAGCAAAGCGCCCTCTGCTGGCAATGAGTTGTAAACAAGCGGTGGCCTCCATGCACTGATACAGGAGGAGCACACAGCGTTGTCATATGATAGATGTCATGTGGTCTGCTACTGTTCAGTAACAGCAGCCAACTCCATGCATTTGGCATCGGGTCAATTTTTCTAGTCATCATCAAGTCCTGGTGACCATATTTTTTCCACCCCTGTCCCATTGCTGACATATCAGAAGATCATTTTCACAGAATTGTACATACATACATACATACATACATACATACATACATACATACACACACACACACACACACACACACACACACACACACACACACACACACACACACACTCCTCAACACTGAAATTGCAACACCAAGAAGGTGTGGGAATTGTGGAAATCACAGGATCGATAGACATGTGAATGATATGCAACTGATACAAAATGGAAAAAAAATATCTTGATTTATTCTGTGTAGAGTATGAGAACACGTGCAGGTATACTTGCACTTACACGCCATGGCATTCTGTCAATGAGGTTATTAATGGTTGTCTGAGGAATATTATGCCACACTGAATGCACTTGGGCACGCAAATCGGCTTCTGGCAGCTTCCTCTGCAATTGCCGACCAATGACATCCCAGATGTGCTCGATGGGAGAAGTCCAGAGATGCTGCAGGCCATGGTAGAACGTTTAGGCGACGCAGGCTTCTCACAGTAGCATGAACAACATTCGGCCTGGTGTTGTCCTGTAAAAAAAATGGCTTCTGGGACAGTGTGGAGAAATGGCTGTACCACTAGTTCCACGACCAAATCAATGTAACACCGGGCTGTTAGTGTACCTGAAATGAAGACTAGAGAGGTTCGGCTACCGTACATTATGCCACCCTACACTATAATCTCGGGATTAGGACTGGTGTGACGTTCCTTTGTGAAGGCCTCTTTATGGTGTTGCCCACGTAGTCTCCAGACCAATCTCTGGCTATCATTTCATCCGAGACAAAAGCAGGACTCATCGTTGAAGAGCATAGACTTCCATTTCCGTATTGCTGTGCACCATGATAGGCTATGGGAGCGGTGGTGTGTGGTCAATGGAACATCTGTAACTAAACGTTTGGCTCGTAGCTCGTGCAAACGCCTTCTGATGGTTTGTGTCGACACTGGTTGCCGCCCTAGGCTTGAGATGTGACGTCCATTTTCACTTTCAGTACAGAATAGATCACTACGTGCCATTCTTCATATCAGACGATCCGTCCTAGCAGAGGCTCGGCTCCGTGCACCTCTTGCTGTCGTTCCTGTTCATTGTTGTTCTCCCAACCTCCGGGACTTGTAACGTTGAACAGTGCTGAAATCTCGGCCTAGGCGCGTAGCGATTTGCCAGAGTGATACACCAAGGTCTCTCAATTCAAGGATTCTGTTTACGACAAGTGGCAATAACTGGCACGTCGACAAACAGGAGGCGTCGCACAATCATCCCACACTAGTTGATCCGATTTTTGAGGTGTCTGAAAAACGTTGCTTTCAATCTGGCTTTTATGCCCTCGCGCATGCCATAGATAGGCTTCAAAATGTGATCATTTGCAGATCTTAGCGACACCTGCTACTTCCTCGACTTGCATAACCTTACGGCTTGTCCTTCTTGGTGTTGCAATTTCAATGTTGAAGAGTGTATAATAGGCTGGTCACAAAAAAAATCAATGTTCGAATTTTTACCGGGGGACCGCCCCTAAAAGTTGTCAATTGGCTCGAAAATGTGATTGGCAAAGTTTCAGCTCAACTTCATAACGTTAACCCGTGCCTCATTGAGGTTAAAGTTTAGAAAAACTGTGATTTTTAGCAAAAAATAAAAAATCTCAATTATTCTAAACTTTAACCTCAATGAGGCACAGGTTAATGTTATCAAGTTGATCTGAAACTTTGCCAATCACATTTTCTAGTCCATTGACAACCTTTAGGGGGGTCCCCCGGAAGATAGACCGAAAATAAAATTGCCCCCTATACCTTGTGACCACCCTAGTGTATAATCTCCAGTCACCTAGTAGATTATTATACAGCTTTTTATAACTCTGATAGAGGCGTTTTACCGTTTTATTATATTATTTTGCTTTTTTTATTATATTACTTTGCTTTTTCACCTCCTTTCTTTACTTTTTTCCATCCGCCTCCTTTCTTGCATCCTCCTCCTCCTCCTCCTTCTTCTTCATCATCGGCACTGGAATAAATATTTCCTCCAGTTCGCCCGTTCCACCGTCTGTGATACTTGTATATGTATATACTAACTTTCTTATCGTTTATTTCTCTCTATTCTTTTCTGCTAGGTCATAAAAATGACTGGAAACAGTCTAGTCCTTCCCATTGTCCTATGGGGGCGTAAAGCACCCACACACTGTATATCCACTGTGCTGGTAATGGATGATATGACGACAATTATCACGGGGTGCCATGACGGACAGATCTGCCTCTGGGATCTTTCACCGACACTGGAAGTGAGTATAAATGCTGTGACCCGACCTGGACTTTTTTCTGTTTTCCTTAGGATAGGCTATCAACATTTGATTGGTAGGGTCTGAGCCTGATTAACAGCCCCCCCCCCCCCCCCCGAGCTGCCATGGCCAGGAACAGCCGCACATACAGACGAGCTTCTGTGCCATTGGACCGACTTCGTTCTGATGGACCTCTCCAATCAAACATTGACGGCCTATCCTATAGATCCCCTGAACCCAATGGATCATCCAACAGATCTACAGTGTTTTGCCAAAGTTTCACAGTTGACAATATTTTTTTCCTTTGTTATGGCAATATCTGCATACACAATTCGTTGTTTATTTTGGCTCTAGTTAGTTTGATTATATCAGTATTTTAATTGCTTTTCGCTGTTGCAGTATTTCGATGACACATATGCTCTGTTTTTTTTTTTAGGCTACGTAATCTGGGGTTATTATGGATGCCGCCTTGGCATGATAACGTTCTGATCCAACAGCTATCAGCCCCCAGCAAACAGAGGGGCAAAGTTAGCCCTCCTTGCTATTAAGCACAGCATCACATGGGTTAAACGGCCAATCCGGGCACTTGCTGCAGGGTGGCGTCAGTCAATCACCGCTGTCCCCTGTGGGACACTTAAAATGCATTTCCAATGTAAAACATTCTAGGGATGTGTCAAAGGGCTATACAATTGCTAGAGTTATTTAGAGATCTCCTGTGTCACCGCCTTTTATTTTATTTTTTCCTAAATCCTCATGTAGTAGACTGGACATGTGCTGCACACTTCATTAAAGGGATTATTCCATATCCACAGGATAGAGGATAAGTGTCTGACGCTGCGGAGGCCCACCACCAAGAGTCGTATTTTACTTCAATATATTTATATGGCTCCCATTGATTTCAACGTTACACAATACTGCTGTCATTGCCCAAATAGTGAAAAAGTTAGAGGTTTTCCCATGGATGACACTTGTCACCCATCTGTAGGATCTGTCCTGTACTCGGCTATCTCCGTCAGCCCCATAGAATTGAATGGCGTGGCAGGGTGCATGTCTGACCATTGCTCCATTCAAGTGGGGGACACGGGTCTCCCATTCTCGTGATCGATCGGGGTAGGTATGTAACTCTGCACCGGTACTTGAAGATCCTCAATTGCTGACAAAATGCCAGTGATCCGTGTCATTAATGCAGTTCTGATTTCCCAATAGAGCGGGAGTGATAACGATAGGGCCTAGTTCACACAGGTTTGGTTTTTTTGGCGCGGTTTTATGATGTGGAAACCGTGACAAAAAATGGCCGAAATCTCCTCCCATTGATTATAATGGGAGGCAGAAGCGTTTTTTTCGTGGGAAAGAGAAGCGTCGTGCCCTTTTATCAGGCGTTTCTACCTTTGACTTCCCATTAACATCAATGGGAGGCAGAGAAAGCGTTTTTTTTGCCAGCAGCGCTTAATTACCGCGGCCAAAAAATGCAGCAAAGAGTGCGGGCATTCCTGACGGAATTTTGAGGCAGATTTTTCTACCTGCAAAAACCTCTGTGTGAACAGGGCCTGGGGCTCCCGTTAGAAGTTTTACAAAGGTTGTCACTAAGCTTTCCCAGACTGTGATGTTGGGAAAAAAAGCCCCATCTGCGGGCCGCATGTTATAGAGAAGAAGGAGCTGAGCAGATTGATCTTCGCTGGTCTGTTAGGACAGATTTTGGCACACACCTCTTAATAAATTTGTCGCATCTTCGGCTTCCCGTGGGCCACAGAATAATATCTACGCCAACCAGGAGCTGGCCTAGATTTCTGCTCAAATTTACGCCAGGCATAATTTTAAATGCATGACCACGCCCTTCCACTAACGCCCGCCTTTTTTTAAAAGTGGTGAGAGCGGTGGAAATGACCTTAAAGTGAATTCTTTTTTTCCACTATTTCCTCACCAGAATACTGGCGCAGAAACATTGTTTCATTCCCCACGTTGTCTTATGAAAATTTTCACTGTAAGATATTTCTGCTTTACATTTTTAGATCAATCCTCGGGCCTTGCTATTTGGTCACACAGCGTCCATCACCTGCCTGTCTAAAGCCTGTGCGTCTACTGACCGGCAGTACATAGTGAGCGCCTCGGAAAGCGGGTGAGTATTCACTGCCTGCAAGCAGAGAAGGTTCTGGACTCCAATAAATAAAGCGAATTAGTTAATTTCAGAATGATCGATGAATGTCAAATTCTGCAGCAGAATAACATAATACACACCAACTACTGCAGAACCTCAAAATACAAACCTCTGCTGCTGCAGAACCTCATAATACAAGCCTACTGCTGCTGCAGAACCTCATAATACAAGCCTACTGCTGCTGCAGAACATCATAATACAAGTCTACTGCTTTTGCAGAACCTCCTAATACACACCTCCTGCTGCTGCAGAACCTCTTAATACAGCCTCGTGCTGTTGCAGAACCTCATAATACAGCCTCGTGCTGCTGCAGAACCTCATAATACAGCCTCGTGCTGTTGCAGAACCTCACTTTAGCTGCTACAGCAGAACATCATAATACAAACCTCCAGCTGCTGCAGAACCTCATAATACACACTTTAGCTGCTGCAGAACATCATAATGCACACAGACCTTCTTTATTAAAAGGCAGAGTGTGTTCTCAATCATGGACAGAAATCTTCCCGTTACTGTTTAAGAAGCGGTTTTGCAGCGGTTGAGATGAATTATAAGGAATAATGTGCCCCTAATGTAGATGATAAGAATGTGACCTGTGTAAATGTACTCCGCCTGCAGTCTACTATTATACGGTCACACTTGGTGACATTGAAGTATCAACCGCTAGTCTAATAATACTCCACCAGCGTTTCCACACCCGAGGTTTTATTGGGACGTTATTACAGTTTTTCTTTAGACACCATAAAATCTACTACTACACTAACCGTCCCAGTGTTATGGCGGAATAAACTCTAGAAAAATGTTCTGAACTGTTTCTATAGAAATTCACTGTGTGGTATTGCATGTAAAAACGGAAGTCTCGGTAAACACATAAATATATTTAAAAAAAACTGCAGAATACCTAAAAAATAAAACATACTTTTCAACCCCACTGTGTGAATGGGACATAATATGACGCCATTAACCTGCTGCATGTGTTCAGCATATGCCCCGGGGAAGCTTCATATCCGTATTGACCTGACATATGACAAAAGAGAGTCCATTTGGCATACATCCGGGTCATTATGTTGGCACGCCAGGATCTGAAGGAGCTCTTGCGATATTTAGAAATCTCATTCACAACAGTGTAACGTCTGGTCGGCACAGTAGAAAACCGAGCGCCCAGACTGCAAACAAAACGGCTGGTGTGGACTTTCATTTTTTTTTTATTTCCGCAGTGAGATGTGTCTCTGGGACGTTAACGATGGAAGATGTGTCGAATTTACTAAACTAGCGTGTACTCACACCGGTATACAGGTTGGTTCATTTGTTATCTCATTCCTAACCACTTCTGTTTTATATGCACCTCACTGTGTTAACACAACTGTCTAATTTAGGAATAAAACTGACCCCTCTGTGCTGTTTATTAACTTCAATCACTTGCAGGCTGCACACATTATATTTATTTCAATATGGGGAGCAGTACCAGGAGAGTTGAATCACTGCAGCCCTTTACTTTCTCCTTGCTGAGAGAGAGTCAGCGAGAAATGGACGTAGTTCGAGAGTGTGATAGAAAGATACCGCTAAAATAACTTGACTCTCTCACCCAAGCAGGGAGTAACAGGCTGTCTGTAGAGAGAACTGGCTAATAAAGTCCTGTGATTACAGCAGCCTCTGCAGTAATGCAAACAAGCAGTGAGAAGGGAAGCGGGCATGGCTAGTGTCATTTGAGCTAGCAGGATGGTACACCTAGTGGCCGGTCTGCGGATAGGCTGTTTTCGTGACATGGCAGACCGTAATAACAAGTTCCGGTTAGTGAATTAGGAAGAAGTTTTCAGCGCAAACTGCTAAGCTTTGAAGGGAAATGATCCGCAACGATACTAAGCATTGTAAATTTTCCAGATATGCTTTAAAAGGTGTTCCCTGACCAAAAAAATCACATATTAAACACAAAAGCAAGGCATCTTGAAAAAAAGCACATATTCGCTTTATAAAGCACCTGCCACTCCGGCGGTCCCGCAACGGTCTGTGTTTACCCCTTAAACTTTTATCATTATCAGGTTTTTAGGTATCAGCCCTGCTTCACCTGGTTATAATGAAAAATTGTTGCCACTTTTTCCAGTTCTACCAGTTCTCTATTGGAACACAACGGGAAGGGCGATTGCTTTGTCATGGTCATTACCCAGAAGTCCTTGTGGTGGACGCCAGCAGCCTAGATGTCTTATACACACTTGTATCGAAGATCTCTCCAGACTGGATTAGCTCAATGAGCATCATCCGCTCCCACAGAACACAAGGTAATGCTAGCAAGCTGAGCTCCAGAGGGTCCCTCTTAGTGTGTAAGGGGCCCGTTTCCCTTGTACGTTTGGAGTATGCGGTGTGAAAGCTCCCGATGCATCTGTAAAATGTACCCATGGGCTCCCATCAGACCAACGGAGACCAAAAGAGTGTTCATGTGGCCTACGTCGGATGGTATGTCTGGGATCGCATTTTTATTTTTTGAACGTGGGAGCCTATGGGTGTTGGGTGCTACTGTATGGTTTCCTTCACTGGCATCTGTTTAACACATACGTCATGGGATTTTCGGTAACTTTTCGTTAAACAGAAGTCATTATAGACTGTGGGTGATGGATGCCACTTACGCATCTGCCACAGTTTACGTTTAACGTATACGTTAAAAGCTTACGTTGGCATAGAAGACCAACGCAATCCATAAAACGCGGTGTGAAAGGGGCCGGACTCATGACCATAGACATAATAGATTATTATTGGCATTTTGCCATTTCTTTTTTTATATCCAGAGAAAAGTATAGGAAGATTAACCTTATACATTTAGGGCATAAAGAAACGGGATGTTCCATTGGTCAGACAGTCACATATGTTGTCAGGGCTGAGTAGCTATATTCAGCCCTGACTTCCTTTCCTAGGATCCTGGTGGGATCCATAGCCATCGCTGTGACTTTAGACTAGCGCTTTTCCGCAGTGGCAATGTGGAGGAAGTGGTAGTCGGACATGCTCAACACACTGCAACCCCTAACGCACACGACCGTACGGGTTTTTACTATCTGCAAATACAGATCTGACGGCTACGAATACACATTCGTAGCCTTCCGCAATTGCGGACAAAAATACGACATGTATATTTTGCGGATCATTTCTGCGGCCCGGACACGCATCCGTAAATATACAGAAAGGTGTCAGTGTCCAATAGACATGAATGGGCCCGCAATTTCATCCGTAATTATGGATAAAAAACTACGGTCGTGTGAATGGGGCGGCAGGAACAGTTGGTGATGCCACTTACATGTGTATGCCTGCCCAATTTCTTGTGGAGACAGAAGAGGTTTTTTTGTTTGTTTTCACCACCATTGTTTACTAGACAGATGTTTTTATTAGCTATACAAAAACTAAGGCCCCATGCACACGACCGAAAAAACGGAGACCGTAACACGGTCCACGGTTTTACGCACCCATTCAGTTCTATTGGCCGCAGACACCTTTCCGTATCGCTACGGATGGGTATCCGTGCGGAAGAACTGTGCCAGGAGTTATGGTGCATGTCCGTTTTTTTTCGTGTTTTACGGGCCGTGCTTCCATACTCTATATGGGAGCACAGCCCGAAAATCGTGGGCATTGATTACGGGCACGGTCGTGTGCATGGGACCTGAAGAAATCTGTGACGCCTTGTTATTGTTTTACAGAAGACACGGTCGTAGCTGTTTCAGTCACTGGAATCCTGAAAGTCTGGATTATTACTGCTGAGGTTCACCGCATGCAGGTAAGGATGGTCCAGTTTTTGTGGTTTTTTTTTCATTAATTATTACCGCTCCCCCAAAACATACAAAACCTCAAATAAATTAAAGGACCGAGCCAATTTTGGCCTCAAAGGGGTTGTGTCAAGAAGATAATCTCTGTCCAGATACCCTCTTAAGGCATAAAGACGTCCTAGTGAGGGCATCATCTGAATAGCGGCTATGTAATACTACCAGGCTTCCCCCGTGCTGAGAGCTGCCTCTGATGAGGGATAAGTCATATCATTTTAAAGTATCATTTTTGGGCAGCGTTTAATTGATTCCAATTTTTTTTTAGGATTGTAGAATACAATTTACTTTAGAAAAAAAATTTAATTTTTTTTGTGTTTGGGTGTAATTTCTTAAAATTGTTTATTTTATTTAAATATCTGTAACAAATTTTTCTTTTCACCCATTAGGAGCCTTTTTACTTTTAAATATTTTGTCTATATGACAGTACGTTACGACGGGTGCGTGCAAAATACTGAGTACTGATCGTGGTGCATCAACTGTTTGACTGCCACGACCACAGGTTTTAAAAAAAAGAAAAAAAAAAGCTATACAGGTGGCAGGCCAAATTGTGTTTTTTTTTTTATTTTTTGGATATTTTTTTGGGGATAGATGTTCCAGTAACGCTTTAATAAAATACAATACAGTATAGTAAAACTCATCACCCCTATATATAATAAAAAGAAACAACCGTGGTCCTCAATCACATTGCCTATATCAATGGTTCTCCGAGGTGCTGTCCACGGTGGGGCTCCCCAGCAGCCCATGAGAGCAGCTCATACAATCCATTGGTCAGGACGCCATTTCAGAATGTTTTTTTCAAACAAACAGGGCAGGGAGGAATAGTTGAGGCCACTTGTGGCTGCTTAATAGAGGAAAGATGTTCTAGAGAGGCTTGTACTAGACTGCTCCGTTGTTTTACTTTCTGCAGCACGGAGCTGGCTCATTTCAATGAAAAATGTTTGTGTTGGTGGCATCTTGTCCGGAAAAAAACACACACAAAGCTACAAAACGACAAAAAAAAAAAAAAAATTTAAGAAAACAAAGAGAATAAAACTAAAAAAAGTTACCGTATGTCAGCAGCCGTATTTTTTCAGGGTGCACTACGCCGCAAGGACCACAACAACTACTGCCACTTTTACTACTAAAACCTGCTATCGGCCATTCACCCCATTCCATTTCTTCTAGGATTGCGGGGAGATCCAGAATGGCCGTTTCTGCCCAGGCTTACTTCCATGATATTATTTTGGCAGCGGTTTCTCTGAAGTATTTTGGCATATGTGGATCTGACTTATGTACTTATTTGTTTGCAGGACACAGAGCCGGTGTTCGAAGAGGAATCCAAGCCCATTTATTGCCAGAACTGTCAAAGTATTTCCTTCTGTGCATTTACGCAAAAATCCCTATTAGTTGTCTGTGCAAAATATTGGAGGGTAAGATCGTTTTTTAAATCTAATGTAATGATTTCCTGCAGGGGAAGGGACAGCAAGGGCCAGTGGTAGAAATTGCCCTCTCACCATTCTCTTGGCTTTTAGCCTTTTTAATGGAGTCAATCTAAACGGGTTGACTGTTCTAGATACCGTCCTGCTGGTGATCAGGTGATCGGCACATGTTTCGATGTTGAATAGGAAATGTGGTCTTAATCGGCTCCCATTCAAATGAATAGGTGAGCAGGTAATGCAGGTTCATGTTGAGACCTCCAGAGTGATTGCTGTTCGGTGCTGCAGCTCTCCAATCTGAGGAGGTACCAGGGTAATCGAGCATTACCTTGTCTTGAGCTATTATAAAATGTACGATTATTCAGCTTTCTATGGTATGATATTTGTAGATCAATTCCTCACCATTTTCAAGATCTCTACTTGCTGTCAATGAACTGAAGCCATGGCTTACATCTAGAGTCGGACATTCTGTGTTAATTTCGTCCAACTAGTGCACGGTTCGCTAAAAGGGTTTTATTGCAATGTTATGGCATAATTCTAAGATATGCCATAACATTATGATTGGTGGGAGTCCGAACCTCTGGGATCCCAGTCGATCCTGAGAATGAAGGGAACGAGGTGCCTTTTGGCATTTCGCCTGGACGGCAGCGCTCCTGGCCACCTGTTCTGCAGGGAACTGCAGCACCGCTCTTTTGAAGGGAAGGGGGCTGTGTTGTAGTTCCCTGTACAGCGAGTGGCCCGGAGCACCCCTAGCGCCTAAGCCCCTTTGTTCTCAACATCGCGCGGGTCCTGATAACTGGAACCACACATCTGAAAGATATTACATGTCCTAGCTATATGGCATCAATTTCTATGGTGGAAACTTCTTTAAGTGTCAGATCTTTCCCTTGTAATGAGCGCTGCACCTATATCAATAGCGCATTATCGGCGTCGATTTTCTGCCTCTGAATGTAAACAAGAATGCTTCTATTCACTGAAAGCAAACCGGAATCTTGAAAATGGATCCGCAAC